>NC_066321.1:24132823-25526573 GCF_022539315.1 Serinus canaria
TGGTGTCAGCAAATTGGGGAGGTTTATATAATGTGGCTCAGTCACTCTTGATCTCTCATGTTAGTGATAGAGAGCTTAAAGTTTTGCAAGAGTCCTAGGAGATTATTTGGTTCTCAACAAATTAAAACATCCAGTAAATTAGCCCTAACTACTGCTTTCAGAGACTGCTTCCTTCTCCTCCCTCTTGTCTCCTTCTGACAAAACCAACATGGTCAAATTTATGATTTGTAGCTGGAGGCCCTATTTTAAATTTAGAGCCATAGGAAGCCATTTAAGCCTTTAGCACAAGAAAAACTGGCTGACAGTCATGGGTTTATAGGGCAGCACCAGAGCTAGCACACAAAGTATGCAGCATTTCAAACAGCTCATTCACAAAAATCTATGTACTGCTTTCTGGAGGGAGTCAAATCCTATTTGCCTTTTGGGAGTTGTCACATTGAAGCCAATTGGATTACTCATTAGTTTGAGGCACGCAGGATTTAACCCTCCAAGAAACAAAATGGATTTGCTAAATGAAAGGGATTAGTTTTTTCTATGTAATACTGCGATAACAAAATAGAAAACAACAAAAAGAAAACAAAAGACATCTCTCCCCATTCTTTTTTTTTGGCCCAATATGAAGAAAGAAGTTGAAGAGGACTCATCTGTGCCCTATCCATCTTAATTTTAGTTAATCAACATCTTGATTTCATTTAAATCAGCATGCAAGTGCCAGAGTATGCTTTTCAGTATGTAGGTCATAACAAGCTAAATTGGTTTTGGAGGGTGGAGCTCCTCTCTTGTGTTTGAGACAGGGTATACTGTTTGGTCTTAGGCCCAGAGTAATCTGTCGTGGATTTAAAGTTGGACATAGTTTCTGATCTGTCAGTGCTAGAGGCTGGCAAACCAACTGCCAGTACTTGCTATTCTTGGGATGTGCTGATGCTGGAAAATAGGCTTCCTATGATAATGGCTTACAACATAACAGATCCAGTCTTTGACCCTTTCTTGAAAGTGAAATAAAGTTTACATTCAAGGTATTAGTCTGAGTTAGCACTGCATATGGATTCATTCAGCACAGAAGGAAAAAGTAAAAAAGTAGGCAACAGGTCCTTTTGTACTGGAGGAAATTTCATCTCCTGAATCGGCACACATGAGAGAGGAATGGTGCTGTTCTATAAATGAGCAGCCTCTGCATGCCTGGAGTTAAAGACTTTGCAGCCACATTGCACTACAGCTCTCACCTTTTGTCATCCTTCCCCAACACCCAAGAGTGAAGTCACTGAGCATTCCAAGAATTCCATGGTGTTCCTGGAAGATGCATATGCTTCCAGATGCATCCAGTATCATGGTCAGTGCACACTGGGCATCCACTCATGAGCTCTGCTGCAGTGCCAGCAGCCCCAGATTTGATAAGCTGGGCTCTGACAGGTGGTAGGAGACAGATCCAATCCTTCCCCTCTCTGCTTTTACAGAAGCAGGGAGTGGCAGCCTCTACCACAAGAATGATGGGCAGGGTGATACGGTCCAGACTGAAAGTAACCACCAGATTCAGAGTGTGGTCTGCCTGGTAGTCTCTCCATTTATACCCTATTGTGGCTGAATGATTCCTTTTTTTGCTAGACCTGTGTTCTATCATGAAGCTTTTTCTCTTAGCACTTATAGTCTGTTCTGAGCCTTGAAACTCCAAGTATAAATGTGGAGCAGCATTCGTATCACGTGTAATGAAAATTCTTTAAGGGATAGGAATAAACCTTTACAGCAAATTGAAATGCATACTTCTTCTCAAGAAAAGGAGCAATATTCAAATGAGTGAGATGAGAACCTGGCAGAATTATAAGGACCTCTGTTTGGAAGATCCCATACAGATTAAAAGTTCCTATCCTCTATCAATTTATGTAACAGCAGTTAGGCAGAGAAAGAACAGTTTGCAGCCTTTCAATATGAAAGTTTCTTAATCTGATCAGTATGAATCTATTACTGAGTGCAATGCTATCTTTGAATTAGTTTTTATTCCTCCCCCAATTAAGGGAGACCCATAAGAGGAGCTGCTGCACAGTGGACAGTGGCTTCCATCAATGCTAAAAATTTCTGAGTGTTGTATCAGTTCAGACCAAGTCCAAGATTAAACATAGGAGAAGGCTGCATATATGGGGAAAAGATTTATATGTACATTAGTTCTCTACATAAATCTGTCTCCCTCCTGAAAAACAGCTGTGAGCTGTACAGACTCAGGATAACTGTAAGACACAGAGGATGGAAGATTTATTATTTCTTTTAAAACTTTAGCAATGATGTTATTCATCTGCCAAATGACAGATCTCTTGGTGGCAAAGATTTCATGTTCAATCAGACTGCTATTTGAAGTAGCCTGAAAAGTTTGCAGTCTGCTATGTGAATAAGAGAAGGAGAGAAAAGTTTGCTCAGGAGCAGCTGTAACCCATGAAAAGCAGGACAAATTCCACTCTGGCAAGGGGCTGCCCCTCTAAGTCCAGCTACAAGTCTGCACAGCAGATTAGGGACCTCTGTTTTCCCCTCCAGAAAGCTTCTGTTTTACTCATGCTAGTACAAAGGAGGAGCAGAAGGCATTAACTGAGAAGCAAGTGAGGTCAAAGGTGGGTGTTTTCCATCTGTTGAATGATCAAACTGTGCTGCAAGACAACTTCAGGCTGGTGTAATAGATCCCTCAAACTACCTCACTTTTCCTGTTGCTACTCAGGCAACCAAAGCCTAAGGCCTCTGTTGCTGAGGAACACACAATGCAGGATTGCTCATACCTCTGCTGTACTAATTATTTTTCCCCAGCTGCTGCAGAAAACATCTGCCCTGTGATGATAGTCCAGGTTGTTGCATCATCAGACAAGGTGTCAGGAAAAGGCAGCTCTCCTCCCATCTCTAACACCTCAGAAAGGTATAAAGAAGTTCAGCCAGGAGAAGAGCTCCTCTTGCAATGGCGAGTCTTACAATGTTGGCTTATGGATTTTCCAGCATTACTGGGAGGAGGAGGAAAAGCTTGTCCTTGCTTCAGAGGAACAAGGAGAGCAATGTGTGTGAGGGGATGCAGCAGCTGGTGGGAAGCAAGAACAGAGGCTCCATAAAACATGAGAGATGCTTTGCTCTGCTGGGTGCTGTACCCAGTCCTCAGTCTGTTACATGAGGAGAGAGCTTTGCTCACCCACAGCCAGCATTGAGGGTACTCCTGGGCCAGGCTCTTGCTCAGCTGAGCACTGACCCTCAGGCATTTACCCCTGTGGTGTTTCCCTTCTCTGCTCTGTTGCCCTGAGGCACAGAGGCACCAGCCACTGTACAGGCAAAGCCTTCTTCAAGGTTGGCTTCACTGACATTTTAAGCCAGATGTGGGTGATGGTGCCTAGGTACTGCATTAAAACTGCTTATTTTTTCTTCTAATCTATCAGAAAACTTTGCTAAGGTATCTTCAAATGCAGCAGAAATGCCTGTTATTCTTGGGCTTTCCTGGCGTCCTTAGCTCCTATAAATTACAGGAAGGGTGACCAACACAGAATGTGCATTATCTTCTAAAGGAGGCTTTTTATTATTTCAGTGCCAAGCAAGGAGAGAGCATGAAAAGAGCATAGCAGGCAGTGACTATTATTTGAGTTGTGCTCTTCAAGGCTTGAAAAAGGTTGCTCTGAACCGTTGTCAAATAACCCTTGCTTTTGGTGCAGCTGGGTGGCTACTCCCCAGTACAGGGCTGCTGGGCTGAATCCAGCCCTAAGGCTTTGAGAACAGGGCTGCTGCAAAGAGTGACACACAATTTTTTCTACATGGAAATATCAAGACAGGAGTAGCATTAAAAAAAAAAACCAGGTCAGAGTATTTCTATTTCAAGTACTTGTCAAGAAATAAAAAGGTGCAGCTTGGTTTTTCTGGTTTGCATTTCAACATTTGTGAGGACTGTGATTGTGCCAGAGCTGAACTGGCAGCCTCAAGTCCAGGACACTCTTGGTGGGGTGAGGCTGCCCAAGGCCACCCTGTGATAGCACCTGCAGTCCAGCCACTTGCAGGCTCCTGTGCCTGGAGCTCCTGCTTCCTGGGCAGTAACAGGACACGCAGGAAAATGTTCAGAACAGGTAAAAAAATGCTCTCACAGTCTCGGCTTTGTTGGGACTAAATACCTGCCAGGCTGATCTGGAATAAAATAAAACACTGTATCAGATGAAATTCACTAATAGCAAAATCCTATTAACTCTGCATTTTCTCACATAAAAAGGCTAGTCATGGGGTCCTCTCTAACAGTGGTCTCATTCTGCACAGCAGATCTTATTTTCCATTCTTAGGGCCAGACACGCAGTTGATGTAAGTAACTATATCTGCAAGCTGTAGCCACCCAGAATTACACCAGCTACAATGCTGACCCACTGTTAATTGCACACATTACAATTCTCTGGAATTTCTCTTGCCACAGACTGCAGTAAAAAAGCATTTTCTGGTGGTGAAAGGTCAGTAAACATATCTGAGATGAAACAATCTCTTTGTGATTATGGTCATGCTTTAAGAATGATTTTGTCCTTCCACAAACATAACATACATGGTCTGTCTAGAAGTTCTGAGCAAAAATGTTTGTGTACAATGACTACAAATAAAACAACAAACAATTTCCACTTATAAACACAATTGCTGTTCTTGTGTTTAAACCTATCTGCATGTGATTCATCCTGCTAGGATTTGCTGCTGATTGCTTGCCTTTTTCCTTTATTATGGGTTGTAAGACCATCCCCAGGGCAATGCCAGTTAAATTCTAATTTAGCCCTCTTATTCTGCAACCCTTAGACAGACAGAACTAGATTTCTGAACTTGCTTTCCCTCAAGTCAGCTGCAATCAGGCTGAAGGTGAAGAGTCTGTAATCACTTAAGTGCAGTATCAGTTTAAAGGCCTGTGCCTGTGTCCTCCCTGGAGCTGGATGGTTTAGCAGGAAGACCAGTCCCTGGTGGCAGGGCAGGGGCTAACAGCCACTACAGCTTGTATGGAAGAGCTCACCTCCCTAGCCTGAACGGCTCTGGTTTTTCATAAAGTCCTTGTTCTAACCTCATCTGCTGTTCTTGGGAGAAATGCTGAACCAGAAGTCTAGGGAGCATAGACTTGTGTCTCCCCACAAGGGACAGGAGCAGGGCAAGCACCCTTGGCCCACCCGGCCTGGCTGATTTGTCCTGCAGCCAGAAAGAGTGGGTCACCCTCCAGACTGTTTTCTGTGGAGAGCTACACAGCAGCCTGTGGCAGTGACAGGCAGCCCAGGAGGAGACTGGCAGTGCACTTGAGCTGTTCTGAGCCCTTAGGATACTCTGTGCCTTTGGTGTCTCCTCCTGCCAGGAAGGTCCCTTCCAGCTCTGTCCTGTTGTCCCAGGACATGCAGGAAAGGCTCAGACACAGACCCTGTGATTGACAGACACCATTCCATCTAAACCTTCATCTGCCCAGCCAAGGAAACATTATGAAGCTATTAATATCCTGTGTTCCTTCCACCCTTCATGCCCACCCTGTTAAAGCACCAGTGCCTTTTTACACAGCTCAGAGACCACTCCACACCTATGGAAGCCATGCATAAAAGTGCCTGTCAGGCAGTGTGCTGTGCAATGATCTCAGGCTTTGGAGCAGGGGCTGTCATTCTACTTGACAAGGCTGTTTCCCTTACTCTGACCTTACTTGTGAGCATGTTCAGTAATCAGCAAAAAACTCCTGCATCACTTCCAAGAGGGTGGCAGAAGTATAAGGCAAACACACATACACACTCATTAGTCTTCATACAGAAAAGAGAGCTAAAATCAGCAGTAGACTTTACTGCTTAATATTTCTGCCCTGGATTTCTAACTTAATGGTATGTAATGAAAAGTGACTTTGTAAAAGAGAAGGAAAATAATTAGATCCCTTCAGTTTTTGCATCTAAATTGAGGCAGACACTATAAACAAGTATTAGTCTAAGAGCTCCATAGGCATCTTCAATTTCAGAGACACTTTATATTTTACAAATCACACAGTCAAGTCTAGATTTTCATCAGAAGTATTAGCAATGATTTCTTACTAACCCTCAATCTAGTTGCAAAACAGAATAAATTTAATATTCTCTTTCCTTGTTTTGGATTTTAGCCCTTCCATCATGCTGCAAGGAGGTATGATTTATTTGTCCTTGTAAGAACCCATAATTAAACTACACATGGATTACACAATGTCTGACATAGCTACAGACTCTGTGCACTGCAAGTGGGTTTTGAATCTAGTGAATGTGACACAGCTGAGACTGCATACGGTTTGGTGTTACATGGGAGGAATTTATGGGAGATACTTGGAAGCAGAAATCAGATTAAGGGAGAGAATTATCATTTTTTACTCTCCTAAATATGAACATAAATAAGGTTGTACACAGATTTTCCACATTAGTCAAGGAAAAGGATTATGAATGCTTCCTCTAAGCGATGGCATTATTAAATGATCATTTGACATGTGAGAAGCTTTATTCTGTGATTTAAAAAACTATGACATAGTTATTAGGCCAAACAGACCTGTATTACTTGACATGTTAGAGTACACGTGAATTTAGATCATTCATTGACAGATGAATAGTTCTGATTCCTTCTTTGCATAAAGTTTCAAAAAATACCAAAGAATGTAATCAATTTAACACCAGAAATAACCCATCAATAAAGCAGACATAGTATTCATCCAGGCATTGTAAACACTTTGAATATGGAAATGTATTTTAGCCTCAGACTTCCATGAATTCCCTACATAGGATGGGGAGAAAATGGCTGTAAAATGCCAGCTATCTTGATGGTCTTTCTATTAGGTGATGAAGTAACTTGAATCTGGTTTTCATTGGGATCTGGATTTACCTGTGTCATAAGAAATTATGGAAAGCCTTTGCTGTGAGTTATTAAAAATGTAGGGGCTTAATTCAGTCCTTTCCCTGTCCAGCACTTGCTGAGCCTTTGTTAGCCAGCATTATTCACATCTGCTTACAGGGAGCACACCGAGGAGCATGTGATCCAGCTGTTGCTATGGTATCTAGAGGGATTTCAAGAAAATAACAGAAGAAAATGTGTCAAGAAAAGAACCCCTCCAACTGACACCTGAGTTAAAGGGACATTGCCAAAAATTATGAGTTGAACACACTTAACCTTTGTTATGTTTTTTCCTTTTTTTCCCTGAAGTTAGTATTTAGCACTCCAGTGAGAATTAAGAGCACCTGGAGCCTCTGGGGGCTAAGGATATCAATATCAATAATAGTAATGTGATTTATTTTTAAATGTCTCATTAATTTAGCAGAACATCTCCTTTGAACTGAGCTCTTAAAACATCGAGTAAGCCCAGTTTATCATCAGTGCAAAAGCACAGACACCAGTTTCTTATAGAAATCAATGTGTAGATGAGGA
Source organism: Serinus canaria (assembly GCF_022539315.1). Lineage (NCBI taxonomy): Eukaryota > Metazoa > Chordata > Aves > Passeriformes > Fringillidae > Serinus > Serinus canaria. The sequence continues at coordinate 24,140,189 of NC_066321.1, forward strand.
TACAACAGCCAGCACCTTGAACCAACCTTTCCCTGCCTCCTTTTCATTCCTGCCAGACTACAGACAATATAAAGACATCACAACATTGTTCCCCAGATACTTTCCAAAGCAATATCTCTTACACTGATGTCCTGCTGCTGCATTACACCTACAGCCCATGAGAAAAACTGACATATAGATTGAGGTACTGGTTTTCCATTTTTCCATCTTCTTCTTCAGACAAAGGTTTTCCAGGAGCTGACCAAGAGGCAGTGAAATTCCAAGGGTGTTTGGCTGAGTTCAATACTCAGCCTTTTGTGAGACAGGCAACAATTTGGTGCCTGCAAAGCCTAAAGAGAGTGGGCTCTCTCCTCATTTCTGCTGGCACTTCCCTAAAGTGGGTTGGTCAGAAATATTGGGATTACTGTTCTGGCTTTCTTGCATGCCTGTGGCCAGCCAGGCTCAGCCTGTGATAATCAGTTTTGTAAAAGCAAGGTACTACAGATGGAGTACCATTTGCTCCAGGCCCTAGAAGACATCCATGGATAAGAGAATACCTATGTGAGATGATATTATATTTGGTCATAAAGTGGTTGTGAAACAGCTGTCCTTGCTCCTGGGGAAGTTTACTCTTTCTGACATCTCATCCTTGAAGTCTCAAGAGCTATTTTCTACACCTGGGCATTAACTTACAGTCACCCAACATGCTCCAAGGTGGAGGGACTCTGAGGCAAAAGCCCAAGAGACATCAGAGCAACGAGCACTGAGGAAGCTCAGTCTGCCATGGTGCTCTACCCACCTGCTTGAGGAGCCTCTAAACCTCCTCACTGAGTGTCTGTCCTTTCCCTCTGCAGTGATGTGGCTGTGGGTGGCCATAGTTGTCTCCAGAAGAGCCTCTGCATGATGCCCTCACCAGTTCTTGTGAGCCACTGTACTGGGGGGTGCCAGCACCCTCCCATCTGGGAAGAGCTGAAGTTTGGGGTTTCACCTAGTTGTGCACAAAGGTTCAAGTGAGGCTGATTTTTTCCTGATGCTTCCTCCATTTCTAGCATTAGCCTAATGATGATAACCTCCCAGAGCCATCACCATGGCTTCTGTGTAGCTGCAGAACTACTGTGTGTTCCTTGCAAAGACAAAGGACCAGACATGGTGCTAATGATAGAACAATGCATGCTGTTTTGAATGAAAATTATCAAATAACCTGCTTTCCTGAGTTGAACATAGATAGTTTGCTCTGCCAAAGCTAGGAGAGGGCTTAAAATCTAATTTCTGCTCCCTAGCTCCTTTTGATTATAGACCTCATGAATTAATCAGGAGAATACTTGGTGTAGTAGGTGGAGATATGAGAGGTTGTTTATGTTCAGCAGGAACACAAAATGCTTTGTAGAACTAATCTATAAAACAAAGACTTGGAAGAATTGCATGCAGTTTAATAGCTCACTTATACAACTTGATGATAAAATATGCATAATCCAATATCATATGGCTTTTTTTCCCCTGACAGGTTATGAATAATTGAAGATTTTTTTTTTCAACCACAAACCTCTTGTCATAACCTAGTCAAAGTTTATCATCTTAGAATGTTTTACCCTGCAAACCAAAGTAGGAGACATTGCACTCTGCATGAGTGGTCCTGCTATGCACACATGACAGAGCAGCAAGGCTGGCATAAGAAGTGACTCAGGTGCTTCCAATATATTCCTTATAATGGGCTTTGAAAGTCCATATGCTGATTCCACAGCAAAGAAAGACTGTAACTTTTCTTAACACACAAAGAGGCACTTCATGGAAACACTCCTCAGTTCAGCAGCACCAACAAGCTGTCTTATCAAAGTGCTGATAAAGAAGCAACAGCAAAGAACTTTGGGAAGCTCTGCTAAGGGGTTTTTCAGTGCAGTGCTTAGCACAGGGAGCAGCAGGAAGGAAGCTGCAGTTTGGGAGGCTGCTGCCTACATCATGTCTGCCCCTTGCTCTCCCCTTAACCACTCAACCCCTCTCCCACCAAGCCTGGCACTAAACTCTTGTTTGCAAGCTTCTTCCTGTGGATTCCAAATCAATAATACTGATGCCTGTAATTTTCTTTGTTTTGATTATTTTGTTCATCTAGGGCAAAATCAGGGCCTTTCTTCAGAAAAGAACTTTGAGAGGGACACCACTGGATGTGGGAATTTGTGCCTGATATCCACATATCTTTCTTTTTTGTAAGGAAGCTACTCAGTACCACTGTTTACTGGCATTACAAATTATTGTTTTCAGTCCATTTCCCCCCTTTTTTTGCATCTTTGCCTTGGCTTTCTTAACTTTCAACCAGCAGAAGTGTTTTTCAATAAAAAAAGCTATTTAAGCCATAAGAATATTCCCTGCCTTCTGTTTATCCAACAGACCTCTCCTTCTCTTCCCACATCCTCTGCACCTTTGATTTACCTTTCTGAGCTTCTATTGCTCAGTCTGTGTACTAGTGTGATCTCACCTCTGCTACAGTTCTTAGTCATTTCCTCCTGCCCCTTAAAATCCCATTTCCCTTCATTCCCCAGCTGCCAGCCCTCTATTTCCCTGCATATGCAGTAGACTCCTATTGCTATTTCCACATATACAGTGGGAGTTCTCAAATACATATATATTGATTCAACCAGCTCTTGACTGGCTGCTCAGCTGCAGAGATCTCAGTACCTCTATATTCCAATGGGCATGTGGAATAGAAACCCACTGACATGGGACAATATGAAGGTACAGATTGGCCTGAGTGACCCAGTTACAAGTGACATTGTGCATGCCCTGTATATTCCCCAAATATATTCTTGTCTATTTTAAATTGCAGCTCATTTGGAGACCAAGCATACTACTCTCAAGAAACAATTTGCTTGGAAAATATAATTTGTATTCTTGGTGGTTTTGTGAATATTGCTCAGTTATCTAAATTATTTTCTTTTTTACATTTTATTAAGATGCTCAGTGTCTTCAATATGAGGTAGGATCCCAGGAATTAAAGATTAACACCACCACCACTTCTCTGGAGATTTCAGAACATGAAAGGGCAAATTGCTGGTGTACAGAAGGCAAACTCCTGTTGTGGCAATGTGTTCACAGCTGTTATGAAGGGAGGCAAAGCCTTGCAAAGTGAGATCAATAAACCAGACAGTAAATCAAGTTTACTTACAAGTCAGGACCAGTGGGACTACATTAAAATGTTATCTGTAAAATATGTGTCAGCCATAGATGAAATAACTTTTGTCTTAGGAAGGCAGGTGGGAGCAGATCAATTCAATCTGTTGAGAATCAAGGAAGAAACACTGAATATTGATACTTTGGGAACTGTCTATGGACTAAGTGACAGTGAGAATCTGAGGTACAACAACTTGTAGTGGCAACACATAGAAGGTTGTGTTTAAAATTCAAATGCAACAAATGGAAATGAAGTTTTGCAAATAGAAGTTCCTCTGGAGAATCTCAGTCTCTTTTGTTTCCCCTGTGTTTTACACTTTGTAGAGCTCATAATGTATTTTGTTTGCCAAATGTACCTATCTGTTGCCCAATGAAGAAGCAATATTTTTTTGACAATACAGAGGGCAGGTGATAATAAGAAATGATCCAGCCATAAGCATGATGGCAGGAAAGTTAACTTTGTTGGATCCTTGTATGAATTTTACATATGGTTTTCAGAATTAGCTCTATGGAACATGAACTTTTGTTAAGAACTTAAACTTCAATTAGTACAATTTACATTAATGGTAAATAGACAAATTGTAAAGCTAGTAAATCAAATTTTTTTTTTATTAATACTTTAAACAGGCCTGAAATCTGGTAATTGACTGCAGTGATTTACTTGAAAAGTACATGGGCAGCTGGCTGGTGTATACGAAGCAAATGTGCCTTCCCAGTAATTGCTAACTTCCCTGGAAAATTGTAACTGTTGCTGTTTCATAGGGAGATAGTCTGGATACAAAGAAGAAAGTGTTAATTGGCTCAGTTCCAAGCACACCTGGTAGTGGCTTTATTATGACCTAACCCTACTTTCTGTGAGACAGTGTTTTTAAGGAGCAGTAATGACATTAATTAGACCAATATAATTGGAATATCAGGCAAGTTTTCTTGAAGTCTAGAATAAAAGGTGCTGCCCTCAACACTAAACACAGGTTGAGAACAATTGCTGTGATTTTAATTTCTAAATCCCTGTAAGAGCCTTTCTTTGAAGTTCCCTTAAGATTCACAGCTCCTAAAGAGAGAACTAATTTAAGCTTCAAATTTGGGTGTCTGCCTGATTTTTCTGCATGCAATAGTTTTACTTCCTGGCAGCTGTTTTAATCTGCAGGCATTAACAGTACACATGATATGCTGTTTTATAAAGAACACTTATTGTACAGTGCTTAAGGTATAAACTGCACTGACAAAGCAGTGCTGTGGTTTCAACCCCCCAAAGAACTCGGGCACCTTTAAAAACTTACAGCCTGTGGCTATGAGTAAGCTGTTTGCTGGGTTCAGGCTTGTTCCCCACACTGCATGCTATGGGAACTACAGGCATCCACAGAAACAAGACCAAACTGGAAGAAGCACAAATTAGAAAAGGAGAGATGTGCCAGTGAGCTCTCTAACCTGTTTCTTCCCCAGAGGGGGCTTGAAATGCACTACCATGGAGAGTTCACTACTCTGTAAATACTGAAATTTCAAACGTGTTGCCCTCGGTTACTGGAAACGCCTTCTAAAGCAAAGAAGTCACCCATCCTAAAAGCAATAACACTGGCAGATCCAAGTTCTTTGATCAAATAGTGACAGCCCAAAATATTACTCTGAGTGGCACCAGTTCTATCCTGTCCTTTGAGGGAATAGCAAAATACCATTATTAGAATTACACATTTAGCCCTCAGGTTGCACTAAGTCCTTAGAAAAGGCACACAAACTTCATATCTCTTCAAGCAGTGGATGATAAAAAGAGAAACATGAAGGGAAGGGAAAAGAAAAAAGCTCTACCAAATGAGAAAAGACATATTAGACTTTGTTTCTCCTGAGAATGCTGTCTGCCAGGCTGATATAAGTGCTGGTGTTCAAACACAGATTTGTTCATTTGGAGTTCAGGCTGTAGGAGAGCACTTAGCTAGCAGATGTTTCTGAATGTAAAAGGACACTATTGTCTGTAGGACTTGCAGGCTTCAATGGTATCTAGCCATTAAAATCACATTATAGAATCAGGGAGAACCAGACCTCATGTAGTAACATCTGTTGGATCCAGAAGTGAGGCAAGAGCCATTTATAACCACCCTGCTTGTCCTAAGTGCTATATCATATTACACCAAGATTTTCTGTAGATGCTTCAAGCACAAGGGAACAATGAAAACAAAAGAGGAATGTGTTCAGCAACGTCTGCTCTTTTAGAGTCAGTATTATGTACACAGGCTCACTTGTCTTCCTTGTCTCTCTGGAGTCAAAGACTAAAGCAGATTCAGCCAGAAGGTGGCCTAATTAGATTGCTTTTATATTTAAGGTGGCACCACCTGGAGTCATTAAACCTCAAAATTATAGTAGTTCTCTCATGACAGAGCACTACAGTGCTTGGTAAATAGGAGGAGACAGAGAGACAGAGATGAGTGGCTTTAGAAATCAAGAGAACATGGGAGACTTCTGGGGCTCCATTGTTGTAGGTTTTATGAAACACCATTATTTATTAAGAATTAGAGGGTGGTTTAGACAACAGAAAACATCTACATGAACAGTGTTTCTAATCTATAAACTCATGAAGTTTTAAGCTCCAAATGTGCCATAATAGAGGGGGAAAAAGAAGGCAAAGGTTTATCAGGTAGATAGTATCTTTAATACAAACACAACTGTTATTATGGCTATCTTATCAAAATACCTGGGTCACATGAAATTTCTGGCTCCTCATTTTTCTGAGAAAGTTCCAGTATGATACATGAGCAGGTCAGCAACAGTCTTTGTCCATTATTGCTGCTCTTCAGAGGCATGAGAGTGCTAGGACATTACACAGAAGGTCCCTCAGCAGGGACTGGGAGTACAGCACAGGCAACTTGAAACACTTTTGTGAGGTCTAATTTATAACAACCCTGACATTTACTATCATGTGAAAATAAGGCTTTGTTCTGATGCATCTCCAGGTGCACCCACAAGTCAAGCCACTATTCAAATACATCCCTGTTAAGAGCTGTACTCACAAAGAGCTCATGCTACTTGCAACTGTCAGAAGTCTGACATCTGGCAGGTGTGCAGGTTAGCCTGCATATATGAACCAGACATAAACTAAAAAATTGAGGAAGATACAGAACAGCATCAGGAAGAAAAAGGAATGTACAAATGTAGGAGTGTGTCTGAGAATGGAGTGGAAAAATTCCTAGCCAAATTACTTTAAGTGGTGTTTTATTATTAGAATCCCTTCAGAGCGATATACCACAGAGATTCCATACACAGGATATTATTTGCATATCTGAATTTCCAAATGATGGAAGTATGGGATCTTTTTTGAGATTCACAAGAACTGTGTGACCCTGCCACACCTTCCATGATGTGGCAGATCCATCATCTCAGGCAGGAACAGACTTCTGGTTTTTTGCAGTGTGGGAGCATTTGAGTTGGATGCCTCTGAAAAAAATATTATATAATGCTTGGGAAGCACTTTCAACAGGAAGTTAACTTTCCTTCACAGAAGAGTAATGCTCATAGAGATGACACTCAAGGCCAGATTCTGCAGCCTGTCTATATCAGCACACAATGGAGAGAAAGGGACAGGCACAGAAGTGGGTTTTGTGAAAGAATTAGGCATTTTTAACATGACCAAGCTTTCCATACAGTCAATGATGTGGTCATCTTGAAAATTACTTTCAAAAGGAATGTTGTGAATTAGCCCTTTGGGTATTTTGGTTTTTCTTCCATTTCTCTGTGTGTCTTCACTGCTAAACATTACATGGTTTGAAATAAATAATAGTCAGTTCCACTGTGTTGGCCAAAGGTATTACAAAGCATAAAGGGTTGTCATGGAGACAGAAATTCATAAGTGAAGCAATTGAATCACTAAAATATTTAAGCAACACTTACTCTGCAGTACAAACATGAAGCAGAATATTTGTGACAAGAAGCTAGTTTGGTATTTCTCATGTTGGAATTGAAAAATGAAAGAAACCTAAACCCATCTTGAAAAATAAAACCAAGTGGCTGCTAGATATGTTTAAATGAGAAAAAATATGTATACAGCCACCTACGTGTCTATACAGGGACAAGTAACTCATCACAGAAAAAGAAATAAGCAAAGCTACATCTCTGACTTTCACCTGCTTCCTGGTTGAAGTCTGCAATATGTCTCTTCTGAGCAGGAAAACAAGTTTCTCTAGTGGTTCAAATCATCTGGAAGAATTAGCTGTATTTTTATTTTGCCTACCATTTCTTTTTGAGAGGCTGTTTAACCTGCTGAGTTGATGCAGTGAGTTGGTGAGGTACAAAAGCATAGGCACCCTCTGAGAGCATACTAAAAAGGCAGCTCAGGCTTACAGAAATCCAATTCTTCCCTAGTGTTGCTTTAAGACCAAATCTCCCCAGACCTGAAATAATGCAAGGGGCAGCTGCCTGTTCAACAGATTGCTTTTTTCATCACACTTAATTAAGCTAGTTTTGACCTGCTAATTACATCTACAAACCAAGAGGATGTGTTTAGTGGGACAAGAATTGGATAGCCAAACTCAAAGTGTATACACCAAACCATCTGTGTCCAGCATTGCTGACAGGTTTTAGGAATTTAATTTTTCCCAGGTTCCAGTCTTTCCCATCACTCTGAGTGCTTTCTGTTCCTTTCTGACAGGTTTCTTTTTCTCTTCGCTTGCTATCACCTAGTCATTTCTTCTCCTCACTTTGCACTAAGCAACAAGGAGTGAAAGGAAAGGAGCAAAATATTGGCTGAAAAGAAGAAAGAAGAAACAGAAATCTGAACAGATGTCTCAAGAAAAACTCCCATGGCCCTTCACTGGGATATCTGCCCAAGTAAGGGAGCATGGGGAGGGCAGGAAACAGCCTAGAGAGATCTTTAAAATATTGCAGAGCTAGTAGTTAATTCAGATCTAGTGTTCCTGAGGACAGTTTGTGGTAATGAGAAGAATGCACTGAAGGTGTAGGAGGGGCACATGGTTTTTGCAATATCACTGCTTTCCCAGGCTCTCCCAAGTCTGTCACTTTGAGAGCTGTATGTTTTAATCCTCAGGAGAAAACTGAGTGGAAAATGAAAGCATTTGTTGTGAGACAATTTATGGCAGGCCAAATACCATAAATATATCCGTTTAGCCTTTTAATAATTTTCCCACTGATCAATGCAACTTCCTAAAGTTACTGATAAAGGAGCTCTGTGTTCCCTGACAACACTGAATGGTTTGAGCGCTGCAGCTCTGACAGCTGATATCCACAGCATGCATAAAGCAACTCCCTCAACATCTCCCCTTCCTAATTGACAGAGAAAAGGAGAAATGGGCAGAAAGCAAAGGTTTTTAATCTGATAACCAGCCTACCCACACATAAACCATTGATAGCTGCTGATACTTGGCACCCAATGCATGGGAATATGGGACCTTGAACTTGACACACCCTGGCACCCTCACAGTGTGTGTCCTCTCTTAATCCTGGCTTCCTGCTTCCTCTCCCTTTTGCAGCAAGCTCCAACTGCTTCTCCTTGTTTCCATGGCTTCCAATGTTTCAAATCTTGCTGCTCTGTTTTTATTTTCTTATTTCTCATGAGGGCTTCTTCAGGTCTTTCAAACATCAAGTATTTTTTAGCACCAGCACTTATACCTACTGGTAGCAACTTGCTCTTCCTTTCTTCTTTACATGCCAAATTTTATGCCACAGTTTTTTTACTGCGTATTCTGCTTGACAGTATCTCTCTGACAAAGCATTTACATCAATGATGCTCCCCCAAAATACACTGAGTGTCTCAGTAGTCATTCTGTTATATGCAAAGGATTCTACAGGTTTGAAAATCAGTGGTTATCTCACACAGCTCAGTGAACTGACCTCTGTATATGTGCAGATTAAATGCAAGGATTACTCTCCTCTCCCTCTCCTCATGCAAACACTGTAAATTTTGCATTATGCTGTTTCAGAAACAAATCATTTAGTAATCAGTCATTAACTGAAACATTCATGTTCAAGAGCATTGTAGTATCTCATCTCTGTATGGTCAAAAACTCTCAAGAGATGATTAAAAAGCCCCAAGTCCACAGAAATGCCTGGGAATTCCTTTGTTTTAAATGAAACTAAAGACCAATCATTTCCCTGAAATGCCCAGCTTGTTCCAAATGTCTGTTTAAATCAAATACAGATATGCCCTATTCTTTCTGCAGGGCTGTTTGCATGCTCAGAGACAGAGAAAAGAGGGTTGCAATATAAGTGAATGGACATCTCCATGTAAAACAAACCCCACACCCAAGCTGGTGATCAGCTGGGTGCCCCAGAGAATGAGGAGATATCTTAAAAATGCTGCAGCTTGTTGGAAGAGAAAGAAGGGAAGTGGAAAAGGCATGGAGGTGCAGAAAAAGGAGAACAGATTTTTCATTTTAAGGATGACATTTACAAATACCATTCCCTTTGGGCGAGGTTACATGCAAAAGACAGCTCAAGGAATAATTAATCTGAGTTGAGGTTCTATTTCTATTTGCTTCTGAAGAACCAGAAACTCTTTCAGAGGAACATGAATTAAGTCTCACAGCAGCAGCATGTATGAAGCAATGACTATTCCCCATTTAGTAGATGGGAATAAAAATGGGTATAAAAACACAAAGGGGCCATGCAAGTGGTAGAAAGGCGTACAGGAAACCTTGGAAGAGCACAGAAATAGAATCCAGACCTCTTGACTCCTACACTTGTGTTTAACCACCAAGTCATTCTTTCCTTAAATATTCAAGAAGTTGAAATCTACACAGCAACAAGAAGTCAAAGATCTGAGCAATGCTTGCTTTAGGTTTTGTTAGCATGTATCTAAAATAGTATATGCACAGACAGGAAGAGATAATTATCTCAGGTATCACATAGTAAGTGTAGCATAAATAGCAAATTTATTTTTTCCTTGCTGTGCTGATGGAGCAGGACTCCTTAAGTTCATTCTTGTTCCCAACTGGGAAAGGATTTCAGGAAATGGAGTTGGGAGCAGACAGTTAGTGCATGTTTGTTGACCTGGTCCTTTCTAAGGACAATCAATCAGATATTTGCAAATAAATATATAAATAAGTGTTTTGCTTTGATAAAGACAATGCTACAAGGAGGAGGAAAGAACTAAAGATGAATTTTTTAATTCTAGTAAAAGCTTCTGCAGGGTTTTAAATATATATTAAATGATAAAAAAAGAAATAACAAATAAGCCTGTAAAGATTGCTGCTTATTATCATGTTTGAATGGAGGTATGGCAGCAAAGGTTATCTACTTCTGAATTATAGGCAAATTATTAATAATATTATTAACAGTATTAAACAGGAAAGACTACTCTTAAAAAAGATTTCTAGAACTAAGAGTTGCTTGTATTTTCACTGGTTAACATTTAAAATCTCTCTTTTGGGTTCAATTCACTGACTTAAAGCATCATACAAAGAAGGCAATTTTAACCAGTCTAACCTTTCATGACTAAGGAAAGCGTCTAGTTATGTTTTCCAGTGTTTGATCACTATGCAGGTTTGTGTGACACTGGCTATTTACTTTTGGTCTGAAACAAGGCCCTTCACAGAGGGTGGTATGTGCTCTTTACTGAGATATCTTTGAATTCCAAGATAGCTGTATATCCACTACTGTAAACTTGGTTTGCAGGCATCAGTCTCAGAAGCAAGGAGAGACAGAAAACATTTGCCTTCCCTAAGTGGTTAGTCTAGAGTGAGCCCATGTAACCCTAAATAAAGACAAAGAGGAGAAGGAGAGACCACTTGCTTTTCTTTTCAGTTTTGTTTTGTTTCCTAGCTCTGACTTTGAAGGTCTATTAGCCTGAATGCATGTGTGTTCTGTGTCCTGATTTCTAGCCTCACTATTTTTCAGTGCTGTTTTAAAAACACATAACAGATTCCTTTCAATTGCTCAGCTCACTTAGTGAGCAGCCCATTGCACCCAGTAACTGGAACACCAAATTAAACAAGACACCAGTGCTTCAAAAGCAATGCTACAGCTCCGAGATATGCAGAAAAAAGCTAATTTCTTCATTCAGGGATAAAAACACACATGCTTTTTGCCTTGTTCCAAAGGAAAGGAGACCTTAGGCCAGGCTGGCATGGGAGCTCTAGACCAAGCAGAGCATCTGGATGCTGGCCTTCCTCCCCACAATGAAGCAGCTCCTGACTTTGTCTATACAACAAGATAGGGATGAACAAACATGAAGGGAAGAGAATTGGCACAAGATCAAGCTACCAGAGCAGCCACATCCATTATGTATCTCCCCAGAGCAGAATTGCCACCCTTCATTAAGCTGCAGTCATTATTTGTTATTTTTACTGAGTTTATATTGCTTCATTGGGGTTTTCCCTTGTACAGGAACAGAGTTTCTGGGGATTTGCTGTGGGATTGTTTAGATTCATTTTCAGATCATAACTAAACTGTGCTATGCTGACAGACTGCTGAGGATAATTTAAATTAAAGAGAAAATGCATATTCAGAGAAATTCAGGTAGTGGCCAAAAAAAAAATTAAAAATTGTTTATCACTGACTTCTGAAAATTTGACATTTTCCACAGCCCCATCCTGAGACTACACTGTGATTTGTGGGCTATACCCTAATTGTGATTATCCTGTAAGACACAGGTTAGAAAATAGTGCCTTTTTTCTGCTAAAAATCATTCATACATTCAAGCTTGATGCTCATTACAGCAGGTGAAGTAGGTGAACCTCTAAGCCAGGATCCCTTGCAGTCTAATGGCAACATGAATTACTGGATTTACTAATGAGATGCTCCAGGAAATTGATAGCAGTAATTTTTCCAGAGAAGTAATCTGCCCAGATAAAACAAACACGAAGTTAAACCTTTATAAAAAACTCAATGCAAACCTGAAACAAGCTTTGACATATGTTATTTGTTTTTAATCAAGAAAAGAACAGTACAGGGCAGATTTTCTAAACAGCTGGATTTGTCTCCGTCTCATAGATAAAATTCAGTGTCTTCAAAATGCGCTGCAAGGAAACAAACCTGAAGTGACAATAAGGAAGAGACTAAAGGCATACTAAGAATGTGTTCACAGCATTAGAGGGTATGCTCTTGCATGTCGTGGTGCTGTGACTCAAATCACCAAGGTGATAAAAAAATCAAGGGGATTCTTCTGATTCATGGGTTGGCACTTGCACCAAGAGAATGATTACATTGTAGAAGAACACATCTGTATATTCAACTCAGGTAACATCAAGTAGTGAGCAAAGGTCAAGCTGTATCTGATTCAAAACTGGTAGAAAATAGTACCTTGAAGATCTCCACTGCACTCTGACAACCATTCATTCCTCAGGTAAAATTACTGCTGTTGTTTGGTGCAGCACCAAAAAGACATGAAGAACAGAGATAATTTCCTGGGGGACTTTAGTTTTTCACTTTAGTAACACAATTCCATTCTTTTAAAACACATTTGATTAATTCACTTTGCCAATAAAAACCACTGAATAGTATTTTATTTATGCCTTGCAGATTTAACAATCATTTCTATCTCATTGGTCACCCAGAAAAATCTTCCTGTACTTTCTCATTGGGCAATACTGTTTCCCTGTAGCTTCCAGAAGTTGTAGGATTGCTATGATACATCTGCTACCTACCATTATCTTGACATGTCCTATTACTCGTATTGCAATCATGTCTAGCTGACCTGAACAGATTGTGTTTGTCTGGGCTGGCCAGTTTTTGACACAGAAACATCCTTACCCAAAGGGTTATGAGAAATGGACAAAAAGAAAGAGAAGAAGACCACTGAGACTGTCAGACTCAGCTCTCAGACTGTTCATTACCATGAAATGACACAGCAGTGTTTTCTACTGTTACCATGGCATTTTGCAAACAACTCCAGCACACTGGCTGGAAACTAAATGGGCAAACCTCAAGGATTTTGGCAGCTTGAATAAATGTCTGCAAAGATCTGGCTGGACTTGGGGACAGGCTGTCCTTTGCAAAAGAAACCACAGAAACTGGTAGAGATGCACCCATTTTCTAAGGACCTCTACAAAGTCTAGAGGAGGCAAAAAGGATAAACATCCACAAAACAAGCAATGCAGGGCAATGGCTGGAAAAAAGTGTCCTGTGGTGTGCAATCCTGTACAGTGAAGAAAAGCCAAAGGGAATAAGAAAACAAAGAGGTGAATGGAGGAGACTGGAGAGAGAGAGGTGCTCCCTATGCATGAAGAAAAACAGGATGCAGATGAGAACTGCACTGCTTTGTGTATCATGTGATCACAGTCATGGGCATATTTCCAGAGAATCTCTCAGAAGGTTTCCAAGCCCAGGATTTTGGAGAAGAGCAGGTCCTCCTGAGAGATAGTATCAGCTGCAAGAGAAGCAGGGATCACAGAGCTGTAAACTGAAGATTCTAATTCTGTAGAGTGGACAAAATATAGGAAACCACTGGGGGAGAAAGAAGCAGAGTGAACCCTGCCAGGTCACTAAATCATATATAGTTGGAGTTGTCCAGCTCTTTTTTCTTTTCTCAAAGCTTTCTATCACAGGCTATGTAAGAGTTTAAGACTGTCTCTTGGGTTGGGATGGCTATTTTCTGTTCTGAACAAACACTACTTACAGTAAGACTTATCTTGCTTCAAGTAGGGCCTCCCTTTCCAGGAAAAAAGTTCAGAACATAGGGAACACCCTGTGATGACACAGGGACAGTGAGGCCACTGGCCAGCCTCTTCTCTGGGGTGAATTGGCTGAATGTGGCATTGTCAGATGCCTTGCATCTCTGTGCTCCCATTCTTGTACTATTATGTACACATCCCAATCTCAGCTGAGGCTGCAAGCAGGAGTAACAGAAAAATACCATCACAACAGCTTCTTTTGCTGGATTTTATGGAATGGAAGCCCAGGAGTACTGGAAATCTTCAAATAAATCTTTTTCCCATAAAAGAAACTTCCAGATGCATGAGCCATGGGTGTTTGTGAGCAAGCAATATTTGGCTAGTGAGCTTGCCCTTTTGATGTCTACAGCTTGCCATTAGATCTATAATCAATATGTAGTAACTTGCCACCATCTACATGACTGCATATTTTGGCAGGGTTTCTTCCCTAGAAAGATTGTTCTTGGATTAAAAATTCCAAAACTGAGAGCAGTCCTTACTAAAAATGTAATGGGTTCAACAAGCCAGTGAACAATTGCTATAATGCTCAAAACTACATGTGAGGTGTACGTTTTAATTTTAAGGGTCAATCAAGGAACCTCTTCTTACATGAAGTATTTCAAAGAAAACCAGATAATTTGTTCCACGTGTGGCAGGATACTGTGTGCAAATATTATCCCTACATTTATGATCTTGTAGTAAAATGAACAGACTTAACCTACAAAAGATTCATGAAGCTTTACAAGGGCTATACCTGCTCATTGTGATGTGTTACACACTTTTCAATGTCAATAGAAAAAGGGGCATAAGGGGATTGTGATCTAAAACAGGATTTGTCCAACATCTAAATCACTCTGGAGGGATGACTAGCCAGTTAAAAGACTCTAGCACTAGAGATTGAAACCTGTGGTCACTCTGCTGCTCTGCTGGGGTACTCTTGCCCTTTAGAGAGTTTTTTTCTAATGCTGAAATCTGGCTTGATGCAGTGCAATCCCATCAGTTCTTGCCTTGCCTATGACAGACATGGAGAACACACAATTCCCTTCCTCTTTGCAGCAGTCTTTTGTGCATTCAATGACTGCTATTCTCCCCTCAATCCCCTCTTTGGTGAGCAAACACACACTCCTCAATCCTTCCCAGACTTCTGACTGATCTTACTACACTTCTCTCATCTCTTTCCAGCTGGACACAGCTTTCTGTCTGCACATTGCCCCAACCACCATTTGCTGCTCTAGCTAAAGGCATGGCTGATTCAGATCCTCACAGACCACTTTTTCCCACCACAGAGCTGTTACCTCACCTGCTGTTCCTCACTGTGTACTTGTGCTGCAGACTGCTCCTGCGTGACTGGTGAACCTTGCACTTTACTGGTTTGGTGTAAGACCAGCTCTGCAGTTTGTCCAGTTCTACCATTTGACTCCTATCCCCCAGTATGCCTGCAGTTCCCTCCCACCCAGTGCAATGTGTGCAGATTTGAGAAGCAGATTCTATTCATCATCTAAGTTATTAATGAAAGTAATGAACGGTGCCAGGCCAGACCAGACTCCCATGGAACTAAGAACCAAGGAGCTCAGTTTATCCCTCTATTTTGACAGCAAATTGCCTGTAACTACTGAGCCTTGCCTCCAATCAGTTTGATACTTTCATCTGACCATGTTTCTCTTTCTCGCTTACAAAAAGCTCTGCCAGAAGCCTATGAAAATCAAGATATGTGGCATTTTCTGCTTCTCCCTGTCAGCATGGTAAGGATTACCTCATCCAATGATGAAATCAGATGTTTTGACGCAGTTTGTTCTTCAGAGAGCCACAATTTTTCCTTTCAGTACTTATGAATAATGGCTTGACTAATTTTTCCAGTATTTTTACAGTAACTGAAATAAGCTGAACTCTCTCTAATGCTCTGACTTTTCTTTAAAAAAAGAGAAAAACAAGTAATATGTTTGCCCTCTTTTCTTCTTGATACCTCAGCTTTCTTGAGAGAACCATAAATGGTTTTGAAATTACATCAGGTAATTCTCAAAGTATTCTGAGCTATAATTCATTAAGCTATAATTCATTTGAATATATTTCACTTCTTTATGTTCTTTAACCACTTCTCTCCTTATTCTAGGTGCAGACCATACTGCTTTGCTGTTTATCTGCCTGCAGATGGGTCCTGAAGCCCCTGAGTCGAAAACAGCACATGGTTTTCTGAGTAACATTTCCCTGGGATTTATTTTACTGTATATTTCGTGTACCTGCAGAAGTGTTTCTTCTTAGTCTTTACATCATTTACTCATGTTACTTCATTTTGTGCTCTTCAGTGATGTTTCAGTCCTATATGCTAGTGCCACGCTGGTATACTCACATTCAGCAATCCTCTAGTTTCTTAATACCTGTCTTTTCTTTCTTAGCAGACTTTCCCTTATATCTGTCCAGAGCAGGAGCTTCCCAACCAAATCTCTGAACATTTTAAAATATGCGTTCTGGAGGTCTACACTCTTTATTTTGTTCTCTTCCTTCTCTTTCAATTTCCAAAAGAAGGTCATAGAAGCTGGAAGCACTTACCTCCTCTGAAAATAAGATGTTGATTGTGTTTTTATTATTCTGATCACAAGGCCAGCATTTTAACTGAATAGCAAGAAGACCTCTAGGCCTCCTGTTTCTTCAGCATGTAGAGATATTTTCTGCCAGACAGCACTAAAGTGTGGATGCCTCTCATGCATTCTTATCTGTGCATGGTATGTGATGCAAGGTGCAGAGTGCTTTGTGGAAGTTTTAAAAAAATGGCAGCATCTCCAGCTGCAAAAGTATCTTGTGCTTCTAGTCCCCATCACAGAAAACAGCCTCATATCATCAGAGTTTTCACAAGTGCTACAGAGACAGCTGACTATGTCACTCTTAGACACATTTGGTCTTGCTGAGAGACATACAATTGTCTCTGTGGGCTTTTAGCTATATCCCATAAAGTGCATTTGCCCAAGTATATAAATCATCAATGTCAACTGCCCACAAGGTAGCACAACTGTATCTTCCTGAAATTGTATTTAATCTAAACACATCTGCTACCTGATAGCAACAATGGCTTTGAAAATTTAGACAAGACTTGTGCATTTGCTCTGTGGTCAGATGGCACATTTAGAAGGCATTAGACCTTATGGCTTCAAGAGCTGAACTATATTTTTCAGATTCTGATTTGCTTGGATTAGAAACTGATCTCAAGCCTTTCAGCTGGTGCCTGTATCTATGACATGTAAGATGATATGTCTGAAGTCACCAAAATTCTGCCCATATATGTCTTACTTGAACAATGAAATGCTGACGGAACAGTCAAAACCGAGTAACAAATGTACAAACTAATCTACATCCTTCCAGCACACTTCCTAAAGGGTGATGTAACCACACAATCATACCACAGCCTACAGTTAATATCTCTCACACAAAACCTGAGTACCTGCAAACATTAGGGAGGGCAGATCTAAAGTAAAATGTTGCACGTTTACATTAACTGAAGAACACCTATACCTCTTCTTGTTTCATGTCCTGTCCTAGAACTGAACTAGAATCAGGATTAGCTAGCTATTACAAAGTGGGGGAGAGGGTGGGAAAGCACAAAAGCTTTAGAACATTTCTGACTATGATGGAATATTCTAGAAAACAGATTATAATAATGTGGGAAGACAGTCTTCTCACTGGGTCTGCAGTCTAGGCTTACCAGTTTAACAGAATTCAATAGGCCAAATTATGAGTGGGTATTGAATTAAATTAAATTTAATTTGCCAATTAAATCCATGGCAAAAATCCTATTGATTTTTCCGGCACCAGGATTTCAGTCTGGTCACATTGTGTCCAAATGCTGACCATTTTTAAAAAGCAGTAAATATCATACAGTGTTTTAGACATTTATACATTCATATTCATACAAACTGGAGTGTTTTTTGGGCAAGGAAATCTACATAGGTGACTTTGTTGTGAGGTTAAAAAAGGCTGCTCTTCCAGTATACACACTGTAGATGAAAGCATGGACAAAGAAACACACTGCAGTGCAGGCAGATGGTGGCCAAGGAGGGTGCTCTTTAGAGCTATGGTTTTTGTTATGAAAGCCCATAACTCCCTAGATCCATGTGAATTATATGATTCTCAGCAAGATGCAATGAGCTCAAATGCTACTCAGGAACAGAAGAGGTCTCTCTATTGAGCAGATTAAAAGAGGCCATTGCTATTTGCAAGAGCTGAGGGGGTGTTCTGGAACTCCAACACTCTGGCACCCAGACCCCAGATAATTAGCTCTCCCCCAGCTGCTCAGCTCAAGATCACTGCTCTTCCTCAACAGACAGGACTGTAACAAACAGGCATTCCTAGCAAGGGTGCAACCTGGGTCATGACTGTGCATTTGTTCCTTCTGCTTTGAAATCTACACTGCAGTCCCAAAACAAAACAATGCTTCCCCACCTCAGCTGGCTACAGCTGAACAGTGCACTCCATCTGCCTGCAGGCTGCCTGTGCATGCCTGCCACGTGTACGCCCTGTGCTCTTCGCACTTCCTGCCACTGTTTACAGCCAGGCTGCAGAGAGAATTCAAGAGCTCCTCTGCTGGCTCTAGCTCCCCACACCTTTGTAGGCTTCTACCTGTCCAAAGCCGATGTTGGCTCTAGTGCTCTGATATTAGCTCAAACTCAATGCATTACTTTGGGCTAATGAACAAAGGAAAACTAGTATAACCTACTCCCAGGGATGAAAGGAAAATTCAATAGCCAAGAAAGATCAAAGTGATGATGTCAGTTCAACCTCTTTACAAAACAGTCAAGTGGAAAGACTGAAAAGGAAGGGTGCTCATTTACTCCAACACAGGTCAAATAAAGAGCTAAACACTCTCCTTCCCATTATTACAGCAGTACTAGAGATTGGGCTCTTTCAAATAGATGATTTCAATGCTACAATCACAGATATTTACTTTCTTTAAACAGGTATATCCTCACACAGTTAATCCCCTCTAGGCATTCAGGAAAAGAGATATCTATTTCTACTAGCTGTATTAGTTCCCAGACCCAGAGCTGGATGAATTGTTTACAGTAATAAGTGATTCGTTTAATTTAGTACATTTTTCCTACTTGTGACTTGACCATCACATTATCCTGACTCCTGTGTTTGTAGGACTAATCATAAATATTCACCAAACAGATTACACAAATACATTTCAATTGATGAGTTGTTTGCAGACCAATGTCTCTGAAAATACCCACATTACTTTTTAAGCCCCAAGGGTATGTGGCTGTTTGCATAATTCACATGCCATCGTTTCTGACAGAGGATGTGAAACCTTTAAAATAGGACAATAATGATGGGAGCATATCAGTTCCTGAACAGATAATAATTATTAATATTAATCTGTATTAAAAATTGTTTACAAAATGCTTAGGACTCTCAAATACATTGTTAAACTAACAGTTTAAATAAACACGACCCCTGGAAAGCGTGAGGGAGATGGGATTATGACAAGAGTTATAAATTGCTTTCTTCTATTTCCAAAATCTCTGCTACTTCTAATTTGTCTATTATCTCACAGAGCTGCTCTGCAAAAACCTCCAAGGATACTACATATGACACAAAACCCACATGCAACTAGTCATGGAAATTTAAGTAATACTAATTAAGAGAAATTTGGCTGAACAGGCAAAATGTTATATAGAATAATTTGGTTTGGAAAAAAGCATTTACAAAATTACTTCCAATTATAAAAGGAGGACTGAATTTATTATTGCCTTTTTATGAACCACATGGACACTTTGGAGACTTGTGAGAATATTTCTTTTTAAAAAAGCATGTGCAAATAGAATGCAGAATTAGGGTTAATAGAATCATCAACAATAATCTGCTGAAGTCATGGAAAAATTACAGCAGAAAACTTCAGGTTTCTGAGGCATAAAACTAGAAACTCAGAAATTTAATCATGAACTCTAATTTTATCATAAAACCTTAATAGAGCTGGCTACAAAAATGTACTTCAATTCTTATAAACTCTCAAGACTGTCCTGAAACCAGCAAAACCAGAGGTTTGACATTACTTTTAATAACTTCCAAAGCTTAGTGAAATATTAGAATTTGATTGTATTTTAATATCATCCGAAAGATTATCCAACAGCTGCAATAAGCAATACATAGCAGGACCTCTTCAGGGTCAAACTTTGTGTATAGGCAGAGATGAGATTATTCTGCTTTTATTAGAGAGGAATACGTATGCATACAGGGCAGCAGCAATGTGAAGGGGAAGCTTTCCAATCCTAATAGGTGCCTATGGGCCCAGATTTCCCAGGATGTTCTGGCACATGGTACTTGGCTGTCAGACAGTTTGGGATGATCTCTGCTGGGAGGTTTAGCTTGTAAGAGCAAGTTGTGCTGTGTGGTGTGAGCCCCTTGCATTACAGGGCTGTGTGTGTACTTGCTGCTCCTGTGCTGAGGGATGTGCCACTGGCATGTCCAGGAGACCAACCTTCTCCTGCTCAAGAGGCATTAAGGGAGTCACCTAAACATTCAGGTGGCTCCCTGCAGGACCCTATGGCTTGCACCAGTAGATAGTCTGGACACCATTGAAATAAAGGATGGATATTTTCTCTGCTTCTTGTGTGGATGTGACTTCTAATAAACCACCATATGATTTTTTTCTCCTCCTCTTTAAACCAGCAAGGATTCCTACCCTCTGAACCCAGCAAGGTCTTTGTAAATAGCAAAGCGATTGTTTTCAATTTCCTGTTTAAAGGAATAGTTTAAGGGAATGCTGGCATGCTGAAAAAAATGCAGGCTTTATTTCCTAAGGAAAAAATCCATTATAAAATTAATAAGCACTTATCAGAATTCGCATGCATCTCCAAATGAGTAAGCAGATGCTTCCTACTGTGATTTGAAAATGATTTCTCTCTGTTTTCTGCACTTTTCAGTTAAGAATCAGAAATATTGGTCCTTAGTTCCTATGTGGAAATATTTAAAACTCTTTCTAATGTGTTTATGATGTTTTCCTATGCAGCCCTGCACAAACATTTCCAGTGTGCTATGACTCAGTACTTTTTTTGAAGCAGCAGAAATACAATGAAAAGTCTGTTTCTCATAGTATTTTGGCAGAAAACAACTCTGTGGGTTGGTGTTGGCAACACCACAGTCTAAGAATAGGGCACTTCTCAGGCAGAAAGTTGTTGAATTTGGACATCAGCTAGGTTTGCCTCGGCGTAAAGAAGCCACTGTCTTCAGGGAAAAGAGTATTTGGAAATGCTTATCCAACAAGTTAGTGTGCTAGTGTCTACCAAAATAATTATTTCCTGTGAGGAATATTCAGAATGAAGTAATCTCAAAGCATATATTCCATTGGATGAGTGAGGTTGCTGAGCAGCCCTTTGACACTTCCTCAAAGGGGCTCTCATTGTGTGGAGTGCTCTTTTCCAGTTTCAATTGTTCATAAACATGAGTAATGCTTCCTTCCAAGTTTGTGTAAATGGGAAGAATTATAAAAGTGCAGTGCTTCACCATGCATGCACTCTGTTGATAGCACTACTACCATTATTGTGAAATGCAGGGCAAGACAAAAAGTAACACAACAATGAGGATGTGAAAGAGTGAAAGCTTTTAAAATGAGCTTGAACATGACAGTCTTAAAGCCTAATCTATTGAGCTGAGCCTGGGCTGTGCTGGTTGTGATGCAGTTGTAAGAAAGAAAGCATTTACTTTAGCAGCTGACAACATACAAGCATGCAGAACAAGAAAAAGAATGCCTACCTAGACTACTCACAAGGTCTGTGTCATGATTCTTTATGGTAGGGAAGCAAGAAGAAGATTGAGTCAGATAACTGTTAAATTTAATCTTACTATGTAGTTGCAGAACAGTGTAGAGATATTAAAGTTAATTGTCTATAGTAGTTAAAGGGAATTTTAGAGACCTGCTGTCTCCCTTCACACTGGACTTTTCAGAAATAAGTGAATGATAGTATATTAGTGCAACTATTCTTCTAGTATGCATATACATTTTTATTTGCTTGAGAACAAGAGTATATGCTGGGAACAATTATGGTACTATGCAACTTCCAGTGCCTGAAGGAAGGCTTCATTTATTTTAAATTACCTTCTAAACTATCCATTTGTTTAATCATAACAAATCTGGAATATCCTTTAACAGCTGAACACTTGGCTGAGGATATGTGGGTCATTACCTCCTCATTCTTTATTGTAAAGGCAAACTGGCAGCCTGCTTGGGATTTCTTGGTACTCTTAAAGATATCCAGAAATATCCTTCAAAAACCTTTTAGAAGGATATTTTCCTTCAGAAACCATACTGGATCCTGTTGGATTTCTCTGAAACTCAGGTCATAGCTCATGTCAGTGCTTGGTTTTTTAACAGTAGGCATGAAAAGCCATGCTCAAATACCTAGACTGTTCTTTTATTTACATACAGCGACGAGTAAAAAACCCCAAACCCATTCTCTAGATTCTTGTGTACCCTGGAAAACTATTTACAAACCTTTAATTTACTTCTCTTGGACTGCAATTTCAGCCATTTTGTGATGGGATGGAAACATTTTTTTTTCCCCAAACATGGCCAAATGTCATTTTTAGCTCTTTCAGTGCTCTCACAGCTCTAGTTTTACAGAAACTACAGTGTCAGTCTGGATTTCCATTGCTGTGACAGCAAGCAGAGCCTGTCTGCCAGTGTACAGACAGACTCAACAGACTGAAATATGAATGGAAAATGGGGTAAGAATAGAAGTCAATACTGCCTGAATTAACGTTAGTGCAGAACATCCTTGGGTAATGCTCAGGATATAAAAGAGATACTTTTTTTTTGAGAGGTGGGAGGATAATGAAAATTTAAAAGTGAGGGCATACTGGCAGAGATTTTCACACATTCTTTTTTCCTAGATAAACTTTTATGTGGTTTGTCCTAAGTACAAGATGGTTTGCTGAAACTTAAAATATCTTCTTCCCCTGCCCTGAAGATAATTTTGGCAAAAGAAATAGATCACACATGTGAAGTGGCAAAGCCAAGTATCTAAGTGATTGAAAACTAGCTGTTTAAATTAGAGGAAGAGATGCAATTTTGAGAAGGAAAGGAGCCATACCCTTGGGAACACAAGGGTTTTAAAATCCTAGAAAACCAAGAAGTGCAGATGAGCCAAAAGCTATTTGGGGGAAGAAAAGCACCTTTCCTTACTCCAGAGATCAAAGAAGAAATGATTAGGCCAAACTAAAATCACAACTAAAAAAAGAATCTCTGAAAAGGTCAATACTGGTACCCCTATTCATCAACATTGAGAGAAATGATCCATCACAGCTTGGTCTCCAGAGCCACAGTGGATAATTGCCCAGTGGCCCCTCTTGCCTCTCCTCCATTCCACCAGTCCAGTCCCAGTTTGTACCCAGTGCCATGGTCTGCCCTCACAATGGGAGAGGCACATGAGGAGCAATAAGGGATGGAAGGGAATAAATGGGACCCCACCAAGAGAGTGCACACTGCTCCCTCAGGCTTTTGTTAATGATATTCTTAGAGCAGGATCTCTTCCTGCACAGCTGTTTCCATAGTCTGCTTTCCACCTGAATGGTGTCCCTTTGCCAATGACAAGGAAATGAATGGCAGTATCTCTCTCTGCAATGGATTCTGCTAATTCTGTGATGAGGGTAAAAGACACTCCTTGTGCATTTCCAGTCCAAATCCCAAATACAGAAAGGATCTGACAGCCAAGATGCAGATTGTGTAAGCTGAGTTACCAGAGCCAGCAGTGTGTTTTCATCTCCGTGACACAATTCAGCAAAAAGGAATTTTCTAACTTTTGAGGGATTCTCACTACAAGTTAAGCAGAGACTATTTCATTGGTACCTGCAGATACACTCATATGACTAAAAAAAAAAAAATGTGTCAGGACATTTATCTAGATACCACAAAAGTGGGCTAAGAAAGAGAGAATCTTATTTTTTTCTCTTTTCTACTTTTAATATATAATTTGAGAAAATTCCAAAACTTTGAGTGTTCCAGGCAGACAACACCGATTAAAAAATAAAAATATTGTTTAAATTTCTAGACTGCACATAAATATACCAGCTAAGGCTGTTCATAAATTGCATTTGCATTTTCTGATAAAACATGGTCTAAAGGCTTCAGATACTAAGGGATATGAAAGAATAGTACACGATCCTTCACCTCTCTCTTTAACTGACCAATTTTCTTGAAAGTCTTCCTGCTAAATGCCTTCCCTTTTCTCTCAAATGAATCAGAGATAGGGACAGGCATTGATACAGCTAAATATTTCTACTTTGGTGGACCAAAATAAACAGTTAATAACCAGAGCTCCTCACAGTTATAAATGTCATCACCGGGCTCTCACAACCTGCTCTTGCAAGGGAGAAGGTGACATTGAGCTTGCAAAGCAAAGGAAGAGAGAGCATTTACCTGATGAGCTGAAGAAAAAACCTTACATAAGGTGGCCTCCATGAAAGCACTGACTGAGCAATGCACTTGCTGCATGCTGCCTTTACTCTAGATGTTAACTGGATTACAGTTGCACTCATCATAAATTGGGATATTTTTCAAAATGTGACGTTATTCCAAATCACTATTTCCTGCACTATTGGCTCTGCATTCAAGGCAACAAGCAGATGCAGAGAAATGACTGAAGAAACAGCTGCCCAAATATGCCAGTGCTCCCAGGGCCTGGGAAAGCAGACAGAAGCAACATGGCAGGCCAAGAGAGGAAGGTTTCTGCTCCTAGGAGCAAGGAAAGGTGAAGGTTCCTGAGCACACAACTTCCTGAGGGGCCAGGTCTGGCCACCAGGAACTTAAAAACTGATGTTTGCATCTTCCATCATGATGGAACCAGTATACATGTGTACATACACTTGGTAAATAAAGAACACTGCATCCCTGGGGAAGGCCATTCCTTCATGACAGAAGCAACCTTGCAGAGACCCAAACATAACCACACTTTGCAATACAGGGTTGAAATGAAGGCCCCTATCTTGAAATGAAGGCTTCCAGCACCTTTTAAGCATTGCTGAACTTTGCAGAGGCAACTTCTTAAGACTAAACTCATCAAACAATTAAACTTCCTGTTCAAGCATCGCAGTTACAGTAGTTTTACTTGGCAGTGTATCACGTGCTGCACAAAGAGGAGGAGAGAGATTGTGTAAGCAATTCTGAGGGTGCAGCCCGGCCACACATGGAAAGAAGGCTGGTGCTGTGGGGCCCTGGGAGTCACAGCAGTGCCTGCAGGGGGTGGAGACAAGGCAGCAGGCCCACCATTAACACCATGCTTCTGGGGATCCTCGTGGTGCTCTTCTTCATCCCCACTGCTGATGTAACAGGTAACAAAAACCCCCCACATTTCAATCCTTTCCGCTATTGTTTTCTCGGTTTGAAGGTCTGGGAAAGGGGAGAGGCAGCATGCTGCAATCAGATCAACTTGATATAACCAAGAGGCCAATTCTTTCCCTGCCAGAAGTATCCCTCCAAGATGTGACCCAAGAGCTTTCTTTTAATTTGACTTCCCTCTAGATCCATTTGGAAATTGCATGCATAGGTAGAGGGGTGTTTGTTTCACCTACTCCCTGGGCTTCACAAGTGCCTTTTCTTGGGGGCAACGGGTCTGAGCAGACCTGGTGCCAGCACCTGTCTTGGGGCAGACTCTCCACATCCCCAAACCTACTTCTAAAGCTTTAGGTTTCCCCATGGCCTGGCTTGGTGTCATGGGCTCCGACATTAGGTGCAACAACATCCTCACAGGATTAGCAAATAACTGCTCAAAAGCAGAGTTACTGGGCTCAAAGATGGAAGGATGGGACTTGCCAAGTTTCTGATTTTTGCATTGTTTAGTGGTTTACCAATACTTACTAGACATCTAGTTTCTTTCTGAAGATCTTGAGGAAAAAAAAAAAATCTGAGATTCTGAAATCCTGAGTCTTAGTGAATCTTCCTGACTCTTCAGTTATTGTGGCTGTGGGTATTTATCTTGATGTTGGCTTGCTGATACAGTGTTCCTATGTTCAGACCTAACATGTCTTTCCAATGGGTATGTTTAATGAAAAGCAAGGCAAGGGATGCTGGCTTTTTCTAGGATAATCTTGAGACAATTTTTCAGACTGCTGTCTGTGAACTGCGGTTATTGTGTCTTCTCCAAATATCAGTGTTTTGTGTTTTCCAGGGAAGTTACAGATAGGAATAAAAATCTGGTTTCCAGTACAAATTTTTAAACACAGAGAACATCTTAAAAAGTCACTTTTTCTAGCTTGAGAGATGCAATTGAATCTATTTTTTCTCATTTCTACATCTTTCTTTCGTAGTTCTTTTCCTCATTGAAGGCATTGTAGTTTGTATGACACTGTGATATACATTTTTTAAGAAATCATAGGGATTTTTTCCCTTGTCCTTTCCCATGTTTATAATCCTGTGTTTGCAATATCATAATTATTTCCACAGCAGGCCCCTGGACTGTCAAAGAAGACACTAATTCCAAGAGGGGATAAGTATCAGCAGTAGGTTAACAGTTCTGAACACATTTCCATGAGGTGTGAACAGCTTTTAAGCAGTGCTTTTGAATTGCAACAAAATAAATCTCAGCGTGGGGTTCTCAGACACAGGCGTTATGCCATGGCTTTATAGACAGACATACGCTTGCTTTGCACAAAGACCTTGTGTTTCTCCAACAGATTCACCAAGATTGTTCAACCTCTTAAGAGAAGCACATGAGGTCATTTGCTTCTTCATCCTTTCCCCATCCTTCACTCTTAATTTTCAAGATGATTGGTCCTTAGTACATGGAAAACATTCAGGCAGGTCAAAACCCTGCAGGACTTCCTCAAGCCATGAAGTGCACTATAAGCCTCAGGTATTTTGGTTTGGGAAAATCCACAGAATTCATCCTTTTGTTAGATTATACCAGTGGCTGCTGCAGGTTGAGTTTAAATCATAGAAAGGGACTTGAAATACTAGTTCAGTCATTTCCCTTTTGCAGAAACAATAACGCTTACAAAGTTTGTCCTCCTCCCCTTTTTGCTGGCTAAATTATTACCTTGCTGTGGACTGTCAGAGAGGCAGCTAGATCAAGAGTCTGGTATTTTGTGAAATAAGTACTATAAGGAGGTTCCCACTGCAGTGTACCACAACTGACCTCATCTTTATGCTATCCACATAACCTTCTGCCTTATGGTCTCTGGGGGTTAAAATCAACTTCTAACCTACCCAGATTACCAGAATGCAAAAGATGGATGAGGCAAGGTTAGCTGAGAGTAGGATGACATCAACTAATTCCTGTTTTAAAAAAACAAATCACAAACTGCCAAGAAAAACTCCTGTGCTCATACTGGGTTTGATTAAAGCAAGAGTGTCACCTGGGCTTTCTGGAGTACTCCTGCAGTACTTGCAGCAAAGCACCAGAAGGAGAGGATCCCCCCCAGCTGCCCATCACACAGCTAGGTGGCCTCAAACCAAAGTAAATGAGAAGGACCCTTGTATCTGGGAAAGAAGAGTAAACATAACTGAACAACAAACCAGCTGCAGCAAAATCAAAATAGCTTTGTTTAGAACATACCTGTGTGCCTTTCTGCCTGTGGCTTAAACAAATTCCTTTCAGTTTTTTCAGTTAGGTTTTTCCCTATCCCCCAGGGAGTTAGGTGGGCCATTTCTTTCCTGTGGTTACAGAAATGTCAACTTATTTTAGATACCTCACTCTGGAAAATAGCTTCTTGAAGTCAGCTGGCATAAAAAAGGAAGAAGAGTACTAAATATCTTAGCAGAATATTTTTTCCAATAGCTGCTGATGATTCATGAAGAGTTCTGGTGATAAAAAAAACCACCTCAAAATAGTTATTTTCCGTACTTTGTCAACTCTATTTCACTTTCTTGGCAAATAGAAAATATGAAAAATGTCAATGAAGTTTTGCTTGCATCGGGTTCAATGATCAGAGAGTCAGTATTTTACAGATATTATAGATGGATGGCATTTTGTTTCATGATCCAAAACCCCCTCACATGTGATTACAAGAACTAGGAATAATCTGTAAAAAGCTTAACAAGCATTCAGAGATCTTACACACCATTGCATATAAATCCTAAGATCATGAGAAGGCTTGCAGCCTGTGTACACTGACTGAAATGATTTTACATTTTTAAAGTCACTGCTTTTTGAAACTGTAAACAATGATTTTTTTGTAACTGGTATTTCCCTGGCTGGGCAAGGCCAATATACAGATATTTATTACTACACAGCATGGCTGAAGACAGCTCTGAAGTGGCAAACATCACTCTACTTAGGGGAATGGAAACATCAACTAAATGTTTCAGAGTTTCACCATTTAACGAACCCAAAGTGACACTTATAAGGAAAAACTGTCTCTGTGAAGGCAAGAGAAGCCTCAGCCCATATTTGCTCAGAATGGGCTAGATCCTACTAAGAGTGTAGTCAAATCCTATTCAGATCACCCAGGAAGTGAGGGATGTTAGGCATTACTTTTTCATCCCCATGAAACTAGCACACATATTAGTATGACTGACTCTTCAATTCAAAACAACCTCCAAGTCCAGAGGAGGAGGATGACAGCAGGGCTTCTCCAGCATGCTGGTGGGGTAAGCTTGCCTTGCCCCTGTTGGCATTGCAGCCCAACCAATTCCTGTGGTGCTAATGAGTTCTTCCCATAAACAAAAACAAAAATAGCTCCTTTAATTTAGATTTGAACTACTAAAGCCACTTTGTGAAAGTAGATTTGGGTGCTTAGCTTCAATCGTGTAGGAGCTGTCTTCAATTAATGACCCAAAAATGAGCATTTCCCACTGCTCAGCCAGTCTCCATCCTAGCATCAGCAGCATGGAGCTGGGTTATCAAGCCTAGCCTGCAAGACAAGGCAAGCAGATTGGATTATAAATACAAGAGGTGAAAATAAGTTGAAGGAATTTGTCATTTTAGGTGGGTGTATCAAAAGACACTAGTTGCCAATTAGCACTGTGTCATGGCAGGGACATAAATAGTCCAGAGCTGTAGTTAAACAGTGGAGTTCAAGGCATGAACTCACAGGTCTAAACATCAGGAATACAGGTTAGCTGATGACAGCAAAGGAGAGGGGGTTAAGTCATTGGGGTCTGCAGAAGAATCTAAATAGCATCTGAAGGCAGTCCCTCAGGGGTGGGATTTTCAGTGTTCTATGACTTTCCTTTTGCCACAGAGAAAATATGATCAGGTTGAGCAATAAATATCCATTAGTTTTCTATAAGTACTTGCAATGAAAACAGGCAAGAATTTTTTGAAGTGTAACGCTTCTGTCTGTTCTGGGACCCTATTTTGGTTGTCAGCTCTGAGACAGAAAAGGTCTCCTCTGAAGGTGTATTCAGTCCCTGTGACAATCAGGGCTGTAGTAGTGCACAAATACTGCAAAGCAGTAGAATAACTGTCTCGTGCGAGATGTGTAGAATTCAGCTGTGCTAAAGGTGGGAAAATTCTACTGCAGATTTGCAAATTGCCATGTAGGCCAAAGATCAATTTTCTGGCCAACAAAAATATGATCAAATACCTTGTCTAAAGCAGTGGAATCCAAACCTCAACCCTTACTAGAATGCCTTATAAGCCTATGTGAGAGCTTTTGTCGGAAAGTGCTGATTCAAGGAAACCAAATTGTTTTGCTGAAATGTCTTCATTTTGATGAAAAGTCACCACAGACACCACCTTGAGTAGAGACTTGCCTTCTCTGTTCTTACTTAGCCACTCTATTCTAGGATTCAAAGACCCTTGTCTCTTTATGCTGGCCAGCCTGGAAATGTTATCCTACACGCAAAGTTTCACAGTATTTTGGTTGCCTGGAACATGGAATTTCAGAGCTGTTATGAGCTCTCCTCCACCTCCTCACTAAGAATGTTGAGCAAAGAGATGGAAGGAGGATAAGCTATATACAATCTTTCTTTGCTAAAGATGGGCAATAGAGCATTCCCTGTCTCACATCTTCTCTCATTTGAAGCAAGAGCTGGTAAATGAGACTTTCAATAAGAGAATTAAGAACTTCAGCAGTTTCACAAGTTCTGCTGGTAACTGGAGAACCTGCTAGCCAAAGGTTGTTTTTACTGCCCACACCCTAGCACTAGTCCTTGCCATCTCATGCATCTCTTGTGTTTACACCCTGGACCACATTCATCCCAAAGGAGTATCCTGCTCAAGAGGCTGGAATACTTCATTTTTTTTGAGCAGGCATGAATACAATAAACATCATTTGGTCCTAAATATTGTTAAAAACAGTTTTAAACACTAATTTTCTAGGCATTCTGGTTTCAGCCTCCTTCCCACTTCATTTCTCTTACTAGCCTTTTTGAAGTGTCTGCCACAGGGACTAAGTAGAAAGAATCTATGTTTGCACCACATTTTGAGGACAAGAAGTACAACTGTCATTCTAAAAGCCATAGTGGTTCTCAGGGATCTGTCAAAGACTATCCAGACCTCATATTAGCTGAGCTTGCATAAAGACTTAAGCAGTCATATAAAAGCTTTGGCAAGTCTCTAGATTGAGAGCCACAACTCCCTTCCTCTTACTTAGGTGTTATCATTTGAAAAGAAGGGCCTCATTTGTGCAGGATGACTTTTCTTGGAAGAAGCTGTTGTTCTGCATAGTCCTTGCTATGTTTCACTGTTTGGCAGATGATAACACAGAGGTCTCCATGTCAGAAAACATTTCCTGTTTATGTATCAGTCTGGTCAATTAAAATTCAATTATACATTCATGTGACAGGCTTTTTTCAAGTGCTAAGTGCCAATGAAGTGTCAGATTAGTCAGCTCCTGAGTCCTTTGAGAGATTAAGAATCTACTACAGCTGCTGGCTAAAGAAATTACTTATTTTACATTAAAATGACAGTTCATGCTTTTAGTGTTCATTGCCCAAGGTCCAAACCCTTGAAAAGGTTCAGCAAATCCACCTGCAAACTCTTCAGGAGTCCTTGAACTAAAAAGAAAATGTATAAATAATATTCTCTTATCTGACTGCAGTGTTAATTCATAGTATTTTCACTCCATAATGTTCCCCAGGGAACTGCTGGCTAAGTAAAGGATAGACCAAGAGGGCCTTAGGTATACACACAAGCACACAGGTGCAGACTAGGCTTCTGAGCTCTGATAGTTAAATCTTTATCACAGGCCACTGTCTTTGCTAGTGTTCTGACTCTAAAGAAAAACACTCTTGACCTCAGTCTCCCCTAGAGACCATAGAAAATTATTTACATGCAGGTGGATTGCTGCAACAGTAGTTCCTGTGAGAAACTGCTTCTGCAGACGGGTGGTTTTGTACTCCCTGGTAGGGAGTGTCAGCAGGGGAGAGGAGATATGGAGAAGAGTTGCATGGGAGGATGTGGGGTTCTGAAGTCTCATACTATATTTTATAAACAAGTGCTCTTCTCACTTTCTCCCTTCTCTTCCAGAAAACAAGATTTTAGTGGCTCAGCATCCTTTGCTCATTGTAGCTAACCAAACTGCAACTCTAGTTTGCAACTACACATACAATGGGACAGGGAAGGAATTTCGAGCTTCTCTGCACAAAGGAACAGACAGCTCAGTTGAAGTTTGCTCTTTTTCATGGAATGCAACCAACATTAGGAACAATTCAACTAAAGAATTCAACTGCCAGGGGGATCATGATAAAGACAAAGTCATCTTCAATCTTTGGAACATGAATGCCAACCAAACTGACATCTACTTCTGCAAAATTGAGGTCATGTATCCACCCCCATACGTCTACAATGAGAAGAGCAACGGGACTGTCATTCACGTGAAAGGTAAGCTGAGAAACCATTGTAGGCCAATATCCTCCCTATACACATTCCCTACATAATGACTGGAGGGAGTTTGTTTCCTTAAAAATAAAAGCTGGATTGCCTGGCAAAACTACATTGCTGCTCTGGACTTCCTGAAGAAGAGATCTTAAAATGCTGATTTATAAAAATGACACATTGGAGCAAGGAATAAACAAGTAGATATTGATGTTTTTAATTTCATGTACTTAAGGTTTTCTTTGTTCTTTCCTTAAAGAGACACCCACCCAAATACAAGAATCTCAGTCTGCAATTCCTTTGTGGATTCTGGCAACAGTGACTGGAATTCTTGCACTCTACAGTATGCTAATAACTGCAGGTTTTTTAAACTATTGGGTAAGAAACTCGTATTTTCCTTTGCTCTGTATGCTCTAGTAGCTCATTTCTCAGGCTATACTTGCCGCATTTACCACTAACTCACTGATACCCCTTCAGTACAGGATGACAGTGTTTCTTCATCCCAGCTATGTATGCACACCCATGGCATACCCCAAAAGAGCTAAAACACCAGATGCTTTCTAGGTGGGTCATCAGGCCTCTACAGTAGAGTCCTACAGCAGATAATAATGCCACAGTGTTGGCAGTGCCCTGCACACCAGCAATACCAGGATGTTGTCTTAGCTAGCATGAGTTCTAACATCATTATAGTGCAAGGATTTCATATCACCAGAGCTTCATACCTCCATGTTTCTTGCAGGCAGCTCCTCTAAGCACTGACTGTTCCTGGTCCTTCCAGCAGCCATCTGACTCCAGGTCCCACCAATCCACTCTTTGATACCACTGTTCTCATTGGCTACAGGTGTGGCCTGTTAAGATCAGGCCTGCTTCTAATCTTTAGTAATTGGTCCAGCTGCAACTCACTGGAGGATAAGATTACCTTCTATACCACCTTCATTTACCCACACTGTATCCCCCTACACCAGGACCCCTCTGCCAGCTGAACCTGTCAGGGAAATCTAGAACTATAAGCATTTCTGGCAAAACCTTATGAGACTATACTGACAGGAGCTCACCTACAATCAAACAATCTATAGGGAGCCCTCAGCCCAGGACCATATGCACTGGTGTCTAGAATTGCCTATCTAGCAATTCTCTTGAGCAATCACTATTTCTGTCTGCTTGACTACAAGGGAATAGCAGCACCTGGATCTCAGTAGTCCCTTGTCTGTGCATCAACAGTAAGAAAGCTGAGACAGCTTTATGGCTCATAAGTTTTACTTTCTAATGTCTTTGGAGAGTTGACTGGCCCAAGTCCCATCCGGTTCTCCTCCTGACTTGATACAGGGGCAGCAGAAGGACATTTTCCTTGCCAAGTCTTAGGACTGTGATCTCCAGAGCCAATTTATACTACTTAGTCCATGTGAGAAAGACTTGAACATAGAGAACTCAATTCCTTGCACTCTGACTTTCCCCTCTATTTTTGTTGTTAAATAGCAATTTTCAACACAACGATTATGAGGTAGCCTGTATAAAGGGTCCAGAGTCCCTGCCAGGTTAAATCTTGCATGTATACAGAAAGCCACTGTCACTGCTAGCTGAAGCTTAAGATCTGCTAAGTGTTTCACAAAAGAACACTTTCTCAATCTGTGGCATTTCTAATGGAAAACAACCAAAGGGGGCACTGCCGCAGGAAAATGAAAAGGCCACTTAAGTGGTTCTTCTTTGTGCCCTATTGTAGAGGCTGACTGAGGAGAGCTGAGAGGATTACTCGAGCAGCTGCTGATGTTACAGTGCTGTGCTGGTGTTACAGTGCTGTGCTGCTGTGGCTGTGCCGCAGATGAGGTGCTATAGTTTCAAATCCACCATTTACGATCTGAACCGTTTTCTCTGTGCTATATTCATTTGCTACCTAATGGCTTCACACTTTGCCACTACCACGTCTGCCCCCAGCAAGGGTGACAAGGCTGCATTGCCATGTGTGCTGTTTACTGTTATTACCTGCTTTTATTACTGCTAGTAGTATTCTTCAGATAACATGTATTCTGATTGTGGATGTATTTAGAGTGTTGTTGAATGTAAATACAGCTGCCTAGAAGACACTGTGAATTGTAAAAAAAGGTCCTAATTGTGGTACTCGACAGACATGGCAAGCCTGATCAGTTCCTGAAAGCAGCTAAAGATTTATCTATTTTCATACAGTTCTACCTTCCCTGAAGGAAAACTGCTTTCCATTGCAAAAGTAGCAGTCTTTCATCCTGTAACAGCTCAACAATCACTCATGCTAGCAAAATGTCTTTCTCCCATGCAAAACTACCTCCTAGGTGAATCAGAAATCCTGTATTATGGAGATGAACACAGAGATAAAGCTTTGTATCTAATGCTCTACATGCATTGACTGCATTACATGGTTTAAGCAGTATGTAACTTACATTAGATCCTTTGCATATATATAACATTAATGCTAAAAAGCTTAAAATATTTCATAGTAACTGCCCCACTCTGCACATAAAACATAATTCAGCCATCAGATTTTCTAATGCAAACCTCCTCCAATTCCACAGCATCATATGCATGTATCCTGCAGCATATGCAACTATTTCTGCACATGGGAAGGAAATTTCAGTAAAAAGGAGATCACAAAAGAGGGTATGATCACTATCAAGGAAAAAGCATGGGAGCATTTTACTTACCCCTGATCAATAAAGCCTTAAAGCTATGTAAAAAACACCAAGCTTTTGCACAGCCTGCAGCAGTCAGAGGCATTTACAGAAATGCTGCTGTAGCTACATATTTCCTCTGTGAGTTTTAGGCAAATTATTTCACCTGTCTTCTGTTACTCTTATTTTTACAAGAGCTGATCCTTCCCTTGTCTCACAGGGGCATTATAAGCAGGAATCCAACAGTGGAAATAAGATGTATGAGGCCCAGATTAGGAGACATAAAAGATTAACATCAGCTCTGATTCTTTCACTCCTTGAAGGAAGATTCAGAACAGCATATGCATTGTGTCTTACTGATGTAAACAGTAGGAAAACCACAGTCTGGGCTGATTTTTCATGCTCTTATTCTGTTTGAGTTAAGCTAATTTCTCTTTACTACCTAATAAATTAGGACAGCCTTCACAGCTCAAACTCTGTTTCTGCTGAATCATTCCACAGATGAGAGAGGCAAGATGATGGTAAGAGGCATCAGTTTGTATCCTTGGTGTGCAGCATTCCTTTACCTGAAGAACTAACACTGTTAATCTCCCACCAGATAAGCTGGATACTTACTTTTAGGTTGGGCAAATTCCATAGATTATTTGATGAGAACAAATTCTTTTGTAAATGTATTTAAACCTGAAGCCGCCTTACAAAGATGCCTGCTTCTTTGAACTGTCAGCAGCTAACATGAGAGTTTTCACAGTTGCCTTCACCCTTCTCCCACAGCAGAAATCCAAAAAGCACATGTACCATCAGAGTGACTACATGAACATGACTCCCCGGCACCCTCCATACCAGAAGAACAAGGGTTACCCATCCTATGCGCCAACGCGAGACTACACCGCCTATCGGTCCTGGCAGCCCTGATCCCACCGGGAGCCTCGTGTGCTTCTGGGCAGACACTTGCTCTGGGGCATGGAAGGACAGCCTCTCATTTTCTCATCGTGTTTGTTGCTATTGATTACAGACACCTACACCACAGCAAGTGTTAATGAAACTTGGATCTACTAAAAGAAAATCCAGACCAACAAACCAATGTAAAAAGGGCGGGGGGGGGCGGATGGGGGGAAGTAAAAAAAGAATTTTTCTCCATGATGGCTGAAAATGAGGCCCAGCTTGTGTTGAGGGTTGCCAGTGGATAAGATGGAAATATGGCGTCAGATCTCAGAGCTGGTTTCTTCCTAAGACTTGTGGTTTTGCTCAGCTGTTGGAAGAAGTAGAACTTCTTATCTTTTCCAATAACTACTACCTTAGATTTAACCCTTTATTTCCTTCCCTGTATGTGTAATCTTACGATTGTTACTGTTAAACCGGGCAAAATGTAAAAAATAATATTTTTTTCTCTGTAAGACAAAGACACAGTTTGAAGTTTAAAACACATGCTTAAAAGAAGGAGGGAAAGGTCAGTCAGAAGGCATCCAAGCTATTACGCTATGGAGCAAATGATCTGCCAGGACAAATCAAGCTGATAGAAAACTAGTAAACCTTCAACATGTGAGTCCTTAGGCTGGACACATTGTACATGTTCATAAGGCCATTTGCACTCATGACCGAGCAACTCTACAGACTGAAAAAGCAAGCAACCTGAAGATGAAATCAAGGCAAGTGGGAGAGGAAGAAAGATGTCTTCATCATGAATAACCCCATTTCTTTTTTGTTTGCCTTCTGCATCAAGGGAATGCAAAGTCATATATGAAGCATTAGAAGCAGAGAGCTCAGATTTTGCAAAGATTTTTGCTTTTATTTTTGAATTTGAGATTTCAGAAGGTATTCTCCTGAGTCCTCCTGAAAATTCATGCACATCTTCAGGCACCCAGGTTGTACCAGAGCTCTTTCAAAGATCTGGGTCAAGTTATGAGTAACTAAAGACCACTTAATTTTTTTCTCGTAAGTTTCTGTTTTTTGGGGTGTGAGAGGATTCTTCATTCTCAGCATTGTAAATTGGACATGCAAGTTCTCAGACATCTGCAGGATCTGCTCTGGGCACTTTGAGGAACTTTGTGTTATCTGGAAGTTGCTTTTCTCTCTAAAGATGTTCTTCAGGGCTGCTCCACGCCAGAGCAGGACAAAGTTGTTAGCAAAATATGATCCATTCTTTCAGTCTAATATATTCACAATAACAGGACATCCTAAATTGTTAATGGGTTTGCCTTGGCATAAAATCCCTTTTCATACTGAGGAGACAATGTTTATTTTATAAAGATTGATGAATAAACAATTAAAAAAACCGACATTCCTATCTTGAAATAAAATTTGGATTAAACAACATTTAATTTCCTTCAAACTAGGATAAGAATATTCTTTCTCTCTTTGAGGAGGCAGGATGAAAGTAGAGATGTGGAAGCATGACAACAATCTACTTTGATGTCTTAAGCCAAGAAAACAACTTTGGCACTTCCAAATTGGAAGTTTTATTTGAGTTTGCTGACTGGGCCTCAAACATTCCACTCTGAGTTGTATATCACCATGAATCATGTTCCTGGAGTGTGCTGTGCCACCTCTGAGCATCAGTGAGCTGCCCCCTGCCCCAGCCAGGGACAGCAGCATCCTGATGGCAATGGTAAGCAAAGCCCAAGAGGCAGTGCTGGGCCTTCAGCATGAGAATCCAGTCATGAACCCAGCAGGCCCTGAGAGCCTTGGTCTGGTTCAGTTCAGCAAACTCAGTTATGATTGAACCGAAGAACTTCAAAACAAAGTCTGATTTATTTCTTCTCCTTTCCCCTCACCACATTCACAAACACTCCAAGGCTGACATTTTTCCACATACAATTTTTACTCTCTTTTCCTGAAAAGCCTTCACTGCACCTTTGTACTGCAGCTGAGGCAGCTAGGAGCATGTGCACAGAGCAGAGGGGAGGGAGCCAGGCAGGACACATGGGCATCGCTGCATGCTCCCAGCCTGGCCCTCCTTGCTGGCACTGACAGAGGGATGCTAATGCCTTGCCACCTCCCTCCTTACTTGGAGGGGAGATGTGAATGATCCTGTGCTGGGGCACCCAGCCACTTCCAGCAGAGAGCAGCAGGCTGAGCACAGCTCTCTGTCAGGGTATGGCACTGTCTCACCAATTTCCAGGCTGTCACGGTGTGACACAATGACATGTATGATCACATGGAAAACCACAACTTCTAGCACAAGGTGAGATGGCAAATGTGCATCAAACCCATGAAGCAGAATAGATGTTCTTTGCATAAATTGCATATATACATATTTAGGTATATATGCATCTATTTCATTGCATCTACATTCCCTAGAGTTTTATTATACTTTTGGCAATCTCCTTTTAAAACTACTAAATGGACACAGTAAATTAAATCTTGAATGAATGCATTAGGCCTGAGGCTAGTCAGAGGAAACTATTGCCTTCTAAAGCAAATATTGGTATAATTTGCTTTCCTTCCCCTAACACTTTTGTACTTTCCATATTTAAAACACTGGTTGCTCCCAGGACATGATACTGGAAAGTAAGACCTGGAACATCTGCAACAATTTGTTAATTTGTTCAACTGACCAAAAAGGAAGGGGGATACAGGGAAATATCCTGAAGAAAAAAAATGAGGAGAATTAGGACATGAGAAGTCCCAGCACTGTGTTAAAATGGACATTGCTGTTATATTAAAACTCTATAGGGACATGAATTGCAGACTGTTGGAGATGGGATACCAGTAAATTCCTTTTATCCACCACTGTAAAGGATTAAAATAAAGTGTTTGAAGAGAAGCAAGTCAGTTAAGCCTGGAGTCTGCATATGTGGATCAGCATATTTGACAAGCAGCAATCCTAATTTATTCCATCTGGTTTTAGGCAATGCATAACATGCCAGGACAGTCCTGTCCCTCCCTGGCTCTGCCTTTGGGGTCTATATGCTGTTTATGGGATGATGTAAAAAGAAACCTCCCTCTGCTGCAGCTCTGAACTTGGAAACTGTGCCTCATGGAGGGCAGAGGTAAATCAATAGGGTTTTCTGTCTTACACGTAGCTTTAAATTCAAATGCAAATATAATCCTGCCAAAGAATGATTTAATTTTTCATCCTCCTTTCCCCCACTTTTGGGTCTCAGTGTCAAATGAACATCTGATCTGTAGTCATCACATCTGAACAGCAATCAACATATGTTGCAAGGGGTCAACCAAGGGTTGTTCAGCTCCAGCCCCCTGCATGCTGATTCCTGTTCTGCACGTCTCCAGCACAGCACAATACAACAGCTTGCCCCTTCTTTGCTTCCAGGAACCAAAGCCCTAGAAGACAAATGCCAAGGAGGTAGCTTGTGTTATCTCTGCAGTCTTGAACCTTCCCATTGGGGTGGTCAGGCTTACTAAAGCCAAAAGTCTTGGATGCTCCTTCTAGTCTGAATATTCCAAATTCCAATATCATCCTCCTGTATAACATTTTTTCCAAAATGCTTCTTATTTCTTCTGTAGCTATAAATGTGAACCCTGCATCTCTGCCAAACAATATCATATCTTCCTTCTTTGTGCATCATCTTTTCCCTTTCGTTGCTATTCCAGACTCAGCAGTTCAGGAATCCATCCTATTGGTAATCTCTAACACCATTGTGCAGCCTTCCACATGTACTCCTTCCTGAGTGGTTACTTGCTTCACAAGGACTGTCTTGTATGCCACATTCCTCCTCAGCTTGGGGTAGGGAGTTGCCATAGGAGACTGAAGCCATGTGGTGATTGGATAGGTACATGTTTTCTGTTTGAAGGATTTGGGGGTCTTTCATCCCTTTGATTTTTCCCATCATCTTCAGATTTTCAGTTGTGCCAAACAGCCACGTGGGGATCCCGCACACCACATGCTTCCCACGGTGCATTTAATTTCTGTACATTTCATTTCCTGTGCATAGCAGGCTCTTGGCTATTGCCAAGTTCATTATGCCTGCAGACATGCTCTGACAGCAGAAGCAACTTTGGGTACTGATGGTATGTTTGACTAATAAAAACATGGTACAAAAAGCTTGAGTTTTAAGAGCACGCAGGCAAAGGCTCCAGTGCTAAAGATCAAATCTTTCCACTTTCAGCAAGGCTTTTGCTGTGTGACTGGAAAATGCGTTATGCAAGATGAATCACAGGCCAAGACATAATTTTGTTAGTCACTCCTACTAACCAGAAAACAGGTTAGGGTGTTGAGAACAGGATCAGCTTTGTTAAGGTTCAGTAAAGACTGGGAAAGGCTGAAAACAGTATTAAGCAGTAATTTGTAGCCAAAGTCAGTATCTTTAAGTGGCTGTGAGAAGGAAACAAGCTGCCTATCTTGATGCAAATGGGCTGTTCTTCCCAATTAGGTGCTTTTGTTAGAGCATCACATTACAGTATGCTACTATTCTAGCCTCAAGGGCATGCAGATAGTATGATGGGCCAATTTGGCTGACAGAGTATTAGGAGGCTGCCAATTTTATATTAACCCATTTGCAAGGAAACAAAAAGTTAAATGATCTCAAATTCATGGTGGGTTTTTTGTTTGTTTGTTTGCTTTTTTCTTTTTCTTACCAGAGCTTCAGAATAAAGGCACTGGTTCTTACTTCCTGACATTCCTGCTGCTGCTGCTGCTGTTGTTGTTGTTTTATTAAAAATTAAATATAACTTTAGGTCACATAAACTTACCAGGAACACTTCAGTTTCATTCATCTGACCATTGAAATGATGAGGAAATTTCAAATGTTACTGTTTTCATAGTCATTGCATCATTATGTGGCTACATCATTTCTTTTCCTTATTGTCTTCTTATTCCTTCAAGGGAACTATTCTGGATTGCATGAAATGTTCTCATGTGTTGGAACAAATCTAGTTTTTCAGACAGGAAAGATTACTACCTAACCAGCAAAATGAAAGAGGCAAGCAAGCAATAAGTAACAGTTCTGTGGAAATTAACGTAGTGGTTTCAATCTGATAGGAGATCAAATAGCCTAAATTTTTATAATATCCTTTCCCTCTAAAATAAAGAAGCTTAAGAAATTATATACTAAAGTACCTTAAAAGACAAGAGATCAGGTTGCGAAATTAAGAAATCAAAGGCAGGAAATGCCCGAAGGAAGTTTTCCTACCCAGCCTCCCTTCTGCCCCCTCGTGAGACCGGAGCGGCTCTTTAAGCACGCTGCATTTCCCCCTGCCGAGCCGAGCCCACGCCGAGCGGGGCCGGCCCCGCTCCCTCGCAGCGCTGCTGGAAGGCTCCGGGAAGGGCCAGAGCAGCCGCTCAGCGGGCGGCGGATTCCGAGAGCAGCTCGAGTCCTTCACATGGAGGGCTGCAGTACGGCACAACTGGCAATCAGGCTAGCTTAGATAATAGCTAAATTAGTGCCCGACAGCCTCCTCAGT
Organism: Serinus canaria; assembly: GCF_022539315.1. Classification (NCBI taxonomy): domain Eukaryota; kingdom Metazoa; phylum Chordata; class Aves; order Passeriformes; family Fringillidae; genus Serinus; species Serinus canaria. The sequence goes on from NC_066321.1 coordinate 24,180,662, forward strand.
GCCCCATTAAATTAAATCACTCTGTCGTGAGTCAGAATGAACTAATTTTCCTGCTATGCTCGCTGCCTGTGACAGCCCTTGGGCTACTTTAATCTTCAAACACCAGCGGTCAAGATGAGAGCTGATTTATTTTTTTTCCTCATGAAAATGATTAAGTAGATTGCTCACATTTCTTCCTGGGCTTCTCGATCTTCCCCAGACAAATGAAAACTGGCTGCAGAAAGGAAGTTGTTTATCAGTTTGCATAGCTCATCAGCTCCTGATACTTAGGGACAGAGGCTGAAGTCCAGGGTGGAATGACGCCTTTGGGAGCATTATCCTGTCTTTGTAGCTTTTTCTCTCATTAGCTGATTGTTGAAGTAATGCCAGTGTTTTATCTTAACAACAACAAAAAAGTGTAAGACTATGAAGATACAGAATTGGACAGCAGGGGAATGACCTCTCTCCCTCTTGCAAATACACACAGTTGACACTACTGTGCCCTCTAAGGGAGAAGCTCACCAGTAAGGATGGAAGAAGCAAAAGGGGTTAAAGGAGAAATCACTCTGAAACCTCTTCAGTGAAATTCTGGAAAAGTCCCTCACGGAATGAAAATTAACAAATCAGCTGCAGGATGTACTGCAAAGCTCAGATTTTTGCCTCTCTCTAGCCATACACTAGAAAGAACTCTTAAAAACTCTCTAGTCCTTCTTGCCTCAAGAAGTACTTTTTACTGTTTGGCTGCTCTGCATCATTGAAACATAAACTGCATTGATGGTGAAAGCCAGGTTAGGTCCTGTGTGTGGACTTGGGTGCACAGTCGACTCCCAAGAAACTCTTGAGATGAAAGCACAAAGTATGTCCAAAGGGCAATAGACAAGCAAACTGTCTGGAAAGGTAGGATGGATGAATGGCTGTCTGCAGGAAAAGTTAAGCAACTCCAGAGTTTTCCTCCAGCAACTCGAGAAATGCATTAGTTTGAACTGCAGCTGTAGTGGATTTTCTCCAGTAAAAGCAGCTCTTGGAAGGATGAAGTGATTATTTCAGGTCATTTAAGTCAAAATAACCATATACGTGCAAAAAAAGATTTTTAAAATGCCCTTATTTTCACCTTTTCTCTTTTCTGTACTAAATGATTACTTACTTACAAATCATACATTTAACCTGAAGTATGAAGTTTTTAAAATCAGTGTTCCTATGTTGTCCCTTTTTAAAAATTTTTATTTTTGATTTTTATTAAGGCATTTATGTTGTAGTTCTGCAATCTGATTTCAAACCACTGAGGCAGAGGCAAAATGAGGACTGGTGTATAGACAGAGTATATATGGATTGCAGCTCAGTCCGGTCACAGCACAGCAGTACCCACATGCCGTAAAAAGACTGCAGGTACAAAGTGGAGTTCAAAGAGTCCACAGGTTACATGAGCAACCTGGTGAAGAAATGTCAGTTAGAAACGAGCAGCAGAAACCAGCTCTATTTTCCTACTGCTGTGGCTTTGCTTGGTGATGATGACATACAAAGATTAAGCCTAACTGCACGAGCTCCAGTTGTTTATCTCCTTTTTTATCATCGCCAGTAAGTAGAGGAGATGTGTGGGTGTCACCTGCAAAAAAAAGAAGTTGCATTTCTGAGAGAAAAATATCTGCAGATCCAAAAAGGCAAATGGTCTTGTTTAATTCATGCATATCCACTTTCCTTCCTGTCACTAATCTGCAGCACTGAATTTAGTCTCCTGGATTTCCTTAGCTTATTATGCTGAGAGAGAGTGCAAGAGAGAGGGAGACAGAGAGACTTGAGCAATATTAAGCACCCAGAATGACTTCAATCACTGGGGTTATTTGTAAATCACTAAGATAGCCTGGCTCCCAGGGCATGGAGTTTGATTTTCCCTCCCCCCTCCTCCAATCTGCTGAACTCTGGAGATTTGCAACAAGAAAAGCTATCTGCTGTGCAATCAGTTTACAGAATAACATTATGTTTGGTCTGCTATTGATGGATGCTAGCAGGAACTGGAAGCCCTGGGTTCATGACACAAGTTAGGGTCCATGGAGAAGTTGTGGTTTTTCTGTCCTTGCATGTTTATGCCTGTGACAGAACGAACCTCTGTACACAGTTAAACACTGTTTGCTGCATACATTACACAGAAATCACAAGTAGAGAGATTTAAAGGAAAGGCATCTCCTACATTGGATATTGAGGGATACTTCACATATGGACATGTAAACAACTGTACAAAACCAGATGCAAGCTTTGGTCTTTCCTCTCCATTATTATGTATGTATGTAACAATAAAATAAAAAAACCCAAACCAATGAGCATATGTCTTGAATTGCACGTCGAGCACAGTATGCTCACTGTGTCTAAGGTATCTCTAGATTAATAATGTTTGACTTGACTGTGTGCTGACTTGCCTGGCTCAACTAACCAGCCACTGAGATACAAGGAGTATCAGAAAAATTATAAATTCAGACTATCTGTATTTAGAAGTAATACTTTGTTACACCTCCAAATTTGCTGTATTTTGCTCTAGTCCTGGACTTGGGATATATAGTTATAAGACTTCTATTATTAAGCCCAGTGACAACACTGATAACCATCCCTTTTGTCTGCAGAGTAGAAAGTGGGTTCCCTGTGGCTCTGCTACAGCTATTCTAATCATCAAAAGTGCATGTTGCACTCTTCTTGTGCCCCAGCTACAGCCCAGGAAAACCAAGGTCTTGAATAACCCTTCTTGCTTAAGTGCAAAATATGACATTCACTTTCCCCACTAAACAGAGCTCTTTAAAAAAATTAAACTCACTTGTTCTTGATAGCTGCCATAATGAATGCTTGGTCAATAAAGATTAACTCCTTGTTCTTGCCAGCCACAAGTTCTTGTGTTCGTTTACTGAGGGAAGGAATCCAGTTGTAGTATCATTAGTTGTGCGAGGAAGTTGCACATCTGTGCAACTTGGTGTGGGAGTGTCTTCTTCCCTAATGTAAATGCTGGGTTGCAGTCTGGGTCAACAAACTAATGTTTAGCACTTTTGACTACAGAAGAGCAGATGAAAAATATCAGAACCAAAAATCTGTGAAATTTGAGGGAGTGATCAATTCAGGGCTGCCTCTGTTGAATGACATGAGCAGTAGCAGCTGAATAGCACTCTCAGATTCCTTAGGATTGAGTTCACATTGTAATCTCTCCAAGTTTAGCATCTCATATGCATATAGATTGCAAAAACACAGAAAAGTCTAAAGGATCCAAGACAATGGGAAAATACAGAGAAACAAAGGGTTTTACTTGCTAAAGGCAAAGTGGTTTTGTGCTGGCAACAGGAAACCAAGAGACAGTGCAAAGGATGTTGCGGCTGTTGGAAGGGCCACCACTGTAGTTACTGTGCCTACCTGGGTGACTCATCATCCCTGTGACGCTGGCTTGCACTCTAATGTCCCTCCTCTCCCAGCTGAAGCCAGCTGGCTCGTCCTGCCTGGCCTCTCTGTGTTTTATCTCTGCCAGGGTGTCATCTGGAAAGCACTTGGGCTGGCACTAGGATGGACTAGATGCTGGAGCTGTGGCATATATGGAATATACATGTGACACACACAGGAGTGATGTGCCAGTCCTTCCTTGAGGAGATGAGAGATGGAAAAAGGAAGTGAAGGGGGAAGCAGAGGTACAGTGCTTATGCACACGTATGAAGCTCAGCAGTTGTGAGGACAGAAAGCACAACTGCGACATTCTTCACACTGCTTGTAAACTCTACCCACTGCACCCACCATGGGTACAAGTGCATCTTGTGGGGGACACCCTGTTCCACAGGAACTAGAGGGGATAATAATTTCATCACTTGTAAAGCTTTGGGATTGGGATTTTTTTGTAATGAGTTTTCCTATGGTCACACAGTTGACCATCTCTCACAGGCTTTCCATAAGTCAAATTGTCCCCTAGCACTATGGACAGAGGATGACAACCTCTGGCAGGATGTCAGATGACAGGATTGGGAAACATGTTTCCATGAAAAAAGGAATGTCGCTGCTGTGGGAGTAAAGTAGTAAAGCAGCATGGCTGTATACTGTGATAATAGAGTATGGCAAATTGAAGGCAGCAGAAAGTCAAAGATCTGTGTCAGAATTTGTCTGTGCCACCTGACTGGACCCTTGTGAAGGTCATCTGTCCCACTGCTTTTCGGGAAAGATTGGGAATACACCACATTATACAGCAAGAAGGCAAGTGAAGGTGATGAGTCTGACTTGTGAGCAGGAGCTTCAGACTGACTCACATTTTTTATTCCTCAAGAAGATTGCCAGGGAGAATATTGAGAAGCATCCTTGGCATACATTCCCTCTTAAAACTGTGGAACTTGCTTTGCATGCAAAGGATAAATTAGTCTGCAATTTATTCTTGCACAGATTGCAAGCAAATCCATGTACAGCAAGAATAATGACTGATGTCTATTCCTTCATCTATTCCTGCAGATGCCCTGTACCTCTGGGTACCTGCTGTCCCTACAATTCAATGACTTGCTGACCAAGATCACCAGTACTGAGAGGTCATCAGAAAGGCTTGGCAGAAGCAGTGTAATGTAAAGATGACACAGGGAAGCAGATAGGTGAGCTTTGTTGTCAGCACTGCCTCTGAGCTCTCATTGGCACTTTCTATGTATTTTCCTTATTGTGACTGCAAGCTCTTTGTACAGTGCCTGGGACTCCAAGTCTTGGTCAAGGTCCTCATATTGTAGTACAAATGACAGTGATAACTTCAGAAGATGTTTTATCAGCTCCTCATTCCCTTCTTCAGTAAATGTCAGCACTAAGAGCAACAGAGGGGAAAGTATAAAAGCAATCCTGCAAAGTTGCAGGGGCTGGGACAGAAACACATAAATGTTCTAATTTTCTTCCTTCCACACATTTCACTTCCTTTCTGAAATATCTCTTATTTACCACCTGGAACACATCTGGCTGTCAGAGCTTTGGTGGTTTTTCAAATGCTTATTTTTCACTTTATCACTTATTTATATGGCTACATGTGTCAACATCAAAGGGAAGCCAAGAAAACAACAGAGAGCTCTGTAAGTGATCTCTCTCACTGCAAAACCCAGAAACCACAGGTGATCCCCTCACACAGAATTCAAGCACAGCACTCCTCTGAAATAGTTCCACCGAGAGAGAGCTTTGCTGCTGCTTGACTCACAGTAAATTTGCAACATCATGATACTGGGGGAAAAACAAGGAGGAAGAACAGAGTTTAGATCAAGCACAGGTACATAACCCAGAAGATAAATGAGTGTTTTTCAAAAGGCAGAAGGAAGCTTTATACCCACCTCACACCCCTTCTGCCCCTCACCCCCACTCCCACCATTAGAACATACTGAAAAATGCTTTATCCTATGGGAAACATCTGTACATGGTTGAGAGGGGTAAACATTTACACAGATAATCAGTTCTGTGAGAATATAATGTTTCTTTTAGAGTTATGCCAGCATGGCTTTCTATTTCCCCAGCGTCGCTCAGTGTAAGGTCTCCTTGCACAAACCATCCACCTGCTCAGTCACTGCTGCTTGCCCTGCTCTCTAGTTGGCAAAGTGTGTCCCTTTCTAATGGAAAAAAACATGCCTAAAGAAAATTGCTTTTTGAATGCATCAGTCACTTCTCTTGCAAATTAGATCATAGGAACTCTCTTGCCTCATCCTGGGGGACCCAGAACTCACGAGGCTTTTTGCAACAGAACAGAAACACACAGACCTGTGCTCCATCTGGCAATGGTGTCTGGTTTCCAGCAAACCTAGCTGCTACAGTGGAAGATATTAAGCCTTTATGATGGCCTAGCTTGCCCTGAAAGCATTGTGTTCCTATCATTAGCTAGCAATCATCTCAGGGCCTTTAACAGGAACTTTGAGAAATAATATTTACAATTTTCATTTTATGTGATTGCAGTCATTGTGATCACAAATACACATTCATACTATGGTAATAATCAAAATCTATTTTTTCCGCACTGTACAAGCTAAAAAGTGAAATTCCATGCCCTGAAGAGTTTAGAGGGTAAAGACAAAACAGATGACATCTGATTGACTGGGAAATAGAATACAAGAAAATGTAAGGAATTGTAATATGATTGGCATATGTAGCTGCTTGCTTTTAAATTGGGTGTATAACCAGTGAAAAAGGAATGAAAAGAGGAATATATATTGTTACTGCCTTTTGGGGTTAGCTGGCTTTGTTTTCAGTCAAACACTAGTTTAATGCTTGAGAAGAGGAACACAATCTACATCTCTCTGCTACACAACAGTGAACAGTCAGCAGTGACAGTTTAAGATTTACACTGGTGCAAGAATGTGAAATTCCCAACTGGAAACTTTTTTTTTTTTCATAACACCACATACAACCTGCCTGCTGCAGCCAGCTATCTGCAGAGGAGTGTCTCCAGTTTATGGCTAATTGGTTGAATGGTCCTTTTCTTCCTCTGAGCCTTCATTAACTTCCTCTCTGCTCCCAGCTATCATTCCTGGAGAGTTTTAGTAGGATGCTGTCAGATACATGTAAGGGAGAGATTTCTTTTCACTGATGAGCTGATCCCATTTTCCTTTCCTGACAAACCGTGGTGCTTTCTCCTGCCAGTATGTGACTGGCAGAACTAGGCTCTGTATTTTATGCCTCACCCAGATCTTGACTGCAGCATTGTATATACTTCATTCATTAATTGCAACAGTTCTCTTTACTGAGTGCTGTAAAAGCAGAGCAATAAACCTAATGGCATTATGTAGTGTGGACTCCAGCTCATGTTGTTACTCATTCTCTCAAAGCAAGGACATCTAAGGAGCAGCATGGAGGCCTAATTAGCCTCCTTCTGCACTGAGGAAGCCTTGGCAATTGGGTCATTTTAATTTAGATTTCAACACAAATGACTTTGATTTCAAAAGAACCCTCCTTTCCTTGGATCAAAACAATTTTGTCATCTCCAGCCCACTGGCCTCCAGGTTCCAGCTGCACTCACAAACATCAACTGACAGAATAGGGAAATTGCTTACAGTGATGCTGAATGAAACCACAAGTACTGTGCCCTCTTTGCAACATCAGCATTTGCTGGTATTTCTTTAACAAATACGGACTCTCACTGCTGACATGGAGGAAGAGATACCTCTACCTCCATATTATAGCAGGAATCCCACCCCCAAGGGAAATAGTATGGCAACATGTAAGTTGTTTTGAAGAACTAATACAAAAACACACAGAGGCTGTGTAATGGTTCTTTTGCCCTAAAATCAGAGGTCTCTGCCACTGAAACAGAGCCCTCTTGATGTGGCTTGGCGAGTTCTGTGCACAGAGGGGACAACCATGGGAGGAAGCATTCCTTCAAAACCTCAGAAGAAATTTAGCCATCCACCGGGCAACAGCCTGTATCATGAGAAGGGGAAGTCTCACTGTGAGACAAAGAAGAGGGAGACAAAGAAAGAGTGAGACAAAGAAAGGTGGCACAGCAGAACAACCTTCTGTTGTTACAAGAAAGAAAGAAGGACAAACAGAAGCTCTTCAAGAGATCTGGAATTCTGAAGGAACAAACCGACAAATCAATGTGAGATCTCTATTCTCCAGAGTCAAGTACTGAAAGCAGCTTAAATAAATCAGGAACTCCTGAGCCACTGGATGTACAGAGACCATTGTAGGCACTACAAGGCTGAGCTATGCATGCCACCTAAATAATCCATTAAGTTTTAAGGACATGGGTTCTTTTAAAAGCCTTTGACTTCTCCATACACTTGGAAGGAGTCAAAATGTCAGGTCATCTTATCTTTTCCTAGATGAATAAAGCGAATAATTTTGCAAAAACTTTTCAGATGCTCTTACTGGAAAAGTATCCCAGGAGACAGATTGAAGCTTGAGTCTTACATGTAAATGAACAGGCTGACCATCAACTTTTTATGACTTTCAGACAAGGAGAATGGAGGAAAAGTGGAAATTACTCCATTGTCTCAAAAACAAAATGGCAACCCTCACATATGTAAAACCTGTTTCCTTTTCTATTGAGATGTTTTAGGTTTTGAAGGGTTAAGTCACCAGAATGGAGCAACTCCAACGCTGCAGAAAAAAATCCTGTGAGACCTTTTTAGCGGTGTAAATGTCTCTGCAGAGTGATGTGTCTGCAAACCATACTGAATTATCTGATTGGAAAGTGAGAAAAAACAAAGGCAGCCTGCAGTGAGAAAATGAGACTGTGCAGAATCCATCTGCCAGCAAAGCAATTAAAAAGATGGACTTAGAACAGCATTGATTGTCATTTGTGTATGGCACTAGTGGGCTCTGATTCCCACAAATAACACTCATTCATTGCAGCACCTGAAGACCATGTGATGATCACTATGTAGCTCACTACATTTTCAGTAGTTAGCACTAGTTTAATCCCTAGCTAAAGTATTTAACAGGTGTGAGACTGAACAGTCTCTTCACACAGAGAGTGGTGCAGAAAGACTTGCTTGTTTGTTTTGTATTTCCTCTAAATGTATTTCTCAGAAGGTTTGTGGATATGTATCTCCCTCCTCTGGTGCACAATAAAGTAACACCCTGGTGGAAGATTTGGAAAATTTGATGTGGGAAAAAAAGAAAATAGGGAAAGGAGCACTTCATAAAATTCATGGGAGAGAATGTATTTATTTTGTTTCTCAATTTCATTATACTAATTTCATCACATAATATAAATGCAATAGCTGTCCTCTACACCTGGGCACTTTAATAGTTTGCCTTAGAAATAGTTCAGTCCTGATTTGATGTCAAATCTCCATGAATGTCAAAGAAAGCCCACAATGCCCCCTGGCAAACTGGTAACAAGGGATGATGAGAAGGCTGAGGTACTCGAAAACTGCTTTTACCTCAGTGTCCACTGGAAAGCTCTCTTCTCACATCTCTTGAGTGGGTGGACTGCATGGCAGGTAGACTGGGGGAGCAAAGTGCCTCCCACTGTAAGAGAAGTTCGCATTTGTGACCATTTAGGGCACCTGATGAGATGCATCCCAGAGTCCCCAGGGAATTGGCTGATGTAGTTGCCAAGCCATTCTCTGGGATATTTGAAAAGACATGGTGGCCAAGTGAAGTCCCAGGTGACTGCAAAAAGGGAAATACTGCACCCATTTTTATGAAGTGTAAAAAGGAGGACCATGGGTACTACTGAGCTGTCAAACTCACCTCCGTGTATGGGAAGGTCATGGAACAGATCAACACAGACAACCTACTGTCCTTTTGTGATGGAGTGACTACATTAGGGGACAAGGGAAGAGCTACAGATGTCATCTATCTGAACTTCTGTAAGGCCTTTGACATAGTCCCCCAGTACCTTTCTCTCTAAATTAGAGACAGATGGATTTGATGGGTGAACTGACCAATGGATGAGGAATTGGTTGGTCGATTGCATCCAGAGGGTAGAGATCAATGGCTCAATATTCAGATGGACATCATGACAAATGGTGTCCCTTGGGTCTGTGCTGGGGCCTGTACTGTTGCATATCTTCATCAGTTACAATGGACAGTGGAATCGGGTGCAACCTTGGCAAGTTTGCAGACATCACCAAGCTGAGTGGTCCTGTTGGCACACCTGATGGATGGGATGGCACCCAGAGGGACCTGGACAAGCTTGAGAAGTGGGCCCATGGGAATCTCATAAGGTTTAATAAGACCAAGTGCAAGGTGCTGTACCTGGGTCAGGGGAACCCCTGGTTAAAATCCAGGATGGGGTGTAAACAGACTGAGAGCAGCCCTGCTGAGAAGGACTTGGGGGTGCTGCTGGATGAGAAGCTGGACATGAGCCAGCACCATGTGCTCCCAGCCCAGAAAGCCAGTAGTTTGTCTGGGCTGCATCCCAAGCAGTGAAGCCAGAAGAATGAGGGAGGGGATTCTGCACCTCTGCTTTGTTCTTATGAGGTCCCACCTGGAGTACTGTGTCCTTGACACAAGAAAGGCATAGACCTGGTGGAGAACATCCAGAGGTGGGCCACAAAAATGATCAGACGGATGAACACCTTTCCTATGAGGACAGGCTGAGAGAGCTGGAGTTGTTCAGCCTGGAGAAGTGCAGGCTCCAGGGCCAACTTACTGCAGCCTTAAAAGGGCCCTGCAAGAAAGATGGGGACAGATATTTTAGCAGGATCTGATGCAACAGGACAAGAGGTAATTGTTTCAAACTAAATGAAGGCAGATTTAAACTAGATATAAGGAATAACTTTTTGACAATGAGAGTAGTGAAACAGTGGAACAGAGTGTCCAGAGAGAGAAGAGATGTCCCAGCTCTGGAAACATCCAAGGTCAGGTTGGACAGGGCTCTGGGCGACCTGTTCTAGTTGAAGATCTCCCTGCTCATTGCACAAGGGTTGGTCTAGAGATCTTTAAAGGTCCCTTTCAACCCAAACTACTCTATGATTCTGTGATCTTCTCTGAACTCAATTCTTTCCTTCCTATCAGGTTGATCCTGTTTTTATCAGGATGATACATAGATGCATTTTCTCATTTTCCTGGTTGTTTTGTTCAATCACAAAAATGGCATGACTGCAAGTTGCCAGACCACATGTGAAAATGACCTGCATTTCACTAATTTTAGTAATTTATGCAGATCTATACTTGGCACTACAGCGATTTCATTAATGGTCTATGGGAGAACCTAAGGAAACCAGGTTCATTTTATCCAACATCTGACATCAGTAAACAAATAATTGCTCTCTGATGACTTGAGGGGGCTCTGAAATACAGACATTTGCACTGGCTAGCAGCCTCAGGCAGTTCCCAGAAAAAACACCTTCCCACCTCTTGCTCTAGTCTATCTTCTGTTTGGTTCATCTTCAATTTGAGCTGGGTACTCTGCCAGAAACCGTAAGAGAATAATATCATTGCCCTAGTCCAGAACATCAGCTGGCAAGGGAAAGTGATCTGGGCAGGGAGTAGCAACCTATCACTGCTGACATCTGTCTGCAGCAGAGCAGGTGTTCCCTCATAGGTGGGTAGAAAACTGCTTGCTGCTTCTCCAAGCAAGACTGCTCAAGCTGGTGTAGAGAATTCAGATTAGAAGAGAAATCCTTCATCTGCAGACTTCTTTATTCTTTGACACAGTTAAAGGAATTTAGAAGAAAAACTCTGTGGGCTTGAGTGCTTGCTAAGAGAAAAGGAATTAAAAGGCTTTACAGTACGCAGAGCTTGACAGAAGCAGACAGCTGCCAAAGAGCTACTTAGCTCAAGTGGCCTCACAAACTGTGTCTGTACTATGACTGCTCAGTTAACCATGTCAGTGGTACAACATGGTCGTTTGGGGATGGGGGTACGCTGCTCATCCAAGCCCAGCCACCCCCTAAGATCTAAAAACACCTAGATGGGCCTGAGGTGTTGCCTGAAGTAGTTATGTGTCACAGTAGGAAAGGCACAAGCAATAGTTCTTTGCTGTTTCAGTTTTTAATTGTCTGCATAGAATGTCAGCTTTTCCCCTTGAACACATAGGCAGCCTTTGAGCTAGAAGGAGATAAATAAATCCTAGAAGGAAATAAATTAATCAGGAATTAAAAGGAGCATCTAATACTAAAAGACGAAATGAGAAAATACAGAATATGATCCTGAAATGTAATGTACACCTATGCCTTTACTGCAGAATAAAATGGCATCAATTATAGAAAAAAAAAATAGATCACTGTGTGCCCAAAACTTGGAAACTCAATTGCTTTACTAAGTGTAAGTGATACAAGTGTGCAAGACAGAGTGATTTTAAATGACTGAAATGATATTTAAAAATTCTGTAAACCATCTGCCTTTAAACTTGTAGCATTCGTACAGCACATTACTGCAGTTCGGGGGGGAATTGGGGGGGAAGAAAAAAAAATCATCTTTATTCTTGCACAGGAGCTTTGGAGTCATGGACATTAAATAAACAAATGTGGATTAAGCACGCTCCTATTTGCTGTAGGTCTGCTTGTGGGTGCGCTGATGGAACAGCAGTGGACTTCAGCAGCATCCACAATTTACAGAAAGCTGCATTCACACTCATCTCCTGTTCCCGAGCTGCGGCGGCAGTCAGTGAAAGAGGCTGAGGCATGCGCTGCCCCAGAGCTCGCACAGGCCGAGCACTCCTCCTCTCGGGGCACACAGACCTTGCCGTGCCGGTGTGTGGCCGGGCCCAGCGTGGAGCCGCTCGGGGCGGGCGGGAGCCGCCGGCGGGGCCGGGCGGGGTCGCGCTCTGCCAGCCGGCACCCACGGCCGGCACCGGCCGCCAGCGCCCCCCCGCGGCCGCCGCCCGCCGCTGCGGCCGCTCCTATCGCCCCCAGCCCCTGCTGGTCCCTGCTGCTCCGGCCACGCCGGGGCCCCTGCAGAAAGCCATGAGCTGCTGTTTTGCACAAAGGGTCTGCAAGTCGCCGGCACGCACCGTCCCCCCTGCGCAGCCGAGTGCTCATTCTGGCTCTCTTCACATTCATATTGATGCACAGCCCTTCTGCTACAAGCACTTGGGGACAGGAGGGCAGCTAGGAAAGGGGTCGGTCCCTGGTATCTCAAGAAGCAGTGTTTCTCTGCCTGCTGATCCATGTAGATCAAAATTCTCCTGCCTTTACAGGCGCACAGGGAGCTAGCTAGCAGCACCCCACAGATTCTGGGATGTGCCTCGCCACAGCTTTGGTCCATGAATCCAACTGCTCTGTCACAAACAGAAGGAGGCTAAGTTAGGTAGCTGGAAGAAAAGCTGTGTGTCCCTTTCAGAAAACCACCTACTCTGATGGGCTGTTGCACAGAAGGAGCTGCAGTCCTCTGTTCAACACGGGCACTTTGTGAGCTGAGCTGAGGAAAACTGCATGTGGGAAAAGGAGCAGGGAGGTGCCTTTTCAGCTGAGATCCCATTCAGCCTTTCCCCAGGGTCCAGAGGAATTCGATGCATTTCCAAAAGTAACAAATGTTCTTGAAAGCAGTGACATCAGTGCACAGTACTAGAGGTCTCCCAGGACTGGCTTGGATAATTCCCACATAAGAGGATGTGGGGAGGAGAGAAAGAGGTCAGGGGTCTGTTTGCTCATTCTTTATATGAAGGCCAAATGAGGTAACTGGAGGCTTCAGAAGGTTTACCACAGTTCTCACAATTCTGTTCATTCCACAGTGCTCTCTTGTCTCAATTGATAGAAAAAGCCTGATAATACAAACCCCAGGAATAAGCTTTATTCAATTTAGTCAACTATTCCAGGTTTACACTTCTGCTTCCCAGTTTAAGACTCTGTAAGACAAAGAGTGACTCCATCCTAGGACAGCAGGAAATATTCCCTACATTTCCCACGAGCTCCCAAACTATTGATAAACTTTGGGTTTTCACCTCACATTCTTATTCACCTCACGAGCCTTCAGCCTCGTAAATTATGAAGACACCAGCACTGAGCAATGACAAAATGTTCCCTGGCTGGAGAACTGGGCTCTGCATGAAACTGGCCAAGGCTCAAAGCTACTACTGTTTTCCTGTGTGGTGCTCCCACCAGAACACCTGCCAGGATGCTACACTCTCCATGCCTCACCTGCTGCCTGGGGAATGGTGTAGTGACTGCGCAGAGAAAAGAACTTGATATACTGGATTTGTTCAAGCTTTGGGCTGGACACCCATGACACTGATAGCACCTGTTCCCCTATCTCACACAGCACCTGCCATGATATGCCTTGTGGGCTTTGTCTGGGGCCATGCAAATCTCTGTGACTTGACCATGCTGCAAATATTCTGTGACCTGCAGAAGGGCACTGAGCTTTCAGCTCCGGTGCCCAGCTCTGTGCCCAGCACAACTGTGAACAACACTGATTAAAAAAAGCAGGGAGCACATTCCCTTCTGGAGGACACCTGAGAGGGGCATCCATCCACACAGCCATTCCGCACTAAAGCAGAAACCACTGGTGCTGAGGAGGATACGAAAGGAAAGACTTGTGTGGCTCAGACACATTTCATAGTTACCCTCGATATTTCATCATTCCTGCCAAGGGCACGGTAGTGCTGGTTCTGAGAATGTAGCATGTCAAGTGACATTTGGCTGTGGTAGACCTATTTTACAGTGACGCTTTGTACAAACCCACAGTTCTCAAACTGAAAAGGGGGAGGCTTGCGGGAAATGAATTCTTCAGGAAGGTATGGCAGAGGCTTTTCTAAGAATATACTGCATGATAACACATAACACTCTTGCCAAAGGGGAAAGGCCAAAGATATCTATTGCCCTGTTTATCTATCAAGGAGGCCTGATAAGGACATTATTACACACTCAACTAATTTTTTTACTTTTAAGTTATCTTTTTCTTTACACATTTACACCAAAGTTTTTACCTAAGTGGCTATGCTTGAATATTTTGGAGGGATGCTAAATTTAGAGAAATTAGGCTTAGATTCATTCCCCTCTCTTTTTATCTTCTCTTTTCTTTGTGGCTGTCAAGTTATAGTGGTCAGCAGTTGTTGTTTCTTGTTGCACCCCCACTTACAAGGACCAGATAAAAGATTACAAACCTGGTCCTAATGTGAGGATGACAACACCATAAATGTGAATGACAAATATCATAGAATAGTAGAATATCCTGAGCTGGAAGGGACCCACAAGGATCATCAAAGTCCAACTCTTGGCCCTGTACTGGACAACCCCACACATCATACCATGTGCCTGAGAGGGTTGTCCAAATGCTTCTTGAAGGTGTGGGTGTATTTTAGAGGAAAAGCTAACAATGCTTTTAAGATTTGAGGCCCACTCTTTAAGGTAAAAGGTGTGTTCTTCCGAGAAGGGGAGAGCTTTGTGAGTTCCTTATAAAGCCTCAGGGTTCCAACCGCCAGAGTTACAGGAACATCGGCTCAGAAAGCTTGCAAGAAAAGTTCCCTTCGCACCCTTTTCCTGGGGCTAAATCTTACTCTGCATCTGTTAGTAAATCAAATGGGCCCAAGGACACTCCTGTGAAAACCTCTCAGCCTCCAAAGCTGGGTGGCTGTATCCAAACTGCTTATCTGGCTGGGGTTGGTACTGGAACATCCTCACTCCACAAGCGTGGAGCCCTTTGGTGACGGCACTTGCTGGCTGCCCTGGGGTAAGGGATGGCTGTCCTCCTGCCAGAACTGTCAGCTGGTAACTAACACATGATCTTTGAGTTTAAATACCTTACAACACTCAGGCATGCCTGCTGGAGAATGTGTGGGGACAGACAGGATATTCCTGGAGCCCAAATCCATTCATTCCAGAAACAAGTATCTTGAGGCAAACAGCCAAAGCAGCATCTGCTGTTCACAGAGACAAGTAGCCGAGTTCCTCACATCTATGGCTATGGCTGATCCAACAGGATTTACCTTATAAACAAAGACAACTAGAGTGAAATTCTGGGCACCCCGAAATCCTTTTCCCTGACCTCCCTCTAGAAGTTCTCAACATGCCCACATCTGCTTTTCCTTTGGAGAGAGAGCTCAGCCCTCCTTTAACCCCATCACATTCACTTTTGTCTCTGTAGCAAACTGTATTTCTGGAATTAAATTAAATATTAAAATTAAATAGTTCCGATATTTTTCACAGCCCCTCCTTCAGCCCTTTCAATCAAAGCAAAATTACCATTTTGCTAGATAACTTTACGATGGCAGTCATTGCTTAGAGGACCTTTGAAATCAAAGTTTGAGTGGGCCTCAAGAGCCACACCAGGCAGTTGTGCAGAAATAAATTTCAATTTCAAAGATTCATTCCATCCATGTATTCCCTGAGGTGACACCACTCACAAGTGTGTGCCATATCACACTTGTGTCTCAAGCCATATAATAGCTTTCATGTTTAGGATTTAATTATCTTCACTGTGTATTAGATGTACTATATACAGGGCGTTGGAGAGTCAAGACTCAGATTTAAACACAAACAAAATGTATGTGGTTTAGGAGAAAGCCTTGAGGAATCATCCTGACTGTCAGGAGTGTTTTGTGCTAGGCAGTACTTCGCAACATGTTTTCATGATCTGCTTTACCTGATCTCAGCCAGCATCATCAAGAAAAGGCAGCATCATCCAGACTGTTTCTCTGGTCTCCAGCTGTACCACCACTCTGTTGTGGTGGCACTGGACTAATTTGGCTGTGGCATGAACTGGAGCAAAGAAAGGATTTATCTTACACAGCTGCACAAAGGTTTATGGTGCAACAAGAGAGAGAGAGGCACTGGGCTACTTGGCAGGGGATTTGGAAGGGCAGGGAATGATTCTGCCCATTCTGGTACAAGTTGCTCTTCCACGGGATCAGGCTGTCAGTGAAACCACACCTACATGACAGGGAGCCTTCCTTCTCTGTGTGATGAGACAATTCATGCACTATGTAGTGTCTTCTCTCTTGGATCACAATAATTTATACAGTAAAATCCCATGAGTTTAATCAATTAAAAAGTGGTGATTTGGGCTTGCCTGAGGGAAATTATGAGGTGGGAGAGTGATGGCTACTTTAGCTTAAGAGATAAGAACTGAGATCTGGCAGTAGCACACGTCCAACTGCAGGCCAAGGGCACGGTATTGCCTCCCTTTGAAGATAAGGTTTAGTGCTGCTTTGTGTAAGGTTGCTGTCACAAGAGCAATCTTAGCACTCAAAAGCAGCACCACAATGCCTGCACTGAATGTGTGCCCACAATGTAACAGCAGAGGTGGCTCTTTTGGTTGGTAAACAGCATTTCTCCCTGAGGAGAATTTCCTCTTGAAGGTTGAGAATTGCCAATGGAAATTAGAGCTGCCTGCAGTTTTAAGAGTACAAAGACAAACTTCTTGTCAGATCTTCACCAGAAATCAAGTCACATGAAACATGATTTGCCACTCAGACATTCTGATTGTCTGGGCTTCACAATGTCCCTGAAATGCAACTCAGAGGATAAGGTGCCATTGGCTAAGCTCTGCTGCAGCCTGATCTTCAAGGACTGGAGGTTTCGGTGGCACTGGAATTGAAGAATCAATCTGCCCTTGACAACAAAATCCCTTATCATCCTATCATCCTGCTAAACAAATGATGGTTGCTGTCGGCACACACTCCTGTAGAAAACTTCCACTCATCAAGGGGAGAAAATGTCCAGCAATGACATGGACAATTATGGTAGATATTTAAACAGCTAGGAGTGTACAGGCGTGATGTGGCCTTTATGACATTTGCTATTAAACTGGGTAACTGAGGAAAAGCCTTGAAGAAACTGTGGGCACTTATTTGAGTGAATGCAAGGAACAGCAAATGCAGGTTAACTAAAAATGCAGTTAATCCCTGAAAGTGCAGAGCAAATGGAATCCCACGTAAACAGTGTGCAGGTGGCTGCTGTCCATTTTAGTGCAAAGGGAAGGACCTGTGCTCAGGTGGGGTACCTGGGATACCACCCCGAGGCCTCACTGGTCCTATGCATGAGTGAGAAGTGCAAGAAAGAGAACATTTCTTGTGCAAATTGCAAGCAGCAACACTAAAGCAAGAAGCAGGGGTGTTCCTCTTCAAGGTCAGCTGAAAAGCCTGGCAGCATGAGGGTGAAGGAGGCCAGGGTCCTTCAGAGAGGCTGCTGGGGAGGGACTGACTTCAGGATTCACTTCAGGAGGGTGTTGATTGACAGCAAAGAGGAAGCTGGCAGCCCTTGCTTCCCACCACACTCACTGGTGGCAGCATTTGCAGATGCCAGGTACAGAGAAGAGGGAAATGAAGAGAATTGGGTGGGTGCAAAAGGAAGGGGAAATCAAAGCTTCTTCATTTCCCTTCTCTGCCTCTGGTCCCTCAGTTTGACCTTGTGTGTCTCAGTTCTGGTGTGTTTCCTGGTGTTTGTTTTCCCTAGGGGTTCACCTGCAAGGACAGACCTCTGTGAAGAGAATCCCTCCTCCACTTTTTGCCAAAAAGAATTCCTGCCTTGCTGGGGATCCTGAGCAACATCAGCTGGCTGGCCAGGCCTGCTCTCCCTGCTTTCCCTGCTCTCCCTACCATCCCTGCCATCCTTGTATTGGTGCTACCTGGGGGTGCCAGGGGTACCCAGGGACAGGTGGCTGCTCCTTGTCCTTTCTGCTGACACCATCCAAGTACTAACAGGTTTGACAAGGAACTTCATGAACCAAGTCATGTAACCATTTCTGTCTCAGTTACATTTGCCTCATAGGATGGCAGCATTTGATATCTCAAGAGATAAAGAACAATTTTTGTAAGCAGAAGAAAACTAGAGAAAATGGATGGTGGTATGAAGGAGGATGGCAATGAGCTCAAAACCATAGACAGAGCAAAAGTCTAAATAATCAGATGAGTGAGGAGGGTTATAGTGTGGAAGTGGAGAGTCATTGAGTCATATTTCAAGCTTCTACCATAAAATGTCCAATAACTATTTCCCAGAAGGAGATTAGTTTGCATAATTCAGAAGTTTTATGAAGGGTGTTCATTGGAACTCAATGAATAATTATTTTTTGTGTTTCATTGGCAAATTTGGAAAGTCAAGAGGGCTCATTTCAGTCAGAATGAAAGGAAAAAAATTATTTTTTGTGAAAGAAAAGTAAAACAAGTCCTAATTTGGAGGCTTCAAAACAAACATTTAATCCTAAACCAATTAATACCTGATTTGGATGGTGACTATTTAAATATTGTTGAATATTTAAAAATAGAGGGGTTTTGGAAGGAAAATGATGCTTTGGAAGAAAAAGAAAATAATTTAATTTGAAAAAAAATTTGAGACTTATTTAATGTGAAATTCTGATTTTTTCCTTGTTATTAAAGAATATGATTGTATTGGTCAAGCTCCTGAAGTGTATTACTATCTCCTGTCCATGTATTTTCACTGAATTTTGACCCCTGGCAATAACCCAACACAGGCTGATACATGAAGCATGTAGTACTGCAGGAACAGCAATTACAAGACTGTGGCAGCAAATTTGTTGATGTGCTTAGATTGATGAGAACCAGGCAGTCTGCTTTCTTCTACTTTTTCTAAACTACATCAGGTAGTTGCTGACATTTGAAACTCACAAAAAGTGGGTTAATACAGTGGCCATTTAAACGAGCAAACATAGCAAAAAACCTTAGGAAGTGAAACTTTCTCAAGAAAGCTTTGCTCAACTAGAGTTGCTTTTGCTGAAAAAGGTTCCCTTCACCTTTTCCTCCTTTCACCCATTATTGGTTCTAGACCCAAAAAAGAAAAAATATATTTTGCCAGTATATAAGATACTGCTGGGTCTTTTTTTTGCAAAAGAGCTAATGATTTTTAAATTAACTATATTGTGGGGGACTTAAAGTTTATGAAAATAGGTACATGCATTTTCTAAAAAAATTCCTTTTTCCTTCAACATTTCTTCAAAATTGTAAAATTCAAAACAAGTCCTCCTGTTTTGCTTAGAGTTTGATTGTTATTGACCCCCATCCAACACATTTGTTTTCTTTGTATGTACTGGATATAATCTCACTGATATTGAAAAGAAGAATTCCCCAAGTGGTGTGTTACTTACAAGCCCATACTCTCTTACTATTTTTGCAGCCTTTTTTCATAATTTCTTTCCCCTCTAGGAATACATTTGCAAGCTTCCTTGATTCTCCCCTTCATCCCTTGTACACTGGCCAACAAAACTGATCACTATCATACCTTGTAATGTGTCATCCCTGTGGTCAAAGCATAAAGAATTCTTTTAGAGGATGGATTTGAATTTTAAAATGTAGGATTTCCTAGCTGGATTTTCAGGTATGAAAGTGGGAGGAACCAGCTAGAGCTGTGATGAAGCACTTAAGTTGAATGCTCACTGCAGTCAGAGGCCTTATAGCAGGCATTATCCAGTACTCAAATAACCAGGAGAGCAAGCTGGCCACACTCACACATTCCAGTTAATATCCATAAGAGTTGCTATGATGTGCCTGTCTAAGAATACGAGAAAGACAAAGCTTGTAGGGAGTGCTAATACCTGTCAGCAAACAAGGAGAGTAAGAAGGAGCTTCTGAGCTTGTCAGCTATTTCAAATTTCACTTTGGCTAATGAAAGACTTCAGCCTCCCCTTGCACATCTGGCCTTTCAGATATTTCAGGGGTTTGTTTGTGTACTTAGCCCTGGTAGGTACTCTGGAAAAGGGCAGTTGCTAAGTCCTAGAAATACAGTTTCAAATATTTGATAAACTAGGGAAATCAAAGGGAGTTTGCGTTATCACTAATCCAAGAGTAAGGTTTTGTACATGAGATCAGGTTCTGTGGGGAATGGTGGATTGAACAACAAATCCTGCAGCTGATACATTTTGGAAGGTATAGGACCTGTTTTTAGTTTGCTGATGCAAGCCATAAAGCCACTCCTTGGCTATAGTATCCCATTTGCAGAGATGTCTGCCTTATGGAGTGACAATTTTTTTTTGCAACTGCTACACTTCAAAATCAGAAAGGTTCTTGGAATTTGTTTTACAATCCTCTGCTAGAAAATCTGTATCTTTGTTTTCCAGAGTCCTCAGCCTATGATTAAATAACCATTTTAATGGCAATTCATAATCCTCATATACATCACTGTAAACTTTCAGTAACATGTGGTGGCATGGACCAAAGGCAAACAGATTGAACTTTAAAGTTCTTTAAATCAGGGCATCAACCCTACAGATCTTAGACATAATTTCCAGGATTACATTCTCATACAAGCCCTGAATAAACAATCTGTGATAAAGCCAGTATTCATTCTATGATTTTTGTAAATAAAACTGCAAGGAAAGAGGCAAGGAGAAGGTGTCTGAAACAGGAAAGAAAGGCAAGGTTTATAGCAAGGAGGGATTCTGAAATGGTCCCCATCCCTCAGTGCTGAGTTTCTAGTGCTAGTATTGCCTAGCTCTGTCATGCAAAATGACAGAGATGCAGGTGGTACATTGTCTGGTCTTCACTAAAATGTTTTTTTACTCATAAGAGACTTCTGGGCAGGTTTTATCTTGGAATATACTTTGCTCAGCTCAACAGTGACATCTGAAAGCAAAAAAAAGCTACATGTACCCTTCACTGATCCAGCTACTCATATTTCTGCCAGAACATCCTTCTCCCCCTTGGTATTCTCATTTCCCTGTCTCCATCTCATTACAAGCCCTCTGAGAGTTCCACATAGAAGCTGCTCCCCTAAAATGTCTAAGGCTTACAGCTTGTCTTCCCAAACTCACTGTGCCCCTGGGAAGAGATGCATACTGTGCTTTACTTCTGAGATCTAGTCCCTGCAAAGGCAAAGCAGACAAAAAGTGGACAAGGTTGAATGTGACCAAATATCTTTAGAAGCCTTAGCTCATGATTCTTGTTCACCTCAACTGCTGAAACAATCTCTGCTGGCCTTGACAAATGTTGGCTCACTGCTGTGTATTCCAAATGTTAGTGTGAATCTGTCAGTTTGAACACCTTGTCATTCTCTTTGTGCCTATCCAGTGAATTCTGCCTTCTGCTACAGTACCGACTTCTCCCTTAATTTAATTTAATTCAATTTACTTTCATTTTCTAGCCCATCCCATTCTAACTATCAGCTCACATCCACTCTTCTGAAATGGCCTCCAGACTTTGGCAAACGAAGTTGACCTGCATTACTCACTTGCCATGAATTCAAAGTAGTTCTTTAGAATCTGCTCCATGCCATTCCTTGGATGAACTTCACTCTGTGAGCTTATGAAAATGCCTTTCTTTGCCAGGTCTCCTGTCTTTCAAACATTTGGATTCTCCAAAAGTCTACTGAGCTGGAGCACTATCTTCTTTATGTAAACTTCATTGAGTCCTTTGCTTTATAAAGGTTTAATTCTATGTTTTTCAGGAGTCCTGCTTTGATCTTATTAGATTGAAATACTATAATTTTGGGTTTTTTACACGTCAGGGACTTAATTAGCCCTGTGTAAACTGGAAGTAGGCCCTTAACTATGCTCCTCATCTGTACCCTTTAAAAATATTTCTTACCCTTCTCATTTTTGATTAGAATGTCATTTCTCACATGTTTTCAGCCAAACTTTATAATTTATTCTTGTGTCCCTCATTAAATTCAAACTGCTGCAATGTCAGAGCCAGAGACTCAGAAATATGTCTACCTCTTGCTGTTTTTCCTTTTTGCAATGCTTTAAGAAATAAAGTGGAAGTAAAACATTTCTCCAGTATTTCTCCAGTCATGGGATACACTTAAATCTTAATTTTAGACTTGGGGGGTTCCTCTGGTTCTTGTCTGCTTATTCATGAAAACAGACTATCTTTCCAGTCTTTGCTCTGGGGTGAAGATACCTGCTTTATTCTGTCCTCAATCCCAAGTGATTGGTCTAGAAACAACAAATATGTGGAGCTCTTCTTTGATAAACTCCTTAAAGTAAAGGAAAGTTGTTAATCATCTGCCAAGACACTTATGGTCTCTGTTAAAATTTGTCCTAAAATCTTTCCCTTGCCACAACTCCCTGCAGGAAACTGGAGAAGAATAAGGAAGTCATTGTGTGAAGACCTTTTGACTGTGTTGTTTCTCAATCCTGTGTCTCTATTTCCTCTTACTTCTGTTTGTATCTCTTTCCATACATCCCAGATCTTACATTTTGACCAGAAGCTGCATAGGGATGGGGTGGAGGCAATACATTCACACAGGCCTGGTTGCTACTGGGACATAGATGGCTTAAGACAAATAACATGTAGCAAACCTGGCAAGGCAAGGGCTAGAATGCAGACACTCAAGGCTAACTGAGAAGTGGCAGCATTAAAAAGTTGGGAAGAAATTTGACCTCTGTTAGATAATTACAGATGCTGAGCATATCAGGAAAGCTTGGATATAATGACTTTATTGTAGGGGAAACAAAGCCTAGCTTCCAGAAAAGAAATACCAATGGTTATATCACAAAGAAAAAGGACACTCAAATATTCACCCCACCTCAAATCTGTTTGGATAATCTACTCATCAGCAGAAGCTCCCATGAACACCAACCCCGTATGCCCTAAGAAGTAGTGGAAAGAGAATTCCTCAGCTAATGCTGTCCTCACCTCTTCTGAGGCTAGATTGAGGGCACAGGCTTAGAACTGGAGAGCAGCATTTACAAAACTAGGTTAAAAGTTGAGAAAAAGGCAACAATTATGAGAGACTTAAAAATCAGTAGTTTTGCCATGTGAATTGTGATTCCTTCAGGAACAAAGATTGATCCATCAAACCTGGTGATATCTAGGCCTTTACTTAAACTAACCAGCTTTTAGTCCTTTAATGGTAATGAAACAGTATTTTTCCAGTCACTCTGTTATTTCCTTTTCTCCTTACCTCTTGTTTTGTGCAAAAATTTTTTTCTTCAGCCATTCCACTTAGAGGTCTGGATTTTTTTCAAATGACAGAGCACTTCAAAACCCCAATAGGTTTGTGGCAAACGAACATGGTAAAAACGTGAACTGTTCAACATAGTAAGACATGATCTCACATTTTGAGTTTAGTAAAATGTCCTGAAACCAGATACTTATGCAAATTATAAGAATTTCTTCTCCCCATTACATCTCAAGCAATTTACCAAGCAAGTTCCTGTCACAGAAAAAAAAAAAAAAAAACATGGGCATCATGAGACCGGCTTACAAGTGTGAAAATAATTTTGTGAATAAAAACATTTTGCAATGGGAATTCTGACAGGGTATCAGCAGGAAGGTTTGCCCTAATAAGTGTTCAGTGAAGAAAAGCAAATCACTAGAATGCAAGTGACTAACCCAAAATGAGAAAGAAATATATGAGAAACCTAGTTATTTAACTTCCTAGCAATCTGAGTGACCACAATAGTGTAGTCCAGTGTAAAACTGCATGTCCCTCCCTCAGCTAAGTTCAAAGAGGTCATGAAGCCCAAGCTACTCCTAAGATGAACCCTTTTCTTTAAGGCTCTGCAGCTTTGCACTGCAAGGGCCTCAGTCCTCTCCCCTGCTCTGACACTTTTCTATGGTAGCATATGTAAAGTATAAAGGTTTCCTGTGACATGGGAATTAATAACATCCCTAAGAACAAAGAGAACTACAGTATAAGTATTAAAAGAAAGAAGAATATCGTATTGATCTTTTGGAGCACAAAGCACAGGCTTTTAGAAGCAGCCTGAGGAATAACCTCACTCCAAAGACCTGAGTCTCAAAGTCAAAATTAGGGCTCTTCTTTCAGCCATTCTCTTGTCTGGCCACCAGACCATGTGTAAGGTTCCATTTATGGGAAAGGGTGAAAGATGAAGAGTTCCCAAGATAAAAGAGTCAGGGCAGGAAGATTCCAGACTACACAGACAAGAAGGTGCAGTAACTAGGTAAGATAGGTCCAGTGGCTGTAGCCCACAAATCATGACCTGTATTTTTCATATTTCAGGGAAGGTAGAGCAAGCAGAAGTCCAGAGACTCTTGAGTAGTTAGATAAGGGACACAGAGGAGAGAAAAGGTGTCCCCAGTGATTCTTGTGGATTTTATTTTAGTGGGGAACTCATTCTGTTATCAATACCTTGTTCCATGCTGTAACTGAGCTGGAAAGGATGGGAGCAGTGAAAGTGAGATCTTATTTGGAACAGGATCTCTTCTACTGCATGATCTACCTGCTGTCTGCATACATTAGCTCAAGAGCCAAAGTGTGATTAGGAAGGGTAGAGGGCACCATGGCAAGGTAATCATCCATTGGAATGGATAACAAAAGGCAGCCTGGGCTCACTTAGGCAGTGAAGACAGAGACGACTTCAAGAGACTCCAAAGGGAGACATGTTGTGCTTTACTTAGAAGAGTAATTATCATAACACAAGGCTTTTAAGGAGGAACAAGGGTAAAAAGGAAAAAGTTGTGGATTTGAAAATGCACCCTGAGAACAAAACAGCCAGGAAACAAGATGAGTACTGCTGCAAACAAAGCTTGCTAGAGCAGTCTCAAACAGGAGAGAGAGGAGTGCCAGAGTCACTTTAGCAGGGCAAGATCCCATGGGTATGCATGGCATGAGCACTGAGTTTTACATGGCAATCCTTTGCCAGAGTTTGGTGGCTAATTGCACCATCAATTTGCAGTCTCAATCAATTATCAGGAGACGACACCATAGGTGATGAAACACAAATGTGTCATTTGTTTAACTGCATGCAAAACACAAGCCCAAAAGATGCAAAGGGCAGATAATTTAGTTACTACTCTGGATATGAAAATGTCAGGCATCAACTGGTAATTTCATGCCATAAATCTCACTAATATTCTGGTACATGATGTTGCAATAGCATTTATTTTACATTTAATATTAAAATTGATTTAAGCTTGTCTAACCAGTAATACAGTATGTGCCTATCTCATTATTAGGGTGCAGTTTTTCATTTTCCCATAGCAGTATTTTTATTTATCATCAGTTCTGTTTTGAATGCTGGTTAAGATTAAAACGACTGTGAATCTGTCATTACAAACAAATATTGCATAACTTAGGTATGGAAGCAGTAAGCTTGTTTATATCATTAAGTATTTATGTGATTTCAAGACTAAGTATTTATCCTGTATCTTTAGATTGGGCTGGCTAGTGTTCAATACCTAATACTGTTAATTTTCTAGGTCACAGAGCAAAAGCAGGTCTTCTCAATCTACTATCAACATATATAAATGATGAAGCACCTTCTAAAAGAACTTCTCAAAGTGTGGGTTAAAAAAAAGAATGCCGACCTTCAGGATAGCTGAAGTGAACCCTCATTTTTATGGAATTCTTTAGGCAACGATTCAGAGATGTGACAGCTTATCAAATAAAAAAGCAAAAACAATTTTCAGAGCTTACATGACTTTTAAAAGGTCCATGAGCAAAACCTGTTTCACTGAGGTTTGAAATGACGCAGGTGCTCTAAGCAGAGATAGCAATAATCAAAGCTCCTGCAGTGCTTTTCATCTGTTGATGTCAAGGTAGTTAGGCAGTAAAGTCTGTAGGTAGCAAAGTTCTTTACAGATGTGTAAGTCATTAGCTATGAACCTAGATAATTTCTTCTTGAAAACAGGAAAGCTTAAAGAGGGTGGGTTATGATTCAAGTCACATTGCTGATACAAAAAGATGAAGTAATTGCAAGTGAAATCAGTATTTTGAAGGGGTAGCAATTTTTAAACTTCAAAAGCACTAATATTAAAGCAAGCAAAGAAATTTGGGGTGGAGGTAAGTCCTCCATAAAAAAAATCTAGTTTGCAGGGATTCACTGTGCCACATTAGGCAGAAGTACAGCTCTCTGCATTTTGCCCTGGTAGGAAATACCTGAAGATTGCTAAAATATTAAGTGCTATGATTCTGCAAGCTGGCACCCCCAAAGAGCCCAAACTGCTCTAACGATGATTAGCTTTCCTCCCACAATTCTTAAAGCAGAATGGATGGCAGTTTCAGATTGAATATATATTTTCCATGTGCTGAATAGTTGTTTTTGTTCATGCTGTTTGAGGTTAACTGTGCACGTACTAATCAAACCCACTCCTTCCTTTCTCGTAAAACCAAAACAAAGCTTCATACTACTTTCAGGTACAGCATCTGGGATCAAAGCTATATATACACACTGGCTCTGCGTGGGTTCAAACATTTCGAAGATTCAGTATCCTGAAAGGTGTCACCTCTTTTCCAGTCCTGAGAGTTCCAATTTGTCTTAAAGTCTAAAGGCATCAGCACCTTCAGCCCGTCCCAGCACAGGAATGCTCTCAATATTGGTCACCGTGGGCTTTCTCTGCAGAGCCACTGCCATTGCTGAAGGTGGGTAGATGAAGGAAGCAAGGTATCTGGGGTTGTTGACTTGTTTTCAGTTTCATGTCCTTGCAGGAGACAGACTTGGTACAACAGGGTGACACAGGACTAATGGGAGCGAGGTCTTGGTGTATTGCAAGGTGTCTGGAAAACCAGACACAGACTTTATAGCAGTACTATCTGCAAGGACACTGGGCAACATTCAGAGTAGCTCAAGAAGGAAGAAAAGATCTTGAAAAACCAGACCCTGCAAGTGAAGTTGTGACAGCTGATAACATGGGTGTAGGAGTTTGAATGTATGGAGAAATTCTACTCTTCATCTGGAATTGTTGCATTGTAGAACTGAAAAGATAAACCCTGCCCTAAAATGGACTGATATAAAATGAGATTGAAAAAACAATGCTGAGTCTTCACAGCTTACTAAAGCAAAAGACAGTGCATCCCATCATCTGTCAAGACAGAATACAGAAGTTGCAAAAAGCTGTCAGTGAGGTTGTACATGGTACAGTAATTTCCCCTTAAGATGTTTTTTGCAGTCTGTTCATCAGGCTTTGTTATGTGTTTTATATTAGCTTGGGGTATATATTGTTGCTGTGTATACTGTGGCTTGGGAGTAGCTAGTTAAAAGTAAGGAGAAAAAAGATCAGAAACAAAAGTATGCAAACAGATTTTCTATTCAGTTTTACTGTTACCTAAATCATTCTGTTCCATGTTCCATACAGGATGTCAACTTTTTTGTTCCTAAATGTAAATATATTTCTACTAGGAAGAAATTGTGGTTTAAAAATCTGATTTTAAATTGAAAATTTCAACCTTATCATCAATAGCCTATTTTTTTTTTTTTAGTTTCCTATGTATACTAAGATATTGGTGTTGAGGAAAACTGAAGCATGCAGGCTATTCATTGCCTGACTAAGTAGGCCAAATAACCTGCTATTTAAGCAACAAGTAATTGCTGAGATTTATAATATAATTTTTAGTAATCAAAGCATTTCTTGAGCTTTTTAAAGAATGCACTGCTAATGTGAATTGTGGTCTTGGAGTCCCTTCTTTGAAAACAGCATTTCTAGGAATCGCCCATGGATAACAGGAGGTGGCAGAACTCCCTTCCTACTGTACAGGTTTGAAGTAAATGACTCCAGATCCTTTCTTGACTGTTCACTTACCATCACACTCTTTACTTCCTTACAGTAATGGAAGTGACTCAGCCAGCAATTGTGCTGGCCAACAGGCAAGGAGTTGCCAGCTTGGTGTGTAAATACAAGAACATCGGGAATGCAAAAGAAATTCGAGTGACTTTGCTTAAACAGACTGGTGACCAGACCATAGAAATCTGTGCTTCATCATACACCACGGAGTTTAAAACATTCTTTGTGGAAAAGGTCATTCAGTGCCATGTTACCCCTGGCCAAAACAATGTGACCCTCACGCTGGCTGGCCTGCAAGCAAATGACACCGGGCTTTACATTTGCAAGATGGAGCGGATGTACCCCCCACCCTATTTTATGAACAAGGGAAATGGCACACATCTCTATGTCATTGGTAAGGCAAGCAGGTTTACACTATTGTGATACTTCCAAGTTAAGGGAGCAGCTATTAAATCTCAAAAGTCTTCAGAGTTCTGTTTGTAAGAAGTCAGGGTGAATACTGGTTTCAGTGCTGAAAATCTTGATTAGCTCTTATTTCTTTCAGGTCTCCCTGCAGATGCCCAAAGCAAGCATAGTCATAGACACAGAATGATAGCATAATCAACACCATGCAGTGTACACCTGTGTCTAGGCAGTTAGATACAGAAGTGCAAAAGTAACACAGTAAGGTGTGAGCTCTTCTACAGATAAAAACTCTTTTCATTGGAGGTTGAGTAGGCAGCGACTCAGAGCTCAGTCCTGGTGGTCTCTTGGGATAGCACATGCTAGAGAAAAGCAGTGTAGAGTCTGACTCACTGACTCTAGGGCCTTCCTTATGAAGCTCATGTGTGACATGACATGTGTGATATCATATGTTTTAGATCCAGAACCTTGTCCAGACACTGCCATATATCTCTGGGTATTAGGAGCTACTGCCTCAGGATTTTTTCTTTACAGTATCATCATCTCAGCCATTCTTGTGGGCAAAGCGGTAAGTCCCATCAACTCAGCTCTCTTCTGCTAATAATATCCCTTTGTGTGATGAGGACAAGGACAACAGGGAAGAACACTGTGAACAAACCCAGTGGGATGCTCCACTTTGCAAGTGCAATGTTATTACAATAATGCAAAACAAGAGAACTTGCTGGACCTGCCACTTATATTTATTTATGGCTCATTTGTGTTACCAGCATACTAGGAAGCATCAGCTTCCCTCAGCTGGACTGAGCCTTGGCTTAGGGCTGGATGCTTAAAAATACCAGGCAAAGTCCTGGATGCTTCTGGGGTTAAAGGCAACAGTCTTCATGTGTATTCTCATTTCACAAATGATTCACACAAAATCCCAAAATTCAATTTTTTCCTTTTCTCATCATTCACCTCTGCAAAGCAAATTTA
This sequence comes from Serinus canaria, assembly GCF_022539315.1. NCBI lineage: Eukaryota > Metazoa > Chordata > Aves > Passeriformes > Fringillidae > Serinus > Serinus canaria. The sequence continues at coordinate 24,209,721 of NC_066321.1, forward strand.
AACAACCTTCCCCTTGGATGGGGGAGGTGTAACTTAAAGCATTTTGAATTTCACAGCTAGAAATGTCTGCACAAAAATATGCAAAATATGAGCCTGGGTTGCCTTTTCCCACAGGGATCTGCAGCACTCATAGTCTGTTAGAAATGAACCTGAGCTTGAAACCAAATAATGATTTTTCAATCAGTCTTTGTCCCTAGAAGGTAAATGAAGCCATCAGGTGTGAACACTCCTAGCTTTGAACCAACACTGAACTCTGAAGCAGGAGCACCTTCAAAGAGCTAAGTGAATGGCAGGACTCCTATTTTTTTTCTTTGTATAAATAGCCCCTGCACATCCTGATCCTCCATCAAATGCTCTTAACAGATCTTCTATAAAGAGGCAGAGAAAGGTGTCTAGAATACATTTTACTCAGTAAAGGAAGAACATCCATTGGTTTCTCTAAAATGTGCTGGTAAATGATTATGCTATGATTGCCTGTTTATTTTACTTTCTTCCCATATGTTACAGATAAAGAGAAGACGATGTCTCACTACTGGAGTCTATGTGAAAATGCCTTCTGAAGAGCTAGACAAAAAAGTGATTCCATTCCACATCACTGTTAACTGTAACAAGGAAGGAGAGAAACCATTTCCTACCTGGGATGGAGTGTCTACTAGTTCATTTCAGTTAAAGAAATAAATTAATTGTCTTTTTACAAAAGGCATACAGGAAGGTGAGAGAATATTCTTTGTAGCTTCCATGGTATGGAGGAGAATAAATAGTATATGTATTCATATTTGAAGATTAACCCTATCACATAAAAATGGCTACATTAGGCCATTGACTTCTTTGAGATGTATTGTACCAATATGTAATATATATATATATATATATATAAGTGTGTAGCATTAAGAGCTATTGCTGTTGCACTTGAGAATCTTACTGTCAAATTTCATCATGCCTACTGATCAACTGAAATCCAAACACTATATGACAGACTTGTGTGGCATTGCAAGAGTAATCCACAAGTCTGGGGGGAGAGGTAGGAGAGCACACTAATGTACAAAGGAATGTTGACCTTTTTTCCCTGCATTGATATTTATTAGTTCCATTTCTGGCATTAGTGCTCTGCACTTCCACAGAGGCCTCCCCATAGGCTGGCACTGATGACACTGCTGCTCTAGAAGCCTGATCTTAACTCTGTTGAGTGGCATTGTGTGCCAAAGTGCTGTGATGGAGCTGACTGATGGTCTCTCAGCCAGTGCTGACAGTTTGTTTAGAGAAAAGGCACCAGCAGAATCCCTCTTAGGCTGTGTTGGGAGAATGCTCCAGCTCTGCTGGGGCCTTGTGTTTTACAAATGCTAAATTAGCATCTATCCAAAAGGCAGAAGTATGTTGCTGTGTTTAACGACGTCTATTTTCCATGAAAATACCAGCAGTGTATAATCTTGTTTATTAGTTTTGTACCATTCAATAAAAACCTTGAAGCTTTGCCCAAATTCGAGCTCATTTCTTGTTCACCATTCTCAGAATAGTGAGAAACAGGAAGTGGCTACATGTTAGAAAGCAGTGAAGACAACATGAACCTTTCCTCTCTGACCCTGTGTTTTGCCCTTCAGAGACAGCCTGTGTGCTCATGCCAACACTTCCGTTCTCAGCTCTCCTCCTCAGCCAGCCACCATTTCAGTCTGTCAGTTCTTCTGTTTGGCTAGTTACAGCTGCAGTGATGTGCTTCAGACACTCTACCAATCAAGTTTTCACTTCCATCAGTTACTCACCTGCAGAAGGTAGCTGTAATGCCTTTGACAGCACCTCCTGTACATATTTAAACAAAACACTTGTCCTAGTTTCCAATCCTGTTTTCTTTGCACCACTCTGACACTCTCACTCACTAAATGCCAGTCAACACACAAAGCTGCTGAAGCTTAAAACAATTTCAGAATTGTCAGCTACTATCTATTAGTTTGATTCTTTGCTATCAAAATTTCACCTTGCAACCCAAAACACTGGCATCATGTGCCTCTGTTTCACAGCTGTGAATCCATCTTCCTGGCTGCACAGCAGTGCAGCCAAACCCCAGAGCTCTTTATTCTAAGTTCTTGCACTTGAAGCAGCTCCCAGAACACCACATCTCACAGCTCTTTTAGCCTGCTTTCCCTCTCTTGCCCATTCATCTGGCACCACCTCCAACTGTGCAAAGACACATTCACATTCTCAATTTGCCAGTGTTTGCAGGTGCTAACTGCTCCCTCAGTGTTGATATACAAGTGCTGCTTCAAGTAAAAGTAGCATCTGATGACATACCTTTTTTTTGAAGGTATTTTAGTATTCTGACATTAGTCTGGTATTTTCCCCTAATTTTTCACAATCCAGTGTTTTGGGGATAAAAAATGGTAAAAGATCACATACCTACTGTCACTACAAAATGACTAAACTTCTGCCCTTTCAGTTGTAGCCTGATCAGGCAAGTGTATTCAATGACTCCATGATGAAAAATAGGCTTGACCCACACATCCACTTGTAGAAGCTGTAGAAAGGGTGAATAATTATCCAGGGCAAATTTTTCCACCATAGCAAGCAGTGAATCATGGGTCTGACCTCTAATCAGGAATCAACTGTTTCTTTTTTTTCCTTTCCTTGGCAATTCCTCAATACTTACTTTTCTTAAGCAATCTGAAAGCAGTTCAAGTACATTATTTTCCAAGCTTATCCCTACTGGGTGAAGAGATGCTTTGGATCTGTACCCACAGTCTCATGACATCTGGCCACAGCTGGCTGTGAATCTGTGTCACCACAGAACCTGTGAATATTCCAATTCTGACCATTCCATTTCTGACCACTAAGTTGACCATAACTAGGCCTTCTGCATCCACCTGGACAATTTTCTTTTGGTACACCCGTGTTTCCTTGAGACATTCTGTCTGTAACAACCAGGGAAGAATTCTGCCATAAGTAACTAACAGGTTACTAAAATAGCTGAATAGTGAAGGTTATGGAGGAGCAGAACAGAAACAACAGTCTCACATATGGTGGTAGAAACATTTTATGTTTGCCTCCTGCACTTAAATAATTATTGATGCTTATTAATTATCTTATTAATTTCTAAAATGATGGTGTTCATTAGTTATAAGAAATTACTTTGCCCAGATTCTCTGTTCTGATCTTCTCTTCATCCTTAGTCATTACTTTTTCCAACCTTCTCTTGTTTCTGCAGTGCTTAATTTTCTTTGGCTTTCCCTACCACTGAGCTGCATGTGATATAATGCTTTATCACTTTTTGTTCTAAGCCAGGTTCCCCTTTTGAATTTTCTGGCAGGGTAGTAGGTGCACTCAAACCAGCAGGTGTGGCAGTGAAGACCAAAGTGAGATTTCAGTTCAGATTTTATTGACAATGATATTCTCATCATTCATATCTGGCACTACAGAGATGAGTGGAGCCTAAGTACCTGCAGAGATGATATTTATACTTACCTTCCTATGGTTCATGTAGCAGGTAGCTCTGATGAGGGCAGAGCCCAGACCTCAGGGAATTTCCATTGTCCAGTGATGCCCCCCAGAGCCTTGAGGTCTGTGCTTTTCCATGATAGCAGGGAGAAGCATCTTTCATTATCAGCACTCCAAAAAATTTTATATATAAGAGTCAAATATAGTGTTCTGTGAGATCACAGCAGTACCAAAATGAAAGGTGAAAAAGCTAGATCAGTGTACATCCCAGAAAATGCAATACAGAGGAAACCATGCCTCTTTCTGGGAAGAATGTGCAAAGCAAAGATGAAAGGATTTGGTCTCAGAACTCCGCTCATTAGAATGGGGAGTTTTAAAACACAGCTGAGTATCTTACCTGGACAGCCAAATTATGACACCATACTGCTTGGTGAGGTTCAGGAAGAGCTTCTTTTGATGTGCTCTTCACTTCTTTAGGAGATCTGTCAGCCTGTTTGTGAAACAGAGAGTGTGAGTTTCTGGCTGGATGGGTGGGAATTCACAGGTATACAGGTCTGCATCAAAGACAATGGCATATGCATACACCACTCCCAGACCCCACTGAGATTTCTAAAGAGGATATGCCATTATTCTACTTTCATTTTCATCCACTTCTTTATTTGAACTATTTCTTTCCTTGTCATTTTCAATTGACAAGGAAAGAGTCCTATCTGATAGAGAAAAACCTATGACAAAGGTTTCCCACACAGCTACTCTGAGTAGACAATGAGTAGTCTATCATTTTAGGTTTAGAAATCCCCCAGTCTTTGAAGGAATATATGAAGCTGAACTCACTACTCTGTCAGACCTTGATGTCTGTAGGGAAAGTTCATTAATGCCATTTTCCACAGATACTTAATAAATTTTAAAAAAATCATCAAGGACTCCTAGGCTATGCAAGAGCAGACACTTTCACCTCTTGCTATCCTTCCTAATGTCCTGACTTTTGCTCAAGACTTCCCTGGGTCTAATTTCCTGCTTTCCAATAACCAGTGCTGGCATTGGCCTGGTAACTCCTAACAGATCAGATACAATTCCTGGCTTCAGTACTGACTTTGAGCTTTGCAGGTCCAAAGAGTTTGAGTATGTGTGTGAGGAGCTGAGGTGAGTTTTGGAGGCAAAGTACCTTGGAAGGTAAGATACAATAGGCTTTCCTTTCACTAGATAAAAGCTATTGCTGGGGAGTGAGTTCTGAAAAATCAACCAGAAAATACATGATTTTTCCTGTGACAGGAACAGTCTGAGCAAGAGCTCTACCTCTAGGAGAGACATAAACAGGAATCAGATGATGTATCCAAGAGCGGTAACATGAAATCCAAACCAAAGAAGGCTGGTGCATAGCAGATGGATTTATGCATTACTAAAACGAATTTATTGTTGACATTTGCAAACTGCATTCTTGCTTGAATATGTAAAAGTTATTTTGAGGTAGCTTCTATCACAGCTAAGCAGTAGGGCCCTTGCACATAACAGTTATTGATAAAAGATGTTAAAAATTGTGGGAAAGGTTATTTAAAAATTGTGCCTGAAGACAGATTAAAAATTTTTGTTGTTTACTAGAGGGATGAAGCAAGGAAGAGTTTAGATAAGGGACAAAACTTCACTGGGAATCATTAGTAATTGCAGCCGAGGTAACATGGCAGATGTTTCCATGAACTAAAAGATTGTTACCTACTCAAAATTTCACTATTCTTTCCTTTTTTGACTTTTCAAACATAATTCTATTTCTCTTTCTATTTTTATAGCAAGCTGCCCTAATCATAGTCATGTTTTTATATTTTACTGAACTTCTTTAGTGATTATGAAGTTTCAATTGAAGGAAAAGTTCTCAGTTTTTTCATTGATGGCTTTTCCTCTTCATTCTTTTCTGACTGCTGTTTTTAAAGAGTAGTATATAAAAATGTTCAGTTTGGTCTGCTTCATTCAGCAAAAAGCAAGACCTTGTTTTCAGAGAAAATGGAATTTCTCTCATGATTCCAATGGGCGGTACTTTTAGACCACATCCTCTAACAGCACAGGTGATACAACAGGGAAAACTTGAAGCTGGGTAACATGTGGTTGGACTATGCTGTGTTGTGGGAGGGATTTACTGACATTCATGCTCTAGCCTGCAATGCAGCAGCTTGGGTGGAGAGCTGGAACAAGCAGCAGAGTGCTTTATTCTTCCCAGAGAGATCAGTGCCTGGGATGTAGGTTTTCTATAGGAAATGAATATTAAAGTTTGGGCTAAGATTGCCACTGACATGAAAAATATAGGATTGCTGGTTTTATAGAAATAAAAAGATATACACTGAGCAAATACTCCTTGTATTTTTCAAACTAGAAATTCAGTAGCCAGAGCCCAAAGAATCATACAGTTCAGTATACACAGACAATAAATGAATCCTGCTCTATGTTAGATGGGTTATTGTTAACTTACTACACCTTAGTCTTGTTTGTAGAGTTTCTCCTTGGGAATTTGTAACTTCCTTGAGCTAGTGATGAAAGGTGCCAGCAGAAGTACTGCTTACTTTTGTGCAAACTAGAAAGTTTTCCCTCTGCCAACTGGAAAGCGTGAAGGGATTGGTACATACTAACTTCCACAGTACTTAGTGCTGGGCACTTGCAGCATCATCAGCTGTAAGAAATATTTCAATATCCTTCCTCCCTGTGAAAATTCACATTAAAAGTTGGGTCTCTGTTGGCCTTCAGCTGAACTCCAGATGCCTCTTTCCATGTGCTGTTGTGTGGGGAAAGCTGAGGTGTTGGAAGTTCCGTAGAAGCTTTGATAAGACTTCTTTTCATCTTGCATGCTTTCAGAGCTGGCCTTGGTACCTGCTAGACAGAGCTGCTAGTTCTTGCTGTTGTCATCTTTCTACTTTGTTTGAAGCCAAACAAATAGGTGATTAAAAATAGGCCTTCTCCTGTGCTACAAAGGGCCTTGGTGGTACTGTGGTCCAATTTATTTGCATCATACAGATAAAAAAATGTAGATGCAATGAGCTGAATAAAAATTGTAAAAATACTTGGTGGTGGGGAAACAAGTACCAAAAATAATCCACAATTGAAACTGGCACAAAACGTGGTATGTTAGCAGTACGTAATCAAGATCAGGAAGAAAAACAGTTCATTTCTCTGTAAGTTATCAAATCTTTCTGGTAAGTGACACTTCAGAAACATTCGACAGCTTCATAACTGGCTGACTTAATGTTTTACATGCAGGAAAGATGGCTAGAACAGCACTAATCAGCAGAATAAGTTGGTTTCATAGTTGAGCTTTGGTGAGGTGTTAGATTGTGTGGGTAGCATTTATAAAAGCTTTCTCACTTTTAATTCTGTAGCAAAGATGACTGTCTGCTTCACAAATTAATAATATTTTCCTTTCTCTCATAATGCCAAACTAATTAATTATATCATATTGTATTATATGACTATTTTTCTGGTCTTCTTTTTATAGTACTCTCTCACTAAGATAAAACCTCTCTTGAGCTCTTTTCCCTCTTCATCTCTCTGCAATAACATAGAATCATTATTATAATTTTACCAAAATGTTACAAACTCATGGTATTCCTCTTATGTAAGCCACAGGGACATATTTGCTGTAAAAAATTCCTCATGTTAATGTCATCATTTATACTGCAGTTTTCAGAAAAACATGTATTATATGTTTTTACTTCATATTTTATGACTAAAAAAGGCCAGGCTTCCACACACTTTCATTAAATACAGCAATTGCTTTACTGTCACTGGTCACAAGGAAGGTGTGGTTCTTTCATGGGAGTTGACAGAGAAGCTTCACTGGTGCTTCAGATGCCTCAGTCTACCTCCTATCAGACATCTTTCATGTAGCAGAAAATTATTTCTTCAACATCACTCTGAGAGGGACGAGCAGTTCGGGAAGAGCACCAGTAAATGATGGATTTATAAAACAATTGCATCCAAGAATACAAATAACACAGGGAAAAACTTGTATTCCCTCAAGTCCCACACTTAAGGATAATTTCTCTGCTTCCCTGCATGAGAGATTCAAGTCTCAGCACTTCCAGCCTTCCTGGAGATTCACACTCTGCAGAGATAAGGATTATAGGGATAATGGAGTCAAGGAGGAAAAGGAACAAATCCCATGAACACTGCTGGGAGAATTGGTTTTGTTTAAAGACTCCTTAGTTCCATAAAATACTGAGCATGTGCAAAATTTAGCATCAATATCAAACAGTGACAGTTGAAAAATATCTGTGAGAGCATCGAGTCCAACCTGGGACCCATCCCCAACTTGGCCCCATGTGCCACACCCAGGCCTTCCTTGGACACCTCCAGGGATGTGAGTGTTAAATCTGTAAAGAAAAAAGATATTGAAGCTTTAATATAAAAAAATCCAGATTAGTCCCAATGTAGCAAAACCTCTTGTGTTGCTCTTTCCACCTTACAATTAAACCAGAAATGTTTTGTGTTAGTTGTGATAACTGAGTGGCTAATGAAGGTCCAGTTACTTTTCAATAACTAGTCAGCCTTTTTTCCTCTGATTATGCTGTGGGCAACTACCATCATATGATTCCAAGTTCAAGTCATTGTTACAAAAAATAGAACTTTAGATGCTGCCAGTTAGACCTATCTGGGTCTTTCTAACTTCCTTTTACTTAATCCTTTATTTACTTTATTTCATTGCCATGGAAGCCAGTATATGGATTAAAAGCATTGGCATGTGCAGCCAACTATCAGAATTCACACTAAAAGCTTGTTCATGTGGCTTTAAACTCATGAATAAGTCACAAAATCTCACTTGTTATATAATAGTAACAATATGATAAAGTTTAATGAAATATTTAGGGGCAGCAGAAAGCTGTTCCTGCACCAGAACTGGAAGAACAAAAGCTGGAAATAGTTTGTTGCATGTGAAACAGGTAGTGTGGGAAAGTAGATTTAGGATTGAAATCTATTAAACATATACAATAAAATATGGTAATCTAAAAAATGCTTATGAAATATGCATAACTCCATAGTGAGTATGCCTGGAGGCTTCCTTTCCTACCTAGACCCACACTTTATTACAAAAAACTCTTGACAAAACCTGTCACTTATTCAGCAATACATTGTCTTGACACTATTCTGAAGTAAAACCTAAAAATTATCAGAAAATCAGTGTTGCCATTTTCTGTCTAGAAAATATTTCCACGTTTTGCTGAAGTGCTACTTTCAGCTTTTTCAGCATGAAACTGATGCACTGATGATATGTGATAGCTAGAGATCCCTTGGCCCTTTTGTAATAAAATGTTTAAAAAGAATACCCCAGCAAAATTTCAAATAAAGACATTTTACAAGCTTTGCGGAGCCCTCTTTAGTTCCTGGTCTGATTTCTTAGGAATGTATGAGTGCAAGGCTGACACTTTCCAGTGAGGGGTGAGCTGATGCAATTAGTCACCTTCACTTAACTAGAATTGTCCAGAAAGCTCATACAGAGAATGCTCACCTATTGAAAAATCTTCTGTGCATGTGTGAATGCAGCAATTAAACCATGCAGGCCAAAACCTTCCTTGGGTCAAAGTAACACCTTGTTTTCAGCACCAGAGACAGGAGAGAGAAGAGCCACTTGCCCAAGGGCTGTGGTACTGCTGGGAAGTTAGACACACACTTTGGTGTCTGATCTGACACCAAAGGCAGGAGCATACCTGGAGAACTGACTATTCTCACTCTCTGCCCTTTCAGTGGAAAACTTTGAAGGCTGGCAGACCTTCTTGATGTCTACTTATAATTAATGAAAGATGGCAATTTTGTACTGATACAGATTGGGAAATTCTTATCTTGAAAGTTTGCAAGTTTAATAGCAAATGCACTAATATTTTTGTTTGTTGCAATAAAGTCCATTGAGATTTCTACAGAGGATATGCCATTACCAACACTGTCCTGTTACAGCATGGATCAGCAGCAGACTTAGTAATGAGTACTGTGAATCTATCTTGCAACAAAACTAGGAATCACTGCCTTCAACAATTTTCAGACACTTAAACATCCTTTACCCAGCAGATTTTTATGACAGAAGGAACATGTAGTTTTAGGATCAAAACCAACAAGCACCATTCTTTCATATGCAAGAAAGATCTCTGATCTGAAAACCTTATCAATGATTTAGGTGCTGCCACCTACCAAGGATTAGTATTTTGAATGTGTTTCTGGCTGGAGTTTTATCTGTGGTGGTAATACTGTGTTTAGCTTTTCTTTCCCCTTCCCAAGTCACACACATACTGCAGTCATGCATCTTATTTGTACTTTTTGTAAGTAGTTAATCATGAAGTATCAGAGCTCATCTTTTTGAAACTGGCGAACTACACAGCAGCCTGTGCCCTTGTCTCCTAATCCTGCTGCAGTCACTGTTAACTCACTGGGAATACCAAAAGACTCTCAGTTCTACAGATGCCTAACAGAAGAGCACAGCAGCAGTAACTCTTTATTTCATATGTGGCAAGATTATTTGCAATAATCAGGAAGAGTACAATATAAAGGAATATGAATAAAACAGGATCTGTTCTACAGTGTCTGTCGGCATCATTCACAACCAGACAGAGCAGGCAGGAAAAAAAAGGTGGGAATGATGCTAAAAGTCACAGTAGCAGCTGTCCATTTCCCAGCAGTGCCCAAGAGTAGATGGCAGGGAAGAGTATACAATCAATGATAGCATGCCATGTAACCTTCCTAAATTACTCTTCCAGCCCTCCTTCACCTTCAGCTCAGGAACTTCAAAGGGTGGTGAATTTGTCCTCAACAGCCTCAAGGGATTTCTCTTCCTTGAATTTACTCTGTCACTTTTTGAAGCCCTATGGAATTTTGAGTTCACATTAACAAGGATGATCAGCTGTTCTGTATTACAGAAGAAATAGAAGAACTCAAAGCAACACAAACGGCCTTGAAAATCAGCGGGAAAACCTAGATAGACCAAAGGGGATCTCTAGGGTAGTTTTCAAAGTCTGGAAACAATGAAATGTTTCTTTACCTTGTGGAAAGCCAGTTATGTTTCCATATCAACTAGAACAATTTGTACCTGTCTGATACAAAGCTAATAATAAAATCACCACTTTCTTCTCTGTAACCACTAATCACCTACTTATGAAAACGTAACTAGAAGGAAAGATGCAAATGGCCAAATACATTTTTTCCCCTTCAACTATTTTTCTTCTTCAAGCAAAAGAAGTACCAAAACAGTCAGTTGTTCAATAACTACAGAGCCCTCACTGATGTCACTAGAAAACACAGTGTAACCACAGAACCACAGCAACCCAATGAGAAATAGAGTGGTGTGACTGGCTTACCTTTTTTTTTTTTTTTTTTTGGTTTTTTTTTTGGTTGGGTTTTTTTTGGTTACAGCTTTTTTTCTTACCTAGCAGGGAAGGGAATCACCAATGGCTTGTGGAAGTACATGCCTAAATCAATATAACATGAATCCATGGTCTTGTAACAACAGAATCCCATATTTGCTGACTGCATGTGCAGCAAGACACCCAGCATAAAAAAATAATACATTTGTTCCTTCACCATCACATTATGAACACCAACAAAACAGTGCTTACAGATTTCTGGGTCACAACGAGCTCCATTCCTGGCCTGGCAGCAAAGCAAGGCAGCTTCCAGCCAGAAGGTGATTCCTGAGGAATTCTGAAGTTAGGTTTGTGAACAGTACTACCATTAGCTCCAGATTCTAATGTAACAATAATGTTTAGCAGCAGTATCAACACAGTGAGAAGAGAGAATCCCCAACTTCCATATTTTCTGACAGTCATCTAAATTCATCCATGTAAAGGATAAATGTAAAGGCTGTACCAGTTAAAAATTACAAAAAAATCAGAGGTCAAGTATCTTATCTCAGATAAGTATCCAATCCTCACTACATTCCATAGTGAGGAACGTAACATGAGGAAAGACATATGGTAATGCTATCCTGAAAGACTCTCATAACCTACAAACATTTTCCGGTTGACCAATTGCCTGATTCTGACAAAGAGGCAGAGAATCCAGGATTCTATCATATCTATAGAAACAGTATGGGCAACTCTATTTCCCCAGCCTTGCTATGCTGCAGCAGGCTCCAGCAGGCTGCTTGACTTCTACCCTGGACAGGGGTGTGTTTTGCTTTGGTTCACTCAGGATCACATGGAGCTACAGCCCCAAATGAAGCATTACTGGGATGATGACAACGAAAGCCCCCTAAGCAAATATTCATTTTTAATGACCAGCAAACAAAGGGTGGAGATCAAAGAGACCTAGTGTGAAAAGTGTGTCCTTTTCAGTCAGCAGTGGGCAAGAAGGGAACTGCACATTCCTATACAATGTGTATACATCTGCCCAGACCAACTAAATAGTAGCTGGGAACAGCTTAGGCTGAGCAGAGCTTGCTGAGGTTTTATTCTGAGCACAAAGGTGTATTAGCTACTGGGGAGCTTGCCTGAGTGTAACTAGATACTTCCTGCATTCAGACTGATACTGTGATCCCGTTAAAGCTGGTTTGGATATTCCATCCTAAACTGTACTGAGAGTGCACTAGAGACACAGGGCACCTAATCAAGACATGAGCCAGGCAGCAGCAGAGCTCATTCTTTTTGCTCCAGTGCTGTGTCTCCCAGGAGCAGAGAGGTGCATGGCACCTGCAGTGAGGAAATCTGGAGTCTTCACATGACAAGGGTTAAATCACCAGAATATCTTATGGTGATCTGCAGCGTGATCACTGTGGTTTAAGTCATGTTTTACAGTAGTCATTTCAATCACATGTTTTCTAGAGAATATAGATATCTGATTTCTATTTTTTGCTCATTGTGACTCTAGTTATTACTGCAAATTCCTTTTTGTGTGGCGACAGCATCCAAGCTAGCTGAAAGAAGTGGGCCTAGACCCTACCTTACAGTGAGATCCTGAAGCCCACCAAAGGCTTTATTTAATGCTCTCCTTCACTGGGTTAAAAGCACTCTGGGACAAATAGAAAACATGTCAGAAGGGTTTATAGTAAACTCCCATCCTCTCTCTTGCAAAAGAGAATTTACTCCTGAGTTTAAAGTTGGTTATCTCAGTTACTCTGAGTGGCAGCAAACTCTGCTGAGTTCTGTAGGGCCTTGTGGGAGTTTCTCCTTCACTCCAGCACCTCTGAGACTGCATCTGCCACACTCTTGTAGTGATGACCTGAGAAGTGACTTCTATTCAAACTCCTCTTGGTCTTTCCTGGCCTGCTGGAAGGATTGTTTTTACAGCTTGCTCCTTCTCATCAAATTAGCAAGAACAGATGAAGTGTTCAAATACCTACAAAAAAGACCAAACCCCCTTCTGGGCTATGATGCTTTCAGAACCTCCTGAGCCCTGAGAAACCTGTTCTGTCCCTCCAAGTGCAGGCATTGCTGACCCTGACATTGCACTGCTCTCTGCTGTGAGGTTTCACAATTTTTTTCTGATTTAAAAAAACCCTGAACCCCTTTAAACATAAAGCCACCTGTACGTGCACGGGCTGGTGTGGGATTCTAGGAAACCACAGAGAGCAGTCGTACCTTCGTGAGGGCCGACGCGGGGCCGTGCAGGGTGACACCAAAGGGCCGCTCTGCAAGCCAGGAGTTCGGGTGTGCCGACACCGGGCTGAGGGCGAGCTCCCCGTGGGGCACAGGCTGCTCGGCACGGCCCCATCCTTACGGCCTGGCCCCATCCTTATGGCATGGCCCCATCCGCACGGCGGCGCCGCTCCGCTCTCCGCCTCAGCCGGCCGGCCCGCAGCGCCCCCGCGCGGCCGCAGAGCCGCAGAGCCCGGGGACACGGGCATGGCCGCGATCCGGCGGCCTCGCTGCAGGGCCGGGCTGGGCCGGGCTGGGCGGTCACCCGGGGCTACCGCGCTTTCGGCAGTGCTGCTTCCCCCATGTCACAGCGCCCAGGTGAGCTCGGCCTGAAAGGCAGCTCTTGGAAGCCTCTCCTGCGGAAGGGGATAAAAATCCTGCAGCGGCCCCATGCGGCAGGAGCCCGAGGCTGACACCGCAGGGTACCCGGCTTTGGTTGTCTTTGCTTTGGCGCCCATCAGAGGAGCGCGGCTGGACGGAGGGAGGGATCTCACCTTTGCAGGTGGGAGTACTGCCTCCTGTAGCCTTGGCCTGCATGTACAAAGAACTTTGTTCCGAAGGCTGTAACCTGTGCAATTCTCAATGACAGACACAAAAGAGAGGAGACTTAGTTACATATTTGTGATTTCATTTTTTGCTCCCCAAATCCATCAAGGCCTGAGCTAAGTCCAGCTCCAGTTAACCACTAACAACAATAGTGAAATCTGGCTTGGATACACTTGAGAGATAAGGTTTACAAAAGCTGTTTAAGTCAGGTGGGAAAAGCATGTTTGTGTCTCCAGCCACTTTAGTGTTTCTGGAAGTCCAAGACAGCATTGTGCTGCTTCACCTTTCCTTGCAATTTTCAGCATAACTTTTCATTTATCTGCTATCTGCAAAAAGGCATCACAACTTTGGTGACTGCTTCTGTTGCAAAAAGTTTCTCTTTGTTACACTCTCAAGGCACTGGTAGCAAGAGTTTACCTTTAAGAAGGAATCACAACAATGCTGAGATAAAAACCACACCACAAACCCCAAGCATCACCACAGAATGTGGTTCTTTCCATCCTAACTCCTTAAAGACAGCTGACCAGATAATCACAAAATAGGGGTGCCCACCCTACTGCAAGCTTTGAAAGACTTCGGGTGTGAAAATTTTACAAAATGTGTGTAATTTGTCACTATTACACCTAGAATAACTTCCATGGTCACCCAGCACATCCACATATGTCTGTCATGTACTGCTCCCCCTAGTGCCAGGCACTAACAGTCTTGGTCTTTGGGTTTGCACTTCACTTGGGTTTTACACATTTGCCACCTGTTCTGAAAGACCTCCCTTCCAAACCTAGATATAAGGGGCCCTGTAAAAAAGTCCCACTCAGCTGCATGTTTGCCATAGGGAACTGCAATGGCTTCAGAAGATTCACTCCAGAAGGATCTGGAACACTGCCTTTGAACATAGGCCATCTACAACCCTTGTATTTTCCTGAAGATCTCCTGCACACTCCGGCATATACCAGTGAAAAGAACCTGCTGCTCACAGTCCTCTTCCTAGTACACCTTGAAGGGCAGGAGCATGGTCATTGCCTTTGTTGTTGCTGAAGACAGTAAACCTTCCCCAGGTCTGTGGGTCTGCAGTCCACACCACCAGCACACCACCCAGCCTCACTGGGTCCTTTCTATATATACCCCACATCCTGAAGAAGTGTTCAGCATCTCTTTTAGGTAACTGTGTTGCCAGAGGGACAGGGATGGATACACAGAGCCATAGCAGTTCCTAAGATAAAATGGAGACATTCTTTTCCTAGGTGGCTCTCAGTTCTCTTGAGTCAACCAGTCCAAAATATTAGTCCCAGTATCTGAAGAGGCATTTAGAAACATAGAACAGTTTGGCTTGGAAGGGACCTTTAAACACCATCTAGTCCAGCAATAAGCAGTGACATCTTCAACTAGGTCAGGTTTTTTCCAGGGAGGGGGCATCTACTGCTTTTCTAGGCAACCTGTTTAGACTTGACTGAATTTGCCACTTAGCGCCTGTCTTCTGAATTTATAGGTCAATGCTCTTGCAAATCTCAGAGCTGGGCTAAACTCCTTAACATACTTTTGTTTCCCTTCTTTTAGAAAACTTGATGACAAATATTCTCAAGCATCATCTGAAAGAAAAAATAAACAAACCCCCAAAAGATGTGATGATTATTGGGGTAACTGAGCTTGTATCAAGAAGCAAAGACACACACAGTCTCACCCCAAAGGGGACTGTCTCATTAGATCTGTTCTGCAGGGAGGTGTTCGCATGGCTGTTAAGCTGGCTGAGCTGAGCCCCACTTGCCTCTACTGGCACCTTGATGGAGAAAATATTAGAGCATGCCCACAGGCCTGGGGGAGCGAGCAGACCAATATATCAGCAAAGGAGGCATCAGAACAAATGAGGGAGCACATGAGCTGCGTTTCAGCTGAAATCTCTACATCCTGAATGACTGCAGCTTGTTTACACACCTAATGGGGAGTGGTGCAGATGGGAAGCGGGATTTAAAGCCATCACAGTACTTTAAAAATAGCACAGTAAAAGTCATTGTTCCCCTTCTCAATTAGGAGGACAGGAAATGAAAAACCATGAGTGTAGAGGCTTTCTGCTCCAGCCCTGAGGGAATGACCCAGAGTCATGAGAATATAGGCCAGATATTGAAGCAAAGAATGAGAAGCAGCAGGAGACAACAGAATATAATTTGTGTGGATAGACTGTAGCAGTCTCTACAGAAAGAATTGCAAATCATTCTATGGAGAGAATATTGCTGTGGGCAACTGCTCATGCGTGAGCAGAAGTGGAAAACTGCTTATGAGATGGAATAAAATTCTTCACTGCACCTTGGTTTCACAGTGGACCATGCAGTATCATTTCACGAACATGGACATATGTTTTGAATGATAACAGTAATTATGTGATTAAACAGAGCAAAGACAAATATACATCATACATGCAGGGAAATTCTTTGCTGTGTCTTTGGGGAAACTGCAGAAGTGTTGTTTTCCAAGTTACTTGGAGTTAGAAGGGAGAAGCACTGAAGACTGTGTAGTAGAGAACACTGGTGTATAGACCAAGGGATGGGCAAGCCCATTTCTCTTTGGAACTCAGTGTATTGCTGAATGCATTTTTAAAGGCACAAAAATCACATAAGGGTTTTCCAGTTTTCAGACAGTCAGAAGCAAGATGATGGGAAGGAAAGGAGATTATCACTATAGGGTAGCATTAGGAGTAGGACGTAAAGAAAGAATAGGGCATGGGGTGAAGGAAAAGCTACATTCCAGACAGCACATGGTGAAGGGAAACTACTGCTTGAGGTACTCAGGGGCTGGGGGGAGAGTCATGTTGGAGGAGGAAAGAAGTCAGCTCTGAGAGGCATAGGTGGATGGGAGAGTGAAAATCAAGAAGAGAAATGAGTGAGGATGGAAAAAGGAAACACGTGTTTGTGAGCAAAAATAGTTACAGTTGTAGGAAGCCTGTGGAAACAGACTACTTGTTCCAGGTGTTTAACCGTAACCAACCGTGGTATTTAGAAGAAACACTTCAAAATTGCAGTAGCAATGTGTTTGTGAAGTAGATAAGCGCTGACAGGGGAGCGAGGCAAAGATGGAAGGATTGAAAGGCAGAGGAGGAGTCTCTGCTGGTGTGGGACTAGAAGAGGAGCATCCCTCACACTGAGGGCAGAGCTTGACTTTGTGTCTCCATTTGTGAATATATGCTAGGAGTGCCTCTGGCTCTGCCAGCTCATCAACAAATACCTTGGAATCACTGTTTAGATCAAACTTCAGAGTGCTGCCAAATGTACTGCAAAGTATTCTCTGGGCTCGACCCTTTTGAAACAAAGGGGTCAGTGTGTTCTAGCCATCCCAAGTGCCAAGAAGCAGAAAAGGAGAAGCTGTAATTGCAGAGTTGAAGCTATAGTTATAGTAAAGAGAGAGGACTTGACATATACAAAATGGACAGTGAGACTTTCTTCAGTTGTTGTAGAAAGATGTATACCAGCCAAGCTGTGCTCCTATCTATTCTTCCCCTAAAAGTGAGATAGATGTGTTTTAAGCAGCCTTGGTGTAACTGATATGTCATAGGGAGGGATGGAAGGAGTAAGTTGCTCCATATAAAATATGTTGGTTTAAAAAAAAATCCTCTCTAATAAAATTTCTTTCCTAACAAAATATTTAAATTTTTAAAGAAAGACAACAAACTTTGGAACCCTAACAATACTGATTTGTTTTAAAGCATGTTTTCATTAAAAAGTAGCCAAAACTTTGCACATGGAGTACATTCCCCTACACCTTTATTGGCCTTCCCAGTCAGTGGTAGGCTTTGTAGGACTCATTCTCTGGTGTGTGCTGTCACCATGCTCTCCCAAGGATGTGCATAGGGGTACTTGACATATGATTCTCTTCCACCTTCAATTCTCTGCTGCAGCAGCTCTTCTTATACAGGCCTTTCCAGGGACCACTCTTTAGTTTGTTTGGGGGATAGTAAAGGTCAGGAGAGGTCCCAGGAGAGGGTTGGTCTGTTCTTTCAGCACTTCCTGTTAGCTTTTATAAGGGATGGAAAAGATGATCCTACCTGGAACCTCAGTACATCCTAGCATAGTTTATAACTTCATAGACAAATCTCAGGAGTCAGATGTATGTTTTGTAGGTGCATCATTGTCTGAACTCCTAAATGCTTTTGGGCTTTAGAATTAAAAGCATACTGCAGAAACTTTCTCTACTTGGAGTTACTTAATTTTGGTGCAAGAGACTTGAGCTGAAAATTTAGATCAACACCTGATTTGGCTCAGTTTTACTTGTGAGTGTAATTCTAAAAAAAGGCATAGATTTTCAGGGATTTGGAAAGATTTGAAGAAAGTAAAACTCTGCCAATGTCCATGTGATCAGATCCTTAGCAGTAATAGTGAAAGATATTAAATCACTTTTTGAAGAAGAGTAAACCAACATGTGAGGATTTACTTACACAGTATAAAGTAGCAGTGAATCTGGTACACAGTTCTGTTATTTTCCAATTATTTGACCATTACAAAGACTCAACCCCAAAAGTGTCTGTCAGGCACCACTAGCAGTCCTTTGTGTTTTTTCTTCCTGCACTCTGAAAGGCAAACTTCATCTAATATATTAAATGTGATTTAGAAGCTGGTTTTTGTGCATATTTTCTGCACTAAATTTGGTATTATAGACATAAAAAGCAGCCAGAATTAAGTGATTGTAGAACATGTTACAAAGGGTCCTAAAACATTCCCAGGATAAAGATGGATAACAGGTCAGGACAGAGTCTGCTGCACAAAGGCAAGGAAGAGGGAAGGAGAGAACCTTTTGACCTAAGGCTCTAGGGCACAGAGTCAGATCTCCTGTCCCAGAGCCACATGAAGCTTCTCATGAAACTTCAGGCAAAACAAGCCTGGTCTCCAGAATGGAAGTCATGCTGCAGTGAACTCTTCAGAGGTCACAGGGCTGAAGGGACCTTTCTGCATTTTGTTCATGTTCTTCATGTAAATTTCAGGACCAGGACACATGTGAGACTCCTACCCCACTAACTAGTGGTTTCCACATAGAGCAAGAGCATTAGTTATGTAAAACCAGTTTAAACTGAGGGGAGAAACCAGGTTGCCAGTTACAAATATGTATGTATTGTAAGTTAATACTAGTTGCTGACCATGGGCCATCTGCAGAAGTCTACTCAGATGACTGCAGCCTCTATTGTGATAGACTTTACCAGAAACCAGTCTTTGCAAAGTGAACATCAAAAGTAATGTCAGAAAGTCTTTCATCCTCCTGTCTGTGACAGCAAACCATTAGGTAGGAAAAAAAATAAAGTGCTAAACCAGGTATGTGCAACAGTTAATGCTGACATAGCTATAACATAGTCAGGGGACAAATGTTAAATTAAAAAGTCATTCTGATTATCTTACAGTTTTTGCCAGAGCCCACAAACCACTTCCTTTTCTACCCATGTGTTCTTCCCCATCTTCACAGTAGACAGAAGGCTGATGTCTCTGTGTCAGGCAGGCATGAAGGCAGTTGCTGTAACTTTCTGTGTCCTCTGCTTTCAGTTTGAAGCCCTATATGGTGAGTAACATTTTGGATTATTCTCCTTGCAGTAGGTGTCTCTATAGAATATAACTTAGCCAATGATGGGAGATAGTAGATGAGGCATGATAGCAAGGGGTTGGAGGATTAAAGGTAACAGAGGGTATTGGCTGCAAAAAGACTGCTCTCTTCTTCAATATCACTAGAGTTGGTGGGAAGAGAATTTCTGACAGCATAGGAATGTTTGCTCTGAAACTAAAAAGTGCAAGTTTTCATTGTTTATGTTCTTTAGCTCATCTGCTCAGTGTTACACTTTAGCTGTTGAGATTTTAGTGCCAGCTTCCCTTGATGGATATAAGATCTCGTAGCAGCATGATGGTGAAAAATAAAGAGAAACCAAGTAATCAATATTAAACCTGCTCTCATTTGGGCAGGGAATTTTTATACAATGAAAAATGTACATGGCATGGAAAAGTAGATGAGATCGTTTTGGTGCAGGCTAGAAACACAGACTTAAAAGGAAGCATGGAATTCCTTTGCTGTGTTTGAGAAGGTGCACAGTGACAGCACCAACCTCAGTCCAGTCTTAAACATGGATGCAGCATTTAACAAGATTCAGTGTTTTATCCCAGATGTGCAAAGTAAAATATCACAGCTTTACTTGTAACCTCTCTGAAATACACATATTAATGGGTCAGCATGGAAATATAGCTAATGACAGATTAAGAAGAGTCTTTTTAACCATACGTATTCTGTCCAAGGATTTGGTATGATGCATCATATAAGATCTGAGATTTAGTGTGCAAAGTTACTAAACACCATCTAAATGGTGTTAGATGGTGTTTATACAATCCTTTGATGGTCATGCCAAGGGGTATTAAATACTTGATTTTGAAATTCTAGTGAAAAGGGATAGAATTTAGGTACTTCTGAGTTGTCAGGAAGAACTTCAGCTTTCCTATAAATAAAAACTAATTTTCAGCTCCTTAGGTTATGCAGATACACTTTTGAAGGCTAACTAATATATTGATAGTATGCTGAGTTTTCAGATAGAATGAAAAGATGGGGGAAATCACAAGAAAGAGTAATTGCAATCAATATCTCTCAAGAGAGTTCTCCTTGGAAAATTGTTCCTAAATCTACTAACAAAAAATGCTTTCAGTTTGGTTACTTCTCATCTAGGCAATTTAGCACGAATACCTGACCAGCATGCTTTTACACATGACTGAAGCTATCTAGAAAGTTCTTCCCTGTGGGAAGAAATAAACTATAATTTTAAGGGTGCAAATAATTGTTCTGTCTGATACCAGCATTACTCCTTTCCTTCAAATGTGGAGGATAGGATTTGGGCAGGAGACTGAGCAAAAGAGATGACAAGAGAAAGAGACTGCAAGTAAGAAGAAATGGTATTTCTCATGTTTTTTGTCTTACAGTGTTGTCAGCATAACTTGTGACCTCTGGTTGTAAATAGGTCACAGGAGGTGATATATATGTGTGCATATGTGCATTATGATTTGATAAGGCAATTGTGATAAAGAAATTGTTCATAAGAGCAGAGAGCCTCTCTGTTGCCCACAGAGAAACACAGGCAATGGGATTTTGGAGTGCAGAGCTGGAGGTAGGATTCCATAGCACCTGAGGCCCTTGCTATGAAAACTGCACATGAGCTTTGGCACACCAACATTTGCAAAGCATTATCACTCTTCACCCATCTCTTGTTATCAATACAGCAGGAAATCATGGCAATTTTTAGAAGGGATTCTGCAATATTATCAGCACTGGCTGTTCTTTCCATGTTATGTTTTATATGAATTTCAGCATTTCTTATCATAAGTTATACCATAGAAATAATTCAGATTAAAGATGGCTTGCTAGAATAAATTGGGCCATTACTGCTTTGCCCACAAGCACTCCTTCCTCACTTAATCCTGGATCTTGAAAGATAGAAACGTGTTAATTTTAAGGATATGACTAATGACACTAAATTGACAGTACCATCTTTCAGAGTGCCTTGGAAGTTTGAAACTATAGCAGCTTAAAAGCTATGTGCAGTTTCATTCTGCATTTAGTATGAACAAAACAAATGTGTTTGTTTTAAAGGCAGGGTCTGTGATTTCCTTGCTCATCTTCAGAGACAAACACAAACAAGTGAAATTATGCCTGTTCTTTACATCAACTAGCTAGTTTTCTGAGAGCTGGGGCAGATCATACAAGCAGCAAGAAAACAAAGAAGCATTTTTCTATTCTCCTGGCCTAAACCCCAAGCTTGAAAAGTGATTGAAAGTGGTTTTTAAACTTCTGTTAGGACCAAAATGTGTAACGGATTGGTGGTGTTTTCAAATAGTGCTGGGTCTGCCAAAGAATAACTAGAAAGCTCAAAACTGGAATCCCATTAAAATGAAAATAACACACTTTCCATTGGCATTAGTATCCATGCACTCTACCATAGAAATTTCCAAACTTTTGCCAAAAGGTTTTGCTGCTGCACTAAAGATGAAATTGAGGTGGAAATGTACATGACTAAACAGAAATATACAGAAATAAACAGAAATACACACACATGCAAGATCTCCTTCAGAGGTACATAACAAGATGTAGCTTTCATACACGTTAATATCTTTAATTTATATCTAAACCACAATATTTGTCTTGGCAAAACTAAAGATTTGTTTCCTCTTTTCAAATCTTTATATGCAAAAGAATAATTGTTTCTTATGAAAAATAACAAACTAAGCATTTTTACTGCTGAACCAGTAAAATTCTTCTGTTCGATTTTAACAATACCATAATGTAGACTTTTATGCACATATTTTTGAGGTAGAATTAGGGAGATTTAGTCAGGGAATCTCTCAATATTACTGGATGTTTAAACCCCAGGTTCCTGTCTCACATCCTATTAAATGTGCATTCATTCTGACTGGAGCTTGGCAAGAAACATCCCAAATGCGTCTGGCCATTAACAAGAGTGCTGCAGGTCCGTATGATTACCTAGGAATGAAGTGGGCACAGTAGATCAGCAGTCAGGCACAGGGAGGGGGAATAAGCAACTTCTTAGTATTCAGCAAGGGCATTCAAATTAGGAGCTGATGCAGAATAGCTAGTGAGGTGGAAATTTATATCAGCTCTTACCCATTGTGGTCATCCATGTAGAGAGTTTTGTGTTTTAATCTCAGGCACTGTTAATCTCATTCTAAAATGTGCTGCTTTTATTCTATGCTAACAACACTCTTCTCTAAGGCTACTTGTTTCAGAGGAATACTAATTGCATCACATTTACCAAAATGCTCATTCAGAGAAATACTTTACTGAGTGTTCCTTGAAAACAGTCACTTTAGGCTTCTGGGTTGGAGAGAATACAAAACAATCTTTCAGCTTGACACAAGGTCACATGAACTAAATGCTCAATGACCTCTCTCTGCCCCTTTTCATTAAAATCAAGGAATTAAAACCATGATCTCTGGCAAACATATTAACCCACATGGTATGGAAGGCAATTTCATTAGCTAACAGTGAAATTGAACTATTCTCAAACAGAGAAAACAGATCTGAAGTTGTTACTTTAGTGCTCAGAATAGAGTTGTCCCAGGCTCCTCTGGGACATTGAAGGAATATGGCCCCGCTTGGCTCTGCAGCTGCACTGACAGAGTCAGCGTCTGCCTTTCCTCTCAGATGACCAGTGACAAATATAAAGGTTTCAGCTCCAGGTAGGTGCTTCTCAAAAGCATCAGATAAGTTTATGCATTCATCATGCTCCCTAACTTCTGCTGTATATTTTTTTATTTCTTCCCTTCCCTAAATAATTTTTTGGGTGTTTGGCCAAATTTTAAAGGTATGTGTTACTGAACTACAGGATGTCAAACTACAGAGCAATTAAAATGACCTTTATCTCAAATGCTGTTCTCATAGCAACTGTTTTCTTTCATCATGCAACAGATAAGTCATCAAGAATTATTTCTTTATTTGACCTTTGCTTTCATCTTTTCAGACTATATAAAATTTTCAGAGATTGCACTTTCTGTCAGTGCCTTCAGTGGTTCTAGAGCTCTATTTCACTGGGGCTTGGCAAGCTGTGTGTTTTCTCTGTGTCTTCACATCAGTGATACAGGATGCTAAACACCTTGTCTGTTATCATAGACTTAAGTAATAGTCCTGAGTGAAGTACAGGTATTAGAACTGTCACAGAATTAGATAAGGGTGCTGACTGTGCACAGTGAGCCAGGAAGAATTTGATGACTAGCGAAATGGTAAATCAGTCAAGAAGGGATAACAGTTTTACTGCTCTCTAACTGAGCATCACAAAGTGTCTTCCAGAAGTCCATTAGCTTCTGTGTCACACTAAAGGTATCTTAAATGAGTATCATTCATTTCAGTGCCCTTGCCAATGGCAGAAACTGAGGAGCAAGAATTCAAAAAAGGAAAAAAGCATGAACACTGAAAGACTGAAAGAGTTGAGATCATACAAAGGTACCCAAAAGAGAATGGTCCTATGTTCCTGGGCATTTACAGGTTAATGTAAAAGATAACACATGCCTTGGAAAAAAAAGATTATTTATACCATGCAATCAGTGCAATACCTGGCACACCTGGGGGTCTACTCTGTGTGGATCAATCTAGACTACCATGCAGCTGTAACAAGAATAGGACAGTGTACCAAAGTCCTTAAGTATTTTCCCTGTATTTCCTTAGCATCATAAAATCCTGACGTAGATATATATCATTCTGCCCAGCATCTGAAGAACTTATTCAGGCTACCAGAAAACAGGAATAGCAGATAGAATTTTTTCTGTTTATTGTATGAACATTTAATTTTAGGGCATTGCAAAAAGGAAAATTCCAAATGAAACACTACCAAAATCTGCTATGTTGCCAATACTGACATACAAATAATTTCAAAGTATTGCCATAGTGTGTGGTGATGCAGGCAGTGGTTTAAAAAACAAAACCAGAACAATTATTAAAAATGTGTCTGTGTTCTGTAATGAAGATCACCTATGAACAATAAGACAAAAAGTTGCTATTAGAAAAGGAACAAAACCATATGCATTGCTTGAATGTTTTCTTGATGTATGTTTTGGAACATGATCCAGATAATTATAAGACGTTTTGGTGCTGTGTCAAGCAGTGGGGGAAGCAGAACAAACATTGATGGAAATGAGTACTTTAGTCTGGGAAAAGTATAATGTTGGCTTATTGCAAAATCAGGACTCATGAGAAATCAAATATATGCTTTTTTATTTCAGGTAGATTTTCTCAGTATCTTGGTCAGACTTTTACTTTCACGTCAGTTCTATTTCTGAAGTACATGTATTACTTTGCAAGGGTGATATAAGAATTTGTGAATGTTATATGCATGATCAATATAAATTCTTGTCTTGAGCATTTTCTTTCTATTTTGATTTTTACATTTCATTCTTTTATCATATCATATGACTTTAGAGTATAGCACAGAAAATATCAGATAGGAAATGATACAAATGATAAAATAGCTTCAGCATCTTAACACTGCAAGGTTAACCCTCTGTTCCTGCATCGCTCTTCTTAAATTTTAAACAGAAAACAACTTTGTATTTTTCAGGAGTTGACAGCTGCTCATCATGTGCATGCAACAATATAGGTAAGATGCATTTGCCTAATTTGGTTTACAGTTTTAAAGGCCTTTCTACACCAGAAAATACTACCCTTAAAGAAAAAAACTGTCATTTTTTTTACTGCACATTTTAACATATTTCTGTCTGACGGAGTTTTCTGTGCTATTGGTTGCTGACTTTACAATGTCAAGCTGTGAGGGAGCAGGATGTCTTTGGTCAGTTCAGTTTCTTTCCTTTTCCAAGAAATTTGTAAAATGAGAGTCATACAACATCTGAGAGCTTTTTGTAGAAATTTTGGGAGGGTCAAATGTGATTTCTGGATTGCATGTGGGTACACACACAGAGTAACATTTTTCCTCTACGCCTTTTATTATCTGAGCAATAATGGTACCATAGCCATCTAGGCAATGAGGTTGAAACTTTATGTCGTGTCTCAAATCACTATCTATTCCACAAAGACAAGTCAGGTCCTGTGGTTAAGGCAGTCATGTAGGAGCTTGGGATTCACATTTAAAATTTCCAGCTACATCATCAACCTAGCTGGGTCACGGGGCCCAGAGAGTGGCAGTGATTAGAGTTACATCCAGCTGGTGGCTGCTTGCAAGTGGGGTTCCCCAGGGCTCAGTTTTGGGGCCAGTTCTGTTTAATATCTTTATCAATGACCTCTATGAGGGGTGCACCTTCAGTAACTTTGCAGACAACACCAAGTTAGGTGGAAGTGTTAGGTGGGAGTACAGAAAGGCTCTGGACAGGCTGGATCAATGGGTTGAGATCAAGTGTATGAGGTTCAACAAGGCCAAGTTATCACAACAACCCAGGCAGCCCTACAAGGTGAGGGAAGAGTGTCTGGAAAGTTGCCTGGTAAAGGTCCTGAGGGTGCTAGTCAGCAGCAGCTGAACATGAGCCAGTGTGTGCCCAGGTGGCCAAGAAAGCCAGTGGCATCCTGGCCTCTATCAATTACTTTGTGGCCAGGAAGATCAGGCCAATGACTGTCACCCTGTACTTGGCACAGGTGAGGCTACACCTTGAATCCTGTGTCCAGTTTTGGGTCCCTCACTGCAGGAAAGACATTGAGGTGTTGGACTGGGTCCAGAGGAGGCAACAGGGCTGATGAAAGGAGTGTCTGAGGGAATTGGGGTTGTTTAGCCTGAAAAAAACGAGGCTCAGGGGAGAACTTGCCATTTTCTACACCGACCTGAAAGGAGGCTGCAGCAAGGTAGGGTAAGTAGCAAGTGCCAAGACAAGAGGAAATGGCCTCAAGTTGCATGAGGAGAGATTTATACTGGATATTAGGAAAAATTTCTTCACTGAAAGAGCAGTCAAGAATTGAAACAGGCTGCCCGGAGAAGTGGTAGAGTCATCACCCCTGGGGGAATTTAAAAGACATGTTGGTGTGGAACTTAGGGACATGGTTTGGTGGTTGATTTGGCAATGCTGGGCTAATGCTTGGACTTCATGATCTTAAGGATCTTTTCTAATCTAAATGATTTTATAATTGTATGTTCAGCAGGGTACAGATTACAAACCATATACCAGAGATAATTATTATCATATAATCTTTGTCCCATTTGTTTTATCTGTGTAGAGGACAATGTGACACTGAGACAGGCATTATATGTCTATACAGTGTTTGATCCAGGGGGGCCATTAAACAATATCTAGTAACTGATATTGCAAGTAATATTAGTAACTTCACCATTTAGTAGCTTTAGTAGTAAGTAATATTATCAAGCTCACTGATCTAATGCTAACAGTAATCTCTCCACCCTTAGAGCCGATTACAGGCCAGGTCTCATATATTTTATCAGTAACCAGAATAATGCAGTGGTATCTCATTGTGAGGGCTGCTTTTCGCAGCCAGGCCATTCTGAGTACATACATGCTTAAATTACAATCACATGGTTCATTTTTTTAAAATTTTTTTATGAGTTTCTTAGCACTTTAAGGATTCTTTTCACTGCTTTGTGTGTGACTATACTTATTGTTTTCATGTCTTCAGATCAGGCTCACATCTCTGATGACCAGGTGATGGTGGAATTTGAAAATGGAAACTTCCATTTCACGTTCCCCAATCCCAAAAATGTGAGTGAATTCAGCATGACCCTCTTCAAAGGGCATGAAAAGAAGGAAATCTGTGCACTCCATTTGAGCAAAGAGAGAGTTATCTTCCAGAGTAATGTCACCTACTGTCAGACACAGAATTCAAGCAGCAGCACCACTTTCATTCTTAAAGATCTGGAGAGAAAACATATTGATGTTTATACATACTGCCTGGAGATATTCTTACCCCCTCCTTACATAGAGTGCTGTCTGAAAGAAACCTATTTGTACATCCAAGGTAAGTTAAGTTCTCCCCTCACTTCAGTTTACTGATAAGCAGACACTGGGTAGAGCTATGCTGCAGTGAAGAATGTGACCTGAGTTCACACAGCTAATGACCAGGCAGCTGAAACTACTCAGCAGGGGGGGCTGGTAACAGTGGAGCTGTGCTGGCACACTGCTCTGCTGGCACTGACGTTCTCTCCATAGTGATTCATATTCTTGTGCAGGTTTTGCAGGCCATGCTGAGCTTTGGGTGGTGGTGGTGGCCCCCCAGTTAGCTTGATTACAGATTCTAGAGTACTGCAGTCTCTCTTTTGCCTGGAACAGCAATTTCTCTTGTCCATTTTAAAGTTGCTGAGTATAAATATTAAGATTAGGTCTAGCCAGTGGGAAAAAAAATCCATCCTGAGAGCCATCTTCAAAAGCCCAGGATTAAAGAAAATTGATTGTAAAATATCCTTACTAGTAGTGATATATGGAACTCTTGAATGCCATTGAGGTGTGAAGAAGATGGTGTTTACCTCTGTTAAGACCTTCAGCTTAAGGGCCCTCTTAGAGCAGAAGTGATCCACAGCTGTTGAGAACTTTTGGCTGTTTACTGAGAAGGGCTTGGACTAACTCCAGAAGACTAACTGCCCAGGTTTTAATTTTGCCCTGGCTTTCATTCAGTGGCTCTTAGTATACTAAACTGAAAGAGTTAATGGTGGTTTTGCTCACACCAATTCTTGGTTCTGCATACAGTTCTGTTGCAGCATGGTACTGCCTGTTGTTCTTCCCTTGCTTTCTTTTCCTCTCTCCCAACACCAGCAATAAACAAAGGGGCTGAAATGCTACAGCAATTATGTACTTTAGTCAAGTTGTATCTCAATCCTCTCTGTATTTAAAAAGTTTCTCAGAATCAAGCTGTCACATTTTGTTTTGTCTGGACAAAACCATGTCCATTTGTTTGGACATTTGGCAGTGTCCATTTCCACTTGTATGGATAGCCAGGTGCTCAAAGGTTTTTCTAAATGTTTCATACCCTGTCATATTTTCTCCCAGATCTGGACAAGGGCAATCTTGGGTACCTCAGCTTGCCTCCCTATCCAAACATGACTGCCAAAGTCTACCCTTCTTTTGACCAGGCTGCCCTTAAAATCACCTGTGGTACTTCCTGCATATAAGCTTAAACCTTGTTCAGATCTGAAACAACATGTTGGAGGTTGGGATTTTTCTTTTCTTTCTCAGTATGCTCTCAAGCCTGGCTTGGTTTCTTTTCAGTCTACACTTTCAGTGCTGTGTACCAACAGTTTCCCCTTTCTTTCTGAAAAAATGCCATCTTCTGCTTCCTACTGAATACACTTTTCCTAGGTGACAATTCACCTCAGCAAAATCCTTCTTCAGAGTTCACTTTTGCTAATCTCTTAATATGAAGTGGGAAAAGAATTGTAGTTATCTGTAGAAGGCAAAAATGAAAATTATCAGTAATGACTTTTTTTTTGCCTCCCTATTTCAGATAAGGAGGATTGCTTTTCATTTGGACTCGTGCCATGGGTTATTATTGGTGTGATCATTTTTGCTGTTTCCTGTGTCTGCTGTGTTGTGGCCTGTTGCTTAAGGAACAAGGTAAGCAAACATATGAGATAATGCAGAACCCTTCTTCCAAAGGTCATGGATTGGGAACTTGATTTAATGAGATTTAGAGAGTGGGACATGCACATACTCACTCAGCAGTGCTGTGTTTTTTGACAAAAAGACTGAGTTGTTAATTTACCCCTGGAATTCAAGTAATTAATGACAGTAGCTCAGATTTATTTTTTCTAAGACTGAATTGTTTCTTGATTTAAAATCTTTGAACCAAAGGAAAGAGGAGAAATGCTGCCCAGGTCAGCAAACTTATTTTCGTAAGCAGTTCACCTGATTGTTTTCTTTAAGAAGGGGAAACAATCATCAGTGGAGCAATTCCAGCACTGTTCTGCTGCAAAACCACTTTGATTTTACTTAGGAAAGAAGAAAGACCAAGGACATTAGCTATTCTTTTGGGCAATGTATGTTTTTAATTTTCAGTTTGTTTTATTCCAAGTTTTCTGTGTGAGTTTGACATGCCCATTCTGACCTTAATGTTCCCACTGAAAACAGAGTAACTGCTCTACTTAATGAACAAAGGCAGGAGTGGCAAAGGTAAGTGACCACAAATTAAATTCATGGCATTTTCTCTCTGTTGGCAGAATCAGAATTGTGAATCCAACTCCCTTGAGTACAACAGCGAATACATGCCCATGGCAGCAGTGAACGCAGCTAAAAAGCCAAGAATCTGAGGTTGTGTTAAGCCCAGCTGTACCTCTGCCTGTGTCTGCTGCAAGGCTTGCTCTGGGAAGGGAAGAACTGCTTGCTGTGTCTGCCTCTGATTCTGGGTGGGTGGCTGGATGCCTGGGTCGGACTGTTAAAATAGCTTGTTAATGGAGATCATGCTGCCCCCTTGCAGGAAGACAAAACTAAAAGCAAAATCTCTGGAAACCTTTTGAATCTTAGCGCTGGGCTGGTTCCTAGAAATGCCACTGCTTCATGTCTGTGCAAAGCAATGATCTTATGCATGAGGAAGAGATGCAAGACTGTTCTGTTCAGATTCTTGAGATGATGCATGGTACCAAAAATCTCTGTGGGGAAGTGATTTACTAGATTTATGAATGTTACTGGCTAAGGGCAAATATTCTGCAGAGAATGAGGAGCTTCCATAACTACTTAAACCCTACAGAAGCTACTAGACAAGCACTTCTGGATACAGAAGAAAAGCAGAATTTGGACTTATTCAGACATGAATGCTGCACATAACTGATTCTCCATTTCTATTCTAGGATTAAGTTGTTTGCGGCATGGAAATTTTGGAAGCAGTTTTCCAGCTACTTGAACTTGGACGATGGGAAACTAGCAATTCCCCATCTTTCCCAGCCTCCCTGAGCTCTCATGATGGCCCTGTGCTCAGTCATGTGACACCCACTGTAGAACTCTTCTGAGCTGTGTTTTGCTCTAGCCTTGTTTGTGAACTGGAACCCTGCCTGATCCACTGACTCACGGACACGAAATGATAGAAAGTTAAAGATGTCAGCTTTTAGTTGAAGAAAATGTAAGATTCCTGTAGTGCTGCTACAGAAAGAACTTTTATTTTCTAGTCTCCTTTATGGTAAACTTTCCACTGGAGAAAAAAAAAAAAAGACTACCTCCAAAGCCAACCCTTGTGGTACAGCCATACTGCCATGTATTGCACATGCCCTTTTTTTAGGGTTAGTTTAGCAGGGGAACAAAACCTGAGACAGAACAGCAGAGACTTCTCTGTGACAGTTATGTGCATCTGCATTTTTTCTATTTGTGCTGTCAATACATCTTTGCCATTCACACCTTGAGGCTCCTCTTATTTAACAAAATCCTGAATGCTTTTACTAACAGAGGAATATATTACAAAATGGATATATTGTAAGGCTGCAATTTCTCCTTAGGTCAGTTCAAACCTACAAGATCTGTCTCTAATCTTGGAGGTACAATCTCCCCTTTTCATGTCTTGCAGCACAAACACAGCACGGTCCCTATGGTCAGTATATTCATGGACTCTGCATTGCAATTATCTTCCTCTTATCATTTGACATGAAACCTTTACAACTTCCCCAGAGGGTTCAGGGGTTACTTGGCCTGCCTCAAATTGCTCAGAGCCTTCAATATGAATGAAATTATCAATCCTTCATGCTCTATGTGAAATTCATCAAACCTCAGATCATAAATGACCAGCTGTGAATCCAGCCTGCATATCTTGCCAGACACCTTTGGGCTGCTGGAACCAGAGTGGTACATTGATTCTAAACCTCTCTGTAATACATTAGAAAAGCCCAAATACTGGTCAGAGGATACTATTGAGAGAGATAAACAGCCTGCTTCTCTGGCACACAGAAGCTGGTTTCAAATTTGATAGGGCAAATGGGGACAAGGAGGAAATAAGTTGGTACATCAAGAACAGGGTTTTCCTCAACAAACACCTGGATAGACAGAAGTATTGCAGAGAGAAGGTGCAAACTGCAAACTGTGACACTGAAAATGAGTAAAGCATCAAATCAGGCAGGGACTGCCAGTTACACAGCCCTGCTCAGCTAACCAGCTCCTGGGCAGACATGGAGAGGGGAACCCTGGTGTATTGGGTCATATTACATTTTCTCCCACCACTCTTTGACAAATTACTTGACCTCTCCAGCAAACTAAGCTTGCCTCTGTACATCCATAAATACATTGATTTCATGATTTAAAAAAAAATATTGATGACATTACTGCGTTTGAAAATTATTGGTGAAAATAACTAACATCTACTACCTGTGACAAGAACTGGATGCAAGATCCTATGTAAGTGTGGAGGGTTATCCTCTGGAACCTTTCACCAGACTGAGAAGAAAATTCAAGAAATAAAGTGTTTTTGAAAGAAGGAAAAATTTGAGGTTTGCTTTGGGATGCAGCTGGATAAACAATAAGTGATGGAAGTCTGAAAAAGCAGTTCAAAATACATACATCCTACACGGGAGAGATAGATAACTTACATTCATTGTAACAAAGCTTGTGGAAGTCTCAGGTTCCATTATTCCTTTCTTTTTGGAAAAAGAAATTTTTATTCTTAATAAAACATTTTTTTTTATTATGTCATATGTGTCCATAAGAACCTTCATGCATGCATGCATATCATGTGAAAGAATTAATCTGAGTAAAATCCACAGCACAATGGGAAGAGAGTGCAGGGCAATTTATCCCTGTAGAGCATTTTAGTGGATAACAGGGAAAGGACTTAGGACAAAAAAATTAAAAAACTGAAAACAAATTTGGACCTGGTTCTAAGCAGTGGGGTAATGACACTGTTTGCATGTGTTTATTTCCTATTATTTTAATAAGAAAGTGGGTTTTTTTATATTGTCCCATATTTTCTTCCTTTCCTTTAATCCCTGATGCAGTATGCTTATAATGTCCCAGATTATTTTGGGACATTTTTCAATTTGTTTCTGCCTTTTCCAATACCTCCAAATCAAAAGGAGCTGGAAGAAGTTAAAGGATGACAAATTGAGAAAAATAAGAAAAAACTATGTAAAAATAACATGAACCACGTCTATAGATTGTGTGACAAGAACGGATTAAAATAAAAGAAAATAAAAAATAACAGACAGTAAGACTAAACAAAAAGCCTGATATTCTAACAGGTCATCATTTCAAAAAGTAAAATCTCTCTTTGGAAACTCCCAGTTTTGGGAAAAGACTATTTCTGGAGGACGGATAAATATAAATATATCATAATTTGAATTCCTGCATATCTTGAGATGGTTTGAAATGCAAACCTTGATATGTATTTTTCAAGTTTATCTTCCCAAGCTGAATTATTAACCTAAGTATGAATGCTCTAGGAATTTAATGATTAGCTTTAAGACTGCAGTTTCATATCTAATATATAGGATAGGGAATGAAATGACACTGAGAGGACCATTTTCCCTTAGTACAGGTATTTAATTGACTTCAAAGTCAAATAGTTCTAAATTTTATCACATTTCTTACAGGGTATAAGAATTTTATTTAAGACTGGGGAAAAGAGGCTCCCAAAGTTGAGTAAAGCAAACAAATGAATCAAAATGAGGATTGCTACTGAAGATATCACACAACATTATTCATAAAGTGTTTTATAATGTGGGAAGTTCCATGAATCTCTAAGTTGCCATGCAGAAAAATACAGAAAAAACCCCAAAACCAAGCAGGTTTTTGAAAATATTTAGTTAAAAATAAATCCATGTGGTCAGTAGGGACTTCTGCCCATACAAGATTTACTGGGGAGCTGGATCTAAGTCTCTGCCTTCATTTGACTTTAACTGCAATGAGGTATTCCATATACCCAAGTCCCTCAAGTTGTCCAGTCCATCATGCTTATGGCAGTCTACCCACTGAGATAAAAATCTCCTATTTCCTTGAGAGATGAAAGTTTGTATTTATGTTCTGTGATTAGGAGTTCAGTTCAGTGAGTGGGGTGGCTTGGAGAGGAGGGAGGAATAGGAAGGATTAAACAGCTTTTCTGGCAAAATGAAGTGGACAGGTATGAACTGGAGATATGAATAAGAGGTCAGGGGGTGAACTTCATCTAAGTGAGTATGCCTGAGCTATTTAATTCCTCTTGGGAGTAATAAGATCTTGTATGGCCTGAGATCAATTTTTAAAAAGAAATAAATCAGCTCTGATTATCAACAAGAAAGATTTAGCTGCTGCACACATCAAGCATAATCATTTTTAAAAAGTGCAAACATTAACAACTTTGAAATATCTAATGTCCTCCACATATTAAATCCTGCAACACTCCTCCCAGTTTTTAGCACACTGTTGGCAAATCCATCACCAAAGATATTTCATCCCTGTCTCAATGCACTGCAGCACCAAGTTTCACTGCAGCTTTTATACTGTATTGTATCTCTCAAAACTGAGGCCAGGATTTAACATCTGAATTGTGCAAAGACTTGCAAGGGGGAATTCCCTTTCCACCTGATGAGAAGTAAGACTCATTTGCTGCCCTAGGTTTCTTCTGGAAAAATCTCTGAATCACTGAGAAAAGTGGAAATTATGTTAGCTCCAGCTGATGAGAGCAGGAGGGAGCACACAGCCTTCCAAGGGTGGCAGTTTGAACATTATCTATGGAGTAGGAGAGCACTGCATAGGCTTGTCAGGCTTCTGGGGACAAACACTAAAGGAAGAAGCTCAGAACTGGGATTCTCAGTCCTTCAGCTGGCCACTTTCCTCCACGAAGTGTGAGGTACTTGTTGTTATCTATTCAGTCAAATAACTCTCCCTCTGAAAAACAACAGCCCCCCCCCCCACCAACCCAAAACAACCCCAGCCAAAGAAAAAAAAAAAAAAAAAAAAAAAAAAAAAATTTGTTCATGAAGGCTCTTTTGGGCCCGAGTGAAACAATGGATGTTGCATGAAGCACTTGGCTGGGTGCCAGCAGAACTGCCTGTGTTGATGCTCTTTTCAATGGGGCTACCACACAGCTGGGCAGGAGCAGGACCATGAGACAAAGAACAGGATCTCTCTAATCAGTCAGTGCTGCTGCTTTCATGAAATGGAGCTAGACCTCAGTAGCTCTTGCTACCTATATCCTTGAGAGCCAGACCAGTGCTTGCATTTCTGTCCCTTCTCCTGGCTGTGTCTCTGCTGTTCAGCCACAACCACAGCTCCATGGAAATCTACCTCATTCCACACTCAGACTCTTCTTAGTGCCTTAATGCTTCAGAAGATCAAGCAGGAATTCCCCTTCTGCAGCAGGATAGTGATCCAGGACATCAGCTGGCAGGACTTTACAGTGGCTCACTTGAGCATAAAGGGGGAACTCAGGGGAAGGACCTGGCAGAAGGCCCTGCTTGGTTATATTGTGGTCATGAAAGAGAAGGTAAAGACTGTCATGGCTGTGTTAGAGGGCTGTGTGGGTTTCAGGAGCATGGGAAAGAAAATCTAAATTAAAGGATTTACTCTCTAGGGAGCTGCAATATCTCACGACCATGACAATAGAAATTGGCAAATATTGCCTGTGGAGACAGGTAGCTTCCAGAGAAATACCCGACATCCACCCTGTTGATTCACAAAACCTTAGCCATGCAGCAGCTTCTATCACCTACAGACCTTCTGTAGGCTACAATAAGTAATTTTTAAGGCATACTTACAGAGCAAAAAGTACTTTGCTTCTAAAAATAGCCATGCTTTTTACTCAAAAACCTGTGTGGTTTTTTTGATTAAAACATGCAGCTAGTGAATAAGGATGTCTTTCAAGCACAATATATTTATTCAGCAAAACAGTCCCTGGCCTGGGGCTTCACCTGTATGAGGGTCTGATGTAGACACTGTCCTCCCAAATACTGTTCCCAATTTTCCATTTGTAAAGGAGCTGTTCTGCTTCTGACAGGGCTGTGCTGTCAGCTGGACAGGCACCCTCAGTGGTCCACAGCAGGCTGGCCTGGCCGAGGAGCCACATCAAGGCAGTGCAAGAGATGCTGCTGAGCATCTTTTCTGCATTTCCTTCTTTCTTTTTCACACTGTCAAGGCAAAGCGGTATGAAGCATTTCCTACTGCACCACCACCAGCTTCAAAAGATAAAGGTAGCTTCATCTGCATCAGGAATTGAACCCAGATGAATCAGACCCTGTTTTTTCTTCCTACTAACTCTGTTGGTAATATTTCTGTTCAAGATCAAAGAAAAAAGTATGCTCTTTACTGGAAAATATAGACATACTAAAGAAAACAGCCACCTATGTTGAATAGTGGCTCATGATTCATAATTTCCACTGAAAATTTGAATAAGAGAAATATCCTTTTCAGTCAAGATGAAGAAAACATATGTTTTATTTAGTGAGAAAAGAGGTCTCTGTATATTTTAAGAAAAATCCTGCCTCTAGGCACAATTATTAAACAAAAGTCTCCAAGTGACCCAAATGCCTTCAGCACACAGATTCTAGCTCTCCTTCTGTAATTAAAACTAGCCAAAGCATCTTACAGAGACTTGAGCAGTGTTTTGGTAATGGTGACCCATTTCCCTTTTCGTGACAAGAAGTGTTTCATCAGTAGACACCAATAAAAACAAGAGCTGTGAAGAAAAACGAGAGCAGAGAAAAAACAAGCAGAGAAATATTGCTACAGTTAAGGCAGTAGAGTAAAACACATGCAGTGGATTTTTTAAATGCAGACTTTCAGTCACACTTTGATGGCTCATCAAAGCATCCAATCATGAAGTGGTGGCTATCACACCATGGCCATGGAATCCTTTCTTAGTCATTTTTAAGGTACACTTTCTCTGCTTTCTGTGGTGATGGCAGATGCAGATAAAGAATCTGAGTCTAGAGCAAGGGCAGCAATGGTCACTTTTAGACATTTAGGTATAACTGAGCAATTCACAAAGGACCTGCCTGTGTCTGTGGCACCTCATGTTGTTCAGAGATGTTGTCCTAAGAGCCTAGTAGCAGAAAAGTGCTATTCCTTTGCCTACATATGATAGGTCCCTAAAGCCATACTTCAGCAGCTCAATTCACAAGTGCTGTCAAGGATAAATGGCTTTAGTGTCAGAAAGGGATTTTTAAAAAATGGATAGGACATATACCTAGAACATGGCTCATTCTCCAGTAAGATATTGGTGTCCTGTGTGATCTGAAACACTCAGGCTTCTCCAACCTGACATCCAGCTGCTTGGCTTGGGCAGAGGATGCCACAGCTGCCTGCAGTACTGTGGTGTCTCATCCCAAGGGCCTGGGAACAGCACTTCACAGTGACTCCCCTGCAGTGGGTCACATCCCTTAGAGAAGGGATGGAGCATGTTCTGCAGTCTAATGGTTGCACCCTCACAGTGCCATCCCAAGGACTGCTAAAGAACTTTGTGTGAAGAATTCAGGGTTAAAGTAAAAAAACCAGATTTTTAATCCGAACTCTAGCTTTGCCTTTCCCAGGTGACTGCCAGTGACTAGTGAGCTACAGAGGTTTCTCTCTCCCATACTCTCCCTCACTCCACTGAACCTTCAGAACGTTTCAGGTCATTTAAATCACCCCTCATGGGTGGGGTTATTTGATAACCAGGTGTATGCTGAGCAAAATGCTCTGCACTGGGTGAGCCACATACTACTGATACAATTATAAATCACTTAATTAGGCATTTTGCATCTGGATGTTGGCTACACTCTGCCTGCAGAGAGATGGTGCCCCAAATCTGCCAAGGGCAGATGAACACCTATGAAAGTTTGGAACTTTGGGAGGGTTTTATGCAACCGTCTTGTACATCATTGACTGGCATCTTCCACATCACCAGTGTTTCCTGTTTCTCCTGTGTCTGAGACTAATACTGCTGTAAGGAAACTACCAAGCATCTTTAGAGCTACCCCAGTTACTGACCTTCATAAAGGCAAAATTCAGGCTGGCAGTAAGCTTTCAGTGAGTGAGGGAAGCAGGAAAGAGACTCCAGACTTAGTGGGGTATAGAAAGGTTTCAGGCATGGATATGAGGAAGAGTCTTGTTCTCTTCCTCTTCTCTCCCTTCTGCTGCCTCACTCCTCTGAGTTACAGCATTCCCATCTGGGACCTTGTGATACCAATGCTTAATTTCCTCTCCTGCAGGCACCTCTGCTTATGGTGCTGAAGTTCTGAAGGGAAGGAAGACAAGACAGGTCAGCACGTAACTCTGCTCATACAGGAAGCAGGGTGGAAGAGATGAGCCCTGCTCCAAAGGCCAGATGAGGACTATCCTTTGCCTGAACTTCAGGAAAGGTTTGCTCAATGCCTGCAAGCTGAACTGGGTCCCCTGAAATGTGGAAGGGAAAATTCTAGGAGGCTAAATGGATGAGAAGGAGTCAAACTTGTTCTTGTTAATAACTCATATTAAAGTAATGCTTTGCAAAGCCACTTTATTTCAGTGCAAACTGTACAGATAAGCTTTAATAAAACCCCAAACTAACCAAAAGTTAAATCATCTGGACTTATTAACAAAGGTTGAGATTTAGGTCAAGTTTGTTTAAAATAAAACTAAACTCAGAATAGTTTTTTGCCACGTCTGGCTACTTTTGATTTGACATCAAAATAATGCAATTTTCACATTACTTTCAGGATGTGCTTGTATTGTAGTAAAAAAAATTGATAAAGCTCGCTGGGTTTTATCAGATTTGCTTAAAGATTTAAGCCAAATTCAGTTCCTTTCTTTGCAGAGGTAACGTAAGTAAGATGAATTCAAATAAAATGAAGAGTCAAACTGGTTTTCTCTGGTTTCTGTGTGGTAACTGCTAACAACTCTTCAGGCCAGTTCCAGCACTGCTGCAGTGAAGGTCCCACTGAAGTCTCCTTCCCCCCTTAGAGGTCGCTGGGAATTTCCATTCCAGGCAGCTCTCTGGGGTCCTGTGTAAGCGTTGGACAATAGGACTAGCTTCCTTCAATTTTTTTCTGAGCCTTCAGGTTTTTTCAGGACCACAAATTTTCACAGATTTCTCTGACTACCAGCAAGAGACTTCAGCACAGTAAATAACCCAGTTGAAAATGGCAGAAAACAGTCTCTTGATGCCAGCCCCTTTCTCAACATAGGCCTACATAGTTGCCTCTTCTACATCAAAAAGGGTGGAGAACCAATGCAAAGAACATGAAAAGCACCTGGTCTGTGATTTTGCATATGTGGATCTGGGCTTACAGCACAATTCCACTGACACCTACACCTGTTGGTAATTCAGGAGGGTCCACTGAACATATGCAGGGCAATGTTTAGGGTATTCATGCAGCACTGCAAAGCATCACAGATAATGATGTTTGAAAAAAACCACAGAAGATAATAGCAATGTGAGTTCACAGGTGGACAATCGAGCCCTTGTTTGGAAGTTCACCTGGTGAGGCCAGCCAAAAAAGCATTTCTCAGTGTGCCTCTGCTCTGTGGGGCTACCAGCAACATGAAATAAGTGAAATATTTTCATAATGAAACTACATATTTACAACCCTAAAGGCACAGAGAAAGCAGATCTGTTAGGAGGTGGTACCTCTCCCTGATTGTATTCAAAGCAAGCATATGCTGCTACCAGCAGTCTGCCTTCTCAACAAACCCAGACAGCTTTTCATGATGGCCTGGGACCAAAACCAGGAACTTCAGCAACACTTGTCTTTGGTAAAGCAACAGTCAGAATCTTTTATCAAGATTGGGTAGGTTTTAAGAATGCTAACTTCAATATTACCAAGACGAAAATAACATTTAAGTGAATGATAAATCACATAGCTTCCTGGAACCAAAACCCCTACAAACTAAATCTCTTTTTAAAAGTTGCATGTTATCTAAGCACATCAAGATGTTGATGATCAAATAATTCAATCTATCAAATATACATATGTGTTTCTAAGGAGCATAGAATTGATGCACACTTCCTTATAAGCCTATCACACTGCCAAACAAGTATATAATCTCTTTCTTTTCCTAAAGAAAAATCAAGGGAGCTAAATGATACTTCTCTCAAATAATTATGATCTCTCTTCTGTTCTGTTTCATTCTTCCCCTCCTGTTGCTTTAGATTTGTCTCCAGCCTTTAATATGACGTTTCCTCAGTTGAGGAGTGTTATGCTGTGCAAGTATAGCAAGACCCTGATCCCTCCTTTCAGGCCTTCTGGTATACATAATGTAAACAGAATAAAATCACAAAAGTCTTCCCCATCTACACACATCTCCTGAACTCCACCTGCTCCAAGCTAGCCCAGCTGTAAATGGGTAATGCTCACTTGGCTTGGAGGCAACAGCTGTGGAAATGTCACTTCAGCCACTGCCTCTGTGTTTTCTGCGAAGTCACAGCAAGTGTGGCTTCACTACAAACAGCCCTGTGTCAACACCTCTTTACCACAAAGTACAAACTGTGGTGGGTGTATCTGGGCAACTGGAGTCCACTTACTTCAGATGCAGACAGTGCGGGAACGGTGCAGAACTTAAAAGTCACTTCCATATCACATCAGCTAAGAGTCTGTGAGTTTCTCTTGGCAACTCAGAAGATCCCAAATAAGCCACAGCAAATTCCACTTTCCAGTTTCATAGCTCAGTACTTCCCCCTCAGATACTAGCAACTCAGAGTACTGCTGCTGCTGGGAAGGAATTCCTTAGTAAGAATTCAGGTTGCATGATTAAGGACTTCAGTCACCCCTATGGATATCTGAAACTGGAGCAAACAAGGCAAAGCAGGAATCAAGCTCTGAATCTGGCTAGTGCAGCACAGCTGGGAGGGTAAAGGGGTCTGCCTAGAAATGCTGTGCTCCATGGGCTTGACACTCCTTTCCTCTTCCAACTCATGGACACCCCTAATCCCAGTTCCAAACTGAGCTGAAAACTGAACAAGATAACTTTGTTACCTGACTCCTGAGATATGACTGATCATTGTAGCAGAGGTAGCACAACTGTCATGGCAAGGTCCCCATCATAAGAAATTATGAGAGACCCTTCCCCCTGCAATGACAGGTGGGTTCAGAGCAACCTAATTTATTCTGGGACAAGATATATTATTATATAATATATTATATTATCTTATATTCAAGATATATTTGGGTGTCCCATAATTGTATTCAGGCTTGTATGTGATGGGGTTTCCTATTCTGGCTATTTCCTTACATCCTGCAGCCTGGCTTTTTCACCTGTGAGTTCCCTCCATGGACACAGACAATGAAAGCAAGGAGTCCCTCAAGGCAGAGGTGCCCTCCTGGAAGAAGGACAGGGGAGAAACCCCCATTCAGGATTCAGTACCCTTGTGGTAACAACCTGAGCAGTGCAAAGGGGGGACAAGACATTATGAACTCTATGCCGTGTAATATTCTCACATAAAAAGAGAAGGTGCCTAGTGAACTTAGAGTAACACAGTCAATAATCTATGTTTTGCAACCATGTCTATGTCTCTTATGTCAACTGGAGATCTCATGGTGCATAATTATAAAAATTAGGAATAAGGGTAATCTGTCTAAAGTCCATGCACAGTAAAATCATATAATTTCCAAGCCCTGTGCAGATCAACATTGAGATGGTTTTCTCCCAAAGAGATAGAGATCCCTTTTTGTTTGGTTTTTAATTTGTGGCACTCCCATGTGCTCCCAGAGTGTTTTCATCAGTGGATCTCTAGATCAGATGTTACTCAGATATGAAAGATTTTCTCAGTGAGAAAAGCTAGTGGATAACACCAGATATGCAGCTATAGCCATGACTGCTGCTATACCCTTGTCTTTGCCTGAGTGAGAAGGGTGCAGCTGGCCCAGAGTGGCCTCTGAGACATCCTAGATGTAGACATTATTGGTGTTCTACAAACTGCTTAGACATGTATGTGGTTTTGGCTTCTGAGAACTGGGTTGACTGATGGCTGAAAACTTCAGTATAAATGCCATTCGTGTGTGCTAGAGTTACAGATGATAGGGAAAAATTTATAATCAGTATTTTATATTATGTATTAACAAATACTCTGTATATTATGTAATATTTTGCATATATATATATATACATACACATACATATGCATACATGAATTATTATCATCAATCTGTTCTGAATGACATATAAACAATTATTTCTGATTTATGCTTCAAGTGAAAGACATGAAAAAGTAAAAAAAAATCATTATTTAAAATCCTTATCTACGAGATGACAGGGAGACTTTTTTTTTTCTCAATAATTCCAGCATGGGAAGAACATTACAGGAACAAAGTTGCTGAGCTGTATTCTCATAGTTTGCTGTTTTAACAGTTCCTGGGGTGATTTCAGTTGTAGACTTGAGCAGTCTACACTGGGGAGGGTGATCTGGTGTGCATAAAGCCTCTGGACTTTTGGCTCATTGATCAAATTCTTCGCTATGAAAAAAGGCAACACTCTCTCTCCCTCCCCTCCACAGAATGTGGGATTTGAAAGCTCTAAAGCCTATTGCCACAGGGCTTTTTGAGATTATGAAAAACTTCATTACCTTGGTCCTTTACAGAGGGAAGAATAGTATGGCATTGGCAGCATGATTTGGGAAGAAGCAGTTTCTAGAATGGTGTCAGAACAACAGAGTTAAAACTTGTGTTTGGCACAACAGGGCTCCTGACTGCTGCCTAGGAGATGTTTGTATTTTGAGGAGAGCCTGATTCCTCAACAGGAAGAGATCCCATCAGTGATGAAGGAAACCTTACAAAGGAGAAGAAAGATTTCAGGAGAAACAGTATTTAGAGCCCTACCAGTACATAGCCTTGGTATGTCCCTGCATGGCTGGGTGTAGATTTATATTTTGAAAGACCCGAAATATGGCACTATAGCTTCCCCCAGACAGCTATCAGATGGGCAAACAAATTCAACCCCAGCAATATACTGGCTGTCATGCATCTCAAAGAGAACACTGAGAATTTCCATGCACTGAAGGACAGAGTTAAAAAGGGCCCTCTGGTTTAGGAAGGTGATGCAGTTTCTTTCAGGGAATTGGTGGCCTTCAAATTTAACAGATTGTCCCTCCCACATTTTGTCACCCGCTCCTGCAACACAGAGTGACAGTTCCTAATGACATCAATATGGGATTTTCTTCCTGGCAGAACAAGGCATCTATTATTTGAGTACTGGCTCCAGTTCTGAGCCCCTCAGTTTAGGAAGGATGTTGAGATGCTTGAATGCATGCAGAGGAGGGCAACAAGGCTGGTGAAGGGTCTGGAACACAAGCCCCATGAAGAGTGGCTGAGGGATCTGGGGGTGTTTAGCCTGGTGAAGAGGAGGGGGGGACCTTATCACTCTCTGAGGTTGTAGCCAGTAGGGGGTTGGTGTCTCCTCCCAGGTGACCAGTGACAGGATGAGAGGACACAGTGTCAAGCTGTGCAAGGGGAAGTTTAGGTTAGATGCAGAAAAAATTCTTCACAGAAAGAGTGGTTTGGCACTGGAATGGGCTGCCCAGGGAGGTGGTTGAGTCACTGTCCCTGCAGGTATTTAAAAAGGGACTTGATGAGGCACCCAGTGTTTAGCTGATAAAGTAATGATAGGTCACAGGTTGGACTCCATTATCTCAAAAGTCTTTTCTAACCTAGCTTATTCTGTGATTTCTGTGTTTCTCTGCATGTCTGAAGCACACTGCCTGCACCATTTCTGAATGCTGAAAATTGACAGGGAGCCTGTGGCTTGTTTAAAGAAAGTTCAACTACTTGTGGCCTCTGGTCTCTAGGGATATTCTTTTTGGGGGAAACAATCAGTGCATGTGCTTTTACACAATTCTACCTCAACTTTGACTTCAAAACCACAGTGAATGGCAACCACATTTAACATAAGCCTCTACTACCAATGTGAAGTTTCTCTTCTTTTTTCTTACCTACTTCTTCCTCACAAATGGGGGGTCCCAGGTCTTCCAGGTCTTGATGCCACTTCTAAATGGTTTAGGAGGACATGTATGTATAATGGGAAATAAATTTTTCTTTTTCTTTTAGCTTTTTTTTTTTTAATGTATCAGACACAAACACTTCCCTGAGAGGATGAAATCCACCTTATTCAAAGTGTGCTACCATTACACAAGGCTTAGCAATTGCAGAAAGGGCACAAGGCCTAGCTCTTTCTCAGAAAGGGTACGGTTTTTTGAGACAGGATGTCAGATGCATGTCCCACACATATCACCCTCAACACAGTGAATCAGGAACCCACTGACAGACATGTTGTGCAATAGTTCTGGCATATGGGAGGGTTTTCACAACTTTTACCACATGAATAACTATTATTATTCAAAATCCAAAGAGCTTTCTGATAACCTAGGGTTTAGTTTGACCATTACTTTACCAAAAGGAATGTTACAATGGCCTTATTTGCCCTTATTAGTGTCAGCATAACTCACAGGAACTTAATGCAAATTGTCCTACATAAACAGTAAACAGTACTTATTCTTTCCATGTAGAGGCAAGCAGCACAACCCAGGTATAGAAAGTCTCTCACATGCCTGATCCCTACAATGTCCATGCACCAGAGAGATGTTTTGTGAATCTCTGTGGTGAAGAGGAATTCATGAGCAGCACCTCAGCAAAATTACTTTAAATAAGGGTTAGTTTACCATCCCTGGAAAAAAAAAAATTGAGCACTGTTATACATCTTTTTTCCAACCATCTGTTCACTGCTCAACAGTACCTCAGGCAGCTTAGCCTACTTGTCCTACCTTTGCTCATGTGGAACAATAATTCCTGAAGGGATGAATAACAGCAGAGTAGCATAAATTATGTCCATTTTTTACCTCCCTCAGGAGATCTAAAAAGCAGTTTCTTCAGAGGTGTTGTTTCAGCTGTAGGGAT
The DNA here is from genome assembly GCF_022539315.1 of Serinus canaria. Classification (NCBI taxonomy): domain Eukaryota; kingdom Metazoa; phylum Chordata; class Aves; order Passeriformes; family Fringillidae; genus Serinus; species Serinus canaria. The sequence goes on from NC_066321.1 coordinate 24,253,458, forward strand.
AGTTTATTTCCACTAAATCCTCTTTCCAGGAATGTGAAAATTTCAAGAATGTAACTGATGGGATTGTAAAACCTGAGCTCACAATTTACGGGCCAGCTCCAGCACAGGTTTTGCTGCACAGAGTATAGTAAAAGCTCACGTTGCTTATATTGTCTTCTGAAAGCCTCTCTGTCAAACATCACACACTTCTGAGACTTCCATCCAGCTGCTGAAGTTAGCATCCCACCTCAGCTAATTCTCTTGCTAATCTCTTGCAAGCTTCACTCCCTATCTACTGTTGCAACAACACAACACCAACAAGGCAAAATTAACCTGTCTCACAATGGTCTACCCCTGCTCAGGTTCTCTCTTTATTTTCTTTACTCTTTACAGTTGTATCAGTTTCATCTATGTAAACCCTGTCCATGTCTCCAGTTGGCTATTTTTAATTCTTAAAGGCAAAAAGAGACAACAGTCTCCCCTGGTAATCTTTTACTTGGCACCTTGTTCTCAAGCATTCTAATAATTCCATCTGCTTTGAAAATGTCACTGGCCTACATCTGTTAATAATCTTTTTCAGGGTTCTTTTTATTTCCAGCACATTCATATAGCCTCCTTTGGTTAAGGAAGGCCCTTCCCTTCTAATTTGCTTTGCCTTTTCCCCTTCCTTTTATTTTCATTTTCTTTGGAAAGGACTTTTTAAAGGATGTTTAAGACCTGGTAGCTCTAAGGCAGTGGCAGAAAATGGGGCCCACAAGAGTGACAAAGGACATCTAGTCCTGCTGATCAGTGTCACTGGCAATGATTACAGGCTGGTTTCAGGGCTCCTATCTGAAGGATTTAGCTGGGTGCTAAGAGCAGTCTGGATCTAGAATGTGCTCCTACTCACAGCTGTCACAGATTTAGTTCAGTTCTATCTGTGTCTCTCCATTGCTATTTTCAATGACAATTAGTTTCTTCTCCCACGTGTGCACTTGGAGTTTAGGACACATAAACTTCAGCCCCAATATGACCAAAGGAAGAGTGAGGTGAGTTCCTGGCCAGGCTCCCACACCACCCAGCACCCAAGCTCCCAGCAGCACCACAGCTGGACCTCACTGGAGTCCAGCCCACAGCAAACTACACACAGCTGCAGGTGTGCTCTTGCCTAGGGAGCAGCATGGTGCCTTCCTCTCAATATGACACATCAGGGAGGAAGATGATGTAAGACACAGCTCATCCCATTCCCCCAGGTTCTAGAAAGCTGTTTTGCTTATTGACAGCAGACAGCTCCTGCCTCAAAGTGAGTGAAAGGTTTAGGGACAGGATCTAGATCTTCCTTTCAACCCAGAAAGTTGAAACAGGGGAAAATCTGCTGTAGTGGGTGTACTGCCTTGGATTCATATGGATTTATTTATTTATTTATTTAAGTTTTTATATAAAGTGAGACCTGGGGAAGTCTTGGTCTAAGCTCTCTTCTCAGGAAGGCTCATAATTTGATTTTATCAGGTGACAGTTTCAATCTAGTTTTAGAGTGGGGGAGGGGGAATGTGCTCAGATCACTGCAAACTAAATTTGAAACAGGCTTTACTGGCACACACATTACCAGTTTCAGCCCAGGTAACTCAAGAATCACAGTAACTGAGTCACTATTTCGGTGATATCAATCAATTTACTTCGGTGAAGTAAACTGCTGAAACTTAGCAGAATAGTTGTATGATGGAGATGCTTCTGTTTTAACACATCCTGTCCCTATCATGGTCAGCTAGTGGATGTTGGCTTTTAGCTGCTGCCAATGGTCACATTTTTTAACAGTGAAAAGCGAAAAATAGTGCACCCCAGGCTGGGTGACCTTTTTGTACTGGGAACAGACAAACTGACAGCAGGCAAATGCCTCTGACTGTGGCTTTCCTGCCTTTGCCAGCTGGGCCCCAGAACGACTTCAAGTTCCTGACTCAAAGAATTTGAGCCAGTCACTTTTGTGTTGCCCACAGCCATAAAGCACAAGTGTGGCAGCCACCAGCCCTCTTCCCATGCAAGGAGAAGAACAGATTGAAAATTAACAAGGGGGCTGGGAGTCTGGATCCAAGACATCCATCTTGGAATTGCTAGAAATTTTCTCAAGTGGAAGCATAAGGATAATAAATGTACTACTCTTATTAAAACCAAAATAACCCACATCTTTGGGAGGAGACTGATGGTGTCAGAGCTACAAGAAGACATGGTCCAGTTCCTTATATCATTCCTTTACCTCACTTTGATCCCAACACTTAAGTTTAGGATGTGGCACTTGAACAAATTCTCAGTGTGGTGTAGTAGAATGTTCAAAAACCCCTCACATTCTGTTTCCTTTCTGCTGCGTTCAGACTAAGATGAAATCACCCTGAAAAAGATGTTTGTGCGACAGGAAAATGCGGTATCGAGATTATCAAAACAAGGTAGGCAGCAATTATTTCATGTGACTTGATTGCAAAAAATGACAAGAAAACCACAGGACATCATTCTGAATGTAATGAACGAGCCCATGAGGCATGTATTATGGGCCACAGACATAAGGGTTTGTACAGATTTGAATGAGATTCAATATAGATCAAAAGGACCTTCAGGGCTTTTTTTCTTCTTTAAGATAGAGGCACATCTTTTGGCATTACACAGCTTGTGGCTATTGAGGCAGATCTGAAGGTAACAGGATGTGGAGCATGCACTTCTGATTTACTAGTACAAATGGCTTACACAGGCATGGAAAGTAAACTGCTTTAAGCTCTTTAAGATCAAAGATAAGACTTATTAGCAGGACTGTCTGGGGAGTTTTTTCTCATTTCTTTCTTGCCATGTTAATTTGGTATAAAGGTACTTCCCTGACAGATCTATTTGCACGACACAATACCCACATTTTGTAACATATTCCCTGCACTAACCTCCTTGCCATGATGCCCATACCCCCCCACATTCTGGTGTTACATTTTGTTTCCTTCTATTTCTCTTGGGTCATAGAGTCAAAGAATGGTTTGAGTTGGAAGGGACCTTGTAGATTGTTTAGTTCCAATGACACTGCCATGGGCAGGGACACCTCCTACTAGACCAGGATGCTCTGAGCCCCATCCAGCTTGGCCTTGAGTACATCCAAAGATGGGCATCCATAGTTTCTCTGGGCAACTTGTGCCAGTGCCTCACTGCCCCCACTATAAAGCATTTCTTCTACATATCTAACTTAATTTCTCCTCTTACTGTTTGTACCCTTTATTCCTTGTCCTGTCACTACAGTTCCTGAAGAGTCCCTCTCTGGTTTCCCTGCAGGCCCTCTTCAGATACTGGAAAGTTCCTATGAAGTCTCCATGCAACCTTCTCTTCTCCAAGCTGAACAGCCCCAACTTTTTCAGCCTGTCAGTACCAACTGTTCTTTTGATTTCTGTTTTCTTACAGCATCTTCTTCTACCTGCAGGTAGGAAAAAAACATGACAAAACACTTCTGAAACGCTGCAGAAATAGGTAATTTTGGTGACCTCATGGCAGAATGGTACTTCGCAGATATCTGAAATCCTCCTACATAACAGCAGTCTGCAAGAAATACAATATACAGCCATGAAATACTGTGACAAGTAACTCACAAAAGATATTTCACGGTGCTTTTTCTGTATATTTTTCACTATTCCAGAATTCAGTTCAGTATAACTGAGCCCCGCAGAAATTTCTGCTGAAATTCAATGGCCTCTAGGTCATCCTAGCAGAGATAACTTATTCTGTAGAGCTGGTTTTAGAGAGGAGGCAGTACTGTCTCTCACTCAGAAAGCATTATCCTTCAATTTTTTTGTCAAGTTACCAATTTCAGACTCATCACAATTTAGAAATTGCACTTGTATCTCCTAAATATCACTACCAAAGCACCCAGAACAAGACTTGATACATAGCTTGATACATGCACAAACCAGCTCTCTTGGCCTGATGTAGTTGATGGCTCCTTCATGCACTACTTGTTAAATATTTTGTGTTCAGCTCTGTGTTCAGCCCCATAGATGGAAGCCAGGCTCATGGAGCAGACCTTCCTCATTCTATTGCTTCTGAACAAAGACCTACGAAGTTACATCCACTCCTGAAAACCACCTGCCTCCCAAGGGGACTGTGAGACAGAGCAGTTGGTCCTTGAAGAGCCCATTTCCTAAAAGCAAGTGTTATGGAAAAGAAGGGAAATCAAGCTCTCATCCTAGCACTGGCCCATTAGCTGTGTATCCCAGTCCCTAATTCCAGCTACCTAGAACCTGCTTTTATCACAACAGCTCTCAGCAATCCTTCAAGTCTCACTCCAGAAAGAGAGAAATGTCCTACATTTTCTAACTTTTCATCTCAGCTTCTCTCAAGCACCTTCTTGAGAAAGGACTGAAAAAAAGCTTCCTCAAAGCTTTATCATTTTCTGCTACTCATGAGGTCCTTGCATGAAGAATCTTTGCCTGGCTAACACCAGGCAATAAGAAATGCCACAAATGAGCACAAATCATCTGGGCACAGAGCCATTCATAAACAGAGCACAGGCATTTGAGAAGAAATTATTCACTTTGAATTTTTCAAAGTTGAATTATTTCAAAAGAGAACATTTCAGTATTTTCTGTTCACAAGTAAAGATCTTGACAAAACCAGCCAACCAATTATAGTCTTTCACAGAAACAACACAGGGAAAATTACTTTAAACAAAGAACTCTGGAATGCACTAATACATAATAACCCATTTCTCTCTACATCTCCTTCTGATTTTCACAGAAAGAAAAGCTAATTTACACATCAGATTCTGCTAGCCTTCAAAACTGAGATCCTGCTGGCCAAATTAACACACCATTCCTACTTGTACTAACTGTGGGGCAATTCAGTGTATGTGAGTTCTCTAATAAAACATCCATTTGATCTGAATTTTTGTGTTCATGCAAGCCCAGATTCTGTATGATGTTCTCTCACTGTGCAGGAAAATCTTTTACACCTCATCTTCTCACATCAAGTTTTTCAAAGTAGGGACTACATAATGTTTCCCCAAGACACAGTGTTCTGTCTTTATCACAATTGAGACCAACCAGTGCCCTGGGTTTCTGGTGAGATGATTAGTATTTGGAAGCAAGAGAGAAAGCAGATGTGCCTAGTCCTTATTAAGTTGTTCCTTTTCAGAGAATAAATGTTAATAGGGATTTTCAATGCTGGGAGAAAACTGCAAATCAGATATTAAACGATTGGAAATACTTATTTAAAGGGGTGTATATCACTGCCACATCTAAGGCTTTCCAGTGCATAACAAGATACTAATTTTTTACAAGAAGAATCTCTCTCTTTCACAGAAACATTTAATAATCCTAAAACACATCAATGCAAAAGTGGCCCAGTTTTGATATTGAAATGTAGTCACCTTTCCTCTCAGTTAGCAGGACTTTCAAGATTAAAATATCTGTTTCAGGTACATGATTCCAAAATTTACTCATATATGTTCACCCCCCTAATCAATATAGCTGAACAGTAAAGATGTTTTAGATTGTACTTTAAGGGCGTTTTCTTCAGTGAAAGATTCAACACTGGAAAAAAAAAAATTGGTTTATAATCTACTCTGGCATGTTGTTGAATTCAGGTTATTTGCTTTCAGAAAAACATACATTTTAATCACTAAATTCTTTATAGAATTAACTGTAAATGAAAGGAGTCTTTGCAAATGCACTTTGTTACATATTTAAGGAGAGTTAGGAGCACACAGATCCTGAGAAGAAGATTGCATACTTTGCCCAAATCTGGTCTCTCTTTGCTTTTATTATTAAAATTGTGTCTGTTGGAAATACTGACACTAAGTTGCTATTAGTCTGAAGCAAATTTTTCATGGTCTTTTGCAGGTTCATGTATGAATGTTCCTCATATGTTCTTCATTCTGAGTCTCCATTATGTTTTGTCTCTCCTGTTTAGACCTGTGTGATTCGAAAGGTTTACCACATTAACTGAACTAATTTGATTTCTTTAAACGGATGAAATGTAGAATTTTTCTAGTCTGTCTTTGCATGGTAGACAAAAAAGTTGTGTTTGATTAACATAGACATCCAGAAATATAACTGCAGACTTATTTCAAAATATCAAGAAATAGAGATATCCCATCACTTCTTTTAAAAAATTATTTTACTGGTTGATCACTTTCAGAGTTAAACTCCTGAACCTTTTTTTGTGTGGGTAATTCCTTCTGGTCAACCTCATTTCTGAATGACTGCACATGTGCCTGTGCTACATGGCTCTTTTGCTGTCACAGTGTTTGGAATTTGGAACCACAGCTTGAGCTTGCTCAAATCTGCTGTGAGTACTGATCACAGTATTATATTGTGTTAGCAAATGGAGTCACCAGCTAAGATTTTACTGACAGGTACATGGTATGCATCTGTTTCTGTGACAAACAGGCAAAATGCAAGGTGTGAGAAAAGTTCTTCCTTTTTACAGATGAAGAAATAGGAATTTACAAGGGAATAAAGGGAGAGCAGCATTTGGCTCTGAAACTTGCCTGAGAGAAAACAGGAAGTTTGTGAGAACTGAACCCATAAAGAAAATTCATGTCTAAAAAGCCCTGTAAAAGAGCCAAACAATTTATAACAGATTAGAGCTCCTGTCCTAATTCTGCTTTCTGATACCAAGCTGCTTGCTGCCTCATATCCTGTAAACTCAGTCTGTGCCTTGAAGTACTCCTACATACATGGCACCAGACTGACACCACTTGTGTTGTTTCAGTCTAAGCCAATTACAAATTGGGAAGCTTTTAGTCAGCAGCTAATGCAATGGTTTCACTGTCTTTAATGGATATGAATAATATAAGTTGTGCCTTGTTACATGAATTTTCTTTCTTTGCCAGTAAAAGCATTTCTGTGGCCAGAGTAGTGTGTGGCATGTTGACTCTGAGTGAGTGTTTGGTGACAAGCTGAGTCAAGTTCACTTCCTTTGGGGTGCTGTACAGAATTTTATTTTTTGGTTCAAATTTTCACTAAGTCCTTTCCTGAGTTCCTTCAATTGTTTTTTTCATGTTTCATCCTGTAACATCTCAAGTAACACAGTACAGCTGCTACTACTGTCTGCTACAGCTCTTAACTTGTCCATCTAATTATCTAAACCTGAAATTATAGAATATTCTGTTTCTTGGCCAAGATGGACCACAGACAGACCTAAGTACAGGTTTGTAAAGCAGTCTTAATAGCGTTCATTTTGGCACGGCATATTTAATTTTTAATAGGTATTGTTGTTTCTACCTTATGTTAGTTTTGCTATGGTATACAGAGGGCATTTGCACAAACCTCACTATTTAAAATGGTTTTTTTGCTTGCTATGTCGTAGAATTGCATATATCACTCTTGTCAATAATGAAAATTACACATGTAAAAACCCTGATAGCAGATAAGGCAGATTTGACACATATCACTCTGCAGATAAGGATGCTACAAGACATTGACATTTGTAGTGAAATGCTTTGAAGAAGGACTGTATATAATTGATAATGAGATGCAGATGGCTGGAACAAACTGGATGCCAAAAGGTGACCAGCTTTGGAAGAAAGTTGGTGGCAGAACCCATCTCATAGAAAAGAGCAGAGACAGAAAGGGTAGCCCTGATTTACTCTATCTTTACTGCAGGAAACATGCTACTGAAAGTAAAAAAAGAAGGACTGGGGAGAAAACAATCCCTTCAATATCAGAAGATGGGGTTGGAAGATTTGACAGCAGCACAACAGTTTGCCTGTTTCTTTCTTCCCATCTCCTTCCATTCCACAACAAGTTCCTGGTGAAGGTTCCCATCTTAAACACACTATGTCTCAAATGCAGGGTTAAGAAAAAAGTAGCCAGCAGTTATTGAAATGTCACACATCACTTTCCATGCCACCCACAAGAAGAATTCTTTCTATCTTTCTGTTGAAGAAATGGGCATCTTCTATTTACTTGAATGGCAGATATTACTTTCCCCTAGCTTCTACTTCAAACAGTGTCAGATATAACTCAAAGCTGATTTAGAACTACAATGCTGATTTCCTTGCCACTCCCCTGGTGATTGGTCATACAGTATAGCTGTTGCTTTTGAATAATCACAAGTAACCGTAAGATCTAGCCAAGCCCGTTGTAGGTTTGAGGACTCTGCTTGAAAATACAGCCCACTCAGTTATCTGAACTTGAAATGTGGAGCCTGGGACTGGCCTAAAGAAGTACACTTCTCACCTGTAAATGAACTAAGCCAGGAGTTTGAAACCTTCAAGAAACCTTGAATCCAGAAAAAAGCTTCCAGTGAAATCTTATAATCATCAAGCCTGGGAGAAGGCTTTAGATGTAAGCTTATGACTTGTTTTCTACTTAATGTTGGTTTAATAAGCTTCTCTATATACCATTAATGTCTTTTAATGCTGGATTCTGCTGGTTTCAGGCTTCTTTGCTAAAAGAAAGTGAATCTAATAGCCTGTTACCTCAGAGAGATGCAACTGTTTCTTTTCCACATATTACCACAGACAATTTCTTGTATCAAGAATTGATCAGCATTCATGGGCATTTTCTTCAAACAGCTAAAAGCAGAACTATTAAATGCAGAAGGAAACCAAAGACATCTCAGATAACTCACTAAGAGATGACTGACAGCAGGAAAAAAGAATGGGAAATACACCAAGATGAAATGGGGAGAGAACCACACTTCCTGTTTGTAACATTTTAAGGACTCTGTTCCTCATAATCAGAAGGGATCTTGAAAAGCCAGAGCACCAAGATGTAGGTATAAGATGTCATGAACTAAGATTACATAGATAAAAGAAAGAGAGGTGACCCATGTGAGCTGATGAAATGCAAGGTCTCTCAGTGACACACAGTGGGATCCAAAGAAGTTCGTGCCAAAGGACTCAGAGCCTCTTTTGTGAAACTGCAGCCAGAGATGAGCTGAGCTGGGCCCAGGCTGACAGCCAGACCAAAGGACCCCGGTGAGTGCTTGCTCAGGGAGCCACCCCTGCTGTGGTGGGGCCTGGCACTCTGCAGGGGACAAGGCTGCCTGTGATGGCACTCTGCAGGGGACAAGGCTGCCTGTGATGGCACTCTGCAGGGGACAAGGCTGCCTGTGATAGCACTCTGCAGGGGACAAGGCTGCCTGTGGTGGCACGGGTGCCAGCACCCCTTAGCTGTGCTCCGTGCCACACACCTCAGCTGGGAGGCTGGCAGACCTGACACAGGCACTCTGCTCAAATCTCCTCTGACCGACACTCCTCTGGTGCCCATCGATAAATCCTTGAAATAAGTCCTTTTACATAGCAGAGAGAACTCCCCATTTCCACCTCTGGCCAAAATAATCCCTTCAAAGCTGCTTAAAGGTTGCCCCAATGCTTTATGACAGTATTTTTCCTCACCTCGACTCCGTTTTCCCCCCACAAGAGGGCACTAACACTGCATCCTTTGAGGAGTTTTATTTCCCGACGAAACGTGCCTCAAAGGAAACCGGGGGAGAGAAGCCAGAGGGACCCAGCATAAGATTTCAGATCCAGAGCAACTCCCTTCCCCCCGGGGCTCCACAGTTTTAATTCCAAGGTTTTGATTCAGAAACCTCTCTGGTAACAGCAGCATGAAGCCTCTAATAGAAGACAGTTGCATAAAGTCACTAATAGGAGATGGTAGTTCACAGACATATATTTGATTTTATTTCTGTTTTGTCTCTTGGCCTCCGCTTCAAGCAGTGAGACTATAAAAAAATATGGGCGTCTCTGGAATTAGAAATCTTCATGGACCTTAAGAGAAACCAGTCAGAGAGCTGAGAAATACCAGACACCAAACATCTCTTGAAATAAAACATACATGAGACAGCCAAGAGACAAATCCTATTCAGGGAAATCAGAGTGAAGTAAAAACACAACTAAAATTGCCATAGGATAGGGGACTCTAGTGAATAAAGAACAAGCTAAAAAAAGCCCTTGTGCTGCACATAACCTGACACAGTGACAGCTATGGATGAGACAAGATAAATATACAGAGAAAATTAAGAAAGAAAAGCACTTACTTACTTACTGTGGTCTATGGGTTTATGCTTGCATATACAAAAATAATTCTAAAGAAAGGTAAATTTAGGCTAAGTACCAGACAAGGTTTCTGTGCTTGGCAGAGGGCCCACATGCTCTCATGCAGGCAGTGAATGACCACATTTGAGCCACTAATTTGGTTCCCTTATTCTGGAATTTTTAAAATGCTGGGCTAGCCTTAAGGGACAGGACATAGCTACCGAGATGATGTTACTTGGATTCTGCTAGAGCTTTAGTTTACTTAATCTACTAAAAAACATATTTTTACACAACTCTCTGATCAGGGAATTATAAGAAACCCCTCTATGCTCTTTCCTCATCTCTCCTCCTCCACCTCCACTGGCTGCACACAGCACTTCCTCAGGTAAAGGCAGAACAGTTTTCACCAAGTCCTGTATCTTGAGAAAAGGGTGCTTGATGAAACCAATATAAGATTGAGTTAAAACAGATAAAATAAATTGCTTCTTTACAAAACATGTAGAAGATTTCTGGTATTTGCTACCACAGGAGGATTTTGATGCTCAGGGAATACAAGGGCTATGGACTGCAGACAAAGGCCAAGCTTCCACTGTCTCCTTAAATAACTGCTTTTACTGTTAGTCCTGGAGAGAGAATATGGAATGACAGACCCCTGGTTTGGCTCAGGAGGGTACTTCTATATCCCCATGTTACCCCCTTCCACTCTTCTGATTTAGGCAGATCTGTAACAACCATAACTTTTACTGCTATGATCACTCATCAGCTATCTAGAGGCTGCATAGAAAGAGGGCACCTTGAAAAGCTGATTTGAAAAAGGATTAGAGTATGTACAAGTCTCTCAAAGCCACCACCTTGCAGGGGTCCTGAGGTTCTACACACAGAAAACCTGCTGGAAAATGCTGCCTGAACTCTTATTGGAACCTTTTTCTGCCAGAACATGTGGCTCCTGCAGCCATATACCCTTCACCAAACTGTCTCAGTTTGGCTTCAGTTTATTTTGGCACACAAAGGGGGAAGGGTGGGTACTCTTGGTATCATCCAAACATCCCATTACAATGTTTTTGGAATGAAGCATTTTAGTTTTCCTTGTTTTGATAGCATAAAATAAAAGAAAGAAAATCAAAATTTAATGTGGAGTGGTCCATGGACTCTGAATCACTTTAACGTTTATGGAACATGAATTTCACTACCCAGTGAAGGAATTAATTAATCCAATTTTAACAGTCATAGCAGCAAAAAAGAAGGCAATGTTTCATATTCTATATTATAGGAGTAGCTGTCATGTCCTCACTGTTAACATCATATGAAGGTTTCAATAGAAAAATTCACAAAGAATTTTTCTTTCACCGCTAGAAAAAATCACAAAATACAGCATGTCTAATGCTGTAAGGAATAGAAAGACAATATATGCAAGTCTTTCTAGGGGAAAGCCACAAAAGAAACCTTCCTGGACTTTCCAAGGCTCAAATTTTCCTAATGTCCATAAAGGAAACCCTTTCAGGACCATATTATTTATTGCATGGAGACCAAACCCTCCGTGTGCTCTTCATAGAACTAGGCAAAGGAATTACTTCTGTTTGAAAGAATTACATTATTTAGAAAACCAGTTCTGCAAGAGGAATTCAGTGCTGGCTCAGAAAATTCTTTTTCTGTTTCACCTGTTTGTGCGGCCTTATGCAGGTCATGTAATCAGGCCTGTAGGTACTGGCAGTGACAGGCAGGCCACACAAGTGGGCTTGCACATCCACCAAACAACTCCATTTTCTCTGTCAGGCTTAACACCTACTTACCTGTGACAGGGTTATTTCCCTGCCTTAGGAGGAGGAGGGGGAGTAACATCGGGGAGACAAAATCCACTAACAATTCTGTAGTATTCAAATACTGCCGTAGTGTAGGCGGTAGGAACAGAGCTAAATTGTTATCATACTCTACTTAACACCTACTCATGGACATCCTGACTCACACTGTGAGCGTTAGGAGAATACACTGCATTGTACTTACTCTTCCTTACAAGGATGAGACTGGTATTTGAATATAGCTCACCCTTCTGTGGTTTTTCTCTTCTCTATTGAGGTGTATTTCTTGTAATGACTCTTTTGTAGCCTTTGCTCTGAAGCAAGTTTGAATAAAAACTACTGGAAGTTATAGTAGTTGCTGTACTATTTTCCATGTGTTTTACAATTCAGTCCCAGGTTTTGTGTTAAACAGTTCCACTCCCTGTTTTCAAGGCTAAGCAGACAACTTTGTTCAAATGACTACCAACAATCCAAGCTGCCCAAAAAGATGTAAACAGAAAATCTTTTTGTCCCAGGCTCACACTATGAGATGCCAATGAACAGATAGCCAACTACACTCAATATTTTGCAATTTACATACATTATAGGAGTTTGTTTCTTTATATGTTGTATTTTTTCTATTTTTTCACAGTAAATTTTTCCTCTACAGTGGTTCATAATGGGAGACTAAAATATGTAAAGTGGGGAAACATAAGTCTGGAACAGTAATATTAAAACACTTACCGTGTTCCATGCATTAGCACAGTAAATGCTATAGAATTTAAATTGTCTGTGGACTCAGCACAGACAAGGTGCCAGAAATCTGCAAGTTCTAATCTCATCTTTGCAGCTCTAGAAATAGGCATAAGAGAATTAACTCATCATGCTTTATTGCTTGAAAGCATCTATAAACTAAAATTGTATTTCAGATATTCTTCCATAATTGATTCACAGTTTTACTGCAGTTATTTTCTTAATGGCCTTTCCAGGCAATAACTCTTAATAAATAAGCCTGTCCAAAACATGGAATCTTGTTTCCTAATTCATTGCTGGAAGTATGAGGATAGAGGACATGTTCCCAGTGAACAGAACTCCTTATCATTTTAGCATAAATTTAACTTGCCCTGGGATTTGCTAACAGTACCCACAAAAGTGTTTCTTAAGGTCTTTTTTGCTGTCAGAATTCATTACAAGATCTCCCGCCTAGGAGACAGTTTCTATCCTTTCCCTTTTTTTCATTTCTCTTTTTTAGAAAAGTGAGATAATACTTGAGAAAGATGCCAGATCAAAAAGCCCTCAAGTCCTCCTTGCTACACTCCAAATCCCATGTCAAGAAACACTCATCTCTCCTCCCAGGCATGACTCTTAACCCTTTGTCTAATAAAATAATTGAAACCTGCTCCCAGGCTCTCCTGTGCTCCTCCATCTCCCTTGAAATTCTCAAATAGGATGCCCAGTTGTTGCCCTTTGAACCCACAATAAGTCTATGAAAGTCAAAGCAATTAGTTTAATACATCTTGAGAGCACAGAAGTTCCTCTCATGTCTGGGTCTGAGCTTGCAAGGAACTGCACATCCTCAGCTGCCTTTGACTGAGAATGTCTAAGCACTTTGAGAAGACCAAGACTAGCTGAAATTAAAGCTCTGGATGGAAGAAGAATGTTAATATTAAGTGAATGATAAAGCAATTTTGCATTAGTAAAAATAGGAGAGGAAATGCAAAAAATGTAGACGATGGTGCAGAATGATAACAAAAATATGAAATTAATAGCAAGGAATGTTATAGATGGGGACTGAAATAATGGGGCTGATAATAAAGACAGAGATGGAGTAATGCTAATTCCCAAGATATCAAACTTGGTAATAAACCTGTTAGAAAAATTCAGCCTCATCGAAGCAGAAGTGAAATTGTAATGGCTAACTTTAGGTAGAATTGCATATTGCTATCTCAGGGGAGGGACAATACAGGTATGTGTCACCACTGGCAGCACTTTGCTGAGAGAGAGGAAGAGAGGAGAAAGAGGAGTCTAAACCAAAAAACCCAAAGTCCTTCTCTTTCCCTCCAAGATACTAACTGTTGCATGGGGACAGAATTTGCACGTGTGGGTCCCAGTTTCAGGGAAGGGGAATGCCTGCCAGGACCCCCTGTGTCCTATAAGCCTGAAAGGTCTCTCTCCTCTCCCAGGGGAATGCCTGCCAGGACCCCCTGTGTCCTATAAACCTGAAAGATCTCTCTCCTCTCCCAGGGGAATGCCTGCCAGGACCCCTTGTGTCCTATAAGCCTGAAAGGGTCTCTCTCCTCTCCCAGGGAACCTGTTAGCTACACCAGATCTCTGCCTCTATAAAACTGAACTCCTTATGTCTCTTGGACTGGGAGAGAGCTGCTGAGATCTCTGAGGATTCCTCTATCTGTTACTCCTACCATCAGAAGAAGAATGCCCTGCTGGAAGAGAGTATTCATTTTCACAAATTAGGAAATAAACATCACAAGTTCAGGGTTTTCCCAAAAAAAAAAAAAAAAAAAAAAAAAGAGAAAGGGACACAGACATTCAGAGAACAGGGCTCTGAAGGCAATTTTGGAAAAATGTGAACACATTACAGTATTATCTTTCAACCTTATATTTTTTTTAAACTTCTTTTGTACTTTCTCTTTTGCTTCCTTGCAGAAGCAAAAGAGGATGATACTAAAATTTTAAACAGAAATACTAAATTTTTTACATGCTCTGCCATCTGCCTAAGAAAACAGGCTGCTAGAGTAGCCTGTTTTATCAAAGAGGTGACTATTTGATTTTCAGAACCTATTTTTCCAACCTCTTCACTTCCTGTTTAAATCATTGTTCAGAGAAATAGATTTTCCTCCACAGATAGACGTGCTTTTCATATCTACTGCTGACTTTTTAATTGCAGTGGCTGTAGCATTAGGTCAGTCTTCAGGTATTTGAGTTATAGGAGTTGACTGTAGCCTCTTAACTAACCTGTTGCATAAATTCTGATTCAGCAATATATTATATGCTAGATTCATTCTTCATATTAATGGAAATACAGTTTTTAATGCATTTGGAATACAGTGCTGGAAGTTTTGATTCAGCAGCAGATTATGTGCTGAATTAATTTATAATATTAATGGAAGTTTTAAGTGCTGTTGGAAGATGTCACGGGAAGATTTTTTATATTTTGTTCCACACTTATTTTTTTTGTTTTCAAAAATACATTTGAAGGCTTTTTAGATGTTGCAGCACATCCAGATGACACAGCAAAGTTTGATAAACCAATGTACCTGGCCTTATATTCAGGTACCTTGAGATGTAAGACTTCCACAGATCTAGCTTCACTCTTCTGAGCCCTGAGCAACAGCAAGGCCACATTTAGCAGAAATGATATCATGGGCCTGATGGCACATCTGTAAATGGAAGCTTCGTTTTTTTCCAAATTGGGCCTTCTTGGAGGGAGGAAAGATGCACGGACAAGTACAGAATCCACATAGCACTGAGAGGAATGACAGAAAACACTGAAAGTGTGGTCTTGAAACTCCTATCAATAACCTATGAAAATGCCCTTTATTCTCCCCAAGCTATTTTGCATCAGGTTTAAGACTGTAGTAGTCTTTAGGAAGAGGCCTCCAATGTGGAATATTTTAGCCCTGTAAGCAGGGTCCACCTAGCTAACAACATGGTAATAAAGCCTATAACCCCACTACAGGACAAGTAAGTCTTCCCCCAAATGTTCCATATTCCCAGACTCTCATTTCTTCCTGCAAAAACACCTGAAGACTTGCAGCTGCTCAGCTTCTTCCTCCGTAGCACTGCACATTCATGGCTGCTCAGAAACCCATCAGGCGCTCATTGAATCAGAGGGGAGTGGGATTTTCTCTCTCATACACATCATGATAGCCATTGTATAGAGGATATTAAAATTAGGAGCCACCTGCATGTGGTTTCAGAACAATCCAGCTGAGCTGAGCTGAGCTTGTAAGATGGAAGAAGGCAATATGGATGTCTGCTGGGGTTCAGATATCCCCAGAGTATGAGTGCATAGAAGGTAGTTATGGAGTGTATTGATCCTCTTGCTACATGTTGGAATAAAGCCCAGACCTATGCAGACTGAGAAAAGGATCTCAATTTTGTGCCAGCAGAGCCACCAGGAAGGCTGACTTGGAAATTTGGAACAACTGATGGAAATGTGGACATCTTGTTAAGACAAATACACCGTTTGGATAGAATTTTTCAAAGTAAAGCACACAATAGCTTCTCAGTATTGTAAAATCCTGCATACCACTATCTCAGCCTGAAGGTGAAGTTCAAATTGCATTAGAGTGTAAATCAACACACCAGAGATGACTTGGGTCTCAGTGGACACCATCACTCTTGAGGAGCAGCATCCTGGATGAACTTAGCCTATTGCAACTGTCCCAGATTGTTCAGATATATGGTCATTTACAACAACACATTTGTAAGAGGCTTTAAGTCATTGCTAAGAGTACTGATTGTGCATTCTTGTAAACTTGATTGTGTCACACTATGCATTTTTGCTGACATCTCATTTCCTCTCTCGTTTTGTGGTGAAGGTATAGACAGGGTTTATTATCAAGTCATCCTTCCTGTGGTAACAGATGGAAGTAACAAAACCAAAAAAGCACACAAAAGGATTATTAACAAGCTTCTCGATACTCTGGCCATTAATTTTGAGTACTGTAAGCTGTAATGTATTATCACATCCAAGAGCACCCAATCTCCAAAGAAGGAAAAATAAAAAATATGAAGAACAGACATATGTTCATAGAATATTGATCCACAAAGAGACAAAGTATTTGACAATGGATAAAACACTAAAATATTATTAGGATTAATAAAGTTTTTTCAAAAGAATTGCATAAAATTCACTAGTTTTATGGTTAAGCACTTGATTTTACCCCTGTTAGTTTGTTTTCAGCTGCAGAACCAGAAGATTGCTGCTGAACAATGGGCTATTACCTGAGCAGTTGCCTCCTGCAGCTGTAAGCTCAAAGCCTGCTTTTGGATAAAGAAAGAATTTGGTGATCTTAGCTCTGTGTCTTTTTTTATGTAACTCATAAAACACACTGACAAACTGGCTGTCCTGTTGCAAAAAACCCACAAGATTGGATTAACAGAACTCAGGGTTGAGGTGCAGTGGCTGAACTACAAGATGAAGCCTGTACAGAACATGCATTGTGTCTAGTTTAAACCATAGCAATTAGCTGTTCACTTTCATGGCTATTAAATGCACTCATAATTAAAATTTAAAAGTCTGAAGTCTATACTATTTTTCCCAAGCTCCTATTATGAGTAATAAGATTTAAGTTCAAGTTTAACTTGTCTTTTAATAGAGGGTAAAAAGCCCTTATAAATCAGTCAAATAGAAATTGCCATTGAAGAGCTATTACTGAAGAATTGCTGTCGAAGTAAAACTAATTAATATCTGTCACTGCAAAGAGTTAACTACAGAAAACTTTCCTGCTTAACCACCAGCAGTATTGAACAACCAGGATTTACATCATCAAAAGAAAAAGTTGGAGAGGACACACTGTTTCTTTTGACATCAGCTTTTATCTTCTGCTCTGGCAAGATTCTGAAGTCTTTTTCACAAAATCTGACCAGAGAGTACCAAAGGCAGGTCTGGCTCCCCAGTTAGCTCTGGCAGTGTGGTGTCACATCACATTCTCAAAGGGTTTCCCCTTCACTGAACTTTTGGATCACAAAATTACAAGAAAGAGACAAGCTTTAAAGAAACTGAGAGGTTAACAAGTTTCACTGAAGTGACCCAGGGATGGCTTTGCCACCTTGGGCCCAAAAGTGGTATCCAGCTCCTGAGATCACACAAAGTGGTCTCAGGTCTCCTCCACACTCTCTGGTGTTACACATCCAATCCAACAGACACCTGTGACCTCACACCTATCTATTACTACAGCAAAAGAGATCTTGGAAGACTAAAAAGTACAAAATTAGATGGCTCTCTGGTGCAATACTGGTATTTTCTTCTTGGTTTTGGACATTTTCTTAACAGTAATTGCAGATTCTTATTAGTGGAGCACTTACTAGATGAGTTTTATGGGTTAATCCTTCAGAAAGCATTAGATTAATCTTCCCAGGGTCTGTCCCAGTGTTGAAAACATGCAACAGCTGTTTTGAAAAAAGCTTTGATTGCTTATTCAGAAGTCCTCATCAGAGATTATCAGAAATGTTTGTAATGTGAAAATGAAGGCCCTGAGCAAGCTAGTATAATTTTAAAGCTGGTCCTGCTTTGGGAGGGAGTTGAACCAGTTATCTCCAAAGGTCCCTTCCACTGAAGATTGCTCTCTGTTTCTATGATCATGACTTGCATTCCACTGCACATGCAGAAATAAGTGACAGTAAGTGTATATAACTGGATCAGGCCATAATCAACCTTAAAAAAAAAAAAAAAAGTAGCACTCCTACTTTGATTGTATCATTTTTATAGTAACTTCCCTGTGACAAGTTTCCTGAAAGGATATTGTTATCAGCTGTAACAGCAAACCATGTATCCCAAATATTCTCCTGACTTGAACAAATGATAAAGTTCAGATTTCAGTTGAGCTCAACGCAGCACATCTCCACTGGATATTGTTTGTCTCTCCTGCAGTCCTTTTGGATGGTAAGTATTCCTATTTTCCATGCCCAATAGCAGGAAAGTGCAGGATTTCAGTGTGGTAGTGGTCCCTCCTCCTTTGGCACCAAGGTGAGGAGTCAGTACACACTGCCATTTATCCAGGGCACCTCAGATCCAGGCAGGTGTTGGCAAATGGGAGGGGATTAAAAGAGAAGGAACAAATGTGATTAGGGAATCATGAAGTGACAGATTTATGATGTGAGATTAAAAGACCTCAGGTTAAAAATCTGGTCAAAAGTTGACCATGGAAATGGCTATTTAACTATATTTGCTATGGCTTTCCTTTCACTTTAAGAAGGCATAAAGCTTGAAAGAGAAGGAATCAATCTACAAATAACTAGAGAAATAGTCCTAAATGGTCCAACAGCTTCTGATGGGAACTGACTGAAAAACAAAGACTGAGGTTTTTCAGATGTGCAAACCAAGATGTTGCCATTTCTTTCAAATTCTTTATGACAGGGGGGGATCCTGGCATGCCTGACTTTCATATCTCCACTGCTAACCTGACTAAGAGTAGTCAGGTAAAGGAATGGCAGAGTAATTCAGTCTTTGTACTAGCCACTCTTTTGACATCCTTGCTGAGTATCTATACTTCTGGTAACAACTGCACTGGTGACCATATTTTTCATGGCAATGGCTAGCTGTCCCCTAGAAACTGGAATAAGATGGTCTGGGTGATTTTCAGGAGAAAAGCCTGAAAAACTGCAAGTAGCCTCAACATAGCAGTGGTGGAAGTCCCATCATTTGTACCAGACAAACTGAACTGGAAAAAGCATTGGTTGATTATTCACTGAAAAAAATATGGCAAGAGCTCCTGGAGGGGGCAAATAAGCTGGACTGTGTTTGGCTGGGGAGTTGTTTGGGTTTTTTTGGGGGGCGGGGAGGATAATATAAACCTTCTCTTAACCCATCCTCAATGTCTTATATCCACACCACAGGCTGCAGTGCCAGTGCTCACCAACACAACTTGTGGCCTGAGGATTTGCTGCAGTTTGGACTTGCTGCTTCCTTGCCTTCAGTCTGGTTTCCTGAATCTTTTTCCAGTTCCAAATCAATTTGAGGAAATGGCTTCAGATGGAGAGATCTAAGAAATGTGACATGCTCAGCCTTCCTATGCATATTCCCTACATTTCATATCTCACTAGCAGAAATCTCTTTAGGAGGTGACTAACCAGGCCAAACTCCAGGTCTTCTATGTCATTCTCTGCTCAAGGAGTCCAGCTAACTGGGACAACAGATCATACTTTGGCTTTGCAGGTCTTAGCTGACCACTGGAGAGGAGCTGAGCCACCTGCTGAAATTCCATGCCTTGCAGATGAATTGATATAGAAGCAACAATTAAATAATCCATTGTATTGGATGAACATGCCTTAGTTCTCCCAAGAAAAAGGAATATTTTACATTACAGTTCATAATAAAGACACTCAAAATGCTCTACTGTTAGCAGTTACTATGGTAACTACTGACAATTTATTTTAAAAAAGGGAAAGAGTCTTTTTTTCACTGCTTACCAGATTTAGTTTGGTTTTCATCACTTGAAATCTGATATTACATGTAAACCAGCTACCAAATACCATTGTCATAGCCAGCTCAAAGACCCAGTGATCTATTAGGCCAGATCTTGACTGCTGATCTTGAACTTAAGCATTAGTGACTTCAACAGAACTACTTGGAAAGGTAACCCAGCAGAATGAAATTTTAAAACCTTTGCCTTTTGTACCCCTACTTCCATTAGTTGTATTGAGAAAACAACACAGCTAGCTCTTTGTCAGATAAAGGTCTGCATTCAGTTTTAAATACAAGCTCACCAACTTAAATTTGAAACTGGGAGTGAGGGTTGGTTATTATCCAGATTAGTTATCAGATTTTCAGTAGTAAAACAACTTCATTGATTGTTGGGGTGATAGTTGCCATTATGCTTAAGGTTGCAACTACCTGTACAAAACACACAAAAGCTGGAAATCCCAGCTCTTTCCATCTCTCCTCATCTGTATTTTTCTTTATGTAAAAGCAAAGCTGTTTAATGCTGGAATCATGAGTGCCATTTCTTATTCTGGAAAAAAGGCCCCAACAGCTTGTGCCTTTTTAACCTGCCAAAAGAAAACACCAAACTTTACTTCTAGCACAAATTCTGCAGCTGGATCCAACTTCAAGTAAAAGAGAAAAACGTAGAGGCAGAACTAACTATAATGACAAAGCAGCCTGTATGCATGAGAAACTATTTTACTGGTTTCACATGTTGGGAAGAAATATAATGATTATTCTGTGCTACACAAATATTTTATGCTATGAGCTTCACCAAGACTATAAAATACATTTCTACTGAAAAATACAGCCTTTTGTAACATGATAACATTTGGGAACCATCAGCAGCATGAATGAAGTATCAGAAACAGCCTGTGACATCAAGAACTAGGAAAGCCAAACAGTTCAAATCAAGACAAAGAAAATGCCAAGAGACAATGTAAATGAATATTTAAAAAGAACAAACTGGCAAGCATCTTAAAGTGATATTATTAGGGAAAGGAAAACTGGCCCAACTTCATGGAAGTTAAGTGGTTATTCTTGGAAATCAACTAGGATACATGGCATGGAAACATAAAATGATAAGAATTATTTGGCATTTGGATCCTATTTATAAATAACCTCCCATTTCTACTTTAATAAATCAGGCTGTTTTAAGAAGTGCTGATTTTGTACCTTTTGGCTTTATCAGCAGTACTTCAATAATGTTTAGGAAATAAACTTCACAGGAAAACCTCGGGTGTTCAATTAGTTTTAAATGTTTCAGGGTAGGAACTGAGATAATTAAATTAAAAGGATAATGGTGGCTTAATGCTTTGTGGCTCACATGAGATTTATACATTCCAATATAACCTCAAGCTGTACATATGGCATTAGAGAGGGGAAAAAAATGAAGGAAAAATTAAAAAGAAAAGGTTCCTTATTAGAGGAACAAGAGTGTAGCATGGAATCTCCCTACAGTGGGCATTTTCTGGCTTCTCGGGTTTTGTTGGTTTTTCTTCTGTACCAGTGTTCATTTTGGATGAAGTGACCAGGAAATAAAGCACATTTGAATCCATCTTTCCTGCTATCCAACCCTCTGAAAACATGAGTAATGCTAACTGAACTGAACAGCATTGGAACACACTAAGACTTACTTTGCAAGATTCATTTCCTCCTTATGTTAATTATGCTCAGAGGGAATCCAGTGCAAACCACAAGCCTGGAAAAGCTTGCAAAAATATGTGTCCCTCTCTCAAACTGCAACTGCTAAAACCAAGGGGTTCAACTTTCACTGTGCAAGCTCTGGGATCTGGGGACAAGTGAGGGTTGGGGGATATGGAGCAAGGGAGAGAGTGGGCTCATGCTGGGTAATTTGGAGATTTGCAGCTTCAATTTAGCTGTTTTCCCATCTCAATCTCTGCCTACAATTTAGTCATGCATTCTATTTTGTGAAGAAGGGCCCTTACCCTGAGTGCTCCCACTATACCCCAAAAGGGTGCCTTTCATATTTCTGGGGAAATCTGGAAGGAGTTGGCTAAACTGCAATCAGTGAAATATTTTTATTTTCATATAAACATGCTTATTAAAAGAAGACAGTTTTCAGAAAAGAAAACCAAAGGGAAGCTTATATCCATGAAGATCTCATGGCAGGAGAGCAAACTTTGCAAATCCCTGGTGTGCTTTGTGGTGAGCTGGCTTCCTTTTCCCACTGAGGAGTGAGCATGGTACTAGACCAGTTGGGTGTCTCCTGGAGACCTTTGACTGCCTGTGCCACAAGTTACAAGCTTTGAGAACATACAAAGAAGCTGGCCTGATTATCTGTTGCTGCTCAGCTTTTCTTCTTTCTGAGGGCAAGACTGCCTCCAAACAGATTGCTGCAAGTAACTCTGAGATGCTAGAGGTAGAACATCCTTAGTATCAGCAACACTTAAACTGTTGACCCTTGGATGGAAAAGAAGAAAGGGGAAAAGGGACAAAAAGAGAACCCTGGAATTAAGAAACTCCTCATAAAGCCAGCTGACAGTCCTAGAAAGAGCCAATCAAATCCCTGCTAGGAGAAAATTCATAATCAAAAACCTCTGACTTGCATTCCCTCTCTCCTAGAGCTTTATGACAGCCAGGGGGAACCCTGCTGTTCCATTTGAGTCAGGAGAAATTGGGTCTCATTCCAAATTGCTGGCACAGGTGTAGACTAAGAGTGCAGAAAAGAAGATGATCTCATCTTTGCATGTAATGTCACAGCCTTTCCCTTCAGTATCTCTGAAGCCAGAGACAATTAATAGAAGATTGTACACATAGGTATTGTGCAATATTTTTTTCCTTTCCTTCATGGAAAATCTGACTCCTGTGTGCTCATTAGATTCTGAGGGAGAAACCCTGCCTTGGGTTCCTCCAAGGTTGAGAAGATAGCACCATGCAAACTCCAAGGATGTGGCAGGGACTCATTCATGCCAAGGGAAAATGATCCATGAATGTGGCAAGAAGGCAACTCAGGAAATTTCTTTGCTACAACAGTCCTGGACAACTCAGCTCCTTTCCAAAGTTTCAGTTCCTTTGTTTGTGAAACTCTCCTACCACTGATTGCTCTTTCCCTTGAGGCTGTTTGGTCTTCAAAGCAGTGTTTGCCATGTACTGTGCATTTGCACAATGACTGGCAAAGCAATACTATTCAGAGCTGCTCTACCAGCAGTGAATGCATTAACTCCCTGATTCACTTTGCCTCTTCTATTTGACTATTCAGTGGCACAGATGCAATGGACTCATTTAATTTCATGTGGATGTGTATTCATGTTGACTCACTCAGAAATGTCTTTATCTGGTCATAATGGCAGCTTATTTTGCAGGTGAATGAATACACTTCAGAGCTGCATAATTTCCTTCTTTCACTGGACCAGTGCTATTCAAAAAGGGTTATGCTTTAAATCTGAGAACAGCTATGTGAACCCTTTTAGCAGCCTTTTCACTTATCCATGGAGAGTACTTAAAGGAAAATATTTTTTTCTGACTGCTTCAAGTGAAGGTGTCATCAAGTCTTCCAGGAATGGCAGGAAAAGGCTTTTAGAAAGACATGGACCAGCTGAAAAGAGCCCAAAGGAAAGAACCAAGAATAATCAGATGTCTAGAAACATGTGATTTACAGGGAGAGGTGACATAAATTTGGATTGCTTATTCTAAAAGGGACTTGGAGAGGATATGATAACAGTCTTCCAATACATAAAAGTCTGGTTCACAATGGAAGGGATAACTGTTTTCTCACGGTGGATATAATGAGAAGTAATAAACTTAGGAAAATTGCTGCATGGCAGACCTAGGTAAGGTACTGGGAAGAGCCCTCTCTGTGAGCATAAAGCACTGGAATAGATAGAGTAGGGAGATTTTACAGTCCCCATTACAGGAGGTCAAGATGGTACAAGTATAAGACTTCCTTCCTTTCTTTGGGCTAAGGGATACAATAGATGACCTCCCTTCCATTCCTATCATTCTTTGTGCTCCCAAATCCATCTTCATGTATAATGCAGAAACTCTGAATTAGAAATAATACAAAAAACAGTATAAAGGAAATCTTGCACTGAATGAAATCATCACTACTTGAAGTACAGGAAGTACTTTTGAAAGGCTTCCTTCTATTGCTTATTATTAATTTCATTTCAGGTATTCATTTTACTGGTTGTTACACACCAGTGGTGAATACTGGATCCACAAAGAGGAAATGTAATGGAGATCCTTGGATATTGTTATTTTATATTAGATGAGCTGAGCTCTAAACCTGCAGCAATCTTGGCAAAACCAGGTGATTTTACACAAACAGAGCCCAAATGGACCCTGTGGACTTCTGCCATTTGAGCAGCTGCCCACACCTGCCTGGAAGTCCAGGAGCACCAGCTAATCTTTCCCCCTAGCAACGGCCTTGAAAACCAATCTTGGGCTTTCAGAAATTGGCATTGATTTTTCCTTAAGATCACAGGTTATTCACAGTGACTTCTGCAGCCCCATGCTGGATGCAAAATGCTTTTTTGCTGTGTTATTTTACCTTTTTTTCCTCTTAAATAAATTGTTGAGAACTTGTCAATACTTAATACTTACAAGAGCAGGAATAATAGTGTAGTCAAGTTCAGTTCCCGCAGGATAACACTGAACTGATAAAATGCAAAACTATGTATTATCTGATGCATAAATAATGCTGGGAAAGCTATTATTTTTTTCATGTTCAGCAGAGTAAAAAATCAATAAAATTTTGTAAAGGTTTGATAATTTCAAAACTTTATAATTTCAGGACATTTATTTTATAAAAATGCCTGCTGGATATTTGACAGAGTACAAATAGCAGTGGCCCAAAGGAATCACATGCCACACTGACTTCATAATCTTTCCACGTGCCTCTGTGCCCAGTGGTGTGGCTGCCTTGCTGAGACTATCCCTACCTGCTCCATACAACTGCTGAGGTCACCAGGCTATAAGTAGTAGAACAAAAGTACATCCTCTATAATGAGACAAAATTAAAGAGCTGGGAGCTTGAGCAACAGGCACAGGGCAATGTAAAGTTCTGCAGACTCACCCAGTGGCTCCATCCAGCAGCCTGGGCTCTTCTGAGGAACTCCCAGGAAACCCACCTGCAGAGACTCAGCCAGCAGTGGGTCACAGCTCCTCTGCTGTGAGGGAGCAAAGAGCCACATCCAAGGAGCTCCACAGCCACCAGCTGGGGGCTGCTCAACTCTCACATGACTCCCAGCTGTAAATCACAAACAGGAATAGAAACTCAGTGTAGCTGAATGTACTGGTTTTTCCCTAGTTGTCTGACCAAAATATAAATTCAATAAATGAGGAGGAGGAATTTTGAAGATAAGGGCCAAATTGAGCCCTAGCATAAGCAGCTGTAATTCTCCTCCCTGTAGGGGCAGGGGTGTCACCTTCTATGCTAAGATTTGGCCCATAGGTAGATGACCAAAGGAAAATAATTACATTCTCATGCAAGGAAATAAAATACATTTAGCATTTACCTGTCTTCAACCCCAATTTTTAAAATTTGTCTTTATCACCTGAGAAAAGATCCATAAATATATAAGAAAGATATCAAGAAGCCAACTTTAGAAAAGACTTCAGGACTCCAGGGAAGGAAGTCTGTATGCCTCCTAAACTATTACATGAAATTTTCTACATTTATCAAAAAGCTTCTGTCATGAGAGCCAAATTCTTGAGACAAACATGGACAAAATTAAGCTTCTAGCAGCAGTGCACAGTCTGCCATTAATTAACAGGACTTAGTGAGGCTTGAGGAACAACTGCAGCTTGCAAAGTAAAGCTAATGATGGTACAAGGCTCATAAAAGGGATGCACAGCAGAGCCATGTATATGCTGTCCCCAGACTTCAGAATTCTCATTGTTCTGCTTTTGAAAGGTGTCATATGGCGGCACAGCAGGCTAATGATATAGCATGTTCTGAGGAATTAGTTTAAGGGGCTTTTTTTCCCCCCAATCCAGTGAAAAATAATAGAAATAGTGAATTTTTGGAACTTAATGGGATCATACTGTTCTTTCTTCACATTGTCAACTTCAGTTAATTTCCTCCTTCCTATTAATGTGTCTAATGCATATGTCAGGCGGAAGCCTGACACTCTAGTGGCAAACAGACTGTTGTACGAAGGCGGCAAAGTGTTAAAACAATTGAGCAAGTGAGCACTAAAGTTTGCTGCTCTGGCCATATGGTACAGTGTTTAATTTCCCGTAGTGAAAGAACGTGGCTGTCATAGAGAAAGATGATGAATAAATTTACTTGGGGCAACTTATTATAATGAAGAATGACTTCTCAAAGGAAGCAAACAGAAGAATTTAGAGTCTGATGAGAAGCATATGGGAAGTATTAAGATATAAGCAAGGGTAGCAAGGCTGTGTGCTTTAAAAATGAAAGACATTTAATTGATGTTTGTTGCTGGTGTCGACATATGGGAGTGTGAAATGGGTTTTGATTTGGAAGACAGGAAGAAGGTTAATAGCAGTAAAGGTGGTTGTGGAGTGATTGATACTTTGAATAACTAAGGCAGAAAGGGAGATAGCACTTCATGCAAGTCAGGCAACATACTCAGGAGAACAATGTAATCCAGAAAATAAAGGACATTAAATGACTAGGCAGATCACTTGCCTGAAAGGAGAACTGACAGGCCCAACCAGCAGTGATCAAATAACAGCCCAAGGGAGACTGAGACAGACAAGAGCATCTAGGCTAGCTGTGAAAGGGCACAGTGGAAGAGATCAGCTGTTTCCCAGGATCAGTCTGGTACAGTACCCATGAACAACAAATGATGGTAGGAGATCGGGTGAGAAGGAAACAGCAAGAGTGATGTATGAGGAGTACACATCAGCTTTACTGCTGTCTGTGTGTGTGAATTTTCCCAACATCTATGCAAGACACATCAAGGTGAGTGAATGAGATTGCACAGTTCCTTCCTTGCAGCAGCTCCTGCTTTATGTGAGCTCTATGAGGTTGGACAGGCCTTGATACCAGAGGCCTCACAGAGAGGAGCCCTGTGCAAGCTGCTGCATGTGCAAGAGCTTTACCTGTTTGCTCTGGCATGTGTCCCCCACCAACACACCTCAACTGCCTGGGGTACTGCATAACTCCAGAGGAGCTGAAGGCATATTTTTTCTCCTCCAATAGATTTCTATTAAAACCAGCTTCTCAGAGGTGAAAGGTGAGCTCATGAGCTGCCATATGATTTAGCATTTAATACCAGCTTATTCTGCCTGTTTCTGTTACTTTCTCTCAGTCGTTACACTAGCACACAGAATTCATTCTTACTTGTTAAGTGCTGATACTGCATCTAGATAGTAAATGATACATAATATGAATGCATAGCCAACCAACTTCACACTCTAGGTACATTTTTTACATTCATTTTTCCAGCAGAGCAGTGGGCTAATCTGATCCTTATGCTATGCAAGGTTAAACAATTTATTTTACAATTAAAAACAATTGACATGAAGTTACAAGAAAATGCAACAAGAAATTTTACTTTTCAAGCCAATGATCAGTTTTTTACTAATTTGGCTTCAGCAATTAATTTAATATGATACAATATAGAAAGATATGGGTTTAAGTGTAGAAATTGGACAGCTTTAACACTGTAAGAGAACTTGTGACAGCTTCTTAAAGGGAATGAGGCAGTTGGCCCTCTGTGCAAAAGACATTTCTGGTAGGAGGTTTCTTAGGGTCAGCCTTCAACAGCTGCTATTGAAATCAATCTCATTCTGTGTCTTCTGTGTTTTGATGACCTTGACATGAAGAGCCAGTGTATGCAGAAGTGATTAACAGATGCATAAAGTCAGAAGGCATTGTCAGTAAAAAAAAAAAAAAAAAAAAAGACTATCACTAGTGGGAATAACTCAAAAATCAGAAATGAAATAAAGTTATGCAATGTGAAGTCATGCACTTAAGGAGCAATAACTGAGCCCTTACTGCAAGCTTTGCTTCATTAGCTGGAAATTACTAAGAAGGAGAAAAGCCTGGGTATATTGTATTTGATCACTGCTGTATACGATCACCACCAGCAATGTAATATGGCTCCTGATATGTGATATGGCAAAAAAAAAAAAAAAAAAAAAGAAGTTCTGGGTGAAAAGTTTCCAGAGAAAATAAGGAAGCATTAATGTCAGCAGGCAAGTACTGAGACTTCACTTGAAATATTGGCCAAACCTATTCAAGGCAGAGTTTCAGACTGGAGCAGGTCTGGAGAAGATTATGGAGCAGATTGCTGTGCACTGACACATTGTTACAGGCCTATCCCCATAGGGAATAACTGTTTACATTGAAGAATAAGGTCAGCACAAGAAAAGACAGGTCTTAATCAATAAGGAATACACTTCAAATGAAAATCAGCTCTCCAGTATAAAAGGATTCCTGTCTAATTTGGATTCCCTTCAAGTGGGGTCTGATCTGATTATGAATTTGTGTATAGGGTGGTTAGCAAATGGTTAATGGTCTTTATTTCATAATTACACACTTTGGCCATGAACAAATGGTGGGCATGTTGAAATGAAGAAGGTATTGGCTGTGGCACTGTATTCACAGGGGCACTGAGATTTGCTTCATACTAACCTGGCACTCCTGAGACCACAAACTAAATATCTGGTGCTGCTCCCAGCCTCCAAGCAATGGGGAGCTCTGACCAGTGCAGGCAGCACTGTGGTGAATCTCTGTTTGCCTGGCATCACAAGAGGAAGAAGATAAAAACTAATGAA
The DNA here is from genome assembly GCF_022539315.1 of Serinus canaria. NCBI lineage: Eukaryota > Metazoa > Chordata > Aves > Passeriformes > Fringillidae > Serinus > Serinus canaria. The sequence goes on from NC_066321.1 coordinate 24,282,076, forward strand.
TCAGGGGTGGACGAGACTGACACCAGCAGCTGGGAGGGAGTGAGAGTTCCAGAATAAAGGAATGAGAAAGATGATGAAGAATTACCTGAATTCACTAAGTTCTGGCCCCATAGGGCTGAGCAAAAGAAAATCTCACTCTGCCTTCTGAACTAGAGCAGCAGCTGTCCATTGGATCAACCAGGCCTGAAGGACACTAGAAATCAGAGTACACAGGTAGATGTGCTACAGTCAGCCCCTTCTCTAACTTCTTTAGGCAGAGCCAGGAGAGGGGGTAAGGTGAATACAAGGTTTAGTTAAGATAGACTGAATTCACAAGTTACAAATCACTGTTGCACAGTTGCACAGCACTGGTGTCATACAGTTGGGCTTTAAAGGCTTGCTCTCCTGACAAAATCCTTAGTCCTTCAAAAAGGTTTCTGTGGATGCAAGAGCAATTCAAAACCCCCTCCTCTCAACCATCAAGTCATCTCAGCCTGGAATTTAATTAAATATTTAATGAACACAGCAGACAAAGATGAAATATTATGTTTAATTTTCTACTCATACTTCTACTTATTAGACCTTTAAAAGACCAATTTGGTTTAAAAAGATAATATTCCTTTAATTTTCTCATAAAGGCCACAGAACTTAATTAATGAGAAAAAAAAATCTAATTTAAAAGAGCTGGAGACAGGTAGTTACAGAGGAAATTAAAAAAAGATTGCACAAAACATGTTGTCTCATGAGTGTCCTGAGGTACTAGGAAACTCACTCTGAACCATGTCTGCCTGTTGGCCAGATGGGGATAAGTCAGACAACTCCAGTAAGATGTCTGCATCATCAGTGGGTATTTATTTTCCATTATTCACAAAGAAATTGCTGGGAGAAAGGAAAATGCTTTTCTAGCAGCAAGCATCATAGAACTTGAATCTCCAAGAAGAATGAGGGAGATGATGCAACAAGAGGTGAAATCAAGGAGCTAAATCATCCATTGTTAAGAATTGGCACAACTCTGGCAAGTAAAGCCAAACTAAACTCAGTGGAGCAATGAACTATTATGATAGTTAAGGATCTGGCTGAAAATCTTATGAAGAGGTAAAGGAAAGGGAGAGTGATGTGCTGCACAGTCAGAGGGCAACCAACATCTCTTGTAAAAGAGAATCAGGGAATAAAGTGAGAGGAGGTTAGGGAGAAAATAAAGCAGCCCTGCTCCTTGAGCACTCACTTGTGTCAGTGCATCTGTGTCCATCCATGCTGTCCAAGAACTCAGTCTAAGGAAAGGGCATTCATCTGGGGCAGCCAAGGTTTTTACAGTCTTCAGCACCCAGAAATGTAGCTAGAAAAGCAGGCATATTTTTAACATGACTCATCCCTGAATAAAGCATAGCTGAAGTTCACAGAAAGTTTGCAACATCAAACTGGTTCTACAAACCCAAAGAGTAGTTCACAAATTCACAAGCACTAAGGAGCTGCAGTTTGTTCCTTTCTACTGAGGGAACCTAAGAAGATCTAGTTTAGTGTTCCTGTGTGTGAAGCAGAAGTTTCTCACTCCAGCTGCTATGAGAAGGGCCCAGCAATGCATGTGATGCTGCTACCAGAACAAATCCTCTACCTGGAGATGGGGACATAAAAATAATAAAGAGATCAAGTAATCTGTTGTACAAGGAGAAGCTGAGAGAGCTGAAATTATTTAGCCTGAAGAAGGGAAAGCTCACAGGGATCTTGTAAGTCTTTATAAATATCTGATGGTGGAAGTAAAGAAGACAGGAACAGGGATTTCTCAGTGGTACCCAGTGGCTGCACAAGAAACAATGGGTACAAATTAAATATAGGAAATTTAATTTAAACAAAGAAATAACTTTTTCACTAGGAGTGCAATGGGGCAGTCCTAAGCAGTCTGTTTGGGAAGAGGGGGTGAACTATGTGATCTCCAGAGATGCCTGCCAACCTCAGCCACTCTGCAATGCTGTGAAATACCACTCATTGAAATCCTGCTTAGCTACTGCTAGGTTTGGAGTAGTCTTCAAAGTCTTAGAGTAGCACCGAGTTCCAGTGAAATTAATTAGCAAGCACTCCTTTGAATAGATCACAGGTCATTTTTCCAGCTCTTAAGTGTCCTTTTTTTGCCCTGTCACCACAGGCCTCCTGATAATTATGTAACAAGTACACTTGAGGATGAAGTGATTATAGACTGGGAGCTGCAATCATACTCTGAACAAATCATATTTTCACCCATGTATGTGCTGTAGACCTGTGACCTGGTTGCAGCATTGTCACATGCACTGAGTAAGAACAAAACCTCAGTCAGTAGCTCTTCAGCCAGCCAACCAGGCTGTTTTTTACAAAGCAACAAACACACCTGCTTTAATGTCTACTCCAGGGATGTAATTATATGAATAAAAGGAGGCCATGTGTACAGGTGCATAGTTGTGTACTTATTGTTCAAGCAGGAAAGCCAGAAAAGCACATTATGTACACACACGAGTCGCTGCCTTGTAGGTTAATAGCACTTGGAGTCTGCAGTCTGGAGTGTCTAGATAAATATGCACAATTACTTTGTAAAACTGAAAGGGATTCCCTTTATCCATGTTGAAATTTGCCTTCAAGAATGTTGAGGCTAGAAATACCTGGTTTAATACCTGTGAGGGTGAATAGTAATATGCCATAAATTCAACTCTTTATCTTAATAGAATCATTCTCTCAGACTTGAAAAAGCCAAGAGTCACTTGAAAAAAAATCTGATATATTTTCTAGCACAAAGAGCCAGATTTTATCCTTTGAATTTTGCAGTTTTCTGGTGATGAGTGGTCAAGAATTCCTTGCACTTTACAGAAGGCATCAAGCCTAGGTTTATGTTTTATTTAACTTCTGTGACTACTGAAACTCAGTAATTTCTCATTCTTTCCCCAGACTTACTCCTTTCCTTGCTGTTAGAGCTACTCTGTGCTTTTTCTCCACCAGTCAGATCCAATACAAGATTCAAAAGAAGGAGACTCAGACCATGTCCTGTCCAGAGAACAGTAAATGCCTAATTCAGTGCCAACATAGCACAGGCATCTCTGGAGTCTGGAGGCATTCAAAGTCATGGGGAACAGGGCTGAATGAAAAAGACTGTTGGAACATTAACCCTTCAACATGAAGGATATATGGAAAGTGACAGCTGTACTTTTAAAAGAGGGGTTCCTACCAACAGTGCAGAAAGGGTAAAGAGAAGAATGATTCCCAGCATCTTGTCCAGACTTGCATAAGGAGACAGTGGAATTATATGGTTAACAGCAGAAGACTGTGGGCCAGCTTGGAAGAGTGCATTTGGGGGAAGCCTTAAGAAAAAGGAATGTAACCTCTCTGCTCTGCAAAATCATGGGAAACATTAATATTGCAGTATCAATTATAAGTCACAGGAAATTATTATGGCATTGGTTAAGTATATGTGAGGTCACAGTTGAGATGCTGTATGCCTTTCTGGGATCCTTATAAAAGAAGGATATTATGGAAAAGTACCAGAGGGCAACAGATATGACTCAGACACTGAAGTATTTAGGAAGGTTAGGTAAACTGAATCTGCATTCTTAAAAAAAAAAAAAAAAAAAAGGAGATTATAGGACTTATTAAAGTACTGCAGGCAACTTCTGAGAGAAGAAGAAAAAGCTGCTGTAGCCTATTGAGCTAGGGTGCATGAATGTCATCAACAAAGAACAGACAAACTAAAAGAACTGATGAGGCACTTCAGGGAATAAATTAGCTGGGAGAGAAATGTAGAGCTGCTACATAAAAAGTTGAAACAATGTGAGGGCAAAGGAATTATTTAGAGAGGGGAGAAAGTACAGTCTGACAGGATAAGATAACCTTGGGCAGTTCTTTTTAAATAAGGAATAAAATATTAATCCAGCTGGGCTTCTGTAAGTGTTATACTGGAGGTAAAGCACGATTGCCTGCATAATGCATGACTGTAGGAGTCAATGACATGAGTAGTATTAAATGCTACACGATTATCAGTTGACCAAAATATGTATTTCTCTCTGGATCATGAAAATAGAATTACAGCATCAGCACAAAAAATGTGAGAGGGCTGGGAAATGCCAAAGATTTCCTGTTTTCTCAGTTTTCTATAAATTAGGTGGTCTCACAGGACTAGAAGGGATAACAGATCTCCAAAATCCATGAATATTACAGCCTGCAGGAGGAAATCCCCTGGATATCAGAGCATGTCAGGAGGTCTGAAACATTGTTTTTTTGGGACTGCCTGTTCTCATGCTGTGCTTCCAGGAACAGCCCTGTGGTAGCACAATTTTTTTCAGGAGTCACGTTTCTCTCATCTTCCTGTGGATGGAGGCACTATGGAATGAGTCCTCACAGGATGTGTTGGAAGGAAAATTCTTCCCTTCTTGATGCTTTCTGTTATTCTTTTGTTTCCTTTCCTAACCACATCTCACTAGTACCATATGTGAAAGGCTGTGTGGGGTTACAGCCATGGATAATGTCTAAACTGAGGTTCCTCCAGGAAGATACTCTCCACACCCTCATGCATGAAGGGTGAGCTCTGAGGTGGAGTTGAGGAAGGTTCAGTGCTGCTGAGGGGCAGGTATGGTACCTGAGTCAGGCACCTTTAGGCCTGCTCAGAGTCATTTGTTCTCAATGTCATCTCTAGAGGAATGGCAGGAAAAGAGGAGGCCCCTGCCATGCAATATGGGGAGCTCTCTGTTGGCTCTTGGAGAAATCAGTGCTGGCTGAGGGAAGTTCAGGGCCAGCAGGGACTGCTTCACTTTGAGCTTGGCCATCAGCTGAGCAGGGACCAGTATCATGCCTCACTGTGTCTGGCAGGCAGAGGAGCTTTCTCACCTTGTCCTCAAGTAACCACAGGTCTCTCATGCCTCTCAGCAAATCTTGAGAAGAATTGTCTGCCCTCTCTGAGACCCCTTCTTCTGATAGCAGTTGTTAGAGAGGTTCCCTTGTTTGTTTAAGGTGCAGGAAGAAACTGAGCTACAGACAGGCTTTTGTAATGCAAGACCTACACAGTGAAGGACTCTAGTAAATTCATGAGATAACAATGATTTTATGGCAGTGGAAGCAAAGAGAGCAGAAATATGCTCTCGAACAGCAGAGCTGGAGTGGGTGATAATCAATCTGGGAACTGCTGAACTGCTCCTATTGCTCCCTTATGTCTTCTATAGCTGGACACGTGCAAATACTTTGTGTTTTCCCAACCTCTAATAATGATGGTATGAAATCCCCCATACCTAGGAAAGGCCAAAGATGGTGGAAACATTACAGAAAGGGCAAAGTAAGGAGGACTAGTTATTTACACCATTGTGGATGAAGACCCTCAGGGGAGCAATCTCAGTGGCTCAGTTTCTCACACTGAAACAAGCAGGAGCCAATAAGCGGCAGGAGCTGCTGAGCTGCTTGGGCAGCGTTCATTATTTATGCAGAACTTGGAAATTGTTACCTCTTTAGGAAAAACATAACTAAATAAAATGGCTGGAAGGCAAACAGATTTTGGTTTAAACAACATTAATTTAAAATAGGAATAACAGTCTTGGTAGACTAATCAATCTAAATGTTGGGGTTGTTTGGGGAATTTTTTTCTCCTCTGCAGCTGTATCTTGCTAAATAACATTTCTATTTCAAGACTGTTAATGCTGTAGCAGCTGCAACAGTCTCTGGGAATTTTTAAAAATCATATTAAAATTAAAGGCTGAGACATAAAACCAAATCCTTCACAGCTATCCTAGCCCATGGTATTACAACAGTAACAGGCATTTTTAATACATTGTGTTCTTGGCACACGCTACTTTCAGTCAGTGCAAGTCATAACACTGCATCTGTCTTGATGTATTTTTCTCTCTGCCACCTAAAGACAATTATCAAATATTAAGAAATTGAGCTTCGCGGCCTCCCTTTAAGAATGTGCTTTATCTCTTCCCTCCCCTGTTGTGTTTTGTTTTGTTTTTCATAAAGCATGAAATAACTTGCTCATCCAGTTGTTAGCTACAGCTGGTTTTGTCTTTTTTTTTTAAGTCTGGGTTTCTAAAAAGTGTGCACCTAATTGCATAGAAACAAGAGATGTGATTGCAAGCACAAATTAAGTACTTGCATGTAGAAGATGAAATAGCCAAATGTGTTGAGTAACTTGATTGTAGGAGTTAAGAGTGTGACTCTGAGATTATGATATTTCACTCATATACAATTTCAGGGAGAAGAAAATGAAATCCATATGTTGAGTGACCTTCACATGTCACAGAATTAGAGAATCATCATAGAAAGGCTTGGGCTAAAGGCACCTCAAAGATCATCTAGTGCCAGCTCCTCAGCCATGGGCAGGAATGCCACCCACTCAGGTTGCTCAAGGTCCCATCCAACCTGGCTTTAAACACTGACAGGGATGGGACAGCCACAGCTTCTTTGGGCAACTTGTTCCAGTGCCTTACCACACTCTGAGTAAAGAATTTCTTCATAACACCTAAGCTAAATCTCTCCTTTTTTAGTTTAAAACTCTTCCCCATTGTCCTATCACTATGTGCACATGCGAAAATTCATATGTACCCACGAAGCATGAGTAGGGCTAGGAATGGAGCACATGTCATAGCCCAGTGTCTTTTGTATCAGGGAAATAAACCATCATTTTATAGAAGTCCTATTCAACTGCAGAGCTGTAAGAGGGGTTGCTGCCAGCAGTTGGTTGAGATGAAGAGCTATGGATCCAAACTTTCCCATCATAGGAATGCTGTTCAGAGTATAGGTGTGAAAGAATGAGCAAACCCTTTCTCCACTGCAAAAGCTGTGCCTCCAGACCACCTATTTTCTAGGGTATTAAAAGCCTTGACAGGCTCCAAATCATTTGTAAAACCCAAAGGTCTTCCCTCCTTAATGTCCATTCAGGGTTGAATTTGTAAACCTGCCTTCTACTTCAGTACATGCAAACCAAGCACAGATCTGTCTCCTTACTAATAAAACTCAGACACTTTAAAATGCAGGCTTATTCCCTGCACAACAGACATCCCAAAAGTACAATAGACCACAGGAGGAGTCCAAGAGAAGTCAGAATTATTCCATCAACCTAGAAAAAATTGGTCCTGACAGGTTAAAAGGTGCTGTGACCACACAAGGACTCTACAGACTACAAAAAAGCAGAAAGATAGCAGCTAGTCCTTTACCCCTCTGTTCAGGAATCTTCCCTTTGAGCTAAGAAAAAAATATCATTTCTCCCTCTAAATCTCACAAAGAGCACAATCACTGGAGCAATGCACATGGATCAGGTCCCTGCAGGGGTTTCACAGGGCTCCTCCATCATCTATGGCAGGTGCTGTTTTGTCTGTGTGAGCTAGATCCTACTGGTCTAGTCCTTGCTGTATGGAGACCATCAGGCCTTAACCAGGGCAAATGGTTGTGGGATTCATGGCAAACAGCAGACTGACCCCAATGCAAGGCCTGTCTTTATCTTACTGTGTGGTACCAGAACATACCTGGCATGACCAGGATGGATGCCTTTCCCCCCTCAGTTTGTTGGGGGGGGAACAGAGAGGAAGAGGGTACAGGAAGGCTCATTGCTCACTACAAGAAGGCAGAAGCTAAGAGTGAGTGACTTTTGTGGAAGACAAGAAGAAGATGGCTCATGTCCTCACACAGAAGTGAAGGGGAAGCAGGATTTAGGTGAATAAAAGATGCCAGTATCTCCCTCCCCATCAGGTAGAATCTGATGTATACATCTGAGGCTTGGGGGAGAGATGCAGACAACCATCTCAAGGCCTTGTGCTTTTCTGTCAGGATTTGGGCAGGTGTTTACACTCTTGTGCAAAGCAGACAAGTTGTTCTTTGGCCTGATTCTGGAAAGGGCTGAGTCACTTCCAGGGTTTGGTACCCCTCATCATGAGGCGACTGTCATAGACAGTTTCAAAGGGTTTTTTTTTCATTTTTTATTGTCTTTGTGTTTCTTTCTTTTCTTCCTTTGACAGAACAAATTTCAGTTATTTCCCAATGAATCGTTTCCAGTTTTTTGTCTTCTGAGGCTAATGACAAAGGAGAGAGTGTGCTGACAAAAACCAGCCCTATCAAAGCATGATAAAGTTCTTGCTGTCTGCCTTTATCACAGATCTAAGCAGTGTCAAGAACCCAAGATTTAAACAAGCGGCAAACCTAAAAATAGATGGAACAAACGCACTTGTTGTTTTGACTTTCAAGAATTATTACAGATGAAATCTGCTTTGGATTTAATATATGCAGTGGAAAGGGAGGGGGGCTTCAAGAAGACTTGGATGCATTCAGCTGTTGCCTTGCAAGTGTAACACAGCTAAGACATGAACCCTGGGTGTGTGAAGGCACATTTATCTGCAACTTGTCTCTGACCCAGAAAGGTCCCTGTTCCTGTGGCTGGATCCAAGCACAGGCTTAATTCCTGCATCTGCTCAGTTTCACCGATTTCAGTGCCTAGGCAGACACTGCTGCAGGATTCAAACATTTGTGCATGTCTAAGTCCAGACAAAAGTATCCTCTGAGCACTCTCTTCTGTCTTTGAATAGGGCTCATTCCCATGTCTGGGCATACTCAGTGGGACAAGGAATCAGTCTGGTCTCCAAGCCACATCACACAAGTGGTGAAATCTCCCAGAGAGAGAGAAAGAACCATCAGACTGACTGGACTACTGATCCTCTGGTGGAGAGTACAGGCTTGGAGTCCACAACCCACACTCTACCATCCTATCTGTTCTGCACTAAAAGCAAGATTGCTTTCAGGAGTACCTGTGCCAAGGGCATTCAGCAGGTCATTCAAAACTGGTTTCAGCTTTCTGGTTCACACTCTTTATACCATCCAGTCCTTCCATTTCCAATCCCTTTCCGTACTCTATACTTCTGGATATTATTCCTGTACTTGAACATCCATCTTATGTATTTATTCTCATCCAATCCCCTTCAGACCCTGACTTGGAAGCACCAATATACAGCAAAAATGAGGCCTGAGGCACTCACCAATTATTGGAGTACATGTGTTATCTATAAGCTTGTAGAAGCAGGTTTGTGGAGAAGCAGACAGACTCTCAGTCCTCAACAGACACTGGAGAAATTACCTAAAGAAACACAAGGTGCTTCCTGACTCTGACATTTTCATTGCCATCATAATTGGTAGAGGCAAAAATTAGAGATGGTTTGAGATACGACTGGATATTTTCATGGCAGGTATACCTGTGGTGGTTTTGAAACACAATGATTTATGTGCTTACAAGGTCCTTAATCCAGTAACTTTTGAAAAGTTATATAGCAAGGAAGGAATACTCTCAACTTTCCTGTTTTCCAGAGTATCTGCTACTGGACAGTGTCAGGAACATAGCAAGAGGGATCTTTGATCTAACTCAGTAAGGCCATTTCAGTTCTAAAGGACTGAAAACTCCTGCAGTTTCCTTATTCACTCTTGACCCCAGTGCATATCCTTAAGTGCTCCCTGGTCTCTGCTGCCCAGATAATGACCTCATTTTTTGCTTATTACTGAAGGGCTTCTTTTTCTTTGATTAATCATTCCCTGTATTAATATCAAACAGCCTTCGGCTTTCTCAAATGAATTACTGTTTCTGTCAAATTATTCCCTCCCATTCCTCTCAGATAAAGAAAATGGATAAATTATGACCACCAGTCCAATGGGAATGAAATAGACTCATTTTAAACACAGCTTTGGGGAAAAAAAAAAAAAAAAAAGAAGAAAAAAGAAGAAAAAAGAAGAAAAAGAAGAAACCCTGCAAGTCAGTTAGTTTGATATGAACTTGAAATGACTTGTGAAATAGATCAAGAGTCTTAAAGGCTGAGACCTATATTTTGAGTTTTTACAAAGTTGGCTGTGAAAATTATGAATTTTTTTTGTTGTTCACTTAGAGCAGCTTCAAAAATGCAGCCAAATTTTCTTGAAAAATAACGGAAGAATGGGCTAGAGATTTTTAACCTTTTTTATTTTCAAGGTGGAGGGAAGATATCTCTTTTTTAAAAGCAATTAAAATTGTATTTTACAAAGAATTTGCTAGTGCAGGATAGCTAAAACATGAGCTCTTTGTAATTATGAAGTTCTTTTTACTCTAAAGGTCTCAAACCAGTTTAACCATCCAGAATCACTTGTTACATGCAAAACAGCCAGATGTTGTTTTCATGCATCACTATCAGATGAACTCTGGACAAATCAGTCTTTCAGTCATCTTGACTACTTGAATGGGGCAGGCAGCAGCATTGGCCCTGCCCAGGTAAAAGCTGCTCAGAAATAGTCCAAGGCAGTGACAGAATGAGGGAGGAGTCCCAATTCCTGCTCTATCACTCAAACACTTCACTTTCTCCAGTAAAGCTGCTGACATTTCTTTTGCTACCATGGCATCTCACATGAGCTTAGGCAATGGAGTTGCTGAAGAGGTGTTTTTTTTTTTCCTCTGACAAGCTGTCTAGGAAGTTTAATAAATAGAAATTGAAAGGTTTTTAATATTCTCCCCTACAGCTGTGTGAATGGCACTGAGCAAGCTGTGATCTGCTGGATTTGCAAGAATATGAGCTAATTCTGAACTTCTAAAATAACATCTGATTTCTCTCCCCGATCAAGAAACAACTGTAGCAAATTTCAGCTGAATTCCTTGTCAGTTTTCAGCAAAAAAACCCCAAAAACAGTCCAAACAAACTTGGAGGTGGGAGAGAATGGGGCTTTGGCTTTCAAAGAACAATGCCTCAACAAACCAAGTTTCATATGGAGTCAGAATTTATGCTGGGGACTGCCCAGCTAGAGAGCAGCCCAGCAGAAAAGGAACCTGGGGCTCCTGGTGGACACCAGGCTGAGCATTAGCCAACAGTGCCCTTGCAGCAGAGAAGGTGAGCAGTAGCCAGAGCAGCATCAAGCAAAGCTCTGCCAGCAGATCATGCAAGGTCATCCACCCCCTCTCATGAGCATCGGCTAGGCCACACTTTTTGTGTGGTGTTGTGCATCCCATTCTGGGCTCCCCAGTCCAGGAGAGACATGGACATAATGGAAGAGTCCAGCTAATTGCCACAAAGTTGATTAAAGAACTGGAGAATCAATCCTGTGAGGAAAGGTGTAGAGGGTGATCTTGAGAGGGTGATCTTGTCCCCCAATGAGTTACAGCTGGACCAGTTGCTGAAGGCTGGAGGCAGGCCTGATCTTGACAGGCTACACCTGTAATCAATAAGAACTAGGGCTATTGCTATATAAGAGTAAGGAAAGAGGAGTGAGAGGAGTCAGATGACTGTGAGGACCTGGAAAAGTCAGTGTGTAGAGGACCTGCCTGTGAGCAACATCAAAAAGGTAGGAATCTCTGATAATATGAAATCCTTGTGCTATGATGATGATAGAACCTATGCTATCTAAGGCAATAGAAAGGCTGAGTAAGGATATGCTGACTTAGACAAGGATGAGATAAAATATCTACAAAATCAATTCCAGTAGTTCAGAAAAGTTTTTTCATTACTGTCCTTCTTCAATCTTTGTGCTATAAGTCTATGACTGTCCTGTACATAGGAATGTTTAAGGGACATGTCTCTGGTTTAGGCATGGAGCAGAAAGTCAGCAGTCCCAATAGATCCCAACCCTATTTCTAATGGTGAATGCCCATGCAACCCAGTTCTGGACTCTGCTTTCAGGGAGATACTGCTCACACCCCCCCCCCGCCCCCGCCACAAGCATTATCTACTGAGTTTGTCGTGGTTTGAACCTGATCTCTGGAAAATTGGTGGGACATTTGCCACTGGCTTTGACAGAACTACAAACAGATCCAAGTTTATTCCTATTCTATGTCTTTCTAGCTAATAGCTGCACTGTTTTCTGAGCCCTAACCACAGATCAAAAGATACAGGAATGTTTGTATGTGGCCAGAGTAATTTCCACACCATAAAAAGCTTTGCCCACTAGATCTTTTGAGTAACACAGGGTTAGATGTGACCTCCTGTAACTTAAATAACTCAGGAAACCTCTTTGATATGGTTCAGGGTCTGTAGACCTTTTGCAGAGAAATCTCAGATTAATTTTTTTTACAGAGGTTCCAAAACAGAAAATAATTATAGGGAAGAAGTTATGGTGCCTCAGATTTGGTCTCAACAATCAAGTTACTGTGCTTGAAAAGTGAAAGTTCACCTAAGCAGAAACAACAGAGATTGTATCTGTCTCAAGTTTTCACAAGAGTTTATTTTGATTTCTGCGATTGCTTTGCTTACAACTTTGTACAGAATTAACAACTCACTGATTGAGTTTTAAGCTCTGTCCCTAGACAAACACAGCCATAGGCAGCTCCCAGGGCTTCTGTATTGTCTAGGAGTCAGTGGAAATTGTTGGCACAGAACAGGCAGCAGCATTTTGGCCTCTGGCCAATGCACAACTGTGAAAGGCTCAAACCACTGTACAAACAATAAGGACTCAGTCCCATCCAAGAGCACCTTCAAAAGTGCATTATCATGCAAATATACCAACATGGCTTGTATGAAAAGCAAACAAACAGCACAGATAAACCCAGCTGTGAAATATAGCTGCAGCTTTGACTGAATGTCTCTCTTTCCCCCTCCAAAAATGTAAGCTCAGAAGCAGTAACATTAAGGCCAACACAATGAGTAAAGAAGCAAGCAGAGGTAACACTTCATTTTACAGTATGACTAAAAATCCCATTAGGAATAGAGATTTTGAGCAAAGCCTGTCCAGTGTGTTCAAAGGCCTGAAGATCAAGTGGTCACACACTTCTGAATTCTTGTGTGCACTTCCAAGTGATATGCACACCAGAAGCTCCCCCAGAACTGAATGAATCACCTGCATCCTAAGCATTTCACCCAAACAGAAGGACACGTGGTAGCCAAGGGACTGTTTAGCAGAACTGCCCTCACCCACACCACACTCATTGTACACACACAAGCAGGAGCTCAACAGGAGAGGTTTGCTTGTGTGCATCTCAGGGTGGAGAACAGAGAATAGGATACAGCAGTGAGATATTCTGAAATCTCATCTGTAATTTTTTTCCTCTTCCTCCTCTAAAAGACTGCCAAGGAATGAAGCACGATCAGTTCTGTGGAGACTGGGTATCAAATTCTCTTATCCTATAACAAATTACCTGAACAGCTTTTTGCAAACAATCACAGAAATGTAGAGCCACACCCTTTGATTTGCTGCATAGATTGCAGTATGGTATACAAGCAGACACCACAGCAGTTACCATCATCTAGTAGAACTGAGGCAGAGATAGGCTCAGACTTCTCTAAGTAGGGGAACAGTTTCTCTGAATTAAATGTGAGTTCTAAGCTCTTATTTTAATGCAAATATAAATAGTCTAATTTTCAAATATGTAAGGGTTTTTCCTGTGACTTCTTATGGTGTTCAAGAGTCTGGAAGTTGAGCTCTTCAGGTGTTTCCTACTCTGTGACTTCCAGAAGATTTGGCCACCTAACTCTTTTAGATGAGCCCAGATTGGGATCTTAATTTCAGGGATCAGTTTGACCGTGTATTTTACAGACAATATAGGGAGAACACTTGGCTAGCAGCTTATTGTTTTTCCAAGTACTTTTCAAAATTAAAGATCAATGAAACTACTTCTTTCTGCAGTCTACAAGACACATGACTAAAACTTGCAACTCACACGAAGGTCTGGCAGAGTAAATGTGGATGTGCACCCCCTGCACCTGTGTGTGCTGATTGCAAAACTGTACAGGCCCGTGTGTGCTGAGACCCTGTGGTTGTTTGCTGTCACCTGAATTACAGGCACACTTTCATCTGTCTGAAAGAGTAAAGCACCGACCTGCACAGCATGCAAGTACCAGAAACCCAGCAGTGTCACCCTATCAGATCTACATTAGGCCACAGGAGGAGCAGAGGCTCTGGAAAGCCTGTGTAGTTCTGTGCATGGGGCACTAAAAAGATTCTCCAGAGGCCTCAGTTCTTTTCTTAGAAATGTTATTCATGTGCTATGTGACCTTTGAAGCACCCCTGTGCTCCCCTGCACTTCTACTTCCGCTGCCAGGGCCTGCTTTCTCTCACTGCAAATTTTTTAGAGCAGAAGGTTTCTCATTTTCTCATCCTTCAGTCTCATGCAGGGGTGAAGAAATACAAAACATAATAACAACTGAGAAAAACAAAAGCTTATAAATTCTTTTGTAGTTCATGGATTTTATAACTTTGTCCATGACAACAAGATGGAGCATTATATTCTTGCAATTGTCTCTTTAAGGTATGCCATGAAAATGCAAGTTGGGTCTTTGGCTGAATTGCTGTATACATTATTAAGAAAAAAATTCAAACACTCAAACAAATCTCACATTGCAGACCAACATCCCTTGCAAAGCTGGTCTGTCTTCCGTATTTTAACCTCCCACTGGGCCAAAAAAAGCGCATCTGCTTGCCAAGGAAAACTTTGAGTTTTTGAAGAACTGACGCATGGAAAACAAACCCGAGAGTTTTGATGGCTAGCTTTCCACCAGGAGTCGCGGAGCAGCACCACCGGCCAGCTGCGTGCCCCAAGCGGCCCGCATGTTCCCGCTCCCGGAGCGCTGGGGCTGTCCCTGCGCTGGGGTGGCGCTCCGGCCGCGGGCGCTCCGTGCCAGCGGGAAGGAGCCGAGCCCGGCGCTCCCGGCTCCTCCAGGTGTCCCCACTGCACTGCCGCTCCCGCCCGGCCTCCTCCAGCGCGCCGTGCTGAGGGGCGGGCGTCTGCTTCCCTCTCGGCTACATTAGTTTTTCTAATTTCTTTTTACTTCAAGGTTTACCAGCTGCTTTATTACCAGGCTGAGCTTTCCTTGCAGTCTCTCCCTCTCTCCTCCTCCTTCCCCTTTTTTTTGTTCCTCGAGACAATCAATGTCTCTGGTCCCAGCTGCCACTGCTGATTTTTCATTACAGTTTAATTTAAAACTGGGATTGGAATGGAAATGTCTTTTTGCCATTTGGGGTTTGCGAGGCCTGTGGTTTTATTGCCAAAGGCAAAAATGTTAGCTACTACTGTTTTTCCAGAGTACAAGTGTAAGGGGTTTGCCAAAGGGGGGCAAAAGGGTCGTGAGGCTTGTGGGGAATGGCAAGGGGGAGGAATAAATCCACTTCGCAGAGACAAAATAACCCAATTCTTTGTTTTGCATTTATGCTGGTACACGTGCCGGTGTGTTAGAGGGAGGTGAGGTTGTAACATGTCTCTGGGCATGGATCTATGCAGTGCATTGATGAAGCAGATGTAAAAACAGACTAAAGCTCTGCTTGCTTCCTCGGGCCGGGGGGAAAGCAAAACAGACTTTAACTACTTTTCATTTACAGCTCCCTGGCTCTCTTGCTTTATATAGCAAGCTGAGTGTTATATAGCACCCTGCTCAGTAATAGCACTTCAAGGGAAAACAAAACTGTAGCAACGAAGTGTGAGATGAAAAGGAGACCTGCTAGTCACTTTCTACAGTTCTCTTTTCCTTTTCTACAGCAGAGAGCGGGGCACTACAGACATTGCTACAAACTCTCCCAGGAGGTCAACAGCAAGTTCTTCTAAATCAGTGTTCCCCCACATGTCCCCAGCTGGCAGAGCCTCTGCTGCTCCTTCTGGTTTGCTTTACTCCATCTCCTCCATTCATCAGTAAGGAAATGATCAGAGAGAGAAAAAAGAAGTAGCAGTGTTTTCAAGTTCAAAATTAACTTAAGCTGGATGGAAAATTTAATTCTTTCTCTTTAGTGATAAATGGAGGAGGATGTTGTGGACCGTTACAATCTCTGTTACAATTCAAATATTCAGCATCAAGACAGGAAGCTACTGTTTCCAGCATGGCAGATTTCAGACAGGAGTGCCTAATCTCTGATCTGTTACACCAAAACAATTATTGTCTCTCCTCCTAGAGAGAGCCTTATCTTTCCCCAGCTACATAATTTCAGATGTCAGACAGAATCTCTGCATTATCTGGGTGGATCATACTGACTCTTCACACGTCCTAAATTGCAACCTCCTCTCTTTCTGGCCTTGGTCTCTGCATCTGGACCTTGTCTGGGGTCCCTGTGGTATTTCACTGTCAGCGTAGGGGGTACACACCACTCTGCAGAGAGCTGTGTAGATCCTCTCTTCTCCACCCTGTGTCATCTCTGTCTCCTCCACCAAACAGGTTCTCAGTTACACAGAAGCACTGACAATACATTCAGTGGGACAGCACAACTTGTGGCCACATGCAGTTCAGGCTGCTTTCCCCCCTGCTCTCCAGACCACTAATGAAACTGCAGAGTCCTATGAAATACTGATTCTCCTCCCACAGCCAGGCAAAGACAGCCATTTCCATACCTTCCTGCACTGCTCAGGGATTGTCTAGATCTACTTTACCCTTCCACCTAACTGTAATATTTATACCTTTCTAAAAAGGAAGTCTGATGCTGGAAAAAAGATGTTATATCTGCCAACTTGCTGAGCTGATGCGCCGTGTTTGCCATGATGTTAGATGGTCTGAGGCACTCTGGGGCTGAACTGAGTGCAGTTAGTAGGGGAGGATGAAAACACTGAATTTGACAATAGAAGGAACTAATTAGGACTCTCAAAAAAGGATCAAGCCTGATCAGAAACAGCAGGAAAATATCTTAGGAAAGATCAGACACAAAAGAAGATCCACAAAGATAAACCAAGATGCCAGAGATGTTTAAAAATCTACTTTTAAAGATTTTCCAGTCAGGATCAGAAAGAAATTTCCAGAATCATTGCAAATGAAGAGGTACCAGGATTTGGCAGAACCACAAATATGGTAAAGGCTGAATAGAGAAATGGTAAAGACTGTCATCTTCTTCCACTTACAGTGTGTAGGTTTTTCTGTCCACTGGCTGTGATCATCCAGGAAACTTTTTTTTTTTTTTTTTGTACAGTGATCTTCCTATATTCTTGTCAGCTTGCAAAGTTAATTTTCAACATCTGTTTTCTTTGCAGCCTCTGCTGTTTCCAAGTTAGACCTATGTGCCAAGGGATAGTGACAGAAGGCTAACAATGGGGGTTATTTAGTCTTGGTGATGCCCTGTTCACTTATAGACAGCCTTGGACAAACACCTGGCTAATGTCCACAGATAAGCTCAAACAGATCAATCCTCAAACAAACAAGCAAACAAACAAACATCCCAATAGAAACCCAATTTCCCATAGTTTTTCTTCCCTCTCTGTAGAAGCAGAGTCTACTGAGGTCACTGAATAATTAAGAAATAGATCAGTTATAAGAAACTTGGATTAACTGCAATGGTTGGCCTAAGGTAAGCTGGCCAAGTGTTTTATTAGAGAAAGGAAACAAACTCTCTTGTCTGCCCGTTCTGAAAGGAGCAGACATGCCCAGACAGGTTCCATGTTCCTGAGGAGTAGCCATGTTTATGAGAAAGGGAAAGCATCTGAGGCACACTAGAAGAAATCATCTATTTCTACAAAGGGTGTTTGATGGATTACCAAAGCCTGCCCCAAACTGGGGAGCCCAAAAAGGCACCAGGAGAAGCATTTTCAAGGCTTAACTGGAGACACTAGCTCAGAGTTCAAGCTCACATTGCTCTGTGGTGGCTCATTGTCCCACCACTGCTGGCAGTACCAGGAACTCCTGCCCAGGCGCTCCAGTTGGTGGCTCCATCTGGTTTCTCATGCAGTATTTGCATTTTGTGGTATTTGCATTTTGCAGTATTGTAGGATGCATCCTGTGAGACTGCACCATCATGTCTGGCTTTGGGCCTGCTCCCTGTCTGGGTTTGCTCCTCAGTGTCTTGTCTCATCGTTTTCCCAGAGAGCTACAGCAGTGATTGCTCTATGCTGCTTCAGTGACCTGGTCCTCTGCCTGTCACAGAGAAACCTGCTCCACCTACAGTCCCAGGGCAGTTCAAAGGGCATGAAGAAGCTGCTAATTCTGGCCAAACAGGGCAGTCTCTTAATTGTGAGATTCAGCTTTCCTTGGCCTCAGGTTCTGAGCTATCTTTCACTTGCCCATTGAGGTCACCACATGGCTTTGCCAGGAGACATAATAAAAATGTTCTTTGGTGCCTCCCTTACAGGACAGCAAGATGTGGGAAACCTATGCCCATATCTTCCTCCTATATTACCCACTGACACAATTTCATGCTGGCCTCCCTGGCTGTTCTTGTGATTTTTTTTTTTTAATTGAGGACTGTCTAGCAGGATTCTCCAATTTGCCTGTCATCATGGCCTCTTCTTACCCACAGAACTTCTCTTTTTGTCTTTCCATTTATCTCCACCCTGACAGAACTGTAGGCTGTTCTTAATTGTTCAGCTCTTTATTACCTGTTTCTGGGAAAGTAATACAGGAACAGATAAATCTCCAAGGTCAGCTCACACTGTAATATAGGGTGACTCAACAAAATAGTATCTCCCAGATAAACACCTGCAGTTTGCCCTCACACTTTGCTGCATTCTTCATCTCTGATAATTTTTCTTCAGCAGAAACACTTCACACTTTTTGAGAACTTTCCACCTGAAGATACCGCAGAAGACTACAGACAGAAATAAAGGAAGCCACCCAGAATCTCAGAGTCAAGAGAAACTGAGAATGTGATAATGCAGCAAGTCATCTATTGATTATGTTTAAACTTCTAACCTCTATAGAGGCTAAAGGTCCCCCCAAAAATGTTAAAGCAAGTTCTGCAAGTGGTCTCAAAGGAACAACCACTCTCTCTCCTGCTCTTGGGGTGATTGCAAGCTTCTACACTGATGAGCTTCCCTGCAGGAATGTGAGGGACTTTTGAAGAGCCCTTCTAATTATATATGAGGTTGTGCTAAAAACATGGAAGTGATCAAAAGATAATCTTCTGAATGCCAGCATGGCAACTGCAGAGGTACCAAGAGAAAAAAGATGTTGATTCAGACTGTAATATTTTTGTTACCAATTTGCCTTGGGAGACATTCTTTTCAGGACTTCTAGCTCAAAATTCCCCAAATGCTACTTCTGCCAGCCTAAGCCCTCAAAATCACACAGTTAAAATCCCCCAGCACATCTGCACTCCAGGCAATCATTGGGAGAAACATGTTGCTTTTTAGTTTTCAGACCTAACCTACTGATCCTCTTCTTATGCAATGGTAAACAGAATTCCAGTAGTTTGACCTTTCTCACTGAATTCATGTCAGCACATGAAAACAGTATTTCTTATCCCTGGTGCTCCAAGCACGCTTAAAATGCATGGGGAAAAAACCAAACCAAACCCAGCCTCCTCAGGTTTATTACATTCTAAGACAATATATTTCCATCCTAGTAAGGATTAAACACAGTGAGTGCTACAGCAACACTGGAACATCTGTTGAAGGCATCACCAAGTTCATCAAATTATGTGAGTTGTGTGTTCACTGTACAAGAAGCAAGGCATGTGATCCAACTGCAATGTACAAACACAATAATATCTAGGATGACTTAAACACTACATCTCCACAAGGTGTGGAGTAAAGTAAAAGGTAAATATTTTCTGAACTGTTTCAGATCTCATCTCACAGAAAAGCTGATTAAAGCTTTAAATGTCTTCCTGTTCAGGAATACTAGAGGCTGTCATCTGGTCTTTCAGAGTGAGACTCTTATCCAGGTTTGTTAGCCTGTATTTATAGACTCAACTATGGAAAAAAAAAAATTCAGCTTTAATGTTAGCTGTCCAGTTTAACAAGAAAATTGATTTTTGTTCTTGTTTGCTGCTATAGAAATTTTTTCAGAAATCTCATGGAAAATCTTATAAAGCCCAGGTTAGCTGCCACATATGGGACCCATTAACTCCTCATTTCTGCTGGTACTTAACAAATTTTTTTCTGGTGACTACACTTGAACTTTTTGTGGTTTTGTTTTGCTTTGCACTGCAGAGCACTGTTGACTTGATTTGGTTTTGGAAAGCACTAATGGTAAAATACAGCCCTGGTATATCTGAGAGGATCAGTTGGTTATGTTAAATTGTGTGGAGCCACATTCAGATTCTTTAGGTGAGAAAACAGTCTGATCTTCTTTCCTTTTTTTGGGATTTCAGTGTTGGCCATTGTTGCACGGTAACTTTGCCCTGTGCCATGCAAAGGCACATCTAAGGACTGTGCATTTGGACATGAGCTCTATCCCATCCTCCAATGATGGTGAAAAGTGAATCTCCCATTTCTTATGTAGTCTCTGAAGTAGATGTGTGTGTGCACATGTGTGCACATGTACCTGTGTATACAGAGAGCTTCACTGGCCACTTAGGGAGGTGGCATCCTGTTGCATACCTATTCTGGTGTCTTTGGCATACAGCTATTGGAAAGGGCTGCTCACCCTCACCAGATGAATATCTCACTCTCATCCTGATGGAGAATGGGAAGGTAGTACCACTTTATCCCATTTGAAACCCTGAAGTTCTGGGGATCTAAACAGTTCCTCTGTGTTGTGGGGGAGAGCAAGGAAAAAAGCCCTCTTTTACAGACAATAATATTTCCAGGTTTCAGCCATTTATTTTCAAAAGCCAAAAGGCAAGCCCTGTCAAGTTCATGTGTAAAAAAAAGTTTTCCAAGTCCTAAAGCAATAATGTGGATCATCAACAGACAGCTGCCTGTGGAACCTGTGGAATACTCTTCAGCCCCAGCACACTTCTCATTCCCCTGGCATCCCCTGACATGTCCTGAAACAAAGGGAAGATGTTGCTCCAGCACAGCCCTGCTTTGTGACAGCAGGGCTGCTTCATAGGGACTGAGCTACATTGTCAGGGAAAAGTGGTGAAAGTGGTACAGCATTTGGCAACACCAAATTTATCCAAGCTGGTGTGATTAGCAGTTCTTTTTCTTAACTTTCCTTTTCCTCAAAAGTATAAATTATCAGAGGCTGGAGGGATGTTTTGGTCTTTTTGTTTGAATGATGAGTGGTGGGCTTGGTGGACTGAATGTGCTTAACAAAGATACACACCTTGTATTCATGTTTATGGCTCTGAAACACTCAGTTCAGACCATTAGGAAAAGGGTTTGTGTAGTTAACCTTTCTCTGGGGAACAGACTACAGGAAAGCCAAAACCTGCCAGATATTGAAGGTCCTTCCTTATAAACTCAGGGCTATTTTTAGTTTTCTAATGTAAAAAGTCAGTGAAATGAAGAGTGAAGTGATCCGTTTCCAGCAAAAAAAGTCGGAATCTTCATTAATAATTCTTTATAGATGGCTGTGTGCCTTTATCTGACAGACTGACAAGCCTTGCTAAACAACAGTTACTGCACAAATGGAAAAGATACAATCTCACTACCCAGTCTCATGGTGCCTCCATTGTCATATTACATTATGACCAGAGTCTCCACCTTCCCAGAGAGACATGGCAGCAGGGTTATTTTGTTAGGACTTGCACAAATGTGCTCATGATAGATGAAGTTTAGTGCTTTGACATGGAAATGTATTTGGAAACTAGAGCTGACACATGATATAAAGAAGGGGAGGGAAGGGAAAAAACAAGAATTCAAATGTATAATCTTACCCTTGATCTGCCTGTCAGTGATAATTAGAAAAAGCCTATATCAAAAGCTGAACTGCAAACTGCCCACAGGATGGGATTTCATAGCTCCCAATTAAATGTCCTAGCTGGCTTTTACCAAGCCAGGTTAATGGATGTTAGTGACATGAGTTCCATTCCTGGATTTGATTTCCTTGTAGAATAGGTGACTTCTTCTTGCAGTGGTTATGAGGCAGTGGAAAGAAAGACTTCTCTTTTGCCACACCCTCACACACAAGGACCCAATAAGTTCAGTCATTTTACTGTCCTCTGTGGTGCTGAAACCAAGCCAAAACATCTCCAATCTTTGGACTTGTACAGAACAGTCCCATCTAAGGTATTAACCCATCTCAGCTGCTGGTGGAAATGGTGTGGCTTCATGTGCACCACCAAGCCTGTGACAGTGACACTGCAAGGGAAAAAACAGCTTATAAAGGTGCTAGCCTGGGCTGATTTTACAATGACAAACACACTCTAAGCTACTGAGCTGTTTGCTTTCCTCCCTCTTCCTGATGTTATCACTATTTCCTAAAACCCGTCTGTCAGGCATGCTTTGTTAATAACCCTCCAATTCTCTCCAGAGCAAAGGTTGCCCAACAGCTTTCTGATCTTCCTGCTGCCTGTCAGGAGAGGAAATCACAGCTTTCAGGAGAACCTGACAGAGGGAACTGGATAGCACACTGGGGTCAGGGGTAAGAATGCACGAAGAAGTGAGAAAGCACAGGCCCTCCAGCTGCTGCACAGGAAAAGCTTTGCTTTGCTTTCCTTTCCCTTGTTTACTGTATCGGGATGTTCCAGAAAGAAACTCAGCAGGCTTTACATCTGAAACAGCCAGCCAAGCACAAATCACTGCCCACAAAGCAGCATGAGGGAGAAGAATGACAACTAAAATTTTTGGCTTAGTTTTTGATGACTTAGATCTTTCTTCTTAAGCAAAGGATTCTGCAAGTGTAGTGGACAATGCTACCAGCATTTCACACAGCTGTTACATTCTGGCTCACCTTGACTGCTGTCTGTGAGAAGTCCCAGTCAAGCCAGAAGTACCAAAGTGTCATCAGAATGTCCTGCAGCAAAAACTTTTGCAAAGGGCTTTCCTAAGACCTGGAATAAGAATGGCTGAAGCAAGGACTGGAGAGGAAAGTGCTGTAAGAGGTGTTCTTATGTGAAAAGTGTGCTTAAAAGTGGGACCCTTGTTGTTCATCCTGGTCTATTTAGGTCACATCTACAAAGCTGGGACAAGTGAAACCTCTGCATATCCTCCCCCACCTTTCCTGGGTGTCTCCAGTCTCCGTGTTTTTCCAGCCCTGAGCCTGCACAAATGTCTCCTGACTCTACCAGCTCTGCAGCTGTGGGCAACTGCCCAGCCATGGGCAACAGCCTTCTTCACAGGGCAAATTTTCCATGCACTGGAAAATTTAAAGTGCAAGAAAAGCAGATAAGATTGAGCTTGAAGAAGTGAGGAATGGTTGTGTTTCAAATTATCTGAGTTCATATTTACTAAAATTGACCAAAAAAATAACTGGAGAAAATGTATCATTTTCCCTCATGAAGAATTTGATAAAGGTGACAAGGTAAGGACATAGCTGTAAGAGATGTTTATTATAAAAGGCTATAACATTTCTGATGGAAAAATAAGAATATTCTTCCACAAAAAAATCTGAATCCCACAGGAAAAAAGAAAAAAAGGGAAAGCAAGCCGAACAATTTTCCAAACAATTGGTAACAAACAGACCCTCTAAACAATTTTCTTGAAACATGATTTTCTGTCATGATGATTATATGAAACAACCATCACCATCTGTCCAATAAAGCTCTGCCTTAGAATTCTCTTTTTCATGTGATTCTGGAACAGATAAAGCAGTGTCAGAAACTGCAGCAGGAATGAGAGAAATGGTTTCATCACCATCATCCAGTGGGCCAGTAGCAGAAAAGAAGATGGTACCAGCCAGTCCTAAATCTTCACTGGGCCTTGGCAGAGTGATTGATCAGAGATAGCAAAAATGTAATTGGCAGTTGTTAGTCAGCTGGCATAAATTTTAATATTACTTAGTTGCAGGGTAAGAGAGGAAAATCTTTTGTGGAACAAAGAGAAATTGAAGTGGATAAGAATAGAAAAAATGAAAAAATGAAAAAAACGAGTCAGCCTTGGCATGTACTTAGGTCAGACAGAATAATTTCAGAGACTCCAAAAGCACTGAGTGATTTTGATCTTCCTGTTAATTGTTTCATATTTGTTTTTCAGATAGCGCAAAAAAGCCAAGTCAGTACTCAGGGGAGTAGCAGGCAGCTGTTCAAAGACCGGTCTCTGGAATATCAGTGTTGAACATGAGTGTCCAGGAAAAAGAAAAATAAGCAGAAACAGGGAGAAGTCTACAGAGAAGCAAGCTACAAAGCAATCAGCCATGCCACAATGAAAGACACACTGAGCATGTTTACCCAAGAGTAGTCACAACCTTTGCCCTAACTGCTGCACTTCCCTGTGCAAGGGTGGCTCCTCTTCATAGAAGGCACTTGTATTTTCTACACCCCAAGCTGAGGCTGGGCATGAACATGAGCAAGTATTCACAGATCCAGACCAAAAAAATCAAACCCAAAAATATTGTTGGAAAATTAAATAGAAATATCCAGAACTGATCAGGGTGGTAAGACAAGCCAAAAAAGCAATTGAGAGACAGAAATAAGCAATTAAATATGCGTGACTCCCTTCACAAGGAAATGAATGCATAAGTTTCAGTAAAGGGGGGAGGAACTGCTACCCTTCCCATTTCAAAATGCTCTTTATAATTGCCATTGTTTTGGAGAAACACTTTTCTAGACAATTGTTGGCTTTGATTTGAAAATGTCATTAGACTTAACTGAAGATGCAAAGAAAATACAAAGGATTAAGCAGATGGGGTAGGTAATAAAATGCCAAACCTCCCCCTGTTAATTAAACAAGCCTACCAGATGGTAATGGTGCAGAATCAGGGTCCTGAAGGGGGAGCTCAGCTGCAGGCCCTGCTACACCCTCTCCTTAAGCCCCTGATTACAGATACAGGAGGGAGGTACCAGGGGAAAGGTTACTCTGTGCACTTCAGTATTCATTTCTTCTTTTTGTCTCTCAGAGTCGAGACCATAGGGCTGAACAATTTTGCTAAGCCCCAGTTTTTTTGAGCCCAAAGATGAGAGAGGTCTCAGAATTAAGACAAATGCAGAAGAGTTTATAACAGACACTGGTTTTTTTTCTGGAAAAAAAAAAACAACAAACCAAAAAACCAACTCAAAATCATCCCTTTGTATCATGGACACAGCTTTGTGTTTTCCGTGGAGATAGACATTTAAAAAAATGGATGTGATGAAAAAATCTGTGCTGCAATGGGTAACACATTGTGGAGCCTTTTCTGAACTTAGCCCAGAGCCCTAATTTCAGACTAGCTCCTGACTCACACTGCAAGAGTTACTGGTGGACAGTTAATCCTTTATTTCAGATAAAACCAACATGAAATACTGCCAAGATTCTTGCATGTATTAAATTTAAAAGTCAGACTTTGTGTCTTTGCATGATTTGTAGTATGCAATGGATTTTGGTGGATTTAGTTTACTTTCAAAGTTAGTAAGAAATACATATACCTTCTTTGTCCCGTGTTATTCATCAAGCAGTTTTTTATAAATCCCATTTCAGCCTATAAATCTGTGGCAAGTTCAGTAATCTGCTGACAATTCACCACTTCTATGGTATCACTGATCACTGCAGTCACACAGCATTGTCTTTTAATCTTTGACAATGTGACTGCCATAGTCCTAAGCATTTTCATGTGCCCACTGAATGCTGTAGAAATGAGACTTAACCAAACCATCCTAAGACCTAGACAGGTCTTCCCTGTCTATAGGTCAGCAGTAGGAACACTGAGAGGAGCTGCAAGTACCACAGGCTCTTTTCCTCCTGTGAGTCTCTCACTTTATTACTCTTGTAATTTTGCACTGAGATCCAGAAACAGGGGCTCTTACATGCATATAAATGCATAGAGTCTCTGATCCAAAGCACTGACAATTTAAGAAAACTGTACCTCTGTTCTGTAAAAGCAAGCTAAGGCCCACAGAAGTGTCATGACTCGCTGACACAGGAACTGAACTCATATTTCTAGGCTTTCCCCCTCCCCAACCACCAGGTCTCTATTAACTACACAGCAGTATCTCTATTCAGTGGCATTTGAGGGCCACTCAATAGCTTTTTTTAAGTGCAAAACCAATTTCTTCTCATCTACTGCCACTATATATGACTTTTTTTTTTCTTTCCAGAAAGCCTCAGTGATAGAAACCAAGTTAGGAAAGGCACACTTAGAGGGACTTGACTGTCCAAATCAAGGCAAGACAGCTAATTAGTGTAACAAGGTATAGGAGGAAAGCCTCAAGAAAGGGTAATTATAAAGCCAGCAGTTGGCAGAATGCAGTCATGTAAGAGTCAAGGCCTAGATTAGCTATTTCTGTTAAACAATTTCAAGTCTACCCCCAAAAATAACATTTTCCACTAAAAAATCTGACTTCAGCAGCTTGGAGCACAGCCTCTGTTCAGGCCAGGAAACCATGCAGAGAGAGACCCCTCAGAAAAGAAAAGACAGCAGCATTCCCAAAAGAGGAGATGGAAACCAAATTGCCCAGGCTCTTCCTGATAACCTAGCAAGGAAGAGACTGTACTTTTGAAAGCTGAGATCTTTGCATAGGACTCTAAGGGTCAGAGCAAATCAGCCTTCAAGTAAGTTGCCAGTTAGGGAGAAGGATGCTTGCTGTTACAAAGAGAAGTGAACACAAACTCCTTTGCTAAACTAGGCTCACACTAAGTAGTTTCTCACAAACCCCACAGTTTTTGCAGGGTAAAATAATGCCTTCTGAATGACCCTTAGGACATGCTGAGGACCATATTCTTCACCATGCTCTGCTTGGAGGGGCCAGGCTATCTCTCATACCAAAGACATGCCAATTTAGATCCCTGCTTCCTCCTAGGCATAAAGGAGCTCTCACAGTCTCACATGTTCTCCAGGGCAGATGAAGGACTGAGGAAACTGCTGTTGGGTGGGAAACAACACTTGCCACACAAACATGCTCTGTTGGTTCAGAGCAAAAGATCCTCTGTGTCTGAGAGATCTGATACACTCAATAAAAAGGCATGTGCCAGCATCCAAGGACAGCACCAAATCTCTTCCCAAACTTCACTCTCACTATCCACTCCTTTTCTCTTCCTCCTTTTGAATGTTTTGGTGAGCCTCACAGGTTTAGTCCAGCTGCATCCACTCACCAGACACTAATCCCTCAGCTGTCTGCTTCCAGCCTGGCAGACCTGACAGGAAAATGGAGTTTTGGACTTGGTTCAGATTCTGCAGTGATAAGGGCCATGGAAATACCTTTAGTTAAAATAAACAACATTGCACCAGCCTTTTCCATTTTAGGAAATTGAAGTCACAACATCCAAAGCTTTACCCTCTTTCTTCCCTTCTCTGTCTCCCTATAAGAAAGAGGGAGTCACAGCTGGGGGTCACAGCTCAGCTAGGTTAATGCCAAGGATGAAAAATCTCCTGACTGTCTGGAGCATCCTGTAGTGTTTTAAAGGTCTTTTGAAAATCAGAAAATGCCATATTTATAAGCATTCTGGAAAGAAACTCTGTGAGTGCACTGCAGCTGAAGAGCAACTTGCAGAGGTCAGATGCACTTTCAGACTGTCCTCTAGAGCCCTCAGAGCTGGGGTGCTTGCCTTGGAAACCCAGTCAACAGCCAGCAGCTGCCCTTGGGACTGCTCCTCCATAAGAAAACACATCCATTTTCTGCAGCAACCACTGGCAGACCTTACTGTGTATATGAGCCACACAAACCAACTGACAGCTCACGTTCTTCACCCAGGTGGTGACTGAAACCTTAGGACAGGTGAAAGAAAAGAAAAACATCTCTAACTTCAACACCCTCTATTCTTATTCTCTACCTCATCTTGGAAAATAAGGAAGAAGTGCAGCAGTAGGGGTTTTTTGTGATACTCTCATCATTGGGAAAGAGAAAATAATTTGTCATTCCTTGGTCTGATGGAAACTGTGTTTAGGGAACAAGTTTAGGGAATAAAAACCACTGCTGACAGTGTTTTCTATTCCACGCAAGCTGTCAAGAAGCTTAGTTGAGGCCATTCAGCAGCCACATAGATCAAATGAGATCAGCACAGCTCAAAGCCCAGAAGTTCCTGCAGTAACTCACAGGATGCCCTTCTGCCTGCTCCTACAAGTAAGGACTTAAGATATACTTAGTTAAATTCAATCACAAATATGTGTATAAATCCATGAACAGAATAATGAAAACTGATAAATATGTAGTTGCATCTGTATGACCCAGTATTGACTCAGCAAAATGAGCACCTCCAAGGCTAATATTAATAAATGAATCCCTGAAAAGAGCAAGACCTGCCACAGTGCAGACACATTACTTTGGCACTAGTAATATGATCGGGGCAGGCAGCCCCTATTAGGGAGGTTTGAATTATTTTTTTAATCTCCTTTCAGCTTTGTCTAAGACTTAACTATTTCTCCTCTGCTGGGAAGGGAGTCTACCTGCTGCTGTTTTGTTCCTGTGTGTAGGTAAATAAGAAGGGTAGGAACTGTCAGCAGTGTGGGACACCTGCATTCTTCTCTCTGGACAAGGCAATGACCAAATAATTTGGTCTTTTCTTGGAATGTGGATTTGCTCTTGCTTATTCCCAAAAGGAATCATATCAATCCTCAGGCCAAAAAGAGCTTTGTCAGTACCTTCAGCAAAAGCAGCAGAATGAGGGTCCAAATGACTGTCTTATATACCAACCTGCAAGTGCTGAAATGAACAACCCTAACCACACCCACAGTGTGGGAAAGTTCCAAGGGTAGAAAACTCTTCTGGTTGCAAAACTGACACCAGTTTTATACTTGGGAGCATAAAAATATGAAGAGAATCCGGATGGCTCAGGGACTTAGCAAAATCTGAAGAATAGTAGGAAAAAGCAAGTTAGATGCTGATATGGATCTTTAAAATTTGTGTTGACTTAAATGCTCATTGCAAATTCTACTCTGTAAACCTCACAAAGCTCCATGGCACTGCATCTCTGTTTTCTGTAGTTCTCTTATCAGCATATGTGGTTCAAGCTGTGTTTCTTTATATTCTCTCTTCACTTTCACGGAGATGTCTGATTTTGGGCAAATCATCCTACTGCTCTGCCTGTTTATCCTTTTCATCATGTCCTACAAATTGTTGTTACAGTTTATGTGGGGTAGATGCAAGAAGCTTGAAGCATAAGGGTTCACCTTTCCAAAGCAGTATGAACCTTCTCTGCGAAGATTTTCAAAGTATTCAGAAATGTGTGTTTTACAACTCCCCTCTGAGACTTACTGACATTTGGTTTTGGGCCACTGATTCTAATCAGCCTTGTCATGTCTCAATGAGTATAAAAATAACAAAATGAAAGCCAGCAATATGAATATATGAATATATTGCTCTTTTAAAAGTGAATATTGAGTGACTTGAAACTTAAACATAATCCAAAAATCTCTGCTTCAAACACTTCTCAAATCACGCCTTTTAGATATTGGTGAAAGTCACCACATTCAGATGCAACTGCTGAGCTGCAAATGTTTTACTTGACACAGTGTCAGGAGAGGGACATTTGCAAATCACTGCTGCAAACAAGAATTTCTGATAGCTCCAAAGTAGGCCAGTGTTAGAATGCTTATTTTACTCTCTTATTTAAGTGTGACAAATCTTTGTGGGAGCTGTTGGTGCTCTACATCTTGCTTGATGCTGTCCTCAGCACTTACCTTACTCACAATTCCTTTGCAAAAAAAGTCCATCATTGGAATTCTATCTGCTTTTATCCTGGAGGTTAATAACTATTTTCTCTGCAAGGAAGGAACTTTCTTGTCTTTTTTTTTTTTCTTTTGGCTGTAATCCTAAATGGGATGAAGAAAGGAGTTTTCATACACTAGATATTTGAAGGGCTTTGAAGATTTCACTTCACAGAACAAGTAATTTTACTTTCTGACAGATGGGTTTTATGTTGTCTGAGGAAGAAAGGGCAGAAAGGCAGCAGCAAAGGGTACTATGCTTGGAGAGATATCTAGTTGTGTTGATGAAGCATGTATAGCAAAGGGGGAAAATGCTGTCTATGAGGGTCTGGCAGATCAACATTATGGGAAACATGCCAAGAAGGAAAAATAAGGGATATATGTCTGGCTGCAAAATGAATCTAAGGAAATTTATTTTCCTAGCGTTGCTACATTGGTGTTTACCCATTAAAGGGGTATACATCAAAAGATTATACTAGGACCTACAACTTGGGTTTTAGTTTTTGCACACTCAAAACTCCCAGTTCAAGAAAAAAGGAAAAAAAATAAGAAGGATTGATTGCAAGGTTGGGTTGATGGTGGGTAGAAGGTTGGCAAGTAATTGGTGGAAAAAGCAAGGACAAATAATGGTTGTGCATGTGCAGTACAGTCTATTTGTCTGTCAGTATGGGAGACAGACATCCTCCACCACCACAGAACTAGGATGGCTAATGACAGCCTAAAGTGCCGCAGGGCAGTCTCTGCCTGCACAGGAGAGACAGCCAAGTGTGGATCTGGATTGGAAAGTAAACCCACCAAAGGTCAGGATTTAGGCCTGTTCTATCCAAAAGGAATGTGTAAGCTATGAAATCTCTTTCTTTGCTTAGGACTCCAGAGAGATCCTAAATTCAGCAGAACTTTGAGTTGTCACAGCACCACCAATAATAAAAACTCATTCTGTAGGTAAGGAAAACCTGCTTGCTGAATTTGTTTGCTACCTCAGTAGCTTTTTAATTAAATAAAAAGTATTAATTCTTCCCTGTCCAGTCAAGCTGTGCAAGAGACGACATGCAAGCAAGCATTAGTAGAGAAGCAGCAATGAATTTCCAGAGCAACATTGGCACACCTGCTATCCCTGAGCTGATTGCTAATGCTCCTGCTGTTATTCCCCAAAATATCTTTTTGAAGAGGCAGCCTTTTGTAGGAACGGGGTGGTCTGTCCCACCCTGGGTGCTGTTATCAGTGAGTTAGGCAGTAGCACATGGGGAAAAAAGACTTCAGAAATCTAAAACCCATCAAAGTATTATTGTTTCAAGGCAAAAATAGCCATGTTAGGCTGTACCTAGACTCCATTCCTTTTCATAGGAAAAGCTATTAAGCTTTTACATAGCTCAGCTGTAATCAGAGAAGTAGACCCTCTATCCAAGTCCCTGATATTCAGGAGAATGATCATCCAAGGTGACAATAAAGTAATCCTGACCAAGTGAGGTGTCAGAAGGTAAAAGGTTACATCCATTAGCATGTTCTTATCTGCACTGTCATCCTTAACCAAAGGGAAACATGGTCAGACCTCCTTTCCATCAGCACCTCAATCAATGTTGTGAATTATCTCTTTTGAAGTTTGAAAGCTTTTGTCTACAGTGAACTGACCCTTGACTAACAGCTGAAAGCTGGGTTAGAAAAATACCTAACCTTCAAATTCCAACTGGAAAGTGAATGTGAGCTTTTTTACCTTGCATTTCACAGTCAAAGCACACAGCATTCAAAGATCGAGCCAGAGAGATGGTAGGCAAGTGAAGGATGAAGAGAGATGAGCTTCTCCCTTTACAAAAATGAAAAGTAATTAGCTTAGTAAGTGCAGAAGGAGGAGAGAAGGGAAAGGGAGATTCTTTTGTTAGGCATTTATAAGACAATCCTCTCTACTGGCCAGATGTGCTTGCAAGATGTTACCAGATTGCACACACTGATGAATGTAAGGACTAGGGCTACACTAAATTACTTTCAAAGGCACCCATCTGGGGAATCCTCATTTTGAAAAGCAGGAGATGTTCCACGTGTGTGCAGTGCATTTGGTTTTTAGGGACTGCCAGTCACAGGAGACACTAACAGTTCCCCTGTAGCAAAGAATTTTTATTCCTCTGGTTTTAAATAATGTATGGAACCTTTGGTTAAATTGGGCAATTTTCCAGCCCTCCAGGGCTGTTACAATTGGAACTTTGATGGGGAAGGGACAATGGCCAAGGAGCTGGCAAACATTGAAACAAGTCAAAAGCCCTCTAGATATAGAAGTTCCCATGAAGCAGCCTCTTGCATGTTGGATAATCTTCAGTTAAGAACTCTTCAGTGTATTCAAGTGAATGTTTGGAATAACAATTGCCTATGTTCTTACTGTCCAGAAGCATAAACAAACAGCCAATTTACATTTCCCCTATTACCTTTAGCAAAAACCTTTCTAAGATATAGTCTCTCAGCCCCTGATTGTAGCTTGAATTTCAGTATTAAAAGACAGAGCTAGACTGTGAAAAGGGGAAGAGTTATGAGTAACTATTGTATAAGCTTCTTCCCTTTGAACCTTGCCTCACACACTGTTCACCAGTCACATAGCCTTGCCTCTGAGCCTCTTTGTCAGAATATAATGGGCAGAAGTTGGAAGCACAGCTCAGTTCATTGTAAGCACTGTGTAAACCTCCAGGGTAATTGAAATAATACATATTGCAGGAGTTGTTTGAATAAAAGAATATCCAAAGAGAAGAGAAATGAGCAGAGCCAGCATAAGCTCTTCTGAAAGCAAGGTTGAGTGTGTTGTTGCAAAGCCTTGAGGTCTGAAAGAAGAAACCCACCCTACAGGGAAGTTTAAAAGCCTCTCAGGAAATTTTCTTATAGGGAGCCACATCACCAAGAGAAAGAGAGCAGAAGAGTCTCTGAGACAAACCCAGGGCCCTGCTGGAAGATGCAGGTAACTTCCCAGAGGCACCAGATAATAATTACCCTTGGTTCCAGTTTTGCTGCAAGAAGCAAAATTAATCGTTCACAAAGAGGAAAAGAAAAGAAGCTTTACTGACTCATAGAATGTGTGGAGCACAAAAATTATATTTAAAAAAATTATGAAGAGAGATGGGAGGAAAGGATCCTCACTACATCTTTTCCATGGCTTCCACAGCTCCCTTGCCTTGCCTTTCTGTACATGTCTCCACATAGAGAAAGGTGTTATCTGTTTTACTTATCAGGCCCCTCAAGACACTTATCCCATGTGCCTTCACACTCTCCTTTTTACAATTCCTTGCCACACAGAATATTGTAATATTACTATTTTCATTCCCACTCTTATCTCACATCTTAAACCTCTGCTGTTTTCAACTCCTCCTCTTCCTCTGCATCATTATGCTTATGGAAGTTCCCACTTGCATTTGAGGGATGATGTCAAATCAAGTTAAAGCAATTTCAACAAAAGGACCATTTGCCAAAGAAGAGGTTTTTCAGGTGGCTCCAAACTGTGAGTTTGTATGGAACACTTTGACAACTTAGTTTCATCTGTACAAAAAATGGAAAAAAGAAGAGGAAAGTTTGTTAGAAACAAACCAGCATTTCAAAAACAATGCTCCCTCGTTATTTTTTTCTTTTTGTCTGAAATTGTTTGCTGTCTATTCTGACTAAGTTCATGATACATACCTGAAATTACTCCACTTAGAAAGTGTCAGAATGTCTTGTCAAATTGTATTTCAAATATTGTATTTTAAGCTTGTGTTCCAGCTGCTCTGCAATAAGACTTATCATCTCCCTGTACTTCAAGGCTTCCTCACTTCCTCCTGTTCAATTGCACTGAATATTATCCCCCTCCTGACCATGGTCCAAGTGATGTCTCTGGTTGGGATCTTCCCCTCAATATCCAACCCAACCTAAACACAGGCTTTACACATGACTTTCAGTGTAGCATCTCTAAATGTTTCCTCTTTAGTCAAGGTTTCATGCAGACCTGTGATTTCTCATTTTCATCACTGAAGCATCCTTTGGCTCCATCTGTACAAATGTCTTCTTGTCCCATCGATAACCACTCAGAATAGTGACAGGATCTGGGGACAGCATGCACTAGGAGGGTCTCTGATGCTCTTCCAAATAACTACGGACACAGAGCTTTGAAGGAATCACTGTGAAATGAGCACCAGACTGATTAAAAATCACTGACAAAGAATACATACTGTTAGTGGAGCTCTCTCCAGCTGGAGGAATACTTTAAGCAGGACCCAGTGCTGATGTGTCCAGACATATCTTGTATTTCATTAGTGACCTCAGTGAGATAATTGAGCATACAATCAGAAAATTTGTGTGAAATTGATATGACTTGTCTTTTTTTTTAATTTTCCAGGTGTTTCAAAAAATCTTTGAAACATTTGAATACAGAGCTGAAATACTTTAATATCTTCTTTTTTGTTCATTTGAGAATGCATTATTCCTGATAACCATAAGAAAAACTATTTTATTAATATGTTTATGGCTGAAAAACAGAATTTAATAATCAAAGAGCCCTCCACATCTCTTTCTTCCTCAGCTTAGTTCTCCATCATATTCCTTCCTTCTCCCAGATATGTTTGCACTGAGTTATATTTCACTTCCCAGGAATATGAAAATTTACACACTTCCCCGTAAAAGTGCTTCTCCAGATCTTGTCATGGAAACTTGTGGCAATAACTGAAGGTCAGGATATCATACATGCAAAGCATTGTCTCTGAAAAATCTGGCACACAAAGCTATAAAGTTAAAATCTGCCTGGCTCCCTGTACATTCTATTAAGATCCCTGTCTTTTAGCAGTAGTGAAAGACATAGGTTTTCCACAGAGCCTTTCA
Source organism: Serinus canaria (assembly GCF_022539315.1). NCBI lineage: Eukaryota > Metazoa > Chordata > Aves > Passeriformes > Fringillidae > Serinus > Serinus canaria. The sequence continues at coordinate 24,316,086 of NC_066321.1, forward strand.
AAAACAGTCACTGCTTTACATTTCTGTTAAGTTTACATAATAAAGAAGCTTTAAACATTTTAATTTCCTTTTTAAAGCACAAAGAATTTTTTTTGTTTCCTTTCCTTTCTGATTGTACAGGTCAACTTAACTTAATCCAAAATATATTGCATGTCTCCAGGTTACTAGCCAGCAAATGACACAAGCTCCATAAAAAAACTCATGAATTCTTTGCAGAGAAAGTCATTTATTCAGTAAGACTTGGAAAGTTAGAACAGAGATTTAAATTTTAAAGTACATCTAGTGTGCAGGGGAGCTGCTGGCTGGCAGCCCCCATGGCTGCAGTTGCCCATGCACACACTGGTGCACTGGGAAGCAGCAGCACAGAGATCCTGACTCAGCCCTGCCCCAGTGCCCATCCTCCTGCAGAAGGGATTCTGTGCTAGGGACTCATAACGGGGCTCTAGTGCCCATCTACTTGCACCTAGTAGGCTACTTTATGCTGCTACTTGGTGGGCTACTCTGGCCCAAAGCAGGCACTTGAGGGCTTTTCTAGATTGCAGGGAAGTAGTATCTATTCCTGAGGAAGAGCTCCCTGGGAGCAAGCTAACTGTGGGCTGGGTTTGGGAGACAGGCGTTCAGCAAGAGACTAAGCCTAAGCTTTCAAGTTGGCCCTCTCAGAGCAATAGTTACTTGGTTGCAAAAAAAGGTGAAAAGTTGTCAAACCATTCTCAATTCCCATTTAAATTATCAGTTCCCTGAGCCTCTCAGCTCCTCTCAGATATCCTTTTCTCTGATATTTCTGCCCTCAGCAACTTGAATTTGCCTTCCAGGCACTCTTCATTTTTATAGTGATGGCTGGTGGGCACCCTTTGCTATTAAGTCACCAGCTTTCTTTGCCTCCACTCACCTCCAAGCCCAGGCTTTGGAGAGCTTACTACAAAATCTCTTTACCCAACATAAGCTTTCCCTCTGTCTTGATTCCACTCTCCCACCCTCCCACCACTGAACGTCAAAGCTGTTAATGCATTGTCAGGTGCCCTCTGAGTTTCTGGGAAGCTGAGCACATTTTTAGTGCCTTATCTAGATATTTTATGTGTTAAATTACTATCTCTTTGCAAAACATTGCTTCACCAAATACTTCACATTGCAGTGGAGTCTCTGGTGGTGTTTTTGATGGTGAACTTGCTGAAGATTACTATTTATGTCACGTGCTGCTCAAAGCTATATTCTGCTTCATGCTGCCTGTTTCCCATAGCAAGTGACAAGCTATGCTGTTAACAGTGAGCATGTAATCACACGCTGTACATTACAGCTTCAGCTGCAATGATTTCTTAAAGATTTTTAAATGATCTAACTGGTGAATATTTGGGCATATGGTCTGCCTTGTAATCCTGTTTGTTCTCAGTACATCACTGCTAAATTATATCTGCAGAACTAAGGATACCATTGTAATTATAGCCTCCATAAGGCTGTAACTGTCCAACAAAGAGTATTCATTCAGGTCACAACAGTATTTTAATGCCATTATGGCTACAGGGGGCTGCCTGGTAGTGCTGTTCCAACTTGCTGTTTGTTAATTGGTAGTCACAGATGTGGGCATTGAAAAGGAGTGGCTGGAAGTTGGGTGAAAGACAAGCTGACATAATTAGTGGGAGCTGGTGAGGAGATGGACACAGACTTGCAGGCAAAAGAAGCTCCCTGCTTGCCAGCTAAAAAAAGCTTCTGTCTCTGGCTGTAGGGGTTGCTTTCTGAGTCTCACTTCCATCTGCTTGGAAGATGGCTCTCTAAAGGTGGCAGACTAAATCCCATGCTCAGACAAAACACATCTCCTCTGTTGCACAAAGAGGAAGTTAAGAATAGAGGGGGAAAGCAATTTCTAAATTTAATCTCAACCAAGAACACACACTTGAGCCAGAAGAGTCCTTGGTGTTGAGACACCCCTGAGGACAGCTTATTAAAGCAATTTCCTTGATTACCAGAGGAGTGCACTCAGTGGCACAAGATGATATCTGCTCCTTGGAAGACCTCACAGTGGGGCTCCACCTCCATTCTCCCTTAGTTGTGTGCCACCTCTGGTCACTGTTATGCACCCAAACCAAGGCCAACTGCTTCATATGGATGAAGCTAAGACATGGGGGCAGATTATGGTCTACACTCATGATAAAGATATTGCAGTGGGAAGAGAAAGAGAGTTACTCCTCCTGGACATTCACAGCCCTTGCCTTGCTTAGGGAGGCCAAGCGTGCCATGGCACAGAGCGCTTTGCAGAGCACAGAGCAACCCTAGGAGTGCTGTTCTCTGACACTTCAGACATTCTTTCTTCTCACCTGAAAATCTGACCTACCAGACATGGGGCAATAGGGTCTGTCTATATCCAGCTCTCTTAATCTGTGAAGAGACTCTTTCCCAAAGCTGACAAGGTGGTAATTCATATGCATGTTCAGTTAGAAAACAACCTTCTTTCTGATGCTGTAGCATTTTTGCTGTAGAGTATTCCTAATAAGATTTGTACCTGGTTCTTACAGAACTGCATTCTACTGTTTTTCAGATCACATTTCCAAACTGGAAATATCTTTTTGAATTTTCTTCCTGTTAAGCAACGTGCCCATAGACCCTCTGTGCCTGGTGCCACCTGCAAATTTAACTAGCAGACACAAAAATTGTGTCATTTACTGAAGAGATACAAGACTCCTTCCCTCCAGCACCTATTCACACCCCACAGCCCCACCACAGTAGGTGCTGAGGAAGCACAGCACTAAAAGATGATTCTACTCCAGCAGAGCTTGCTAGCTTTTAACACTTTTAAATCTCAAGCTAGGCTTCACCCCATCTGCAGGACTGTGACACTGGGCCCTGAAACCACAAAGTCCTCTTTTGACATAGTACTGGATCCAGATGAGATGCAGTTTGTTTTCCTACAGCAGCCCCCACAGTGCTGTGCTTTGCATTGGTAGCTAGAAACAGGGTTTTGGCTGCTGCTGCATCCACGAGTACTCCTTTGCTGTGAACCCTCAAAGCACTCGTGAGTCTCCAGAGATCTGGCAAACCATGGCAGAGTTCTAGTTGGTGGTAACTGCCAAAAAAATGTGCTGCCAACGTTAATTAGAACTTTAGTATCTCAGATCTGTAAGTGGCCTTCTTCCTTTCCAAGTCTACAAAATTTGGTCACTGCAAATGCCAAGCTACCCAGAAATGCCTTTAGCTACACACAGTCCAAGGACATAATTTCTCTAGTCACTGAAAATGAACATTTCTCTAGATTTAAGTACAACAAGGTCTTGAGCTTTATCTATGCCTCTGGCATCAAGGCACATAAATCATCTCCTTATAGAAAATAACAGACATGATTTATGCATTTGGTAAAATTTTATCAATTTACAGCAATCAAATTAATTAGCTAAATTAATTCCTTTTAATTTATTTACATTGCCTAAGAATATTTCTTCTATGGATAGTTCAATTAACTGCAATGTTATGTTTCAGAGAAACTCCAAAGTATAGTCATTTGTAGATCATGCTTGGACTGCAATCTCAAATCACATCAGCTTTGACCAACACTGAAATGCTGGAAACTGTTATCTCACAGGTGATTCTCCATATTTCAGTTGGCTCAGGAGGTGGGTGCTCCCATGAAAAGTCACTCTCACAGCACACAAGGACTGACTCATCCAGGGACAAGTAAAAGTACAAATACAGTCAAGTCTGGCAAATCAAAGTTAACCCTTTATGTTCTACTGGAGCCTCAAAACTTGGCTCCCCACTAGTATTTTTGTGAAGAAATTACTCTAATTTTTGTTGACTAACAACTTAATTACTTAAGTAAACACAAGTTAGTGTCCTACTTTTTCTTCCACAAGAAGGCCTATGGAATTTCACTTTCCCCTGAGGAAGAGAGATGTTATGTCATTGTGTTGGTCTTGACTTTTTAAGTCTTCTCCTGTCATCTTCTTCCCCTCCCTCCTTTTCCCTCATATTCTTATTTCCTCAAGTGCTTCGTGGAGGCTTTTATAAATAACTGGACATACTGATTCTAACAAGCACTATGGCCAGTCAGATTCATTTCTGTATAACCCCTTGCAGTGCTATTCAATAATGCGAATAATTACCATAGCAACTGCAGCATGTGGTACATATGGTGCCTCTGAGAAACAAAGCATTTTTTTTTCTTTCTTTTTTTTCTCTTCTTTCTTTTTCTTTCTTCTTCTTTCTTTCTTCTTTCTTTCTTTCTTTCTTTCTTTCTTTCTTTCTTTCTTTCTTTCTTTCTTTCTTTCTTTCTTCTTTCTTTCTTTCTTTCTTTTCTTACCCTTAGAAAAAGAGCTACATACATTAGTTTTTAACACAAAATGATGTCCTACAGTGTTTATTAGAGGGGAAAAAAGGTTTACAAATGAAGAGCCATTTCTTCCTGTGCTTAGAAGCTCAGATAATCAATTCTTCATATATTGCCATCCTTTAATCTCTTATTTCCTCACATTATGAATGTTCACCTTTTTGCAAAATACAGACAATAGATCCTTGGACAACAAAGTACCCTGATTACATTTTCATGTGTTTGTACTGGCTGGACTCTCCAACAGACAGACAACACAAAGTGAAGGGTGTTGACTTATGGAAGGGCTGGATTAAATTTGAAGAGTAGCAGCCCTTCAGTCTTGCTTTCCACATCCCTTGGAGGCTTCCTCCCCTATGACAGGAACAGCTGAGCTATAGAAATGAAGCTGAACCTGACGTGCTGAGTGTATTTCTTATGTCCTGAACACACTGTTAATATCTCGTTATTAACATTGAGCTAAAACTGAGCATTGCAGGAGTTGTTTCACATGCAGCTCCACAGACAGCAGCACCACTCAGGAGTGGGGCCAAATACCATTTGGAACCAGTAACTGCACCAGTCTTGTGAGTCAAGGTCTTAAAATGTTTCACCAAGATGAAGGTGTGGTAGCTTTTGAGCTTGACTGGTTGTCTTTTAAGGTATTAGTTTGTTGGCCATACAGCTAGAATCACACATGCATGACATGGACAGTGGGGGTGGAAGAACTGCATTCTAGGAGATCAGATTCTGAAGCCCACAGCTTCAAAAGTCAAATTAGAATGCAGACATCACCTTTCACAAAAAAGCCCTGAAGTAATGTCACTTTTAAGCCTCTAGTAGGAAATGAAGACAAGGAAGGCAAGCAGGCTGAAAAGGGATGGTACTTTCATTGACTTGGCCTGCAAGTTACGTATCTCTAGCACACCTTTTCTCAGTCTTCAAGTGTTGCGACCATGTTAAATTTAGAGGGGCTGAGCAAATATCATCTTTGCTAGCAACCACAAACCAGCTCATACCCTTTGTACCGTCATCCTGCAGCAGGACATTGTTCCCAAAACCATCCCTTAACTGAACTGTCCTGGCACAGCAGGCTTGTAAGGCTAACTGCCTAAAGCTAGCAGTTGCCACAGGACTTCTAAGGGACAAGGAAAAAAGCTCAGAGCCTTGGAGCTTCCTCGGAGCTGCCTTTGTTTCTAGTTAAACTTTTCCCTCAGTCTCTCTTTGTTATCATCCTTCCCAAAGGACCCATATCAGAGAAAGATTTCCTGAATTTTCAGACATCTTCTAGGCTCAAACTTAGGAGATTGAAAAGATGTGACATGCATGCCTCCCTGTCTCTGCCCCACCTTTCCCTGCTGACATATCCCTGCCTGAGCCCAGCCTGGTTCTGCAGAGGGATGAAAGGTGTGGGGAGGGTAGGAATGCTGAAAACAAAACCGTTTTTCTGGGTGCCCTTCCTGCCTGAGAGAATGACTTATGAAGGATCCAACTTTCTTAGCTGACATTCTCCTGGGACAGTCCCAGATGATTGGATTCTTATTTAAGATTCTTTTTGACAACAGTAGGTATAGGTATTTGTAAATCTGGCATGAAAGATTAGTTATACCTAGCTATACACATTTGTGCATATATGTTGCACATAGAAATGACCACCTGAAGTATGTGAATGTGGACCTCTTTTTGTCTGTTTTGAAGCTTAGTTTTAGGGATCACCAGCAGTGCACATTCTCTCTGCAGTCTTCAGCCACCAAACTGAGATGAAGAAAGCACTGCCCTAGAGGTATTTATCAGCAAATGCAATTTGGAACTGAAATAAACACTTATTTTCAAAATTGAAATGTTTGTAACCATGTTGTCCTTGTTGGAATAAGGCGGCAAACATGATAAACACAAGCTCACAGTTTAACTAATAACGCCTTCAATAAATATAAAACAAGCCCTTAGTATTTGTGTGACTATATTAGTTCACAAAATATAATATAATCTTGGACTAGAATAACATGACTTATTTGAATATAATGTCTTCTCACAATCAACCTCTCCACATTTAGATGAATCTATTTTGAGCTGCCCTGCCACCATCCAGCAGCAATTTTTCAGACAAATAGCCACTAGGGCGCGCCTCCTCCCCAGCAATGGGACAAGCAGAGTAAACCTTCCAGTGTGAGAGACTATTTTGCTGAGAAGTGGAGAATTCAGTGACATTGGGAATTATTCTGCACCATTCACTTTCTTGTAACTTAACTCTTGGTAAAAAAAAGCATAATGTATAGTCTGGTTTACTGGGCTGATTTACAACACCTTAAGTGAAAAGAAGATTTCCTTCTTTTCATGCTGACATCAGCAGATACAAAGTGTGTATCTCATAACATGACATTGCTTTAGACAGAGCAATGCAGAAAAAAACCCTAAGAGGTTGTGGCAGCTAGGGAGCAGAGAAACAGCCCAGGAACCACAACACAGTACCTTGCACTCTCATTTGCCACAAGAAAAGCCACCAGCAACACCTCACAAAAGGAGGCTGGTGGGAAAATGGGGCTCCCACTCTTTGCTGCAGCTGTGTGGTTTATCACCTTCTCAGAGAGTTGGTGTCTCTGATCAGGCAGGGGGAGCTTGCCTTGTCCTGTGCAAAACACTGTCCTTAGAAACCACCTTCTTTTTGAAAGCTGAAGTTTCATTCGGCACATGGGAGGGAGGAGATAAATCATATCCCAATAAGGCTGTTCAGCTGTTCATTTTATGGAACTGTATTAGAGTGCCATGCTCCTACCAGGTAAACCCATGAATTCCCTTTGCTCTATCTCTTACATGCTACACATGTAGGACAATTAGATAAGAAAACCTCTGTGTGCTGTTACCTAGACTAAATAACACCAACTGGCACTTCTCACTTCTCACCCTAACCTGAGAGGCTGGACAGAACCTACCATGAGCATGTACCTTCATACACCACAGCTTTTACTATGGACTTCTTAAGCCAAACCTCTGTAGGTATCTTATAAGGTTGGTTATGCTGGTTTAAAAACAAACCACCACCACCAACAACAACCAGAACACACACACACAAAAAAAAACCAAAAACAACAACAACAAAAAAAAACCACAGAAAAAAACTCTCTTTCACAGACAGGATAACAGCATACCACACTTTCTGCCTTGATCTGAAGGCCATTTCTGTCCAAAGGTGAAAAGAGAGGCACATATGAAGTGCTAAGGTAACATGAAAGCACTCATGAATAAGATTCCTCTCCTGACTTCTATGCATCTTATGGTTCAGAGTTGGTCAGAAAAAAATACAACAGGGACACCAATACTGGTGTTTTTCACAGTATTTCATAGCTAAGCAGGAGGTGTCACCCTGTGATCTCTTTTGACAGGCACACACCTACAAAAAATCAGCATGTTGACACACAGAGAAGTGGCTGGAGCACAAGAGCCTGTTCTGGTCCCTTTGGGTTGACTGTGGGACCTAGCAACAAAGACTCCTTTATTTTCAGTTGAGAGAGCAGGGGAGAGCAAAGGATGGAGACAACAATTCATGCTCAAGGAGACAGCAGAGACAGAAAAAATGTCACTGCATCTGACCTAAGACAGCCTTGCAGTTCTGGAGGAAGCCAGCAGCAAGAGAGACTTACCTGTTTCTGAGACGTGACATATGACAACAGTCATGAGAGAGGCTCTGCTTTTCTCTGTGATTGCCATGGAGCCTCCATCTGCCAGGTGCCCACTCCTTTGCAATGAAGAAGGGATGGATGGATGGATGGATGGATGCCATGACAATCCTGGGACAACTCTACAAAATTGCCTCACATTGCAAAGTGAGGCAATGGCAATATATATAGAAGGCCAGATGCCAGCCTCTACATTAAGCCTGGGAGACTCCCTTGGCCTGTTCAGGTACTAGCACGTCTATATTTACCTCAGAATTTCCCCTTCTGCCCACAGACATGAGGAAAAGCTTCTTTATTCTCAAGCAGGTTTCTTAATCAAGAGGATGACCTACTGTGTGGGCTTCTCTTCAACAGAGTGAGACTTGAAAGAAATATAAATATTCTGGTCAGCCAAGAAGCCAAGTAGTGGACTTACATCTTTGCAAGCAATGCATCCCACACCTACAAGAATTCACAGGTGCAAACATCAACAGATCCTCAAACCTCTAGAGGGCAGTTCTTGCCTGAATTTTATGCCTCATGTAGTCCAGAACAGGTCTAAAAGTACCACAAAGCACATATCAGCAAAAAGCAATGCACTACCCACAGCTCTGCTACCACATCACTTCATTGCTCTTCAAGATTTACTGCAATAAGCACATTGCACAGGACAGATCATCTCAGCTGGATAACAGGGAATCCTTCAGAGAGACTGATAGGAGATAGCATGGAAAGGAACCACCTGCTCAGTGGTTTAGGTCTGACACTTCTCCCAGGCGGGTTATGTGAAAGCTGTCTCTGGAATGAAGAGTTTCCAGTTTGTAGGCTTGGTATTAGAAGAGCCCTCTTAGAAAGAACTTCTGTGTTTCTGTCCCTTATTATACAAAATGAACAGGCTGGACAAAACAAATAGAAGCAAGTAGTGAAGATAATGGTATGCTCCAGTGAAGAGCTCTTTAATAGTAGTCACGTGTAAACAGTAGTAGCAGTGACAGTGATGTCACCTGTGTAATGCTGACCACAGGAGGCCATGTTACCTGCTGCACAAACCTGGACTGTGTACATGCATAGGCTTGTGAGAAAACTTCAAGGCTCTCAAGATAGTCTGTAGTGGAGAGAGTTTGCAACAACAATATTACAAGCTGAAATAACCCCTACAAGTAGATGTATTAAGAGGACGTGTGGAGAACTCCTCCAGTCCATTGGCTTACTTCAGGCAGTGAAGTGAATGTCTAGACATATCTAAAAAATGATAAATGAGCTTCCCCGTTTTTGTTTTATCAGCTACATTGACGATTCAGCAGACAATGAGAAAAGGAGCAGTTGGTTATGCTGAAAGCACAGGGACTTGCCCTGCACTGAGTCCCTGGACCTGACACTGTATTGTCACTACTTCAGCCTGTAGGCAAATCTGTAGGAACATATGTTACAGCACATGCCTGATTTCAAGTAAGTTGTTTACCTTAACATGAATTACCAGAGCCATTACAAGACAGCTGGGATGTCTGGTTCATGTTTTGGTCAGCTCATTGGGCCCTACCCAGAGTGCCTTCCCAGCAGGCAGAACAGCCACATCCCACGGAGCCCTGCGGCTGGAAGCTCAGCCACATGCAGAGCCTCTTTGCTGGAGAGAAGTGCAAATCTGGTGTAAGCAGGTGCAAATTTCCCTGAAACCAACACTACACTCTTGATACTCAGCATCTCTGGCTATCCCAGTTATGATCTATTGAAGTTCTTATTCCCACGGTTTTTGTGAGATTGGCTGTCACTCTACATCAATCATGGGAAAGATTCCAGCTCAAATACCTGCCTCATAGCTAGAGAGAAAACTGGGACTGTGACAGCTCAGCTTAAAAGATTGCAAACACTGGTTAGCTGCTAAGATGGTTACCATGAGCAAATAAATATAGCTTATTGCAATAAACTCTCCAGTTTATCCAGGTGACTTTCAAAACTTTAATAAATTCTCAGGTACATTTGTTTTCACACTGATATAAGAAACAAAACCAAATCTTCTACAACTCTCCTGGGGTCTACTTATGAGATGTCATGAAAGTTACACACTCCCTGAGCACTGGAGGTAAAGTATGCCCTTCTTAAATAGACCAGAAAATACATTCTGAAATTCTTCTGAGTTACAATCATGAGAAAAACCCCACAAAAATAAAACCCTTTTATCATTCCCAGTGTACATAAAGTCTAATGAATTCCATGCTGAAAAAGGCAGTTAAAGGTAGAGGTGGCTTGAGAATATGTTTCCTCTCCCTTAAAATATCACCAATAAAATATCAGTATGCACAGCTCTAATGCTTTAGATTAAAAAAGAAAAAGTAAAACAGAAACACCAGGGTACACAGGAAGTCCCAGAAGTATCCTACACTGTTCTTACAAGCACATATTTGGCGCTACACCTATGCTTTTAGCATGTGTTAGCATTATGAAACTCTCACATCCCATCTAAAATCCAAATCATAACTGGTTATCCACTGTGATTGTATTTCCCAGGACTGATCAGGTGATTTACAGAACTAGCAAAGACTGCCTCAAAAGAGTTCTGTACTGCAACATTTGCATGTTATTAGATACGTGATTATTTGTGTAGCTCAAGTTATGCAATTCAACTTTCTAATGTACTTCACAGTGTGAAGGCACAGTTAATTCTAATATTTCCAACTAACACAATCTGAAACCTTAGTATTTATTCATAAACTCTCTGGAAAACAATTTCAAATAACAAATCAATGTAAGAATTTCACAACTATTTCTGAATAGAAAAAAAGGAGAATTGTTAAAGGAATCCTTTATTAAGGATTATTCCTTTCTGACTCCATATCAGGCTTCTAAAAGCTTAGCAAGGGAAGCTGTAGAAGTCTTTGTTAATGTTACTGGGGCTCCAGGTTTATTTTGGATGAAAATATCTGTTCAGGTTCTGGATAAGGCAGTTATTGTATGGATCTCCTCACAACCACCAGCACTATAAACTGAGCCTGGGATCAGAGAGTCATACTGGATTCCTTTGGTTCTCTTTAGCATCCAAGAAGGCAGGAAAAGCTCTACAGCCCCAGTGATAACCTCAATAAAGCATAGGGAGCTGTACTGCCTTCAGTTTATGAAGCAGATTTGCACAGGTGCTAAAGTGACAATGAACTAACAAGAATATTTTTCTTGTCACACAGTGAAAGGAATTGGAGGCAATCCTCTTCCCTGGATATTCCAATGTTGCAGTGGGACTCTCAAGCAATGCAAGACATCTTTGCCAGAAAAGTCAGCAAATGCAAACAATTACCAGATCATTAGAGCAAGACTTCAGTTTTACCCAATCACATTTCAGAGTCAGATGAATATAAATTTTCAAATGACACCAAAAACTTTTCATGCATTTTGTGGGTTTAGGACTTGTAAATTATATATTTCTATTAACATTACTTTAAAGGGCAGTCTTATCAATTCAGAAGAGTTCACATGGAAATAATTTAAACTCCACAATAAATATTTCAAGCTCTCCCTTTTCATTACATTCTAAGAATAGCCTCATGTAAGTGACAATTGTAAAGTCCCTGTAAGATGAAATTTTTACCATTCAAATCCATAACTGTGTTTGCAATGCTTTAAAGACAGTGTACAATTGATTTATGGTGTACAATTGGTTTATTCACTCTGTTTTTTCTCCACCTGAAAAAATGGGCTGAATGGAGATGTTCCTTGTTATAGATTTTAAATTTGTTTTTTTCACCTGTGTTACATATTGACTCTTGATAGAAAACTGTAGCTGTATGGTGTAAATTGTGAAATAAATAAGTAGAGAGGATTAGGCCCTGACCTGAACGTAAAAGACAGAGGCATAAGGAGGAGAGCAGGATGATCTGGCTTAGCAGTGATAGATATTATATATCTCTCCCTGCAGATGGCTTTGGAAAGCCTGCAGTATTGCTCCCGGCACAATGAATGATCACACCTTGATTTTTGATCTTTGAATATCTCCAATATTAAAAAATACTTTAGATTTGCTTTGTTTCAGCCAGGGAAATACAAGGGGGAATCAGAGAGGAGACTTCAGGCTTCCCATAATCCCATGAGAGGGAGTGGTTGTGAACTTCCTTTTCCTCTCATCAACCTCTCTTCAGCAGTCTGACTGAACATAATTTCTGGCTTGATGTTGGTATTTCATGCTTCAGATTTATTTTTGCCATCTTTTCTTCCCCAAAAACTAAGTGAGAGAATGACATAAAGTTTCCCAACCAAGGAATCTGAAAAACTTCACATCTGTTTATTGTTCATGCCAGGGCTGATAAACAATCACTAGAAAGGGGGAAGGGAATTCTTTCTTTACAGAGGTAGGCACGGTCCGCCAGGATCTCTGCACTTGCCTCAGCTCTCCTGCACCTTTACTCACAGAAAAGGGCCCTCCCTGTACCTTGACAATTCAAACCATACCATGCACTCACACAGCAAAAGGTGCTGCCAGCAAGTGCAAAGAGCTGAGGCATCAGAGATGCTGATTGCAGACACCCTCATTGGCACCAAAGGGTGAGGGAGAGGCAGGAATGCTTATGAGAAATCAGAGCTAGCCTAACAACTCAGCTGCAGTGTGCTTTCAGGGGAAATGTGATCTACAGCACAGTCAGAATTAGACCTCAGCCCTTCCTAAGCCTCAGTTTATCTGTTGTTGACTAGTTTCTTCTTTTTTTTTTTTTTTTCGGTGGCAGTAGCAGTTATGATTTAGATAAAATGTATAATACATACTTTGACACAAAACCATGGTAAAACAATTTGGTCTTGGTGTTTTGTTTGCAGAAAGCATGACTTTATTGTCAGCAGCTTTACAATAACACTGGAGAAACCCTGATGGGTCCAACTAGCATCAAAGTACACATACAAGGACAAAGTGTGACACCATGAAAACCAACCTATTTCTTGTAGACTTTTCCTATCTTGTTCCAGATTTGAGGCAAAGTAAAAAAATTTCTGAGCTTAAGCTTGCTCTTTCTATTCCTAATTTCTGAGGAATTTTATCAGGTGATTTTTTTCCCCTAATGAAATAACAAAACAATTTGAAAACTAGAGTCACCTCTGTATTTCTTCGGGCTATATGCTGCATTACAACTATTCCAGACTATTTCTAGAACTAGGCAGTACCTTAGTTCCATACTCCAGGGACATATCTGTACCTGCTTAGCAGGTACTTGTGCTATTATCCCTCAAGCCTGCTACTCTGAGTGCAGGTGTCAGCAGTTTTTCTCCACCTTCCCAGAGCTGCATTCTGAGGCATCCTAGGGTTCTTTCTGGCTCCAAGACACAGGACAACCATGTAAGCATCACCTGCTAGCCAGGCAGCAGAAAAGAGAATTATGCCCTCACAACTTCCACAGTCTCCTGTGGCTTTCTCTGTGCTGAATGGAGACTCAAAAATAAAATAAATTCCACAACCACATCCTAGTGTTGCCACAGCCAGATCCTGACTAAGGTCCATCTGTGAGTAAACAATACAGTCAGGACTCTGTCAGCATGTCAACAGCAAGATACTATTTTCAAGGGACAGAATAATGTAGAATCATTCATCTTCCTGCAAAATTGGAATAGCAAAAGCAACATTTTTTTCCCTAAGTCTTTTGGACACTGATTCAGAATACATTTAGACAGATTTAGGAAGTTAAACACAAATTTTCCTGAGCACTTTGAAAGTGCTCAGGCATTTACATGCCTTCATGAAGAAAGGCTTAGACCTCAAGGATAAGAACCATCTCTCTCTCTGAATATAAAAAATACCTGTCAGAGTAACACTGCCTAAATGACAAACAGGGGATGGAGAAATTTGGGCCCTAGATTGTATGAACAAACTATTTTCAGTTGTTATCTGGAACCTTTCAGGATCACTTTGAAGATGAAAAAGATAAAAATGAAAAGTCACTTAGCCAGATGAGTTCTACCCAGTTCGACAGCTAAATCTGGACTGACTCCATTGATTTTGGTGAAGTAATCTTCTCTTTATACCACTTGAACAGAGAAATTTTGGCCTGGGGTCATGTCTAGAAATGTATACTTTTCTAAGTTTAAAGAACAAAAAATATTTAGGAGGGCAGTGAGTTTAAAAGTAAACAAAAAAAAAAAAAAAGAAGAAGGAAAAAAGAGAATTTTTGGGGTAAGAGAAAGTGGGAAAAGGATGAAAGAACATAGAGACTTTTGAAAAGACTTCCAATTGGATTAAAATGATGATAAATGGAGGTGCAGCACAGGGGTCAGGCTCCTCTCGATAACAGGATCTGAGTGCTCTCAAACAGTTGGTGTCTGTCAGTTATATGGGAGCCCCCTCAGTCTCTTGTGACTAGAGTTTTTCATCGTGTGTTTCTGACAGGATAAAGCAGAGCAGCTAAACAGGATAATTCCCACATTCTGCTGGGTGAGTCATTTCCCTCATGCTTTTGAAAGCCTTGCAGGCAAAGGGGAGCTGTGCTGACAAAGCAGAGGAAGTGCACTTTTTCAGATTTCACAGGGCACCTGGTTCAAACATGTGTCGTTGTGACAGAGAACACCTGCAGCACGGTTCAACAGCAGTCTGGCAAGCACAGCCAACCAGCTCAGCTGGGGTTATGCACAACACATGGGCTAGAGGGCTTTATTCTTTATTTTTATGTTGTTTATTTAAACTTTCTGGGTAGTAGGATGAAATCTTCAACCAGTGCACTTTTCTCTCTCATTAGATGGCGAGAGGCAATGACTTAATTAATGAAGCTGGCTAATGCAGAAACAATCTCTACAGCAAAGAGCCCCATGTGTGAAAGAGTATATGTAGAGCTTATTGCTATTTGGCAAGGCTGAGCTCAACTGGAGCATCACAGCATTAACAGTGTTCCTGAATGCCAGTTTAGCATTATGGAGGTAAAAGAGCTGCCACTGAGAGCAATCTGAGCGGCTGGTGAGGTTGTGGAACCTGGTGATTAGCAGACTAATTACCCCCTATGGCTCACAACTTATTAATCAACTATTAAAATAGTCATTTTCAAGAACAGACTCAGATGTGTCAGAAGGAAAAAGGCTGGGGTAATTAGTCTGTAGCCACTTTGGGCCAAGCTGAATTCAGCTATTCCAGCAACCAAGAACAATACCTCTGAACTGTTGAGTGTTTTAGACCCTGCCCAGGACCCAGAGCTCTCCAAAACTTCTCAGTGATAAACACCTTTGGCCAATGAATTCTCACAGCCTCCTCTTTCTTCCCTGTTCTAGTAATCCTTCTCACCAGGATGTGCATCCCATTCCCCTGCCCCAGCGCCCTAACATCAGGCATTCCAGGCAGAAAATTACAGCCGTGCTCTGAGTGTCAAACATCCACCTGGCCCCTGGGTTGATGAGCTGACTGAAGTTGCTGTTGAGCACTGAACAGATCAGAGGTCAAATGTGCCCAGTCCACATTGAACCCCACTAGTGCCTTCATGCAAAGCTGTCTTTTAAGCTTAACCCTATGCCAAATGAGGGAGAAAACAGAAAGCAAAAGAAGGTTTCACTTAAACCATGGCTCAGCTGCACTCACATTGCCTCCCCAGAGCTCTAGCATCAGGATGGGAGTTGTTCTGAGTGGGCTCCAGGGCAGACATGCTGAGTGAAAACACCTGCTAGTGACACACCATCAAAACACACCCATGGACTCCAGCTGCTGGCAGACACCAAATGGCAGGAGACCTATCCCCCACTTGTTTGAACAATTTTACCTTAGCCCATGACTTGTGCTTCCAGCTCTGTGCACAGTGGCCAGCCTAGCAGTCCAGGTGATCTCTTCATCCCCATTTGTTCCTAACGCTCATTCCTTTTTCTAGACTTTATCCCTGCCTCTTCCATTGCTTTGGCAGATTTGTGTAAAAAAGGCAGGCTTGCTAAAACACTGTCCTCTTCTGATTCCTGCTTTAAATCCCCCCCCGCTGAAATGCCTGCAGAACATTTGGTAACAGCCAGACCATGCACAAGAGGACACTTTTATCTTTCAAGCTAATGAAGAATGTTTCATTGTTTAAGCTGCCTCTCTGCCTGGCCAGGGGCTTCTGTCTCACGTATCTGTATGTGCAGCTAATCAGGTCTTCAGTGAAAGGACTGTCTTTATTACTTGTGTCCAGCACTTAGCACGACACTGTCCTGAGCACATGCTGAGGCTGCTGTACAGAGTAGTAGGGTAATTCACATATTTTCAGATCAGATGGGCTTAATGAAAAACCCAGTGTATTTCAAGAATTGGCCAAAGATGTTTCTGAGCACTAAGATCCCCAAAAAGAAAAGTGATGCTTCAGAAAACTCCAAAAGGGCAAGAATGCCTGTATCTGGAGGGAAAAAAAATACTTGAGAAGAAATAATAAAGCTAAAATTCAATTCCTAGAAAGATGTTGGAAAAAATAAAAAAAATACTCATATAACTTGAAGGAAACAAAAAAAAATGAGTAATAGCCAACACGGATTTGTCACTAAGACACCATGTCGAACCAGTGTAACTTCTTTCTATAACAGGGGAATAGCTGTAGGGGAAAAAGAGAAAATGTCATGAATCTTGACTTCAGTAAGGTTTTTGACACTGACATTTTACTTTGAAAAAGCAAATGAGGAAATGTGGGCCAGACAAAAGTATTCCAAGGGTCAGGCAGTGCAGACTTGGTTGGAAAATCATTCACTGTCAAAGCAAAAAGATGGGCCTAGTGAGGTTCCACAGGGATGATTTAATGTTCTCTCTGGGCCTAGATGACAGATTAGTAAAGACATACACCAAAGCTACAAATGAGGTAGACATCAACCAGCAACAATCTACTGTATTTTTATAGAACAAGGCTGGGCAGCACTTCTGTAAAAAAGATCACAAACTGAACATGAGCTGAAAGCACCATAGCATTCCTTATGGGGAAAAAAAAGGAAAAGGGAAAAGGGCACATATCTTCCTGTACAAACAACAGCACAATATGTGTATCTAATGAAATAATGCTTTCAACCTATTATTAAGGCCTCCACTGGAGCAATAACTAGGCAAAAGACACCCAGACCAAGCTGGGAAACAAAAGGAGATTGACAAGAGAAGACAGCATAAAGACTGCATAAACTATTGCTGTTTGGTGAGGTGATGGTAAAAGGAGGGGAACTGAAATACCATTCTGAGTCCTGAAATACAGAAAGAGCAGCTTCAGAAGAAGCAATGAGTTTGCTTTTCCAGTAGTGGTGGACAAGATGAGTTGTAATAGACTGAAATTACCACAAACATTGGGTTAATCATTAAAAATTCTAACAGCAGTGTACCATAAAACTAGATTTCCTAGGGAGGCTATCAAATCACCAAAGGTTTCTAAAAATGTTAGACAAAATATCTTCAAAGAACAACATGGGTCTAAGCGCAAACACCTTAGGACAGGGAGCTGGACTACACCTTCATACTGAAAAAAAATAGTGCGATTTTGGATCAACTTCATCCCAAAGTTCAAAAGCACATATGTTCTAGTGCTTCTGCTTCCTAAACTGTGATGTAATCAGGGAGGATTTTGTTTCTGCATGGTATACTTTTCATGGGTATTCTTCTGCCTGCAAAACGCAAAATGAAGGCCAGCATTACTATACTAAAGAATTTACACCCCATTTGCACAGGAACAAATCCTACACAGTGTAGCATTAAACAGTAAGACATGAAGCTCAGAGTTGTTTCTGCGTTAGAATAACAAAAGCATAATACAGTTACCCTTTTGATATTGCATTTTAACCCTTTTTTCTCCTGAAAGAGGGGCATGCATCCATCTGTGCAGCAAATTGAACTCCTTTTCCATACTCCTGCTAACACAGAACCTTGTTACATTGCTCTGGTGTAGCAGCAGTTCTAAGGTGCTGTTGAAAGGAACAGGACAGACTCTCAACCTGTGATGTATGAGTGGAGCTCTAAGTGTGGCTAACACATCAGTACACTTGTTTCATGCCTAGAGTCAAATCATTGCAAGATGTGATCTTAGATCTTAAAACTAGGACTAAGCTCAGTTAACACTTGACTAGGAGACTTTAAAAGAAAAACCAGGGGCTGGGGGAAGTGTTCAACAAAGCTTTTAACCAGCTCCTCAGCATGGTGCTTGGGGTCACTCTCCAACTAAATGGGTCATGTTTCATACAGAAGAGTCTTGTGGTTACAAATCTGCAGAGAGGAGAGGGGGAGGGAGAGGGGGAGGGAGAGGGGGAGGGAGAGGGAGAGGGGAGGGAGAGGGAGAGGGGAGGGAAGAGGGAGAGGGAGAGGGAGAGGGAGAGGGAGAGGGAGGAGGGAGAGGGAGAGGGAGAGGGAGAGGGAGAGGGAGAGGGAGAGGGAGAGGGAGAGGGAGAGGGAGAGGGAGAGGAGAGGAGAGGAGAGGAGAGGAGAGGAGAGGAGAGGAGAGGAGAGGAGAGGAGGAGGAGAGGACGAGGAGAGTCGAGGAGAGGAGAGGGGACGAGGAGAGGAGAGGAGAGGAGAGGAGAGGAGAGGAGCGGAGAGGAGAGGAGAGGAGAGGAGAGGAGAGGAGCGGCGCGGATGAGGAGAGGAGAGGAGAGGAGAGGACGAGTGAGAGGAGAGGAGAGGAGAGGAGAGGAGAGGAGAGGAGAGGAGAGGAAGCTGAAAAAGGGAAAAGGGGAAAGCAAAAAGGAAAAGGGAATGAAAGGCAAGACAAGACAGAAAAGAAGCTGCCACAAAATGAAAGATTTTTCAAAAAGAAAAGACTGGCTATGAAACACAAGTTAACACAGAAGTAAAAGCCCATGTTTTTCATTTTAAAAATTAAAATGCAATGTTCCAACATTTTAGTTTTGTTTCCTGCATAATTTCTGTTCTCTTAAAAAACAATAGTTAACATATCAGCATTTTGTCTTAAGCAGTAATAAAAAATCTCCTGAAATGCTGAAATTTTCCACAGGAAGAAAGTCCAAATGTTGCTCATTTCTATTTAATTTTTTTTTCACCTTTTCTGCCAATTACATACTTTTGTCATCCCACAGACAAGAGGGTCTGTGGAAATGCCTTACTCTGGGAAAGCTGTCAAGAGATTCCCAGCTGTCCACTCTGTCATTCTCCCAGGGATTCCTGCTCTGACAGCAGGTACTCCTGCTCTGCTTGGGAACTAACTCCTGGGAGTCACTTGGGTTTTCCTTAACAGTTTGACCTATAATTTACATCAGTTCTTAAGATGTTTCATGAATAGACAAACCAGAGGTACGGGCAGGAATACCTGAGAAAAGGCAAGGGTAAATCCGATGCAGGCAACGAGATCACATTGTGCTGGGGTGAGAATGACAATAACAACAACATAATTAAGTCTTCTGCAAAAACTACCTATTTTCAGGAGCCAGACCAAGCTGACTGTGTGTTCGTCAAGTGTAAGACTTGTTGCCCCTCCTCTTGATAAACCTGAGTGCTGATAAACCTTACAGCAAGAGTGCAATGCACATCATTACAACACAAACAGGAGCCAAAAAAGCATTTGCTGTGGGTATGTGGCCATCAGCACTGGAAGGCTTCCCAGAAACACAGTGTTTCCAGCAGCCCCTTCATGGATGAGAGGGAGGCTGTCCATCACACAGGGATCATCATTTTATTATTGCTGTACTGATTAGTTGGGATTCAGCCCAAGGAAGAGATGTCTTGGAGTGGTGTGCTCTAATTGATTTAACCAGTGCAGCACAAAGCCTGGTGAGTACTCTTTTTTGTTCATGGGGAGGCAGAATCTTGCAGGCAGGTCAAGATGAACCAATAATGTCATCTTGGGATAGACATTTGAGCCAGCAACACAAGAAAAGGAAACACACCTTCCTCTGGTGACACACTTGTAATACTCCCATATTCACAAAATTGCTGTGGTGCTGTGTCAGCACAAGAGTGTGGAGAGAAAGCACAGCAGTCCAAAAGGGAAACTGAGAGAAGGACAAGGATTAAGGACAGGCTGAACACTCCAGCTAAGAGGAAAGAGGGATGCTTCAAAAGTGATCTGGCCATGGATGAAGATGAGACCATCAGCCTCACCACAAGCATCAACATTCCATGTTCATCCCAGCTTCTCAACTAAAGACTCAGCTGGGGGTGGGGGAAAGACATCTTAGAAGGGAAACACATTGTTCATAATAAGCAAGGCAGAAAATAAAGCAAAATCCATTTTGGATTCTTTAATTTCCTCAGCAAAAGGGGAGACCTGGCAGACTTCTCCTGAAAAAAGATGGAAATGTAAGCTAAGGAAAGCCATGCTGTGCTACCAACATTTCAAAACCTAACACTGAGACTGGGAGAGGACTCATCTCCTTCAAAGGGGATCTCAAGTTTTCCTAGAATTAAGTTACATCATATCCCATTTTCACTTTGACAGAACTTATATATCAAATCAGAATAATTCATCTAAGCCTTGCAGATAATTTCTTCATCAACATGCTTTATTAAAAAAGCAATTTCAAAAAATCTTGACCTTTTATAGGTCACTTCTCTTTTCCTAACCAATCAGATCTCATTGTTCCTTGAGGTCCTAATCAATTATCAGCCCATTTATTTCACTTGATATGAAGACTGTGCCCAATTAATTCAGAGATGCATTAAAGTGAAAGCTTTTACAATTGAAATGAATGTTTTTTACTTTCTGTCATGTTCTGTTCTGGGAAATTAAGTTTAAATAAATGTTAAAGGAATTGTCAATAATGCGTCGCAGAAAGGTCAGGGTGGTCAGGCATTAATACAAAGGATGTTTTATTTCTTTATTATTAGAATGTTTTCTTCCTTTTTCAGATAAAAGAGGAGATGTGTACAGCTACACACCTGTGGTACAGTGGAAGCTTTATTTAAGAGAATTGTGATTTGATACCTTCTCAGCCGTGGCCATTTCCTGTATCTATTCTTCTGTCTTAATTAATTAAAACTTAAATAGGCTTTCAATTTTATCGTACATCAGGTAGGCTGAACTCTGTACTAGTTAAACAGCTCATTAGAAAGACTGGCCTAAGTAGAGATGAGATCTCTGATTCTACAGCAGAAGTCTTCATCCATTTGAAAATGCAGTAATATCTCAGAGAGCTAAGACAGGCAGGCAGACTGGGTTTTTAAAATGGTAAATAATGTGTCAGCTGTATCCATATTCCTGCTCATAAATTTCTTTCCTTCAGTTTAGTTTAGTGGAATAAGTTTTGCCTCTTGCAAGATTTTCTGGATATCTTCTCTATGTGGATGGAGTATGTGGAAACTCTTGTCCCCTCTAGCTTTGTAAGAGCCTTAGATGAGGGGACACCACATCAATCCTAGCAGGCTTATCAGTAATGGTCTTCTGCAGGCACAAGAAACTTATCTTCCCTGCAGCTCTGGCTGACAGGAAAAAACTCCCTCTGTTTTATAGAGGTGATCCTTAGAGAGGAGCTAAGGCTAGAAACCACAGAGGGACCCTGGAATCCCTGGTGACCCAGCAGCCCGCTACTGAACAGCCAGGTGGCTGTCTAATGAAAAAGAACACACAACACAGTGTGGTCTTGTTAGTGTTTAGTAAAGAACCCTTGGCATTTTAGGGAATCCCTATGAATAGAGAATACCTCCAAAACTCATGTGTCTGCAAATCTTGGGCTACACACACCCAGTTTTATGTCAGCCAGGGAAAAAATCAGCATCTCTTCAGTATAATTGTGAGGCCTCAGTGTCATGGAAACCCTCTCTGTGGGCTACCTTGGGACTTGAGAAAGCAGGGTTGTGCCAACATACCATTTCTGTTTTCTTGTTCTGCTGGAGAGGGTTATGACAGAAACGAGCGGTGAACAGCTTCTCCAAGCACTGCATGGTTCCTTATCTTACTGTACAGGAGCACCCAGTAATTCCAGCACTCCCAGAGCAGGCATTGAGCTTTACCACACAATACAGGCTAATCCCACACCACTCATTGCACATTGACTAAATGTGTCTGGAGAGCTGTGTTTGGCAGTTGCTTTGGGATTAGGCAGAAATAATTTAGAAGTGCTTTACGAAGCAGAACTGTACTTACTTCTTCTGGTATTGTATTTCCTGCTAGAACAAGTAAGCCAAAGTACAGTTACAAGTGTGTGAAAGGAAGGGAAAAGCTGGTGGCAGGTGGAATACGTGCCTTCCACCTCAAATGCCAACAGTTAAAAAATGGATTGTTTTAAATCTGGGAGTTTGCACATGTAAAATGGCTTTGCTGATGCAGGAAAAAGCATCTTGTTCTTCCTCTGATGGCTCAGTTGGGAATTGCTGCAGAAAACATGCCATGTGGAGGAAGAGGGCTAAAACTAAGCTCCCCAGTGTTACCCATTTGTCTTTTACAATGTGGCTGCAATTATGGTGTTTTCATTGTTTCAACAATCTGTACAGAATGAGCCAGGGTCCCCTCTGGTTTTAAAAAGTCCCTAATCAACAATGATACTGCCTTAAAAAATCTGGGTAGGAGGCTAGGAAACACAGGTTTGAACTTCATGGGAAAACCTCTCTTGCTCTCCTCAGTTTCCTGCGCTTTAGTGACACCACTTGCAACAAAAAATTCATCCTTCAAATGGGATACAAGTTTCTGTGTATAAAGTGGGAGCAGTTCAAAAGCAAGAAGGTTTTTCAGTTTAAAACCAGTTTGCCATGCAGGTGCCATTTTTCAAGGAATATGTAAAGAATGCTCAGGCCTTCCTCTTGTTTTTTACTTTCAGCATTCTTCTTTTTTTCTGTAGATTTTTAATGTTTGTGAAAAGAGAAATATACCAATCAAACAACTGTGGAAACACAACTCAAATGCAATTTATTTTGTGCTGGAGTTTGCAGAGAGCCTGAAACATCAACTCTGAGATGCATGATCTACTCTTGTCATTTCAAAGCAAGCCAGTTCACATTAGAACTGTGGTACCCAGCAATTCCACCAGCTCCTCCACAGTCCTTGGCATGTAAGAATGGTTAAGGAGCATGGCACTATGAAGATTTGGATTATGGTTAGGTCCTTAACCCCGAGGAAGCATGGGAGATCCATGATTGGGTTTCATGAAAAAGAGCTAACTCTTAAAAGTTTGAAAAATATTGCTCCAAGATACTAAGCATCCTCAATTCCCACTGAGCTCCAAGTAATTAGGTAATGGAGCTTATTTTCAGTCTTTATCCCATACTTTTCTTAAAGCTTTAAGCCAAAATACATCATCACTCATTCTGAACTGCTTCCTATCCTATGAAGCTGAACGAGCACTTACTACTAAACCTGTCTCTGGTTTCAAATTCATTGCTTGATATCACACCCCAGGAATGGGGCCAGCAGGTTTTTAGGGATTTATTTGCAAGTCCAGATTAGTACTGATTCATTTGCCACAACCATCTGTATTTCTTTAAAAGGGGTACTTATACCTTTAACTACCTTCATTTAATTTTATTTCTTAAGCATCAAACAAAATAACTGGAACTTTGTGGAAATACGGATTCAATCAGTGATCATTGGCTTCTTTTTTCTTTTTTTTTTTTTTTTTGCCTCAGTTATGAAAGGAGATGAGGTGTTTAAATTACTAGATTTCACATGTGGAAGGAATAAGTCTGAAGGAAATAGCATAGAATTCCTTCCAAGCTTGAATTACAAATTATCCCAGGACCCAGGAGAGGAGCAGAGCAGAGCAGAAAACAAGATTTGAGGAGATTCTTTGTCAAGTTAGTGTCTCAATCAGCCTTGAAAGGCACCTTGAGGACCCAATTTCTTCCTTATGTTGCATTCCTTCCGTGGTGTAGAAGCTTAAGGGCTCCAGTTGGTACCTTTTTCAATAGCTCCTTATATGATGTGCTGAAGTATTTATGTTGCAATAATGCATGTTAATGTCAATTTTGCAAGAAAAATGAAGTAATAGATGCACTGTTTGCCTCAAAGAATTTACTTGTTAGTGTGAATCTTGTAGGTACATATTACTCACATCTTACCACCCTACAGGCTCAATGGGATTCTTTAAAAAAAAACCTTGTAAGGTTTAATATGTGAGTATTATTAAACTGTTCAGATCTCAGCTAGGGGAATTAAGCCCTTTCAATAAAGCAAGAATGGTTATCTCCATCCATTCTCTTACCATGCCAAGTTTCTTTTCCTAAACAGGCAGGTTTCTCTGGCAAGTCAGTAAAGTAAATGATATGAGTATTCAGATTAATAGTCCAGGAACTCTAATCAGCCATATGCCAATGGGTGCTGTTCCTGTTCTGAATATCTACAAATGTAGAGAGAAATCTCTGCCTAGAGGTTATCTTTAATCTGGCATCAAAATAGGGGAAGACAGCTTCCCTCTCTGGTGCAATGCATTTCTCATGTCAGTTGGTGCCAAAAGGATTCTGCAGAGAAACAGCAGTAAAAGGAAAACCAGCAGCCAAGCTCTTGTATCATGTTTTTAAATTAATTTTTTAATTTCTTTTTTAATAATTGACCTGTCAAGATAATTACTGCAGATCACGAGACAGTGTTGCTGGCTCATTTAGGAAAAGTGAAACTATTTGGAGGAGGATATACATTTTCAAAGGGATCCCTGCCTGAAATGGAGTGTAATTTCACTGTCATTGTAAGCATTAGGGAAGACGGGCAGGAGGGGCACCTGAGGGTGGGGTGGGCACTGTAGTCTTTGGTAATTTTAGCTTTTGTCAGGCTTTTGAGGGTTAAAAATCCATCGGCAGATGAACTTGCTCTGTAAAGGCTCCAACTGAAATTAATGAGATACATTTTGCTTGGAGACGACTGCAGTGCAACTCACTTTTTCAGTGACAGGCTAAGAATAATGCTACATCTTGCATTATTCAGTGTACAGTTTGCATAGTCTGTAACTATAAAACCTTGTCCACTTTGTTTGACTCTTATGCTTACATCCAATGGGGCTTGTTTACACTCTGCTTCCCCTTCAAACTTTTCTCCTCCAAATACTCTCCAGGGACTGAGCTGGAGCATCTCTGCAGGCTGTTACACTGCACCATGCTGCAAAATCAACCCATTAATATGACAGCACATCTGATCCCAGCACTACTGTCCACCACCCCCTAGCTGTCCTCTGGGAACAGCTGCTTTTAAATGACAGACACCAGTGTCTCATGCTTTGATATTCAAAAGCTTAGTGGACCGTGCTCTGTGCACTGGGAAAAGAAATATAAGCTGAATCTGCCTGAGAAAAATTCTGCTGCACAGTTTAGCTTCCTCAGTTATTTTAATGCAGCACTGACCAGATAATAAAATTCTTAATATTGAATATGAGCTTCGGAAGTCACAAATGTCATCAGTTTGAAGTGGAAGCACACATCATCCATTCTAGTATAAAAGAAGCCTAAATCATGGCTCCTTTGAAATCAATATGAAAGCACTTCTTAGACTGAGCAGGCCAGAAAATGGTTGCAATTATCATAAAACATAAAATTTCAATTCCCGAAAGGAGCAGACGTGTTCTTTTTGGGTGTGGAGGTGTGGGGGATGGGCAATGGGACATGACACACACAACCAGATGTCTCAGTTGCTCACCAGACACTTTCCATTTTTAAGCACACTTCTAGGTGTAACAATTGATAAGGTAACTGTGAGAAAGCAGCCTAAGTATCACTGCTTAAAAGATCTGCTTGAGTCTGCATATAGCTGAAATGCCAGCTTTGAATTGCTCCTGTCCAATCCGGTTTGGATTCCAAACAGGATACTTTCAGTGGCAGTATTATTAACTGCTCCATTGCTCAAAAGCCTTTGAAAAGAAGAGGAAGTACCAGAGTGAATTAAAGTACTAGGAGAGGGTGTCCAGTAATGGAGCAGAGAGATAGAGTAGCACTTTCATTCCGGTCAGTTTATATTTTAAATACTTGGATGATACACTCCTGAGTCCTGGGTAGACCTACAGCTCAGACCTATTGTTCTGTATTTGTTAGTTGACCCTGAATTTAATAAGAGACAAATCAACCTGTTTTATTTATGATAGGTAAGGTGCATGACAGACTTACTCTCACAGGATGCCAAAGACACTACTATCTGAGAGGCTACAGATACTCCTGAATATTCTAAGGCTACATGACTAAGCAAGAGCAAGTAGTAGAGGAATAGGATGTTTCAAAAATGCAGCAGACCACAGTTAAAAATAAAGGAGAAATATTTTGAAATCATTCTTAACTTTGATTTAATAACCCCAAGGACAAGAAAGCCCTAGTGGCTGTTGCCATAAGACCAATCAGATGGAGAAAGGAGAGTTTCAGCTATTTGAAGCTCTACTATTTGCACTTCTTTTATTTTAACATATCTACCCACACCCCAGCTACCATCCTGTGTAATGCTGTTTTCTGGTACCTGGCAGGTTCTGGTGTTTTAATGCTGCTAGTTCATTGGGACATCTTCATGTCTGTAACAGAACCTAAATTTCACTGCAGAAGGGAAAGGGAATTGATATGCTCTGAGTTACAATTATAAATTCAGCTTCAGAGCACTTTGAAAGCTGCCACGAGGCATTCCCAGCAGGAATTGGTGTCCAGCTGGGACCAAGCAACAGTGTCTGCCTGAAGCCATAAAAATACAGAAGCAACACTTAACACTGGAAGAAAATGCCTTTTTTCCCCCTCCCTATTTTGCCTCTGCTGCTCAAATCACCAAATAGCATTATTCAAAAAGTGCTCCTTAAGAAGCTTCCATTCTGGTTTTTAGGAAGTACCTAATGAGACATCAAGGCCAAATATGACCAGAAGTCAACTTTGGTGAAAAATGCTGATGTTGAAACCAAACACTTCACATCTGAAAGTTTCCACTGCTCAGGCAGAAGGGAAAAGAGGGGCAAGAAATATACATGTGTATGTTTCTGTATGACATCAGCTCTGTGTTCAGTTTACCATTCACAATTCACAGTGCTTGTGCTGGAATAAAACAGAACAGAGTATGAACAAAAGCCCAATACTGCCTTGTATTTCTCCTGATTTTAGCTTGTTTCCTTTACCCAAAAGCTCAACGGCTTTCCTGGCCAGTGTTTCTGGAAAGAGATTGGCTGGTATGCAAATTTCTAGCTGCTCCTTGACTTAGAGTAGACCTACAGGAATTCATGCTGTCCCAGCAAGGGGCTGTGGCTACCTAGGTCAGCAAAAGCCCTGCTGCATCAGGATTGAAATCAAGAGCAGAGCTTCTCAGCACCCATATGCTTCACCAAGGCAAGTCCCACCTGCTGCCAAGTGTCTGAGTTACTCTACACCGCCAAACTAGAGTTAGTCTCTGTCTAGGGCTCCTTGTTCCTCTCTGGTTTAGACTGTTCCCTGACCCAGTAAAAAATACATGAGATTACATGCCAGGGTCAGTGCCACTATGAACTACGCTATGAACTACCTACCTTTGCTTTGGCACCTCAGCATCTCTCTTGGAATGTAACTGAGCACAGCCTCAGCCACAGACCTGCACTGTGAGTCCTCTCATATGAGCCAGCATATGAGAGAACAGATGATTAAAGAGACCTGAAACGCTTTGCATGTGGAGATTAATGCAAGATGTTAATTGCCTTAATGGCGGACATTAGCCCTCCATGAGGTCAGAGGAAAGAACCAGATACAGACTAAAACAGTTGTGGTCCTTGCTTGAAGTCCCCCTGAAGTCTGGAATAAAGTCAAGAATGGAACTTCTGATAGGGTTTTCATGGTAAAACCTTCCTCTGCATATACTAAAGAGAACACATTCCCATCCCCAGCAAGCTCAGAACAGCTGCCTCCTAGTACCTAAGTGCAATTGCTTGCAAGAAAAACAAAAAACTTCCTGACTCAATGCCTGGCTTTCCAAACCTGCCACTACTTTAAAAACCAACCATCACCCAGGAAAACAAAGACATGCTGTCAACTCTGTTATTCACAACTGTAGATAAACCCTGATGACACAATATTTTTCCCAAGTGATATTGTGACCTGGGGCAACGTAAGTGCCTCAGTCTCCCCTTTCCACCTGGATGCATCTTTCTTGGCACATCTGCCGAGAAAGATGCATCCACTGTATTGCTCAGTAAAAAATTAGAATTCAAAGAGCAGGGATGGATCAGTCTTCTGACTCTAAGAAACACATGAGTCAGACAGCTCCTATTTAGTATGCAGGAGAGAAGCATACATGCTTTTTATGGTTAAACATAGATGCTATCTTCGTTGAGGAGAGGAAAGGGAATGTCCCCATTATAATCTGTGATTTATTTCTCCTAGCACTGCCTGACTGTATTTACAGTAAGTTTCTTCTTTCAGAAGCAAGTAGGTCCATCTACAGTTTCACAATGGTCACAGGAGGATTTTCCTTCCCTCCTGGAAAGTATCCAGTCCTTCTTCTCTCTAAGGACAGGGTAATCCCACCCTGCCTCAAGAAGAGCAGAGGGCTGGAAACCTGCCATGGAAGACTGCTGCATCAGTTTAATTTTACTGGTAACAATAAAGAGGATCAGTGCCCAATTCTAGAGACAGTGACATGCATATTAAAGCTGCAGATTTTTCAGCCCCTGCTCCTTGAACAAAATGATAGAGAGCTGTAGTGCTAGAACTGCCTGTAGCACACTGTAGCTAGAGGGTTGCCAAGGAGCCAAATGCAGCAGGAACTCACCTCATTGCTTGGAAAGACTCAGCATTACAGCTTCTGCTTCAGACAGGAAACAGAGTGTATGAGCTCTGAGACTCTACCATAGACATGCAGTCTGTGGGAGAATATAGCACCTCATTTTATGCCTTCCTGTCCTACTCCAAGCTTTCTTATTTGACCTGCACAGGTGTGTGAAGGATAAGTCCCAAACACAAAGGTCCTCTAGGGATGTCAGCTGAGGAAGCCATGTTTACCTTTCCCACCTGTGCTTCCCCACCATACTCCCTGTGCAGCAGTACTGCCTTCTCCAGCTCACGTAGATTAACTGAGCCTTTATAAGTTTGCCCTGTATGGCCACAGTCATCAGGTGAGCTGACACAGCTTAAATATCAGGCTTTCACTAACCCCTTTCACTTTGAGTGAAATGTGATAGGCAGCACTCATAAAAGCAGCTTCACCAGTAGATTACATGGGAAAATATCTTCCACAAAGAGCTAACAACAAGTTGCCAGTCAACTTGTGTGACAACATGAGTGCAGATTGAAAAGGGTGTACCACAGATGTGAAAGCCCAGTTTCAGACAGTCTCAAAGTTCATTAAATCACTGAGTCCAGTGGCTAAGAACTTCCAAAGATGTAAAACAAATCAAAGGGAAAGACTGGGCACATGTCACACTTATACCTTTGGGAGTGAAAGCTTAAAATACGTATTTACCTCTTGCCTTATGCAGAAGATGCCCATGCCAGTAACACAGCATTTCCTCTGTGGTTTTCCTGCCCCACAAAACTCTTCCAAATCTTTTATGATGCTGTGAAGGACTAGTGCATTGTTTTCTTCCCCAGAATCCTTGTTTGCAGCCTGCAGGTATAAGCAGGCCTGCTGAGAACAAGAAAAAATTTACAGTGTGTTTTATGAAACAATATCATGTATGTAGCACTGCAGAGGTTTGTGCTCCAGAAATCTGGACAATGTGAATACCACATCCTTAAACATACTCACAGGATTGAGACAGTGATGTAGGTTCATAAAGTTGTGTTCCCAGAGTAGTAATATTTGATATTATTGGCATACTAAGGAGCAGAGCACATTTAAATGCTATTTAGTTGCTCCTCTCAACGTTAAAAAAACCTTATCAGGCTTGAAAGAGTTTGGTCTATTGCTTCATATAATATTATATCTTTACTACACAATGGAATACCATTGTATATTACAATAAGAACTTAGCTTTCTGTAGATCACACTCGTGAAATAAGTTCCAATGGCCAGCAAAGTTCTGGCTGAAAACTATCACTAGCTAATGTTGTCAAGGATGATGTCTCAAAACAGAATAATTGTGGCAAAAGTCTATTGTGTAATCGTATTGTGAGGCCCTCAGGCATTAAACTTCATAAGGGGGGAAAAAAAGAGTAAAAATAAGGGAGAGGCTTCATGAAATTCCTGTGTTTTATTACAAAAGTTCAAACTAGCACTACTTCCAGTTCTTTGTAGCTTAAACCGTCCATAGACTTCTAAAGATACATATGCCTCCAAAACCAGCAAAAGGCAGCCTGGTCTATAATTAAACCTAGTGTACCAGAACACTGAAGAAATTCCAAATTATTATGGAGAGATGCTGAGTCGCTAGAAAGGCTCCTTATTTCCCATATTCCTTTACTTGTAACTTTCCAGAATATCTAGATTTCTTCCTACAATCAAAGAACTATTAAGACTTATGAATGTGTTTAGGTTGGAGTAATTCCCCTTACCCGATCTTAAATGAGAAAGTCAAACTACGCTATCCCTGCACTCCTGTAAGCCAACACTAACACTGTGTTCAAATGAGCTAGGCTTGAAATGGGAAGAAAGGATTTGAACCTTACACACACTTTTGTTCTGTTACATGAGGACATTGGCAGGTTTAACAAGACAGCTGGGTTCTAAATCAGTTCTTACTACTCTAGAAAAAAACCTCCCCCCACCCCGCGCCCCTGCAGAAATGCAAAAAAAAACCCAAGCATCTAAGTATGTTTGAGACATCCTTGAGACATCCTCAGTGGAAAACATCTGGTCGTTTCTTAAAAAAAAAAAAAAAAAAAAGAGAAAGGAAAGGAACATTAATGATGAATGAGATAGAGGGCAGAAAAACAATTATATTTTTGTAACACCACTCTATAAATTAATGGTATTCAGTGTGAACTATATTCACTTCTGGTCACACATCCTGGACAGAAACTTCAGTGACAGGGAAAAGCAAAGTCACAAGTGTTCTTTCTGTTCTGTGTTTGCCAACACACTTTCATCTGCTTTCACACATTTTGCTCCTCTATGTCATTTTGACTCTTCAGCCAGATCCTTTGTTATGTGAAAGGCCTTTTCTTGACTGGTACTGTCTGCTTCTGGGAATTCTCTTCTTACAATGAAACACTAACTAGTAAGTTGTTGGTATCCCTAAGGACACTGAACTCCAAGTGACTGTAGGATTTTTTAATGTCTTATATGGTTCTTCTCAAACAAACTCCTATAGGAATCTTTCATGTTAATTAGAGTCACCCATCCTCTTGGAACAACTGCTTCACAACCTGTGAAGCTGCTGCTCTAAAGCCCTGTTCTTTTGTCATACCCAAAATAGTTCATGTATGTTTGGTGTCAATTCCCCTGTTATTACAGCTTCATTGACTGATTTCTCCAAAATCCCCCTCAGCAGCACGTGTGCAGTATCTATTTATTGAGGAAAAAGCTGTTTGGACAAGCTGTTAGTCCACCTCTAATCAGACTGTGGGAGTTTTCTATCTATTCTGACTGTCACATGTATTTCACTAAAATTTTACCTCATCTGTTTATTCAGAGTCATTTCTTTCTTTAAAGTTACAGGACTTTCCTTACACCTCTGTGATCTAAGCTGTCCTTTGGGTATACTTCATAGCCAGGAATTACAGTATCTTGCTGATTTTTGTCATTGCATCATATTTCAAGTCTGTTGAATAATGTCTATGCTATCAAGGTCCTCTTCTCAGAATAAGCAGGAGTGTCTAGGCCTGTCAATCTTACTGCCATTCATAAGTACTAACATCCACTAAAAATAAATTAGAACAAAAGGGATGTGACAATGAAAAGCTGTAATGTGAAGATTTTGAAGAAAAGGGCTTTTGTTAAATTTTACTCACATGGAATGTGTCACAAAACACGACCCAAACTGTTTGACAAGAACAAATTATCACAAGATTCCCTATCAAAATAAGCCAAATCCATTAAAATATACAAATAAATCCCAGCTATGAGATCAGCAGCCTGTATTACAGGAAACTCTGTTTACTAGGTTACGCTATCGAATTAAAAAATAGCAAATGTTCTTATCAATAATCAATCAAGGGCTCCTACTTTTTTCATAATGGAGGCATTTTTAAAATCTTCAACTGAAATCAACTTCAAAACTAGATAGTGGAATTCCATAGGATTACTATAATGAATAAAACAGAGATTTAAAAGATGAGAAAAACCTGACACCAACAAAATGTAGATTAACTGCAGAAACAGACAAAAGGCCACAGCAGCAGATCAAAGAGACAGCAGCTTGGCAAAGTATGATGGAGCATTACCATAATGAATTTTGTGAGTAAGCAGTGTCCTTTAAAATAATTCTTTTGATCCCTTAAGAAGGCATTAACTATGATCAAGAAAGGGTTTACTTAGCAAAAAATAAAAACTGAAATTAAAAGAGGAATAGGCTTATAGTGGATTTAACATTAGCCCATTTCCAGCACCTCCATCATGATGTTTCATAGATTTGTAACAGGCTTACCCTGATTATCTAGTCTGGCCTTCTGAATTCCAGCCAAAAGAACTTCCTGCAGCAATTCCTGACTTAAACAGTCCAAGAGCAATTTCCTCCTGTTTCCTTTCAGGATTAAGGATGAAAGTGAGAGACCAGTCAGACATTTAAATTTAACTAGATTCCAGATCAGTTTCCTGGACTAGAAGGAGATGCAGCTCATCAAATGCTTGAGTTGAGATTAAATTCAAGGCTTCCCTGTAACAAATGTAAAATTGAATCCTCCCAGCCCAAGGACAGATAGAGGGAGTTGGGTTGCTCTTAGGCTGCTAAGGTGGGATAGTAAGGCCTGAGAGAAAAGACCTGAGAATCTGGGTTTGCTGTTCCCACTGTTGCTGACTGCACAGTAGCTTGGGCAACAAACACTGCTGCCCATACAGCCAATTCTGCTCTCCCATTTCTCTCCATCCCTCATAAAAGAGATCTCAACACACACACACACACACACACACACGCACACACACACACGCACACACACTTTTCTCTCAGGAAAAATGGGAGCCATCAGAGCCATCAGCAGTCAGAGCCATAGCTTTGCAGGGGACTGCAAACCAGCAAAAACATGGGACTACAGTTGCCATGGGCAACTAGCTGCCTGTGTCTCTTCCCTGACCAGGCCTCTTCTGGGCTGTGCTGGGCTTTCAGTGAGCAGACAGTACCACAGTACTTCTACAGGAAGAGTCTAAAAGATTGGAGAGAACATGCCTTGTTCTGTTTGAGTTTTGATCCAAACGAGACTGTCAAGTCTACAGGAATCACAGAGCAGACTGCTGCCCGCCTTGGCATCCAGCTGCCTGCTGGATCCGACAGGCCAGGCCAGGCCGTGCACCGGCACATCAAGAGGAGCTGTAACTGTCATTACAGCTGGCATAATGAAGGTATGGTGCTAATCATTGTCTGCAGCAGGAGTCTGCTCTTCTGAGAAATTCTCCTGAATGCTGTTAAAGGGGCCCTGGTTGTTTTCAAATGAGCAAGTGAAATCTAAGGCGCTCAGATGTGCTAACAATTATCTTCAGAGCCACTCTTGCTGCTGCCTTTCTCAACTCAGTCTGTCTCACAGCTGCCTCAGCGCAGGAGCTGCATGGCAGGTTGAGCACTCTGTGGGGTGGGCAGCCATTACATCTTATTAACTTCGAGTGACTAAGCCTTTTGTGCAGGAACTGAATATAATTAAGACACATTTTCATTGCTAAGCAGTTAGAATGAGCAGCTAGGCTTGGTCTTTTCACTTCATTCTACCTGACCAGTGAATTTGTGATGAATAGCAATGCTGAAGTTAAGAAAAATCTAAGAATATTTCTTGACAAAACAATAATAACCAGACAAAAGTAGAAGGCAGAAGATAGATATTATTTAGGCCACATAGACATCTGATGCAAAAGGCAGGTATCTCATTTCAGAAAATGCAGAGGTACTCAAAATGTGGGAACAACTATTTACACAAGTTCCTTTCCATACTTAATACGGCTGTTGACTTTGGAAGATTCCATTTTCCAGTCTTGACTTAAACTACAGAAACTGCCAGCGCTATCTTAAATTATTTAAAAGAGGCTTCAACAAGCTGGATATCCCTTCTACCCTTGTGGGAATTCCTGCAAGGAACTGATCAGGGTGAAATATGCCAAAAAACAATGTTTGGCATAAGTGAGTAACTGTGGCTGCTGCTGCTACAGTAATTTAAGAAAGGCAGCAGCTGGGAAAAACTGTTTCTCATGGTAACCCTTTCCATGTGTGTCCTCCACCCAGATGTAAAGTCAAAGACCCTCCTCTCAAAGGAGCAGCTTTGAAGTTCTTAAGGGATATTTAACTCCAGCAACATAAACACTTTATCGTTGGTACAAAGCAACCAGTAAAATAAGATACCACACCCCAAAGACTCCAGGACTTTGGAGAGAATAGTTAATGCAGAAGAAGGAGACAAAACCTTGCTTTGCTCAGGAATCCTAAGAATTGTGCTACATTTTAAGAGCATTGTTTGAAGTTAGAGAATGCAAAGCCACTCAGAGAGATTTTTATCTCCTCAACTCAAACAACAGTGGTAATAGAGACTCCACCATCTGAGTGTGCCTATGACCTGATTTTTGGCTGCTTCTCTGAGATACTTTTGAATTCATATGCTTTTCATTTTTGAAAGAAAAAGTGTTTGGGAAAGGAAGTTAGCATGAAAAATATATCTGCAATCTGGGAGCTACAGTTACCAGAAAAGAATCGTCTGTTTCTTATTTTTGTATATAAACACACAAAGTGATGCTGAAGGACTCTAGATTCTCCAAGTTTTTCAGAGTATAATGAAAAAAGCAGCCCCCATAATCTTACATACAGCTTGTCACATACAGATTGATGCTATTCACCCATGGATGAGAAGCAATGGGGTCTCAGCATACTTTCCCCACTCCTAACAAACCACTCCCAGAACCTTGTGGTACTGACAGAAGGAGTTCCACAGACTCTTCATCTAGTCGTTATGTTTACATAAATGAAAAATATTTTGATCACACAGTTGAATGGTAGAGCTGCATCAATTTAACACTGTAAGAATTATTTTACAATAGAGCAGGGCCAAGTTTCTAATACCTTGGTATTTCCTGAATAAAAACTGGAAGAGGAAGAGGGACACATTCGTTTGAACAAAATGGCTTTTTTTCAGTGGTAGTCTCACTTCCATCCAAATTCTCTCCTATTATTCTTCAAACATCCCACACTAGCTGCTTTATAGCTGTAAAAAAAAACATTCAAAATGCTCAACAAAGGCTTATAACTCTATGTGCAAATAGATATATCACATTTACATGACTACTTGTGGAAGCACTGTTCAAGAAACAAGCTGAAAAAGGCCTGAGAGCTCTGGAGGAATGCTAGAAAACTTGGGCCATCAAGCAGACAGATAGAGTAAGACAGTCTGCTCTCAAAGTAGAGCAGCAAACAATTAATGAGAAATGTATTGGATGACAACCCTTATCAGCCACTTCTGAAATAATTGCGAGTATGTTTACAAAACTCAGAGTGTATTCAATGACAATTTGAAAAGTGAGTATGAAGCTCGATTCATTAAATAGGTTAATTATTTCAAATAGCTCAACTACTTCCTGTAAATCACAATCTGAAGAATGCAGCTCAGCCTGAGAAGGGCTTCTGTTTGGCACGGCTTGTCACCATGGCCTTTCATATGCCTTCTGGTTTATGCAGCCTGCAATGGCTCCAATACCTGTGTCCATGCAGTGTCTCTCTGCTTTATGAAGAATTTATAATGGTATTAAAACGCACTGTTTAAATCTACAGCAAAGCAACAAACACAAGCTTCTCCTCATTTTTGTCAATACTGTGAATATAGAGGGCTTGTGTGGATAAGCTTTACTCCTGAGGGACCCCCCAAAAAAGATTGATGTTTAGACCTCCCCTGAGGCTGCCACACACCACCCAGCAGTTACCTGGAGTCTTCCTGCTGTGTCACCAACAGCCTCCTCAGTGGGGCACCAATACCCATTTCCTCAGCAAGGCAGGACACATCTCCTTGGCAGGCACTGGCAACCATTTCTTCAAAGGATATTGCCATCTGTCTCCTCAGAGGGTCACTGTCATCCATTTCTTCAGGAAGGCAGCACCTGTCACCTTCGCAGGCACCTGAGGCCATCTCCTCAGCAGGGCACTGTCAGCCATTTTCTCACTGAGGCAGCGCTCATCCCCTCAGCAGGCGCTGACAGCTGTTAGCAGACCCTGGCACCCCTCTCCTCAGGATAGCACTGGCTGCCATCTGCTCTACAAAATGCAGGCACTCATCTTCTCAGGTGGAGCCCACTCCCTGTCTCTGTGGTGCCAGGCATTTCCCAACAGCCCCTCTGGGGATCAGTGGGGTGCTGGCCCTGCCGCTGACCTGCGGTACTGACCTGAGCTGCCCGCCGCCATGGGAACTGTGTGCCTGTGGCGGTGGGCACGGCAGCCTGGGAGAAAGGCTGCTGGGGTCAGGCAGCAGGGCAGTGCAGCTGGCACAGCAAAAGGTGAGGACTCGCAGTGTTTCCTCAAGTTTCTGCTGCCCACAGAGGCTGCAGGATGGCGGCAGGGACCCCAGTGTGTTTTCAAGTCTGCTGCCCACAGAGATGGCAGGATGGCGGCAGGGCCGCACATGAGGGCAAGTCACGGTGGCCAATCCCCACATGAGGGGAGCAGAGCCCTGGTTTGGAAAGGCCCAAGGAGCAGATGAGGCAGTAAGGTGGACAGGTGGGCACAGACCAGGGAGCCCAGAACTTTCTGTGGGCGAGGTACACCTGTGAGGGCTGACCTTGTGGTCTCAGTCTGGGCTGCAGCGACACTGCCAAGGTGTCGAAAGGGAGTGAATACACTGACTGGTTTGAGTCTGCTCCCATCCCTGCTCTCTACATGACAACAATGACAACAACAGCAGGTGAAATCCTAGAAGCCGTGATGCCTGAGCTGTGCCAGAGTGTGAGTGAGAGACTTTCAAGAATTTGACACAAAGTGATGATGTCATGCTGAAGTCCTGCAGCAGCTTGAGAGACCTGGAACTTGTCCTCTGCACCCTCATGCTGTGAGCAGCCAGGTGAAATGGGACAGGTGCTGCTGTTTCCTTGCACATTTGATGGCTGGGATGCATCTTTCTGAGGAATTGCCAGAGGAATGGCAAAGGATAAAGCTGAAGCTGCCCAAAAGCCTGCAAACCAGTTAAGTCTGCTCTTGTCTTGCTTCCTCCTCAGACATTGCCTTGTACTAGCTCCCAAGTACTAGAGAAACAGCAAACTTGGTGGATTGTCTTAAAGGCAATAGTGGAAAAAAATTTTGAAACTGTTCTTTGAATGCACAGACCTGAGAAAAATTTAGTTTAACATATACTGAATCACAGAGAATATGCCATTGCTTCTGACAGTGAATGAGTCTTTGGAGAATCAGGCCCTGTGTCCCTTGTTACCTCACTAAGCTCTCAGATACAGACAGAGCAATAGCAAACTTGCAAATTTACAGATTTTGCCAGTTCACACTCATGCCCAGCTATCTCCATGGACTGAATTTGTTAGAAAACCTTAAAACTAATGTTCTTCTAAATACCTATTGATTTGTGTAAAAGCATTGGAATTAAAACTATTTGTGTTTACTAGACAAACCTGTCTAGCTAAATAATCAATATACTCCTCTAATTACTAGAAAACTCTACTGACCATATTTGTAATTTGAATTATTGTAACAAGAGCATTAAAGGAATTAAAATCATGGTAAGGGAGCAAACTGCAAGCATTTCTATTCATGTTACTTAGTTTTTGAGTACTTTTTCTTACCTTAATGTAGTTAGAACATAATTTGTATCCCAGTATTTTTTAAAATCTATTCTATTCCAAGCATCTTAAAATAGCTGGCTAAAAGGTAGGGCACCATAAGCATCCAGCTCATTGCTGATGGTCTTCTTCTGCACTATTGTCTTTTTTAAAGACTTCAGAGTCCGTGGCATTTTCTCATTGTTTTGCACTAGCACAGGGTGTTGCAAACTGAAATGCAGTATTTTTAGGATCATTTAAATGGAAAATATAACTAAACCCACACATTAAAATCTCCTGTACATCTTCAGATTTGAATTGTCTGACCCAGTATGTCTTCCACATTCCTTTATTTCCCAAATCCAATCCATGTCCCCAAACATCTTGACAGTGTGGCCTGAAATATCCAGCAAGACTTACAAAGAAGGTGGATATTTGTGGCATTTATTAGTTAACAGGAAACAATTTACTGCTAAAATGTTTCTGGTGATAGGCATTAGATTGCTGCTATGTGGTATTTGCTGTGGGTTCATATGCCATATAATCTGTGTGCTTTACAACCTATAAAAGATTAATCGTAAAGGCAGGCTGTATCTTCATCACAATCAAAGTAAAAAAACTGCTTTTATGGTTGCCTGTTTTTTATTACCCACAGATTTTATAGTAACTATTAGATCTAAAATATAAAATTTATGTATGTTCAAAAAGTTTAAATGCAGCCAGGAAAAACTTTGCAGTCAGGAGAACACCCACAGTAAATGCAAGAGGGAACATAATGAAGTAGGTATCAGTGTATTGGCAACATTACTCAGCACAGAAAATGAACTGAGAGTGTATTTCTCATGACTGACTTTTTCACACTAGAAAAAGTGTTGGGTACTAGAAAATAAGTGTTGGGTTTGCATTCCAGCTTCTTGCTTAATTCATTATGCAGATTTTACCACTATAGTAGACTATTTCTCAGCAAAAAACTCTACCTTGCTCAAAAAGCTTTTGGATGCATTTAACCCACTGCTTTGCCAAGAGGATTTAATAATTAGGAGACTTCTTCAGAAAGGACCTGCAACCAGGGATGCTGTGAGGGGAAAAAGGTAGTAGAGGGAGGCCTCCTACACATTTATTATACGTAAAGATATTTAAATTGTTGTTTTATGATGTTTGCAATGTAAGCAACATCAATTCTCCTTTTTTTGGTTACGAGAACATGGATAAGAGGTGAGTCTCAAAAATACTGTGCAGAGGGCAGCTCAGACAAATACACAATTGATTTACCAAGGAGCTCTTTCTGTTGTGTTATTAGGCTAATGGCATCAGACAAAATGCACAATGATGTGGCTTCGTGTTGTTACTTATGATGTAGTAGAATTGTCTGAAAGAATGTTTCCTTTCTTTAAGGGTTATCCCTACCCCAATGCACAGCTTTTTCATATGTGAAAATGTCAGGTACTTTCATCCCAGGAAAACTACACAATTACTGGTTACCAAAATCATCACGGTGTAAAACCCACAAGACCAGAAGTGGTACAGTCAGAAGGGATGAGATTTCTCCTCAGTTTGTTTAAAGCTCATTGCAATTTGTTTTTCCCCATAAAAACATTGAGTTTTAGTGCTAAAGAGTCAGTACAGATGCAGTGTTAAAACATCTTGCAAGACTTTCTACAAAACTACAGTAGAAAAGAGGTGCCAGTAGAAAAGAGGTGCCTGCTTTTACATTCGGTATTCCAAATGTAAAAGCAGGTTGAAATTAACTGAAAATTCTTTAAAATCTATACATTCTTTCAGGCTTTCATTGTGCAAAAGGGCAAAGTAGATTTTAACAATTATGCATATGCCCCTTGTAAACTTGTATTAAATGTCCCTTCACTGGTTTTAAGACATTGGCCATGCCTGTTTTAATATCACAATACCACTTTTTTTTCCCCTATACAAAACCAAGGAAAAGAAGGTAAGACCAGAATCTTCCAAACAGCTGCAAATTCTGGACATTTTCATGCGGTATTCCTCAAAAAAAGAAAGAACAGTATATATAGAGAAGAAATATCTTTGAAGATGAATACAGAAGATCTCTTTAATAATCCTTCCTTTAATAATCCTTCCTTTCTTTGTCAACCAAGTATTTCTGTATTCAGTTGATTCCACCTCGCCATGATGAATTGGATGTTCCTATCCCTTGGTTATCACTGAGATATTTGATTCTGGGCAAGCTGACAGAAATACACCATGGCAGCAACATCTTCAAATTATGAACGGAGCAGGATTTCTGTGTAAACATCAATTTTTCCAGATTGCTACTGCCTGAAAGCTTCAGAAGCTATGCTTACAACTTGTGCCTACCCTAATAAATCTTGTGAATGTTTATGAGCAAAAATGTAGCTTGCTACAGTGCTGATTATAACAGCTCTGCTAGGGCAGGCCAGAACCACAGCCTGACAACCTGAGTAATGCTGAAGTGTTGGCACCAGTTCACCTTAATGCTAATGCCTTCTTACATCCTTAGGCCTGCCCAGAGTGTTCACTCTTAGTGCTTCAGAAGCCTTTCTGAGCATTGGAGAGAACTGTGCCACTGTTGGAAAATAGGTGCTAAGTAGCCTGCGTTAAGACTGTCAAACTGGCAATCCAGCTCCATCTGGATTCTGAATGATTTTCCATCATCATGTAACAGTATAAGGTTCATTTGCCATCTGGCTCCTGAATCAACTGCTGTCATACAAGCATCACCCAGCTGGTCCAGGGTAGAATTAATTTGTTATTTGGGAGATATCCACTTTTAGGTGCCCGTCTTGAGTAATTCTCCTTGCTGACTGGCTATCAAAGGGGGTTGGAAGCAGTTGTTGCTCTGGAATACTGGGAAACTTCAGCAAACCCTGTAGTGGTACTCACTGGGGTCAGTGTTTCAGCAGCAGAGAAGACCTGGAGCAGACATTGTTACAATAGCTGGGGTGTCTGCATGCACTGAGTTCATTGGCTTATTTGGAAGTCAAGCACTTCTGTGTTTTTCTTACTGGTTTTGGTTGGTGGCTTTAGGAACAAGAAATACTAAAGCAGGAAAAAAAAAAAGCACCATCTCTAAATGCATTACATTTGGGACCTGACTGTTGAAGTTCTGAAAAGTAATAACGACTTCTAAAAACTTCTGAGTATTTGCTTTATTCTTTTGGACATCATCAGTCATTTCACAGTCTCAGTTGTTTATCCTTTTCCCTGAGCTTTTCTCTGAACATAGCTGGTTCAAAGGTGTAATGAAGGGAACTCATATGAAAGATTCTCTTTGCCCCAAGGAAACTGTGAGGTGGAGGAGCACTTTGCCATGAGCACTCCACAAACACGCACAAGGGGTAAAAGAGCCATTGGTTATGGGGCTCTCCAGCTACTGGAACACTTCATTTCTCATCTTTATTTCTTTTAAAGCCCTTTGTAATAAAGCTACAGCCTGAAGTGGAAGAACTCAGTTGTAAAGCTTCACTGCAAGGCAGCAAATTGCACTGTAGCATAATATCAACCTGATCTAAGATTCATGGAATGAATTATACATATTACATTGCCTTAAAAATGAAACCTGGTGAAGTATTACTGTAATTTGAAAATTTAAGTAGATTTGTACAGTAAGATTTAAATTTAAACCTGTTTAAATATTAAGCTGACTGGGAAAAAATATTTTTGAGAAATGGTATTCAATAGTAAAAGAATCTCCTTTCAGAAGAAAGACATCCCCAAACTAATTTTGTCAGAAGAAAAAAACATTAAGAAACCATTTTCACTGGGCAACTTCCATCTAGGAAAGCACACAATATCACAGTCACCTGAACATGTTAACTCTCATTAATGTAAATTCATGCTGAATTAGGAATTCAAGGGAATGCAAGATAACATCCCTCCAGGATAACAGATTTGGGCAATATGAATTGTGCTAAATTTATTTTATTGATTTATTTTGATCAAGTAAAAGGAAACAATTACTGTTGGTAGGTGATGTAGGACTTTTTCTATGTATTTCTAGCAGCAGAAACCATAGTGGTGACTAAATCCCAAGGTCTTGATTCCTGCTGTTTTCAGGTGAAGTGGTGTTTTACCCACATCCTCCAGCAACCTTTACCTCTTGTCACAGCAGAAGAGACATTTCTGTGAGAGTGAAGTGTCAGTTTCTATCCTTGATCTGCTGCTCAGTTGACCAGACCAAGGACCACACTGATCTTTCATCTTGTTAACATTATCCTGCTGGAGTTTCATTTTACCTCTTCCTCTATAAGTGTTGCAGGATTTTATAGGTGCCATTTTCCTGCTGAATTATGATTGACCATGATCCTGTTTACATAGGAGCATTGTTTGGCTCTGATAAGGATGGTGGTAGAAGGTTTTACTTAGCAGAAAGGAGAGACTTGCCCAAACACTGTCTCGCAAATGTACTTACATTAGTGAGGTCATCTTGAAACTGATCTGAAATCAGGCATTGGTTTTAATCTCAGCATTACTTGGTATGCTTCATACACCATGTGTTCTCTAAACAAATGTGCACTAAAGCAGGCTGGTGAAGTTAACCAGACAGATGGCTGAAATCCCACATGTAGGATGGATTGGTAAATGAATAGGTAAGGACACGGATGGGTGTTTCAAAAGGCAGAGAAAAGGGTAGTTGATTACAAGGCTAGATAGAAAATGGAAGGTTTTATAAAAAGAAATATGGGATAATATAAACAGAGCCCTTAATCCAGTTGACTGTAAATCCCTTTTTCTTAATTGGTTTAGAAACTGTGGGCTGTAATGTGAGACAGAGGGCTCTCAGCTGCTTTTCTTCTTTGCTGTCTGGAATCACATTAAGTGGGAAACAATAGCAGAGCTGACATCTCCTTGTCTGTAGGGGCACTTGGAGCTAATCTGCTATTGAGACTAATACAATTATATGGGATTATAGGATTGCCACTGATATACAGATTAGGGAACTCCCAAAGGGAGCTGCATCTTGGGGTATTACAAAGGAAGAAAATTTTTATACAGGGGCCCTGATTACCCAGAAGTCAAGGGGAAAAGTCACAAAGACACATTCAGATTTATTTTTCACAGATTTGCATACAAACATGAGGTTCTCAGCCCAGGAGTAGGCAAATAATGCAAAAGACTTTAATATGTATTGTTTGCTCCATATACAGTGCTCAAGTGCTCTCCTAAGCAATCTGAAGTCGAAGACAAAAATGCTAATTTCAACTGCTGTCTTGCAAGGAAACCACTTTAATGCAGCAGCTTGAAATGAGGGCACAACCTAGATCCAGATTTCATACAGCAGCTAGCTGTCCTTGCTCTCTCCCTTCTTGCGCATGCAAACACGTAAAGACACCAGCCCATAAACAGAATGATGTAAAGTCTCTTGGGTGAGTTCTGAATGCCCATAAATACCACAGTTGTGAGCCTGGTCCTTATATCCTCTCACAGTTTTACTCCATACTCAGAAGAATGAGCACAGAGCAGGGTTATCACAGCTCACCACGAATGTGTGTGCTGTAGACATTGAGCTGACACTTCTGCTACCAGCTTCTGGGTGCCTTAAGCTTTTAATGAGTTACACTCTTAACAACACCATAAGGTGTGTAAATAAAAATGTCTTAAATTTAAAGCTTGTTAACCAACTCACCACAAGTCACATAAAAACCTGTATTAGCATAGCTATCCCAAGTCTCTAGTTACCAGGCCATGTTTCACATATAACCCTTCAATTAAT
Source organism: Serinus canaria (assembly GCF_022539315.1). NCBI lineage: Eukaryota > Metazoa > Chordata > Aves > Passeriformes > Fringillidae > Serinus > Serinus canaria. The sequence continues at coordinate 24,359,280 of NC_066321.1, forward strand.
ATATTTCATACATATTATTTTTCCCTGGCCAGTTGGCAACAAAATGCAAGCATGCTGTTCCCATCACTCTTTTTCCCAACTCCAGAAAAAACATCTGCAATGCTGTTTAACAGCATTTGCTCATTTGACAATAGCAAGTAAAGAACTTCAACATAGCTTCCCACTTCCTGTTCTAAGTTTGGTCCAGGCATCTAATAAGAGATTTGTGAGTTCTAGCATAGGAAGAAAAACAGACACATGAAAATGAAGTATGATGATCTCATAGCAATGAATCATGGCAAAACTAGGAATAAAATTTGATGGGCAGCAAAGCTCAGTACTTGCTGGACCATATGGTTGTAACTCAGACCTGGTCATTAGCAGCTGTGGTGAAGGAGAGGGGTAGTTTTCTCATTTACAACCTTAAAATATTTTTCCACACATCCAGGATGAAAATAAGAGAAAAATTGTAAGAGAACTAATTCTGCTTCATTTTCTTTTTTAAATTTAGACAAGTGCATTTTTTATAATACTAGAGAATATCTCCCTAAAAAACACATTCTGCGTATCTTGACCTGGAAGACTTCTTGCCTTCAATGAGAGTTATATGTGGGCCTAAGCATCCTTGGGAACTCAACCTTCATTTTCTTTTAGCCAAAGCATAAAACAAAGTAGCCTTCAGGTCCTGAACCTGCATCAGGCACTACCCCAAGTGCCAAGACACTTTTAAGATTAAAGGATTTGGGTGGTTGTTTGGCCTCCAGCTTCATCCATCTCTTTCTTCTCAAGCAGAAGATGAGACTTGATCTTTTCTCGGTGGTGCCTGAGGGTAGGTTTCAGGAATTGTCTTTCAATTGTCCGGTGTCATCCTTTAACACACAAAAGCCAGTTCCTCTGTCTGCACACACTGAACATTGTATTATATATGGATCTGGAGTCTGAAGCACTGCCTGAGAGACTGACCTGGATTACTTCCCTAAAGAGATCTTGCTACTTGCCAGGTCTAGCTGTCCTCTGAGAAACATCCAGCTACTGCAAACTACGGAAAGAATAGTCAGGAGCTGATTCTGAGAAGCAGTTTATTGATGGAACAGTACTTAAGACAAATTTCTATCAGGAAACTTAATTCTAATCATGGCCTGTGTGAATAAATCAAGGGCTCCTTACTTTCTACAGACCTTCTCCCATGTTGACAGCAGGTTTGCAACAAGATGAAAAGCTGGCCTTTTTGAAGAGATTCCATTATTTATTAGTTGCTTACCTCACTGTTGACTTGAATAAGAAGGAAAATAGCTTCCTCTTGCCAGACTGCTGTGCTTGGGCCCAATTACTGCTCCATCCTCTACTTTCTTTTTTTTTTTCTTTTCCCCACCCTCCCCCTACCCCAGTCTTCCCCCTACCCTTTAAGAGGGCATTTCCCTCTAATCTGCATTTTTCTGTCTTTGGAACAATTTCCAGTCACTAAATTTAAGAAGCTCCTGCTAAGGCTAGTATAGTATCATGAATATACTCAGTGCAGATGAAATTACAGCTCAAATACAGATCAGGCTGCCTGCACATTCAGAATAAAACTTCTGTGTCAAATCCTTGCCTATATGGTGTGACTCAGTACAAAACAATACCTCAGTACCTCTCCCTATACATCTAGGCTTAAAAATACAATATATTCATCACTTTTCCCTTTTTTTAGCAAGCAGGAAGCTGTAATTTATTTTTTTTGTGGGAAAGCTCAGGTTCAGAAAGCACTCTCTCTAAGACATAGGTCATCCAAGCTTATTCAGCAGACATATTAAGAGTCTGTACCCCAAAATTAGATAAAACAGAGATTAGCTTCAATCACTCTTTATTTGTGTTTGGTGTACAGAATTTTAAAAACTGGACTGAGTGGGTAAAACAGAGGCTATGAGTCTGCCAAACCCCTTGGGCATTTAATCTAACTTGAAGTGAAGGCCTTTGTGGGTGGAATGATCTGACAGCAAGACCAGACTCTGCTTGCAGATTTCTGTGTGTGAGAGAGATGGATACAGCTTCCCATCTGGCGGGGGGCAGAGAGACATGCAGGTGCAGCAGGGAATGTAAAAGGCAGTTAATGTGCAGCATGAACAAGAGTGCTACACAAAGCACTTAAAAGTGGCACAAGTGACAGTGTCTTGTTTTTATAGGTAAAGAGCATCTTGTTAAGGTCTGAAGTGGGTTAGAGACTAGAGCTTACTGAGGTATTTTTGTGAGGGGAAGAGCAGCTTGGAAGGAGGGAATGGGGGAAGAGTGAGCCAAAGCAGCTCTAGGAAATGAAGTAGGAGAAAACAGACTGCCATACAGAGAGCTGGTACTGCAGACTCTCAAAAGAGGATCATCCAGAAATGGAACCTTCTCTTACACGTGTATGAGATGTCTGGATAGCTGTCACAGCCCTGTTTACTTATAGCCCACAAAGTGTACTGGTGCAGTCCTTCAACAATTCCAAGCAAAGTTGGGAGAGCTTTGCTCTTGAAGCCTGCAGTGTTTGACCAGTGTTAGGCTTTGTGCCTCTCTCCCAGGGCTGTCACAAGGAGCCATGCTGTAACCCGCAGGTCACCATCAACAAAACAGAGCCCACAGCAAAACTTGTGCAAGGATCCATAGCTTTGATTTCACACATTCCCACAGGACCTGAAGTAGCAATAAGGGTTGCAGCCAGCAATGGCCTTGAAAATATGAGCAGGTGAGATAAGTTTATCATCCTTAGTTAGCAATGCTGTGCTTTAGAAATGGTGTGCAGGGAGCTTGAACACAGCAACCTTTACAGCACATTCATATATCACCTGCAACATGTATATTCACATGTCCACAAATTTGCCTAGAGGGACCTGTGGAATCCACCATAAAGCTGAACACGGTTACATGTACAGGAGAATGTGTGGGATTCAAAAAATAAATGAGCTTGAAGTAGGAGAGGGTGGATTAGATTCCTACATACCTAAGCAAGAGATCACCAGTACTGTATAGCATAGTATGGAGGGAAGTTGACTCAATCACCTTTCTTTCCAAGTGATCTACTGTACAACTTCTAATTGTGATGCAAGTGACACAGAATTACTTGTAATAACATGAAAAGAATCAATAAGCCCATTTTTTCCCAGATATAACCTGAGTTTCTCAGGTGTTTAATTACAATAGCCACCTGTCAGCAAAAATATTTGTTGCAATTTTGGTTTACATATTTATGGAGGATTGAAAAAGTGAATATGATGAATTATTGTTCAGTCATTACTGAAGAAATAGAGCTGCAATTCAAGAGTGGGCAAAAATATGACTCTGCTGCCAGATTTATATTCACAGCTTTAATCCTCGTTATATATGAGAGGAGCTGGATGTTTATAGTTTTCTAACCAAGGGACTATAAACTTTGAGAATAGCCAAAGACAGAAAAATAATGTAATTCAAATGAGTATGGAGGGTCAATCAGAATTAAGAAAAGAGAAAGGAGAGGAGAGAAACTGATTTAATTTAAGCAGCATTAGGGGACTAGATATTAAAAATTTTATTTCCCTGGTGCTTGACTAAAACCTGCCTTGTAGACATGCAAGTCTGTTTCTCATAATCACAAAAGGTATTAACATGTGCATGGAATGACAGTGAAAATTCACTAAGGCCAAGGTTTTTAAGAAGAAAATGATAATTTTTGGGGTGTTTGTACCATGGATTGTTTAACTTAGAACTCACAAAGTCTGTCTTTTACTGACCCTTCATATGTATCTGAAGAGTGAGACGTTTAATGTTAAAAACCAGAAACTACAAATATCATAAACCTTGTCCTGTAATAACAGAGGAAAACCCATTATTTTCTTGATATAGCTCTCACAGACTCTTGTGGAATCTTAAACATTGAAAATATACTAAGATATACTTCTGATCCCAAAACGTTTTACAAAACAATGTATCTGTCAATAAGCATCAACATGGATAAATGCATTCTGAAATTCAGCAACCACAGAGATGTGTTCAGTGCCACAGCACAGCAGCTGAGGACATGAAGTAAAGAACAGGAGGTATTGTAAGCAAATAAAACTGTGGGGATGAAATGTGGGTGGCAGAAAGTAATAGTCCAAATTGCAGCCTGATTAGATAAGCTTCTTAGAGTTCACCAAGAGCTCACTGCATTTTTAATGACCAAAATTATTTCCAGAGTGATCAGGCCTTGCCTAGTCTACCTAATTTCCAGCTATTGTTCAGAAGACCCTGGGTGTAGGCACAGCCTTCACAGCAACCGCTGAAGTTCAGACAGAATGTACAGGGTGTGTGAGAAGGTACTGGATGCCTGTGTTCAGGCCTCTGAATCCCAGCCCACGTCTCAGCTAAAAGATACTAAAAGCATATTCATTCACCTAACACTGTGAAGAGACAAATAAGAGCTATCACAGGGTAGTCTGGTACTTGAGTGAAAAAGAGCAGTAGAGGGAACATCTGACCACAGTTTATTCACAGCCATGAGCGATGGAGTAGTCCTCTACCACATAACTCTTCAAGCAATCCAAAGTGGAGATATACCAGTGATGAGTTCCTGTTTACTCTAGGATATTTCAATTCCTTCACATCACTCGAGAGAGATGGAGAAGAATTTTTTCTACCACCTACCTGCCCAAGAGCATTAACATATGGGGGAGTACACAATCAAGATTGCCTGAAGACCACTTTGTGTTTTAGTGAGATATGGGGATCAATGTGTTAAAAGAAAAGCATGTTATATTTTAAACTTGCACGCTTTTAAACAATATTAACAATATTAACTCAGACCCTTTAGAATATAGAATGAAAGAGTATTTAAAAACTTCTAAAATTACACACTCTGAGCCCAACAGTCTGTAACTGCTCTGTTAAAATATAAAACTTTTCAAGCTAACAAAATGGATTCATGGATAGCAAGGTCTGGAGGGATGAACTATTATGCTCATCCACTCTGACCTCTTGCACATGACACAGTCCAGAGCATTTCACCCAGCAATACCACCACCAGGCCCAGTAATTTATAGCTGAACTGTGCCATTTCTTTCAGAAGGAAGGACATCCAATCTTGATTTAAAGACTCTAGGCGATTAATTTACCACATCCCTTTACCATCTGTTCCAGTGGTTAATTATCTTCAGTTAAATGCGTGTCCTATTTGCAGTCTGATCTTTGTCAGCTTTAGACATTTATCTGCTTCTCTGTGTGGACATGATGGCTCATAATACTTTGATATTTCCCATACATTAGGACTGAAATGCGATGCCTACACTGAAAATTTCAGGTTTGGAATTTTGTTTTTGTTTCTCTTGTTGAAATCTTAACACAAAGACTTTCAAGGCATTGGCATAACACACTATAATATTTCATTTTGGAGCAATTTCAATGACTCAGTGTTAATGGCATATAGTATTCCAGATTTTGAAGAGTAAAAATATTATGTGCACTTCATCTGTTTGTTTAAAGTGGTCTCTCCTAATGAAGGCTGTACTGTGCTGAAATGTGGAAGCATGAGTTTGATCTAGTGGCAGGAATAAGGAGTGCTGAGAGTTTTAATTCTTATAACCTGCTCCTAGTTCTGCCACTACAATTTGATTTGTGAGCCAGGCAAAATCACCTCACTCAATTGTACTTAGAGGGCTGTTACAAAGTGCACAGAGATTTGCTGATTGAATCACACTGCAAAACAGTGCCTGCCTCTTTTGAAAGCTTAGGAACCTCAATTAAAATGATTTCACAGTCCAATCCCTACCCCAAACTTTTGAGTTCTAAGTGTATGATACCATTATAAAACACACTTTACCTACCAACATATAAATATATTTTTGTGACCAACCCAACACACCCCTTTGGACCAGCCATGTACAGATGTAAAACATCATTTTGATGCTAGCATTTTTTCTATTATTTATCTTCAGTTATTATATTGCCATGTTCCCTTTATAACCTTAATCTGTATCACATGTACTTGAATGAGCCTGGTGTCTATTAAACCCACAAATCCATTAATTCTCTGGTATTGGACTTTGACTAGTTTTCCTTCAAACTCTTTCTTCTGATTAGTCACAAGTTCCTCAAGGATGACCATTTAAAATCTATTCCTTTATTCAAAAACGCTTTACCTCTATAAAATGCAGCTTTAAGGCCTCAGCCTGTGTTTTTGGCAGTACAGAGTTAAGCCTTTTTCTCTATAAGCAATTTCAGGTTACTAATTTCTGAGAAGGTATTATCATCTGACCGTAAAGAGCTCCCCAAATACCTGACATTTTCATCACATTAATATTTTTCTTCCTCATGCCAATAAAGTCTTCAAATTCATGAACAGTCTGTACCATTGTCAGTAAAGAAATCCACTATTCCCAGTTACACAATTGCACTTGGATTCCTTTTTCCTTCCTAGGGTGCCTTTTCACATCTACAGAGCTGTCTGGCATCCACCTTGCCAGGCCACTCACAACTGGCACACAAGCTCCCCACAGACACTTCTGCAGAGGCCCTCTCCTGTCTGTGGAGATGGAGCTCTGTGTAGGGGTATTCCATGTATGACTGGAATTTAGCAATTACAACCTACTTTGCAATTCCTCTTGTAGTGCCTGAGGGAGACCACATGCTTTTGTGTGGTGGCAGCCCTCTGATTGCATGCACTGGTGCAGATTTGCCTAATGCAATTCAAATTCACACTGCTGGACACTGCCAATAACTTCTGTGCACAAGGTCATAGGGATAGAACCAGCCATGCTCTGATAATAAAGATTCTGTTCTTTTCTCCAGAGGGATCATCAGAATACACAAGGAAGGACCAGTGCCAGAGAGTGCCATGCTATCTGTTTAGTTCATGAAGCAATTAGTGCTGAATGCTGGCAGAGTACCACAGATGGCCAGAAAACCAGAACTTTGGGAGTTAATTCCTTCCTAATCCTCCTTTCTTTCCACCATTGTGGAATGCTCCTAGATCTCTTCAATTGGGAGCTTTAATTAAGAGAATCCTTTTTTGAGCCTAATTAAAACCAAAGTTAAAACCAAAGTCCAATTGGGTAGCTTTAGAGATGTTCCCAAGATGGCAGGAAGAGTTTTTTGATTGAAAAGCAGCTTCAAATAACCACAGAATTATTACAGTAGAGTAAATGCAAATTGAGAAACTTCAAGGAAGTCCACCAAATTGCTCTTGATTTCATTATCCTCTTCTTTGAACTGGTGTAATATCAAGTTTAACTTCCTTGACCTCAGCTTTTCTCAAACCAGCTGGCATATTCTGGATAATAGCTGTATTAGCTGAATAAAGATAAACTCCTGGAGACATTGGTCACATGGAGCTCCACAGATTAACTCACAGGGAGGCAGTTTTGCTAAGTCATGAATTAAGTAAGAGTTGCAACTGTTCGGAATTTTTTTCTCCCTTCTACCTGTTTTATTTTTGAAATATTGTGTATTCCCAGAATACATCAGACATTGTGATCCTCAGAAATATTTGTGCTTAAATTGTTCAGACAATAACAAAAGGTGAAAAATGCTGTTTACCTCCTGTCACCGACATACTTTATGAAAAATCCTTTACTTAGGATTTTTCCTCTCCTGAGAGCTGAGAGGCCTCAGGAACAAACTGTAAACAATTCTTATCTGCTGCTGTGGAATGCAACAGGGGAGGTCTGTGACTGGCCCCGTCAAACTGTTTCCAATTAAGAGCCTATCACAGAACACCTGTCCGGCTGGTCTCGGTCTGAGAGGACTTTTCATTTACACATTCTTTTCTATTCTTAGCATAGCATGGTAGTGAAATCCTTCTCTCTATTCTTTTAGTATAGTTTTTATATATTATCTATCATATAATAATAAATCAAGCCTTCTGATACATGGAGTCAACTTTCTCGTCTCTTCCCTCATCATGGGACCCCTGTGAACAGGGTAACGTACCTCCCAACATAAACACTACATGAAAAAACACTTCCCTTGAAACATCTATTTATTCAGCTGAAGTTGACAATTACTAGCTCAGACACACTTAGGAGTACTAGAAACCTGTGACTAGGAAAGTACACTGGGCATCTAACAGAGTGACACTACAAAGCAGGATTATCTGCAGCAGGAACTAATGGAAAATGAAGCCCTTCTGGAGTAGAGTGGTCAGCAAGGACTCAGTTACCTGGCTGCCTGCAGCAGCAGATCTGGCCCAGGACACAGAGCAGTGGTACTCTTATCAGAAATAGCTTAGAAATACTGCCGTATTTCTGTCTTGCATTCAATTGTGCAACACACTCAGAAGTCAGGCCAAGGTATCTGGCCATTATGCTGCACTGGGAACAAAATTTCCTTTGATATTAAATTTGTACCTCTTTATTTCATCAAGAGATTACTTGCATTTAGGCCATGGACAGAATGAAATTAATTATATCTTATCTGTTATCTTCTTATTACTTTACACTTTTCAAATTAAGTAATCCTTGTCCTTTTTAACTTCATCTGGCATAGACTCTTCCATTCCTTCATGCTGGGTCTTCAATAATTTTGTTGGGGCCTTGTCTGCCTTGGTCTCCACAATGGCCATTTAGAAATTAAGCCACCAGAACTGAATGCAGTAGTTTAGTTGGACCTATAAAACCAACCAATCAATATAATCCTATTTCAATGTGTTTTACATTATTCTTCCTTCTTTCATACAATCTGACATTTTTACTAGTTTTCTTTTACCAGGTCTGCACATAGAGAGGGTATCTTCATTGACACCTTATTTTTCCCCATAGAGGTTGTAGCAGAGTAAAACATAATCCCTGCATGTGCATGCATACATACTTGTGTGTAGTTTAAGTAGTTCTTTGCAAAGTGCATTTTTTTGCACTTCTCAGTGCAAAAACCTTGGACCTTATACCAGCAAATTCCTCTGGAACTTACAGGAGGTCTCTGGTCACATTCTCCAACTTCTGCTTTTCTTCCCTTCTCCCCCATCTCTGCTTTGCAAAACTTGATACCAGGGATTTCTGTAACAGAGGATTCCCATTCCTCCCTCAGTCTCAACTCCCAGCCAGGGAGCGTTAGCAAGAAGTCAAGAAAAATGTGGCTCAATTGGAAGTCTTCCAGAGTTGAGTGATGATAATAAGCAGAGAGAAAAAATACATGGGCATAAGAGAAAAACAAGGAATTGCTGGTGTTAGTTAAACAGAAAAATAAACTGAAAGGACTCATGATAACAGATAAAATAGTTATAAAAGGAGAGGAAAAAAGAGAAGGTAAATATGACAAGCAGTAATGGTTCATCTTGAAGCAAAGAGAAATTAAATAAGAGTATAATTTTCTAACTTTAGGAATGGGAGAGTAGTATGATGGATTGAATGCAGAGGCCTGGGAGCCTCCACCATTCCTCATAATAGGCAAGGCAGGCAGGGTAAGTTAGGCAGAACAGACCCCATTCTGGTTATGAAGACTCAAGAACTCTTTCCCACTGTTTCCTGTGGTTCTGCACAAGACATCTCCTTGGCATGTGCTGAGCAGCATTTCAACCTATTCACAGCTGAGGTTGTGTAGCTTCCAGCCTTTACACAGGGTCTTGCAGTTGCTGATGATAAATCAGTACCAACACAGAACTAATAATGGAGGAAATAAAAATGGCTCCTGGTTAGTGTGAAGAAAGCTGTGTCTCCCAGTGGTAGTCTATAGCTCCACTAGAGAATGCACTGTCCCAGGAAAGGTTGTGCTGACTCTTGTCCACCTGCTTGGTGATACTAATGGATCTCTTCCTGCCTCTGTCCTCTGCTAAGTCCTGGTTGCATTGCAGGGTGCAATCTTGCTGCGTGTCTCTCCAGCACTAATTCTAACATGGTTTCCATGTCAAGTCAGTCTGCTAAGAATTACCATAACACAACTAATAGGCAGGAAGAAGACATTAACCTTGAGAATTCTTCCTGATTGTATATTTCTGTCAAAAAAACCCCAGTGGGATGTTACCTCTGCATCACAGTAGCATTTTTAGGTTTAGAAGAATCTTTACATATCTTCTGCACTGTGAAGTGGCTCATGCTTTAGAATCAATGTATGTATGCATGCATACATTTATACCTACAATTTATAGTAAAGATATATATGCATAGAAATATTTCAATATATATGAATATAGAATACAAATCTTCTAAAAGGAAAAAATAAACTCAGTGAAATGACTGGTAATCACTATCATTAAGATTAATAATTTTGCTTGCATGCCAGAGACCTGCACTGAAACTTAAGCCCTGGAAACAGATAAATGCAGACACAACCCCACTTTTAACCAAAGTTCAAGACCAGTTCTACCAGGAACTGATTAGTATAAGGAAGATAGTTTTGTTGGGGATCCCAGGAAAGCTCTTCCAAGACTGCAGCTAAGTCTGCATTGAGACATATCAGCCACTACCATTAAACATGTGGAGCAGGATGTGATAAAACTTTGTTTCAGTGCTCAGTGAATTAAATTTTTAAAATGCTTCAGAGGGAAATTGTTGCCCAGTCCCAAGGCTCTCTAATTCCTTGTCTTCAGCCACCTACCCACTGTCTCCACCTTGAAGGGGCATATCACATCCTCACCTGAAAAGTGCAGATCCTACTGCTGTAGTGGGACTGCTAAGTTTGTCCAAGTGCCCTGCATTTGTCCTACTGTGTATCAGCTATTCAGGAGGAACATCCTGTGTGCGAGATCTTATTGTTCCATAACTGTAGGTCACACACTCTGCTCTGAAAGAAGAGTAGGTATGTCAGCTCAGCCACAAGGGAACAAGACATAGCCTGAGAACAGTCATGGTAGAGCAGCTAACCTGAGGTAATCTGATGCAAGGAAAGCACTGAGTGCAAAGAACCTGTTGCTCGATTCTGCAGATACAATGCAAACCATGACAGAGCTTAAGAAAGGAAAGGCATTGTTAATTAAAAACATTCATGACCAAATACATGTTTGAACCCTAAAGCTTCCTGGGTTCTATTGGTTATCTGAGCTGTTGGAGGCATGTATACCCTGACTACAGACACTCATGAAGACATTCACCCACTGCTCCTCACAGAATGGTGACTCTGATGGAACAAAAGATAATGTGCTGCTTATTATGCAGAGTTTCCCTTCTAATAATTCCTCTTTTACTGAAGAATCCTATTTCAAATGCCCTTGATTCGAAGATTCTTCAAGTACTAGCTGCAATATACCCTGATAATCAAAGCAAAACCACTTCATAGAAATGTATTTCAGGAGTCAGGGGATTATAACATTTGCATGCTGTTTCTTACAAAGCTATAAACTGGGCATAAAAATGGGAGCACAACACACTTGGTCCTCTTCTACAAAGCAGTCAAAACCCCAAGATATCACATAGGGGATAACCCGTTTAATGACACAGTGCTGGATTCAATTAACAATGAACAGAGACAGTTCCTGCTGTGCAAAGCCTAACCAAAGGTATGGAGGTTTCAGGCACTTCTTGACAGACAAATCAGATTCCTTGAGTATTGCTCTTAGCCCATACACTCTTTTGCCATGCTATTCATTAGGAAGGCTGCCTGACAATTACTCACAGTAGCGTGCTGACGTGGTTTTCAGTATATGATATTCTTGAGAGTGCAATTAATCATTTGAATTGTTTGCCTGTGGAATTGTAGGTCATTCAACTTTTTCAGTGCTTAAACTTTCATAGATTGGTCTGGAGATTCCAAAGAATTGGCTGCTGTTTACATATGCACTGACAAAAATCCCTTGAAACAAACTGAGCCTGTGAGTTAAGAACTGCCTTGCCAGACGTGAGGCTCTGAAGACAACAGACCATCTCACATAATGTTACAACATCACAGTGCAAATATCATATTGCATTGTCAGAACAACATGCAACAAGTGCTTTGTGGCTCTCTTAAAATCTATTTGATGTGATCTATCCCCCCTTTCATTCCTCCTGTCTGTGCACAGAAAATGTCGTTTCTTCTCTCTTGCTGGATGCCTGAAAAAATAAGAGATGAAGGCTCGAAAAACATGCTGCATACCAGATACATTAGCTGCCCTCAAGAGCCACAAATAGCTCTATTATTCTTCCAGAATATTTACATTACAGTGATGCTTAGAGGCTCTAGCTAACTGCAGGACTGTATGAAATCAGGCTGTGTTCCATAGTACAAATGCATGTTAACATACAGCCCATTTTCCAATGAGCTTGGGATCCTCACTGCAGCCTCTTGTATATACAACAGCATTAAAGATTTCCCTCCCCCTCCAAGTACTCCTGAGAGACAGCAAACCTCTATGTACCTGCCCATGCTTTCACTGCAGCCAAATCCCTGGACAGCTCTAATAGGAAATTAGTGCTACAGAACTCAAGGTGCAATCTTATCATAAGGAAAGCTGACATTTATCTACAACATCTCTAAATTGATTTTACCTGCTCATACACAGATTTTATACAGTCCTTTCTCTAAATATTTACACTTTAGGTATATTTATATAGACTTGTATTATTTCAAAGAAGCTCCAGGTCACATAGGAAGTGGATGTTTGTTTACAATATATATTAAGATTGTTACATATTTCAAGCCAAGGTGTTAGTAAGACACCAGGGGGTTTTCCAGTGCAGTAAAGATTATGTATATAAATGGATATGACTTGTACCAGCAAATCCTTCTCCTAAAGTCAGCAGTTTGAGTAATCTCTTCAGGTGACAGATTCAGGAATGCTAATTGCTGTGTTGCTGAAGAGCTACAATAAAGGCTATTTCCACCATCCTTTTATGAGGAAAAACATATCAACTGAACAGCAGCTTACATTGCATTCTTCACTGCGTACCCTGACAGGAGTAACAGCCTCCCCACACGCTGCCAGGGCTAAAGGTCTCAGGATTAGAGTGAACAAGGTCAATGTTAATTAATGCTTTAACTAATCACAGGTTAAGTGCTCCCAGCCACAGGCAGCCTACAACACTGGTTTAATCTGCCCTATATATGGTCTGGAGCTGATATGGTTGTTGCAATTTTTTGAAGTGTATGTGTATATGAATTTACTGCACATAATAGCGAATCAAGTATTAAACTTTCAAGAAGTCAGGCATTCTTTGAGGACTGATCTTCAGTGCTTAATTTAAGTAGCTCACACAGAAAAGCACACAAGTACCCCCACCTCCCAATGCTGACTGTAGTTTGGGTCCTGCTCGGTGCCTGGACAAGCACAGCACTACCACAGGCTGGCACCCAAAAGCAGTGGCTGTTTTGCTGATGGGTAGACAGCAAGCTGCATCCATAACTCAGGGCTTTTCCCGGACAGTGTGTAGACCAATGGTAAAGTCACAGAGCTAGAGTAAGTTCTAGGATGAGACCAATAAAGCAAAACCAAAACCAAAAATCCCAAAACTAACAGTAAAAAAAAAAAAAAAAAGACACAAAGAAGAACAAGTGAAGCCCTTTCACCTCCAAGTCATAAACATCTCTTTTGATCTCTGTGTCTCCTATTTCTGATCTGACAAGTATTACAAATTCTTTGCCCACACTCTGCTTCCCTTCAGTGATTAATGTGCTACGGTCTTTCTGAAAGCTTAAAGAGCTCTCCCTTCGGGCCACCACATTTGATAAAGAAATGAAGCCTGGCGATTAATAATTCCCCGGGCTGAGTTTTTGTTTAATAACTATTCTGTCAGTGATAGATCTAAAGGGCCAGGGTGTGGATGTGCGTGCATGTGGAGGGAGTAATTTCATTGTGGCCAGGAGATTCAGCAGGCTGGCATTACAAAGCAGCTCCTTAGCAGTTGCTGGAAAACCAGTATGACAAATCACTCCGTTCTCTGCTTCCCCAGCCTACCCCTCTCAACAGAGCTATCTCATTAGTCTCAAGGCAGCCAATCCTAGCCTATGATTTGGGAAATATTTCCTTCTTGACATTCAAGAGAACGATTCCTCACCCAGGGAAAATTACATTTAAAAATAAATGGAAAAGCATCAATCAGCTAGGAAAATATATTCAGCTTTTTCCATCTCTGGAGAGAAAGACTTTTTTAAAATTTTATTACATTTAAATAGGACTGAAGGCCATGGCTTGATTTTAAAAACTGGAGATAACTAAAAAGATAGCACTGTAACATTTGCATATTAATAGTTGTTTTCTTTATATAAAAAGACTATTTTTGATTAAAGCTACATCTTGGATATTTACAGACCTGTAGAGATGTGCTACAAGATACATGTTAGTAGAGACAGATAGGCAACACAGTACATCGAATTACAAGGTGATTGCAATGTGGCTTTCTAGACCAGCAAGCCAACTGTATTTCTAGGTGAATTTTATAAGAATTCTCAAGCCTCCTTTCAGGACTTAAAATCAAATTAAAATAGCTTTCCTTTAGAAACAGTTCTCTGTTGAACAGTATCTTGGTCATTCTCGCTTCCCTAGTCCAGAACAGTATGCAAGTCAGTCAAGCCACTAAGGAGTAATTTCTTCATGCAGAGTAGCTCCAGACTTGGCCAACAGTCTTCTTTATATCAGTTCAGCCTATGCTCTAAGCAAAAAAGAAAACAACCACATAAGTGGCAGCTTTTCTGGAGCATCCAGAAATCAGGGAGGGATCCTACCCCTTCCTGCACATGTAACACTCAGGAGCTGATATCTTACAGCTCTGGGCATGTGTCTTCTCCCAACCCAAGCTACTACTAGTCAGGCCTCTCCACAGCTATGCATCCCCTTTCCCACTGAAGATTATCTCCCTGAGAGACAGATTAAGTGACCTCAGCACATTTCACACAGATGAGCTGGGGTTGACTTAAGTATCTTAAATAAGTGAGTCTTTACTATGTCAACTGATGGATGACAGATGACTTGGAAGGGTCACAGGAAAGAGTCTCAGCAGCCAAGGATGCTCTCTCAGCATCATACAGCATCAGAATCAGGAATATAATACAGGTTTTCTGGCTCCTAGTCCAGCTTCCTTGTGAATGAAGCTCTCTGCCTTTTCAACTCTGACAGAAAAATACATTCAGCAAACCCTTCTAATGAGATTCCCCACAAATGTATCTAAGGAGATATTTTCATATTATAACAGTGATTATGAATTTTATCCAGGGGGTAAATAACCTAGAAAATTAGATGTGTCACTGCTAGGCCATGAAAGAAGAATTGATTACATCACCTTTTCCTAATGGGATATTATAACTGACCATGTATTATTTCAGCAGACCTGCAAGCTCTACCATGTCCCATAATTCACTGCAAAATGTTGGAATTCAGGCTTTGCCCATATCATTACATGAAGATGAAATGCTAGTGCTGCTTTGAATTACATTTCTATTCATTTTACTCATTTTTAAAGTATTTGCTTCCCATACATAAATTGTTACTATTATACAAAGATTCACTAAGGCACCTTGCTGACAATTTTTCCTCTTTTACTCTGAATTAATAACAAAATGCAAATCAGTAGCAGTGGGGTTTTTTCTTTCCACTTAATACAATGCTTGGATAACAGAGCATTTAAAGATTTATGATACATATTAATAGCTTTTAAGCACCCTTCAGAGTAAATACCCCTTTGTTTTTCATTCTCTCCTGCTATACTTACCTTCTCCTATACTTTGCTAGCTCTCTGTGCATCACACACTTTAAAACAAGGCCACCTCATCACATTCTTTCTCCTCTGCCCCTTCCTTTTCAGTTGGCAGCAAAAACTATCTCACTACTTAAAGAAAAATGACCACTCATCCAATCTGCCACCTCCTACACTGCAGAGAAAAATCTCAATATATCTGCTCACCTAGATAAATACAGGCAGTATTGTCAAGACTGACTGTCAGGCCACTGCCACAAAGGCTGCTGCTCTATTAAATTCTTTAGCTGATAAAACACTGGTGTGATAGCTTTAGTCCATGCCATAATAAGCCATAGTCAGTTGTTTGTAAAGTCAGACAAACAGCAATTTCTAGGACTGTGCCAGATATTTACCTAATTTACCCAATTAAAGCAGTCTATTATACATACGTATTTTCTGCTGGTGACAGCACTCAATTACTAGTTTCTATTTGATGGTGAAGTGACAGAATTTTAAAGAAATTCAAACCAAACACTTAAAAAAAATAATTCTCTGTATTATTCCTCTAGATTTTATGTGAAATTTACAGAATAACGTCGTCGTCCCCCCCCCCCCAGCCCTTTTAACTTTGTGATAGAGTGATTTTGTGGACATGATGAGCTGTGTGAATGAACCATGTTCTGCACCACCATATTTTAGTTTCTCCCAGGAAAAGACCAGCCTCACAGTACTGTTAACCATTCTTGCTTTCCCAAAATAATATTTCTTCCTTCCCTACTTTTCTTAGGTTCAGGTATTTTTGTGGTATCTTTAGGAATTATCACCTCTTCCTCTCTCTGTTACCTGTTTTTTATACAGATGACACCCTGATAGAAATTTGTATGCTATTGCCAAATTCACCATCTTTTGTGGATGTCTTTGGTTTGGATTCATCACCATTCCAAGAGATTGTGAAACTCTGATAATTTCTCAACTGTCTTGGGGGTGGGGGAAGACTAGAGATAATTACCTTCCTTTCTTGTTTAAGGGACACTAAAACCAGGCACTAGCCCATCACTTGCCTAGTGCACAACACCCAAGAGGCCCCAGCTACTTGTTGAGACCACAGTACAAAAAAAGGGATTTGAGGAAGTTTTCATGGTTCTCCAAAAGCAGCCCATTTCAAAATATTGCTTATTTCTAACAGGACCTGAGCATCTGTTTCAGTAACTCAGAAAGGAATATTCCAACAGAGACCATGAAGAACATGGGAGGTTCTATGCCAAGTACCAGCTGCAGAAATGGATCACATGAGCAGCTCTGAGTGCCAGAAGCCATCACTGGGTGGCAGGCTAGGACAGCACTTAGGAGTGACTCCCAGCCCTGGTGCACCACTTCTCAGCTTCTCCCAGAGTCTCTCCTTGTCTCCTACAAAAGCTTTACTTGGATGGTGCAGGAGAAGCCCACACACCCAGAACTAGGGACTGCCTTGTTCTACTTGCTGTACCGAGGAAGCCAGGCAGAGTTCTCCCTATCCCTGCAGCCAAAGGAGGCTGCAGATACTGGCTCATCCTTTCGTCTCTTTAAACTTGAAGTAAAATCACCTTTGAAAGGGAAAAGTGGGACTGGAATTTGTCCAGGCAGCTAATTTTGCAGGTGTAATTTTAGAATGAAGCAGTCTGGTAGTCACAAACATTAACAAGTATAGCTTGCACTACATCCCAGTGTAAAAACAGCTTGAGAGTTAGCAGCCTTCTTCCCCATGGAAGCAACCACCAAAACCTTCCTCCAGCACCACTAGTAAGGGGCAGGACTAACTTGCAAGGCAATCCCATGGACAAAGACCAGCCCTACTCCATTCCTAGGAAAAAAAACTCAGCTCTTGGGCATATGCACAAATGGCTGTCAAAGTCAGCCCATGGGGACAGAGATGTTTCAATTCTCCACAACAAAGCTACTGATGGTTCTGTGCATCTTTGCAATCTTCCTTTGTGTGTTTGGGTGCTTTGTTGCAGTCCAGTTACTTTGTCTCCTTCTGGACCTACTGTGATTCATACCAAATGTCTGCAGACCATTCAAACACCCGAGCCCTGTCTGAATACATAAAATGCTAATCTCATTAGATTTCTCATTTTCAGTGTAATATTGTCACAGTGCTATGCACCACTGCTACAGATTAGCAGGCTTGCCAGAATGGAGACCTGCTAATGAGTTAATCCAAATAACACTCAAATCCCAAATCAGATTTAAAACCATCTAGACAGAGGACCCGCCAAGGATGGGTGAGGGGGAAAAGGGAAGAGCATGAGCCTCGTTTTGAAAGAAATAGTTGTCAATTAAGTGAGATAGGAGTATAAGGAAGAAGCAAGAATGCATTTTTTTTTTTCCTTGGGAGGACAGTCTCAGTTAAACTCCAAGGTACCATGCAGAACCCAAATGCAAAACCTAAGAAATAATCTGCAAAAATACATGTATCTGTCTGGACAGTCAGCCTGAGTCTTGAGAGACAATTAGCTATCAGGAGCTAGAGGAGCATCTATTGCCATCGTTTAATCTATAGTGCTTGGAAGGTCTAAGCATCTTAGAGCTCTGAGTTTGATTCATTCCATCCAGGAACTTGGAGATGAGGGAAAGAAATTTTTTTTCATCTATTAGTTTCTTATTTTACAAATAACCCAACATGCTGAAAAGATGCACAGAGGCTCAAAGGAAAGGCACTAAGGGAAACACACATCTTTCATTGTTTGCATCTGAAATAGGTTCCTAAAACACAGCTGCAGTCTGAAAGGAATCTCTTCTCTTTTTCACCATGATTTTAAATGAAATTTCTCCTTTAGTGGGAAAACACTGAATTGCTAAAGCTGAAATTTCATGAGTACATACTGGCTTCATTAGGCCTCCAGTAAGACACAGTTCCACCTTTGGCTTGGGAAAATGTGGCCAGAGGCCAGGGAAGCACCTCAGAACAGCCTGGCCAGCATAATACAGACTCAGAACAGAGGAAAACAAGAACACAAGAGGGACAAGGACACCTCCAACCTGAGTGAAATTTTGAAAGGCCTCAGCTTTACTTAATGGAGAGTAAAACCTTTTTTACAGTATTGGCCTATACATTTGGACAAAAATATCCTTTCCCATTCAACAATTTACCAAAGAGTACCTAAAAAACAGTACAGCTTTCCATTGCACCTATTTGCTCCATGTGGATCCAATTGTGTATGTTTTACCAGAAATGTGAACTATTTTTTTGCCAATAGTAGAGAATAAGTCCTACATCCTTTAATAAAAATCTAAGAACTTAGCACCTTGACTACATAGTTGCAGGGAAGGGAAGAGAAATGCATTTTATGCTGACATCAACAAACTCATCTGCAAAGTTTTACTTTCATTTGACTATTGATAGATGGAGCTAGGAAGAAGAAAGTTTGACTCTCAGATGTGGAATTCAGCTAAGCAAAACTGCTGAAAGAATTCTATTATGATTGGTAAATGAAGCCTTTTTTTATGGAAACCTCTCTGTAGAAACTTTTATAAAACAAGTGTTGTGTTAAAAAATACTTCTACCCAGAAGTCATATTTCTCAGCACATCTCTTACTGCTGTTCTTCAACTACTGTAGCAACTATCAGAGAATGCAAACCCACTGAGCTGAGTCAGAATCTGAAGTCATTTGGAATCTGTTAGTTTTGCAACACCTTGATGAAGGCCTTTAACTGCATTGTGTGCAGACAGAATAGCTTTTTAATGTCTCTTTCCTGCTCTCACTAAGCAAACAAATAAATAGGATGCAACACATACAAAGAAAGAGTCCATTTGCTTTCTTGTGTCCATTAAGTTGTCCTGATGATAAAGCATGCAAATATGCTGACATTTTTAAGCATGGAACAAATTTTTCATCTTTTCAGATGTTACCTGTTTTTGTTCACTGATAACTAGACCCAAATGTAAAGGGAATGAAATAGCCAGCAGTGCCAAACTCTCCAATTGTAGCTAAGCTGCCAGGAACATGCTTTGTGTGCACAGATCCTGCCCCTTCCAGAGACAACTGCCCAACAAGCACAACAATCTTCCCGCTCCATGCTAACAAGGTTCTAATAACAATAGTAATCACAGTTTGCCTGCTCAGCTCACCCCAGGAATATGGCAGCAAATTGATGATCATTTCTCATTGTGAATTATGACACAGGCACATCACCTCACCCTTGGAATAAAACAGCACCTGCCAATCCCGTTAAAACAGCAAGGGAAAAAATGAAAGCCCTGCCGTAGCCAATCTGATTCCCTGCTGACTCTAATTACCCAGATGGGAATTTTACAATTGCTTCCTCCACCAACTCCCTCTCTGCAGTCTGCAGACTTTGGCTAGTTCTTTCTTTTGTATGCCTACTGCCACTGAGTAGATTGGGTTCCTAATGAGTCTTGACACTAATGGTACAGGGAGACAGCGCAATTACATATCCCTCTCCCATTCAGAGCAAACCTGGCAGGAAATGACCTGAGACCTCACACCCTTCTACCCCAAAGAATCCAGTTATAATGCCTCAGGAACAGAGCCAGCTGGTGCACGCTCCCCCCCTCGGCACCCCTCACTGCACTTCCCCTTTTCATTGTGCAGGTGGCTGGAAACAGTTCTTTATGGCCTCATCCATGACCGGTGGGTTGAGGCTAATACAGAAGCCAGAGAAGCCTTAGCACATTTGGAACTGAAGCTCATCAAGAAAAGGGAAAAAAAAAAAAAAAAGGAACATTATTTCACACATGTGCTGGACAGCTCTAACACACAGTTGTTGTCTATTAGGTGTTTAACAATGTGTGTAACTCAGATTGCTTTAAAGTGGGGAGGGGAGAGACATGTGCTTCTGTGATTTCCACAATGATTGTAGTCCAGGTGTAAAAGAGACTGGAGCTACCTATTGAACTGTGAGCTAATTACAAGAAGAAACAGCTGTTGTCTGTTAATGAGGATGCCAATCCATAAGAAGCATGTGAGCTGGTGAGGAATAAATGTGTCTTCCACTCCTTGAGTAAGCAACAGCCTACAAAAGATGTCTTATATCTATGATTCATGTTGCCACATCATCTGAACAATTTACAAATGATATGTTTGCCTCTGAGAAAAGCCCTGTAAGAGAGGAAAGCAGCAGTAGTCTAAATATACAATAGAAATATGCAGCCAAAGACCAAGGACATACACAAAATCTGATCAAAGCATAAAATAGGCCCAAATCAGCTTATTTGAACTCTAGTGTTTTAAGTACAAATCTATTGTTTGCCTCCTGCTAGTAACTCTGAAGCACTTTGTGTATCACTGAATTTCTTTCACTGCTTTACTACCTTGCAATAGCATAGCCTCCTATTAACCTCACTGCTACTACTGTTTCCCCTCAGGGCCTGTAAGTCTTCTGCCTCTCAGCTATTTATTGTAACATCTGGGATGTTTCTCTTAACCTCCTAAGAGTTCATCTGACTTTCAAAGTTCTTCCTGCTCCTCTTCACCTTCAGGTACACAAGGAAGTCCCACAGTTTTCAGCTGCTCACCAGCATCCATCCTGTTACCTTTCACACACACACCCTGATAGATTTGCTGTACTTTGTCTCCTGGACAACATTATCTGTGGTGGCTCTAAACCTGCCATCAGCATGAGCTCTCAAATTTCAATGCTTATGGATTATTACAGTTTAATACCAAGGGAAAACTTAACAGAATTTATCTCCAGGGTAACTCTGCTGACAACAGTTACAGCACAGATCATTTCAGGGATTATTTAAACCTTTTGCATCCTCTTTTCCTCAAAATTTGGTCAAAAAACATATATAATTTTAAGAGGAAAATGGCTAATTTTAATCCTACTAATTGCTTTTTTTCTTTTTGACATAAGTGCTCTGAACCACATAATAACCTGTAAAGTTTTGAGGAACAAGAAATTGTGCAAAGAAAGCATAACAGTTATGCAGGTGCTGCTATTCTATAACCCCACTACACAAAGAATTCCATACTTGTAATATACAAAAAAGGAGCAGTAATTTCAAGTAGCTCAGGGAACTCCTAATGGAGTTCTTGCTTTTTATTTTCCTCTCCAGTTTTAAAGCATTATTTACTGTAGTATTCAATTAAGAACAAGGGTTTACTATAGCAACCACAGCAGTGAGATGTACTATTCATACAGTCTCTGAAATACAAGCTTTTAAGCACCTTCTTAACACTTGTTGATAAACCTGTGACAGAGAATGCTATGTAGTTTATAAGGAGTGACTTGCACGCTACATACAGTCTGCAGGAACTGTATACCTTGAGGTCTTCCCATTTCTCCCCCACTTTACCATCCTGGAGTTAGCATAGAACAAGGCTAATAAAAAGATAAAGACATCACCCTTGGACTGGGACTACAAAGGAGGAACAGCTTTTCTCTCTGCCACTATGTGGCAGCAAAAGTTGCTCATGATTCACTCTGTCAGTATCTTCATAGGCATTCCAGCTGTGACCTTGCCATCATTCATACTGGGGACCCTCTCTCATTCAGCATCTGCCAGCTGTCAGCTTGGAACTCCAGGGAAAATTACAGAAGATTTCTGAAAATTACAAGGGGCAGCAGAAGGGAGCATTTGAT
Organism: Serinus canaria; assembly: GCF_022539315.1. Taxonomy (NCBI): domain Eukaryota; kingdom Metazoa; phylum Chordata; class Aves; order Passeriformes; family Fringillidae; genus Serinus; species Serinus canaria. The sequence continues at coordinate 24,381,324 of NC_066321.1, forward strand.
TTGTTTCTATTTTCTCTGTGTAAGGCATTTCAGGTGCCTGCAGTTTGCCAGCTTCCTGGCTTTCTTTTGCCTGGGTGGCTCCATTCTTCCACAATAATCCGCTTTAACTTCTTTAGTTTCTCTCATGTCACTCCATCACACACAGTTCCTCCTCCCATGATGTCATTTGCCTTCTCAAATCCATTCCACAAGAAAGGGAGAGCAACAAAACATCCTCTCCCCTTCTGATGCAGAGACTGGGTATTATTTAGACATATCATGAGTACTGACCATTATCTTCCTTGACAAGTTTTCCTTTCTCAAGCTGCAGTCCCTTTACAAAGGCACCTTCCGAACCCAGTAAAGCTGTAAATAGGTGTGCACTGGGAAAACCCACAATTAAACAACTGTGGTTAGCCACAAGCAGATAAGACCATTTCATACATGCCTGTCTTTGTCTACACTAGATGCTAAGTGGTGTTTGAAGTATACTCACTTTAGATGCTATGAGTAATTCTGCTTTCACATTCCCACCTGCTTCCCCTATTGGCTGAGAACATAACAAATATATTAATGGTTCCCATGGATTTAATATTCAGGATTCACATTCTCTCATCGATTGAGGTAACATTGAATTTAAGCTGGCAGTGTTCCACACTATAAGACAGAAATGCTGATCACTGCATCCTGATTTCTCATCTCATTATGGCCTACACTTTTAACTGATGTCTTTTGTTGCATTTCCTATTTCTTTCCTAGAATCCAACTGCTAGCATGGTCAGGTAACCACAGGGTAGTTATATTGGTCCAGTTTTGTGGGTGTGTTGGAGTTGGGAATGCTATATGCACATACAGTATAACTGTTCTTGGCAGAAAGCTATCTGCAAACATGTTCAAAACTACATTCTATTATGAATTTAGGAAAGAGTGTTGGATTTACAAGACCAAACACTCCTTTAGACAGGAGCTCCTGGTTTGTACTGTTACCTAGGCAATGGCTGCAGAAAGTGTCTGAGCACACATGAGCAAGGACCTGATCAGCTGGAATTGGGTGCTGCTGATTACAGCTGCTATTTCCAGGAGACTTATGGGAAACACAGACACACACCCCAGACTCACAGAAAGAAACAGCACTGAGCACTCATGCAATTACAGCTGCAGAAAAGGAGCCATTCTGGAGCATCAGGCTGCTCATTAACTTCCACTGCCAAGGTTAACACCTATGTTTTAGCTCTTTAACAGATGCCCTGTGAAACTCCCTTTGATAATCTGCTTCTCTTCTCCTGCTGAGGGACCCAAATCAAGGCCTGATCAGACAGTTTTCAATCTTCTTTAAAAAGCCATGGTCTATTTTAAATGAAATGACATTGCACAAATTGTTTTAATTAAAAGAACCTTATTTTTTCTTTGACTAGAATTGTACTCCAGGTAGCAACAACACTACTGACAAGAAAATCAACAGGGGTGGCCTGTTTGCCAATTACCTGAGCACATCTGCATTATTCAGCACACTTGCAGAAGGAGTTGGTTACATTCAGACTTTTGTAGTCCGATTTATTAATGACACTTTTAACCCAATAGCTAGAAATTCAATTGAATCCTTTCAGAAAGATGCTAAAGAACCCCATACTCTTTGACAGGCCAATGCCAAACAAGAAGTACAGCCAGAGTCTCATTCATTAAAAATCATGTTATTCAGCTCCAGCACACCCACCAGCTTGCTGGAAACCATGATTTTAGTACTGATATTTTCCCAAGTCCCACATTGCTACATATTTTGAATATTTTGTCCCAATATGGTCTGATTATTGCTAAATGTGAAATCACTGCCAGCTAGTTTCATGCAGGCTGGATTTAATTCCACAAATGGATGGAGGATAAATACTACAAAAGGCCTTCTACTGCAAAATCCTTCAGTTCAAACTATGGTAAGCCACAAGCAGGCTTGGTACCCAGGCTAATATTAAAGTAACTCGTCTCTCCAAGAAAGCTCTCTTCAGCATAAATACAAAGCTCTGCTTCCACAGCTGAGAGTTAGCAGGAACTGTGCTTTCCTATGTGCTGGGAAAGAAAATTCCCTAGACCTAGACCCCCAAACTCACTAAATACACTAATTATGAACCTGAAATCCCTCTGTATTACTGCCCCCAGGCTCTTGAACTCAATTTTACTGCACTCACACTAGCACCCCAGAGTACTTGTGTGCATTACTGCAGGGCCAGCTTCACAGAAAATGTAGCTGTAAGTTGCCTTCCTTTTATATGGAAGAAAAATCAATTGTTTTCTCAGTGTTCAAAGCATTGACACAAGTTGTGGAGACTCTGGATTCAACTCCAGTCCTTGTCTGAGAAGCATTAGGCTCTTAGCTCTCTGGTGGAACAGATTTAACCATCAGGCTAATTCCAGGAAAAGACTTTTGCTCAAACTACAGGACTGCCATGAGCAGTGAGGAATGTGATCAAAGGAACAGGGAACTTTCTTGAGACATAGCAGACATGGGTCCTCATTCTTTCACCAAAGGCTTTACATTAAGACTTCCTATTAAGAAGCTGCTGGAAAAAATACAACTGACAGACTAGAAAAGCCTAAGTGGTCAGATGTCTCATCTGACAGAGCTGAATGTGGTACCTCAACTCTAGAAAGGTATACTCTATCTTACTATATCTATACTACATCTATCTGTAGATCTACTACATCTATCTGGCCAGTAAGCCAGCTTACTGGCTTTCATGAGTTGCTCTCTAGGATGCCTATTTCTGAGTGAATACTGCAGAAAGAACATAGGTACTTCTGTGAGGTTTGTGATATTAAAAGCTGTAAATTCTTAGACCTTTGTGTCCCAGATGTTGACACAATTTTGTGCTCTTACATATTTCAAGGAGAAATCTTTCAACCCACATGCCAATGGCTTGTACCTCACTTGCTCAGCTTTGGAGGGCCACTCCTGAGGAAGAGATGCTGCCAGCCAAACTACCAGAGCTTGACATAACTGCTCTCAGCCAGAGAAGAAAAATTGACTTTATAAACATAGCCTAAAGCTGAGTAAGCCAAGAGGCTACAATGCATGCTCCATCACAACCCTCTAGATTATCAGCAGAGATGAATAAAATTACCTCTTCTCTACCTTGCTGATATGACTAGGCCAAAACAGCTCTGCAGGATTGCAAGCAGAAAAGAGACATTTCTGCTGTGACAAGATCATCTCTATGACTATGAGTAGGAAGAGAAATAGGATCAACTACCTGACACAAATTTAGTGGGACAGCCAGTGGTTATCAAGGGCTTGCAAAAAGTGATTTTTAAGCTCAGCAGCTGAACCAGAAAAAAAAAAAGGCATAAATATTTTATTTGGATTGAACCAAAGCTTTTGTTTTTAAATCCATCATCCTTCTTTTGTTGTATTAGTGTACCATCAGAGCCAAAATAGGATCTTTTCTTTTCAAGCATTTGTGAGAAAAGCAAAAGAAATGGAAGGTTAGATTCAGCAAGGTGAGAGAAGAGACTGTCACCAGTGTAAGAGTGCATCAGAAATGGTTGGCAAACTTAGCTCAGATTTGGGCAGTCATTCCTCAAAAACTAATTAATAAGGGGGCAATGATTAAAGCCCAGCTTCATGTTGAGTGTTTTGTACCTTAGGTTAGAAAGTTGTGATCTCTCTGAACCCAAAACCAAAAACATTCAAAATCCCTTGGAGAGATTCCAAAGATATCCCACTTCTACATAACCCATTGTCTATTAGCCAAGGCCCATTTCTATGGGAGGGGCAGCTGAAGAAAGGTGGAAATCCTCAGGCCAAAAATCAATTGGTGTGTCATCTGTCATGTATCAGAGGTTTCCACCATGTACCACTCTCTCAGCTTCTGTTGCACAGTAAATAAGACTATCAATGCGGTAGCTACAAGCAAATCCTGCCCTAGAGCAAGAGATGGCCTTCTTAACATCCTTTCTAGCCCTCTTGTTCTGCAATCCTTTGATCCTGACTGCTGAAGAAGTCCTGAGTGAAACAAACCCACTATTTACTACTTGCTTGTGCAGCCTAATAAGTTACCTAAGGGTGAAGGAAACAGGAAAATGGCTAGCAGCGTAAATTACGTAAATGGGTTTTCCCTAGACTCTAAATATGCTGATTGTCTTACCATTAGACATCAAATTATCTGGGGCCATAACAGAAGAAGCAAACAAAGTAACTACTGGAAAAAGGGTAATGGCTAAAAGAATATAAAGTTCATTTTTTCAAGGAAGTTGAGTTTTAAATGTTAACTGGACTGTAGCATAGTGTACTAAAAATTCCATGGCTATTTTTTTTTTTTTTGTGTATGTATTGAAATACTCAGTGTCAATTTTCCATGTTTACCCCAGGGTTATTTTTCCAACAGCAGTTCTCTCCCAGGCATTCACTATCAGTATGGATGCCTGTTGGAGTGACTCTGATCCTTTTTCCTGCCACAATGACAGTCTGTGGCATAGCTTTTTCTCCCATTAGACTTCCTGAGGAAAGCCAACACTAATGCCAGGTTTGGAGACAATACTGTCCTTCCATGGACAGTAATATGAGGTTGCAAAGCAAACTTTGCTTTCAAACAGCCACAACAAAATAACAAATCCACCCCTTCATTTTCTACACTCTATTTTCCTAATTAGGTGGGTGGGGGAACAAATGTCCACATGCAGAAAGTAGGTGGGCATAGGCTGGATAAATCCCATGCTCCCAATTCTTGGCATGGAACAGCACAGCCATTATCCCTTCTAAATGTCAGGGAACTAGCTCCAACTCTATGAGGTGCCAGACACCTGCTCCCACTACTCCCAGCTTTGCCTTCTGCTGTTGCATCTCTCACTCACAGGCCTTGGTGTAATTCCACTCTGCACAAATTGAGCCATAAGTGCCAGGAAAGTGGGATTCTGAAAGCATTTCATAGAAAGGCACAGACCAGGGCAGCAACAGACCCACAAGGAGGGACACAGCTGCCACTTCCATGAAGAGGAGCCACTCAGCACCAAGACTGTACATTGACAAAAAGCCAGGAGAGGGTTAAAGCAAGATGCTTTCTTGCAGGCAGATGAAGTGTAATAGATTTGGGGATTATTTTTTTTTTTTTCACAACAAGAGGTGGAAGAGCCACAAAAGGCTATTGAAAGACAGTGAGCTCTCCTGTCTGACACATGTCGGCACAGAGGCAATGGCAATGAAACAAGGCTGTCACATTGAAAATGCAGTTCTTCCAGCACAGACTGGGCTGCAGGGCAAATCCTGTGCAGTCAAGTCCTTGGATAGAGAGGAATCTGTCTGACTTAGTGTAAGGAAGCAGCAAGGTGGGCAGAGCCTGCCTCAGGAGGTTATAATTCCCTGCCTATGATCAGGGCTCCCTAGATGTTTCAATCTGTTTAAGGTAGAAAGAGCCAGCAGATCCATGAGCAACCATGATGTGTAGTAGAAGACAGAGCTGCAAACAGTTGGGCAGAGGGCAAAGAAGAAAAGGTGAGAATGCTTCTCAGTTTCTTCCTCTGGCTTTGCCCAAGGACTGTTGATCTTAGGCAACTGACACCTAATGGACCATTCAGCAGCAACCCTAATACCCTTCCCATCATCATTGTGTAGCAAAGCAATCCAAAACAGGAGGCTGCTGGAGATCATTGCAACACTGACATGGTCTAGCAAACTTATCACTATTCATTGCAGAATGGAATGCCCCAGATGGCTCTTACCCCACAGCCTTATTGGAGAGGGACTGACAGCTCTGCCACTGTAAATAGTGGTCTATTTACTATTGTAAATAGACCACTATTTACAATATATATTTCAGCAACTGAAGGTACATATCTAGATTCCTTAGCAAATAATAACACGTGCCATTCCTGATGTACACCTGTCTGTTACACAAATTTATTTATTTGTGCAGACTTATTTGTCTTCTGACTGCTCTGCAGCACAACACAGCCCTTGTAGTAGAGTAACTTCACCACTCTTGCACCTATTTGGACAAGCCTGCAGGCTGCTAGCCGTAGCAGGGTAAAGCACACAAGCCATTTAGCAACAGACTACAGAGACAAGCAAGAAAAAGAGCCAGTACCTTGCTTTTGAGGGTCACAGCATACATCACAGTTGAGACAGCCACAAAACATAGAGCATCATCGTACAACTTCAGAGTTCCAGCCCATATGAAGTAACACCACTTCAACAGGCTTGAAGCAGCCAGCCCTCTTGCTCTTTAGCCCAGCCTTTTATACCCTCATGTTAATAAATTGCACCTGTGTGCCCTCTATTCCCTTTGGTGGTTGGTTAGTGCACCTGGGCACTCCAGGTCTCATTGCTTTTAATGCTGCTCACCTGCTTCTCACAAGGGTAGCCCATTAGGGATGAGGCTCTGGCACAGCCCCACTCCCAATTACCACAAACCATGTACTTACATTGTAGCTCTTCACTGGCTTCACCATTTTCATGGAAATATCGGAGCTGCTCAATTTTCATGACAGTAGCAATACTGTCACCATGACATTCAGGTACTTCAAATAACCTGTTTAAAAGGCCTGATATACTACTGACACATATTTTAATGCATAGTTGCAGGAGCTGTGGCACCACCTGAAGATAAGACTTGTCTGTACTTGAATCATGTATGACTCGAGAAAAATGGGAGAGTTTTGAATTACATGACTCTTTTTGCCATCCCATGCTGTTCTGGAGGCTGTCCACTAAAGAGACCAAACAACACACCAAACAAAGTACAAGTCTTCTTGTGCCTCCTGGGTGCTTTCTCTGGCAAACATAAGCACTGCTCTCCCAATACAAACCATTTGTCAGCTTAATGCTTCCATGAATGTCAGATCAGTTTGCTTATGAATGGACCTCAGAAAAGGTACCAGTTACACCATGTTAATTCAGAGGAGTGGTATATTGATTGGCATAGAAATGGAATAATATTTCCAGACTACGTTCCGCCTCATTTCCAAACTCACCAGTCCCCCATATGTCAGCTTGAGTTGCAATGTTTCACCTATTGAATTTTCTGTGAAATTGGTGAGAATCAATTTGAAAGCTCTTATGTAGGAATTCTCTCTGAGAATCATAAACATTAATCAAGCCAAACACTGCATGATAATAATTTTAATTGATATTATATAGTACCTAGCAATTCCCAACTAAGTTATTGAAGTTTGAGCAGTATTCATATAAGGCAAAGATATAGTCCTTCAGGAGACAAGAGGCTAACAGATGGAGAGAGAGGATGAGAAACTGAGAAATTATGTAGATTTCAGTCACATTCTGAGTCTTATTAAAGAACAAGTCACTTTATAATGGAAGGTTTCTGTTACTGTAGGGTTGGGGTGTTTTCAAGAAAGTCATGATTGGGAACTGCGAGATATGTGCCAAGCAAATATTTTTCTTATGAATTTCTTACTCATATATTGCTTCAAAATCTATTGCTAAGGGCAAGTATCCTTCTGAAGTAAAAACCTCTGAAAATTACTATTGATAAGATGAACATTCAGCATATAAAATAACATAAAACAGCAAGTAGTTTTATATGGAAAGGAGGAAAAATACTTGTCTAATTAGATGTCAGTAAGGTCAAATTTTGATCTCAGATAACCAGTCTGAAATAAGTCTGTTTATATGCTCACTAACCTGATGCCAGTTGGTTAAATGAACTCAGAATCTGAGCCAAACAGACAGTACACTTAAAATCTTTTTACTTCTCTGATACAAATTTCATTGTTGGGAGCTATGTGGATTTTCGCTTCTGGAGTATTGACTTCTTTTCAGCCAGAAAAATCCACAGGATATGTTGGTCTTGGAATCAGAAAGTGCCAGCTGTCTGCTTCACCCAGTATGAACAAATGCAGATTTACTCTTTCAAAAAGAAGACTTTTGAATAATGAATTGTGGTTTTCTTTCAAATCTCCACAGGCGACCTCCAGACCTATTTTCCTTTTATACTACCTGTAGACTAAAACCTGAAGACTGTGTATGAAGATCACTAAAGATCATTCTCCAGAGAGAGAAAGGGAGAAAGTCAGAGTCTAGTTGGAGCTATTGAAAAAGTTGCCAGGTTATGTTTGCATTATGTGCTGTTCTGGAGAAGTGCCCAATTTCACCTTTCATAGAAAGCATTAACATGGTCAATTCTGCTATAAACTGATATCAGAGATTACACATCTTGGTTTGTTGCACAGCATCTAGCTTGAGAAAGGAAAGAAGAGGGAAGTGAAGGCATGGTGAAAGAAGAAAAAGTCAATAAATACTAAGGAAAGGGAATTACTTCCTTCAATTTCAGTACAGAAGTAAGATGGAGATGAGAACGTGACATTTCCATTAATGTTGTTTATTTCTCTTCTCACCTTCTGAAAACCAGACCATGAAATTCAGCAGGCTGGTAGCTCTGTTTCCTTCTTACTCCTAGTGCAAGCACAAAAGCACCTGCTGTTGCTATTGCAAGTGAAAAATAAATATCTGACAGGAGGGAGGTGCAAAAGAAATATGATCTGGATGGCTTTTTCCTCACTTAAATGCAACCCAATGCTAAAAAATGAGATTGCACTCATTGTCCTCAACACAGAGGCCCAACAAAGAAACCAAACCCTGATCTTATTCATTAAGCCAGGTTAAGAACAAAAGGGCATTTTGACTTAATTACCCTTGTTTGAAAGCGACCTTAATTTTAAATACAAAGCCAGAAAAGCTCTGACCATTTTTTCCCCAAAATAATTTAAAAGTTTCCCATGCAAGATTTTGGCACAAAAGACCCACCCAGTGGAGGTGGCACAAATACCAGAAAATACTGTGACTGGGATAAAAATCTCAAGAATATCTCAGACCACTGAGATATACTGAGAGTCTCAGTAGGCTGGTTGTTTTTCTTGCTGTAGTGTCTGGTTTGGAAGGGAAGTCAAATTAACAAGAGATCCTTCAGGTCCTGCACATGAAATAGGATCTTCTTCTAAATCCTAATCATCTCGCTTCTCACCTGTCTTTAGTGGCTGATGGGGCAGTACTGTGGCTTCTTTCATTATTTTGGGACCCTTCAGGTCTTTTTGTTCTTCAGACTGCTGTATCCATCCCGTGCAGTTGTAATGGAGAAAAGGCAGTTGATCTCCTGCATGCAAGAGCAGGCCCCTCAGCTACCTAGCATGACAGCCAGTGACTATATGACCTGGGGGTAGGCACAGCACGTCAGATGCTCCTTCACATTACAATAGTCCCAAAACTGTTGTTTCACACTGAAAGAAGTCTAAGAACATACACTGGGCTGGCTTTCTAATAGTTGAAAACAGAGGTTCACATTGAAACCAGCCCAAATACCGTGACATAGCTATAAAGGTGCACCACAGCATTGTAGGAACAGTACTTGGAGGGACTCAGATTAACCTTATTATTTCACAAATCTCTCCTTTAAACCTTAAAAACACTCTGTCAGTGTTTAGAAATGTTATTTTTTGGCCTGTTTACTTTAAACTAATGTCAGTGTTGCAAAGGCATTGTCTCTTCATTAGCAGGGTTTTCACAGAAAAAGCGTTGCTCTATTGTATGTATTTTAATAATTAACTCAACCAGCATGTACCCATGCATTTCCTTTTTAACTAGCAGTGCAACCACGCAAGTGCAGCTCAGTGGATGAAACAGCTATGAAAAATTGTTTAACTGTGACCTTAAGCAGCCTAGTTATGGCAGAAATCCTCTGCTATTAATCAATTATATTTTGTCTGTACAGTTGACTTTATACTCTTTATGAAGCCTTTCATTGCAGAAAGCTAGTGGATAGCTTAAGAATGTAAAAATTACATTCAGATTTCAGAGCACCAAAAAAGTAAACAGGAGAAAATATCTTGAAAATATTCTTATGCAGCTTCCAGATGCTGCAATACATATTTTTGTAAATGTGGTATGACATTTTCTTGTGTTATTTGAGAAAGTGTGTAATCACCCAGTTGTTTGGCTTATCATACAAGAAGTTGCCAGCAAATAACTGTTATCTCTCAAATGTGAGATTTCTGTCCCTGGCTGACATTGCTGATTAAAGAGTTCCTGTGGTGAGCAAGTGTGGAAAGGCAGCCATTTTAGCTGGTGGTATGTTATTCCCCATTCATATTACTTTCAAAAAGGCGGGTGTTGACACAAAGGACAAACAGCATCATAGCTGGAAAGGCAGAAGGAAGCATGAGTTTGTAGGAAAAATGTTACAATTCAGCACCAATGCAAGACTGTTGATGAGATGTTATGCTGAGGCTGGCAGGCAGCATTTAGTTTGATAGGTAAGATATTCTTACTTATGCAGCCGCCTGCCAGAAGCTGTAGAAATCATCCTGATTAGAAGAAGGCAGCTGCAGAGGCTCTTCTGTCCTAAATAATGTTTCACTTGTGAATCCTGGCAATTCCTGAAAGAGCTGGTCAGAGGGATATATGTAGCAGAACATGTCTCTTACCTATTCAACAGCACTCTGGGGGGAGCCAAGATGTTCAGGAACACAGGACACTCTGGGGGGAGTCAAGATGTTCAGGAACACAGGACACCTGGATTTCTGCAAGGAGGTGATGAACAGTTAGATGGAAAACTCACTGGGGGCAAAAACTCCTTTGGAACTACTGTCAGTGCAGCACCCTGTGCTGTTGTCTTAACAGTAAATGGTTTAAGAGGAAGAGACAACTCCAAATTCAACAACAAACACAGCTGGGGTTCATAATCTGAACAGTCATGTCTGACCTTTTCCTTAGCTGTCAGGGAAGAATATATATTTTTTTTTATACAGGCAAATCCCAGAAATAATTGATAGAAATTGAGCAGGTGAGGCACAGCACACCAAGTGAAAGGGTTAGCAGGTTCTTTTCTGAAAAAAGGTGTTGCTTCTTCCATAACCGATACCAAAGCAGCTTTGGGCACAATGCATCCCAGTGAGAGAGCATGTGGCCTAATTTGGCACTTCTTCCACCAGCAGGAGCCTCTTCTGCAGGCTATTCACAATCCAACTGAGGCTGGCATCCTTGCTTGCTGGAAGCTCACATGCTGTGCCACATTATGAGTGGGAACAGGACCATCCTAACAGATTAGTATGAAAGCAGGATTGCCAGAATACCAGTATGTGGATAATACTTAAGTGCTAAAGGGGGGAATCTCTGTCCAAAAATGATGAAATGACAGTCTGTCTTAGCTTGCCCAGTTACAGTTAGGAAGTCTGTCACAGGGTAAAACAGCTGAGCTTGGCACACCCCAAAGCCATTTCTGCAGCCCATGTCAAAGAAGAAACTCTGTTTCAGGAATCAAGTTCTCTAGAGGACATCAGAAATCTCCAGCAAGAATCTGTGAGAGTCTCAGTAGACTGGTTGTTTTTCTTGCTGGAGTGTCTGGTTTGGAAGGGAAGCCAAATTACAAATTTCTTCTGATGTTTCAGGTTAATTTGTGTATCTGTGAGCTTCATGGTAAATTTTATAGTGAGAAACAAAGGTTAGGGTCAGATTATGATGAAGTGTATGCAGATACAAGAAGCCTCTCCCCCCTGCTTTAGTGCCTTGCGAGATGAAAGCAGTTTTCTGTATTGGGCCTGGGTCCATTTGGCCCCCATTTTCTCCTTGAAGAAGTACTCTGGCCAAGTTAGCTGGCATGCTGCCTGTGTCTCAGCAAGCAATTCAGGCTAGCTCCCTTCAAAACTTGCAGATTATGAACTGAATTTTTGCAAGATATTTGCTGCACATAACCAGGAGCTGTGGTATATCAGGCAGGGAAAAGTCATGCTTGCAGGATTAGCACAGCTCACTTGGCATCCTGCTTTACCTTTCAAAACCAGGGGTTTTCCCATCTGTAGCTGGAAGAGTGACCCACCATTTAGGCTGGACAGGTGATTTACTCAAAAAGTATACTTCAGCACCCTTCACAAGATATTAATGTCACATGTGAATACTCTTTTCAGAAGGTCTTTGTAATAAAAGAGGGGAAAACCAGCTATATTTGCACAAACCGTGGATGAAGTGTTTGACATTTTCAAAGATGTGGGCTGAAACATGGAAATATTTTTAATCCCACATTAGATCTCATGGAAATAATTACTGGGCCTCAGAGAAAATGTAAATCAAAACTGCCAAAACTGTGTCAAGTAGATTTCATTACAGTTTACTTACTTAAGCTGAGAAAGAAAACAAGCAGTTCTGTGCAAGTTTGTACTCCTGCATCTCCTTTTAGATCTGTCTGTTTACATTTTACAGTGTTTTAGGAGTGACACAAAGGTGACAAGTTGCTGAATTCGAAACGTCCTTCAGTAGCTGGAACATTGCATTCCTGTGCCTCTTGATGAGTCACATTACTTATTTGTCACATATGTTGTTCACACAAGGGAATGTATTCAATGAAGAAATTAATCCAGGCAGCAAGCCATGGACAGATGAATGAAAGTGACCAAAAGCAGGTTGGAGCAGATAGCGAGGAAGGGAGAAAGGACTAATGTATCTGTGCAGTCTCCAAATCCTCCTGATATCAAACACAGAGGCTTTAGAGAGTGAAAACAGCACTTAGCAATGTGCTGAAACCACTTTCTCTCTGCTGCTGAGCAGAAACCTGGCTTGTTGGGACTGTGCTCCTCTCTTGATGTTAGACCTCTCTCAGCTGTGCTTTCACCATTGACTGGGGGCAGAGGAGGAGCAGCAGCTAGCATTTGGTAGGCTGCTTAGCAGAGATGTGAAGAGCCTTGGATCCTTCATCAGGACCCACAGGGAATCCATTTTGGAAGGAATGAGAAAACTGAATGCATTGCCAGCACTATGCTGAGCTCTTGTTCTTTGGAGTCCAAACTTCAGCCAGACTCTGAAATCAGAGGATTTGGAATTGAAACAAAGAAAAACACAAATACAAAATATGGTTTCTATCCTATCATCTCGTTTCACCATTGTCTTCAGAGGGCATGTGGACACAAGGCAGGCCATTGCCAGATTTATTATTCTAACACAACATCCTTTCATCAGCATTTTTTGAATGGAAAAGTAGTATTCTGCTTCGATAGCCAAAAATTAGCCCTGGTTATCTCAAACAGTATACCCAAACCCCTAATGCTTCAGAGCTAAGACACAAGGCTGTTGCCATTGTAAAGGATTAACACATGGCTGCTTCTTCCATCCCAGGCTGTTCTTAGTCTGAGATTCAGATCCTGGTCATGGTTTCAAAAACTTAAGCACCATAGGACAGTATAAACTGTCCCTAATACATAAGTAATCTAGCCTAGAATCAGTTGACTTACTAGGCAATACAGAAAGCCTAATGGTTGTGAACTCAGATGAAATTTGAAGTGATCAAACTCATTGAAGCTTTTCTCATGATTTCTGCTCTGACAGGAAACAAGTTACATTTTCACTTTTTCATCAAAGAAAGGCTTCAAGAGCTCTGAACACTTTCTCTTGAAAATGATGGGCTCATGCCAGCTCTTTGGCATGACTCCCACTGCCCAGCCAGGGCTTGTTTCTTCCACAAGATGGCTTCAGGCCACTCATCACATTGTGGTCTTCTGTATGATCTATTCCTTACTGCTAGCTCAGAGATGGAAGCCTATCCCAGACCTTCCACATCAGGAAGGTCTTGAGTTTATTTCAGTTTTTTTTACCTGCTTTCAGACACAGCTGAGTGGCAGACTGCCCTGGAAATAGATTCTGTGCCTTTTGCTTGAAGGGAAAAATGTTTCCTCTCTAAGGAGGTGACTTCTGGCTGTGCAGGCTTGTTGGACTCCATCAAATACAGCTGTTATGCACAGGGTAGAGAGATGCATCTTGTGGCAGCCATGGGAGTGAAAGAGGCTTTGATTCTGTTTGGGTTTTTTTCTTTAAATAAGGGAAATTTAATATTTCATTATTTGAGCCATGCTGCTTTAAAATCTGTCCTCTGAGAAACTGTGATTACTGAAGCCTAGAGACAAGGGAATTACAATTCTAGACTAATAAATTTTGGTCTGACCTAGAGCAGCTATGAATCACAAATAACCTCTCTTAACTCATTCATGTGAAGCTAACCACTGTGGTGTTTCAGACACTGAACGTTGTCCATGACCTCTTTCCCTGGAAGGACAGTTGGACAGAAAATTTGTGTGTAGTGAAGCATTCCTCCTAGCCCAAATCCTTTTCATTAATTCAAAATACAATTAAAAAAAGATAGGAGAAGATCGAGAAGATGTCTAGTCTTAATACATTCTATTTTCTCCCCAAACCTTTCAACTTGAGAGCAAAATTGCTCCTCATCTTTCCTTTGCTGGTATAGTCTCAGAAGGTCTCTTGGAAAATTGATGAAATAAAAGTGTAACTTGAGATCTCCAGCAGAACTTGAGCATGTTCATCTAAAGGCCTCGTCCAAAAGAATTCTCGTCCCTCAATTCCCATCAAGCCTGTTAGAATCTGCTGCTAGGCAGCAAGGATTAACTGGTTTACTGCATTATCCAGTTAACCCTGACAGCATCTCCATTAAAGCTAGGAGGATGAGCCAGGCATTAGAAACTGGATAGACAGTTTAAAATAATTTACAGTGAAGCCTGGATTTGAGCAGAAGCATTAGCACATAGCATGCAATTATGTTTAACAGATTTTGAAAATCTGGTCCTCAAAGTTAAAATCAGATTTGAACTACAGGTTAAACTCATATTTGGCATGGTTTGTCCCCATTCTTGCAGGACAGACAAAACTAGAGTTCAGTTCCTAAGGCTTCCAAAGGTGATTCCTGTCTCTAAACCCACCGATCTCCAACATTCAGAAACAGCTCAGACTGTTCCTTGTTGCTCGCATGCACTCCTTTGTAAAGCACACAAACCACTCCACTGCTTGCACTGTCATTAGAGTGCACATCAGATTCAAAATCAAAACTTTGTCTCCAGCATTCTCACATATACCATGACTGCTTGCCCACTAGGGGACTCCTGATATTCTCATCTACCTTCATGAGGGATTAGTTGTCACATTGAGCCCTCCAGCCACCTGGAACATGGAAATTCCATTTACATAAATTGAGGGCCCAGGTTGTTTCTCTGCTCTCGCTGGCTGTCATAGCAGCCTAATTCATGGGTGGTCACGTCAGCCCTTCACCCTTGCATGGTGCCTTCGAGTTACAAGCAGCAAGCACAATGCTGAAGAAAAGAAAACACATTCTTCAGTCTGGCACTGAACAACAGGCATATGAAAATTAAGGAACATTTTATACTCAGAGGGGTTTTAAAGAGACAGTAAGCTACACTGAAAATAACTTACACACAAATTAATAGTTAGTTCTTCCTCTCTAATACAGATTTTCATGGAAGTCACTTTTACCCAGTAGTCAACCTCTGGAAAACCATTGGTACCTGAGGGATCTTACTAGTTGTCCTCTGCTACAGAATGGATTATTTAAACATTTCAACCCTGGATTAAGCACCTTGGGAAGCTTCAAATGTTGCCTTTCCACACCAAACAGCATCCAAATCAATTGTTGGCACAAAGAACAGTCAAGCTGCCTTCTCTTCTTGCCAGAAGAATTAGGTCCAATGGGACTTAGCAATCATAATTTTTTCCACCATAGCTTCCGTCTCAAAACTTCCCACCAAGCAGCCACCCATTTTTTGTGGGTTCCAGTATGGTATAATTTCCAAAAGACTTAATGTCAAGCCAAGGAAGGCAAGGGTGTGGGTCTGCTCTTGGACATGGCAGATGATTCTCAAAAATCTGCAGGAATTTGTTTTGTACAAACCTAAGATGAATTTGATACTTTTTGAATTTCAATACAACTGGCAGAACTCTTCTATTACAGCTGCCTTCTCCTCATTTAGTGCATAGCTCAAAAACTAATATTACCCATCTATTAGCATTTCATAGTGAGTTATTTGTTTAGTAGAAAAGAAAAGTGATTAAAATATACAAATGGTGAAAATCACCTTTTCATCCTCTGCGCTGCTGTATAATTCATGCTGAAGAACAAATGAGATTACAGCACAGGGACTGTCTCCAGGATGAGTTACATTTGTCCCATTTCCCATTCCTGTTATAATCTTTGTCAAGACAGTAGAATGATATGTCCCATTTGCTGCCCCCTTCACAATATTTGTCAGACTACTGCAATAATATAGTTGCTGGATACACATATACACATCATGAATTATTTGTTGATGTAAGGAAAGTGTTCTTGCATTCTCTTTGAGTAATCTGTCTTCCCCTTTAAATCCAGAAGCAGGTACTGAGCAACATCATTTCTTTTTACTGCTTTTAGGGTGAGATTTGCTATGCTCATCCTTTTGTTTGGAAGTGGTAAAAGAGGAGGGGGTGTGCAGCAGAATGGCAGACACAGTATATCGCTTTGCTAATTGCAAGGAGGGATCCAGGTGCTGGCAGAGATCAAACCTACTAATATAATATCACCAGCCCTAAAGGGCAAATAATTGCAACAGATAAATCATTGTTCAATAAACAGACCATTAGAACAACCTCAACCCCCGAGGAAACAGCTTTGAGAAAACTTATCTTCTTATGCAAGCCTTTGTGCAGGATTAATAGTCATCAACTAACAGCATTTTTTTAACTAATGTCAAAAATGGACATGCTCCATTTGATCTGATATGGCTGCTGCTGAGTAAATGCAAATAGGAAAAGAAAATGGGGAAAATGAATGCATGACAAGTGGACAGTGCTTCAAAATTAGTGGGAAAAGGAAGAAACAAGCATTATGCTGTTTAACTTGCACTACTAGGGATACCTCACATGGCAGGATACTTAAGAGGAGGGCTGGCCAAGTGATTACCCTAAACAAACAATCTTGTTATTTCAGGAGTTCAGTTTAAAGACTTACCTGCCACTCGTTGGTTGGAAACTGTGCAAGAACAGGCTCACACCTGTCATCATCAATGCATCTTGAGTCTGACTGGACTGGAAATTACGTGGTTTTGAACACTGGGCCATAGTTGGGAAGTGCAGCTCCAGGCTGACTCCTGAAGGAACTGCTCCCCTCTGGGGTGGAACTCACTGGAGCCAAGGAACTGTGCAGCAGGAGTTAGAGCTGCTCCAACCTTCTCCCACCCCTGGAGCCCAGGATGACTAAATGCCAACTTTGAAAACAAGGGAGCTGAGGCTGAGGGTAAGGTGGCTGTAATCAGAACCAGGACATACAGAGAGAAGGGGGATCCCAGTCCTACAACCCCAGAGCTGCTCGGGCAGCTTAGCAGCAGATGACTTTAGGCAGGTACCCATCATGAGCATTCATGGCTGTCTCTGCTTGTCTGCCAGCAGTAACTGGTGCTCACAGGGTGAGCTGCAGCTGTACAGGGGACATGGTTTTTCTTCACTCTGGGTACACTGAAAGAAGTTTTGTTCTGGCAGGGCTGCTGCTGGTGCCAGCCACGCTGGAGAGGATCCAAAGGAGTGTACCAGAGAAGGGAAGGAAAGAAGGCCAGCTGAATCAGACTGACAGCAGAAGAAAAGCTGAGCTTTAAGCATCTGCCTGCAGCATGAAGACACCACAGGAACTAGACAGTTTTTGATGTATGCTATGTCACAGGGACATCAGAAAAACCCTTGTGTTCCAACCTGAAGGTCCTTCCAGTGCAGTTCAGTCAGATCTAGATTTGGCATGGCTGGGAGCAGAGACTCAGGAAAATGCTGGAACTATCATGGACACAGAACATGCAGCAAAGCAATCACACAGAAGAAGCACAAGAACATGCTGCCTCCTCAACAGCAGGGAAGAATGAAGTGACCAGCCTAGCACGCCACTTAGAGAGGAGGGGTAAATGCACCAGCAGAAAGCCTGGTCAAAAGTAGCAGCAAGGTCTCTGAGAAAAGGCAATCTCTCTATGATCCCAGGTTTAACAAATCTGCTTATGAAGACAGTGAAGGAAGGGAATTTAACACTGATAAATCCTGATTAGGAAACACATTTGTTCTTCCCAAGTGAAGAGCCAAGGGGTTCACTGTACTACATATTTCTGCAGCAAGCAATTGATAACACATGACAGCTAACAATTAACAATAGAGACTTGGTCCTCCACAGAGGGACAGAGATGACCAACAGCAGGGTGGCCAGGGCAGCCACAGGCACAGAATGGGTTGCAGACCTTATTTGACCCACACACTCAGCAACTCAAGGGCTTCCTCTCTGCTGTAAACGATGCAGAAACCATTTTAGCTCTGTCCTAAACTGAATGTCATAAGGCAGCTGTGCACTCATGGCATCTTTCTTCAAGAGGTTTGCAAACTTAAGAATTCTAAATAATAAAGAAATCAAAAGAGAGAGACTATCATTCATGCCACTCCCAAAAAAATTAACTTTTCTCACCACACAAACAGAAGCAACAGCATGGCAGTCACATTTGTATTTCAAAAGAAAACAGTAGTAATAGTGCTATCATTTTTTTGGAGATTATAAATTCTTAAAGATACTTTTTATTGCTGTTTTAAATATGTATTTCCAAATGTGAAGTATAGGCATGAACATTGTGTATCAGTTTAAGAAAAAAACAACAAACACATACAACAGTGACAGTGACCAGATGCCTGAAGAGAATAGGAACAGAGAAAGCATAAGGATACTAATTCATCCTCCCAGTACCACCCTCCCAGCACCCACCTTTTTTCGGCTCAAGAGATGTCCTCCCTATTCCAACATTTTCCTCCCCAAATCATAATTTTTCAGTTAGTGTGTTTGTGTGAGAGCAAGGTTATAGTCAGCTGTCAATAATTTCAGCAATGATCTGCAAGGATTTCTGATTTTAGACTAAGAAGGGATCCTTCATACTGATTAAATTTGTCATGAGCCAGATACCAAAAACAAAAAAATAACCAAAAAACACACCCCTTAGGCTTACCAGAGGTGAAAGACCACCTTAGTTTTTGCACACATCAGTCAGACAACAAAGTAGGAGAAGAAAATCAATGAGCATAGATTCCCCAATGAGAGCCAGTTTTGCATTTGCTGCTCTTTACAAAAGGTATGTAGGTTGATGTCACTTTCATACAGCTTGAAAGCAAGACAAATTATTCAGATCTTTATTTGTGATTAAATACCTTATTAATGTATTTCCCCTTGTTACCTACAGCAGTTGTGTTTATGCAAAACCAGAAGGAGGTATGAATTCCAAGGAACCATCGTGAGGTTTCACAATGTACTGCACAAGGAAAGCAGGCAGTTGCATAATTATTCCAGCATGACATGTTCATGCATAAAATTAGGCCTTCTCTCCAAGCACTGTCTGTCAATAAGCCCTGCTAGTCTATGGGAGAGTTGTTCATAACACATTCAATTTTACCTATCAGTATGATGTCCAATTATTTGGGAAAGGGTGAAAGACTTTATGCCACATCTAAACATGACAGACATAACCTTTAAGTACTGGCAAATGCCAAGATGTTGCTGGCAGTAGGCATTCTGAACATGTTTGTGTTTTTCTTTGTACATTATTTCCCTCTTTTTTTAGATAAATGCAAATTGTTAAATATTCTAAACCCCTGCATTATCTCATCTCACAAGAAGCAAGTTTGGAAAGCAGAAGGAAGTTTTAAACTACCTAACATTTCCTAATGCACTTAATATCATATGGGTTTTGTTCCTTCCATAGGTACTAAAGTAGCCCTTCCCTGATCCCTTTTTTCATGCCACAAGTATAAAGCTTTTAGTTCAACACTAGGTGCAATCACTGAGCCCTGAATGAAACTTAAAAAAAACCCAAAGAAACAAAAACCCCCCAAAAGCTAAAATAATTTTGTTGTATTATTCTAAGTTAAATACATCAAAAACCTCTGTTCCATCTCCAAAGGGTAAAGCTGATCTGTACCTCACAAATCTTTTGAAAGAGGCCAGCATGTCTTCCTTCTTAATACCTCCCAGCAGGGAGCACAACAGCAGGTCTAGTTTATCTTAATTATCTGTCTTTATCTCCATAGGTGAAAAGATTACTGCCAGTGTGTTGCTGGCTAGAACTGAAGAAGCCAAAGAGCATAAACCATTTCCCTTTTTCCACAACTTCTCTCACAGCTCAGGTAACAGCAATAGGAAAAACTGATGGAGGGAGTGGAGACCAAGAGAATGATATTTCTGCTGTTTTGGGTTGTGCATTGCAGGAGAAAGTGGATGGTCAGTGTCACAGTGTGTGTAGAAGAAAGAAAAGTTTCTTTTTGTAAAGGAGGATGTCTTTTATCCTTGCTTACCACATAGGAAAACAACAAAGAGAAAGCTGGCTGCAGCCACTGAGCCAAAAAAGAGAGATAGAGAGTATAATGGATATGTACAGTGCTGAATGCCCTTAGGACAAAACGTGCCTTTCACCCATTTTATAGGGTGGTGTGTATGGTGGTTCTTTTTGCATTATGGAAGTTACCTTTTTGACAGTTATTGGCTGTAAGCAACACCATATTTCTGCTTCTCTTCCAGCTAGCTTAAGGAGCAGGGGTTTATGTTCCAGGGAAGGTGTTGTGGCATTTGATTTGAAGTCTATGGCTTATTGGAAATTGCATTTTTGCTGCTTAGTGGCAATTTTGGTTGCTAATTTTTTAGTATCACGATTGACTCTGTAACTAATGTGCCCTGGTTTTGGTTCTTTGCCAGAATTAGGAGAGCCCAATTCTGTTTTTCAGCAGAACATCATAAACTGCCTTAGGAGTCTGATACACTGCTCAGAGAAGTTGATGGGGAGTAGAACAAGATTCTCATATGCTTCCTAGCATAATTACTGAATCACAAATAAGATTGTGACATAAATCTGAGTTACCATTTTCCTATGTGCTTTGCTCATCTGTGGTGGTTTTTCCAAGACTGCCTTTCTCTTAACTTTTCACGGCCCTGAGGAACAATATTTTTTTGCTTCATTTGCATCTTGATCAGAACTCATAACTTAGCAGTAATATCCAGAAATGTTAATGGAAATATTTAGCATATAAGACTCAACAGAAATACCTTGGAGAGGTAAAACAGGCAATTAGAAGTCTTCCAGTTCATCCCAAAAATTTACCTCTCACTGACCTTATATCTGCTTCACATACTAAATAAACATAAACACAAAATCACTGCCTTACTGGCCTAATCTGGATTATTATTACTCTTCCTCTGTGTATTATTTTGTATGAGAAATTAAAACACAATTCAGTCACCTTTTGCTGCCTATTTCATGTGATGGGTACTTAGTGATGGTGAATTTTTCCTTGGCATTAGGAGCTGGACTATGGTGCACATCTCACCCCATCAGATGAACCTTGAGGATTGTGACAATTTGCAGCTCTCTGTTATACAGTGGGCTGTGGATAGAACTTCTTGCCTTTGCTCTAACTCCTACATAAAGGCACAGTCAGCAGGCTGGGTCATTGCTAAAAAGGAAGCTCTGGCCCTAAGGTTCCCCAGTTTAAAGGGAAAATGAAAGTTGACCATAAAGTGAGATCAATGTTGACGAGTAGCCTCTCCTTTATCTTTGTGCAGCAAAGGGTGGATTTACAGGACTGAAGTCAGCAGGAAATCCTTTCAAGCAGCTTTGAAAAATTTAGCCAAGAATTTTTTCTAACAAACTTTTGGCAGCATGTGTGCAGCCTTCTGGTTTATAGTGAAAGATTTAAAAAGAAGATACCAGTAATAATAATATATTAATTTCAAAAGCTGGCAAGTTTCCTTCCTCCAAATCAGGAAGGACCCTTGAGCCAGCTGGACAGTCTGAATACTGGTTATCAATGCTCTTTTCCAATACAGAAGTAATTTGATAATTTATTTCAAGCATAAATCTTTGTTTCTTTGAAATATGATCTATGTCATCTGGCTGTCTATAAAAAAACAAATCTGAGAAATACCTCAGTTCTGACTGGGGGCTTCAGGACAATGCAGCTGATAAATTCAAGTGATGATCATGATGACTGCTTTAATAAGCTGTAAAACTTTAACTGTTGGCATGTAGCCAACAAGTGAAATTGTTGCCTGTTTCACTGTTCTGGAAATTCCATAAAAGTCTGACAAATCTAAATTTCATTCTGAGACCTGTGTTTGAGGTTCCAGTCATACAGTCCTTGAGGACTAGTGGCCCAGTGTTTCAGCATGACTTTTATGCCAGAAAACATGGGGAAATTTCATAGCAGAGACAGAATGAGAGTTTCTGATTAAGAAAATATCCATATCAAAAATACGTACCCTCCAACAGTTTTCCAGTGATAGCCCAAACAAATTGACTTGCTGAGCTTTTCTCCTGTGAAAAATGTAAGTGAAGGTGGAAGAGTGATTCAAGCATGGCATTTTTCTTCTGAAGAAAAGGGATAGGAGTAGCAAATCTTTCAGGGTTCACCTGGTAGGTGTGCACTTTTTCAGTGAGCTTTGGCTGATGTGGTGGACTGTGCTTGGTGAGCACTATTAAAGACTCTATTTTGTATCATAGTTGTGCAAATCTTCGTTCTGGAAAATGACAAAACATCCATCACTTGTGTGCATGTTTCACACTCAAGACTGTTAAACAGCAGTTTATGTTGTGCCAGATTTATTTTTGTTGCTGTCTTTTGTTATTGTAGATATTACAACAATGTTGTTATAATCTTCACTATACTCAGAGCTGGAGAAATCCACCTAGGCACAATCATCAAGGAGCATTTTCTTAATCTACCCCTGTGTGAATAGAAGGTGTGGTAAAACCCCGCTAAAACAGGGGGAAAAGCTGTCCAGATTGTGCAGTTTCTGCTTTCCTCTCCCATCCAAGGCCTATTTTCTTTTGTAACCAGATCAATGACACTTCCAAACAGCTGTATGTTTTCCTTTTCTCTAGCTGGATTTTTCTAAGCAATCAGAATTCTGCTGCAGCACTAAATTAAAAAAATAAGAATAAATAAAATGAGCATTTCAACTACAAGCAGTCTTTGCTCTTTCACTGCAGTATGGCTCCTATCCAAAGCCAATTATGTAAAACAACAGCACCTCGGCACCATTACCACAGCCATCTAAAGGGAAGAATTGCACCTACTCAGAGCTGAAAACATTTTCAAGAAATTTAATTATTTTCTTACTTTCTCGCCTCAAGCATGCTTTTTACCTTACTTCACTCTAAAACGCCTTGGGTGTTATTCAGCCAGAACATATGGAGCACTATATAAATCCAAGTTGTTGCTAATTTTACTTAAAAGTCAGGTTTTATTTTCTGTTTTTACTTCTGCCTGTTTACACTCCTTGAAACATCTTTTGCATTGCCCCAGATGTCGCTTCCACAGTGCTTCATCTTTTGTACATGTTAATTTGCTTCTTCAGTACTTGTGATTTTTTGCTTCACACAGTGTTAGAGATAAATGCAATGCCAAAAATTAATTGTCAAAGAAAATAGCAAAATTATTTAAGTTCATGCCTTTAAATTCAGTATCAATTAACTTTAATGGTCAAAATCTTTTAATCAATTTATGAAACTGTGTAGATCATGATTTCCAAAGGAAGAAGTGACTCTGAGACAGCTCTATATAATAGAGAGATTTCTCTTTATTTTACTGCTTTCTGTCTTAACTTTTACCTACTGTGGAAATAATTTGTCGCTTTTTGTTCTCATATTAAGCTTTCAATGATCTCAGTCAAGAATTCCAAGAATACTGATAAGAGCTCCTGGCAAAGCATGTTCCTTGTTCTGCAGTGGGCTATAAGACAGAATAATCAAAGCATGATTTACTCTCAGATATGGCACTAGTGGTCTCTCTAGAATATATATCAGAGTTATATCCTGGAGGCACAGTGAGTTGTTAAATATTGGCCAAAGTTATGGTGGTCTTCTGGAATGTTTTCATTCAACTTCTGGGGTGCCCAGCACGCTCCACTCATTTCCAAAGACAGTTCTTAAGGATGAAGTAATTTTAATTTAGAGTATAATGTTTCACATGTAAACAACACAATTCTTTGTATAACTATTGATGCTGTTTCATGTGTGCACTCTTACTTCCTAAATGAAAAATGGTTAAAATGAAAGGGCTGAGTGATTTCTTCACTCTTAAGCAAAGTCACAGTGTTTTGTGTCCTCCCATCTCTTGGTTTGTAGAGAAAATTCTATGTACAAGGATAAAAGGAAATAATAATTTTCTGTTTTATGTGTACCCTTTCAGTTTATACACTCTAGGTGAAGACTTCACCTGCCTCCAAATTCTTTCAGGTAGCTGGCACCCTAGAAACCACAAACACTGCTGTGGTTTCTTGGTAATAGCTTTGTTCCTGGTCAAAGCTATTACCTATGTTTTTGAGACCGTGGCTACAAATCATTGCCTTTCAATTAATTTTTTCACTCCACAGTTCATGTTATTTTCACATTTCTTCACTAACATGAACTGAGAACTGTTAATGAAAGCAGTCATTTCAATGAAATCTCTTTGATGTAGGCACACGATCTGTCTGAGAGCTGCGGAAGGGTAGGTGAAATGGGGAGACAAGAACAGGAAGAAGAGAGTAGAGGGCACATGGGACTGATTATACACAGGATTAGGGAAACTATAAGCAGAGGAATAGATCTTGGCCCCACAGCACAGACTTTTCTTGGAAAGCAAATGATTAATGCAGTATAGTGCGGACCTGAATTCTTCTTGACATCATGGAAAATAATAAATTAGTAGACAAATACAATTTTTGAAAGAAGGAAATACATGCTGCTTACAAAGCATGTGTGTGTCTATAAATTGAGCTTGCAGTGCTAATTGAGAAGAGACTAAAAAATCTGGAATTTTAGATCTTATCCTCTTTGGAAACTTCCACTCATTTAACTACCACCTATACTAACCTTGTATCTCCACAACTTGTCTTGATACTTGGCATAGCTGAAATGAATGGCAAGATCATCACTGTGCTCAAAAGCACTGGAATCATAAATAGTCTCTCTGGAGTCATTCAACAGGGATAGCAATAGAAGTGTGTTGATGCCTGCTTACAGTGAAGTTCAAATTTTTCACCTCAGGATTATAGTGAAGACCCATGGAAAAGAACAGAGCAACAGCCCCTGCCCTTCAGTAGCACCATCCTAGGAGGTTGACAAGAAGTTCATTGTCAGTAAATGGATTAGGTTTGCATGGCAAGGTTTTGGTACCAGGGAACTAGAGGGTGGCTTCCCTGGGAAGCTGCCAGAAGCCTCCACTATGTCCAACAGTGTCAATGCCAGATGGCTCCAAGGCAGATCCATTGCTGGGGAAATGAGAGTGTTAATGCCATCAGGTTAACATATTTAATGAAGGGAAAGAAAGCCTGCAGATGCATTTGCAGTCAGACAGAGGAGTGAGAACCTGTGAGAGAACCAGGAAGAAGTATTCCAGACACCAGAGCTGAGATTCCCCTGCAGCCCGTGTCAAAGACTGTGGAGAAGCAGCTGTCCCCCTGCAGCCCACAGAGATCTACAGTGAAGCAAACAATCACTTGCAGCCCATGGAGGACTCCATGCCAAAACAGGTGGGGGCTCAAAGGAGGCTGAGACCCTTTGGGAAGCCCACATTGAAGCAGGTTGGCTGGTAGGGCCTGTGGTCCTGTGGAGAGAGGATCCCATGCAGGAGCAGTCTATTCCTGAAGGACTGCACCCTGTAGCCCCTGGGACTGAATAACTCTCCACCGCTAAACCAGACAAGGCAGAGAATTTGTGAATAAAATTGAGTCTAGGAAGAGGAGGTAGTAGTAGGAAAGATGTTTTAAGATTTGTTTTTATTTTCTCATTATCCTACTCTGATTTGATCACTAATAAATTTAACTAATTTCCCCAAATAGATTATTTTTTGCCCATGAGAGTAACAGGTGAGTAATCTCTCCTTGTTCTTATCTCCCTGTCCTATATCTGTCTTTTCACTATATTTTCTCTCCTCTGTCCAAATGAGGAGGTCAATGACAGGGCAACTTTGGTGGGCACCTCGCATCCAGGCAGGGAAAACTCATTACAGTAAATTAATAATAAAATATAATAAAATAATAATAATAAAAAAGGGGTTCTGTTGATCTACATGGAACTCCTGAAAGTTCATTAAGGTCCTACATTAATATATTATTATTCTCAGCAGTGTGTGTTGCTGCAAGAAATGCTTTGTTTTCTTGCTGTCCCTGATTGAAGAAGTGCTGTGCTCAATGCTGTTAAGGCACCAGAGAACTCTGTCAAGGAAAAGAGCAGTTCCTTGGCTTAAAAAACCCTAAAAGGCCTTAAGAAAAGCTTGTTGGTTCTGCACAAACAGAGCAGCATTAAATTACAACCTGAGCTTTTTACCAGGCTCACTCAAGTACAGCAAATACCAGCCGGAGGGTAAGGAGGGATTTGCTTTCCAAACTGCTAGGAGAGGCATTTATTTCACTAAATTAAACAAATATCAGCCTGTTTATGGCAGTAAAAGTCAGCTGGACATCATGAGCTATGGTTTTTATTGTGGGCTGTTCAAGACCTGGCATCCCTGGGGGATCTGAAGGGAGCACAACAAAGCTACAGAGAAATGCTAATGTGTGGGCTGTGGGTCAGCAAGATCAAGACATCACAACATGGAGGTGCAGGACAGGTTTCTACCATGCAGCAAAAGTGATGCTAATAGTGCTACACTGTTCACTCATGGTCTCCTGAGAGACTCATCTGCCTGCAGAAGAAATGCAGCATGAACTATGCTTCTGCCTAGAAGGAAACCATTTCTATTCATGCTTTACGTGAGATTGTTGAAATGAGTGGCGACACCAGGAGAGAATAGTCCCTGGACCTTGGAGAATTAAGAAGAGGAAGAAAGGAGGCAGATGCATTTAAAGGAGGACTTTTTTGCATCCTCCCTGCAACATGCTTTTCAAAGACTCAGGAATGGCTGCTCGCTGTCTCTCTAGAAGTGGGTAGGTTCTTCTCCTAAAATAGAATCATAGAATAGTTTAGGTTGGAAGGGACTTAAAGATCACCTAGTTCCAAACCCCCTGCCATAGGCAGGGACATCTTTCACTATACCAGAACTCCATCCAGTCTGGCCTTGAACACTTCCAGGGATGAGTCATTCACAACTTCTCTGGGTAACCTGATCCAATGCCTCACCCCCCTCAGAGTAAATAATTTTTTACTAATATCTAATCTAAATCTACTCCCCTTGTCCTGTCACTGCAAGCTCTTGTAAAAAGTCCCTAAGCAGTTTGGACTTCCATCAGCCACAGTGGCATGTAAATTCCCAGAAAAATAGCTTTTCTTCCCTACACTGTACCAGCTTAGTCCTGGTTATTGAGGGCTGCCTAATGCCTGACCAAAGGGACAGAAACTGTCCTAGAAGGGAAGAGGAACCAGGCCCAGTTCATTCCCTGTGTGTAGGAGTACAAAGAGCACACATACTTTGCTTTCTGTGACCCTGCAGCACCATGAATGTGACCAACCCCTAGCACTCATCTTGCTTATTGCTTACTTTCCAGATGCTGGCTGCAGATGGTCTGGAATCTCTCTGCTATGCAACTTCACCCAGCCCCATAATGCAAGAAAAGGGAACCCCATCACACTGAATGATGGGGTTGAAATAGTTGGATTTCTGGCTATTTCTATCAAATAGCTATTCTCAATATGGCCTGAGTTCAGGCATCTGTTGCCACTCATACACTGAATATTCTGTCAACATGCAGAGAGCCTGTGACTCTCTTCTCTGAGAACAATCTAGGAGGCAATAGGGCATTCTGTTCCAAAGATTGAGTGGGAAGGCTCCCTTTGATTTGACATTTTCAACTGATTTCTGGGCAGTTGGATTTTCACTCTCTTCCCAAATCTTTTTACATTCCCTGCTTTGCAGTATTAACACACTCTTTTTTTTTTTTTTTTTTTTTTTTTTTTCAATTTAAGGCCCTCATTTATTCTTTTTCTTAGGTTTATGTGTCCTTTCTGATAAAGCAGACAGCCTTGAAAATACAAATCAGAACACACATACCACCAGAAACAAGATAAACTTTCTGATGAAAACATTGTTGCTCTAGGCTTCTATTCTTCAGTGAATTGAGACCTTAAAGAAACCTTACCTGAGCTCTGCAGAATCTCTGGTGAGGCCAGCATTTTAGTACTGCTCTTGAATCTCAGCATGGTGGTTTTTTCTGAAGATGTCATTTTGCTGGTGGCATTAATGCCTGTGTAGTTGAGAGAAAGAAACAGGAGTGAATTGGCCAATGCTAATGCCAGTACACACACATGCAGACTTCCTTCATAAAAATCAAAGAAATGGAACCTACCGAACAATAACTTAGGAAAATCTGATTTCTTATTTGTTCCAATGCCGAGAGGCATTTCCTTTGTCTCAATCTTCTTCTCAGCAGGAGTCCCACACTGATGAAGTGTCATCAAATTGTCATCTCCCACTGAGAGAGACACCCGCACTGCTCACTGATTGGAGAGATGGAAACAGGGACAGGTGTTTCTAAAAACTGTGGGGCTTTAAAATTAAAGGAATACAATATTTTTTCCCTTGTGGCACACATTTCCAAAATAGAAGAACTCTTGAAGTAAGGCCATGAAAGAGCCTTATTTGAAGAAGACAAATAAGACTAGTTAGTGTGGCAAGGATCTAGGTAACAAAAGTTTAAGAAAGTCAGCCTCAGTGATGGAAAGGGCTTTGTTTCAGATCAGCTGAAGCCTTGATAATTCTGTGGCAGAGTAAGGCAGGTCTGTTGTTTGGGTTCATCTCACAATGGCTGTTCAATCAGAGGAGTTGGTGAGATTCTGAAAACTGGTGAATTATTGTTAAGAATAATGAGGGTATCTGTGCTTACACTGGTTAGGATAAAAATGCAGGACTGGTAGAATCACTTATTATTAAAACTGAGCAGCTCTCTTCATGGTGAAACCATATTTCATTAGCTTTTTTAAGCATTTTAGAAAGAGCAATTGAATTTCTCAAAGAAATTGCTTATCAGTGATCTCCTCAGATAAATGGGGATAATGCCAAGCCCTGCTTTTACACAAATGAAAACAAATGTGTTAATTTATGTGAGGTCCACAGCTGCTAAAGTCAGGAATGTGACAAGAATGTCCACGATAAGATGAGTAATCCTAACTTCAGCATGAAGTGAATAGTGTTCATAAATAACCTGGGACCACACAAACAGAAAGGGAAAGGAAAATATTGAGCAGCTTCTTGCACAGTGGATTTAATCTGTCCCTTGCATTGTGAGACATAAGCCCTCTTGGGAGAAATAATATATGCTTATGCAATTAGATAATGCATGCACACAGGAGGGTTAATTAAGGTTGCACTGTTCTGACATCTCATATCTGTGTGTTTTTTAAATTTGCAGCCTTAGCTTCCTGGTATTTTTCAAGGGATTGTTTTCAACTTTTGTGTTTGTCTGTCAGAGCAAAAAAAGTATTTGTGTTCTAATGCCCACCAAACTTTCATTTCACCCCTCTTGCCTTACTGCATTGAAGTGCCCCCTGCCCAAAAGACAGGATCCATCTTAGAGCTTAGGTCATGATCAACTCTCTACAGCATCAGCTTATAGTAAAATGAACAACAAAAATTGAGTATTTTCTGTTTCATTTTGCCAGTCTCATGAAAAGCAACAATAAAGCTGAGCAGCCACAGAAGAACACAAAATCAAGTTCTATTCTAACAAGATACCTTCAAAACAGGAGTGGTTGTGAGAAGGCAATTGACTGGGAAGGGTTTGGTTAGTGTAGGCATGGACATAGCTGAAAGGGACTGTCTACATTTGATAGATATAGATACATGCTAACTGAACAAAAATGACTGATTCCTTCTATGCTCAAAATAATTCAATTGTCTCTCATGTAAGGACCAAACGTTTCCTTTAAATCCCTACGGTGAGGGAGCTTTTCATAGGCTAAGAAATCTTCAGTCTGGCAGCTCCACACAAGGGCTGGTTGCTGCTTCTGCTGAGCTGAGGGGCAATTGTCATAGCCAGAGACTTTGTACTCCTCCTCTCACTATTAGGCAGGTAAAGCACTTAAACAGTGTATCTGCTGGGCCCTGCCCTGTTGTTTGGTTTTATCCCATTGACCCTCTTTGGAACACACCTGACCCCCTTATCATGAAGCTGAATAGTCACACTATGTTTAAGCCTCCCAAGACAGCTTTCAGTTGTAAATTTAGACCAGACATTTTTGTGTCTCTCTACAGTAATTTTTCTCTCATTATTCTTCTCATTTCATGTGCAAACCCTCTGAAAAGTCCTGCAGAAGTTAAGAGGGATGAAACCTATAACAGTCTATAGAAGTACAATAGTGCTCTATTCTGGAGTTGAAATAGAGTCCTGTCTTCTGCAGGCTTTTCGAGCCTTCCTACCAGATTATATTATTTGACAAAGATGTTAATTATATTCTATTCTATAGGTTGTTCAAAATGTAAGGAAAGGTTATCATTTTCCCTGAGATTCTACAGGGTTTTACTGCAGAAATCGACATCACAGACTAGAAAATGCAGTCACCACATGAAGTATGCTCATGTCTCTTTTGTTAGGTGTCTTTTATTTTTTTTTGTATGAATTATTTATTACTCATTAATACTGGGAGAAGTGAATTGTACTCCTAATCATGACCAAGAGAATGATAGGGACAATGAGGAAACAATTACAGGAGTGTTCAAATTCTCTGAGTGCCTGCAAAAATGTTTTAGTTGGTTGTAGGGGGAAAA
Source organism: Serinus canaria (assembly GCF_022539315.1). NCBI lineage: Eukaryota > Metazoa > Chordata > Aves > Passeriformes > Fringillidae > Serinus > Serinus canaria. The sequence goes on from NC_066321.1 coordinate 24,411,802, forward strand.
AAAGGTTGTTGAATGTCTGGTTTTGTAGGAAGCACAAATATCCTAGTGATGAGTGCTATACAAATACCATATTACAGTGTGGAAGCCTCATTTTGTACAAGGAAGTAATACACAAAGAGCACAGTAGTATTTGACATTGTGACATCTACTGTTAGATTTCCAAGAATTTGGTAGGATGAAATAATCATGACATCCCTGCGTGAGGAGCTGAGCACAGAGTAGCACAGCTGCCCATCTACTCCTGAGTAAATACACTGTGAAATGAGATCTCAAGGCACCAGATTCTTGCTTCAGAGCTCCAGGGTGTGCTCTCCCTGCAGAACATTTGAGCATCATCCCCTAGGTAGGACCTTACCATTTACTTTGCTTTTAATATTCTCAAAGAGTTTTAATCTGTCTTGGGTACTGCTAAAATACTTAGACCTGACAGATTCTAATGCATTAGGGATACAATACACTCAACACACCCATCATAATTAAATCTTGACCTTTTCTGGCAGGTAACCTCAGCAGGCTAACATCAATGGATTTAGTAGTGGACTCCTTCCTTCTAAGATAACAGTGTCTTCCCTTCTCTAAATGGTTTTATGTTGTTTTGGGCCTGTATTTGTATGGCTGTTAGTATAATTAGTTACTAAGATAAGTAATTCTTAAAAATGTAGGAGTAAAAGGATGGAGCAGAAGGCAGGTGCACTTGGAGAGCTGTCACTGAAGAGAGGATGTGGCTGATCATCTGAGTGACATGAACACACAAAAGGGTTATGAGGAGTTATTTTCCCCAGGCAAGGAGCAAATGTTGATGCACTCTGAGTAACTCTTGTTTCAGATTAAAGGAAGCAGAGACAGAGGGTGAGGGGGAGTTTGAACCAAGTAGATGGAGCTATGAAACAATTATGATTGATTTTTTTGTGGGGCTTATAGAGGCATCTTCTCATTTTACCAATGTCATGAACAGATCTAGATTTCTAGATTGCAATGCATCAACAGATACCAGTAGAGAGTAACTGGTGCTACTGGCAGCAGTGATGGGTGGAAAATGAAGAGACAGCTGGGTGTGTAAGTGCATGTGCGTGCACAGATGATTTGCTCTGTGACAGTGACTACAATGGACTTTGCTCAGGAGTGCTCCCTAAAGAGTGGCTCCAGGATCACTTTAAGCTTTAATGGAACACAAACCACAGGCACACATTTACATATTTGGCATATACCGTTGAAGGCAGGAACAGCTAGGGTCAGCAGCAGAAATGGGGAGAGGGGAAATGAAGATTTTGCCAGAGGTGCTTAAACCTCCTAAGAATCACAGACAGAAAAAAACTGTGCTATTTTCCCTTACAGTCCTGTGCTCTTGTCTGTACAGGCACTGTCTGATCTTGAAATACTTTTAAAATGTCTCATGTGCAGATTCAGCGAAGAAATGGCTGATGTGGACTCAACAGGAGACTGGCTCCTGCTGTACACAATACTGCATAGGCTTGCCACAGAGGGCAGAGAAAATGAATGTCTCAACTCAACAGTAACATGAGCTTCTGACTTCTTTAGCTAAAAGCAAGACCAAGCTGGACTCACATACTTCCTCACAGGGTTTATTTAGAGATCCAGCATAATTTAGCTCTGCAAGCAGTAGTCACACCATTTTCTTTTTGTCTACATAAATAAAACATTCCTATTGACATACTTGAAATAAGAAGTTGGGTTGTACTAGGATCTGGGTACATACTTAAATTTAATCATGTGAGGAACCATTTTCCTTAGCAGGGCTGGGGATAAAGAAATATCTGTCTCCCTTTTGCCTCCACTCCTGACCTAACTTTGTTGTGTTTCTAATTCTAGTTGGAAGTATAGAAAAGACAAAGCACAGAAAATGTCACATAAAAGCCATTTTCCATAATTCAGGTCTTTTTCTGACCAGTGGCACTCACAAGTATTTCTCTTTATTCAAACTGCACACCATAGTGAGAGTCAATTTTTCCGCCACTTAAAACCTAGTAACAGAACTTTCCTAAAAGTCATGAAGTCACCATTAAAAATCCAGATGTTTAAGAGTAATGCACTCTGAAGTTTCTTCTTTTTATAATTTTGCAGTTCTGTTGGATGACAGGTTTTCAGGCTTTCCTTTACCCCATCAAAAGGAACAGAAAGCATTTTTATAAGAGAAAGCTGAGATTCCCACAGACCTAGAGTTTGGAATTTAAAGAAAACAATCACCAAATATGGCAAGAAACTGTGAGCTGGAGATGTTGAAACACTATTATTATTATCATCTGCTCTCATCTTGTCTTTCCCAACAGGCTTCACACCAAACAGAGAGCAGAGAAAATGCTCTCACCTAAGACAGGATGAATAAGCTGGTTACATTTTAAGAAGTGCCAGGCACCCGCAGCTCTGCTATCAGTGGGAAATGCAGGTGCTCTAAGAATAAAATCCAGTTGTCAGCTTTTTTCTGCTGTTGACTTGCCTTCTTGTTCACTCTTCAGAACAGAGTCCCACTGCTTTTCCATGTAATCATAATGGAGACTCGTGGCTGTTCTCTGCCAGCTTCATCTATGGGCTTAGACAGGGTCAGTCAGCCTCTGGGGAAAAACATAAACAGAGTGCTCTGTGTTTGTGGTCTGAAAGAGGGATCTGACTTGAGCACCTTTTTGCTTTTCCCAGTTTATTTCCCACACAAACCAGAGTATGGGAGGATATGTATGACTATGTCTTCCTGGAGCACAAAGGCAGGATGAGCCTGACTGAAGAATTGCTTTTAGTTTTCTGTGATGACTTTATTACAAAACAGCAGTATATGTTAGGAGATTTGGGCTCAGTGCTGGAGCGCCAGACTGCAGTTAGTAGCCTGAGCAGGTGTCTGAAGTGTACCACTCAAAAGCCTCTTTGTCACTCAGAGCAGGACTGTGCCATGGTCTCTCTTCTCTGGATGTGGCAGAGCCAATGGCACTAGTTCTCTGACTGACTGGCCTAAAAGCTTTCTTTTACTGCCAAATGCCAACTATGGATGCCTGCTAGGGTAGAAATGGAAAGAAAAGTGACTTTGAATCATCTAATAGAAGGCAATGGTACCAACCTCCACAAATGTACTTCTGGTGGAGTACAAAGAGGGGCTTGAAGAAAGCTAAAATATAAAGAGCATAGATTAAACAATAGGAATCCCAGTGATCAGTGACACCTGTGTACATATTTCCATGCAAGGAAGGGGGATGGAAAGTCTATACTTCATCCTCTGCCAGACTTGCCCTGCTAATATGTCCTCAGCACCCCACAACTTAAAACCACCTGTGAACTGCAACAGCTTAAAAGAAACACGTATTTCTCTCCCTGATGGTCTTGTATTGACTGCAATTAAGAGGAGGAAAAAGGTAAGGCTTATATGAGTGCATATGCTCCCCTGTCTAGATGAGTTCTTGCTATTTGATTTTCTTTCCCTGTCACTTCACTCTGCTTGTTAAAGGTGCCAATTGTATAATTTCATGCTATGATGTGAGAACACTGTTCACACCCATGGTAATGATGTTCCATTCCATTGGCCTGCACAGCTTTTAATTTCTACTTAATACAGTATCAAGGTTTTATGTCCAACATTCTAAATGCCACAGCATGTTGATGAAAAGAAATTACATTGATGAAACAGTTAGGCAGTGATTAATATGACCCATAACTCAGAGTGATGTAGCAGCCCCAGCTTTCTATCCTACACAAAATGATGTCCAATTACTTGCTATTGATCAGATATTGCATTGCACCAAATGGGATGCCAGCATCAATTCATTTCATCATATTGAATTTCAGCCAGTATCATGGGTATTTGGCACATGTTTTGCTGAAACATTTGTCTGCCATCACAGAGCTGATGAACAGGTTGGCAGGTTTTGTTTGTTAAAAGGGTGGGGAGGGGATGGTGAAGAGGAAAAGAAAGAAAATAAATGTGCTAATCCTGCTTGTGAATTTGTCCTCATACCTGGCACTGACATGACAGAATGCCTCCATGCATGAACACATTTGTTTCACACAAATAGCTGCATGTCCCTTTCAGACATGTTAACATTCTATACTGCTCACTGCTTATTTTTTATTGATAATCAAGTGAATAATTAAAGCCCAAAAGCTATGTAAAAGCCACATATATCATCTTCAATATGCAAGTAATGCACCTCTGCTCAGGCAGAGGTGGCTCCTGTTATGAATGGTGGCCTAGAAATCAATGCTTCACACAAGTGTGTATCACTTCCTCACACTGAATTTGTTTGTAGGAGATGTGGGTGCCAGCCACACTCAGGGAAATGGGATGGGGGTACACAGTGTGGTCTTAGGATGTCTCTTCAGCCCACTTTCCCATGAAATTATCATCTTGAATTTATATTTCTTCTTTGCTGTTGATGTACTATTTTCCCAGCTGACGTTCCATTATTTCTGAGCTCCCCTTCCCTTTATTTCAATATTTTGTTTGTATTGTTCCTGCCATTAATAGTTCACTTACAACATTTGTTCCACTCTCCTTTGAAAGAAAACCCTCCCGTGGAAGCGCTATCGCTCTTAACCTCTCTGGCGAAGATCACAAGTCGTGTGCCCACCACATGGAGTACTGCTAGGCCAAATGTAACAACATCTGCCACGCATTCAACAACTTCCTTTTGGATTCCTCACACTCTATTTTCACTTCCAGCTCTAAGCAGGAGTGAGATGTTTCTCAGATGCCAGAGGGCTGGGAATGTGCCATCCTTCCACTGCAAACTGGGTGAGTTTTGAAACAGACAAATTAAGCCAAGCACTAGAATTAAAATGGAAATGACCTGTCCACAGCTTATTTCTGTTGACTCTTAAGGCACCTTCTGCCACTGAACTGCTTTCCAGATACTTGAAAAATACAGTGCTGACAAAATTATCAGTTATGGAGCTCTGCAAATGTTTACGTATCTGTTCAATTTAATGTGCTTGAATGGCTCTGGGGCTGCATGAGGGTGTAAAATTAGGCATACATGGAAATTTTTATAGGCTCCAGCTTTCTACCTTACAGAGCAGATGGCATCTCTGTAAGCATTGTGGAACATTATATTTAGAAACAATTCAATTTTTTATTTAAATTATTTGTTTACTGGGAGCAAACAGGATAGTTAGTGTGCTGCAGATGTTGAGAAACATCCCTGTTTTCCAAAAAGCTTGTGACTTTCAGATACCTGAGCCTACCTGAGCTTCTTTCTAGAGAATCTGGATGGGATTACCAGATAGTGTCATTTCTTTTCAAGATACTTCACTCAATTCTACAGTAAACTTCTCTAGTGCCTGTAGCAAGTCTAAATGTATCCTAATACACAGGCATTCCTTATGATTTAAGTGTCTTAAGACAGATCAGTTGAATCATGTTACTCAAACTTGAGATCAAATATAAAGAGGAAAAATGGCTGAGATAAAAAAAAAATAGGATAATTAAGGAAAGAAAATTTGAATTCCTTTTTACTCCATAAGCCCTCACATTTTTCTTAATCAATTCTAGTGTACAGTAAAAATTTATTGCTAAGATAGGATAATAATCACAGCTGTCCACTCAGTATTGAATTTCTAATTAAAGCCAAAGTATTTTCCATCCTTACCCTCTTTTACAATAAGTTTTCCAAATGCAATTTCAAGTCTATAAGCAAATTATTACTCAGCACATGTCTGGAGGGAGAAATATTCTTCTGCAATAATTCAGTGCATAAAGTATTCAAGGGACAATTCCCCAGCAATACCTGTTTTGCTGTGGCCAGTATTCTCCAGCTGATCCTTGCACTTGTATTGCATCACTTAAAGACATTTTTTCAGAGGACTAATTCTCATCATTTCCTCAAAATCAGACCCCTTTGCAGTGTCTCAGAACAGGTATAAAGAGAACTGAGCAATCTCAACTCAGGAGACTCTTCTGATTTTGTAGGTTTATACACTTTTTTTAATTAAAAGTGTCCCCTTCTTTTGAATCAAATACCTGATACAGGATTAATTTTTCCAATTATTCAAAACTTGATCAGCCTCATTACAATTCTTGAATATTCTGTTCTCCAGGCTGAACAATCTGGTGAAGAGAAGGCTTCAGGGAGATCTCATTGCAGCTGTCCAGTACTTAAGTGGGACCTAAAAAAATGAAGTGATTTTTTACATGGGCAGATAATGATAGGACAAAGAGGAACAGTTCTAAACTAGAAGAGGAGATGTTTAGATTAGGTATCAGGAAGAAATTCTTTACAGTGAGGGTGGTGAGGCACTGGAATGGATTATCCCAAGAGACTGTGGATGCCCTGTTCCTGTCAGTGTTCAAGATGGAGCCTTGAGCAACCTTATCTAGTGAGTAGCACCCCTGTTCATGCCTGAGGGAATGGAACTGGAAGATCTTTAGGATCGCTTCCAAGCCAAGCCATTCTATGATTCCATGATTCTGAAATTGATCTCTCTGCATTGGACTATGAAGAACCTAAACATCTCAAAATGTTTTCTACCACTTTCTCTTCTAAAGAGTTTGTGATATGAGATGGTCATAAAGAAGAGGCAAGTCTGATTTTTTTTTTTTTTGGCAGTAGTTCTATGGAGCTTATTAGTGCTTTTAAATTTTTGTTTTATATTAGGAAGGTGTGTTTTTTGAATCTCAGTTGGCAGCAGACAGGTAAAAAATGAAGAGGAATAAGTACAGCTACTAATTAATTTTATCTACTACAGCTACTTATTAATTTTGAAAATTAAATGCAAAACCCTTAAAAGTCAATAGTGCTGATGAAAATCCTCCTGCAAATCTCTGAAACAAACTTTCAAACAAATTTATGTCTAGCATTCTTTCTTGTTTTCCACCTCTAGGTTCACTTTTATGTGTGGTTGTTTAAATAAGGAAACATACATGACACACTGGAAGCTACCTAGCATTGCAATCTCAGAGTTGGAGCTTCAGCTTCATACATGCTTGCTTAAAGGGATGTTCACATCTCACCTGAGAGTGTGAACATCAGTTCTAGCTGATTGTATAATGCCCTGCTGTTTATGTCCAGGGCTGGTCATAGAGCTTCCACCTACTTAAGTGGGAGGATTGGGGCTCAAGGAAAACGTAACATTGCCAACAAACATCCTGAAAAGGAACAGATGAGGTCCCGCTCCCAGAATTGTAAATCTCTTTAAAGACAGAAATTAACATTTAAAATCATAATTCTGGCATCCTGTGAGAGAATCACAGCATTGCAGAAGAGCTGAGGTTGGGAGGCTTGTCTGGAGATCCCCCAGTCCCACCTCCTGCTGAAGGCTGTCCAGGACATACCCAATCAGGTTGTTTAATAACTCTAAAGATGCGGACTCCACAGCCTCTCTGCATAGTCTGTGCCAGTTCTCAGTATATTTCCTTATGTTTAAATGAAATTTCTTGAATTTAATTTTGTGCCCACTGCCTCCTGCTCTGTCACTGGGCACAGCCAGGAAGAGTCCACTGCTCATCCTCTGGAGTTTATACACACTGATAAGATGCCCCTGAGCTAAATAATCTGAGATCTCTCAGCCACTCCTTGTATGGTAGATGCCCTGAATTCATCTCTTTGTCCTTTGCTGGGCTCACTCCATTATGCCTATGTACCCCTCTATGCTGTGGGCACAGCTGTGGTCTCACCAATGCTGAGGAGAGGGGAAGGCTCACCTCCCTCGATCTGATAGAGATCCTCTCCTTGTGTTAATCACCCTCTCACTTTCAAACTAAATCTGTTTGATTCTTATTTTAAAGCTTGTTTTCATAAATACAAATAATAAGTGGGGGGAAAAACAAGAAAGGAAAAAAACTCCAAATACAAAAGCCCAGAGAAGAAAGAGAAAAGACAATGTGAGACAAGCCCTTGGATCCCAAGGCCAAGGCTCTGAGAAGAAAAGACACATTGACACAATACTTGTAATAAATTAAAGAGCTGTCACTTCAGATGTTGCCATCCAGCCACTTTGGCTTTGACTTCACCCTTTCTTCTATGGAAAAGCACCAGGCACTTGAGGCACAGCTGGCACCAGCTATATTGGTTTCTGGTTTCTCTCTCCACTCCAAACTGCCCTTATCCTACAGGAAGTCCAAAGTCATTTATTTGGGTCCTCAAATATTTGTGCCTGTGGCTCTAGGGTGGCCAGAGAGAACCTGAGGTGAGTTTGGCCTTAAGCTGTACTTCAAACCTGTAAGTGTGTGTATAATGGAAAAATTGAAGGGAGGACAGATGCTGCACTCACTTAACACAAGGAGCTGGTCAAATAAGGAAGTGATGTTGGATGAGAAGAGTGGGAGACAACCAAGGAAACAAAATTTTTTAGCTAGCATATGATCCACTGCAGGAAGAAACTTCACAATTTCAAGAAGCTTTCCAAGATTTATAAAAACACAATAATAGGCTTAAGCAAGAAAAGGCATGAGGTTAGGTGTCATGTGATATCTGTGATAAAAAAAATGTGTAATTGAGCTGGAGTGGAGGTGAAGCCTCTTCCTTCACATACAGTGCTATTACATTCTTTTCCACTTGGATACCCTCTCCAAGCACACTAATCCATGGATCTGCAGAAGGATAATCTACTGACATCCAATTTTCTGGGATTTTTTTCCTGGATGGGCCAATTTGTTGACTGAGGTGTGGATGTTAACTCTTTCCTACGTAAGTGGACCTCAAGAATTAAAGATGGGTTTGTTCATGAGCAGTGAGCAAGCCTGTGTTTCTACCTGTCCGACTGATGGCATTACTAAGTACCCCAAGCTGGGGAGGACATTTAGGACATTAGAAGGTAGATCACCACTGCAATTAGCATCCAGGTAAAGGAACAAGTTTGGCTCTCAAAATTAATAAAATGAAGCAAAGAGAGAGGAGTAGGCTAAAACATTTTGACTATGATTGTTGTTCAGATCTATTCCTTGGAGATCAAATATAGAATTGTGGGCAAAGCCCAGTTCTAACATAGATATTCCTTGGTCTCACAGGATGAATGCTCTCCTTTTTCCAGACACGAATGCCTTGAAGCTAGGATTAAAAAGGCCATTGTGCTTTGCTAGTGCTCACTACTCCTGGTGCTGACAAAGCCACATTGTTCTCCCCAGGAGGAGGAGAAGGAGGAAGGGTGGGAATTGGGGTGTGACCTGCAGAGCCTCACAGGGAGCTTTGAAGGTTTTTTGCATTCAGTCGCTCCTTTGCAAGACACAGTGAAAATTTTGCAGCTGCTATTGTAGGGAAGAGAGTTTGGATGGCAGCTAGTTTATTTGTACTACGTTCTTCATCCTTACAAGAGGTACTGGAAAACAATTTTATCATTTTTAAATGGTTTGAAGTATTTAGTGGAGAGATCTGTGTGGTGGTGTTGCCTGTGCAAGCAGGGGCTTAGGTCAGCGACTTGGCTCTTTCATTCTCTCACCGGTGTTGGGAGACCTTTCTTCTCAAGTAGTCCCGTAGTGCACATACTACTGGTCTTCTTTCAGGACAGGACATGCAGATGACACTCAAAAAAACAGCCCAAGAAATATTCCTGCCTCTGGTCAGGCCTGATGAAGATCCCTCAGTCTGGAAGTCTGTTGAGTGCTGTGCATGGCAACAGTGCATTATCTCTCTCAGAAACCTCGGGCCGCCTGTTGAAGCTGAGTGTATGTGGACAAGAGTTCTCCCACAGTGTATATCTGCAGGAAGTGTCTCTTCAGGCTATACCTCCACATGTTTAAAGGGAGAAGACAAGGGAAAGCACAGTGATGGGATAAGGGAAGATTGGGAGAGGCTTTTGTTACAAGGACAGAGGGATCTATTGTGGCACTGTCTGGTCTGCTGAACTCCAGGCTCTGGACATCCTCAACCACACTGATCCACAGTTTGACCCAGCTGTAGGCATGATGGATGACCATCCACCCAGCATGATCACTCCCTTGAGAGAGAGGGAGCACCTGTGGAGAGGACTTCTTTTTTGGCCTCTATCTCTAGCATTGTTGGGTTAATTTTGTGTAGAGAGAAAGTCTCCAAGAACAAAATGACTCATAAAAATCTCCTGTAGCAAGTTTCTCTCCAAAGGAAAATATCATTTTTATAACTTGCTCTTCCCTTACAAACACATGCACACCTCCTGTTTTGTCAATGTCTAGCTGAGTGTTCCCCTTGTGGGTTGACCCCAGTAACCAGAAAATAGGGAATGTCAGACAGGAATTAATGAATCCCACTTCTTTCCACTGAAGCCAGGCAGAATAATTCCAATAATGATTTGCAAAATGGTCATTATTTTAATTTGTAGATCAAGGACATTGACTTTCATTGCCAAAAGACCTATGTCGCACCCTCTTAGGGTTGTAATTTTCTTTTCCATTTCAGAGTGGCCCAAATCCCAGTATGGACAGTTATAGGAGGACAAACTACACCTCAGTTTCCTACACACCCACCTCCTGGCCTCCTGTGCAAAGATTGGGCCAGGTCTTCCTTCTTCCTGGTTGGTTCATAGTCTTTCTCCCATCTCTCAGCAGATCTATACCCCCCTCCAAATACAGCAGGACCTCCTGCTCTCACATCAATGACTGTGATGGAACACTCTTTAGCCCTGGAGATTGTCCCCATTTCAGTTCATACATCTTCCTATTTCAGGTCCCTAGGCCAGAGAAATGGTCATCTCATTCCTGAAGGTCTTCTGCCTGGGATACAAATCAATTTGTGCAGAGCACAGATAAATCATGAAGCATGCAAGCATTTAACATGTGTCAAAAGAAGGAGCAAATGGGGAAAGGGGCAAGTCATGTTTGTGGAATCTTTTCCCTTTCAGTGAAGAGTGACCCCAACCCTCTGCTGCATGCCTGCTTTCTCCTCGCCCGTGTATGAAAGGGCAGGCTGAAATTTCAGTGTTGAGTCCATCCCATGCTTTGCTAATTTTTTCTGGGGGAGTGGCTTGCAATTCCTGCCTGTCTGGAGCTCCTAGTTCTGCTTATTTTAAATTAAATGCCTCGTCTCCCAGCATGCTTACATGATGGCTTTGTGTCCCACACAGTTCACTGCTCATTCACCACCTCCAGCCCTGCACTGGAGACATGTACACATTGCTTTGCTCAATATAAAATTCTAGCTGGAAAATTACATCAGATCAGGCAGACAGACACAAGAAAGCATTTGCTGCTCGTCCTTTCCTCCTCTCTCTATCTGTGTGCAACCCTGTGTGGCTCAGGAGGGCAGAGGTAGCTGCTGCTGAAAAGAATAAGACAGATTTTCTTCATTATTCTATCAGGGCAGGAGACAGCAAAGCACTTGGCATGAGAGAGTGTCCCTTGAGGTGGCCGAGGCCTGGCTGGGATGTCACAGTCATGCTTTCCATGAGGACAAGAGCAGAGCAGAATTAAGGTTGGTGGCTGTTGTAGCAAATCGATGAAGTAAAAGGCTTAGCCTGCTGTTTCCTTTCTCATCACTTCCCTACTCCTTTGTTAAGGTGGATGGCAACATGTCAATTTGCCTCTGGTCACTATGGGGTTTCTTTTATTTCAAGCATGGCCATGTCCAGCAGCATCTGGAAAGGCACGGTGGCAGAAGTTGCAATCTTCGCATAACAGAGTTTTCAGGAAAAGGAGCTGGGGTCAGGAACCTGACACCAGATATGTCCATTGCAAAAGAATCAGTATTGAAAGTCAAAGGAGCTATGCAAGATTTGCAGTGCTTATCTGAGATCAAAATATGGACATTCGTTATAAATGGAAAAAAAAAAAAGAGCTCTTTCTGCTAAGCCAGACAGCTGGTCAAAATTGCACAAACACGTTGCAATCAAAACACATCTCAATAGCTGTGATTTTTTTGCCGGTGGCCATGCGTGGATGTCACCTCTAAGGGGCAGTGTGTGTGTGCGCATTGAGCGGCTGGGATCAGCCGGGCAGGGAGAGCCGACTGCCGGCATCATTCCGCCGGGGCAAGTTGTTTTTCTGGCTGAGAAACAAGACATAATATATAAAATTGCTCTAAGGATAAGAATAGCAAGCATGCAGCATAAATAATGTAAAGCAAGAAGAAAGTCCGGCATTGTTTAGAATATTTTATGAGGAATTTATTGTTGTTAATTGAAGGGGAGAGATTGATCACTGAGGAATCTAGCTCATTATTTAACAAAACCTGGATAAATAATGTGTCATTTCTCTGTTCTGCTTAGCATTCTCCTTGTGAAACCTTTCTGTTTATGGAAAAAAGGCATTTCAAACCAGACACAAAGTGATGCCCCAGGACCCCCCTTCCATTCCCACATAAATACATTATAAAATAAAGACAGGCAGGATATAATCCTCTCTTCTCCTTTTCCTGCTCCCCGACATTTTGAAATTCCTGTTGATCCTCAGCATGTAAACAAGGGCTCCAGAAACCGAGGAAGGGAAGAATGTGCTGTGCTGTGCCCATAGCCCTGGTCCCGGGGCCTGCCCTGGTTGCATGCGGCAGGGAATTGGAATGCTGATCCTTCCAAGCAGCAGCTGCAAGAGCGCTGTCACCTCCTTCAGCAAGGAGCCGTGCCAGCCATCGATCCGGCACTGGGAGTCACCTCGCTGCTTCGGCGCCCAGGGCCTGATTCTCACCAGCAGGACACTTTTGATAACAAGGTTGCCTACGTGAGCTGGTTTAAAAGGTCTTTGCTGTTAATTTGTTAAGGAAGGGAGCAGAAGGAGGTGAAAAGCCATTATGCTAATTTTTTTCTTTTTTTCTGCTTTCATTTTGGATGTAGTCTCTAGCCTTTGAATAGATGCCCGTAATGAGCTGGCTCTAAACAGAAATACTACCAGAATTAAAATAAGACAAGACTAACTTGGACATGCTGATTGTCTCCAGTACATTGCAGCCACCCTCTGATGCCCATATAATACTCATTTTTCAATTATCATCACCAGACTAGTGAAATTAAAGGGCACTGCGTAGATATTAGAGTCTAACCTTGCTTTTTCCATGCTGAGGTTGAGAAGGTTGGTCAGCTGACAACTGCTGGATCCAGTTTCAACAGCCATAGAGACAAGTGAGAGGGTTCCATGATCAAGCAAACCATGTCCAAGCCACTCAAAGAACACTGTGATGGCATTGGGAAGGACCAAACTGGATGGATACAGAAGAAGCAGGGCTCTCTAGAGGCACAGTGGCATGCTTAGTCTCCCATCCCCACAGCTGCAGAGATGTAAGCCCTAGACTGGAGTCACACAGGACCACACATTTCCCTGAGTGAGATTTACATGGCCTGATTTCAGAGCAGCAAGGTAGTTTTCAAATAAATCTTGATTTTTCTAGCTGTGTTTAAAAAAATCCCCAAAGCTCAAATTATCTCCATTTGGTATTTTATTCCTAATTAAACATTTTGATTTTCAGTTATCAGCATGACATTTTTATTTTTGAACCTCCATTTTATTTTGATTTTGTTTACACATTGTACAGATCAGTAAAACTGCTTGAATACAAATTTTTATTCAATCCAAAGCAAACTTTCTTTCAGTCTTCAGTGTAGCAATGTTTTTGTACTTGATGTCAGCCTAAAAGTATTTTCACCCCATCTTTTTCCCCTGAAAATGCTAAACATCAATGTTTAACTCTAGTTTCAGTGGACCCTTCCTTTCTGCACCTCCCAAGCACTGAACATCCAACCCTTTGAAGGGTTTGGGTCTTATAAGATCATCAAGACAGACCCTCTTTCTGGATATCTCCCGGTACTAGGGGCTCCCAGCACTATCCAGGGCACCACATAATATAGGGAATTGTGATTTCTTTTTAAATGGCATCAAATCATTCTACCTGAGACTTGTCAGTGCTCTGCAATACAGTTCATTAACTACTGCTTGTGTAAACATTTGAGAGATGACTGACTATTTGCATGGATAATAATATGGGAAGCTTACTTATGGAGAAATTTTTGTGGTTTTAGATTTCTTGCTTTTTTGTTCTGTCTTTCTTGAATTTCTATAACGTTTTTATGAAAATCAGGCCTAATTAGGTCTGGGATTCTTTTCTGTCTGTGCCTTGATTATTGCAAACAATACTCAAGGGCTGTACGGGAGAACAGCAGATTAAGAAGAAATCAAAGTATTTGGGTACTTTTTCTAACTACTCACCAGTCTCTTTCTGCAAAATATTCCCCCAAACCCAAGGGAAAAATCCCTGAGTCTGAGCAGGAATGGGTGTTATTGCAGCCATGCTAACCTGCAACAGAAAGAATTACTTTGACTGACCTTCTTCAGACCTGAAATGGTTTCTGAAACAGCCAGAGAAGAAGCTGCCCCTCAGAAGCCACAAAATGTCACTGCTGGATCACTTTGAGGTTTATGTCTAGGATGAGGTAGGGAGCTGGTCTCTGAGTGAGAAGGGGAAACTCCTTTCCCTATGTTGTCTTGACTTTCCCTACCTGCATAGATGTTCCTGGGCATGGATGAGTCCCTGGTAGTAAGGTTGAGCTGTTTTGTCCCTCCTGAATGGGCCTTCATGCACCTCAGGATCCTCCAATGGCATGTTAGTTTTCATGCCTATCCCTCTCCACTATCTGTACAGAGAGACTCTAAACCCAGCAGCCCTAAAAGTCAGGCACACCATGAATATATCACAGATTTTTTCAGTATAGATGCTGTATTAGACAGGTAAGTTTGTATTCAAACTCAGTTGACTGCTTAAATACAGGTATCTTGTGATAGAACTGCTACACTGACATTTTATTGTGTTTTTTAGAAGCAGATTTAGTCAAATGGTTACAAATAATTTGAACTTTGGAAAGTAAAATCCTTTTTTTTTTCCTGTGGGCTCAGTGCTGGAGAAAACAGGTGATTCATGATGCAACATTATGCTCTTCATTTGAGTGCTGCAAAGATTAGATTAAGCTTCTTGTGTACAGTGTTTGTGACTGAGCCAAAACACTGCCACAGAAAATCTGGTCCCTTCTGCTGCAGCACTGAGCACACAGCTCCTCACTTTGGGAGCCCTAATGGTGCCAAGGGTCAGGCCAGTCACCAGTGCTCAGCTGTGGGTCAGCATTCCTGGCCCTGTATTTGCATGTCTTTATGTGTCCCTCAGGTCCATTTATCTTAGGTCTAGCAGGATGGCCCTTCTGTGTCCTAATGCATTTGCAGACAGTGACACAGAACTGTGATATTCCCTTCCTCCACCTCGTCTAACTGCTGAAATTGAGAGAATTGTAACAGAGTGATTTCCAGCAGAGAACAGGAATCAAGAGTAAGGGACTGAACCTTCACATGTATTCATGACCACGCACACTTTTATGGACCCAATAGTACTGTCAAGCATTTCATGGGGCTTTCTATCAAGGACACTCTATAACAATAAGTTGTATTGTACTGCACTTTCAGTGAATATATGAGGTAATTGGTGTGCAGTTCCCTAGACTAATACTGGAAGACAGGCACCTGTAGAAAGAGAAAATGAAGTTTAAAAATCTCTTTGCTGACTGCATTCCCTCAGCTGGGAGAGCAAAGCACAGCCAGTAACAGCCATAGATCAGTTGTTCTTAACCCTCTTCAAGCCTGGGTCATATCCCTCCACTGCAGCCCCATCTTATTAGAATGGAGCTGGAGAGTGGTTTAATTTAGCAGTGGAGGGAGGGCTGTGTGCTTACACCCCCCACCCCTCTCAAAAGAGGGGTGGGGTGTAAGCACAGAAGAAGCTTGCCCACTTTACACAGTGTTAAGCTGAGATGTAAGCCCCAGGACATGAGTGTTCAACACACAGAAGGCCAGGAGAGCAAGGAGAAGTCCCTGCCACCCTGAGTCACCGTCCAGGCTGCTATGAAGGAATGGCTGCTTCCAGGCAGGATGTCCCCCCAACAGCTCTCAAGGGCTGTGTAACACGTTGTTCATGGCCAGTCATGGAACACTTGGGGAACAGAAAGAGCCAAGCCTGCAGCTTTCTTCTGAGCAGTTTTCCCTGGCCACCATGGGTAATACAGGAGATGTGGGCTGCAGGCAGAGGGCGACCCCATATTTTCTCTGCAGTTGCATTCAAAAAAGATATTCAGCATAGAACCCATAAATGATATCCTTCCCCATTCGAGGTCTGATCTGTTAATCTGTTGTCCAGCTGCAGTTCACTGGATCACTTGTGTTAGGTCCTCTGGGTGTGGTGTAAGCCCTCCTTGAAACCAGCCCTTAGCACAGTGCATGGTTATGAATCCTCCTGCTGCTGAAGTGCTAGATATGAGCTACAGCCAGCAGGAACAATGTTTATTTTCTTTCTTGTACTCTCTTACTCTGTGAGCCATCATAGAATCATTTCATTGAGATGTTGAGTCCCAAATGTCTGGAATATGATTAGGCTGAGTCATCTTTTCATATAGGTTTCTTTGTCATTATTATTTCTAACATTTACCCACTTAATGGTGAACAATGATATTTATGGGGAGCATGTCCATCCATACAGAAATATTGCTGGTAATATGCCCAGGGACAACCACTTGCTAGGCAGGAGGACTTTAAAAATGTAGGCAGTTCATTAAAGCCCACCCATAGTGATTTATGCCCTGACCTAATTTCCACAGGAGGAGGTGATACTGGCAATTCTGCCATGTTCACAGAGGCCAAAGAGCAACTTACAGTGTTAGCAGCCCTGTGCACCGTGGTAATAGTGCACTCAAGGCAATCCATCACCCCTTGCTGCCAGGGCTAGTTATGGATTCAGGTCACCTACCTGTGTGTGGGAATGTGAATTGGCACATCATTGGAGACCCTGGAGCTTTATTTCCACCACTCTTTGTATGCAGGCCCATCAGAGAGTGTCATCCTCTGACCAAGTGACAGAACAGTTGCAAAGAACAAAGTGGCTTGAGAAAGGAGACAAGACTTATGACTCCAAGATTTGTCCCTCATAACAGAACAATGAAAAAGGCAGCAGTGGGATTTTAAAAGCAACATCCTGAGAAAAAATGAAATGGTTCTGTGGACATTCCCCATAAGATGTAGCACTTCATGGGAGAGCGAGAAGAAACAGCACACTGTAAACTCTCCATAGGCAAGACCAGGGTTTGTGGTCTGTGTGTAGCAAAATAGCAAGCCAGTCTATGTATGACCTGTCCTCCTGGGTGCTACACAAAAGCAAAGGCTCCTAACATGTTGGGTAAAATCATAAACAGAAGTAAGTATGTTTGTCAGTCTGCCTCTATAAATTGTATAGTTAACCACTAGCTATATAACAAGTGTGTTGTGATAAATTAAAAAGAGATACAGATATATCTGGCATCAAACTTTTTCTTTTAAGATGTTTGCAGTATTACAATCTAAACGTCTTTCTTTATCCTATTGACTATTTAGTCTTCCATGTTATTGGTCAACCGTATCTTAAGAAGACAAATGTTTTATATTAATTTTGATTTCCCTTAAATTGTCTCATTTCATGCTATTGAGCAAATTAATGCACTGAATCAAGGGCAATTCTTTCTGTTAGGTAGCTCATCTTGCTCATTATTCATTTCTGAAGGAGTGGAAATCCTTTATGTACCTTCATGCTTCTCTTGCTTACAGTACTCCCTGTAAATACAAAAGGAGTTGTTTTCCCGACATTTGCAATTGGGTTGGGAGCTGGCTGGAAATTGCCAGTGAAGCAAAGGAAGAGATAGATTAGTTTAACCCAAATCCAGAAGGAATCTGAAGTCCATTTTGCAGGAAGTTTGCTCTAGGATTGCTTTGGGCTTGAGGAAGCCAGCACATACGCTCCCAGTGTATGTCCAGGAGCTGCACTGTGTCTGCCTTGAACTTTGTGAACCTTTTCCCAACAGAATATAACTGCTGGGCAAAATGTTCTGAGCAGAGCTGCAATATGCAATTAGGACTGTCTGGTTCCCTGGGAATCTGGAAGCCAAACTACAGCAAAATTGAATATTTTTTAACCTTGATATTTTGGGAAAGAATAATCTCAACACCTGCAGAACACTGCAAAACACTGCAAAATATTCACACAGATTATCATTAGGTATTACAATATCTAATATAGTATGGCCTGTTTTTATAGATATACTATATATATATATACACACAATTTTTATACAGCATACCTTTAGGGGTCCCAATGTAAGTCACATGCCCAGGGTATCCTCTGTCTTCTCCCAGTGCCCATGTCCAAGAGGCAGACCTAGCACTGCCTCAGGCATTGAGGTTGCAGAGTGGATGTGGCCCAGCAGAGGGAATGCATTACAGGCAAAGAGGCCAGAGCCTTGGCTGGTCTTCATCCCATGTGCTTGTTAAGGCACAGTACATGCTGGCACAGGGAAGAAGAGATTTTGTGCCATTATACAACCAGTTTGAAGGGTGCTCAGAAGCTGTGGGTTGTCTGTGAATGCTGCAGTCACACACATCTATGCATGTCACTTCTGAAGATAGTGGCTTCACCTGATGTGGAGGCTCTTGGTGTGGTGGCTGATAAAATGTCCCCTCCTGAGAGGGGAGTGAGTGACAGAGGGAATTAAGCTTCATTGCTTCTTCTGGAGTTAGAAAAACTTTTGAAGAGCTAATTTCTTATCTATTTGTTTTAGCAAGACAGGGCTACATTTTCGTCCTTGTAGACTGATCTTGCCCATTCAACATTGTTCATTCAACAGGAAAGTAAATATCTCTTTGAGCTATACTTCTCTCCCCCACTTACTTGGCAGGAGACGCCTGTAAAAGAAGAAGATAAATAATGTGTCAAACATGGTCTGCAGAGGATTCAGCTGAGCAGTTTCTGGCTTCCCCTGCATGTCCTCCAGCTGTTGTGCCCCTAGTAACTTCAATTGCTCTACACAGCCTTGGCCTGGCTGCAGTTTCATTCAGTTGAATCAATACTTCCAAATATTTTTCTGCTATAACAATCTGGCTGTGCTAGGACTTCAAACCTCTTCCTGTGTGGACTGGGAAAAATATATAGTAACTATCTGCACTCTGCTATGAACAAACATTTAATAGCTCTAAGTTAAAGATTTCATTCAGAGCACTGGGTCAGCAAACTGCTTCTGTGGGAACCAGAGTCCTGTGTGTCAGTTCATATGTACCTCATCTCATACTTCCATGGCTTGGCTTGCCCAGGAAGGAAGGCCATTTTTTCTACCAGCATTTATCAAACTTTTATGTGATGACTGCCAAAACTCCTCCATGAATTTTCCCTGAAAATTCCTTTATGAAAGAAAATTACACTCAAACAAAGCTGAAAGGTGGCTGCTTTCAGAAATTTCCTGTTATTTGTCAAAAACAAGTCCCAACTGTCTTAATTGCCAGATTGTGATGCCCCACACCAAACCTGTTGTTCTCTAGCTTGCCCTGGGCTGAGATTGTGCTTGTCATAGCAGCAGAGCCACATCCCCACATTAGGATTATAATGGGAAGTGGTGGCAGACACCATGAAACTTGGAATATAGCCATGGTGCCAACGGGACAGAGTGGAAGGGAGTGGGAGATATTTAGACCACAAATATCCAAGAGGTAGTTTAGAATGCAAATACTCAGGGGTTGATTTTTTTGCCAAAAACTTGTAACTTCTCTGAAAAAGATAAAGGGGAAAGTTCTTAAAAGCTTCTACAGGAAAAAGATTCATTTCAGTCATCTCTAATGACTATATTAAATGATGAATATGTTCTGTTAACCTAATTGCTGTTTAGAAAATGGATTTCACATTGCTTTGCTATATGCACCTCAAACATAAAATATTAAAAATAATCTGCATTTTCTAAACTCATAAGGATTTTCTAGAATTAGGCTCTCTGGGTGTTTGGGTGTGGAAAATAGAGGACTTTAACTGGACCTCTGGGAAAGTCTGGTGATCTGAGATTTTTGAAAACTTTTTACTCATTAGTGTTAACTGGTAATATCTGGTGACTCCTCTGTCATTAACACAAGAAAATTCCTCTCCTTAAATCCAGTGGCTAAAGTTTTCAGGTCAGTTTTTAAGAGTGACACAGGAGATGTTTCTCAATGAACTCCACAACAACAATAAATAATGCTTGTTGTGTAAATTTGTAGGTTTCCAGCTAACATCTTTCCCTCAGCCATCCAGTGAATTTCATCAGTGAAAATATTCTACTCTTTGTATAAGTAGGTAACACCATCTGTATTCATTGAAGACCATACATGGGAAATAAAATACAGGGAAAGCAAAATATAATAGCAGAACTGACATTAGAAAGGAGTAGAGAGGTCACCAGAAATTTAGAAATGTCCATTTCAATGAGGGAGCTAAGCAGGACAGTTACAGCAAATTGTGTCATGAGTGGCAATCAAACATGTAAATGGAAGACAAGGCAGCTTTTTTGTTGTTGTTGTTGTTTTTTGTGTGATTTTTTATATTTAAAATAAAAATTGTTTCTCTTTAGCTGAGAGCTGTGAGGGAGAAAAAATTTTTTAAATTCATGTTATTAAATTAAAAGCTTGTTTTTTAGAGAAGCATTTAATATTAAAGCACTTGTACTTGGAGAATTTTTAATTTCTTAAGAGCAAAACAGAGTCCTTTCCACAAGGGGATTATAGATTGATTACAGGACATCAAAAAGTCAAATAGATTGATTCATAGCTGTTAGCATGCTTGGGCTTACATACCACATACTGCATGTGCATATGCTGTTAGTATGATTTATAATAATATGCTGATAATATTAACTCTATGCAAAAGCTTTGCAAATGGGGACCTGACTGAAACAATTTAGAGAATAGTTAGGGACTGATTAAAGAATGGATGCAGCACACTGGGATGTGCTGTGACTGACAGGGCAGTTTTCCATGTGCTTCCCTCAGATGGTAATTTCTGAGGTTTCTTTTTTAACGGGATTCTTCAATTTTATTATTTTCTTGCATGGCTCTGGAGGCAGGCTCATTGCTTTTGGGAAATTATTGCTTCAGAGTTGTGATTTAGAGAGCTGGAGATGTAAGAGCAGGGAAAGAAGCAAGGTTGAAAGCTTGGAGGCAAAAGAAGTTACAATTGAGGTGGAAGAACATGGCACTGCTGGTAAACTTAGCAGATTAAATAAACTTCTGTGGCATGATAAGTGATGTTAATAAACACAGAGCATTCCTGAGGCAAGATCTGGACTGCTTGGTAAGCTGGATTTTTTTAGAAAGCTGGTGTATACACACAGCCTCTGGGAAGGTCACAGACACACAAACCAAGAATGCAAGTTATATTTTCAGTTTCAGACTGGGAACTAGAAAGCAGAAATTCTGGAAACAGCATAAGGGCAGTTTTGGATGAACAAATGAATGTGAATTCCCAGTGTGAGGCTGGTGCTACAGGGGCTGATGCAATCCTTGTGCAAGTAGATAAAAGGATTTAGTAGGGCTAGGGAGTGCCAGTGCTCATGCTCAGATACCCAGAAAAAACACAGAAAACTGGTAAAGCACTACAGAAACAACTGAAATAGATTATATCTATCAATAAGAGACTTAAACTATTTTCTAATTTATCCACTGGAAGGTTAAGAAGTTTGAATTTGACTAAGATGTTCAAGAATCAATAGAATGAGAGCATTTCTGATGCTGATCTTCCTTGTGGGAAAGAAACTGCAGCAGAAAAGAAGGCATACAAAGTACCAGAAAAACTAGATTGCCTCATACTAGTTGCTCTCCAGGAGCTTCCCTCTGTGCAAGTGTGTGTTTACACCTCTTACCCTGGGAGACAGGCTGCCCTTACACATAACTTCAGCATTACTGTAGTTTGCTGTAGGTAAGAACATGAATAGGAGTGATTACCTCAGGGAAGCTGACCCACAGTAATTTTTTCCCTTGAGGTGAACTGTTCAGATGTTAAAGTCCATAGAGAGGTCCAAGGGCTGTCAGCTGAGGCTAGCCACATTTAGATTAAAGATATTATGCATTTCTTTTTAACAGGGAGGGTTAAATATTTAGGTCAGGCTATCTAGGGATGGAGAAGGTTCTCCATTAGTTGCAGTCTTTTAATCAAGACTAGGTGCCTCTGTTAAAGACACACTAATTGTTCAAACCAAAGTTAAAGGTTCAACATGGAATTTCATCCTGGATGAAATTCTGTGGCCTGTTAGGCTAAAAGCTCATAATGAATGTTGCCTAGCCTTTCACTCTATTAATCTGTGAAAAAAAATGAGCAGAGCATTGACAGATAACCAGGTCCTCTGCAGTTCAGACTGAGGATAGCAAGAACAGGGTTATTAAATTTGTTGGAAAAGGTAAAAGGAATTTGCAAAGAAATCTGCCAGAAAAAATGGGCAGAAAGCCGGGCTTGGCTGCAGTAACTCAGGGCTCAACGGAAGAACGTGTGGAACAATGTGGGACATTCTAAGAGAATAGAAGAACTTGTGGAACAATGTAGGACATTCTAAGAGGTATTACTGGTGCAAATGGGAGAGACTGTGCAATGGAGTGACAGGCAGCTCTTGAAAGACAAAAATGAGTCCACACTGGAGGAAATGTCACTGCTGATTTAGGGGGTTAGGATGAGAAATTATTTGCCAGTTCTGACAGAGAAGGGAAGAGAGAATAATTTGGGCAGAAAGGTGAGACAGCCTTGGGGGAGAGGGTGCAGAGATAGAAAGTCTGAACACTGTGGAAGAGAAGTAAGACAGACAGTAGAGAAGGGTTTGAAGGATACTTGCTTTGGAGAATACAGAACTCAGAAGAGCATGAGCCTTCATTCATTTAGTATATGTTTGACTTTAATCACAGGCTTACCTTATGGCATTACATCCATGCTACTGAGGAAAAATCCAGGCCCCTCACATGATATAAAAGCAGTGCATCCTATTTTAACCACTCCATGACCAAAAATAAATTGTACAGTCATCCTATTCCAGACTACCAGATGGACAGCTGAATAGCTAGAACTCAGCAAGTTAGGTAATTTTGCACTGAATATAAATGAGAGTTACAAAATAAATGACATTTAGTGACATTAATTAACTGATTAAATTAAACCTGATATTTTAATCAGAATTTGTTTATGCAAAGCTCTGGATAAAAAAGAAATGGAGTTTAACCTAGTTACTTTTAAAATTCCAGTTACCATAACAACTTCTTGTGATATCAATTAAAGGTGGTCTTTTCTTTACCTTATTTTTAGAATCTGAGTTACCATAACAACAGAATGCTGCTTCATTTGCAAGGAGTTAAAATACCTTGTTGTTCTTTGAGAAGCAATCAAAATACAAGTGGGATGCCAGGAATTAATACCCCAGAATAGTTGCACAAACACCATTTTTCAAACACCTCACTTGTGGCACGAGAGCCTGATGGATCTTCTCCAGTGTGACAGGCTCAAGATGTTCCTTGGTTGCTCAGATCAGGAAGAGATTATTTATCAATTGGAAATGAGTGGGGCTGTCAGGCACCAGAGGTATTATGAGCTGTCAGATCTGCAAGGAAAAATGATGCAATACCAAATAAATTCACCTGGCCCTCAAGTGTTTCCGGAGGGCAGGCAGGAGAGTGCTTCTCAGTGAGGCAGTGACCCCCTGCCTTCTCCCCAGAGATCCTTGGTGGGAAGAGAAAAATGCTGACAGATTATTTCAAGGACTGTGCTGGGCCCCCTCAGAGGTATTCTTCTATTCTACCTCTGGTCAGTCTTCTCCTGGGAGAGGTTTTTCCTTATGCAAGAGCAACATCTGTTGACAGGGAGCAGCCTTGGTATGAACTGCCTGCAGAGAGAACTGGATGCAGTTCTTGTCTCTGCCCAATCCCACAAGAACCTCAATGAGACAAAAGCACAGGAAGGATTAAAAATCAAAGGTGTCACAGTAACCAAGGTATAGAAAGGGTACCACAAACATGCACACATATTTATGCATGTTTACCATCAAATTAGCTAAGTGCTTACACTTAGCTCCCAAGCCCTATTTTAACATAACTATTGCTCTAACTTACCTCCAAAGGGGAGACAGCTAACAGCTACACAGCTACAGGGTCTGTACAGATGGAGCTCTTCTCTTCTTGCTGAGCTGGATCTTAGAGATCCCATTTACTTGTGTGTAGAGGAAGGGGAGGTCTTTAAACACTTCAAAGTCCTTGAAACTACAGAAAAAATGCCTTGAAGCAAAACAGCAGCCCATGAAGCAACGGAGTAAGGTGCTTTTCACAGCCAGGATCCCACTGTCATCAAGATGTAGGCTAGAAAAAATGAGTAGAAGGTGGGCATCAGCTTTTGTGCTCGCTGTCCTTCTGGGCATTGCTATTCATGAGAGGGCACTGCAAAAAAATGCAGTCCCTGTTATTCAGCTGTGGTTTCCAGTCGATCTAGGCTATTACCAAACTGGAGAAGAAAGCAGGATGTCAGAAAGCACAAGCTACTTTCCCCCCGCTTGCACACTTCCCACACACACTTGCACATTGACTGCAGAGGAAAAGCAGACTTATACTGGATTTCTCCTGATGCCTTTTGGTGACAGGGCAAAAAACCAGCTATAGCCATCTTGCATTGTTCTGCAGTGACCTTTTTTCCAGGCAAAGAATGCAGATGAGGTCCTGAAAGTAGGAGAGGTAACCTTGCATTCCTGGTATGATTATGGTCTCCTCATTTAATGAGTTTTTAAGAGGAAGAGGAGGAGGAGTGGGTACACAGGGGAATTTGCATGTGCTCTTGTGTCTGAGGCTTATTTAATTAAAAGACAATAAAAACGTCAGCTGGTGCAAGTTGCAATCTGGATCCCCTTCCGCGCCCCTTATCTCCCTTCCTTCTCCCTTCTTTCAAAGCAAACAGATAAGTCATGGGGAGGAGGGGAGTGTCAAAGGACAGGACTGCTGCAAAATGCCAGCTTGTGCTGATTTACGTTGGGCTAACATAAATTGTGAGAGGGCTCAAGGCAGAATCTCTGTTCTCTCAACAGCAACTCCAAAGTCACAGTGTGTTTGTCTCTTGCAGTGCTCCACTAGACACGACTTTGGGGCAGCTTCCTTCCCAAGATGGATGGCTTGAAAACACAGTCTCTTCTAGTGGCAGCCACTTTGGGCCAAACCCCAGCTGCTCCTCATGGGTGCACTGACAGAGTACCCCTCTTTGGATCTGCCAGTGGGTGTCTTCTGTGAGTGGTCCTTGCCCACTTGGGCTGAAGTGGGCTGGCTGCCTTGGTGAAGGCTTTGACATGGGTTATGCTGGCAACAGCTCATTTTCCCAGTGCAGAAAGAGGTGTGCTCACACCAGAAGCTTATCTGGCCAAGCTTTGTGTGCTTCTCACCAACAGCAAGGAGAGGGCCATGAAGATCTGGGATTGAGGTGTAGCCAGTTTGTTACAGAGGGACAAGGCAGCATCAACTTGCCCAGCAAGATTGCCTCTAACCTCCTGCAGAAATCTGATATTATAGAAAGGCAGAGGAAAGCTTCATACCCACTTTCCATTCCTTGAGATCATCTTGTGCAAGACTCCTACCCAGATGGCCACACTGAACCATGTGTCTACATGCAATTTTATTACTTGAAGAGAGATTGAAGGAAAGTATCATCTCAGGCACTGTTTACCAGCTGGTTATCCTTCCCTCAGCAAGTCTGGGTTCTAGGAGGTTGGTGCTGTAGGGCAGAAGGTGCTCTGAGAAAGGCTAAAGGCACAGTGTAAGTGCCAGAAGTGGCTAGCTCATGTCTTGCAGACATGAC
Organism: Serinus canaria; assembly: GCF_022539315.1. Taxonomy (NCBI): domain Eukaryota; kingdom Metazoa; phylum Chordata; class Aves; order Passeriformes; family Fringillidae; genus Serinus; species Serinus canaria. The sequence goes on from NC_066321.1 coordinate 24,437,289, forward strand.
TCATGCAGCACACTTGGAGCCCCAAAGAGGTGCCTATAATCCAGAGCCCTTTTGTCTGAATAAACTGTTCCTATTTGATCAGCAGCCATCTGCCCAGGACTAGTCAAGGTTTGCATATGCTGAATCTTGGAATAATGTGCATGGTTCAGAACCAACTGGGTGAGGAGTTGAGCAGCAAGCAGGGCTACCCTCTTATGGACTGAGCATCCAGTCCCTGTTGAGTCCTCCCCCAGCCTCTGGGCAGAGTCAAATGCTCAGAGATCCTGGCTCCCTGAAGCTGAAGTCAGTGTCAAATGACTGGTAAAAGTGCCCAAATGTCTGGGGTCTGCCAAACACAAAAATAATTCTGCTGAACACAGAAAAGATGAAGCACTTTTCATGGCAGTGAGAGCAATAGTGCACCTAATGTTACTTTGTATGAATCTGGTCTGTAAATGTGCTAGTTTTCATGGCTCCTGAGTACCTTTCTTTTGGCAGCCTCTCATCAGCTCCTAGGAAAGCTAGCTGTATGGAGAGTGGATTGTTTTACTACTGCAAAAAGGAGAAGCATAAGATGATGGAAATAAATGTATTGACAAGTGAGACGAATAAATGTTCCTCTTGCCTGCACTATCCAGAGGTGTTTGACATACCAAATTATGACCTAACTGTAGGAGTAATAGTTGCAGCTGTTGCCTTTGTAAAATGATCTGTAATGCCACATGCTAATAAGTAAGACAACACGTCTAAGTCATTTTATACCGTGCCAGAAGACTAATCCCATGCCATGCATGCACAGTGCCAAAAGTGGTCATATCACAGCAGTAGCATCAGTCCTGGAATAATCACATCCTTAGGAAAAAATCCTCTGTGTAATACAATGAAATCCCACTTAAAGAAGTCAACCTTGTGAATCTATTAGAGCAGCATCCCCAGAGTACTGCTACTGTAGCTTGTTTCTAGCACAATGTGGAATGCTCACATAAAAATGAGCACAGGAGCAGAATATTTACTCAGGTGTAAATAGGCTTCTTTTGGGAAGCCTTATGGAGAGAGAGACAGAAAAGCTGCAGTTGCCATATGGAGGATATCAAAGCCTAAAACCCGTTGTATACAACCAACCTGTCAGACTGGCTCCACACACCTAATCCATACAGAACTCTACTTGTCTTCTGGAGGAAGCTTCTTTGAGCTAAGATGGGAGATCATCCCCCTAATCTAAAGAAGTTCATGCCCTTGCTGCATTTTACAATTCATACATTCATCCTGAATAGGAAGAGGATGTCACAGAGTCCTTAGACAGCTTTGTAAGTCTCATCATTTAGACCTACAATATCTGGATTATTTTTTCTGCTATTAGCTGTAAATACCACCTTTAAAAAATGCTTTTGACAACTTGCTTCTAAGTATCAACACACATATATAAGTCTAATAAATACATGAAAACTACCTAGTTATTGGATAATGAAACCAGCTTCACTAATTCAGCTGTGCAACACAGGCAGATGTGATTTCACTAATACCTAGGGCTTAATAATTGCAGTATGTTAAGGCATATTTAAGCTCCAAAATCATAGTAGGTTTTTGTATATCCATGCAGAATGTCATCCAAGTGTATCTATTCCTTGCTTTTCTTTCACAGAATGGTATTTATGGTATCTATTTGCTGTCACAAAGCACAGGAGGAAGTTAAAAAAATAAATAATTGAACATATTGGTCAGACATCCTCAGGAGCTGCTGAGCTTTCCATTTTAAAAAAAAGCTGGGGGATTTGAATAGACTGAAGCCAGACTATTCATGGGACTCCTCTTCTTTCCTCAGCAGGGGGAAAACTTGACCTTGAATAGTTTCCTAGGCACAAACAAGCATGCATCCACACCAATACTTGGAAACTCACCCTCCTACTGCCAGTCTATTGCCTCCCAGTTGGTGCTTTGCAGTTTGGCCTTGGGGAAGTAGCAGTGGAAGAGGGTACTGCCATCAAAGGAATGCTGAAATCTTCTCCCATTTCTGTTTCATTTTCAGACTGGCCAATGAATTATGTGCTGTTGTGGAGGATACACAGTTAGGGGCTTTTAAAGTATCCTGAGATCAGCACTTCACTGATGCTGCTATCTTTTGCTTCCCTTCCCTCTGATGCCATAATGTCCTATATGTCTTATGTTGATAACCATACAAACCATGCAGATCTGGAGAGGTCTTTGGGCAGAAACCTTAGTAGGTGTAGACATTTTTCTGCCCTGAGGAGTATGACCTCTGGTCTGTCTGCAGGGATTTTATGGCAAATTCATCCCAACTCAGTGAGTAGTTAAAGGACAAACACAATTTTTCTCTTCCCCCCCCCTCCCCAGTATATTTACTGATCTCAAGAAGCTGCCATTCTGTCCAAGGGGGTTATACAGAGTATGAGGGAAGGTGAGGCAGGTTTCCAAGGAAAACAGCGTGCAAAGCAAATACATTCCCACAGAGCTTTAGCACATGCTGTCTGTTGCCAGACAGGTTTTGGTAACATTATAAATTAACAGGTGATTTGGGATAAAAGACTTAGAAAAGGTTCCCTATGTAGGCAGAGATGAAATATTTACCCAGTGAGTTGCACAAATTCTCTTCTGCCCAAGTAGCTCCAGGATCATCTGTACTGTGTGTACATATGGTGAAGATTTCAGGCCTCTTGGTAGCCCTACTGGAGAGGTGACACTACTGTTCCAGAAATTCCCCTAAACAGATGGCCTCTGCAGACCACAAGTCCTACAAATGCATTGGAGGGATGTTACTCAGTTTTACATGCAGTAAATAAGAATGTATTCAGAATGGAACATTTTGAGGCTCAGTCACTGAAAACAGATTGAAGTTATTTATTGGAGATTTTTGTTTGTGGGCCAGGACAATGGCTGAGAAAAATCAGATCATTTTCAAAAGTGAATAAATCTACCCAAAAGTATTTTCTTTCTTCTTAATCCCTCTGTCCCTCATTACTCATTTTCTCTGTCACTTTGTTGTCTTGATTTACTATAGCTTTTCTCAAAGCAAATTTTCTCAGAGAATGTCAGCTAATTAATTATTGTTTCAACATCATTTTTATCCTGGACCTTTGACCTCTTGGCAGCTCTGCAAAGCATTCTGAGGCATTTCATATTTGCTTAATAAATATTTCTTTTAAACAATAAATTGAGAAACAAGACAAAGAATGCATTCTCATCCTTCATTGTTATCCTTTTCAAAAAAGAAAGGAGACAATAGAGGCAAGTTAGAGTAAAGCCACAGGCCAAAATCACTTGACACAGATCAACGCATTAGGTCCCACAAAAAAATGGCAGGCTCTATACCTAATAAAGGGTGGAAAGGAAGGTGCCCAATCATATTATTTAATTAATATTTAATTATTTTATTTTTATAATTAACTTTATTTTATTGACTTTTATTGCTTGATTCCCTATGTGAGTGCATGCTCTCTCTGGAGTGGGATCATTTGTTGTTCATCTTTACTCTGGTGAGGAGGGGATTATTCCTTGCTGAGGCTGAAGTGCCAGTGCAGCACTGCAAATTATGGTAACAGCCACTCATGTAGCTGCCATACAGGGTGCTATGCAGGATGTTGCTGTGCAGGGCCAGGAGTTGGACTCAATTATCCTTGAGGGTCCCTTCCAGCTCAGCTTGTTCTGAGATTTACCAAGTGATGCATCTGGCACTTTCCTTTGGAGGCTTAATCAGCATTCCTCCACCTGTTTGCCTCTTTGCCTGCCTTCAAGTCCTGGCCAGAGAGTGCAAACTCCCATCACAGAGCTCTTCTCTTGCAGGATGTGGGAGAAAATCAGCTCTCTGCAGTCACAGCAATATTAGTCCTGGAAAGAGAGGAGAATCCAGCCACAGGCCTCCTCGAGGTCTCAGGACTGTATTTTAGTGTCTGAGATGAAGTGGTAGCTTCATGTCCTTGACCCAGTTTGATGAGAGAGGAGACACAGCTCAAAAGACTCCAGTGATCTGGAGAAGGCAGTGTACGCTAGGGAGTAGGAGACATTAAGTCAGAACATTGATATCTGAATGCAGCCCTGAAAGCAAAGTCCCAGACTATTTGTGAGGCCAAATTTACTGCCTTGGCTGCATTTTACACAAATTAAGGGTTTGGTACCGCTCCAGCTCTTCTCCAGCTACTTGTCCCATGCCCATCCTCATACCACCAAGGAGGTATCTGGCCTTGTTCTATCAGACCATCCCAGATCAGTCTAATCATTTCTTCAGAGAGAGTTTTTAGCCAGAGAAATTAGTTTGACTAGATTGATCCATTTGACTTGATCTGACTTCAGAAGTCCATCACCAGTTTGCTGAGCTTGCAACTGTCAACCTTCTCTTATTGCCATAGATTCTGGGCTCCTGTGCCATCAAAGTGGATCCAGCACTTCTCTGGCAAGCTGCAGATATCTTTTGCCTTTATTTCTTTGCTGGAAACTGTGGGAAGGGGGGAAAGCATGAGAAGACAAAGCAAGGTTTCACAAGTTGTGGTCACAGTGGTCAGGCAGTATGAAGAGAACAGTCCCTCAGCCAAAACACAGGGCCTTGAGCCAAGATTTCTGGATCCTTTTTGTCAGTTCTCCTACACATTTCCTGGAGGATTTTGAAGGAATCATTTAAGCTAAATTAGGCATTTGCATCCAAAAGTGCAACTAAAGTGGATTGATTTTCAGAGGCGCTGAAAGCTTACAGCTTCTGTTCAAAAAGAGAAAGGCTGTGAGATTTTACAGGGCAAGAAGTGCCTGTCCTTAGAGTCCTGGTTTCCTCATGTGATGTTCACTTTTCTTTGCCTCTGCTTTCCACATCTGTAAACTAAGGAGAGCAATAGCGAAATTGAAGCACTCAGTGAGAGTTAATTCAGCAATGTTTGAGAAGATCTCTGAGATCTCAAAAGGAAGGCACTATATAAATGCAAAGTATTATTTTATGAAGATCAGTTAGTAGCACTTCATCATTTCAAACAGCACCAATTATACACAATATTCATTGATATATACACTCTCTTTTCATAAAGTGCTGCTGTATTTGATTCAAACTTACTTGCAGTCTGATAACTGTAACAGATACTAATAATGCCACAAAGAAGATACTTTAACATAGTCTTTCCTTTTAATTTTTTTTTCCAAGTGTTGTTTTGTATATACTGAATGTCAGATTTACCAGTCTGTGCACTGGCAATGTGCTGGTGCTTTTGCAGTGCTGGTGACACAAAGCAGCCATAAACTCTTGTATCTTCATGTCACCAAAGTAGGGGTGTAAAAGCCAAAATTGTTTGCTAGTGAAGTTGGCTCTGGACAGGTTTAGTCTCTGAATGGTAATAGGTGAGATCTTCTCATGTTCTTTTAATAGACTAAGTTTTCCTTGAAGAAGTACCTAAAGCTTTCTGTAAAAAAAGGCTCAATAGATACTTCAAATTAAGTTAATGCATATAATCTCCTGTCCATTTTCAGAATAAGATAGCATAATTTACCCAAGTTCAGTAAAAGTATCTAGAGATGCCCCTCCTTCCCCCAGCACAAAAAATAAACACTCTTCCTGTAGCTCTGCCAGTCCTTTCTTTTTCAGACTATACATATGGCATCACTAAAAAAGCTCTCAAATCATAAAGCTAAACTCAGACACAGTGTGCAACTTTGTGTGTCCAGCATTCATTTCTCTTACAAAACACTGGAAGGCAAACCAGGAGTTTTCTTTCATTCCCTCACCTCTGTCTCTTTGAGTTGCATCTATATTCCCTCATCGTATTCTCAGCCTTTGTAATTGTTTTAGAAGACTTGTGATATTTGGTTCTCTTTCTTTCTGTCCCATAGTTGGCACACTGCAGAGGAAAAGCCCAGAGGCATCGTAGTTGCTGAACAGCTTGAGAGCTTGAGCAAGTGTGTCCCAGTGGCTTCTGAATGGACACAGGCAGGCCTCATTGGTCTGCATTTAACCATATTGAAACACCTGCTGTGGTCTCTTCTGTGCCCACAGCCTTAATACATGCAGACAGAGGTGAGCCAGCCCTGCACATCACCTGCCAGAATTTTTCTGTAGTCAGGAACCACCAGACCTACCCTCTGTCCTTAAAGGGCAGAGACATCTTCAGAATGGGGTCCAATGAAGGGAATAAGTCTCACTACTCCTTGTAGTTCTGGACAATTTGCCAGCCTAGCAATAACTTCTGGCCAGCTTCTTTCTAGACCAGAGCTTCAGGTGACCCAGGACATCGTGGCCTCCTCACCAGTGGGAGCAGCCCCTGAGCTCCCTAGAAACATTTAGCTGCAGAAGCCCAGGGCAGCCCCTCTGCCAGCTGGGGGCTGACAGCGCTGTGCACCAGGGCCCTGGGCATCAGCTGGGCTGGGGGAGGGAGCTGAGGTGCCTGCAGAGGGTTCCAGCATCCTGGGAAGACACACACAGGTTTTACAACTAGGCACCACCCCTTCCTAATGCAGAAGGCAGTGAGAAGATGATGTTCCTATGTCTCTGCTGGAAGTCTTTGAGTCTGTGTTCTTAAAGACACAGACAGCAAACACAGAGGGCACTGGCACCCTGCTGACTTGAATTTGCAGTGCACTTGAGTTCAGTTTCAAAAAAGCCTTTCATTTGAGTACATAACATATCAACTTCCCCAGCACCTCACATGCAACCTAAGAAAAGCGTTCACTGCTCTCTAACCTCTCATAGTGATTCAGACAGTCCTAGGCTTTGGAAAATATCTAGAAATACTCAAAGATATTATATTTTCAAATGAATGTATATTCATCAGGTATTCTCTGCATCTAAAAGCTGTGCTGTTTTTGAGTCTGATCTATTTTGAGGACGGCTGCATAATTTAAGTTATTGATGGAAGTATCTGTAAAATAAAGGTTTCAGTTTTCCCATTTTTTTCTCAGGCATATTTCACTCCCTCACTTTGAGTCCATGCCAGCACAGTGGGTTTAAATATTTGATGGCAAGAAAATTGTTTTATTTAGCTTATAGTTGAGCATAAGACTTTTCTAGCAACTGAACCACAAAAATCATCTTCACACAAGATCTGCAGGGGAAGGGTTTTATGTGCAATCACACAACATGATAAAAGGTTCAGACTGTACAAGTGAAGGCTGGCTATGGCCACAGTGTCAGGGAAGTGAAGTTCAAGGCATAAACCAAGAACAAACTGCAGTGTGGCAGATACAGGCTGTGCATGAGAAATGAGTGGGCTGTGTGTTGAAATGGACACCTGAAAACCTGCTGAATTTGTGACCTCACATCTAGGACTAAACCTGCCATATTTCTAGGAATGACACAGGGTGCTCTCAGCTCTTCAAAGCAGGACACCCTCACTTGCTTCAGACTGAAACTCTGGGAGTATATCTGGCCTTCAGGTGCCTAGGAAAAAACTGTGTGGTTTTTCAAAACTCTCAGTAGCCTCAGCACTATTTGAAGTATCTTTGGATTCCCTGACATGGGAAAAAGAGTACCCAGCTGAGGTGTGAAATCATTTCACTGTTCATGTGCACAGATATATTTTTACGCCTGGTTGTCTATTTTTATTTTATTATAGATGTACAGAATTTTTAAGCACTATAATCCAACATCTTCTCAACATAAGTGTTTCAGAATGAGAAGGCAACAGTGTGCAAAGTTCATTTTTCAGGTCTTCCCCTCTGCTGACCTAAGATATAACTCAGGGGTAGATAACAAATGTATGATCTTAGTTTATATTTTAATGGGTACACCTTCACACGGAAAAAAATTGCCAAGCTGAACACTTGCTTTCCTAAGAAAGACCCAGTGTATAAAACCGGGATATTATAGCACTCAAAATAATGGAAAATAAATGTTTGTTACTGTGTTTGCTTATTACACACTTTGATCTAAGCACTCCTATTATTTTCCTTCCAATCTTTTAATGAAGCCATTGAGTGCAGAGATTTAGCAGGATGCATTTCAAAACAGAGATCTTTTGGTTGGGCAGAGCTCAAAAACAGAGGCCTTTCACACTGAGTTAAGGCAATATATACCAATGGGAAGCTCGAGAGGGAGAATTCATTATTTTTTCCTCTACCTGGCCCTGACTGTAAAAGGATGCAGCCATGCAGGTCAGCTGCAAACAGCTGCGGCCGTGCAAGGTGTGAGTATGTTCCAGCTGCTTGTTATTGCCCTTCATCTGAAGGTTGGTAAGCAGGGAACAGAGAGCTGGAGCCTGGGCAGAAGGATTGCATCTCCTGTTCCACTTCCATATTTAAACTGTTAACAATCAGTGTGTTCAGTGAGTCTAAATTCTGCCCCTGCAGCGGTAATTCTGGTGGCATAGTTACAATAATTCATTCGTGAGTATGCAAAAGAAAAGGAAAAACAGGACAGCTTGAGGTGAAGAAAACCCTGCTTTATATCTCCAAATTGAACATGGAACTCAGAATGGGGTGTGGGCAAGCTGGGCTGCCAGGATCAGCGGTGTGGTCTTGTACAGCAAGATTTGGCACCTCAATAGATGCGTGCAGCATTTTTAGCAGGCATGGAGTTGACATCACCAGAAATTTTCACCTCTGTTCAGGTGAAAGCTTGACCTCGCAGGGTTAACTACTGAGTGAACAAGAATCAGAGGGAACAATTCCCATATTTGTCTGAAGGAACTATAAGACTTAGAAGTGTAATTAATCATGGCAAGACCCAGATCAGAATTAAAATGTACACGGCCTATTTTTTCAGGCTTTTAATGCTCTTATTCTTTAATTGAACTTAGTGAGGTTTCAACTCATTTGAATAAAACTTCAGATGTATTTGGGTTTATCCTAGTTTGAATGATGCCATATGATATTCCTGGGATTCAGTGAGAACTGTGGGATTCTCATAGGTATTTTAAGCTGAATTTTAATGGGAAAGGTTACATGGATTGTCACACAAATGGAAATTGCCATGGCTACCAATAATGCTAATCCAATGCCATGACTGACTAATCCTGACCACATTGTGCTCAATAAAGAACTAAGCAAAGATTTCTGTAGGTTGGTTGGTTTTCCAGCAATACCAGCAGCTATCTAACCCAATACAGCTTGAGGAATTTGCATGGATAATAGGCATGGATTGAACAGCATCCCAGAAAGCTACTTTTATAAATAATGCCTTTTGAAGATCACTAACAGAGTGCAATGTAGGGCTAGCTCATCTGAGCTCTGGGATGAAATGAAGATCTTATGCTTCCCTCTTTCATAGCATAGGGACAAGATCAACATACCAATTACTGCAAGAGATATTGCATCAACTCTCAAGTTAATGAAATTAAACAAGTCCCTGGAGCCAGCTGGTTTTGCTGCTTCATTAGTGGACCTTTTACTAAGACTGTTCTCCCATAGCTCCATAAGAGCCTGATCTCAGGAGCTTGCAGCCAAGGAGCCATTTTGGCACTGAAATTTTAGAGTAGGTGCAGGTGAGGTCTGAAATGCAAGCACCTGAAAGGCTTTGCAGGTGTTCTGCCAGGTTACCTGGCTAGATCCTGTACCATGCTCTGCATGTGCAAGTGCAGAGAAGAAAATGATGAACAGGGTAGAGAATTCAGCAAAAAGCAATGAAACCACTGCTCTGTGGCTGCCAAGCAGCTTGTCCTTAGCAGCAGGAGCAAGGCCAAAGCTGGGTCTGCATGGCTCAGAAGTTCATTTGCATTCTGCCAATACACTTCAAAGCTCTTGTGTCTTCAGGGAGAAAGTCCCTACAACTGTATTCCCTTGGACTCCAGGTTTTGAAAGAAGGCCAAAACAAGCCCTACATGCTCCCAGAGTCCCTCAAGGACCTCAGGAAGGCTCTTGCAAAAACATTTGACTGGTTGCCTTAGCCCTTCACATAGGGATTAATTTCTCAAGGACTTTGAGACTTCTTTCATTTCAGCTCCTGGAGTTATGCCTACTGCTGAGTGTTGGCTCTGCTCAGAGATGGTGTCTGCTCTGCCTGCAGTCTCTGAATCCATGCAATTTTCATTCCCACCTTTCACTTTAAAACACAGTACTACTGTAAAGACTGCAAATCATAGAATAAAATCATAGAATCATTCCAGGAGAGTTGTAGTGTATTTGGTGGCTCTGCAAATTCTGGCAAGATTTGAAGGGAAAATTAAATCCATAGGTTTTCCTCCCAAACCTTGCTCCTAGTGTAGCTTTTCACCTCCTCTTTTTCTCCTTAACCCCAAAGCTTGGGCAGAAAGAGAGGGCCCAAGTGTCTCTGTAAGACATACCCTTTAACTCATCTAAAGTGTAGGGATCCCATGTGCTGATGGCTGACTCCTTATCAACTTACTCTCTGAGCTACTGAAATAACACTCAAGAGGTAAGTGCTGAGCACCTGTCCAGGTATGGAGCAGACACAGGCTGCCTCTCAGTCCAACACGTTTCTCAATGGCACTTTCATTGCTCTATATTCTTGTTTTCCTAGCCTGAGGAGAGCCATCTCTGTGTTCAACTCCTGTCAGGAAAGATGAGCTACACTGCTGATTATTTGCTGCTGGGAAAGTCATGCTAGTGAACTGTAAGAGAAATCATCTGCCCAGGAGTGCTGTCAACTGCAGAAACACACAAATCTAAAACAAAAACACACACAAACAACTTGGCCAAATCTGCTGGTTTGAGATTACAAATGATTTCAAAGGGGTACAGAGTTGAAGATTGCAGTACCCATGGACAACAAATTGGAAGTGGGTGCCTAATCACATTGTCTTTAATAAAAATCTCAGCCAGCATCTGGAATTGTACATCTGGAATATGTACTTCATTGTAATTATGCCACCAATATTCTTCTCTTCTGGTGCATAAAATACTTGAACATAACTGTCAAGACTATTCCTCTTACCTACCTCCTTTGCAGCTCCCTGGAATTCAATCCATCCCCAGGCCAGGCTGTGTGAAAGATGGAGTAGTCTGTTAAAGAAGACCTCTGTGTTCATTCATCTGGATTTCAGTCAGTCTAATATGCAAGCCTGTTTGATGGAAGTGTGATGTTTGGTCATGCCTGTGAAATGCCACTTGTTGTCGAGGAATAATTGGCTCATTGAAAGGGGACCTGGAAGATACTTTCATTAGGTAGAAGAAGGGTTTGTCCAAAGGTGTTGAATAGTGCTCTCAGCTCAGGACAGGAGCTGAATCCTCTGTTCTGAGCATGAGATGCAAGAGCTCCTTTAAAGCCAGGGAGGGAAAACAAGATATATGAAATGGGATAGTAAGAAAGTAGTAAATCCATGAGGCCGGGAAAATAGTAAATCCATGAGGCCAGAACAGATGGAGATCCATCCTGAAATATAAACAGTTTGTGGTGGCTGAGACAGCCAGCCACAGCCTGCAGGTGATACCTAGCCTTCCCAGCATCACTGTGGAACTCTAATAGGAATTTTAGGAAGTTCCACTTGAAAGCTGCTGTTCTTCCTTTTTGCAATAATTCTCTGCAGGCATTGGAGTTAATGTGGACTTGATTTTGATATCTGTTTGAATTTTTTGTATGCCATTTCTGAGACTATGGCTGAAACTTGATTTCCAAAGTGAGAGCTAGATTTTTCTAAGTGTTCATCTCCTCTGAAAATCAGGTCCATCTTGTGTGAGCAGGTGGTTCCTTTTATTTGTCGCAAAACTAAAAAGAAGTTTTGATGGAAAACAAGTTTTATATCTTTTCTTTCATACAGACAACATGCAGAACTGCCCTTGGGGCTTTGAATATATTTACATCCTTTCACAATTAACCCTAATGGGACATATGTGGATTTTTTTTTCTCCTCTGAGCAGATACACTCAAAGCTGCAAAACATCCAGTGTTTAAATAGATCTCATTATATCAGCCACACTAGATCTCTCTTCTTTATATACAGAGGATTAGACTTCTTTCCACTGTCATGCAACATTAAAATAGGAAGGCATACACAAGGCTGACATGGATTTGACAAAAAATTAATGATTTGTACATCACTTTAATGCTTTAAATCTGCAATTCATATATGCTAATTAGGTCATAATGGGGCTGTTTGAGAACAGAACTGTCATCATGCTGCTCTGGCGGCTTCTGGGAGCAGAGATACAGCCCTGCCCTCCCTTGGTTGGCTCTTGGAGTCTGTGCTGTAACCTGGCAGATCTACGACACCATTTTTTTCTTACACAATTGTTTCCTGGATGTGGTGCTTTAATCTATCAGAGTTATGATGGCATATCTCAAATAGCGAGCTCCTGGATCCTGCAATACATCCTGGTGGGAATGGCATCCAGGCACTATATCTCAGTGATTGATTCCCTGATTTTAAACTGTCACAATCTATCTCACAGGGCAGCTGTCACCTTCCCAGATGCATGAAGTTGTATTTATGCAGTGTGCTATGAAAAAAAAAATATATGATGATTTTGTTTACAGATAAGTAAGGTTGTAAAACTTCGAAAAACAAAAGGGGATTCAAAAACATGTCTATATTTTATTTTTCATCTAAAAAGCCTGACATATCTCTCTATTGCAGGAGAACAAAACTGCTCCCTTGTTCAGTTAGATCTCTTTAGTTCTGCACCAGTGGTGCAAAGACAAAAGCTGTCACAATAGAGGGAGAGAAAGCCAGAAAGCACCTTTACAAATGGGACAACAGGAAGCAGCAGAACTTGCAAAATGATAATGTTGCAGAGCATCGTGCTGTGTGATAACATGATCCACTCTCTTTGCTGACAACTGCTCTTTACAGGTTCTACCAAAGCTGCTTTACAATTGGAACAGGGGTACCTTGTATAGAGATTCCACAAAGCATGCAGTAAAAGAGGAGATAGTTATGCCTTGTGAGAGTTTCCTCATTGAGAGTGTTATAAGTGCCCTGGGGCTGATTCAGGCTACCTGATCTTTCAGTCAGCTCCAGACCATGAAGGAGTATTTTCAGGAGGCATAACATATTCTCTGTCCTAGAAAACTGGAAGAATGAATGCCAAAAGATTATGGTTCTGCAAGGAATGATGTATTTTAAAAATTTGGTAAGCACAGGTCTACATAGAAATTGGATTCTTCTACCTGTGGGATCCCACCATTTGACTTCTTTGACACATTATCTTCAGTCTCATTCTCTTTCTTGTTTCATCTCTGTGTATACACACACACACAGACATTCACTCTCTCATTTATAGTCAGAACTAAAATGGTGGTGAGTGTGCACCTTCTACAGCCAATGAAACCCATCCCAATAGGATATCAGCCAGTCAGGTCTTTCCTTGGCCTATACATCTCTGTTGTACCTTGTAAATATGGGGTGTTTTCATCACATTAGCAGTAATTACACTGCTACTCATCTATTTGTTAATAATCATTTTCAAGACAGAAAAGTCCATTTCCTTGCACTTCACATGGTCATTTATAGAAGCAGCAACTTTCTTAGAGCATGCCTGTTTCATTGTCAGAAGTACACATTCAAAGCATATCTTCAAGCAAAGTAGCCCTTTTCATGTACATTCAACAATCTAAATGAAAATACAGAAGGCCTGCTAGGTGGAATATCTTTCCTGCTCTGTGGACAGTGTGCCAGGTGATATCAGAAGTGCTGATGTGACAAATATTGCATTAATATCTTTCCTGCTCTGTGGACAGTGTGCCAGGTGATATCAGAAGTGCTGATGTGACAAATATTGCATTAGTGGCCCGTTTTGACCACTCTGCAATACTTTCATGCAAAGAGCTAATGTAGACACTATGGACTGCAGAATAGCTGTAGGTTTTGTACTGTACTCAGAGTCCCAACAGAGATTAGAGATCTCCTGTGGTTGGTGCTGCATACTCATCCCCCTCCCAAAGCTTGCAGTCAAACAGACAAGACAGATGAAAGACAGAAAGTAGAAGAAGCACACAGAAGTGAAGTGATTTGCCTGAGGTCACACAGCAGGTCAGTGACGGAGCCAAGAATAAGAAGCCTTGCTACTTCTTGCCAGCATGATGTCCATTGCCTAAAGCTATGTACAGAATTTCTCTGAGGCTGAAATGCTCAGCCTTCTGAAGGGCTGCTGCCAGAAGCAGAGTGCAGCTGTGCCATGGAACACAGCTAGTACTTCCTGCAAGGCAGCACTGAGCATGGCTTTAGCAGGGCTCGAGCACAGGGCACTGCAGCGAGAGTTTGTGCGGCCACCTCAGCACTGGATCCTCACTGGTCTGGCAGCCCTGAGAGGTAGGCACATCCTGATGCAGGGGGTCTGTGCACAAGAAATGTTCTTCAAGTCATCACTACTAGCCAGTATTTGTCAACAGTGAAAAGTGATGAGCTTTCTCCTCCCCCCTTATCTAGGCTAGCTATGTTTTACTGATTGGCAGAATTCTTGGCTGCTCTTATTCATCACATCTTATTGATGATGCAAGGAGTATCTTCCCTTTGCAAAGGGAGTCCAGAGACCACATGGGAACTTGAAATATGTTTGTGTAAGGCCAGCTTTTAAGAGTTTATAGTAAAGATGACCTGCCACTGCTAATCCAGGTCTGCCTTCCATGCTGGAGTAAAATAAATAAATACCTCTGTAGCCTCATGAGTATAACAACACTAGGCAGGACAGGGAGAACCTTGCTAATGACTTCTCCAGCTTTTGCTGACTTTTCTGAATGAAGTCTTCCCCTGACAGGGCAAGCAGCTGGAACCATGTCAAAAGAAACAACAGGGAATTCAAACAGAAAGCATTTGTCATAAGCAGTTCAGATTTCCTTTAACTAGTATGCTGAAGTTTCATGCATATTGTAATTGATTTAAGCCCTGGACCTTTCGTCCTTGCTTAGTTGCATGCTGTGTGGTGCAGCAGACCAGTGCAGGAGTACATTATGACTGCATGGAAAATACAAGGTGCAAAATGAGAGCAAGTGTCACAATAAGGTGTGACACTGAGCTTGGCAATAGTCTTAATCTGAGAAAACAGGCTAAGTGCATGCAATCTTTAGTATGTGTTTTGTTTGCTCTAGTAGAAATTGACTCCTGATTCTCTGGATACATCATCTGGATAGTTTTGTCAACAAGCACATTAATGCCAGATTGATTTTTCCAGTAGTCCTTGTGCCACTTGTCATTTCACATGTAAACATACTGAGAAATAACATTCTCACCTTTGCAGTAAAATACAGCAGCTCTTTCTACAGGGACTTGTGGTATTTGGTGACTTTCACCGTACAGGACAGGAAATACAGTGCTAAAGAGGCAGGGTGTGAAAATACTGGCCCATTTTCAGTCCAGTTGCCCTGAGCATCATCACTTATGTCCTCAGAGTCACCAGTGTCATACTCCTTGTGGCAAAAGCTGAGCTCAGCTTTTCCCCAGATGACCCTGGAGCTTGGTATCCAACTGAAGACACCTTGGGTCTTAATCCCAGGGATGTCAAACAGCCACATCCACAGCAGCTGTCCCATTGCAAACACCAACCACTGCATGTCAAGAGGGGCTGCCCAGTATGTGAGACACCCACACTGAGGATCACTTCGTCTGAGCTCCTGAACAATCTGTGGGCCCAATTCCACCCTGTTTAGAAATAGTTTCCCCTGCTTGAGGAAGCCAAAGGACCTTTAAATATGTCTGACGCTGCTTTCGGCATCAATTTGGTTGCCTCTCATTTCTGCACCTCTGTCAAGCAGCTCCTCCATATGCATGTTGTCTGTCATCTTACTCAGAAAATGTAACTATAAAGCATAATTAGTATTAATGATGTGAGAGATTGAGTTTCTTATTTGTATTAATTGCTGCTTAATGCTTTAAACGTCTCTAGCACTTAGAAGGATTTTAAATTAGAAGTATTCCTTTCTGTAGTGTCTTCTCGGAGGGGGGCTCTTACTGACTGGCACTGACTAACCCAGAGTGTGCCATGAGGTTGTTTATATGTTCAGGTCTGTTACCACTAAACAAGGAAAACACTAATGGAGCTTGCTTAAGGGGAAAGAATTATTTCACAGCTAGTGCTGCACTGAGCTGCGTGTTTGGATTTTAAATAAAAAAATTGCTTTGGAGCTGGAGGGGCCTTGAGTGAGCTCCCATTGCTAGTCCTGCAGGTGGAGGAGGAACTCAGCTTTTGTGGGTATAGAAGTCTGTTCCCTTTTCTCTGTAAAAGGAACTTCTGTAAACCAATTTCTCGGGCTACCAAATAGCAGCACTTGGCCTGCTTTAACAGGTGGAGGATGAGACAGCTTTCCTACACGGAGTATTGATTTAGGCATTTATGCTTTTCGTGTGTGTCCATGGATCACCTTCAAAACCAGTGCCCCCAGATTCTGTCCTGTGAATAGCAATGACTGCTAAGAAGTCCAGAGAGTGACTTCTTTGGGAGACAGAAACAGTCTGAGAGATCATCAAAAATGTCCTTGCTCTCAAAACCTGGTCCATACTTATGGATTAGTTATATAGAACAAGGATTCTGTCTGGGCAAGTATATGGGTGTATTGATGCACCTGTTACACAGGAACACTTCCCTAAGGAGAAATGAGAATATACTGCCCACAAAAGAATGTACTGCCCATACCTCTGAATTATATGAATTTATGCATAGAAGAGGTTTTATTGATGTAGCTATTTTACAAAGAAGAACTAAGGTGAAAGCTCTTGGACTGGCTGGGCAGGCACCTGGAAGCAGTAGTCCCATCTTCAGTGTGGGGATCTGATGGCATTGCTTTGCTACTGCTGCTTTGCATTTTAATTCAGTTTCTGAATTCTGCTGCCAGTGTGCAAGTCATGAGTGGTAAATGCTGTGACTTATGGTGGTCAGATGGACTGGTTTAAGAGATTCGTATGTTCCAGTTCTCTCTTATTATACCACAGCAGTTCACAATAGGATTGGCTGAAGGGAATATGTGCTGTCAGACCATCAGGGTCAGGACTGTGTGACACTGCTGGACCAAGAAATTAAATGGTAAGGCAGAGGTTGGTGCTGTCTTCCACATGTTCCAGAGTTCTTGTCCAAGCCCTGCATCCTGATTGGAAAAGGGAATGGAGGTCAGGAAAAGAAGGTTAAAGATTCCATCCCTTGAGCATCGGTTCCTAGAGTGAGACTGCATTTGCTAAATGTACCCCAGAAGGATGGTGGCAGCCTGCAGGAAGGAGAAATCTCTCACTTTTTGCTCTCAGCTGGGGTGAGATCCTTTCAGGGGTGTGGAGGCAGTTGCAGGCAGCCATTTTCCTCATAATATAACATAGTCCCTCCTTTTGCATGGTAAATAGAATTCAAATTCTGCAATTCTCAAAAGATAGACGTGCCTATGCAATGTCGACTTCATCAGTATTCTGCATTTTCATTGGTAAGCCCAGTGCAGCCTGCCTACAAGTTTAGTGTGGCTATTGCAGAGGAAGAGGAGAGGAAATGCCAGCCAGTCCAAACACAGAATATTGAAAAGGTCAACATAATAGAGCAAGCTGGTATGATTCATAGAGACTTTAAGAGTCTAATATTTCATCTCATGACAAAGATTGTAATGAGAAATGAAAATGGCACAACATTAATTCATCTTTGTGACAAACACTATAATGAGAATGGAAGTGTACAAGCTTCAAATACTCATGTTACTGATCTGTGGTCCTTGTTCTGCAACAGGACACAAACCCCAACTGCTCACTTAGAAATAGAAATCTAAAATCAACAACTTCTACAGCTATTCTGAACAGCCTGTTACATACTCTGATGCTAATGCAAGCAGAGAGCAGCACAAGCCTGCCAAAGTCAACCAAATTTGCTGTGTTCTGCCCAAGCACACATGGCCCACTAGCACAGCCTGGCTGCCATGGCATGACCCTGCTGAACTGTTTCCATGTCCGTGTGTTTGCACAGTTGTGTAGCAAACAACCTGTTTGCACAGCCTTATGTTCACAGTGGTAGAAATTCCCTGTAGATACTGTGAGTTGGCCTGGGGGCAAAGATAATAGGCTGGCTAGTAGCAAGAAGTCCCTTATTTTCTGCCTCTGACTAGTCCTTATATAAGTGGGGTGGGAAGGAAGGTGTGTGTAGAAAGCGCTTTCACTTATTACATTTTTAGTCGACATTTTCCTTGTTATCTTCAGGGTCACAGCAATATAAGCAGAGCATGCGTTGCAACTCTAATTTTATATTCTGTTCCTTTGCTTTAAAAAAAGAAAATGAAAAAAAAGAAACAGAGAGAAAAAGAAAATGGCATATGGACTCTGGCATCAGTTCTTGGAAATGCTGAGATTCATTAAATAAATAGACATACACCGTGAGCACTGTGTTACAAGAGACTGCAATATCACACTTTGCTTCCCGAGCACTGGGCACAGCCCCTGGCTTTGGCTCCCCGGTCTACTGTAAAATGGTGAGACTTTTGTCATTGTGGAGTGTCACTATACGACCCTTCCACCCTACCCTGAGGTTTCCAGGCAACCCGTCACATTCCAGGTACATCAGTCTATAGCTAAGATCTTGATCCACTCCCCTGAAGAGACTTAATAATTATGTGCCAAGCATCCTGGAAAGCTTTGTGTGTCTGATAAAAAGCAAAGCAGAGAACAACCAAAGAACTTCTCAGAGATCTAGCCCAAAATACAGTCTGGCCAAGAGAATCCACCCCAACAAAATGTTGCTAGAGAAGGGACAGTTTTCTGTCTGAGAGCAGGAATCCACTATTGTGGGGATCACATTAACCTAAGGGATGACATTTTTAAGAGAGATTCTTGTTGATCACCCTTTCCATTCCTTTCCCCCCATGCTTGCAATTGCAGAATTTCCTTCAGGCAGTGGAAGCAATTTACTTGCTTAAGTAACATTAGGAAAGCATTTAACGTATATTTAAGAGAGTCACAGTGCAATTTAGCAGCTGGAAACAAGGAGCAAATGAACACCATGTGACATACCAGCTCGTAATGGGCCATCCACAAGTGCTCCGTGGAGCATAGTTTAGGGATCAGTGCCTTCTGTGTTTTAAAGAAACCCATATTAATAAAATACTCTGTCTCTCTCAAACACACATCCACAGGCACAGCGAGCTGTGTGTTTCACGTTGCAGACGACACAGCCAGAAGATGTGCTAGCCACTAATGAAACACAGCTCTGGGAAGGACTGCGGCAGCTGCTGAAAAGCACAAAGTCACGCTACACCGCAAGCTGGAGTGGGAAGTGAAGAGAAATATTGTATCAGGTTGTAACTACATGAGGAATTTAGATAAGCAGAAGGAATTTAGAAAAGCAGAATATGATCACCCACACTGAAATTTAATTAGCCCTCCAGAGCTTCCACCCCCTTACCAAAGGTGTCATAGGACTGCCAGCAAAGGCGAGCGGTTACTATTCTTGTGCTTGGCAATGTACAAACATGCAAAATGATATAATTTATATCCTGAATACTTAACAGTTTAAAGCCCCCAATTAGAGTGTCAGGAAGGAAAGTGTAGAGACAACTGAGGAAAGGTGGGATGGGAGTAGGGAAGAGTATGTGTGGTTAACTGAGGGTTTAGCCTTAGTGAGCTAAGGCGTATCTGTGAGGTTTGAGGTGCAAATGTGTGTCCTCTTCCAGGGTCAGAGCTTTCTTGAAAACAAGCTTGAAAAAAATTCGATACAGTAGGGAGGAAAAGGATGGTCAAAGGATGGTGGAGAGCAAGCTAGGGCAAATGTCCAAACATTTACAGCTGCAAACCTGACCCTAACCTGAAATAGGTTTGAGGATCTCTCTGACTTCACTGAAGGCCAAGTTTCACCACTCGTACTTTTATGAGTAATTTTAAACTTCTGTGGCATTTTAAACTGATTATTTTGAAATTGGTTTCCAAGCATCTCTTTTCATGCTGGAATGTCACATTAATTCATTCTTAATTGATCCATACACTTCCAGTTTTCTGAATCCAAACAAGTGTAAAACTTGAGTAGTCAAGATAGTATCTTGCAGTAACTTAGTATCTTACCAAAGATAAAGTTTCTGTAGGATACTTTATGTAAAGAGAAAGTATCTTATCAAATATACAGTTCCTGTAGTTTAAATTCTCTTGCAGATGTCAAAGGTGCCAGCTTTATATATGTATTTTTATATAAAAATACAAAAAAGTGTCTTGAAAGAAACATGTGCTCCCTGAGTTTTACTATTTTTCCAAAGAAAGTTGTTTTAACTGTGGTTATTTAAACTGCATTTGATCTCAGAAGATCAAGGATGACTAGACACCATGGTTATTTGATTTCTGCAAGAGGTAGCTGCTTGCCTAAATACAGTTGGAAAAACTAATATCTAGTAAAACTCTTGTTAGAGGCTGCAGTTTTCTTTTGTCTCCCCTGAACAATATGAAATATGTCCATACTGACTAAAAATATTAATACCGCATGGCATACATAAAAATTCTCATTTATATTCTCATTCAAAATTAAGTTTTGTGGAAAACGCCTATCAATCTTACTTATAGAAAAGAAAGATTTTTTCCTATAGCTTTATAATCGTAACAATATGCAAATATGCTTTACTTCTCATTCTAAGGAAATAGGGCTTAAAATGTAGAGGGTGTTTTGAATTTTCAGAGTCTGAAAGGATAAGCTCATGGCTTATTTTGTGTCAGTAATGAACAGAAAAAATTGCTTCTCATACTTCCATTTGGCACTTATTTTGTATTTTCTGCAATTAAAGTGGGGCTATAGTCAAATCAACTCTAAAAATGACACATTTATCCTCTCGCAGTGACTCCTGTATCAAATTCCCTCTGATTATATATCAAGAGATGATTTCTCTAGCTGTCAGCACTGCAAATTCATCCTGGGATCTCAAACTGCTAGCTGCATTCTTTACGCTTATTACAGCATCATTCGTAACAAAGACCGAGGAACGTGGATGTGATTGAGTCTGCGAGATGCAAAGTCCAATCCAGCTCATTCCCCCATGGCACAGCTGGGGGCACAGCAACACAGGGAAATGCTCTGACACAGCTGTGAGCCAACATGCCCACCCCCATCCTATTTTCTTTTGTAGGTGTGTCGGTAGAACTCCGTCTCACTGACTTTCTAACCCAAAATACCCTGTCTGGGTTGGAGAGCACTAAAGCTCTATGAACACCCCTTTGCATGCTGAACAACCTGCAATGACTGGGGTGCAGTCCCAGCCTGCAAATTACAGGTCTTCATTGAAACACAGGCTCTAGTTTCATTTCAGCTCTCTTTTGTCTTTTAGAATGAAGAATTCCCAGTGTCTGTTTTGCCAGTTCTCATGTCACTAAGTACCTGCCAAGCTTTTTAATTTTTCTTTTTTTTCTTTTTTTCTCTTTTTTTTTCATTGAGATCAATCTCCTGTTGCTCAGATTTGCACAGATAAACAAAGCTGCAGTCATAGGTGCTGGAGGCACAATCATGGTATAGAAGCCCAGAAATGTTTGCAATGCAAATAAAGGTTGCTAGCAAGATTTATGGTAGCAGAGGTGTACCTTTCTTGTTCTTAGTTAATCTTTGAGTATCATCAGCACCACAAGGACTCCAGCATACCTGCCTCTGGGTTATTCCCCAAGCAATTTGTCCCACCAGAGGTCACTCTCTATGTGACAGGTTTAGTAGTATGAAGTGCTCCCCAGGCTGCCACTGCTGCCTGCAGCTTCTTGCCTTGGATCATTAGCAAAAGGAGATTTGTTCTCAGCTGGCAAACACTAAGGTGGAATTGCTGAAGACACAGTGTCTGTTCCACTCTCCCAAACCCACTGCAAGGGAAGGGAGCCCCTTGTGTCAAGGACTGGGGGTTCACTGACATACTTACAGTTTCCTTTGCTTACAAGGCCATTGCTTAGGTGGAACTCTGCCCACAGAGTCCAGGGATGAAGGATGAAGGGCACCTGCATGGCTTCTTCCAATTTCCAGTCCACAGCAAAGTGAACTCAAACTGGCATGTTAAGAGACCAGCAACTCTGTTGTGTCAAGCATATTTATCACCAGGTCCAGGTGTGGGAGTAATTTCATATTACAGGTTATGTAGCAATTTAGTGTGCTGCCACCTCACTAACCTGATGAGACATCTCCATGCTAATTATGCTCATTCATTAAGTGCATATTGCCATGAACATCTTTTTTTGTACTACAGAGTGGGTAGCACAAACTTAGCTGGCAAGAGAAATACAAAAATGGCTATTGTTGCAGTAGTTCTGGCACAGGAGAGAGACATTAACTTGCATACAGGCTCAATAATAAATGAAATGTTTGACAAGGAAAAATGAATTGGCAATGTTCCTCCATCTTTCTAAGAAACTGACAGTGTGTCCTGCAGCCATGGGGTCTACATGCTGACAGTTACAAAGAGGTTTTGTGAACTCACTAATATAGGCTATGTCAGCCTGCCATTAATTTTGGAGTTCCTTTTCTGGGCAGTTTGTAAAATCTAATCAATGAGACATTTTTCAAAAAAAATCTATGAAAATTTTGAGCCTGTAATTGTACCTTCCTAAAATAATAACAGGGAATATGGCAAGAGAAGATGAAAGATACACAATGTGCCTTTCTTCCTGGCTGCTGCTGGAATGTGTCCTGCAAGCAGGAGCTTTTCCCATTATGCAACAAAATCTTCAGTGATACAGCACTACTTGGGGGAATTGGAAACTTCAGATCCACTTTCCTTTCTCTCTTCCCACAATAGATATAGTGTTACTATAAAGTTAATATCATGGCTTTCCCCTAGCTTTTCCCCTACATAGTTTTAACTGTTTATTTACATATTTTCCTTTTATCTCAAATCATATGACAGGCTGTACACATCTGAAGATGGGCTAGTTCCAGCCTCCCCATGCTTGAACTGCCTCTTGAACTTTCTCTGATTACATCATTATATATAATGATACATTATTAGTGCCATCAAAGCATGCAGAGTTGGTCACAGTGCTTACACTCTAAATCTGACAGAAGCAGAAAAGAGGGCAATAGTTTAAACAAAGGGGGAACTGGAGATGACATTGAGGAGGAAATTGATTGCAGAAAGCTTTATGAAATGAGTGCTTAGATGAAAGAGGGTTCTGAAGGAAAGAAAAGAGCTTGTTGGACTAGAAGTTGGGGCTGTTCCAAAATGAGGCCCCTACTCAAGACAGAGTTTCTGTTCAGGGTAGTGTTTAAGCATGCAGCTAGACATCTGATGGGCTTAGGGAGACGTTTATAAAGACACAATGAGAAGGAAGAATCTACAGGAATGTAAGAGCAGGAGAACAAGAGGCCTCATAGTTTGTGTTCAGCAGGGTCAAAGTCAGCAAAGTAATAAAATGTGGGGGGGAGAGATTAGGGTTTTCATGCCAGAGGTTCAGGAGAAACTGGCTATTGGAGTGAAAAGGCTTGCAGGGAGCTGCCTTTCACTAAATAAACCACTGTGCTGGTGGGGAGGGGACAGATGAACTTTCAAGCGCATGAACTTTTGTCCAAGGCTTTGGTTACATTGTTTAGAGACCTGGATAGAAAGAAAAACAAATCCACACCTTTTCAACTCTCACACATTTTAAACTCTTTACTTCCTAAATTACTCCTTTACTTCCTTAAATCTTTGTACCACCGTTGTAAAGTATGGACTTGAACATGAGGATTTTGCACCCTGGAGGAATGTCAAAGGTATGTTTAGACAGAGGAGAGTGATAGCAAGAGACGTGTCTCTATCAACAAACATCACAAAGGGTTAAAGGATCTTGCAAACCCAAACCTTTCATTTGATTCTTCTCATTTCTGTGTAATTGAATTGGAGGTTTCCAGCTGTTTTGTATGGCCACACAAACAGAAGAAATAAAACTATGAGGGAAAACATGAGGGTGACTATTAGGAGGAAGAGAACAGTGTGAGTAGGAATAAAGGAACAGAGAACAGAGATCACCTGATGGGCATATAGTTAATTTAAAATGAAGGAGACAATCTGCTCTTGATGCCTTTACCATACGCTTATAGTTCCATAGTGGAGTTTGAATATACAACATCTGCTGTACTAGTATTAACTGCTATATTTTTCTCTCTCTTCCAAGTACTGTATAGTAGGAGGATTATTTGAATTTTTAAAAGATGAATGATATGGAAATATAATGCAGGCCATGGATGGGGCACAGGACTCTCTTGGTGGTAAAGGCCTCCACATCCTTGACGTAAAATAGGTGGTGCATGTTTCAAGGGCCTTGGAGAATAACTAAGAAAAATACCTCCAAGTACAGTCTCTCTTCCCCAAGGAAGAAAACCCCAGCCTTAAAAACTTCCAACAATCTTTCATTTAACTCAGATATATTGCACACATGTGTGGTGTATGTGGTTTCTATGGTATATGTGTTCTCCACTTAATCATGATGGAGTTATTTGATGGAGCATCTTTAAACTCAATATGACAAATTATTTATCTGCGTATTCCTTGGAATAAATTCAAGTAAGGAAGAGTCTCATCACATAAAAATCAGCCACTCTGGTGGAGCTGGCCTTGACACACAGTTGAGTAATGGCACCTTCTCTGTTGTTACTGAACTGCAGGCATGGCCCTGCCCATGCTGAAGGATCCTGGCTCAGCCAAGCTGTGCAAAGCAGTGCAACTTAGGGCACTCCTTCCTGTTCAAACCACCATTGTGTGTGCTAACCTGTAACACTATGGTTTAGCATCTAGGTCCTTTCTATTCAAAAGCAAGCCTGTAATAAAGTTTTACTGAAAAATAAAAGTTGTGTCAGTAACAGTGGGAGGTAGAACAAGAATTTACCAAGAGAAACAGTAGGCTAGTAAATAAACTGTTAGTGGAGGTGTGAGTTACTGTGTCTTTGCCTACACTATTTGAATCATTTGCTTTCTTAAAATAAGAGCTGTTTATTTCAGACTGCATCTTACAGCTATCTTAGCTGTCAGAAGTCAAACATAAAAATATTCCTTTTTCCAGAGAGAGACATTCATCAACCAGTAAATATTACTCACTCCATTGATTATACTGTGATTATATTTTCTCTTTAAATAGGTGTTAGAATTGGTTATAAAAGACTCATTTGTTTCTACTATAGATAGTCTCTTTCTTTAAATGCTTCATTGTTTTGAATTAGTCATTGCAGTTTGCACAGCTGAAATGCCAAATGTGATGCCTTTCTGGGTGATATTTGGGAGTTATCTCAAACAGTTGTTCTCCTCTTTATTTAATGGCCTTCCAAAGAAACTTCCAAATCTTGTACAAAGACTTTAGGAGTTATTACTGTCACCCCTTTGTAAGAGATGCAACTTAACTTTCTGCAGCACCAGAAATTCTCAGACAAACAAAAAGGCTCAAGTGAAGCAGTTTTTATCAGATAAATAGGGTGTCTGGAGACCTAAGTCTCACTCATATTTCGTCCCTGCTTTCCTTTCTTCCAGCATTTCATGCACTGTCAGATGAAGATAGTGAAACCCCACATAAAGTGCTGTAAAATTCGCAGGTGGCAGTAAAAACTCCCTTTAATCAAGCCCATTCCTCCAGGTTTGAGTGCTCTCTCTAGACAGAAACTGCCAGGCAAAGAACTCCCCATAAATATTGTGAAGTCTATGAACATTATCAACCCACAGACAACCCATCATGTGGTTAATTAATTAGACTGAATATTAATTAATTAAGGGGTATCCTTAGTGATTCTGTCCAGAGCCAGCTCAGCCGCACTTGCACGGCGTGAAGCCTGAGATTGCTGCTTGCCTTGACACAACACTGTGACATCATTTAAGTGAGCCATTAAAGCATGGGAGCAGTGCTGGGTGTGCTGTGTGGGATTTTACCACCACCTGGGTATCCCTACAGAGCGTGCTGGCCGAGTGTAGGTCTGGAAACCCAGCACAGAGCCTAGGCACTGCTTTGTTCATTGTCCACATCTGTTCTCTCCTCACCCCTCTCTCTTGCCTTCACTAATCCTCTGACAGTACAAAGCCCTCCCACCAGCCAGCTAAAGTTTTACTGATTCTTTTGAGGATGCCCTCAATATGTTCCCCTGCAGAGCAACAGGGAACTTTCCAGCTGCAAGCAGCCTTAGAAACCTCTGCTGTACACCAGCCTTGCCATCACCACACTTATCATCTGTGGCACAGAGGCTTTTGATGGAGCTGGAGCTTGTCTTGCAAATGACCAGTCTTTGTGGGACTGGCCCCACAAGGGTAGGAAACTGCCCTCAAGTCTTTTCTTTAGATCCATCTCAAAGACATTTCTTGGGCCTGTTGCTGTGTGAGAAGGCAACCCTAGCAAGTCTTTCTCTGGAAATAGAAGTTTCTTGAGCCTGGAAAGGAAGTAGAAATATTCAGCACAATGTCCAAGCACTTATCTACCATACATGTGTGAGTGAATGACATTCTTATGGTCACATAAAAAATAGAGCATGTTACAGGTTTAGCTGTGACTCCTGAGCTCATTTTAAGCAATTTTAATAGCTCTGAAAATGATCTGGGACATTTCATTAAAAGACAAACATCAGCTGTTATAGATATGCTGTGTCATGGCTGTAAGAGAAAGAAAACTGAGCTTAAAGTAAAGTTTTCAAAAGTATAAGTAAAACATTAAATGAGATAATCTGAGGCTCTGAAGTTGTACTGAGATTCATTTATCCATTATCTTCAAATTAGGAACCACCTGTTCTTCATAACCGTCTGTTTGTATGAATGCGGAACTCTGAGTTTAATTAAGTATCGTGTGTGGGTGGAAAAGGCTTTCCAACAGCAGTGAGATTATTAATGGACATCTATATTGAAGTTCTTTGCATTTTTGAAATGCTAATTACAATGTGAATTTAGTTTTAAATTATTGCTTTGCTGTGGGATGGAAGTTGTCATTTATTATTAGGCAGATTTTTTTTTCAGATCTCATGAAAACATTGGTTTGTCTGTATAAGCACTCTGTAGTCTCCTTTTTTTTCCTTATTTGCGCTATTTGCTCATGGTTCAATGTGCTGTAAAACATACCTCCATCTCTAGTTTCATTATTTTTATAGGTTTTCTTGGGTTATTTTTTCAGTTTTGACCTGCAACACTCTGAGGTTTCAAGAAAATGAAAGCCAAGATTTTTTAAAAAGGCCTGCAGCTGAAATCTGGAAAAGGTGAACTTGTCTTAAGAAAATAGCCCTCGCTGACTTCCTCGTACTTTAACATTTTAACTCCTAGTTTATTACATGTAGGTGGTGATGTTTGCAACATAAACCTAAATATGAGGGATGTCAGACCATGTTCTACAGTAGTGAACTCACAATAATTCATATATAGTTTGTCAGTGCCCACAAGGAAAACAAGCCTCAGCTGTTGGACAGCCTGCAGCACAGCCAGCCTTTCCTTTGGACATGGCTCAAACTACAGGAAAAGCAGTCTGGGCCCCTGCTCTGAACCAATGTAATGCATGATCTGTGCTCTCCCTATTTTCTCACCTGAGAAGTTTGAATTTGGCCCTGGCACAGGCTGAGCTGTGAGCCTGAGAGGTGCAGGCAGTGTAGGTCAATCAGTGAAGGCTCTCACAGACAGAAGAGGGTCTTTTGCATGGGGCATTTTGTGCCCACACAGTGTTTGCAAGCAGAGGGAAGAGAAAAGCAATGAGATAACACACCCAGGGACATGTTACTTGACCTGTTTCTGCAGTGACAGAAAGCTGTTGGCTGAATACCCACTTTAGTCTGGGATTTTCTGTGCTGGGTGTTATTAGATGAAGGAGTGCTCTCTGGAGTGGGCTGCAGCCAGCCTGCCACTGGGCACAGGGTCACTTGGAGGCTAGTAGGAAATAGAAACCTCTGATTCCACACAGACTACATTAAAGATCTATCTGCTTTGCCACTGATGGATAACCTAAAGTTTACAGATGGGAACAACAGGAAAAGATCCCATATCTGGTCACATCGGAAGGACTTGCAGAGCATGGTAACTCAATTGTATGCAGTAAGCCTTTGCTGGCATCGCCACTGATAGAATTCAATTAAAAGCTATTAGGATAACAAGCCGTACAAGGGCTGCCAGAGTGCAAGGAAGCTATAAAGCATCTGACTGGGACTAGAAGAGGACTGATTTGACCATTTTGATATTTTCTGTTCCTGCCTTATTTAATAGTGAATGGTGACAAAGTGCTGATCTGCCCAATGGCATTTTTTCTTTACTTTCTTCTTAAGTAAGAGCTACCTCATAGAGGTTTCTGAGGCCTACATCCATAATCTGTCTGCCTTAAGGCTCTCTGGAAAGAAAATAAGCACTATATAGCTCTTGTTATGAAAGTTGCACAGTTCATGTATTGCTCGGGGAGGGTACCCACAGCAGGAATTTTTTGATTGTGTGGGAGATCTCGTTAGGTATTTGTTGGCATCTCCTTGGCCTTATAGTGTGTGGCTGTCAACAGTTTCTTTTCAGAGCATTGAAAATAAAACAGAGCTGTGAATTAGAGTAAATTCCTACTTTCTCTAGTGGTCTCTGAAGCAAAATTCTCATGGATTTTGATGAAAGCAGCCCTTCTCTGAGGCCTGTGGCACATGAAATACTGGAACAGTGTGTCCACAAAGGATTTGCCATGTCCTGAGCCTTGCCCTTGTTTTGCCTCACTTACCCACCCACTGTTTCTCCATGTGTGGGGGGTTTCCTCTAAAGTTGCATGCCACAGTGCAGAGCTTCTTTCCCCTGCCCATAGGTCCACACAGATGGGGCTGGGCTTGAGAGTGAGCAGCTGCCACAGGTTACAGGGGAAATAGGAATCTACCCTAGCCCTGGATCTACCCATATCCTACTGGGACTGGAATTTTAAAGATGACTGGAAAGAGGTGATTAATGAATATCTTTAAATTCTTAGAAAAACAATAAATTACAGTTAAATGGTAAAGAGCTTAAACAAAACTGCTTCAAAAATAACCTAACCCAAAGGACCTCCAGAAAGAGGACAGAGACCTGTTGGAGCAGGTCCAGAGGAGGGCCACAGGGATGAAGAGAGAGCAGGAGCCCCATTTCTATCAAGACATGCTGAGAGAGTTGGGGTTGTTTAGCTCAGAGAAGAGAAAGCTCTGGGGAGACCTTATAGCACCTTCTAGAGCCTGAAGGGTGTCAGAGAGGGACTTTTTGCCAGGGCATGATAGGACAAGGGCTTTAAACTGAAAGATATTAGATTAAATACAAGGAAGAAATTCTTCCCTCCATGGATAGTGAGGCACTGGTACAGGCTGCCCAGAGAAGCTGTGGATGCCCCACCCCTGGAGGTGTTCAAGGCCACCTTGGCTGGGGCTCTGGGCATCCTGGTCTAGTGAAAGGTGTCTGTGCCCATGGCAGAGGGGTGGAACTGGATGATCTTTAAGATCCCTTCAGCCCAAGCCGTTTGGGGATTCCATGATGACATTCCATGGCCATTTCAATACAGGGGTGATGCTTTCTCCAGATCACTTCTCAATGTGACCCTTTGCCTCTTGGGGACAGTAATACTTACCAATGCCACAATGATATTGTGTCATTGCTGAACTTATGAGTTCCTGAGGTAAAAGCTTGTTTAATAATAAAAATGAGATTCATCTTTATTTTATTCCATAGTCCAGCTTAGGGCATATTTTGTGAAATGAGGAAAAATAGTATAAAAATTTAATTTTAACTAGTTTTTCCTTAAAATATCTTTTGTCTGTTTTTATATGTACAGTAAGGTTTCCTTTCTTGCTTCATAGCTATGTAGTCATTTCTTCTTGTGTTATTAAAGCTGAGAAAAAATGCCTTTAGGTGCAAAAAATCTTACTAGTGTGTTAGGTCTTTCTATCAGGAATAGGTCCTGATTTATATGTTATTATTTGGGAATTTTATTAAATCAAATTACCTTTGTAGAATGAGAAGATACATGTAAATTACAGAAAATAACTGTGATTTTACAAAATAAAACCATTTTGTTTTATCTGCACCTTCTTTAAAGAAGAAATAGCAGTAATGTTATTAAATTATCCCAAACCCATAGATGAGTATAAACTATCACCTGATAGCAACATTTTGGAGAGAATTATTAAAGAATTATTTGGTGTTATTCTACAATGAGTTCATCTAGATTTGTGCATATGCAACTCATTTCAATACAATATAGTTTATTTAGAAATAACTTTACAGACTCATTTTGCAGTCTTAAGTTTAATACCTTCCCACAGATAAAACAACACAAATCAGTTATTCTCCATTTTGCCTGCATGAAATATTTTAGAGTAGGTAGGTCGAGTGGATAGCAAGAAGCTTTGAATCACATTTTCCAGTGCTTTCACATTTAAAGTTTTTATTTGATTATCTGGGGTGGAGTCAAATGTGTTTCCAATTTTGCAGTGAATTGTTACAATCTCAAATGTCTTTTATAAGCTTCTTGGCATGGATAAGTGTAAGTGGTTGTGGTTTCGAACCCGGCTCACAAGGAAAGCTACAACACAATCACTCCTCCCTCTCTGCACATCACCCCCCAGGCTCTGACTGGGGAACAGTCAGAGTTAGCCAAAAGATGTGCATGGAAAAATGCTTTGTTTTTAATAAATGTACAAAGCAACACATAAATACAGTGTTTATTCCTGTAGCTAATATTTTCAGTTATATACTTAGTTAGATGCTTGCATAGCCCCCAAATCTGATCCTATTTGCCAAAGAAGGTACAGCATTCTTAGCAACTCTGTAACCATGACAAAGAATGAGGATGCTGATTTAGACAGTTAAATTTGCACCTGCAAAATCATTGGAACACTGTAACTGTTGGAAATGATGAGTTTAGAAAATGTCTTCATGATTAGGGCCACATGAATAATTGATTTTTAAAAAAATTATGGCATCCAATTTTCGTAATTGGTTTAGATCAGACTTATTGTCCTGCTTAACAAAATTATTTCTTTTCTCTTCCCCAAAATTTTGATTAGTTCAATTAAAAAAAAAAATCTGTAAAAAGAGGAGACAAAGACTGTGATTCAGAAAACTGCTTGAGGATGCAAAGATGTTGTTATTCTCCTCTTGTTCAGTAGCTCAGTGCTTAAGAATCCTTCCCTAAATGTCAAGAGATTGGTTCAAATCCTTCTCAGAACTGCTAAATTTTAAGCAGGAACCTTTTTTAGGTGGGTTTTCTAACTAGGCTATAAGTACTTGGAACATGAACTCAGACCCCTCTCCTGGGATTGCAGCTGTACTTTTTTCTTGGGACTGCTGAAGTGTTTCATGTGGAGGATGATTCCATAGGCTCTTGGTTAGAGCACATGCCTGAGGCTTGCCCCAGAGAGTATTTTTTCTGCTGAATATAATAAAAACATCACTGGAAAAAGGACTATGCCAAAAAAATTCTCTTCTCCAGTGACAGTTCCTTCCTTGGGATGTGGAATTTGTGGTGTCTTTTCTGGCAAAGAACAGAATAATTCATTTTGTACTCTGCATCATTTGCATCTGTTTGTAAAAAGAAGACCCAAACTGCATCTTTTCCTCATTCTGATTTTCCTCTCTCTTCCTCTTCTCTCATCAGGTATTTTTAGTGGCACTCTTTATGCTGACTTGGGGAAGCTACACTTTCAGCTAGTTACAACTCATTAGCAGAGTTGTAAAGACCCTCTGTTCTGATACTGTGCTGCTCCTTTTCCAACATGACTAACAGATCACTCTTCTTGCCAAAACACACCCTGCAGCCAATTGTCACACCAGTGCATATCTGGTAGCTATCTTAATGCAGCCTTGGAAAGATGAGCAATGGGTAAAGCAATATTTTGGCATGAATATTAGCTGTTTAGATTTTCACATGTACTGTTTTAGGGAATGTGTTAAGTTTCCTAGCCACACCTTGAAACAGTTAAGAAATGGCATAAGGCCAGGTAAGAAGTGTAACTGAAATATCACACGAAGGGAAAGAATTTGGAGCATGGCAGTATCACTGTGTAACAAGTCCACTGTATAAAGGTGAAAAATAGTCAGAAGGAATATAAGAGGAAGAGCTATTCATTTCAAAGAGGAAACTGAATGTAAAATATCCAGATTCAGCTTCACATTTATAGTAAGGCAACAGCACACAGCTATCCCTCCTCCAGTTCTTGTAGTTGACACCTCAGTCTGGCACAGTCATCTAAAACTGTAGGAAACATGACAAAGCTGGGAACTCCATGGCTGTGAGGAGCAAGCTGCCATGGAAAGAGGATGCTATGTGGTCCCCTCATCTGACAAATCACATGAGATAGGCTGAAGCCTTCAAAGTTTCATGCTTGCTCCAAGAGGGATTTTTAAAAGTAAAAAAGCACTGGTTACGTCAGATGTACGTTTTAAGTGGCAAAGAAGCAACCAAGAGAACCCCTAGATGAATTTGCACCTTGTTGACAAGCTTCATGTGACGTGCACAGCTACTTCAAATGCAGGCAATCATTACTTCTTCAGGAACAAAACTCTTTGATGTGGCCTGATCTGAGAAAGCCGTTAAGCCCATCTTTAAATATGTGCATAATAATCTAAGACAAAGAGGCTTTTCAAATGAATCTGGGTCATCTGTGGAGATACATCTAAGAGAAATTATTAAACACAGCCGAGAAAGCAGTGTTTGCAAAAATAGAAAACCAAGCTGGGCTCCCAGGGGCCTCAGGCTTCAAAATGGCTGAGTTGCTTAGTGCTGGATGAGCCTGCTCACAGGCACACATCTTTACACTTAAACCTGCTCAGTAATTCTGCATTGGTCTTTTGGGAGAGGACAGAAAGGGAGGAAAGTGTTTTTTTCTTGAAATGTTAGTTTTACAAAAGGCTTGATCTGTGTGAACGCTGAGGCAGAGGAAAGTAAGGCAGGGCTCGCTGTGAGAAATGCATCAGCATAGGATGGACAAATCCAAGGCTCCTGGGCTGAGTTTGGGCAATGTGAGCAGCTCAGCTGCTGCCCTGGAGCCAGCCTGATGTTCTTTCTTCTCTGGACACAGCTGAACAGCAGGCAGTAGGGCATAAGAACCACTCCAACTGCTCATGGGCTGCCCCTACACTGTGTGCCTTGAAAGCCACCGGGTTTTTCCATGAGGCTCCAGCTGCATTCCAATGCATGTACATGCAGAATCACTGCAGACAGGCTGGGGAGGGCACCCCTCAACTTTTACTCACCAGGGCAGAAGGTGGCAATGCTGTAATTGGCCACAGGCTCAGTTACAACCCTGAAAGAAAGGCAGGGCACAGCCACGTCAGGTAAAATAAGCATGGCTGAAGACAGCCTTTCTGCAGAGCTGGATATTCTGTGCAAGGTCCCTCTCCTCGTGAGAAAACCAAACCAGGCATTCTGGGCTCACCCCACAAGCTATTCGTTGCAGTTGGTATTTTCCCCTTGAATAAGCAGGACAAAAGGGATGTGATATGCTGAATCATTTAGGGAAAAAATCACCCTGTCAAGTGGATTATCATCAGCTAAGCGAGGCCCTGGAGGCCAAAACCTGAGTCTCTAAATTATACATGCTGAATGCCTATGCTTTTACTGTATTGTCGAGGCAAAGCCTGCACTGTGGTTTCAGGGACATTAAACACGAAAGGAAAGTTAGATCACAGATGATACTTGCCCAGTGATTCCACCTTAGTCTTGGGACTAGCAGGTGTCCTAGACATGCCAAGTCCCTAGTAGGGAGGGAGGGATTTGTAATTGTTGGCAGAGATGCCAGTGGGGTCAGTCAGTTGCTAAAACATTAAAGCATATAAAAACAGGGAAGTGTGATCCTCCTAGAAGAATGCACACTCTGCACATGAGAGGAAACAGATGCATTCTCAGGAGGTGGGTGTCACTCTTGCTCGTGCTGCTCACTTCTCTGACATTTCCTCTGTTTAGCATCTACCTTTTTCTCATGATTTCACTTTCAAAGCTACCTGTGCACATTAGCAGATGGTTGACTTTCTGTCTATATTTTCTTTCCAGGAGGTGCTCAGAGTCAAAGTTTAAGTGAAAACACCCCTGAATTTGGCTTAACACCTGACATTGTCTGGATTACTTCAGGTTTGAATGTGACACGTGCAAAATTGCACAAATAATTTTCTTATTGGAAATTGTTCCCTGCAATTGCATTTCAATCACAGGGTTTATATCCCAAGCCAGCTATTCTCCAGTGAATGATATTATTCTAACCCAAAACTTCAGATATTAAATGAACAGTTTCTTACCCAGGTGTTAGAGGAGTGGGAATGTAAGATTCTGATGTGTTCTCTGGAAAAGAGCTGCAGTTTTCCCCTTCTCACTAGGTGCAGCTGCTCTTCTAGGATCTCCTGAGCTGACTGCACTGATCTTCCTGTACTTTTTCTGCAATCAGTCCCTTCTTTTTCTCCCATTGAAATGCTGGTTTTGTGACAGTTTCTGTGGCAATCAGTGTCTGCAATGGTAACCCCTATTCACTGTGCAGTAACACAGCCTCCTCCACAGAATGGAGCATTTTTTTACATGAGTTTCAGAGAAAATTCATCTCACCTGAGGAAACATGGAAAATATCCATATTGTGAAAGCACAATTATGAACAGGGCCTTGATCCTCCATTTCCTTCACTGCAACAAGGTCACATAGTGCTTTGCATAGGTGCACTAGGAAGCACAGAGCCCCATCAGCCTTGATCACCACTTTCCTGGACTATAGGTAGCAGCATAATGGGAAAAGCTACACCCAAGCATTTCCACACATCCTATTTTTGTTTGTGAGCATGGGCAACTGGCACAACCATTTCAAACAGTCTTGCATCTTATACCCTAGACAGTCAAAAGAGATGATGGGTCCTGCTCTCTGCTCCTTAGGACAAGCCTGTAAGCACAAAGGCTTGTGATACTGTACTCTAATAGAGGGAGGGCTGAGTGTGCATGCACAAGGTTTTGACATGCAGGAGCTTCACACCTCTAGTAACTGCAATCAGGACTTTTACAGCAGCTCTGCTCTGCTCCAGGACTCTGATAATAAGCTGTCCCCTTACTCTGAGCAGTAGTATGATTGAGTCCCCATTTAAAAACAGTATTGATTTTGATAGGAGCTTTGATAGAGCATGGCCATTGAAGGAGTGCCAGATTTGGCTGTTAATCTTCAGGATTGCTTCTTTCTGCTTGGTTGAGCATATGCCTCATGTTTGCTGTCCACAATGTGAAGGATTTAGGAACTGTCAATATCTATGTTGACGTACGAAGCACTAAACACAGTAGGAGCAAGATGCACATTTGGGTCACTCCTGCTGAGGCCTAGCATTTTTACTGGGTGCCTTATTTTACTAAAAATGAATGGCTTCTGCTAGATGTCTGTAAAGACTGCAAGTGTTGTGGCTGAACTAACAGGTTCATCAAGGATACATGGGAAATAAGACTTGTAGAGGGAGTGATTCCTTTTTATTTATTTTTTTAAGTCATGCCTGGCATTTTTGCCACAACCTTAGCTGACAAAGCATTTTCTATCACGTTCCCTCGAGACAGCACAGAAGATGAATGTCTGGAATATGCTAAGCTTTGATAAAATGAAAAGATAAAATCAAAAAAGTAATTCAACATGTCCCCATAGCTCTTAGCCACAAGTGGTGACATTCTAATTTTTGGGAAAACACAGGACAAGCCTTTCACAGTGGTGTGTGTCACAGTGAAAAGGGTGCACAACCAAGACTGAATTTGGAAAAGGGTCACTGTGCTTGCATGGTGCTCTCCAAAAAGCAGAAAATTCATCAGTGTACCAAATAAAATTCTGCTTTTGGCTAAACTGTGAATGTCAGCTGGCTGTGGAATGCATTTCTAGCTCTTCCTCAGAAGTTTCAGTGTGACCTCGGGGCATGTGCATGCTGTTGCCACATCTGTAGAAACTGGCACACGAGTAATCTTTTTCACTGCTTCCTTTGTGGGCTCTGCCAGAGCCTGGAAGCATGGCCCGCAGACAGGAGCAGAGAGACGTGCTGCATTTGTATAAATGCTAATTGTGTTGGGCTCAGGTTTAGGTGCTCTACTCTCATTTGCATGCAAACATACAGGAAAACAAGATGTGCAAATGTGGTTCATCTGCAAGGTGGGAACGGGGCCACAGCGGGGTCACAGCCGTGGCACAGCGGCTGCTGCAGTCTGCCAGAGGCCACGGGCTGAGAGCCCACCCGCAGCAGGGAGGCAGCAATGCAGCGCTTTCTCAGGCACTCTGCTTCTCTTCCCTTTGAACTGCGGCGTGCCATGGAGGGGAAACGGATTTGCAAGAATTACCTTCAAAGTCAAAGGGCCTCAAAAGCCGAAGCTGCTGATTTTTGTAACAGGAGAGCAGTTTCTGATGTCCTTGCTGCAGCTGAAGAGAATTTGGCTAGGGCAAAGCCTGCAGGAAGATTGGTCCCAAAGCAGAGGCAGGAGAGCAAAGCTCGGCCGGGGGAGCAGAGGTGGAAGCTTCCTTGCCGCCGGGAATGTCCGGAGTAGATGCAGCCCTTCCAGGAACAGAGTTGGTGGGAAGGGGGTGGCAGGTTTTACTTCATTTCTGACAAACTGAACTTGATTTACATTACAGAGAAAGGGAAGTGACTTTCAGTGACCTTTGCTCTAGGACCAAAACTGAAGAAGGACGAGAAGGTTTGGCACGAGTTGATTCCAAGCAGAGGAGGAGGCAGATGCAAATGCTCTGCTGCTGGTGGTGGTGTTGTTCTCTTATGCTGTTCCACAGCAAAGCCCTTAGCTGTCATCTAGGCATGCATAAATAGATTGGTTTATTTATACATCACCACTGACTATAGTAACTCATGATTTTATCTGACTTGCTTGAAATGATGATTCTTTTGAAACAAATGCAGAAGTTAAAAAACAAACAATCAAAAAAAAAAAAAAAAAAAAAAAACCAACACCCAAACATAAAAGCAAGCCAGAAAGCCCCCAACCAAGCAAAAGAATGCTAAAGCTCTAAAACTGAGCAAGATGATCCCAATTGGAAAATGTCCTAAAATTCAAATTAAAAAAAAAAGAGAGAAATATGTTCTTTTGGATTCTGAATCTTTACAGTGACAATGTATGACTTAAGAAGTCTCTGGCCCCAATAACTGCAGGTCCTGTTTTCTTGTTTTTTTAACAAAAACTGAGATGTTTATGTGTAAGTTGCCTCCATCTGCTGGGCTCTAAGGATGGTATTAAATATCATGAGATTCAGTTTTGTCCATTCACAGTTTTATCTTAAGTTGAGCTTATCAGCCAACAGGGGACAAGTTTGTATTAGCTGTGACGTTAGGACCATAAAACTGACTAAGTCAGTCATGGAAAAAAAGTTACCTGACAATATCTCAAGTATGCCCATTGGATCAGGAGCACTGCACACCATCTATCACAAAAGAATTCTTTATTTTTAAAGCTATCCCTGTGGCTTCATAAGCTTTTGCCTCTGCCAGAAATGCCAGGAGTAATGAAAGAAGACATGGTTCTAAATGCTATAATGGATCCAAAGGGAGCACAGATGGGGCAGATGATTACAGGACTGAACTCTCTGCTATGGAAATGGACATATCTGAATAGAAATTTCCCTTTAAGACTTAGCAATGAGATTACAGCTCTTGAGATTGCATAGTGCTGACCAGCACTACTTTTCTGGCACAATTTTCTGTAGTATCTTCAATAAAAATACCAAATTTGTAGTAGTACCTTTGTTTCAGAGACACTCTGAAAGACCCATGTATGTCAGGACAACTTTGTCGTTGAGCCCTTCTTCCCAAGGATCTCTTGAGAACAGATCATCCTATGTGGAAAAGTGCTAAGAAGTCTGTTAAGGCTTCCAGCCATTAATCTGGAAATTCTTTCTAAAAAGAGAGTAACCTGATTTAAAATATTCAAGTAAATGTTTTTAAATTATTCAAAATATCGTATTTTAAATCAATCTGAATAAATTCAAAATTTCAACAAAAGACTTCAAAGGACCATAAATGATCTGATTGGAGTTATAGATTCCTCAAAAATATTAATGACTAAAAAAAAAACATAACTCCCTGTTAAACTGCCAAATAAATTAGAAAAATGTAAGCCATATCCATGGCATGTTTCACTTGTTGTAGCAGACATTAAAAACCTGAAAAAATATCACAGAGAAGTTATTGATCACATTTTGCAGCATCCAAAATATAAAATGTTGCTTTTTGTTCTTTTTATGTTTGTTTCTAAATCTCTAATCATTATATTCGGATGGTTTGTGTGCTTAATCACTGCTCATTAACACCATTTTTCTACACAGCGCTGCTAAAAATATTTGTTTGCTGTTGCCCTTGTATTCTGAACTGTGCCATTTCCCCTGCACAGCATCCTAGGCAGGGAGGCAGAACATTAATACTCTGTTCAGGTAATTCAGAGAACAGTGACACACTGGCATAATTAAATAATGTCATCAGACTCTGAAGCGAACTCCCTACGGTGAGGCACTGCATGAGAAACCTCCTAATACAACACCTACAGCTTTCTTACACAAAACTGACTTTCCTGTAATGTGTTCCATTAGGAGAGCTGAAGTTTAATGGAGAAATCATTATTTTATTTTATTGGCATTTCATGGGTAACGTGCTATGATGCTTCTGCCCACTGGGTCCTGTCATACTTTCATCCGGCTCAAATAATGGGCTGTTGCTTCTCTCTGTGCCACAGAAGTGCTAGATCACTGTGGTCCTGCCTCTTCAGTGTAATGACTTTAGATGGTCTCTGACAACAACATGGGTTTTGTACTGCTGAAGTCCTTCTGAGCTCTCCTCTAAAGCCTCTACAGTTTTCAAGAGCCACTTTGAAGTGTGGGCATCCAAAGCATGACACACTGCTCAAGTAACGGTGTCTGCAAATACTAAATTGTCTAACACTAAATACTAAACCTGGCTCTGATATGTCTGTTCCCAAGCATTTCTCCCATCACACCATTCTCACCACTGCCATCAGGCAAGGTGAGATCCCAGTCCTGAGGAAAACATCTGGGAGAGAGAGTCTTCGGTGTTGCTGCTGCTCCAACATCAGGTAATGGGCAATATGTACCACGTGGGTTGTGTCAGCAGGGAAAGGCTCCAGCTCTAATATTCATTGCCTGTGTCATATGCTCAAGATGGCTTTACTCACAGCAAAGCTGGACACATTTGTGGTGCTGCTGTCTCAGATAATCAGTGGGAAAGCAGAGGAAGCTGGGACAAAGGACCTTTGCACCAGGGTGCCACACATGGCTTGGCTTAGCAGCTTCCTCAGCTTGTCATTCCTTGACAAGGTCTTTTCCTATTTTGCAGGTCTCCTGCCCTTCCTATTCCTGCTGTGTTACACATGAGCTTGTAGGTTCCTAACTCTTATCTCCCTTGCAGTCAGAGTTGCTTTTCTTTTTACCCATTCCTCACACTGACTCCTTGCCTCTCCTGTCTCCTGTACTGTTTTGTTTATCTATTTAATGCTGCTCTCATGATTATGGTATTCGGGCACCAAGCAACTCGAATAAACTGTCTGTTTCATTGGCTCAAAGTGTTCCCATTTATGTCGGTTGCCTGGTAACAGCTGTTGTAACCGAAGTTGCAAAATTTTTAGTGAAAAAAGAATCCAGTGCTCCCAAACAGCCTGAACTTGAATAAAGCTGCAAACAACAGAGCTGGAATTTTCCACGCTTTGGGGCTTTCCCAAGCTGATCTCTCGCTGTCAGCTTGGAAAAGTTCAAACAAAACCAAGTTCAGCCTCCTTAAAGTCCTGTGGGGGAGAATGCAGAAAGCCTCAGTCGTGTCTCTGCGCCTTAGCTCCTGTCCTTGCTGCACTCCCAGGAATGCAAATCACTACCTGAGCCCTGCAGCTGGCTGGAGGCTGCCGGAGAACTCGCTCTTGGCTGGAGGGTGTTCCTGACTGTCGAAATGGCAACGGAGGGTCTGATTCTGTTTGTCTCTGCCAGTGGTTTCCACCCTGCAGGATTGAGTTTTGAAGCTAAAAGATGTTTCTAATTAGGAGCCTTGCCGAGGCAGGCTGGGAGCTGGGCGGCTGCGGGAATTCAGCTGAGCCGAGGAGGCGGCAGAGGCTGCTGGCAGCCAGGCGCGTTCCCCACCTTCCACCTGGGGGAAGCCGCTGTGCCTGCGCGCTGCGGATCTGGGCGGTGCAGGCAGCACTGCCGCAGATCCGGCCCGCCTGTGTCCCAGAGCCCGTCTCATACTTTGTGCCTTCATGGATTGGGAAAACAAGCTGAGGGGCAGAGTGATAAGAAGGTGGTTTTGCTGCCGGAGAAGCAGCTTTGATTGAAAGCCGGGCTGCAGAGGCGCTGAGTAGCTGCAGCGCATTGCAAAGACTGTGGCACTTCTTGGCACATGGCACCCGGTGCTGGGATGCCTTCCCTTGGAGCTACTGCAAAACAGCAGCAAAACATCACCCCAAATTACCCTTAGGTTCTACAGCACCTTGTAAAAAACCCTAATCCTTCTGCTGAGCAAGGAGCACCCAGACTTTGCAGGAACAGACTTTCATGTGACCATAAAATTAACTTTGGGGCCAAAATTGTAACTGCTGCAGGAAACTGTGGAAACAGTTAAGTTGGAGATTGGAATGAAAAACTAACTGCTAAAATTATATTGAAAAATCCATGCTATACAAAACAAGAAGGAGCAAAAGACTTCATATGCCAGTTAGAGTAAAAAAATAAGAATTTCCATGCTTTGTTGCATTAATTGAAAAGAATCTAAAGCCACCAATAATGTTATTTCATAGTATTATTAATGATTATTCAGTGTTCAAAGTTATTTAATGGTGAACCCAAATACAAACAAAACTAGTATAACCAGATCATAATCTATTTCTAAAAATATGAATGAGTTGTTGAAACAGCAAGGAAAAGAAATCAGCATGTGTTTGTCTGTTTGTTTGCTTTTTTCCTTATGGAATTAGTGGGTGCATTTCATTCCCAAAGCCTAGCAGAGGGCAAAAAGAGCATTTTGTCATCCATTTAATATGAGTTCTGGAGGGGTGAGAAGCTGTTCCTAATTCCAACATGAAAACTTCCCCTCTGTGTTTGTCAATATGTGCACAGAGGATGGAGTGTGCAGGGTTTAACTGCAGAGTTTATCAGGGTAATGCTCTCATCACAGGAGAAATCACCGAGATTTTCAAGCCTCAAGTAAACCCCAAATTTCAAGCCTCAGATAAACCCAACCCCCACTTTGGGGAAGTGGCAGATATGCATTTGTGCTTCCCAAATCTTTGAGATTGCTGAAAATCAGACCTCTTCCATGTGAGATTAAAGAAAAGAAACCAAAGAGCATGATGTTAATGGGTAACACTAAATAATATTTGCTTAAATTGCCATGTCCTTAATTACTGTTTAATATAATGAATCTACATAATGTATAAGATTTTATTTTGATCCTTATTGATCTCTGCATTGTGTCTAAACACGCTGGGGAAAAGGAATTATAGCTGAAAAATATTACTTATGATTAAACAGTGTGTCTTACTTTAAATATCAATGTTATGGCCTCCAGCATTAGCTTGCAGTGAATAGTAGCACAGGAGTAGTTTTTCTGTTTTGTGGACTTGGACTATACTTGACATTGTCTCTACAGGTACAATCTTTGTTTATTTTCTGAAAAAACCTTTTGGCTTTACATACAGCTAACAAGAACATTACTTACACTTTACTTCCAAAATTCAGGTTCCTCTTTTTCATCCTATTAAATGGTAGCAAAGGTAAAATCTTGTGTGCCCCAAATGTAACAATTAGTAAAATGGACAGTAGGTTTGCTTTGTGGAGGACTGTTGTTCTGGTTTCTTTTCCTTTTTTGTACCTCTCTTCACAGGCATCTGGGTTTGGTCCATTGTCTCCTCTGTTATATAGGGCACCCAAGCTGGCTGTCTCAAGCCTTGCGGAGGTTGACTTGGGTCAGCTTTGTCCCCAGCAGACACGGGGTGAGTCAGCAGTCTGGGATCCTCTGCAAAGAAGTTTTGGAAGAGTCCATGACAAACATGATTTCCATTTGAAGCCAGTGAATTCAATAGGAATTTATTTTCTTCCCTAGCACAGGAAAGATCAGTTTGTTACTGAGAGATGGGAGAAAAGCATCAGCAGAAGTATTTATGTCTTGCATCTATTTATTTGTTTATCTTTTGTCCATCCCCACACTTACCTGCTTTTTTGTAGCCACCCACACTGGCCAGTCAGGAAATAGACAGTACTGCTGTGCAGCCATCTGTGAAGGGTCCATTTCTTCTGTCCAGCTCAAAATTCTTCTTGGCATTGCCAAGAGTCTGGGTTGCAAGTTTCAGTCAAGCCCTGTGCACTGCCCTCCTGTTAAGCACAGTGTAACCCCTGGTGATGGACACTACAAGGTGTCCCTCCACTCTTCATATCTTCCATAAAGCATGGGAATGGCTGTTCAGGGATGAGGCTGATGTGAATGGCCTCTTCAGTCTAGTCTGTACTAGCTGCCACTCCTCCTGAAAGGCTTGGGACAGCAGAGGTGGG
This sequence comes from Serinus canaria, assembly GCF_022539315.1. Taxonomy (NCBI): domain Eukaryota; kingdom Metazoa; phylum Chordata; class Aves; order Passeriformes; family Fringillidae; genus Serinus; species Serinus canaria. The sequence continues at coordinate 24,479,426 of NC_066321.1, forward strand.
GTTAGGGTGGATATAACCTCGGAGAGTCTGCATGTGGACTGTTGAGGAGAGGGGAGAGTTTGTCTTGCCTGCTGCTTCTGTGCTCACAGGGGGCACTCAGGGCTGGGCTCCCAGGAGCCACCAGTGGCAGGAGAAGGTGCGGCAGTAAGTGGGAGGAAGAGGAGAACTAGGGGCACAGCTCTTGGCACACTATGAGGAGACAGGGAAAATCTGATTTCCACACAGACAAGATGACCTGATGTTTCTTGCTATAGCTGGTAGAAAGCTGAGAAATCCCTTAGAAGAAAGAGTGTGATAAAATGATGGAGGGCTTTACACAAAGGCTGGCAAGCTGTAAGCAGAAGGCATACATTAATGAGAGAGAAGTGGAATTCTCATCTATTCCACCTGTGAATCCCAACTGAAGTCAGTGTGGGGAGGCCTAAATGGCAGGAATATTTGAAAACCACTGGCAGTTTAGTTATTGTCAAAAAGCTCTGAGAAGAAGTTTGAGTGGCTGAGGAGTTACACAGTCTGAATATATATCACCACAGCAAAACCCTTTAGATGCAGATGAAATTACAAGGCAGTGATAGCTGCACTACAGAATAAAATCCTATTCAAAGACTGATGTAATGCATTTTTCCACTGCAGGGCGGGAGTGAAATTTTGAGTTATTGTGTAAAGAGAGAAAGAAACTTTGGCCCTCAGGGCTGCAGTAGGAAAGATAGTGTAAAAAAAGATCATTAAAGAAAAATCCCTCCTCAAGACTTTGATGTCTATTGATGCAAGGTGCTATTTGTTCTCCTACTGAAGACAGATCTGAAAAACTCTGCAATTACTAATAAATCACTTGCAATATTGAGCAATTACCAACAATGCAATCATAAAACAGAGCAATAACTAAATAATTATATGCTTGTTAGGAGAATATGTTATTTGGCTTCTTGGAAAGAAAGGGGAAGGAGGTGAGAATAAAAAAGACAGGATATTGGATACCACACAAAGAGCAACAAAATACACTTTGCAGCCAGAATGCTGAGTAGCTGTAAATATGCAAGTCTGAATCCTAACCCTAGAGAAAATAAGAGCAAGTTTAACTACTGATAGGATTTTTTTTTTTTTTAAACAGAAAGATTTATCTGTCATCCCAAATACTGAGTATGATGTCTGGACAAGCTTTCTTCTGTCTACTGGCCATGTTCTATCCAAACCCAGTCCTGAGAGTACCAACTGTCTCAGTAGTATTTGCTTTATTACTCATCCTACTGTCAATAGGCTGCTACCCTCCCCTGGGTTCCCAGCACCTCCAAGGAGAGCACTGCTCTGCAGTCACAAAGGCACATCCATGCTGGTTACCAAGGCCCAGCTGGAGCCACAGGAAGGGAATTCACACACTCCAGAGGCAGCTCAAACCCCTGCTGATGGATGGAGGCCACTCTTTCCATACCTGGTAATGGAGGGATTGGGAGTGTTCAGACTGTAGATGTGCTGCACTGGGGTAAAAACCCCAGAGGGATGAGTGGAAAAATGGTGAATGGGAAGCTCAGGTTTCATCAGCAGAAACTAATTATGATGGTAGAGAGAGAGAGAGAACATTGCTGTTGTTTAGATTTTCCCCTTAATAAATCTGTGATTATTCCAAAAACAGCTGGAGAAAACATCTGCATAAATGAATTGCTTCTTGGAAGGAAAGGTGTTTATCAGTTACCATAATTCAGGCTGATATGCCATTGGCTTGGCTTACTGGTGTTCAGCTGCTGCCTTAGGTGTGAAAGCTGGAATATGATGGAAAAGCATGAAGATTTTGAAATGATTTTGGGAAATTCTGTGAAGTGCTGTAGAAGCAGAAAGCACACTATGTACTGTATACACGAAAGAAAAATATCTGTTGTTGAAGAGATCAAGAAACCATAGCTGAAGGATTTTGGATATGTTCAAGGATTAGGGGCCATCTGGAAAAAGGATCATGCGAGGGACTGTCTATGGTAAAACATTAAAGGAAAGGCAGGCTGCTGTGCATGCCTGACCCAGATAGTTTTGTAGGCACAGTCTACATAAGTAGAGCACAATTTATGAAGCAGGCTGGAGACTGATACTCCTGTAAAGTACAATGTCATTCTTGGAATATCAAGCAATCCTTTTCAAAAGTGACGGCAAAGTCCAAGAGGAAGGCAGAGGGAAGTAGGCTGTGAGTAGTAGGAGAGCCCAGACTCCAGTAGCCAAGGGCTATGCTCCCTTCCTCCTCCTGAACAAAGGAAAGGAGGGAGGGCTCTGCTCTAATCCTCCTTCTGGCATGCATTTTAAATAAATCCATTGTGATCAGGGGACGGGAACAGACACTTACACACCCTCCTCCTTCCGCAGCTGAAGGTAATGCAGCTGGCAACAGGCACAGCATCTCTTTCCACCGAGTCCTCTCTCCTCCCCGCCCTGTTCCTAAAGCGATTGATTTGTGATCTCAGAGACCAAAATTTCCTCTCTCTTTGACATTCCCCAAGGCTGATCTGGTCTGGGAGCCCACAGGTTTTCCATGCTTAGAGCAAATCTTTCAGCTTTGGGGAATGAATGGGTAAAAACTTCTAGCATCTGTAGCTCATATGACTGGACAGTATAAATTAGCATGAAAGGAAGAAAGGGAAAAAGCAAGAGAAAGTAAACAGAAAAACAGAAAGCTGAGAATTGATGAGAATCTTTTTAAAAGCCTGCACCTTTAGCTGTGATGTAAATGGTCTTCTCATGGATTTTGTGCTGAAACAGACATTTAAAAATCACATATATTAATTAAAATTATAGATACTGGCCAGATTACGACCCATACAGATGTTGCCATTAGCAGTCACAAAAACAATGGCTGTAAACAAAAACAAAACAAAACAAAAACAACTAATGAAGGCCAAAGGAAAAGAAATGAGTGTTAGAAGCTTGAAATAAACAGAATCTAGAAATTACATACTCTTAAATAGAAGCCAGTGGTGGCCCTTGAAAGCTCACTTTTTTCTCTTGGATAATCAAAGGCCATATTGTGCCTTTAGGCACAGCTTTGAGTAAGGAGAGATGAATAAATTGCATTGCTACAGGAGTAGCCTTAGGGTGGGAAGAACAGAGAGCCGGTGTAACACCCCCTTGCTCAGATCAGTAAGCAAAGGCAGCTCTGCTGTGCAGCAATTCCAAGCCACCCTGGGAGGTGAGCAGCACTCTCCTAAGGAAGGGTGACAGTGTTGGTGTCAGAAGAGAAAATCATCACTATAAAGCTGTCATGGGACATGAGAGCATTCCATGGATATGGGCTCTAAAACACATGTTAAACACAGGATGTTTGGTATCAGAACTAATTTGACAGACCCCAAGATCTTAACCTAAATATCCTTGATCAGTGCTGTAGTAAAGCCTGTAATAAAGAACCTTCATTTTCTTCTCTAGCTTAAGAAGAGAATTTCTGCTGTGCAACTGTGAAAGATTTTTGTCCACAAATCCTGTGAGGAAAAAGTTAAGCCTGAGTGATTTTTCAGGGCAGCCTATGTGCTCCTGCATAACCTCTACTTACCATATACCCTGTTTGTACATTTTGCTGCCTGGAGGATGAGCAAGATTGTCATGGAGAGGTGGCTCAGACCAAATCCCAGGTGATAGTACACAGCTGATATTATCACAGAGTTCATAAACCTCTAGTTTGAGTTTAGGTGACGGTGGAGAATTAGGGATAGTCCAGAGCTGGGTGTGCTTTCTACCATCTCACTGCCTGATAACATTCCCTATCACAAAACATGTCTCCCACACAGTGCTGTGTCTTTCTGTGCTGTTGCAGAGCAGAAGAGGATGTTTGTCCTTCTTGGATGTCCTGGAGAAACATCTTGTTGATCCTGGGCAAGATACACCACAGAGCAAGAATGAAACTCTGATGAAGTAATAAATGGGACTTTAGTGTTTGTGGTCATGAACCACAAAATCCCCCTTCATGCCAAATGAGGTGGAGATTGGAGTGAAGCAGAATTTAGTTGTCAAAGTGAAAACAGTGAGTAAGATTATTTTGACATATGTGAACACAAATAAAAAAGAAATCTAGGATTCTATCCACCTATGCTTTTAAGTCAGCTTCAAAAGGCTTTTCTCTCTGTGTCCTACAGATTGTATCACAAAGGTGTTTACATAACTTTGTGGCTGAGGACCATTTTGAAGAAGTCTTTAAACATGTAACTTTTATACATAATTCTCTCCTAGGGCTTTATTAAGGTTTTCCTTCCCCTCTGGATTTCTCTGAACATACCTTTGGTTTTTTTAGGGAGTAATTTCTACACCTGCCAAACTTTTAAGAATGTTAATATCCTTTGGACCAATTGAGACAGAGCCATCTCCTGCCCACACTGTAAACAGAGCTTGTTATCAACAGCTCTTATGCTTAATTAACTGTAAACAAATCATTATCAGATGAGCAAAACATTCCTTTCCACACTGCGGGGTGGGGTTGGGCCCTCAGTGTTCAGCTCTCCTGCACTCAGCCTTTTCTCCTGCAGGCTGCCCCGAACCCGGGCTGCCGAGGGAGCTGAAGGATGCCCAGGCTCTGAAGGATGCCAGCAGGGGTTGGTGCAGCCCGGCTGGCTGCCCGGCTCAGGGCAGGGCTGGAGCAGTGCAGTCCTGGAGCACCAGCAGGGAGCAGGGGTCCCTGCTCATCCGAATTCTGCCTAAACTAATGGAAAGTGGAGTTCTCCCATCTGGTTCCAGACTTTTATTTTGATATTACAGGGGATAGAATACTGGATATTCAAGCACGCTCTTCTTTCATATCCTTATAAAGTACAGATATTAAAAAAAAATGTTTTTCTTGAGCTAAATCAATATAGTTATATGAAGAGAAAGAAAATCCAGGGTGAACTAGGGGTGGCGTCATGAATGGAAACTGAGAATCATCTTCCTTTGCAAGTCTCACAATTTCTTTATTTATTATTTCAACTTTAAATTAGGTTCAAATTCAAACTTTAGTGAGAACTTGATGTTATATAGATTGTAAACAGATCTTTTATATTGTATTTTAAAAAATTCTACTGCATTTTCCAAGAATATTTGTTAGTTTTCTTTCCCTTTATTCACCAACATTGTACCACTGAGACTTGGCAGTGAAAGTGGTTTTATTGATTTTCATTATTCAAGCTGAGAGAAATGCAAAATATAAGCAGCAGAAATTATGACCCTTTTTGCCTCTAGTAATTGAAGGGTTTACTGGTAACAACATTCAGTAGGGAGCAAACAAATACATTTTACTGTGTTGCCAGAAAAAAAGTTTGAAAAATCACAAACCAGATCTCCAGGGATTATGAGATTGATTTAAATGATAAAGTTTTTTTTTATTTTCTTTTTATATGGTTCAACTTTATCTCCAAATCCATTCCAGTCTTTGAAACCCCAGGAAAAAACATTCCTCCAGTAATAACATCTTAAGGCTCTTTTAGGGCTTTTTCAAGTTCCTGAACTCAGATTGAATGCATTCAATGGTTTATTAATGGCAGAAAAAGGGCTGAGCCAGTAGTACTCTGGGAGCATCTTCTTTGGCAACCCTGGCTCCTGATGTCAAATATGAATTGTCTAATGGGTGATGGTGTAGGAAGGAGACACTGCTCAGAGCCAAAAACTAAAGGTCGGCACTTGTGTTGTCTTGTTAGCAGCAAAACTAGGAAAAATTCCTTTGTGTTTTTAAGCAGGTTGCTTAACCAGTCCATGTCTGCTGGCACAGTGATTACAAATCTTCACTGACAATTGCTGCTTGCTTTGGAATCTTTAGATAAAGCCTCACAGATAAAAAAGCAAAGTGCTGATTATCTTTATTGCAATTTCCAGTTATAGTAGAGAAAGTGTAAGAGCCATTCTTGCAACTTAGAAAAGTATGATTTCAGAAGTTTTAAATTCTACTCCTCTGGCTGGCACTGTGGGAAGGAACAGTCAGTAGGGAGGGCAGGGATGTTAGTGGGGCTGTTTTGCTGGCACAGCACCTGCCCATCAGGAAACTGCCAGCAGTACCAATGTGACCAGGTCAGGCACAGAGCTGTGCCCACCCTGCTGAGGAGCTGTGCCCACCCTGCTGACCTGTGGAACATCACAAGCCAGACAGGAGCCCTGTGCTTTCACGTGGAGGGCTGACCCAGCATAAGGGATGTTGTAAAGTGAGCTTACACCAGCTCAGCACCTTGTGTGGTGTCTGTGGAACTCCCCATTAAGCGCTCAGGAGCTCAGGAACTGAGTGTACAGATGTGACAGCCCACAGCCTGTGTGGAGAAGAACCAGAGGGGACAGCAGACCAGTCAGCTGTAGGACAAACTCACAGGAAAAGTGCAAGAAATCAGCTGAGGTAATCATTCAGGCAAAGAACTTACTGTGGTTGATGAAAGTGGAGGTCTTGTCCACTCCCCTTCTGCTCCCAGCTGTTGGGCCCTGCCCTGCATGGCCTTTGCTTGCCAACAAAGCAGAAAACAATGTTTTCCTTTTTCCTGTGTTAGTTTTCTACCAGACTTATGTGCTGAAATGGCTCACAGAGATATCCAAGAAGCATCAGGTGGGAAAGGATGAGGGAAAGGGAGGAAGGCAAGAATAGTAAACCTCAGTGACAATGACTTGCTAAATCTGCTCATCCCCTCTCATGAAACTGATACCTGAATGTTATGAATATTATCTCATGGATATGTATTTGTGTCTGAAGCTCATAGCCAGGCTGCCTGCAAAGTACTGTAACCTGATATAAATCAAGAGAAAAAGGCTGCTGTCATGCTGTGCCATGTTCTCCCTTGGGCCAGCATAGGCTTTAAACCCCATTACAGAACTGAGTTCTGATTTATCTTGATTTTCTGGTTTCTGCAGAACTGATTTGGCTGAAAGTTAATCTGGCAAAAAAATTAATTTCCACAGCATCTCAATGCACAGACCTACAACTGTGTGTGCTGGCACATGAAAGGGAATGGACAGGAACAAACAGCTGGAGCCAGGAGGGAGAGGGAGCAGAAGTCCTCCTCTGGGGGGCAAAGCCAGTTTATGCTGCTTACAACATTAGCTGGATGATGATCTACTTCAAATGAAATATGATTTAGATTTCTGTCACAGAATCAAGCAGGCAGGTCCTCCTAAATGCACAAAAGTATAGTAAAAACAAGACCACATTATTAGTCAGTTTTAAAAGCTGCTGTGTTTTACTCTGAGTAAGTTTAAATTGGACATAAAGATGAGATGCTGATGACTTGATTCTTAGAGATTTTGTGTGCCCAACAAGAAGTGGGTTTGGAACTTTGGGATTTGGAAGCCTTCAGCTCACAGAGGTCCATGAGGTATTTTTTTCCAGGAGAGTATTTTTGGTCATGATTCCTGATGATCATATTCAGGAGCAAATGATGTAGGGGTCTGATAAGTAAAAATTACTCTCTTCTCTCTTTCACCATATTGCAACTCATGCAAGTTTCTTAAGAAGTTTGAATTCTAATTCAACACTCCTGGTCCTCCCATATTTGGCCTCTTAGCTGTACAGATATGACAGCTTTCCTTGTCACTCTATTACCTGCATTGGAGGAACTTGCTTTTGGAAAAGTGTTCCCTATCTCTGAGGAAAAAAATCGTCAACTCTCTGATAGAAGAAAGGGTTTCTTTTCAGAGAGTTGTACAGGCTGAAGTCTCAGGGATAGTTACAGGTAAAACCTTGATATGTAGGTGTTAATTGTTACCAGATGGCTTCAAAGACTTTCAGACTGTTTCAGCATAAACAAATGTGTAATTCACCCAGAACACAATAATGTCTTATTAGCAATACCATGCATAACTTTCAAACAAACACATGCAGACAGTAAACACACTGGTGATTCCTCTGTAACCTTTTCTCACTCCCCCTTGTTGATGTGTGATAATTAAATACAATCTCAGTTTCTGTAAGATACTAAGCACACACATTTAAAGACAACCTTTTATTTCCTTTCTTTCTGGAACAGCTATAGGTCCTTACAGACTAATCATAGACACTTTGAAACCTGCTGCTTATGCTTCAGGTATGGTGTTGGGGGAAAAAGTTTTTTAATTTTTTTTTTCAGATATATCAGTTGCTCTAGCACAACACACTTTCTCTGTCAACAAGCTCCACCCAACTCCAGTTACAGTGCGTATCACCTGCACTTTTCAGAATTGGAGGAAAATGAAAATCATACCACAGTTTTTCCTCAGTGTGTCAGACTTGCTTATAAACAGAGAGGGAGAAAGGAAGAGAGAAACAGAAAGAGAGACAGAAGCCTTTACATTCGTAGTCCATTATTAACCTAACTAACCAAAACCATACAAGAACAGGGACCCAGGCTTCCCACCAGCACGTCAGCAGCTGAACTAGCTGAACTCCTCCTGCCTCCTGCTCCCTCTGATTCAGCTCTGAGGATGCTGAGTGGGACTTCTCCTCCTTATCATTGCTCAGGAGCAAAGAGGGAAATGAGGAGCTTTTGCTCTCTACCCCAGGTACTCCTGTTTCTCCCTCCTTAAAAACCCAGCTTACAGAACTGGCTAGGAGTTATACCAAAGCTTCCCTCTTTCTCCTCCTTGATTCCTTTTCATGTGTAACACTTTTGTGGCCTATCTGACTTGCTGGTCCTTCCAGCAGTTTGCAGGAATGTCCATTTAACATGATGAATGCTAACAGTGGTGCTGATCCACGAGAGGCCATTGACACCATTGAAACCTCTGCTATTGGGAGCCAGCAGTGAGCTGGCTTGGGGCTGAGTTGGCAGGAACACAGTGGTATATCTGAAATGGGCTGACTCCAGGGAACCAGGTGCCCCCAGCACCATCCTAGCTGCTCAGGAGGTGTTTCTGACCTACAAGCTGTGCTATCTTACCCACAGTGTTTTCTGAAGAAAGAGAAAATCCCTGTTTCTTTGTATTGCTTCTTTGTTCCTGGAGGAAAAAGGAAAGTAATTTTTCTATGGCTCAAAGCATATGGGATGCACATTTGTTCACTTGCACATGCAAACACACGTACACACCCAGGAAAAGTTCTATATATGGCTTAATAGATTATTTCCCTGTGACTTGCTCTGAAATGCTGCAGGGTGGTGGCAGACACTTCTGGGTTTGAAAAGGCAAGGAGGAATTGTTTTCTACCTGCATCAGTCCCACACACCACTACTGCCTGTTCCTAAGGAACCAGGATGAACTTTCCACTTGCTGGAGTTTATGTGGTTCTGTCCTCATCTCATCCCAAAACCTCTCTATTCACTTCAACCTTCAGCTTATGCTGTTCTGGCCCACTTCCACTGCAACATCTCTGGTACTGTCATTTGGTTACGTCACACAGCACAGGGCTTGGACTGCCTGTTTGAATGCTAATGTGAACTGGGGGCAGTTTTACTGCAGTAATAGTCCCCTTGTGCTGTGTGATGTCATGCTGTGGTTTAGAGGTATTTTTATACTGCCTTTGCTTTGCAGTGATTTTCAGTAATACAGATCTTGGTGGGTAGATTGATCTATTATGATTGTAATGGCATTGAGTATTTGTGCTATGTTGTATGTGGTCTAGAGGTAGGTAAGATGTAGGGAGCGCTATTTGGTTACCAAGAAGTACAGAAAAGTGTACTTTGCAGAATAGCAGATGTTTGGGGAGTGCTGCAGAGCCTCACATCCCATTTTGCAGGTTGTGTGACTTTGCTATACCACGTCTTGAAGAGTATGGGCTGTCAGTGTATCGGGGTGATGGGTTTCTCTGCGTGTTGTGTATCCCTAAGAGCAGATGCGGTGCTTGGGAGCGCCTGAAGGTCTCTGTGTGGTGTGGAAAGGTGCGCGTGAGGTCTCGTGTCAGTCTCTGAAGTTCGGGGAGGGCAGCTGTGTGCAGGTGTTTCACAGCTTCCTTGGGGCAATGTCTGTGCTGCAGCACCGAGCAGGTTGGGCACACTTTCTCTCTTAGGTGTATTTTGTGTGCCACGGGGCCTGCTCGAAGAGCGAGGGATGCTCTGTGCCTACCGCGGTCCAGCCCAGCGCCGTGCCGGAGGGAGGGCTGCTCGGCCAGCCGGGCTCACAACTTTCCGCGCCCGGCAGAGCCCCGCGCTCCAGCCGCAGCATTTCGCGCCGGTGGCTGCTGCCGCGGACCGGACTGGCTGCTGCGGCGTGGGTGCACCCTGGATGCCCGCTCCGCACAGCGCAGCGTGCAAGGGACACCCATCCTCCGGCCGCACGGCAAGGGCGCCGCTGCCCGGGGCGCTGACCCGCGGCCCCTTTAAGCCCGGCCCGGCGCTCCGTGCCCCGGGCGACCGCCGTCGCCGCCCGCGGCCGCCCCGCCCGGCCCGGCCCGGCCCGCGCCTCCCGGAGCGCCGCGCGGGGCGGGGCGGGCACGGCGGAAGGAGAGGCCGCGGCCGGGCCTCGCTGCCGGCGCTGCCCGCGCTCCGAGGCGCAGCCCCGCGGGAGCACCTGCCGCCCGCCCCCGTGGGGCCGCCGAGCCGCACCTGCCGGCGCTGCCGGGCCGGGCCGGGCGCCGTTCGTGGGCGGGCAGGGCGGGCATGGCGGCGCGCTGAGATGAAAGTGACCGTGTGCTTCGGGCGGACCGGCATCGTGGTGCCCTGCAAGGACGGGCAGCTCCGCGTGCGGGACCTGACCCAGCAGGCGCTGCAGCGCTACCGCAAGGCCCAGGAGAAGGTGAGGGGCGGCCGGGCCGTGCGCGGAGCCGGCCGGGGTGAGGGGCGGCGGGGGGAAGGCCCGAGGCCGGCGCGGGGCGGCCGGGCTGGAGGGGCGCGGAGGGGCGGGTGGGCTGCCGGGCCCGGCGGCCGCGGGGACACGGACACTGTCGCCCTGCCTGAGTGCCCCTGCCAGGTACTTTGTGTGAGCAGCTGATGCCGGCGGGCGGGGAGCGTGTCGCGCTCAGCTGCCCAGCCAGCATGGCTGTTACTGCTGTGCGTGTTGACTAACAAACTTGAAACAGACAAGAGCATAACAATAAGTCAGTTCCATTCAAGCTTGTGTTTTTCTGGTATCAGCTGCCTGGTGAGGTGCTATCTACATGGGAAGGTGATTTCCTTTACATGAAAGGAGCTCTTAAGTTTTTCTTTGGCTTAGCTAATTGAGCATAAAAATATTTTTCTTTTTGTTTTTCTCCAAGAGGCAGGTGCTGAAGGCTAATGGGGTACTGTTCAGTGTTGATTAAAGGCCTAGTGTTGCAAACAGTGCTTTGTGAAAGAGGTTACAAGCCCTGAATGAAGGACTTGCAGTATTGTGTTCATCTTCCTAAAACGTCTGAGTAATGTACAGCCAACATCATAAGGGCTCTGTTTTGTGACGTGCTAGTTTCTTATGGGCCCAGTCAACTGTTTGATATCCTGGATGCAAAACTGGAAGTAAATTCTTGTTCTTGCAGATTTAGTTCGAGAAAAACTTTCTAGTGGTATGTTAAATACATTATGAACAGCTGAGACTGATCTAGTAGAGATTGCTGTGGTTTCCATGTTGGTCCTTCTGAGTAAATGTCCTGCTTTAACCTGCCTTAGGACACATAGAGCTTGACAAATATTTTGTGTCAGAAGTAGTTTTTCCTAATGATGCTGTGTGTAATAACTACAAAATCTTCGTAGAATTCTTGGTGCTGTTAGAGTCAACAATTGGTGAGATCTTTTGCACTGAAGTGTAGTTGAGAGTACTAAAATGTGCCTTCAAGAGATGGGCTTTATCAGAATCAGAATTACTTTCATCTGTGTTGAATTTAGAAATTTACAAATTGATTTCAGCTTTTGATTTGTGCTTGTGATGACATTGAAATTAGTCTCATGAGGATGGCTTAAAGGTGGCCTACAAAGCCTTTGTGTAAGTATTTCAAATCCCTTTCCTCCCCTTTATTTTTTTAAATTCTTTTAGAAAGAAGTAGAAGGGTGCTTACCTTTCTAGGTGAAGCCCTGACTGTTCTAGAAGGCTCAATAAGCAATTACAGGATAGAAATTCCAACAATGTGAGAAAGCTTCAGATAAACGCCAGACACTTGAGGTGTACTACAGTTCTGATGAATTTGTAACCAATTTGCTATTAATTAGTATGTAAAGATTTTTTTTTTATGCCTAGTAATAATCTCCTATGTTCTCTTATGCCCTTCAGGTGTGAGGTCAAAATCATCAGCCTTCTTTATTGGACAGCCAGAGGCCAGAGTCCCTGTTTCTGACCTTGTGGTTCATGTGTCTGACCTTGTATTTCTTCCTTTGCAAATAAGCTTGGTGTTTTTTTTTTTTTTTGGGCTTATTTCCTTATAGAAATGTTGAGTTCCTTATTCTGCATCATAGGTGGACAAAGTGGGTATGGGCCAGTTTGTTCAAAAATTGTTGAAAACTTTGAGTAATGGAGCTTCAGAGCTAGAGTTTATACAAGGGTGTGTAAAGAGGCAGAGGGGGCAGCAGCCTAAGGACTTGAAAAGCAGAATAAGTTTTCATTGAAGTCACTAAAAAAAGTTTTATATCTTGTGCATCCTCTCTCCCTCCCCCCTGCTCCCTGGAAATGTAAACAGTTCTGTTGTAGTGCTTTGATTAGCTGGCTTCCAATCTACAAGGTTTGCAGTGCAATGGGCCAAAAAGATAAATTTCTTCTTATCTTGACAAGCATCATTCAGCATTACATTGCTTTCCAGGGGGAAAATTTGGGGTTGGTTAAATAGATCATACAGATGTCTCAAACAATTAATTTTATTACCTTTTGGAGTAGTTTTTGTCTGATGTAACATGATGGGTTGTGTGTTTTGCCACTTTCCTTCTCTTTGCTCTTTCTAAAATTAACTTTTAGGAAGTCAAAAAATGTAAAATCTTACTGGGAATGGGATTATCTCAAGATAATCAGCTAAAATGTGCTGTGAGGTGTGCACATAAACAGGTTTGTGCTAAAGATAACTGAATATTTGTTTTTCTTTTCAAAATATTTAGAATGTTTGGAATACTTTGTGACAGAATGCTGCTCTTTCTGTTGGCATGTTAAGCGTTCTTTTTGTAAGTTTTTGAAGCGTTAAAATGTTTTAAAAGAGCTAAGTGGAAAATTTTATTGTTAAAGTGCCTGAAGTATTTGAAGAGGGAGGGAGAATTGATAGAAGGAATATCTTTCATAGTTGTAGAAGGGAAAATGAAAAAGGTAGCTAGGATACAAACTTTAGGAACTTTTATTAGTTATGGGACTGTCAAATACCACAAAAATATTTGAGAGGCTCTGAATTTTGGGAGTTGTCCTGGAAGTCTAGTTTTGCTCTTACACTACAGTCACTTGTCTGGCAAAGGGGAAGATACAAGATTAGACCATTAATTCATGTATATTGTTAAATATTTGAATGCATGTATACAAATAAAAATTTTTTGATTGGTTTAAACTACTTTGCACTTCTTTATATTTGTAATGAGAGGAAAGTTGATGCAGTAAGTGATTAAGTCTCTGGTTTCTGTGAGACTTTTGGTAGATATCTGAGAACTTGGTGGGCAGTTGCTTATTGTAGCCTTTTGTGTTTCCTTAGCAAATTTTATTTGGTTTTTTGACAGGACTGTGTTGGCAAGGTTTGGTCATGAAAGCTCAGTTGCCTCAATTAATGAAGTTGCTTTGTTAACTGAACCAAAACACTGGAGCAATTTCAGTTGAGAAATCAGACAGTAATTATTTCTCGATGCTACTGAGTTTAGTGGCTTTTAGTGGTACTGTAGCAGTTCCTCAAGGGCAGATCCTGTCTGAGTCACTGGAGGATACAATACCTGCCTGGAATTAAGAACTTTTTATTACAGTATCAACTAAGAGATTTCTGTGGTCTAGAATTTTGTGATGTGAACAGTCATAGATGTTTAAGAAATTGTTTCTCAATCAGCTGCATTGTGAGGATTGTAAATAATTTTCAGGGAAGTTACTGTCATCTCAAAAAAGTGACTTGAGCAGAAGGAAGTTTGCTGGAACTCTTGTGACCCAGGATCTGCTCTTGTTGCTGTTAAGTAATGTACATTAAGGCTTCCTGCTGACAGGTAGATACAGTAGGATTAATGATTCCTTATCATCAGCCCAGCCCCTAACTTGATATTGTGGTGCCTTGGGGAGCAGTTGTGTGTCATCTGTTGCATTTAGGATTCTTTGCTTGAGTGGGAACAGATGTACTGCAAAAGAGTTGAGTTACTGTGCCTGATCCTGTGTTTGCTTCTCTGTGGCTGTAAGACATAGCCTTGGATGCAGGTCCCTGTTGATTGTTTTCCAGTCAATTGTCAGAGACTTTTTTCCCCCTCCCCCAAGAATATGAATGAGAGGAAAAAGAGGAGTTCTAGGTCAGCGTGGGAGGGTTTCATGGGCTCTTGTCATGTTTGGATTTGCATGGTCCTGTTGAATGCAATTCCTTAAAATGCAGTGGGGATAAATGCACTCAAGGTAGATGCTCCGTTGTGCTCACTTCTCTCCCTTTGGAAATGCTGTTCTCCCACATTTGAGGCAACAGTTGAATTTGCAGCTTTGCAGTGGAGCCCTGGCTCAGCTGGAGATCCCTGCTTGCTGTCTCTCAGGCCTTGAATGTTGTCTGCCTTGAAAGTGATGTCTGCCTAGGGAAATGAGGCTAGCGAAGTGAAATCCACTGTGGCTTTTCCTTAAGCTGCTGTGAAACTTTTCTGAGGAAAATGTGTAAAACATCTTGCTACTCCAGATGTTCTTTATCTCTCTGGAGGAGCCAGAGACAGGGAAGTGGTGGTTATCATCTGTGTGTTCATTTACTAGTGTTTGCATATATGGCACTTACCTGCATGGCTTGATTAAAATGACTGCTTTGGCTGTCTGCAGTCTTGTTCTTGGAAGCCAGCTGAGTGGGTGGCACATGGAAGTTGTGTAGTAAAATTAATAACCACTGCAATTTGTGGTTTTAAAATTTGTCACTTTAGGCACAGTTAAATTCTTGATTAGCTCACTCTCAACAGCCTTTGTGAGCCTCCTTTGGGAATGGACAGACAAATATTAGTTGCCTTGTCTTCCTGGAACTTGATCTCCACTTGTAACAGGAGTGAGTCTTTCCATTCATGAGAACATACAGAGGGCATCCAGTTAATCCTGAAATGGTGATGAGAATTTTGATTTGCAGTCAGAGTGAGCAGGAAGCAGTTAGATAGTAGGTTAATTCAAGAATGGTGTGGTTTTAATTAGAATGAGAAAAAATTGGTGATTTGGGTTGTATTGATGATCTTTCCCAAATTAGATACATTTAGAGAGCTAATGCTGCAGGTTGATTGTTTGTTGATTGTTATATAATTTTGTGTGTTCTGCTAATAAAATACTTTCTCAGTTTCTTTCTGTTCCTGCTCACTGACCACATGACAATTAGTGTTCTGGAATTAGGTATTGCTGTTGTAAATCAGCCAGCAAACAGAAGGAGCACTAAATGTTTTTGTAGTTTCTCTAACTATATTTGGGATAGGGAGAATGACAATTTTTTTTTTTACTCTAATGCTTACAAAAGATATTTGCAAAACCAGAAGACTTTTTCAGAAGATATATGTGAAAAGTTTTAAAAGTACTTTTTTATGATATTTTTTTCTGTTTTGGGCAAATTGTAAGTATTTAGTCCTTTATAAAGGCAGAGTAATAAAGTTGTATTTGTGTGGCTCTTGTGTACTTCTGTCTTGGACCTTGTCTCTAGGTTTGGTATTTTTCCATATCCCAGTTTGTCTTAGTTTCCTCTAATAGGGATGGGGTGAATCCATAATTTTATTTTTTACCAAAACAATTTAAGCTCTGTCTTCAAGTACTTTTTTTTTGCTAGAAATTATTTTAACTTTTAATTCCCTTATTTTATTTCATATGCTTAATCAGCTACACTATGTTAAAGGGCTTATACATTGTTTTGGTAACTGATACATTTCAATGAACAGCTTGATTATCATTTCTACATTCAGCCTTTGGAGTTGTCACCATGATACTGTACCAAAAAATGAGAATAAAACTTGATATGCTGCTTTCTCATTACTATTGTATGAGTTTGAGTAACTGACTGATATATAGGAATACAGGCTATTTGAGTAGGGGAAGTAAAGAAAATGGAAGGAGACAAATGAATTCAGAAACTCCTTATTGACTTAAAACAATAGTGGTGATATTTCACTGAGGTTGGGAACATCTTTCGAGTGGCAGAACTTTGGGTTAAAAGTTTTAAAATTTTAAAATCTTAAAAATTTTCTGGATCACTTCTACAGGGACCCAGAAAAATGGAGAGTTAAAAAGTGACAGCCTTTTAATCACTTTTGTGTTAAGTGTCTGCTGCTGTTTTGTATCATAGCCACTAATGTTGAGGTAATGAGATTTTTGGTAGATTTTCTGGCTCCTTTTCTCACAGGTGTTTATAATCTCTACAGAAAAACTGCCATTGAATTAAGATTTGTCATAGGAAATGTCTTCTAGGACATTATGTACTTACCTAACATGGAAAAAAAAGTTTGATCCCCTTTTTCCTTATAAGAAGTTGGCTATTGTCCATAATGGGCTTCTGGCTGAATACTGAGTTACCTGATGTTAATGTGTTTCAGGGGAGCTCAGTTGAAGGGTAGAGCTGGATAAAACGCTGGAATTCAATAGGCAAAATCAGAGTAACCTGTCCTGGAAATACTGCAGGTCAGACTTCTGTCTGTGTGATAATACTGAGTGTCTGTTTTTTTTCTCCCAGATCATGTCTATCAAGTTCTGAACACTAGTCAGCTGTTGTTAATTGAGATACAGCAAAGATTTGTGTAGTAACTGAATGTTAAACCAGTCATAGGACGAAACCACTAAAGAGCAGTACAGAGTTCTAAGTAGTGGCTGATTGCTGTTGTTCTTTGCCAAGTTGAAGATGAACTCTGAGTAGACTTGTAGGAATTTGTGAAGAAGGAATTCAAACCTCAAGTGGTATTTCTGGCATGGGATGGAACTGGGAGGTGCTTTTGCTTGCTGCATAAAATGCAGTTTTAATGGTTTTATTTGCTTAAGTATCTGAAAATGGAGGGTTGTGGTCTGCTGATATTTTCTGAAAAACATAATGTTTTTAGTTTAACAAGATACAGTCATTTGGCCATAATGTTTTATGTTGTGTGACTTTACTTTCCTCCTTACTCATTCAGTATGATAGGTCAGTGGAATTGCAACATACTGTGCTGTCTGGCATCCTGCTACTGAAGCAGCAGATTTCCTCCCCCGTTGAGCAAAACATTCTTTAGGCTTTCCTAATGATTCTAATGTCAGAACTGCAGCTTTCCTAGGCATGAAGACCTATTGCTTCATTATTATAAACTCCCTCTAACCCCCTATAAACATGCCTGTGTTTCATCCTTAATAAATATGGTAACGCCAAAGGTCTTGAGCAATTAGTATCATTGAAAACAGATTCTGCTTTGTATTTTTATATTCCATTATTGCATCTTATCCATAAGGATATACCCATTTTATGTCAGGGAAGTGACTGAACAGAAATGACAGGCTAATGTGAATGGCTTATTGATAGAAATTGTCTTGTAAATTCTACTGGAGGAAACAGTGCCCTGAATACATTGTTAACTGAGGAAGCTGCTTCGTATGAGAAATTTAGGAAATCACCATGTTACAAGAACTTTTGGGAAAAAAGCCTCTGCAGTATTTGTGTAATATTGTCATTACTAAAAGCATTTTTTGTTACCCTCAGGTTATATGTTGCTGTAGCCTTCTCATCAGTACTTTATTACTTCCATAGGATTACTTCAATAACTTATTTGTTAAGAGAACTTAGGGTTATAACAAATTACTGTTTGCACTGGATGAGACTTTTTTGGACTGTTTTCCTCACTTTAAAGAGAAGGTATGTAAGATTTGATTTTCTAAGTGTTTGGGTTTTTTTCCTCTTTATGCCTAATCATTGTGCTAGAGACATCTCCATTAAGGGAACTGTTGTAATGTTTTAATGTAATCAGAATGTCTCTTGTTTCCAGTGTAAACCTGTAAATGTTATGTCACCACTAAATACACCCATTCAGAACTGATGACTTGGCTTTCTTGTGGCAGGTGCCACAGCACTGTTCAGGTGCTTGGCTCACTCTTGTGATACTGCCAAGGTGGGAGGTTCAGACCAGTTGCTTGTTGGTTTCATGAGAATGCAACATTTGTTGCCACAAAGAGACTTCTTAACTCAGTGTTTTTCTTTGTTGGCTGTTGTGTGTATGGAAAGAAAACTACAGAATGCTTGAATGAACATGCTTCTTGTGACCTATAATAAGGATACCATTGGAATGAAGGGTAGGGAGGAAGATGTACTCTGCAGAGACTGAGAGTTGGAATCACAGAATGCAGTCTGATGGGTAGAAGCTAACAGCTGGCACTGGACTCACTCCTTTTCCTGGCTAGGGATTTGACCTCAAAGATGAGGCTCCATCGAGCCAAATGGTTTTGCAGTACAGCTTGTCTGGTGGAATAGAATGTTTTTCTGATTACCAATAAAATCCTGTCTATTAGTAAATCATAATACACACCCTCCCTATCATTTTCCTTTACAAAAATGCAGTAATTCCTCAATCAGTAGAAGAAAATGGAATGCTTAAAGGAGAATTACATGCAATCCAATGAACAGAGACCTGCATTCCTTGAAAATGGTGTGGCTTTATTTTTTTACTTTGACTAATCAGTTTCTCTACTTGTATCTCATTCCTAAAACCTTGAAAGACCTTCACATTTTTGTGGAAGATACTATCTCATCAATCCATCAACAGCTGAGTAGGTCTTTATTGGCAAACCTAAACATCTAAGTTATAGATTCTCTGAGAGGAGACAAAAAAAATCCTTTATATAATCATCTCCTGTTTCTTTGATTGACAATGTGCAGTTCAAATAAGAGTAGGTCCAGCTCAAAGAAGTTATAATTCAGCAGGTCTCTGTTTGAACCTTTGAAGGAGACACAAGTCATAAATCCTGGTGGGTTAATCCTGTGTATATGGTGTATTTGTTAGATACATATCCTCTGTGTATGGTGTATTTATTCTGTATTCAAACCCTGGAGCACCCATTTGTAGGCCATTTTACAGGTAAGGATTATTTTTTATACCTGCTCTGTAGCTTGCCCTCTTGGCTGGTATGCCAGGGGAATTGGCAGACATCAGTGTGTCTTTATCAATTTTGGTGATGTCCATAGTAAAGTAGCTCCCTTTTTGTTTTTCTCCTCCAAGTTTTGAGGCCATTCAGTCTTTCCTAGCCTTTGTTTATACTTTTTGTTAGTCTTGCAGTGCTGGATGTCATTAATGGTGGTAAGACCAGAATTTCATGGTGAAGATTTGGGGATAATTCCACGAGTTTTCCATGTTTTAAAGAGTTGTACTGCTGCTGAATGTAGGCACCATTTACTTTGGTTCCTGTAGGTCACGCATTTTTTTATTGAATGCAGTTCATTGTGGTGCAGTTTTCCTGCTTTGCCCAAAATGATGTTGATAATTTTTTTAAAAAATCCACTGTGATACTCGTTTGGTGGGTAATATTTTGAGTGTTAGAAAGATTTCTACTAACATTCTCTGCTTGGCAATTCTTATTTCTAGGCACAAGCCAGAAGTGTAACAAGACTACAAATTTAAAGCTCTAAAGACTTTGCTCTTATTGGTGGTGTTGGCTGCAGGCTGCTTGGGATACAGACCCTTTGTAAGTGATGAGTTTCATGAACAAAGGAGATGGAATGTGACCTAGAACTTTGCTTAGCTAACTTCTTCCTGCAGAGCTTGTCAGAATTCCATGCACCATCTCACCCTGCTACTCCTTGCAGAACAGCCTTCCTATGGATTCCTGGTTGAACAGCTATTAAAATTCTCTCTTCCAGCTGCAACTTTTTCTATAAGGCTTTCTTAACTATTTTAGTAAGGATTTTGATGAAGGAGTTTCATCTCAGAATTTTTTTCATCAGTCCTAGATATTAAACACCACAAGAGTAGGACAGAAATACAGTGGTGTATAATAAGCTGGGTAAGCAATAAAGAAAGCTACTTGTGATAGTGTGTCTGTAGCTCTTCTAGAAATAGATGTAATTCAGGGGTTCTGCAAATCTGACTGAGGCAATGTTGCTGTTTTGCTGCAGTTTAAGTCTAGAATGGCTCATTGTACCCTTTCCCTTTCACAGGTTGTAGGGGCCATGCAGCTGTGCAGTGAAAACTGTGCCTCACTCTATCCCAGGCAAAACAAAATGACTTCCTCTAGCTTGTGTCATACTTCATCATCAGTAAATTGGGTGATGGTGCTGCATCTCACCTGTACATTTTTTAAACTGAAACAAGCTTCTGCTTTTGGAATAAATAGTCTCAAAGTCTTCCAAAGTTATTTCTCTAAGGAAGTTTTTTTTCATTATCTTGGTTTTTATTTGAACTGTGGGTTAGTCTACATGAAAGCCTGTATGGAAACCAGAAGTCATACAGGAATTTTTTTTTTGCTGAGTAAAGACTCCAGAGGACTTGCTTTTAGAAAAAAGAAGTGCAGTATTTTTTAAGCTTGCAGGAAAAAAAATGAAGCAAATATTGTATACATCAATCAAATGATTATATATTGTGAGCTCTGTGAAATGCTGTTTGCTTCCAAATCACATTCTTTCTACTCAGACTGAGTTAAAAAGTTATTTGCTGTAACAATGACTTTTGTTACCATATAACAATTTTTTTTTTTGAAAAAATAAAATAATTGGCTGCAGTAGGGGGTTGTCAGCAATTTATTAGTGTATTTTTACAAGGTAGTTTATTTACGACTGAGTAGGAGTTGATTTATGGAAATATCTGGTCTGTTCTGGTGAGTCAAAAATGTATCATACTTTGCTTTGACTCTGCTTTTAATTGTATTTTCTTTAGGTTACTCACTCTACTGAGATTCTCCAGGTTGCCCTCCCTGTTCTATAGAATGGGTTACAACAGCGTACTAATATATAAAATTGGCCTAATTTGCATATTTTTCAAAGGTCTGGTTTTCAGTTGCCTTATGTATTTTTTTAATAATGTTGGAAATTTGACTGTCATCTTCTGTTACTGGCACCTCTCAACCTGTTCTTTGTCTGCTCAAAGAACAGAACATTGGAGAGGCCTCTTCACTTTAATTTTCCCATTTTTTTTAGGGTGGAAGGACTTGCTGAAATTTTTCAAGGACTGATGAGAGTTATCATGCTCAGCCTCTACAGAATTAGGCTCATTTGAAAAACCAAGCTGCTGCCAATTCACAGTTAATTTTCCCCTGCTGGCTGTATTAAATGTATCCTGAACAAATGTTTCAGGAGTTCCTGGCATTATGAGATACAAAAAGAAAACTCCCAGAAGAGCTGGAAACCTGAAATAGTTGTTTTGGGTGACAGAAAGGAGAAGGTTCATTGACATTTCAATATTGTGCATAAAGACCAGCATTTGCATACTAGTAGTCATGATGCAGGTGTTGTTTAGATTGCAATAAAAAAGGAAGATGCAATTTTTTTGAGGAAAAAAAAGTACATGTGTGTGGAAAAAAATAATGTTAGGGTTTGTCAGTGATAAATTATGACAGTGATAAATTGTGTCAGTGATAAATCTTATGTGTGGCAATAAAATTTGCACGTAAAAATCCAGGGAAGACTTCTGCATTAATATTTCAGGAGTAGTTATTTGGATAGCTCTCATTCAGCTCCTGACTGATGGGAGGTACTAACTTAACCTGAGAAGCCCTTATGGAAACCAGTTCACTGACTTCCTGAAGAGCAAAATTAGAGAGTTAATGTTTTGCTCTAAAAACTCATCATATCTCATGAATGCTTAGAAGAACACTCAGGACCTGTGCAATTTCAATATATTACTTCTAAGGGTGTTTTCTTCCTTGATTACTGTTGTATTGATCCGCTTACTTTTTCAAACTGTCAACAGAAGGGAATTGCTCTAAATGCTTCTTTTTTTCACATACTTCCACTTGGAGTAAGATGGACCAGAGTATGCCAGTGTTGGCCCCCTAATCCCTGGATCTGGAAAATGCTGGTTTAGGTAGTTGTCCATTTAAATTGAATTTTGTGTGTTGTGGGAGAGTAATTGCTACAAGTGAGAAGGTGAAAGGAGTAGATGGTCTGTGTTTGCACATTCAGAGTGCTTTTTTTCTTATTATGCCCTTCATGTATTATTAAAAGTGTAATGCTAAAGCTGGACTGCATCTTCCTCTGGTCACCCCAGGTCTCTGGTAGCTGTGCTTGCAGTGTGATTTCTTTGTTTATTTTGCTGCAGCAATATTCACTACTTTTTAACTCTTAATAGTGTCTGAATACATACTTAGGTTGTTTTATTTATCTATCATGTTCTTTCTTGTCTAGTGTAACAAAATATATTAATTGATATAGTCATTTTATTAAATAAGCCATATTCAAAGACACTAGGAGAACACTAGGTAGATTTTTTTTTTCTTTGTAACTTTCTATGTTCCAAATATAAAGTACATCTGGCAGTAAGCACACATTGTTTGTCCTGGTGTGACACAACTGTCTTTGAATGCAGTGAAAGTGGAGGGGTCTGGCTTATTGTTCATAGTGCAGTTGGTTAATGGCTGGAGATAGGAAATGAGCATCTCACTAAATGGAAGTCTTGGTCAACCTCTGACTCTTGCCTTAAGGCTTTGAGAATAGACAATATGGAAAGAAAGCCATCTTCTTTCCAGATGGCTGAATGCTTGATGTGTCTTTATGTTTAGCTGTCATTCAAATGTGAATGCTGTGGTGATTATAAGTGTCTTCCATTTTTCTGGTTTGAAATGATCCCTTTTATGCATTGTGTGTTTAGAGATTAACTATTCGGCTTATCAATATGGATTTTAGAGTTAAAAAAACCCAGCTTGATCGTGTAGAAAAATCCAGGATGCTGGCATTCATAAGCAGGCTTGACAGTGAGGGTCCACATGCTGTGGTGCAGATCAAAGTAGTTTTGAAATAGATTGTAGTGGACTATTAACATTCTGCAAAGTGCTGTTGCTTCAGTTTTGAAACACCTTGTGTGTGATAAGTTTAATGGTAGTGGTTCTTGTTACTGAAAAAATACTATTCTGCAATCTGGCAAGAAAAAATTTGGTGCAGGAGGCTTTGTGGAATGGAGTTTCTTTTAACTGGGAAGAAAAAAGCTAGATTTAACTTTTGAGTGGCGAGTTTGAATCATGTATTTTCATGATGCTTGAGTTCATATTGAAAGATCCAAGCTACAGTTTAATGATCAAACTGTTAAATAGTGTTGTAGGCTGAAGCGCACTTAATGGATTTTCAGGCTGTTTTTCTTGGAGTTTTCTGTGTCTTTTTGTTTTTGAGCCTGAAGTCATAGTGTAAGAGACCTTTTTAGTAATGCAGCCAAAACTGTTGCAGGTTCTGTAGGAGTCCAAATCACTTACTTTGTGAGCATTAGACCAGTAAATTCTGATATTGTATTTTTTTTTTTAATTAACTGACATTGTCAATGTCCTTAGTAACCATTTAAAGAAGAGAATGAACTGCTCCATTCCATGTGCTGGTTTTCTTTTCAGGTACTGCATATGGTGATAAAATTTAGTGGAAGTAGATCCAATTACTTTGCTGAAAAGCTTTCATCATCTTGTGGCTGATCTTGTCAGCGACCGGCTCTCTACCTGTTTTTGTGTGTGGGAGTTGGGAACCAGATCCCATCATCCCTTACTGAGAAGGGAGCTGTAGTCTGCAAGTCCTGTTGGCAGTGCATTCTGCTAAAATGTTCCTATAACATGCTTAGGGTTGAGCATTCTTGTGAGTAATGACTGTTATGTCCACCTAGCTGTAGGCATTTTCAGTAGATCTTTGTTTAATTTTATTTCTTATTTCTGTTGGTGCTTGAGCATGCCGTAATATGTGGAGCTAATGTATGTGGATACAGTTCTGGAGCCCAAAGAGAATGAATGAGGTAGCTGACTGAAAAGTGAATTGGCCTTGTTTGTATCAGTGATAGATGGCATCAAGCTGCAAATGAAAATGAAGGTTGTAATGGCATCTCAGGACCGACGCAAAATATATGCAAATACAGCATTTAAGAAAGTTTGCTTACCAGCTGTTTTCATTTTTACTTTATTGTGGGGTTGTACTGGCTGGACTAAAGTTGTGTAAGGAGGGTTTTTTCCCACGTGGCCCCCTTGCAACCTGTGGGTTGGAGAAAGTTGCTACCAAACAGTAACTGGAACATGTGCCTCAGGTGTCATTTTTCACATTTGGGCTAAATGTTATACCTGACCTACTTAGACCTACCTGTCTGTTAGTTGTTTTGCAGTGACTTGGGTGCTGCCCTCTTTCTTCCTCTGAAACCTGTGAAGATGTTTTGTCCAGGCTTTTTTGTGATTCTGTTTTCCTGAAGACACTTGGAATAGCAGAAGAAAGCAGCCCTTTGGAATAAAGGCAGGGCAGGACAAACCCTAACACACATTAGTAGTACTAAATTTCAATGAAAGAGTGGATAATCTCACTCCTTCATTATTTTTTATCTGGCTGAAATCCCCTTGATGAGTTGAGGTTATATATACATATATATATATATATATATGTATATATATATGTATATATATATATATATGGCAGATTATATAATAATCCCCACAGTGTAATATTAAGCTGCTGAATATTTGTATTACTTCTTTAACTTCCAGATTATTTTCTTTCCAACAAAAGTCAGAACAACTGAAACTGACTAGGCTTTGTGGAATTAGGCAGTGCTCAACTGTTAGTTGTGCCTTCAGAATATTATTGACCCAATTGTGTTTTCTCCTGAGAAGTAAAGGAAGGAGAGAATCTGGTTTGTTTAGTGTTTCACATGAGAATGAAATAGGTCACAGCATCATCTAGTACAGACTTGAAAACCTTGCTCCAACACCTGTATGGTTAAACCCTCTTTGTTTCCCTCCCTGCACAGCCAATTTTGAGTCTATTACTTTTCACTACCACCCTTTTAATTTTTTCTTTTTTTTTTTTTTCTCTTTTTGTTTTCATTTGTAATGAACTTACTTCTCTCTCACAGGGAGTCTTCTTACATCTTCTAATGCTGAGATAATTTAAAACTACCCTGGCTGTCTCAGCATCTTAGCAGCTCTGAGTCTATGATTGTTCCTTGTTTCTTGTTTTTTGGAAGACAGTCACTGAATGTACTGTGAAAGATCGTGTATTTTCTCTGAGTGAGGAGAGAGACCCCACGTCCACACTTAACTCCTCTCTAAGGAGAGCAATGAGCTGTGCCTGCTAGGAGGTGTTCAGGGACCATGGGGAGAGTTGATTAAGGTTGATATGGGCAGTGGCAGTAGTGGGAATTGGTGACATTTCTGAGAATCACCAGCTTTGGATGTGTGAGAAGGGAGTGGTAGCCTGACTGGTCCTACTGACACTACAAATCTGTCATTTCTCCCCAAATTCTTCCCTAGTCTCTGGTTGGTGATTGACTCATGCAGGAAATAGGGTGGTACTCCAGCAGAAAAATCTTGCTGTTCTCTGTGGAATTGCAGAAAATAACCAGTGGCTTTCTATGAGCAATTGAGGATATGCTCCTATAGTTTACTGCAATCCTTTTCTCACTTGAGCTTTGTCTAAAGCTCAGTTTATGTTAAAGTTTGACAGGATTCCAGTATGCTTGGCCTCCATTGTCTTACAGGCATTTGTATTCAGTTTTGTTTTGAGTCTGGTGTTACTCAGTCACATCTTTGAAGCTCTCAGCTGCTTCTGATAAGCAGTCCTCTGTCAGCTGCAAATGCATTAGTCACCTTATCAAAGAAAGGCCCAACAGTTGTAAATAAAACAGTCTTAGATGGTTTCTAGATGCAGTGCTGAAGTGCTGGCTGCCCTTGGAGATGCAAATCATTTATCATTTTTTGTTGAAGATCTGGTATCCTTCAGTGCTGAGTTTGTTACAAACTTGAATTGTGTTAATGTGCAGCCAGCCCCATTTTTATCTGTAGCTATACTGAGTTATTTGAATTTTAGGGATTATCAGTTTTTGTTGGCAAAATAAGGGTATTGTTCACTCACTTAATTTGGACTTCACTTTTGAAATACAATACTCTTATACACATGACTTTCTTACTTAAAGTTTTTCCCCTCTCATTTCTATGTGAAAAATAACAGTTTAAAGGAGTAGCTTTAGAGTTCTGTCTGCCCACTTAATGTTGAATTTTAAGAAATCGTGACTGTGGTCTTAAGCCCCCCCCCCCCCCCCAGTGTTACCTTAAGGTAATCAAACAACAAGCCAGACTCAGTGCTAATTCATTACTTGCCAGGTGCCTGGAGCTGAGAAGCAGTTTGCTTATTAACATAACAAAACTACTCTGAATATTGTAGATAATATTTGGCATGGAGTACTTGGGATATGAAAGGGAAGCCTTAAAATCTTGTAGGTTTATTTAGAGGTGTTTTGTTCTGAAACTTTTGTGTTAATTTGCGCAAGGTTGAGTCTTTTGTGTTTCTGCATTGTTGAAGCTGTCTAATCTAATGGACTTGAAAAGCTAAAGGATATTCTTAGTTTATAACTGAAGATCAGTTTGCACTTATATTCTTACATTTGTATGGTTATCTTGGATTCAGTGCCTGGCATAGAGTGTGCTCCACTTTTAACTGAGGCTTTGAAGGGGAGGTTTTGGCTGGTTGTTACAAGTGCAGTGTGTAGACCTCTGTATAAATGTGTATCTCCAGCTTTCTTTGTAAAACTAAAACAGGCATACATGGCCTTCTTAAAAGTTGGAGTGTAATGTAAAAGTGGGCTATGTGATCCTCTACTGATATATTCTCTGCATCCTGCTTTTTTCAGGTAATAGTCAGACAGCTATATTCAGAGAGTGGTTTTTCATTCAGATGCAGTATAAAATCAGAAGGCTCTTATTTTTGAAGGGTTCTAGTGCTGCAAGTCAAGGACAAGTTGGAGTGTCAGTTGAAATAATCTGGGTCTTTTCTGATTTATATATCTGTGCTTTGACAAACAGAGAATTCCATGATAGGGAGATTAGGAGCACTTTTTTCTGTTTTCTTCCTCAGACTGAATATGGGGGATAGGTATTTTTTCCCCTTGCATATTTAACTGTCAGGATAAACCAACTCTCTCTTCTTTTTCCTTTCTGATTACAGTGAAATACCTCCCCTGCCTTGTGGAAAATGAAGACTTTATTATTAGTACATATTCCTATTAATTTCTCAAAACATAATAATTTAAAGATGGCTAAAGGACAAGATATCTTACAGTCCCTCTTTGCCAAAGCTACCTCTGAAAGCCAGAAGAGACTCACTGTCCATCCTTCTGCTGTGACCTATAGGATGCAAGTGTCAAGTGACTCAAGTGGGAGAGTTCTTTTCCCTGTGCTCCTCTTGTTTAAAGCCTGTGTGAAGAACTTCCACTGTGTTCATGTTCTGTGGTTTGTCTCCTAGTTTGTCTCACGCCAGGATCTTTATCTTCAAATGTGATCATTTTTAACAGATGCAACTGTGTATGTAACCTATGTGCTGCGTTCCTTGTACAAGCTCACATCTTCACCTTGAGAGCTCTCTGATATCAAAGCCCATTTTGTTGTAATGAGTTGGCTCTTATAACGTGTTTGAATTTCTCTCTTCCCAAGGAAAACAGAATGTGTTAACTGTATGTGAAAATGAATCAGAAGGAAAAAAGTGCAAGAAGGATGAGTTTTATACCTCCAAAATGAAGTTTGGTGTATGGTGGTGTGAAGAGAACATGTGAAGACAGAAGGCAGTGATCATCAGTCCTTGCTGTTGTGTATGACTACTAGTCATGGTAATACTTGGTCCTGTTACTTTCTCAGAGCATAATAATTTGAAGATTGCTAAAGATCAAGAAATATTCTGGGTCCCTCTGGTGACTAGGCATTGACTAGTGGTGTTTTGGACCATTTAGCATGTCAGTGATAAAGCTGGTGGGTGAGCTGTACTTGTGCTGTGTCAGGCCTAATTCCAAAGACTAGAAAGAAGCTTTGCTTTTTGGTTGTTCAGTGTGCCTGGGAAGAGCAAGAGAAGATTTTCCTGCTTTTTTCGGGATTGGTATCAGATGTGTGACAAAAGCAATCTGTGGTAGTCCACCAGCTCCATGCATGAATTGTTTGGTTGTCTGCTGTTGCCATTCTCAAGGGCCACTGAGGCAGTGTGACCAGACTGCAAAAACTGCAAGTCCACTGAGATAAAGTCAATGTTTCTGACAAAGATGAATGTTTCCCTGCTGACCCAATCTGATTAGTTCCCCTTTTGACATCAAGTTTTTAGTGCCTTCAAAGACAGAAACTTTAAAAATTGAGTATTTGAAGTAGTCTTATGTAAATTACTGTATTTTCAGAACTCCTTTTCTTTTTTCTACCATTTGGCTATATCACATCTCATGATTTGAAAAAAGAAGTGCTTGAGGGAAGAATACGTTTTCCACAACCAGTATTAGTAGATAAAATTAATGAATCTGAACAAAAATTTAGAATGTATGAAAATACATAGAATGAGATTTAATTTTTTCAATAGCTTGTTTACAGGGAATCGTTTCCTCTACTATAGTTTGTCAAGAAATCCTTCTAAACAGTAGGAGAAATTGTGTTGTTTTGAAAAAAAAAATTAATTGACCTCCTACTTGAATATTTAATTTATTCCCTTTAGGAGTAAAATTTCTTCTGTGTTCTCTTACTGTGTGAAGAAAACTTCCTAACCTACCTAAAAAAAATCAAAATCTGTGCATTGGTCAGAAGAAAAGCATCATGGGTATAACAACTTAGACTGGCATTACTTCTTGTGATCATGTTTTGGCATGAGGTTTGAAGGCTTGTTAGACCTGCTAAATTTATAGTGAAAAGCAAAGAGCTTTGTCTTCCATGTACTCCCAAGTTTGATGGCTTGCAATGAACTTCTTTCTGTTCCCCATCACCTCACCAGTTAAGGGTGAATTCCTCTCCAAAGATCCTTTCTTGTGCCGCTTTATTTTTATAGTATTTTATTTCATCTGGAGGACAGATTAGGAAGCATCCCTTACAGTCACCTTTCTAAGACTATTTCTGCTGTATGGCCTTCTGTGTTTTCTGTAGCTTTATTTCTGGATGCTTAAAAGCCATTTCTCTCAGAGCAGACTACCTTGTCCTTTGCCCTTGCCTCAGTTTAATTCCTGTCCTTGGGCTCACTCAGTATAGATCTTACTTTAATATTAATAACTTGAGAGAATCTGTGTCACTCCAGCTGGTAGAAGGCTATAAAGAAGTTTTATCTTCTCTCTAGCATCTTGCAGCATTTTCACTTCTAATACAAGCAGAGTCAGAGTGTTGGTGAAAGAGAACAATAGCACTATGAAATACACAAGGAAT
The DNA here is from genome assembly GCF_022539315.1 of Serinus canaria. Taxonomy (NCBI): domain Eukaryota; kingdom Metazoa; phylum Chordata; class Aves; order Passeriformes; family Fringillidae; genus Serinus; species Serinus canaria. The sequence goes on from NC_066321.1 coordinate 24,508,625, forward strand.
TTTTTTTTTACGATCTCACTGTGTTGTAGCATGTTTCCCTTCCTTGTATTATCTTAAAGATATTTGCTGCTTTTGGATTTCTAACTGGAAAGTGTTAGAAATGTGTTGGTTAATGTTATGCTATAAAGACAATGTAATTAATTAGATGTAAGAATTTATTTTTTCAGCAGTGAAACCTAGAAATATGAGCTTGTAACATCCTCTGTTATGTGTAATGTAAACTAAACTCTGGAAGCTTCCTGAGCAGTGAAACCTAAATAGTGCTTTATCTCTATTTTTTTGAAGTTTGTGAAAAGAAGACCCAATTTGTACTCAGTTACAAGTGTGTGTGTGTAAATATATATATGTGTGTATGATGTATACTCATGTACTTCATATAGGGAGGCTTATTCAGATCAGGTCTGTGCCAGGAATTGCTGCATTCAGTAGTGTCTGAAACAGACTTAATCTCTTGTGCAGACATCTCTTTATCTTTGATTTTTACAGAAACTTCTTGTGACTCCTTTTATTCCATAGAAATGTTATGTGTGTAACCTACAATATTGTATACAATAATACAATTCTACATTTGTATGTATGAGGAGAAGCAGTGGTTGTTTGCTTGCTAGAAGGATGGGGTGTGAAGCATATTGGGGCATTTGGCTTTTTCCTTGGGGTTTCTCGTAGCCTGTACAAGGACATCAATGCATCCATGTTGTGGTGGTGTTGAGCTCTAATTGTTGAGCTCCAGATTGTGATAATCTGTAGGGTGCAACATTTGCTTTGTGATCAGCTCTTGATTTTGGAAATTCAGTGTTCACATTGCTGTAAAAAGAGCCCCACCTCTACTCTTGAAGATGACACCCCCATTGGTGGCAGTTGAGATGAACTTTCAATAAACTGCACTTCAGGCTTGTTTGGAGGTGGCTTTGGTAAGCAAACCAAAAATGCTTAAGGCTCTTCTAATTTAATAAATTAGAAATGATAAATTAGAAGTGATAAATTTTGAGAAGGATTTCGAGATGCAGTTTGAGCCTGTGACCAATCTCATCCCTATGTTCCTCTCCAACTTGCTTTTTGTGCTCTGCTCCCCAAGCTGTGGTCTGAGGGTAACTAATAATTGTGGGGGGATAGAATGTAAAAAAATATAGTGCAGAAGGTAATCTCACACCTGAGGAATTGCAGCTGTGCTAATTACCAAAGATTAGGAGCACCTGCCCTTAACAGGCCACAGCAGCTGTGTCCAATGAGGATGAGTGGTATAAAAGAGTGGGCTGGCGGGTTGAGAGGCAATAGGGAAGTTTTTGGCTGTGCTGTGAGGAGCTTCGTGTGAGAAATCGCTGATAAGGTTTGGGAGCTTTGTAATAAGATTAAAACAAATACTTGGTGCCATTTGGCTGTGTGTAATGAGGCTACACTGTGTAGCTTTAAAATACTTATAGAAATCATTAAATACTACTTAATTTATTGAGGTAATGCATCACATTGCAATTTATAATCTAAAAATGGTAAGGGGTAGAATAGCTCTTTTACTGACCTTAACCTAAAATATCACTTTATCAGAAAATATTTTATGATTTTGGGATTTTTAGTTTTACTTTTACACTGTCCAAGTGACAGAAAATGATATGGCCAGAGGCCACTCCTTCCCCCAAGTCCCCAAGTTTGTCCTAGCATTTATTCCTTTCTGTATGTGGAACAGGCATATATGATTTCCATTTTAATGTTGTATTTCATTGAAGTCTGTTTGCTCCAGTGAAGCATTGATGTGGAGGTACTTAAGAAATATCAAAACAAGCACTAATTTTAAGTGAGTCCTATTTCTGACTTTTTTTAAAGTGCATCCTATTGTTACTATATTAAATTAAAAATTCTAGTAGAGGATTTGCTGTTAATTTTGTGCGTTCTGCACAGCGGAACAAAATACAGCTTCAAACAGTAATTAATTGTGAAATCATTAAGTGGTGGTGTTTATTTTATTGATGGTCGGCTGAAACATATTTAAATTTGTTTGGGCTCATTAGCAGTCAGAGATACCCAGTGTGTGTAGGGGGATACAGTGTGGGTAAATGAAGGTGGTATGGAAGGTAATCTTATCCCCCAATGAGTTGCAGCTGGACCAATTACTAAAGATTAGAAGCAGGCCTGATCTTAACAGGCCACACCTGTAGCCAGTAAGGACAGTGGTATCAAAGAGTGGATTGGTGGGACCTGGAGTCAGATGGCTGCTGCAAGGACCAGGAACAGTCAGTGCTTAGAGGAGCTGCCGGTGAGAAATATCAAAGAGATATGAAGCTCTGGTGGTATGAAATCCTTGCACTATAATGATGTTAGAACTCATGCTAGCTAAGACAACAAGTGTGGACTGTAACATTTATTAAATATGTTGCCTAGCTTTCAGAAAAGGAGGTTGGTACTTTTCTATCGGAGATGGGAACAAAAAGAATCAAGAATGCGCTCCAACTTTCTGATACATTAAAAATGTGAATCTATTGATTTATTTAAAAACCTAACAATAAGTGGGAGTACTTTAATTATAAATTGATTGGTTTTTCAATTGTGTGTTGACTGAAAATAAATGTGTAGAAGAATTCTTGAACCTATTTTAGACTACTTGAACAGTGGTGTTGTTGTATTACGTGGCAACAGCTAAGTCAGGTTTCTGTGACAAAATGAATGTCAAGCCCATTTTTTATAATTTATGTCACTTCTCTGCCAACATTGCACTTGTGCATTCGTGTGACCTGGCTTTAATTTAACATTTGGTAAATATTTGCATAGTAATTCCTAAAGTGTTCTCCCACACATAAAGGAAATGATGATAAACAGCTTTTAAGTGGCTTGATGTTAAACGCAAACATGACTTGCACCCTAAGGTAAAATGCACATCAGAGTAACTGTTCAATATTCATTTGCCAAGTGCTGTTATGAATTATACCAGGTAACTTAGTCATACGTCTTCTTTACGTAGATTTTTACAAGTTTGTATCTCAGCTGAATTTCTGCCTGGGGTTATGTACTGTGCTGTAAGAGAGCATCTTCCCACTTGTGATGCTAGGATTTTTTGGAACCATAGTTTGTGTTGTCTTCAAGATGAACTTTCTAACAGGAGAGCATTTAGGAGCACAGATAATCAGGTTTGATTACCTGAATCTGCTGCCCAGAGCTGCCAGACTCTATTAGTATTTTATTTTTACAAGAGGCTTTTTTATTTTTCAAAACTTAAATAGTTCTTTTTAAGTATGTCAAGTTTTAATGACACCTGAAGTATTCTTGATGCCCCTTTTGATTGTTCTGTCATAGTAAAGCGTAAGAACCTTAAAATAAGACAGTCCTTTTCCTGAGCAAGTTTCATATTCCCTGATAATGATTCTTGGATGTACCATGGTTATGTTTTGGACCTGTTCTACTCCTTTGGAGCTCTAAAGAATGTGCAAAATGTGAGTTTGTGCATATGCATGTGGATACAGTGCTTTTTGGAACTTTAGATACTCAACTTTTATGTCTGCTGGTAGTTAATAGCTTGTTTTAAGTGAGAAGTTATCTAAAATATTAATGTTTTATTTAGTGAAGCTGTCTGGACTCCTGGTGCAAGCAAAGAAACGGGGAAGAAATGGATATATAGATTTTAGTTGTTGTTGGTTTTTTGGTCTTTTTGGTTGTTGTTTGGTTTTTTTGTATGAACACTTTGTATCCAATGCATGGCTATGTTTAGAGTTCACTGAAAGAGAGGATGTTCTCTGACTTTGAAATCTTTTTGAATGGCCCAGTGGGTTTGCTGGTCAGATGAACCATTGTTACTTTTGTGACTCTGGGGATGATAACCTGGGCTGTCTAGCAGTAGTTACTGTTTGCTTCATCAAACAAGTTTATGCAGAGCTCCCTGCTCCTAGCCTGGGTTATTAACTTTCAGGGATGAAGTTCATGTAAGCTAATAAAAGCCATTCACATTTTTATTTCTGAGGCAGGAAGTATTCAGTCTTGCTCTAGTCTATGCTGGTTATTGTCACTGGGGAGTCCTTGAGATCTGAAGGTTGTGGTGTGTTCATAGTGTGTGTGCCTGAGCCACAGTATGTGTCTAAGCCATTAAGTATTTTTCTTCAAAACAAACTGAATCCTGCTCTGTTTTAGTTCATGTATTTCAGTGTGAATTGTCATTGTTTTCTTTTAAAGAATCTTAGGCTGGCTACAGTTATTCCTAAAGATTGGTGAGGAATGTCATCTTCTGTTCTTTGAGACTTTTAGAGATGTTCTCTTGATATTGCCACTAATAAAAATAATTAAATTACTGTTTTTGCTGTGCCCCAAAGTAAAAGAGGGTTAAGAATTTGTTAAATTTAATGTAGTTTAGGGTGACTGTGTGTTTTAAGCTTATGTCCTGCCAACTTGCATCATTCTACTTGGATAATGGGGTTTTACACTTGTTTTTTCTTTGTTTCTGTTTCAATGACACATTGCTGTTGGTGCAGTTACTGAATCACAAATAGAAGTGAACACTGAAAGCAAAATATTCTAATCAGCTGTGTATTTTTTAACTTCAGCTTTATTCTTAACACTTCAACAGCTTAATGCAGCAGGTTTTAATGTATCTTCAGCCAAATAGGTTAGCCACAGAGATTTGTCCAGTTAAGAGGAGTGATTTTCAATTATGCTGTTTTAATGCTGTTAACTATTAAAAGCTTTGTGGTTGCATTAGTTAAAAGGTTCAGGAGGAACATCTGTAGCTCCTGACGTGTTCTGGTTTTAGAGCATCATATTTTGTAATTTTATTGTTAGGGTCAAATTATACCCTTTTTTCAAGGTATCTGCATTAGGTAAATTGTATAATCTCAATTAACCTGCTTAATTACTGCATAAAGGTATGTTTCTGTTCTGCCCTTTCATCTTGGAATTTTATGGTTATGGTAAAAATACCTAAGCCTTGGGCTTAAAGATAGAAATTTTCTACAATAGTTGTAATAGTTTGTAATAGTTTTCCACACTTTCGCTTTGCAGAGGAAAAAACGCTTATTAATTGATACTCTTAAACTTTGTAATTTTGAGCAGGTGATACCTAGAATGAACAGCCATTTACTATTTCACAAGTGGGTGATTTCATTGCAAAATGAAATAACTGTAGTAAGAGGTAAACTAGAGATTAAATGGACGTACAAATAGACATACTTTTAGATGCTTAATTGGTGTGGTTGTTACACAGCTGTACTTTATCTAGTTACGCTTAACCCTCAGTTGCAGGTCATCAGTGGTCATCTTTTTTTGTCCCATTTCTGAAACATTCCTCAAAGCTATGTGTGCATGCCCCTTTCCTGGCTCTTAATTTTAGCATTTTATGGCCACTCTTCATAATTTTTGATGGAGGACTCAAATGTGCTTTATAATCCTAACCAGGCATGTTTTCTTCATTGTGCTGTAGCAGATGCAGCATTTGTCAGTGCTGATAGCTCAGAGTACTCGCACATGTCACTGTGACTCACCAAGCTGCCATGTGCTCATTAAACCGCAGGAACTGCTCCTAGGAGGATAAGTTTTAACTAAGGCAGTTCAGCCATAAATACCACTTGGAAGTTGTGTGCACAACTTCCAGGTACTGGTATAGTTTGGGGGGAGTGGCTACAGGCTGTGTGTCTGCTCTCTCATTTTCTTTTTGCTCTCAGGGGGAATTTGCTATTGAGCAGTACACTCTGAGCCTTTTGGCTTCAGGGTCAGTAGAATGATGGCTGAACTCCTGGGTATAGAAGTGAAGGAGTTACTAATGTATGAAGAAAGCATTAGTTTTGGAGAATTAGTCTGATCCCTGTGAATATGGTACACAGTGTTGCATTGGAATTTGAGAGTATTTGTTTGTGAAAGCCAAGTGGAATTTACTTATTCATTTGGGATTTTTTTGCCGCAGTAGGATTATCTGCCTCCTCAGAGAAAGAAATGATGGATGTGCTTTAGATGTCTAAAAATATATGGGTACACCTCCCCACAACCTGTCAGGAGGGGTGCATGTCAATCCACATATTTATTTATTTGTTTGTGCCGATAATAACCACAATATTCTATCTATAAAGTATTGTAAAATGAAAAGAACATTTTTTTTATTTTTTAAAATTTACTATTCAAATTAGAGAGAGATTGATAAGGAAATAAAAATGTATGTTTTAAAGATTTTTTTTTTTTGTGTGGTGTTCTGTAGGTATTGCCTTGTTTTTCATCTGTAGTTTTCATTTGCTCTCAGTTTCAATTTTGAGTAGTGGCTTCAGTCTTCTACCTTGTGACTGTAGAGGGAAGTAGGTGAAAATTAAGTGGGACACAACTGCTATGTCTGTCAGCACTGAAATCCTGCAAGGGTAGGTGAAGAAGTCGTGTATCTGTCTTTCAGGATCCAGCTTCCTGGGTAAATATTCACCACCTGGAGTATACAGATGGAGGAATCCTGGACCCAGATGATGTGCTGGCAGATGTTGTGGAAGACAAAGATAAGGTAAAGCTTGTATGAAAGTGTTAAGTGTCTTTTCAAATAAGAAATGCTGCTTTCTCATTTCTTGGATATATGGCAGGTGGAATGTTTGTTAAGTATTCTTAAACACATCTGCCCATAACTGCTGTAACTCTCCCCTTCTGGAGTAGAATGGGGGAGTGGGAAGCATGACCCAAGCAGTGAGAAGAGAAGCCCAGCAGTTCACTTAGGGCTTAACCTTTTCAAGCAGTTCTGTGTTTCTTTTTATTTCTATATTCAAATACCATGGTGAAAAATGCGGCTTTTACAAGAATTTATTTCTTTTTTATGCCACCTAAAAATAAATGCCATGTAAAATATCTTCTATAATCTCTTCCTTTGCATGGAGTTAAGTTTTTGAGAATCATTCAAATATCATGGTTGAGTGTGACAAAATATTCAAATCCTGTGATGACAAGAAGAGCTACTTGAACTGTTAAATTTTGGGAGGAGTTCCTGTGATTTGCTACTGAAAGTCTGAGCAGGCTGCTTATTCATTTTAGAAGCTGTGAGTCTCTAAATTTCAATTAAAATAAGACACATTTCTTGTTTGGTTAGTAGTAACTGCAGAGAAACCTCTTTTCATTTCATTTTTAATTGTCAGAAAAATTTAGTTTTGGGAAACTTATTGGTGACTTATTCAGCAGGAGGACGGGTATTTGTAAAACTTTGCTGATTTTATTTTACTTTTTTTTTCTTCATAAAATCAAAAAAAAAAATTAATGGCTTTAAACCAAAGATCCAAATATGGGAAATACCTGTGCTTTTAGACAAATTGCTTTGTCTATTTAAAGAGCCATATGCTTGATGACTTAAAAAATAATTTAGTATATTGCAAACAGATTGCTAGTTTTGTATGCTGTGTTGATTCTTCAATGACTTAATACAAAGCAGAACGTTTTGCTTATGATTAATGGGATGCTGCTTCTTTGTATCTTAGAAAATTGTTTAGTGTATACTTCATTGTCATTTTAGGGTGGTTTGTGTGGGAATTTTTAAAAAGAGTGGAGCTCTGTTAGATATTCTTTTTATCACATTTACTAAAAGTATACATAAGACACCTCAAGACTTTTTTTTTCAGGAGTGTTTGGAGACAAAAAGGATTGAGTTCTGAAATTGAACAGCTGTGTATAAAGAATAAGGCCATAAGTGTAAGATGTCATAAAATGAGATATTACATCAAAGAGGAATGTTTTGCTGGTCTCATTAGTTAATGAAAATTAGTACATTTACCCAGGATTTTCTCTGAAGTACTGATAGGGGAGCTCTTGTGGAAATGTGAGCATTAATGTGCAGAATATTTGATATGCCATATAGTTTTTAACTTGTGGCCAGAGCCTTTGCTACACCTTGTCAGTGGCTGTCACTGGTTGAGTATGTGTAGCTGAATAAGCTTCTAGGTCACAGCTGTGGGTCTAAGCTTCCTCAGTTATGACAGTGCTAAGTGAGGCTCTGAGGCTGCCTTAGGGAAAACTCGCTGGGAAACTTGAATCTTACTCTTTGAAGTGGTCTGGTGTGGTTTAGGAATACAGCAAACTCCTCAATTTCTCTTCCTCTGATATCTCAATTACAGGGGATGTATCACTGTCATCTTATTTTCTTCTGAGTGGCTTGGTGAAACAGGGATAAGAGACTTGCTGAACAGAGCAGCTGCAGTGAAAAATCAGATTTTTTTTTTTTAAAGGAGAATGTTGTAAGGGATCTGCTGGTCTGAGAGGTTGAAGAATTCTTTCATTTGAGAGTGGAATTGGGCCATAGCATGTGTAAGGAGCTGTTACTGCTTACTTAGAAAGTTTGATATGATCTGATATCAAAGAACCAGCCCTATAAAAGGTTTACAAATAGTTTTGATGGCTTTACTGTGGCCTGTTAGTCTTTGAGCCTTCACCAGTGTTATTTCACACTGAGACTCTCTACTAGGGGATTTTTAAGCTTTACAAAAAAGGGGAGGAGATACTCAGATCAGATTGGCCTGCTATCTTATTTGGTGTTTAAAGTCCCTGAATAGATGAAGGAATTTTTGGTACATTTATCTGTGCTCTGCTTGTCTTTGGTTATGATTACCTGTAGATGCAGTAAATGAATAGACCACAGGTTTGTGGCTCCCTTGTCCTTGTCATCCTTTGCTGTGCATCTGAGCCAGTGACATAGTTTCACGTTAAATCAGTCACTCTATAAAAATAAGCTTGCACTTAACCTCAGTGCCTTTAACCAAAGGTGTGTTTGGCACTGCTTACCATCAAACTCTTCTTCAGTGGCAGGGGAAACGCTGCTGCTTGAAGAGATAATCTGCTCTAGATCCTACTTTGATAGCAGTAAATTAGCAGTTTCTTCAGAGGAAAATGTCTTTGCTAATCTATTGAATTTTTTCACTGTGACAACAAAACAGGGAGAGTGCTATCAGATATAATTTATTTGGAATTTCAAAAGCTTTTGACAGTCCTTAACAATAGACTGTTAAGGAGGCACAACTACTCATGAGGTAAGCCGCAAGTGCTGTGGTGGGTTGGTGAACAAATGAGAGGGAACTGAAAAAACAGAGTAAATGGTGGAGTTCCAACCCTGAAGTAATGGCACTGGAATGTGTAATGCCCATCACTGGGAGTGGCAGTGGTTTTGAGCTCTGCTTACATTAACTTCCTGACTTCCTCTTGAACTCCAGATTAATCAAAGTTCAACTGTGCAGCTGTCAACTGCACAGTTATGCTGGACAGAGTGGAATTTTTAAATTGCCTATAAAACAGATCTAAGTTAGTATTATATGTTGGTAACATGTTATGTGAAAATGCTTTGGAAAGTCTCCTGGCTGAGAGTCCCTCTTGCTGCTGTTGCCTCAACAATAATCTGTGACCTAAATTGTATTTCCAAAGCTAGTTGACATAGTTTATTAGAATAGCTTTAAAATAGCTTGTTTTCAGTGCATTATCCAGCAATTGGTTCATGTCCTGCTAATCTGAATGATGAATTAATTAAAATCCACAAATTTTGTCACTTGAACAAGAACATGCTATTTAAATTGTCTGATTTTAATGTTGAAGTTATAAATAGAGTCCTCTTTGTATACTGTTCTTAACAGATTTCCCACTTGAAATGAACTCTTCAGCAAGAAAATGTTCTGAGAAAATTTCTTTACTGTGTAAAAGATAGAGTACAGAATGTTTCCTTTCATAGCATTGTGTACATGGAGCCCTGTGCTTGGCACATGTCTGAAATGCATAAGCTTAATGTAACTATCTAGACTTCCTGCTGATGTTTATATGGAATCATGTTTTCATGTACTAGCAAACACCTTGGGGGAGGCTAAGAGGTTGTAATGAAAGCCTGTGTTAAGTTAAAACTTGCTTTGCTTATAGGACAACAAGCTTCCTCAATCAGAACAGGTCTGCTTTCTGAATAAAATTAGAGGTCTACAGGGAAAATACACTTTCTATCAAACTTTATATGTGTATATGTGTTCATATTTTGATAGGATTAAATACAACAAAACATGGTTACAGGTGTGCTTTTTCATCAGAGCCCTTCTGAAGGAGGAGATGGTGGTCTGCTGTCAGGGTGCTGGGTTTTTCTTTGGTTGTTTTGATTTTGTTTTGTTGGGCTTTTTCATCTGTTTGGTACTTTTTGGTTTTCGTGGATATCTTGGATGTTGTTTTGTAAGACTGTGTTTGCAAGTATTGCAGTAGCTACAGCTGAGCCAACAAAGCTGCTGAACATGTTTGTAAAGGTACATTTTCTGATCAGTGCTGATGGCAAAAGATTAGGCATGTCATCCTAGGAGGTGATGTGGGTTTAAGCTCTCCAGAGACTTGTTTGTTGGCAGCTCCACTGCTAACGGGGGTGGGGGAGGTGTTTTGTGGTGTGGGGTCATTTCTTTTAGGAGTGGAAGGAATAAAAAAAAATCATTGTCATGGGCAGTGTGCTGACACTGAAATGGCAGGATACCGGTATGATCTTAGAAATTACTTTTTTCTTGGGTATCTTCTTTGTTAAATATAGATGAGTAGGGATTTTTAACAGCAGCAGAAGCTTTTGAAGGACACAAAGCAACGTCAATGAAATGCTGAAATAGTGACACTGTTTCAAGATTTGTAGTGACTGCAACTGTCATTTAAGTGTTTCTAATGATGATATCCAGTAAATGGTATGAATTAAGTGTATTTTAGCTAAGCATTTAATGAAATATTAAATAGGAAAATCAATGAATTCTTCTTCTCAACTCACTACAGCAGAAATGCAATATTGAAAAAACATGTCGCCTGGATGGAGATGCTAGGCAGAGATCAGCTAGGGAGATCAGCTGCTGGCTGTTCAAATGGCATGCTCCTGATAAGAAGCTCAAGATCTGGCAGAAGGTTTTGTCACAGATACTAAGTAACTCTTTGAAGCTCTACTTCAGACAGAAGCCTTTGCAGGTAGCTTTAGTTTCAGTGATGATTTTGCAAGTGTGAGGCAGTTTTGGAGAAGATTTTTCTACAAAGCAATAAAAATGAAGCAGATGTGAACTTCAAGACTGATATAATCTTACAAAAGAAATGTTTTTTCCAGGTATAAAAATATGCTGGTAGGTGTGTTTTCTGCCAGTGGATTTGGAACTTTTCTGTTGTTTGCAGGCAGGTTTAGTCACTGGGAGTGATGGCTGTCTCAGTTTAACACTATAGAGCAGTTATTTTTTGACCTGGGTTTGACTTTGTAGACCTTGAGGGTTGTCATTTTGACTGTGAAAGTGATGGCATACTCTAATGTGCAATGTGCATTTAAGTTACAATGAGCTAATTCCACCTTTGATCAGTTTCTGTTCTATTCAAGCATTAAAGTCCTCATGAAACAGAAGTAAATCAGAGCTACAGTAACCCTTGGGTAAATATAGAAGCTCTGACTGAAGACTGTGAGGTGATAAGGAAAATTTTTACACCAAGATGAAAAATGGCAAGAAGGGGGCAAGTGGGTAGAAATGTCTCAGTAGTTTAAATAAAGGGCTGGGGTGTTCTGAGGCAGTTTCTCCTCACATGGAGTTACAGCATTGCTGCTTTAAAAGCTTTCCCTGGACGTAGGTGGCAGAGGCCTCAATGCTGTTTTAAGTTACCTCCCAGTGTGTCAGCAGAGCCTGTAAATGTCGTGCTTTACAGCTTTTTTGTTGTATGGCTTGGTTCTCAAATATATGGTCCATGCAAATAATGCATGCTTAAGTTAGAGAAAAGCTGTTCAAACTCCAGACTTCAGTGTAATTGAGCTCTCTAGGGGAAAGAGATTTTTTTATGTGGGCAGATAGTGACAGGACAAGCGAGAAGGTTCCTAAAGTAAAGGAGGAGACAGATGAGAGATCAGGAGCAAATTCTTCAGTGTGAGGGTGGTGAGGCACTGATGCAGGTTGCCCAGAGAAGCTGTGGATGCCCCATTCCTGGAAGTGTTCAAGGCTAGGCTGGATGGGGCTCTGAGCACATCCTCATCTGGTGGATGGAGTCTCTGCCCATGGCAGGGGGATGGAACTGGATGACCTTTGTCCCCTTCCAACCAAAACCATTCTATGATTTTTCCTTGATCGTAATAATGACTTTTCTTGGCATCTTGACAAGGCTTTTGGACTCGTTCAAAAGGACAGCAGTGATGCTTGCTAAGAATTTCTACTGAGTTTGTCTAGTGTTTACCAAGAGTTCAAAATCAATCAAACAAAAAAAGGCTTTGGGGCTGGGGTCATTCTTATAGAGAAACTGTAGGCCTTCATTTGCTGGCCCTTCAGTGAACTAAGATGGAGTTTTGTTTTTGCTATTGACAAAATATGTAAACCAGTCAAGCTGCAGCCTATTTCTGAAAACATGTTTTCACACTTTTCAGGAGGAAAAAGTTTCATGCAATTTTGAGCCAGTGCTTGTTTAGGAAACAGATGTCTGATTTCACTCTTGTGTAGTAGGATACGCTGCGAGCCACCATACACATATAAATATATATAAAAGGATATTTTGGTAGGAGTTGGTCTGTTTATTTCTGACATAGGGTCTGAACTGTAAATACCAGGGGGAGGGGTCACAAATCACCGTTGTTAGTACTTACTAAGCAACACTTTATTTCAGTAATGCGCTGTCTTTTAGAATACAGATTATGAAGCTTTGCATTTTTATGAAATTTGTTTTAATTTATTGCTGCAGAGGTGCCATGCATTATTCAAGATTATAAAATGATTTGGATTTCAGGAGCATTTGGATTTGCTGATGAGGATTTCAAGCTGTGTAATTATGAAACTGTATGCACATGGGTTGGAAGTTCAGAACTCATTAGTGTAATCATTGAAATAACCATTTTTTAAGTGTGGTATTACATTCTGGGGTGTGCAATTACACTATCATGTGCTTCTGGTTACTGGAAACATTCTTGTTATAAACTTCAGGTCTAGCAATATGCTTCAAGATAAGTTTGTAGCTTTAAGAAAAGATACACGGTCAGATGTTGCTTAGGTTGTTAAAGAAAATTCAGTTTTATAGACTCAGAGCTCTAGCATGGTGCCTGTATGCATAAATTTGCCTCCTGTTTATCCTAGAATTTATAAGCTTTTACAAACTTAGTGATGTATAATGTATTTTTTCTTAAAATAGATATCTTGTAACATCTTGCAATGGTTACTTATTTCAGCTCTATCTACTTCAACAATAGTGTGTGCATGAGGGTTCCTACCAGATGGACTCCTCAGTTTTAGTTTTTTCCAGTGGAATGTTTGTGTTTGAATATTCTGAACTCTTTCTCTGAACATCTGTAACTACCAGATTTTTTCCAAAAAGTGATAAGTATTCCATTATTTGTTTCAGATTTAAAAAAAAAGTTAAATAACTGTGACAGTAAATCTGTGACACTAATAAAATTCCTGATAGTTTTGGAATAAGATTTTCTATTTAAATGCTAAGTGGGAGAGTTTTGGAGTTAAAATTCTCTTCATGTAAATCTTTGTGCAAATTTGTGCTTTTCTAGTTTGGTGTTCTTTTGATCCCTCTATCTGATCTGTATTTTGACTCTTGAGAATATTAAAAACAGAGCAATGCAGAAGGTTTGGGACCTGGATCTCTTAGCTTTTGGGGAGTATTCAGCTGTACAGCTGTGACACTTTCTCTTGACCTGAAAATGTGGTTTGTCATCTGGGCACTAAGTACTGTAGTTAATTGGTGGTCTGACAAGTGAAGCTGTCTGGTTTCTGTTCCTTGCACAATGAAAGGGCTGGAGGGAGTGAGGGAGGTCATTCTAAGTGCATCTGGCCACAATGAACTGAATGAACATTCAGATTTCCTGATGAAAAGAAGCTTAATATCTCTGTGTAAGCTTAACCTGGTTGAAGAGTTACTCCTTCTTAGTGATTTTCATTGATGTAACAAATATTTGGAATTATTATACACGTGTTGATGCTTAAGTGCCTTTAAGTACACACATGTTAATGCTTACCAAGGGAGTAATATGCATTGTAAAATGCTGTAGCCTTGTGGTGTAAGATAATTTGGTGGATTGTCTTGCTGTATAAAGTAAGCTGAGCTCTTAAATACTTCCACATAGTGGTTTAATTATGATATGTTTTGGAAGCTGAGAGAATGGGGGTTGTTCAGCCTGGAGAAAAGGCAGCTTTAAGGAGATTCATTGTGACCATTCGCTACTTTAAAGGGGACCTGTAAGAAAGGTGGGGACAAAATTTTTGGCAAGGCCTGTTACAATGGGACAAGAGGTGATGGTTTGAAACTGAAAGACCAGTTTAGAGTAGATGAGAAAGAAGGAAGTTTTTACAATGATGGTGGTACAACACTAGAGCAGGGTGTTCGGAGAGGTGGCAGATGTCCCCTCCATGGAGACATTGAAGGTTAAGTTGAATGGGTTTCTGGACAACCAGATGTCCCTGCCTGTGGCAGCAGGGATGACCTAGAGCACCTTTAAAGGTCCTTTGCAACTGAAACTATTTATGATACTACTGTAACATGTGTCCTGTTTAGATTGAAGGAGGGAATGGGCTTTTGTTCCCTTTTACAATTGGTGCTCCAAAGATTCTTTGAGTACCAGGAATCAAACACCCACTGTGATAGACTTTGTTTCCCAGTGGTGAAGGAGAAGTTTTGTATTGGTATTTAATTCCTTTTCAGAAGTGGCTGTGCTCTGGCCTGATGAATTGATGTTGGTCCAGGTACAGTTTTGGGAAAATGCTTCTGTACAGTAAGGTTTCCTTATTTTAGCTCAGTACACAACTCCTGTATCGAATTCTGTTCTTCTAAGTCCTGGGACTCATTTCTCCAGAAAGTTAAAGCTTGTTTAAAGTTTTGAAGCACTAGTAGAAATGTCACTTATATTTCAGCAGTTGCAAACAATTTGGGATTTATGTTTTGGCACTCTCCTTTTGTAATGGGGGTGGTGTACTAGGGAGATGCCTAATACCACTGCTATTGTAAAAGCAAATACCTCCTGCAAGTCTTAAAATCAGCTCAGTTCTTCTGTGCGGGTTTGAGCCATCAACCCTTATTTCATCTAGGGCATAGTGGCCATATTTGAGGACAGTACATTGTAAATTGCCTTTGAAAATGCACACATAGAACCTTGCAAACATGTGCCAACTTCTTGATGTATGCAATATGAAGTTTAACAGAAAGTCTACCCTAGTTTAACTTCAAAAGGCAGAGAAGGGCACTTGCTCCATACTTCAGCTCAGGAGGCAGCTTTGTGGCTGAAGCATAGCAGACTTTTATTGCAAGTGCCAAGTAAGTGTGAGTTAGTTCCTTCCTTGAAGGGTGGAGAGGCTGATGTGTGTGACAGGCTGTAGGGATAGAGACATATAGACCTTTGATATACCTGTTGTACAGTAAATATCTTCTGGGAAGGTGTAGAAATAAGAGAATATGCCTTTATCTATTTGAGAGTTTAGAAATACCTTCTGCAAAGCACCAGAACACTGACAGTGTTCATAAACTGCTCACAAGTTTTATGGCAAATGTTTAACCTAGAAGGAGGCTCAGAGGAGACCTGTTTTCACTCTACACCTTTGTAAAAGGAGGTTGTAGTAAGGTGGGTCAGTGTCTTCTCCCAGATAGTAAGTGATAAGACAAGAAGAAATAGCATCAAGTTGCACCAGGGAAAATTGAGACAGGATATTAGAAAACAAATTCTTCACCAAAAGGGTGGTCAAGCATTAGAACAGGCTGCCCAGGGAAGAGGTTGGGTCACCATCCCTGAAGGTATTGAAAAGGTGTTTATATGTGGCACTTACAAACGTGGTTTAGTGGTGGGCTTGGCAGTGCTCAGTTAATGCTTGGATTCTGTTATCTTGAAGGTCTTTTCCAACCTAAATTATTCTATAATTCTGTTCAGTATTAATGCTTTCTTGTTCTCTTATTCTGTGACAATGGAGTTAATAGTTAAATTGAATTAGATTAATTTGAAGGCTCAAGTCTTGAGGGATTTTGGTTTTACTCTCTTTCTTCAAAGACAGATGGAACAGTAGTTCAAGAACTTCAGTAAAAAAAAAAAGTTATTCACAATTACGTTTTTAAGGTTCAAGATATAATGCTGCCACTACATGGTTAAAGTTCAGGTAATTAGCAAAAAAAACACCATTTAAAAAAATCCTTAAAGATGTGCAGTCAGGAAAATATTGTAAGAAGAAATATCCAGGAGTAAGTAGTCTAGTTGAAAAAAGATGTAATGTTAAAATACTCTGAGTTTTCTAGAATGAGAATATTGAACAAAATCAGTAAAAGGGCTTGTAGAAGGTGTCAGCACAGAAAAAATGACTTCACATCTAACTGTTCTTTAGGGATTTTGAGCCTTTTTTTCTTCAAAATAGGTTTAAGCTGTTAAGAGCTGTTCTCTCATTGTTGTAGTGCTGGTAGTCCAGTCCTTCCTTTTTTCAGTCCAGACACTTTTGAGACATTTGATGGCGTCCTTGTTTTTGAAGATTCCTTCCCTGTTATGAGAGATGCCAGGTAATCCAGAAGTCACAAGCTTGAGAAGCAGAAGTAAAAAAACCATTTTAAATACATGCTAATCTTTTTGGGCAGCATGTGTTCTGAAGTGTATAAAGGCTATCCTAACTTCAGGTTTGTGTTGCAAAACTATTCACAGAGGATGCCAGGTGATTCCTGAAGTTCATGTTTGCTGTTCAGTAGTGGATGATGCTTTTCTCTTTACATACACATTTGATTGTCTGGTTTGTTTTCTGTTGGGGTTTAGCCCATGCTTAAACTCTAATTTTCTACTGGTATACCTGTCTATTCATATAACTGAAAGTGGCTGTTGGAAAGAAGGAAAGTCAACAATGTTTTCTTCATGTCTGAAGGATTTCCAGCTTTCAGGACTTTACCATGTCATCTGAAAAGAAGAGGTTTTGCAAATCACTCAGATTTGAGAATCAACATGTGATGCCTGAATCTTAAGAATCATTGCAATTTATCTGTTGTTTGGAACCATTTTGGACAAGTATGAAAGAAGTGGTGTGAAGAGCAAAGATGTTAAACATGGTTTTTAGAGTAGGCTTACCATTGCCTTTGCTGAGGGCAGGGACTATTGTGGAGAAGGAAGCAATCTATCTCCAGAACAGCTGGTACAGTAGGTGGTGGACTGAGTTCACAGAGGAGGACAGACATTTCTGACTGTCAAAAGTCTGGGCTCCTGGAGGAAGATGAAGCTGAGATCTGTGAGTGTAACTGTGCCAGTGCTTTCTGCTGTTACTCTACCACCTAAGGTAACAGCAGAAAGCAGTGACAGTTTCTCCTGTGGCCAGAGAGCAGCTGCAGAAATGCAGACTTCTGAGAGGTTGTCATGTACTGTTCCCTCTTTCAGGACAGAATGCTGGAACTGGAGGAAAACAAATTAAGACATCTAGCCTACCTTTAGCTTGTTCTTCCTGGCTTCCTATACCAGAAGAACCCTCAGGATAAAAACATTAGATAAAGCACTGCGTGATAATTGTAGCTGAATAAAATGTTCCCATATATTTAAAAAACATTTCTGTTAGCAAAATGACATAGAATGTCATTTGCAAACAATATCTGGCAAAGGGTAGTTCTAAAAATCAAGCTGATTTCTTTTTACCTTGGTTGAAGGCTTCATTTGTGGATGTTTTTTCTGTTGTTTTTTGTTGAAAATTGAATTGAAGACTAGCAATAGTCAAAATGCATGAAAAGTTAGCCAAATACAGACGTGCTTTATATGGCTTCCTAGAACAGCATTCAAATAGTACATTGCATTATACCATTGTTTTTGCAGAGTTGCATTTCTTTGTGATTTGTGGTTTTTTTACTAATTAAAACTAGATAGCTTTCAGTTCAGAGGGTTTTCTTTTGGTTATTATCTTCCTGACAAAGCCATTTCATGTCTTTTTTGCTTTTTCAAACAAAATAAGAGCTAACTTTTCGATGAACTCAAGTTCTATGCTTATGTAATTATTTAGCAGGCTATAGTAATTATAGTAATTAGGGTTTTTTTAAAGTGCACCTTTTCCAATGCATTTTTAACTTTAAGGTGTAATTCTCAAGGATGATAAAATGCACCACAGTAGATCATGCAATCAAGTTAATGTAATCAAGTTGCTAATAATTTTCTTGGAAGAACTTCTGTTAGAGAAGATGAAGACTTGCTCTTCTTTTGCTGAAGAAATGTCTTCATTTGCTGTTGATTGAGGTCCTAAGCTTTAGCTGCTAGGTTAAGCTTGACCCAGTGGCACTTTCAAGTTATGATTGCTTGCCTTCCTGGGACTACACAAAGATTACTGACTGATAAGAAATCAAAGAACTGAATTTCAGAGTACTGAGATTTTCCCGATCTTAATGTTTTGCGTGTTTAAAATCTGAAGAATCTTTCATATGGTACTAATGCATTTTATATTAACACTTCTGAAAGTTTTTCTTAGAAGACATGTTTCTTACATCGTTTTATGTTCAGCCTTTAAGGAAGGTTTTTCCAAAACTTTGCTTTATATCTAATATCTCCCTGTAGCAGTCAAAGCCTCAAGGAAAAAATGTGTATGATCAAGAAGTTCCTGTGGGTCAGTGCAGAATAATGACAGTGAGATGGACAAACAATGCAGCAACAGGAATTAGGTGTCTTAAGATACTTTGCTGTCCCTTTGTGCCATTGGAGCTAAACTGCTGAAGGCAGATATGAAATGTATTATATAAGAAGCTTTGATCACCATGTGTGGTGTATTTAGTTTTCAAGTTACCAGATCTTGTATGAAGCTTAAACTACCCACTGGCTTTATTTGTAATCCTTGTATAGCGCTGTAGTTCTTATTTCTGTGCTTCCTCCCTGCAAACTGGTTATAGTAACTGTTAAATAAAGGAGTGAAGAATTTCAATTTCTCCTTTTGGATAACAGCTTCTATTTTGTTATTCTGAATAGTAGCAGCATTCACTTAATGGCTATTTAAGTAACACCTTCACAGCTAGAATACTATTGAGTCTCATGTATAAACACAACCTGGAAAAGTAAATTCATTTGGAGAGAGTAGTAGTTAATCCAAGAAATAAAATACGAAGTGCACTTCAGCAAAGATTGGTTCTTTTTTCTTGTCTATAAGATTTTCTTTTTTTGTGAAGATAAAAGAATACAAAGATAAAACATTTTTGTGTTTAGAATCCCTTCCTCAAAAACCTTCCCTGCTCCATCCCCACAAAGCTAGCCTGAGATACAGCAAGGGACTTGTAGCTCTATAGGGTCTCTTTACATCTTACATAAGTGATTCACATTCCCATTTTAGAATGCTGTCCTAGTCTTTTCATGCAAAAGTGAGGATGGCAGCAGTTGTGTACAGATGTGCTTCTGTAGCCTTTTCAGTTTCCTTTGTCTCTGGAAAAGGGGCTTTTACTTTGGTAGCTGAAGGCTCCCCTTCCAGAAGAGGCACTCTTAGGAAGAATGTTTCTTAGGCTTAGTTTTGCCTTATCTGTGGTTTGGTGGCAGCCTTGAGCCAACCTAAGTGTGCATTTGCTTTCGAATATGTGGTTGTGTCTGTCCCCACCCAGTCCTGATGCTCTTGCTCTCTGGACCATATAGGAACAGTTCTGCATTTAAACTAATTTGACACAAGCATAAAACCTAATTGTTTTTACCCAGAACAACTTTCCAAATCAATTCCTTTTGTGGGCTCTGTTTTTGCCAGAAATGGTGAGAGGCAGTGGTTCTGGGTAAGGGAAGGTGTTGGCTGATAGCATTTATAAAGTGGCCATGCTGCTGTGCTACATCAGGAGTTGAGTCCTGTTCTTTCCTTGTAACCACTACAGGAAGAACTTCAGACCCAAACTGTGTTGTGAAGCAATAATGCACTAGAATTGGACAATAAATGTCCTTCAGAAAATAGGACCATCTTTCACTCCTTTGACTGTGCTGCTTTGTTGAACTGAGCTTTCTTTGATGTAGTAGCTCACAGGTTTCAGAAATTTTGTTGCCATTTCACAGTCTAATTTTTGCCAGTGTCCTCTGATCAAGGAAATTCCATTTGTTTCTTGGAAGGTAGGGAATATATGAATAATTTTTATAATAACTTACAAATTATGATTGAACATGTAGTAAGAACTGCCCTATACCACTTCATGTACCTTCCTGCTCTGGCTGTTGCTCTTGTATCCAGTTTGCTTGGAAGTTCTGTGTGTTCCCCTGGAAGAAGGTACCTGCTGGCATTGCCTCTCATCCTGCCCTGCAGGTCTGGCTCTTAAAGAGGTTTTAGAATTAGGTTTTAGGACAGGTGTGTGGGCGTTTTAAAAAAACAATCTGTGTACTGCTTCGTCCAGATGTCATTTGGCAACCAAGAAGCTGTATTTCATCAAGTCAAAAACATTGCAGGAGACGTGTTTTTCACCTCCTTGGACCAAAAAAAAAAAAAAAAAAAAAAGATGTGGAGAATTATGCTGCAGCAGAAAGGACTTTGTAGCTATGCTGATTAGCTGTGCTGCTTCAAAGTTTAGAAAACTTGATGATTGGTCACCATATAGGGTAGGAAAACCTGATAATTGCAGCAGTTGGAACTTCAACTTTCCTTCATTAAAACTAATGAGGATATGAATAATTCTGCAGTTTGGAGGTCTGAAAAGCAGTACAAGACCTGGAAATAGACACTGTGGGTGGACTGAAAAGGCTGTTCTTGTGCTGTGATACTTAATTGGTCAACAACTGTTTCAAAAATCCAAACTTGGGCATTCCTGTCTTCAGGCACTGGGAAAGTTATGTCTAAAGGTTCAGAATGCTCTGGATCATTATAAATGTTGGCCATCAGGTGTTTGTGGGCTGCCTGCTTTTCTGCTTTAATTAACCATATTTTGGTAGTAGAACTGAGATGGAAAGTAGAAGACCTACCTGGCTGGTAACCAGAGAAAAGGAAGGTTGAGGATGACTAGCTTCCTGGTAGGCAAAGCATGGCAGACCATTTAGACCTTCGTGTACACCTGTCTCTGTATTAATACAGATAAAACCGTGGTGTAACTGCTGGAAATTCAGGTGAGAAGTGGTTTCTTGTGGCTTATGTATTTCTTCAAAAGTGAAATTTTGAAATTTTCCCAAACACTTAAAGCACATGAGTAAATACTTTCAACTATTCCTTTTGCTGTTGGCTGTCTGCTTAGTAACACTAGCCACTCTGTGGAGGATAGCTGAAAATATAAACATAGTTTAAATATCTTCAAGTAATATAGGATAGAATTGAGGAAGAATAACAAACAGCGTTTGAAGTATTTTTATCTTGAGTTAACATTTGATTGCATTATAAACAGTGGGTGTTATTGGGACTTCCAGTCCTTGGCTTTTTCCCCAGTATATTCTTTACTCTTAGGCAAAAAAACCTAAACCCAGACTTCTACTGTGAACACATTATAAACACTATCTTAATTGCCTGTTTAATTTTTCTGCAGTAGAGTTTCGAGTACTAGAAAACAGTTTCATCCAGTTAATGGAAGACACATTATTGACTGAATCTGATGCAGAGAAAATTGAACTATCTGTTAAAACTGAGGAACTGCTTATTTCTAATACATTGTTCTCTAAGTGCAGACATTTGTAAAGATAATTCCTAGACTGCTTATATCCCAAGAAAAACCAAAGCATCTTTTAGCCCTCTATAGTCTTTATGTACTGTTGGTTGCTGCCCCTAATTGTTGGACCTGGATGTTACCCTTTCCATTTGATCTAACAATGTACTGTATTTTCTCTGGGAAATTAGGACCAAGATGCAGTACTTGGCCTCGTGTGGAGGGGGTAGTGAACAAAATATCCTTACGATTTAGGGATGAGAGCAAATCCTTTCTTTGTGTCTTAGTTCTTGTGTTAGGCAGAGGCACCTAAGGTTTTTGTCATCAGGGATAAGGTGATTGACATAAGTGCCAACGGAATCAGATCTAGGAAAGCCACAGTATAATGAAAGAGGATGCTGTTAGCTGCCAGTCTATTTCAAGCATTGACCAAAGAGATGTTTGAGGTAACAGATGAAAAAATCATACACTGAAGGTGAAGGAGTAAACCATCTCCTGACCCTCTTAAATAAGCAAACAAAAAGCCACCAACTCCCCCCCCCCAAACAAAGACCCCCCATCAAAAACAACAGACCAAGAAAAAACAATCAGCCTTTTTGGTTGTTTGTCTATACCTAGAAACCAGCATATGGACTGATAGCATACAGTTAGTTTCCTAATGTCCTGTCTCCCCAGATTCCTGTCTCCAAAAAGTGAGAGAAAAAGCCAAGCCAACAGCAAAAAGCCTTGAGGAAGAACTCCAAACCACTACTGCATTATGGAAATAGTAGCAGCAGCACTTGTCTAGCTGGACTAGGGAACAGTGGTTTGAGTGATTTCAGTGTTTTCCATCTCTGCATCATAATCTTACAACCAACCCCAAGAGCTTGTTTTGCAGTTTGTGCCTGCCCATCTACCCCCAGTACTCTGTTCAGGGTGCAATTACTAGGCAATGGTTTTATGGTTTGTAAAAGGGGTATGTTAATCTGGGCAAAGGACTGGCTACAGTCACTTGATAAAATGGGTTCTTTACTTTCCTGTTTGGATGTGCCCAGTGTGAGCTTTTTCCATGTTGATTCATTTTGGATAAGCAAGCATTGTCTAAATGGTCTGAGAAAACATGTGTTAATGTCATCAGCTCTGAACTTTTGGGGAAGCTAAATTGTCTAAAGTCAGATCACTCACTTCACTCTAACCTGCAGCCATTTTCCATTTCTTTCTTCATTCTGTCTGATTGCATTTACATACAGGCTTACACCTACACATTTTAGTGTGACATTCAGAACTGCACGTGTTATACTTGTATTTATCTTACTAATTGTATAAATGATATTCATTGCATCAGATACCTGCATTCACCTCTTTTATACAGCTAAAGGCTAAAGGATTAGATGGTCTTTATGGTATAAACTAGTAGCTGTAGAAGCTGTAATCTCATTGACTGGTCTGTTACCATTGCTAAATCCGTTTAAATCATGTTTTTCAGAGAACTTCCAAATGTGTAAAGCATATTCCTTATTCCTCTTAACTTTTTCCCATTATTTCTCCTGTTTCCAGCTGCTGTCTTGCCAGGAAAAATAGAGGACAGTTGGTTGGATGAGCATATTGCAAACAAGACCATTTCTTTAATGAAGTCTAACACAAAGTCTGAGAGGCTCTGTCAGAGTGGCAAACAACTGCTTATCCAAGCTGAGATTGCCAAAATAAAGCAATCTCCTCTAAAACTTGGCAAAGTATTGGAGCACATAAGGAACGTCTTAAAAATGTGTGTGTGTGTATATATATATTTATTTTCTCTTCACAAACAACAGATTTATTAAACCTTGTCACCTGTGCTTTATGGAAGACTGTAGGTGTAGAGTGGAATGAATTGCAAGTGCCAGAGAGTTTTTGAGAATATTTGAGATGA
This sequence comes from Serinus canaria, assembly GCF_022539315.1. Lineage (NCBI taxonomy): Eukaryota > Metazoa > Chordata > Aves > Passeriformes > Fringillidae > Serinus > Serinus canaria. The sequence continues at coordinate 24,531,939 of NC_066321.1, forward strand.
GAACTTTGAGAGCATTTGTAATAATAAAATGTACTGTGAGTGGAAAAGATCAGCCACAAATACAGCGTGCAGGGCTGTGGGTCTTCCATACCACAGAAATGTGTTTGGGTTAGGATGAGTCCTGCCCCATGGACACTCTCTCTTTGCATTGCCACCTTGTCTGCAGAAGAATTCTGTCCTTCCCTGGCTGGGCTGTGAGCAGCACAGGGTACTGTGGGTGGGTGTCCAGCTGGCTGGGCAGCACCCAGTGGGACCTGGGCTTGGTAGTGGTGTGGTACTGAGTGATGAGTGATGCTGCTAAATTGTGTGGCAAGGTTCTGTCATCTTGTACATCTAAGGGCAGAGTGCAGATTCTGCTCGAGTATGTTGCTCCAAGGTTTTAAGTCTTTAACCTACGTCAGCTCTGCTGCTGATTATGTGGTCAAGTCCCCTTGTGAAAAGTGTGTGGTGAGTCTGGCATGGCTTGTGCTGTTGCTTTGTATCTTTATGGATGTCTTGTGCTGCTGTTTCTTTTTTCTCTAGCAGATTGCTGCTCCCATGTTTTCTTCCCATACTTTTGTAACCTGCTGTGTGGCATTTGAATGCTAGTGGAATCATAACTCTTGCTCCTTTCATTCATTAGCTAACAGTGTTAGTTATTATGTAGTACTTCTGGCAGAGGCATGGTGCATCATATTTTAAAATGGTTTTGTACATGTAATATATTCAAAAAGAAAATTTTGTGAAAGAAGCCTTGAAAAGTCAGTAAAGCAGTAGAATATTATTCATGATGTTGAATGCACTGACATTTTAAGCAATTAAACATTTTCAGGAGAAGGAAGAGGAACTGTCAGATTGGAATCATGTAGCACTCCTTAAAATTTCTAGTAGCTAGTGTTTTGTTAGCTGGCTAGTACTGAGAAATTTGTAACAAAGTTTTTTATAGTGGATCTAAGAGACAGGTCTTTCAACTTGTACAAGAATTGCCTCTTCTGTTAGATATTGATGTGTTCTTTCCAGCTGTTAATTGCAAAGGGCTCTTTAAAAAATTTCTATTTAGTTCAGTTTGTGACTGCATGCATCGGCTACCAGCAGTGCAAAATATAAATAAACTTACTGGTTCAGCAGTGTGATCACATACTTTCTATAATTTAGATAATGTCTTTTGGGGTTCTTTTACTAGATTTTATAGCAAGGCAGCATGTCTTCATTTATCTATCTAGATAAGCATCAGTGTTTGGAGAAGGATAGTCTTTTTGTAGTGACTTGCAGAGTAATTACATATTGTTTTGAATTTGTGCTATATATTTCAGTTGAAAGCCTCTGCTCCAGCTAAAGCTTGGACTGAATAAGCTGAACTAAGGGAGCTTTTTGGATGTCACATGAAGAGATTATTTGTCTTTGAAAAATGCAGAAACATTTGGAGGAAAAATCTAAGGTGTATTGTAATATTTTGTTTCCTGGATTTGTTACCATTTGAACATGGAATCAGTTGTCCTTTGTGTGTGATGACTTTGGATAATGGCTGTGGATTATTCTGGACAGTTGCTGTGCTATGCCTTGTCTGATCGGCTGTCTGTCTCTGTCGGACATGCGTAGGGTGGTTCGCGTAGGACGGTTCGCAGGCAACCCGCGTTGAACAGACGAGTCTGGACTCCTCTATAGTTCAGTCTTCAGGTTGTTTATTATAGCTTATCTATAAGGTTTCTGTTCTGCCCAGCCAAGATCTGACCAGCAAGGCAGCCACAAGCACTCTCCCTCTCTTTAGGGCGGTCGTATATGATATTTACAATTTTTCTCCAATACCCATCACCTTTATTAAACAGTGCACCTTTAGCATGAACCAATCTAAAATGCACACATCACAGAGAAGATGGATGACAAGAAGAAGGAGAAAAGCCATGAGGTCGGGCCTGAATCCTTCATCTTGCCTCCATTAGACCCCCCTGTACCAAAATCCTAAAACCTACATTCTATTCTACAAAAACACCTGCCCTACACCATTCAAACCTCAGAAACCTTCATACCCTCATGCTTCGATAGCACGACCCTTGAAGGGTCAAAATCAAGCCACCAGGTGCTTTTGGCTACATTCCAGGACTTCTGAGCCCCCCAAGGAGTCTCCCTGGGACTCAGAGCATCCGAGGTGATGCGCTGAGTTCCCACAATGCATTGTGCCTCAGCACATGTTCATTTCACCATAGATTTTAAATATACTGTTTTTGAAATTTGAAAGACGTGGTGCACAGCAGGACTTGCCAAGTATTTAAGGAGTGTGTTGTAACTTGAGGGACTTTGTGCTAGTAAAGGCCCTTGGAAGTGCTTTTGGTGGTGAAGGAACAAAAGATGAAGACAGATTTGAACAAAAGATGTGTTTCTATTGTCTTAATGATACATGGCTGGAAAGCAGGCTTCCAAATGCTCTAGCTCCTGATTCCCAGTAATTTAAGCCTTGTTATTTAAGTCTTTAACAGCTGTTAAGGTGTTCTTTATTTCCTACAGTGTTGAGGCGACTTCAAAGGATTGTGTATGCTTACATGTACAAGAATACATGGCACATGTATTTTAATTGTGGGAAAATGAGTAATTAAATTGGCAAGACTTGTGGAGTTCTCCAGGTACAAATATCATTAATTTTGGCATTCACAGGTTTGGTTCCATATGAAATCTAATGTGTGGGTACATAGCATTCAAGCCTCTGGCTCAGCAAACCTTATTTAGAAGTACTGGGTTTTCCCTTTGAGCTTGGATTTGGTCTTCTTTGTCTTTTTCTTATTCCTTTCCTGGAAAGAAACTAGTGCTGTTGAATGATCCTAAAGTTGTCAATTTTTAAATCTTATTGTGCTTGACTTTCTGGATGTTCAATGCAATGTTAGTTTTGCTCCAACCAAAGTCCAAAGTACCTAAGTGACTAAAAAAAACCAGTATTTGAACACTTTTTTGTAAATGCACAGTCTTGTTCTGTTTTGTAAAAGTCTGAATGTTTCTGTGCATCCTGCAGCCCCTCTGTTGTATTCCTGTCCCAGGGTACTTGTGGGCTCTGGCACTGGGCTCTGGCTGAGATGGATGGGGGCAAGGTGAACTAGGCTCTTCTTCCTTAATCTCAACCATGGTGTCTGTGTTTTGTTTCTTGGGAGAAGGGAAAGGGACAGAAGAAAATTCAATTGTAAAACTCCTTACAGATTTACAGAGTCCTCATGAAAAATTTGGAGTATGTTTTGTGATTTTCTTTAAAAATGTGATGAAAACCCAAGTGTTTAAGAAGCTACATTTTTATTTGTTATCCACTTGATGTCAATGACAGGAGCAATCCAGTACAGAGCTTTTGCTTTTTAAAACACTGTTTTGCAGCCTACTTAAAAGCGTTTTTCCTACATGTGGGAAATAGTGAAGTAATTAAACACATTTGGGTCTATGCATAAATTTTCTAAAATTAACTGTCTCTTTCACACTAATCTTTCTTGTCTTTAATTGGGTTGAAATGTGTGAAAGGGAAAAAGGTTTGATAGGGAACTATTTTTCAGAGAGTAGTTTAACTACAGAGCACAAAAAGAAGCTGTTAGATGTGCTTGGGCCAGGGAGTCAGGAACTTTGTTCAAAGGGAAAATATTTTTGTATTGGTTTCTTCTGCATTGTTTTTGAGTAAGTCATCTGCTATTTCCATGCTTTTATACCTCTCACTCCAGTGGAATAATTCAGCTGTACTGCAGTTAGGAGTAAAATATTCTCTCACCTGAAGAATTAAAAATCCTTAATCATCAAGTTGTGGTTACCTCTTACCACATCATTACAAATACACTTAATTAGTTTTCCTATTTCCCTTTGTGTTTCCTTAGCAGTTAGCCAACCTATTCATGAGCAGCAGTGCTGACTAACCTCTTCAGGCTTCAAACATGTCTCATTGGTAAACTAATGCATGACCCACATGCACAAAACCTGAGAAATTCTTCTGAAAGGTGCCCAACAGACGGATGCAGGATTTCAGGGGGAAATGGAAATGTGATGGAAACAGAGGTCACATTTAGGTGTGTATTGTGCTGTAGCACAGGTAATGTAAAACAGTGGAATAAACAGTTGAAATTCTTGGATTGTAGCTGTGACTCTCTTTTTGAGTTTATTTACAGCTGAGTTCTTTTCCCCTCTGTTCTCAGTGGAACTGTTTCCTGTTTGGAAGTACTTGTCCAGTACTGAGTAGGAAGCTAACTTACTTCAGGTATATGTATTTTAACCCTGAAGCAAATGGTTTTGCACTAGGAAACTTTTACCTTCAACTCCATCATCTTTGTTTTCAAAGTGTGTTTGCTGTTATAATAAACTCATTTGTTCAGTTAACTGGAATTTATGAAGCATATCTTGGGATCAGCGTTCAGTCTTTCACCTGCTATAACAAATTTGAGACACATGGTTTTGCGTTTTGTATTCAACTTTTCACTTCTGAGTAAGTGATTAATCTTTCTCCTTGTCATGTTTTGTGTCACAGTAGCACTGTCATTTTCTCCCTCTGACAGCCTGACACTGTTTAAACATCAGTCTAATTTTGCACATAAGCCAGTTTTAGAGAAGGAAAAAAAATCACGTGAGGCATGTCACAACTTATTTTCAGAAGCAGCAGGCTTGCAGAAGGCACAACTTGATCTGTTCTGTGTTGATTTCTGCTGACAGCAGGCTGTGGTGTTAAGCACATATAATAAAAATCAGTATTTCAGACAACAGAAGTATGGAGAATACATATCTTACTGTGCAATGAAAAGGCAAAGCTTGTTGGAGGGAGAAGGCAATGGAGCCCCAATATGACTGATTTGTACTGGTGTCTATCTTTTTGGGGAAAACGTCTGCTTTATGCCACGTGTTTTAAGAACTACAGTTTTCGTAATATGCAGTACGTCCTGATAGAAGCATTGCTCCCTAGCCTTCAGCATTTGAGTTTTCACCTTGAGAATGGTGCTTAAATATGCTGATTTTACCCTTCTGCAAGTTTTGCAAGTTCACAGTACGTCAGATGGGGGTCATGTTGAAAATAGAAGTAAGTGATGAGTTAGGAATGGCTTCTGTCTCCCTCCTGTGTATGAAATCTTGTGTGCTGTTCCTTACTCTGTCATCTGAGGCACATTTGTGTGGCATTTTCTTCTGGTTCTGTCCTCCAAGAATCAGCATTTTATGACAAAATGGGAAAATCCTGCTCTTTTGTTTCTTTATAGACGAGTGACATGAGAATCTAGAAGCAGCACCTGTAAAGGGTTGAAAGCATAGCTTTTGTTGAACCTTAACAGCACTTTCCATATGTAACTGTGGATAATATCAGTATTCTAGAGGTGTGTGGACAAGTCTAGAAGAATAACTAACCAGTATGTATGGTTGTAATGCTGTCCTGATGAGAGAACAGCTAAAGAAATACCATTGTATCTAAATATTTCCAGCAAAACACGAGAAAGCTTGGGAGAGCAAATCCTATGGAAAGTGGAAAAGACTTCATTTTTCATAGTAAAACCTTTTTTTGTTGGTGTCTTATTGTCAGCTGTTGTGTGCAGTTGTCTCATGGTCATTGCATTTTTTTTTTTCAATTTTGAGGCAGTGGACTGTTGTGTGTTCTTTTGTCTTGGAGGAAGTTAAAGGTGTAAGCTAAATAACTTTGAAATAAAATTTATGCTTTTTTCCCTTAAAGAAATTTTGCTCTGTGTCTGTGCTGAAGAAGATATGGTCAAATTTGCCTTCTACCAGGGGTAGGAATTTGAAGAAACTGGTGACTTGGTTTTTTTCTGCGTCTGACATGGTATTTTCGCTTTCTTGTATGACACAATGAACCCTTTGTTTTTAGAGCTGCTGTTGTATGTTGCCAAGCCTGGAAAATGGAGTAGTTTCTTGAAGGATCATCTAATCTGAGTCAATGCATAAAGAAGTGTAAAGGCAATTGCTTGTGTAGATTCAGTTCTTTCTTCTTCCTTCTGGATTTCCCTTCCTGCTATGTATATACTTTCCTTTCATCTGCAGATCAGAGGGAAAAAGTGTTGCCACTGAAGAGAGGGGTATGTCAGACTCCTTTGAGTCAAACATAAGCCTTTTCTTCTTCCTCCTCTTAGACTCTCTAATATTAGTTGATCTCCCCTTGCCTCTCCTCTGGGTTATCACAAGCTGTTGGCAGGATCCAGTCTGTTACTCTGTCTGCTCAACACTTGTAACACAGCCCAAACTCAAAGTCTCATCAGGGTGAACTTAGGCCCTTAATTGGAGTGTGTTGCTGAGGCTGATTTGTATTATGCTGAACAGTGGTTATTTGCCTGAGAGACTTCTTAAAATCATCAAGGAAAATGAGGGAACTAATTGAAGGTCTTTGATGTCTTCTTTACAGAAGTTAACTGATGTTTGGGTTGCCCATAATTAATTTCATCCTTCAAATTAATTTTCTTGAGCTTTCCAAATTACTAGTGTTGCAGTAGTTCATAACTCTGGTCTTTCTATTGGGTGTTGGTCTTAGCTGTAGCTTGGGGAAATTCTGTTTGCCAGGGAGGGCAGAGTGTTGCCATTTGGTGCAAGAGTCAGCAGGCTTGGGAACAGCTTTGCTTTCTGGGTCTTGTTCCTTGTAACCACTGTGTCCCTGTGTCCTAGAGACTACACTGAGGCTTTTCTCCTTGTGTCTACTCACAAAGGTGTTATGTAGCTTATCACAGCCTGCAGGCATATGTGTGTCTAAAGAACACTGGCTTGAAAAAAGAAAAGAAGGTCTTTGTTTATACAGTCTTCACTGATTCTGTTTATAGATGAATTGGTTTAAAATACTTAGCAGAATGGTGGATGACAAGAGCATTGGACTCACCTTTAAAACTTATTATGTTACATGTTGGCACAATTGATTCCCGTGGAATGGCAAAAGACCCTGCAAATTCCATATCTGCCCCTTTTACAAGAAAACCCAGAGATTTCAAATCTCATGAAATGATAAACTGTTGTTTAAATAAACTTGGATGCAGCTGGTTATAAATCTGAATATTTAATCCTAGGATTGTATTTTAAATAACAAAATGAAGTGAGTTTTAAAAGCTCTTCTATTGCATTATTCTTATGCTAGCCTTGTTCCTTGTCTTTAATCAGCATCTTAGGGTGAAAGTTTTTTGTGGTTTTGCTGTCCCTGAGATTTTTTTCATAGTCTTTAGTCCTACCTGTCTGAAATTGCTGGACTGTGAACTGGGCTCTTCTTTTAGATCACTCCATGTGTGTACTTTCTCTGCTTCGCTTGGATTGCTTACAGTTAATTAAATTTATCATAAAGTCCAATAGGAGCTTGTTTTGGACCAAGTAGACTGAGTCAGCACTTGTGTAACCAATACTTTCACATAGTTTTTTTACCATATTTCCTTTTTCATTGAAATAGTTTCCTGAGACAAGCAGTTGTTTACTTTTGTGTTTTGGGTAGGATTTCTTTACCTTTGAAAAATCTGTTGAAAAACCTGCAAATGTTTCATGTTGTATTTATATTTAAAAAATTAATATAATGGAAAGGACTTTTGCATAACACATGACTGTGGCTTCACTTGTGTTGAAATCACATTGGATTTTCTCTACAACCAGAGAACAAAGTGAAGATTGTGTGTTGTACCAAGTGGAACTATTGCCTATTGAATGAAATAGCTATTATTCCATAGGAAATTTTCCTTTGTGGCTAGGGCTTTGAAGTACAGTGTTAGCAGAGGAAGAATAGGAGAAGGGGACATTTTTTTTGGCCATTGTAATGCAGTAAATGTTTTACCCTAGTGATGGCCCAAACAGCCATGTTGCACCTAATTTCATCTTCTCTACTGCTTCTGCTGCTGGGCTGCTTCAAAATGACAGTCGTGATGTTCTCCTTTATATTTTTCCATTTTTCATAGACTTCCATTTCTGTTGAAAATAAAAGCACTGAAAGGTTATATTTACTCCTAGAAGAAATAGTGAGAGGTGGAAAGAACTCTTGACAGTTGTCCTGAGGCAGCAGAAAAACTAATAATGAAAGAAACAGTTCAGTGTCTGTAAAATGTCTGGTCTAAAATGAATACATCCTTCTGCCCTTCTTGGAGATATGCTGGTAAATGGAATTCCAACAGACTGGTGAGTGTTGTGGATGATAACTGGTACCTAATAATAGTAGATATTGCTGCAGTGGGAACAACTTAGTTTTAGTGTTAGCTGTAAGCATCCTTGCATATGCAATAAATAATGAACTCGGAAGCAAAAAGACACGTCATGTCAAGTGATTTACTTATTTTCCTTTCCTATAGAATGTTCTGTCACAGTGACTCAGAATTTGCCAAATTACTTGAAGACATGAGGTCTTAGAAGAACTTGAAATGGTACCTAGGCAGATGGAAACAGACAATGATTTAGTTATAACTGTGAAGCAGGACAGAGATTGTATTATTGGAGTTCAGAATTGTTTCCCTGTTTGTGAAAGATTTCTTCATTTGTTCTTCTCTCCATACTAGCAAACTGGAAATAATTTATTAGAGTCTATTTCAATATTCAATATTTGCTTTAGACAATAGTAAAAGAGAAGGCAGGCTCATCTTCAAAACAAGCACGTTAATATTAGAAACACAACTATATAGAGCTGTCTAAGAGTTGTGTCTTCTCAATATAATCAGGCAGTGAAAAAATGTGGGCTTGATGTGCAATTCCACAGCCTCTACAGCATGCATTTAATAATTTATCTATATTTTTGTCACTGCTAGTCTGTAGAGACAAATGTAAAGACTAATGAGGCAGGTAAAGTTCTGAGAGCAGATTGAGTTTTTTTTTAAGCTTCATGATGCATGAGGCTGTGTAGACACTTGACTGCAATCTTGGATTATTACACACAGAATTTTAGTAGGAGCTAGATGAACCTCTGTTCAAGTTTGAGGATAGGTGGTTTGCAGATAGCTGTTGCAGCTCCAGCCTTGGATGACAGACTGATGATACATATAATGTAGAAAGACTGGAGTTTACTGAAATATTTATACTTCTGCCGACTGTCTTGTTCCACGTGTACATGGAAACTAAGATTTTTCTGAGAAGCTGGCCAAGCTTCAGATGTGTGTTAGCTGAAACTCTTTGCTTCTACAGGAGAGTGGAATGGCTACCCTAATACCCCTGAAATCAAAATACAATACAAGATGATGTCAAACCTTTATGAAAATTTTTTGGATATGCACGAGATTGTTTGTAGTTGGGCTTACTTAATGCTTATTGTATGTCTCTTAGATCCTTGGTCCTCCAGCTTTTTCTGGAAGTGTAAAGAATGTGATTATTTCTTTAGCACACTCTGCTATGACAAGCAGTGGATGCTGAGTTTCCCCTTCTTGAACCATGCGAATTAAAGCAAAAATGCATCACAGAATACAGGAACATTTTTGTATTAAAGAATCAGTTTTACAGTTTTTTTGGCATTTTTTACTGTATTTTTTGCATTTTGCTGAGGATGTGAATACTTTAATACTGTAATACTTTAGTGAGGACATCTATTTTTGAAATAAAATAATGATCTATGCAATAGATAAAAAATGAATTTATGTAAACCAGATTAGTGTCAAGTAACTAACTAAAATTAGGTAGAATTTGTAGATACCCCCAAGGAGTAGCAGAGTTTAGTTTGCATGTGTATGAAAATCCAGCCTAAGTTATGTGTCACTGCTGTAATGCCTCTTAAAATAGATACAGTGTTTTATTGATTTATTTCTTTAATTTCAAATGAGCTCAGCTTTTCCCTCTTCCCTTGTTTTGGTTTTGTTTTGGGACAACAGGAGCTTCAGGAGCTCTGGCGTGTCTCTGCTCCTTGTGCTAGGTGGTGTTGCACATGCTCACTTTGATTTAGCCAGTGCTGCTGCTAGGAAACCAACCCGGTGTGAGAGTTGTTCTCGTACCACTCCCAAGTGTGGGTTACTGGTTAGTTATGGTTTGTTACAGAACCATCTAATATTGCTGCTTCATTTATAAAAAACTCTTTCAAGGGCGCTGGGGTTTGGTTTTTCAGCACTTGCTCCAGAGCTGTGGATTTGTGCTGCTATCCTTAGTGCTGTTTGTGTGAGCAATGCCATTGATTGTGCAGAACTGTTCATATGGACTGTTTTGCTGCAGTGTAATTTCACTTGAAAACTCTGCTAATAATATTTTGCCTTCATCTGGTTTACATAAAAACTGTATCTACTGTGTGTTTGTTCCTTGTCCTCCCTCACATATTCCTCTATCTTTTGAGTGGAATATGTAGCCATTTTGCTGTTATTCTCCTCCCTCACTAGTTGGATAAACAATTTCTTTTTGCATTATAATGATTGTAGAAAATATGTAACAATATATTTATGCTTGTGTTCTGAAAAAGTAGAAATGTTTTGCGTTTTATAAATATTGGAGAAAAAAACTTCAGCCTCTCAGGGATTTGGGATCACAAGCTTTGTTTTTCTGAAATTGCACGAGGTGTGGATCTGTGTTTTTCTTTGTTGTATAAATGCCAGTACTGCTTTGCTGTTTTCTGTAGGCTTTTCATCTGTATTTTGAGGGTTGAGTAACTTTTTCTATTTTTTCTTTATCCTTCACTGTAACCACAGTAACCATTTTAACTGTGTTTGATTTAGTCCCAGTAGACAAGCAAAAAATTAATATTTAGAGCAATTCATAGGCAAAGCAAACTTATCCCAGGGATTTTAAGAAACTAGTTAATTAACTATTGTTGTCTTCAATTTGCTGTATTATTATTTTGTTAGATTTATAGCCTGAATGCATTTTTTAATTTTTAAACTTTTATCTACTGAAATGTTTTCCACCATACTCTTCCATTTTCTTCCCAAGCCAGTAGGAACATATAGTACTTGGGAGTGATTTATGGTAGTTATTGTGATGTGTTATTCTATGGGTTATTCTATGTGGTTTGGTTAAATGCAAAATAAAGAAAAACATAAGAGAAAACCAGAAAATCACAATGCCAACATAAGAGCAGTGATTTAGAGAGGTACAAGTGCATTGAACTGTGTTAGCTCTCTTGACAGTGTTGTCCCATACAGTCCCATACTGATCTACTGATAAATTGCAGTTTTTGGCTGCTCTAGCAGTTTGTTCCCAAGTGTTCTGCACAGTACAGATTCTTATTTTGTCATCTCTTCTTGGAAGTTCTAGGGAGGCTAATGCCAGATCACACTCACCATGGAGGCATCAGAGAGGAAAGATGGGAAAATAAGGAGGTGTCTCCCAGGTGGGAGCTCTGCTGTGCTGGCTGCTGCTGTGAGCTGTGGCAAACTGGGCAGCTCATGGACATGGGGCTTTTGCTGTTGCCAGAATGCAAAGATGCAACCTAAAGTCACAGTTTTATCTGAAAATACCAAGTTGTTTTGTTTGCTACTTCACTAGGTAATGAATATATTGGAATTCTCTGCTTTACCAGGAACTTGGTCTTTGCCTAATTAATCATTAAAGGTTGTTAGCATACTGTGGTGGAGCTTATTATTAGAGCCTGCATGTATTTCAGAGAGCTATGACCCCTTCACGAGTAACTATAGAAACCTCACCAACCATAGTTATTAGCTTAAATTATGGAGTTCATATTTTTAATGAATATTGGCCAGAGTGAGTGGCTAATAATTTTGGTTTCTAAAATGATGAAGATTGCAAAATTCTGGTTATTTAATTTTGAGTAGCATAGTGATAAAAGTACTATCAGTTCACACAAGTTCAGGAATTATAGAATACTTGCATGAGTTACTAGACGACACTAAAAAAGCCCTTAGATACCTTGCACATTTTCCAGAGCTTTTGTGTAGAATTATCATGCCCATGTCCTTTATGCCAGATTCACAATTTAAGGATAAAGTTTACAGAGACAGCAATTAAAATGTGAGTGTTTCTGTTTTGCTTTTAGTATATTTCTAATATATGTTATTTCTTAATGTTAAACTCTATTTACACCGGTAATTGAGGTACCGAAAGAAATTCTGTGTCAGTTTGCAAAACAGTGGTAGGAGCAAGTGCTGCTGAAATGGAAGGGGAAAAGAAGAAATGTCAAATGTGAACATTGTTGTACAACATTAGGGCCTGTCAGAATAGCAGGTTTGAAAATAAGAATTGTGTCTTTGTACAGCTGATGAGATGGAGTTGTCACCAGCCTGTGTTTTGGAAAAAAGGAATGTGCTTTTATTGTGGTGGGGAGAACCCAACTCAGTCCTTCATGGTTTAAATTGCTGAAGTGTAAATGGTTTAAATTGTCTGAAGTATAGAAGGAAACCAAATTTGAGGGGTAGGACTATTCAAAGATGATACTATTGTTTCATGGTACTTATAGCACAGGCCTGTGTGGGGAGGTAGGTTACTGGAACAGAGTGGTAGTAATGATGATTGTTTCTGTATTGCTAGAGCTGGGGCACACAGGGGAGAGTGTTTCACAACATCCTATCAGGAAATGAAGATGCTGCTCAAACACGTTAGGATGGATTTTGTCCTAGTTGAGAGAAAGAGAAACTAGCTTGTTTCAGCATTGGTGTTGTTCTTAAAGAAATAAATCCCAAACCATTGTGCTTTGGACCAGATAAATTATTTGGGCAAGACTATCCTCTCTGTTTGTGAGTAATTGGGATACAGGGAGGAAGGAAGGCAGCGGGCAGAAATAAAACTTGTTTTGATGGCAGGATCAGATTGTTGAAACTAGCCAGTGGGAAGAAACGCTGCGTTAACTTGGCATAAATGTTGTCCCACTTGTGAGTCATTGAGCTGTTCGAGTAATTAATGCTGTCATTGTTTTGTTTTTCTGCTCTTCTGTGTATCTCATATTATATTGCAGGTTCTTCAGTCTGCAGGTGTTTTCCTGGCAGGATGCCACTGACTTACTGAGACAGGGCTGGCTGCTGACAAAGCTGTCCCTTTAGCTGCTGTGTCTCCAGGGTACCTTCACATAAATACTTTGTATGAAATGGTTGCCTTCCTGAATTGTTGTTGAGGGAGAAAAACTTAATTCTTATGGATGTGTTACTCTCATAGTGATGTTTTAATAACTGGAACATTTATAAATGTGAGATGGGATATGAAGTTGGGCAAAGTTTGCGGGTAGCATTTTTCATCACTGCCAGCATTTTAAGGGAAATCTGTTTATCAGAATTGTGGATCTCAAAAGCTGTGTTTTTATTACAACATAACCTGGAATAGTGAAGTTGTTTAAAAAGATTGAATATAAACAAATGAATATAGACATAGAGCATAGCAGAATGTGAAGAAGGCTGGTGGAGCAGTTCCCTAAACCCCACTCTGCTGCACCCAGTTCTTAGCTTTGTTTTTGGTTCAACAGCCCTTAAGGGCTTCTTGGTAACACTAAATACTCTGGAATCCTGAGTGCCAAAAGGAAAGTTTTTATGCTCCCTCCGAGGTTTGTGTGTGTATGTTCTCCCTGCTTTCCTTGGCAAGGCTCAGCCTCTGGATGCCCTGTAGTGGAGGCTCTGTGGGGACAGGGGAGAGGGAGACGGAGAAGTTTCTCAGCTACCTGCCCTCTCCTGCACTCTGCACAGCTCACCACTGCTCAGTGAGTTTACAGGCTGCCCAGAATGAAGTGCAGCAGTCAGGGGAGTCTGCCTGGGAGCCTTTTATCCTACTGACTTGTCAAACCCTTGGGATCTACAGTGGCGTGCATGTGTGTTCTGTTTCGTGTGCACCTTTAATGTGTTAGATCAGGAGACTGATTTCTTATGTACCTTCTAACTGTTGAATTTGCCCTCCTTAGGTCCACGCTGTCCAAACAAGTCTTTGTTTTCCTGGTTTTTATGCCTTTCAACCCTTCTGGAGTTGAAGGTTGCAGCAGTTAAGTAGCACTTGCATGTGTATGTTAAATATTCTATAGCATTTAAGCATTGAATCATCATTAGAATTGTGCAAAGATTTATTTATGTAATAACCCTCTGTAAAACTTTACTTAAAAAAATCCCAGAAACCAAACCCAAAACAAAACAACGGCAATTTACCTTTTCTTTGTTAAGGCATGTTCTCTGCTCTCAGTTCAGCCTTTGAATCATCAGGCTAACTGACAAAGTAGTCACATTCTTAGTTCTAAAAGCTTGAATCCAGTGCGTATTTATAACGTAGAACATTAATGATAGATATATTTTTCTGTGAACATACTTTCTAAGTAATAGAAAGGACATTGAAGATTTTGGCACTCATACTCTGGGTTTCTTGGAGAGCCACCCTGAATAAAAACAGGCCTTATGGAGGAGCCTGTGCTGCAGTGAGGAAGTGAGTGGTACAGAAACTAGGACTGGCTTTCTTGAATTGAAGCGGGCTCATTGGTGTTTATACAGGGGGTTTGGGGTTTTTTGCAGTGATGTAAAAATATAATAACCTTGTCTTAAGCATTTTAAAGTAAAAATTTAGATAGTGAGATGTGTTAGATCTTCTTTATTGAAGACTACAATATAAATATCAAACCTGATCTGGTTTTTATATGCTACTTTTTTTTTCTGAAGAGATATTGAGGGGGTAGTTACTGTGTGTATGTGATCAATAGTCGTCAAAATAATTTCACCAGTGACTTTGTTAATCCTACTCAGAATGCAGTGATGAGGGGAGAAAAAGAAAAAAAATTCACTAAAGAATAATTAGCAGAATGAAATTGAGTTGGTAGGTGTGACATCCAATTATTTTCTTCCCTGGAGATAAATATCAAGTCAAGGTTGGATATTACAATTGGAGGGTAGCACCTCTGCTGCTTCTGAATCAGGCAGAGTGAGAAGTAGCCATGTCATGTGAAGAAAAAAGGTCATGTCTCTGACTGCTGTGGTTAATGCAGAGTTTGATTTGGGAAGGGGTTAGCCACTTCTGATTGCTGCTTTAATGAGGCCTTCCCTTTGTAAAAATCCTTTTTTAGTGATTGCTGCATGGCATGTTTGATTTTGATAGTCTTCTTGCTCTATGGATGGAAGCCATAGCAGAGGTTTTGAGAGACTTGTGTGTTCCAACACAGCGTCTTTGAGGGCTAAGACTGAAGCACAGGATTGCTTGCACACCCCAAAGGATTTCTGCTAGGCTTACCTTCTAAGAAGGCAGTTTGAAATAGTTGTACTTCCATGGCTGTGTGGTAGCTGGATTCCCTGATCCATTGAAGGGGTGATGTGGGGTGGAAAGGCTGGCTGTGACAGATTGATATCAGATTAGCTGTATGTGTGATTTGACCTTATCCTATGAATTGCAGCCAGATACCTTCTGCAGTGTGTTAGGCTGTTAAAGACATGGCTTCATCTGTGAAATATGAGAGCTTTTCTTTTCCCTTCATTAAAATAATAAGAAAAAACTTTGCATTAGCTGGGGTCTTTCACTTGAATCTTGTTTGGAAATACTATATCACTTTTTCAAATTGACAATATGCCCATATTGTGTCTATGTAGGTTCTTTTAATTTTCCTTGGGATATATTTCTTATGTTCAGTTTTTTGCCATGGTAGTGTCCAGATTTTTTTTTCCCCTCAGGAAAGTGCAGACATTATTTTTTCCTTTCTTGTTTGTTACTTAGTGTTGTTCACTAAGTAACATTCTTGGACTTCTGACAAAATAAGCTCATTGTCTATTAAAAAAAGCTTAACTGTTTAAATAGCTGTCAAAAACAATGTCACAAGTACCTGTCCATGTAAATTACAGTTTATGGAAAACTGTGTTGTGTTGCAGGAAAGTTTTATTACTAAACAGATGTAGAACTAGGTTAGAAAGTGTAAGTAGATGGTGTAATTATCTGTTGGAAATATATGAAAAACACTGTTAATTGTGTTTTCTATCATGTAAAAATGGCCTGTGTCTCATCAGCTAGTTATTCTTTCACTCCTTATTTTTAAATTTATGGTAAATTTACTCTTTTCTCCCTAGACTATTTTTCTTTGAACTTTTACAGTTTGTAGCTTATATATATATAGTCAGCACTTTCTTAGGTGAGAGAAGTGGTTCATTGATGTGTTATGAATAGCTCGGAGAAATTCATGATAGTTGTGAGATGCAGAAATTTATATTGGTTTATTAATGCAGTTTTGGTGTTCCTACTAATAAAATATTCCACTATTTAGACTCTGGGTTAAATTGTGTTATATTAAATGCAGATGTGTCATGTAGGCAAGTGTTTTTTGGAAGGAGATAGACCGTCATAGTATGATGGAATTGTTTAGGCTGGACAAGGTCCATCATTGTTGGGCCCAACCATTAACCCAGCACTGCCAAGTTCACCACTGAACCACATCCCTAAGTGTCATATCTACACGTCTTTTAAATACCTCCAGGGATGGTAACCTCAGTTTCCCTGAACAGTGTGTTCTGACTTTATAACCCTTTTGGGGCTCTCCAATGCTGATTTACAATCTGAACCTCCCCTGGCTCAGCCTGTTGCCATACCCTTTTCTGCTGTTTCCTCTCCTGTTGACAGGAGATGTTCAGAGCTGCACAATAGGTACCAGGCAGTAAAACTGTAGTTCCTCAGTGAAGAGGCACTGAGGTGGGGGTGAGAAAGCTGGCATTATTCGTTTGAAGGAGGAAAGCTGCTAGATGAATGGGAAAAGCCACCCTCCTCACATGAGCAGTCTTGACAGTGTGTAGATGCTTTAATGAAATTGAAGGGATGGATTTCATATGATGAGTTTGTGTGCAAAGCTCAGTTGTTACAGCTTTCCTTATCTGTATATTTGGGTCACTAGTTTTACTAGTAACTGTCTTAGGTGGTTGTTTATTTCTTGGGAACAAACATGATATTAAAGAAGTAAGTTGTGAGTGAAGCAATGATCCATGCTTACTGTTACCCAGAAGTTACTGCATCTAGAACTAATGCAAGCAATCTGATGTTAATGGTGTCTTAAAATAATTTTTTCAGACTTCTCTGTGTAGCTGGAATAAATACATGGAATGTGGGAAGTCCAATAAATATTCACTGTTTTGCAGGAAATGAGGTTACTAAACATTGAGTTTGTGCAAGTGACTGCTACAAACTTCTGTTCTATAGTGTTTATATTTTTAATAGGTAGAGTTTACATATAAAATCACATTGATCAGAACTGACTTTTTTTACTTGTTGAGTGGGGATAGGAGACAGCTCTAGGAATGTTTCTACTCACTCTTCAGAGTAATTGTATGCCTTGAAATTTTTTCAGAGCAGAATGCTTGGCAAACAGCTGTGTACAGGTACATCTAGGGATGGTGGAAATCCATCTGGTCAAAATAGGTGTGTATATTAGCTGGAGAATATAATGAACTTATTCAAAATATACTTTGCTGTACAGGACTTTGATTTGGCAGATTACAAGTGACTCATAAACTTCTATGGCTTACCAAATCAGATTCAGAATGTTGTTTAGATTTTTTTTTCCCCCTGAGAATGACCATGTTTTCTTTTTTCACAATTTGTTTCAGCAGACTTTTTGGTCACGTGCTTTTCAAGTTCTCCACTACGTAATTTCAAAGTTGATTGTAGCTGTGTTTTGAAAGACTCGACAGTAAACTTTAAGGACTTCAGTTTGTTTAAAATACGTTATGTAACTGTGGCCTGTGCAAGCCTTCCTTTATAATATTATGCAATGTTTTTCAAAACCTGATACTCGAATGAAGTACATTTTGGAGTATATCTTGAATACAGAAAAGCTTTACTTATTCTTTTACTACCATTGTAGCTTCCTTGATTTCTTTTCTGCCCCAATGGCAAATGGAACAAGTGGCTTTCCACTGTTGTGCTGTCTCTTTTCTTGTCAGTCTATCCATGTATAGCCACTCGCATAGCAAAGCAGGGTCTCTTAGAGCTAGTCCAAATTCTAATCTTTGTAAGAGATGGCTCACTTCATATCTGCCAACGTATTTATAGTTGTAAGAGTAATTTTTAGCTCTCTTTTTTTATGCTAACCAGTTCAAGAATTTATGGTGGAGGTACTACTTTGCTTTTAAGCCCTTTGAGGTTATGAAAACAAATTAAAAATGATGGTTCCTGTCTTCCAGTAAGAAGGTTTGATTTCGTTGTGTTTGCCCAGATACCATCCCAAGTAGATTGTAATTTTAGCTGGCCACTACCAATAAACTATTGGTAAGCACTGGCCAAGGTAACATTTTGACACTGGCCCATTTTGACATGGTCCCATAAATACCCGGAGTCTTATGAAAAAGGTTGCTCTTTTTACAAAGAAGGAGACGGTGAGTTTCTGGTTTGGGGAAGGTAAAATTTTGCTGATACTTCATATCAGTTTCTTTTTGTTCTATGTAGTTTATAGTCAAGATGGAGTGGAGGGTGAGGAGGGGAACAGTGGAGGGTAGAAGAATGGGGAAAGGGGCAAAAACATTGCTTTAAGAACAAATCAGCCGAAAGACCATGACACATTCTTATTTCAGACTTTCTTTGAAGAATTTAATAGACCTTTAGTTGTGAAGGAAGGACATACTGGCTTTTGTACATCTTCATACTTTCCCACTAAAGCATTAACTGGCAGTTGTAGGAAAGTTGCAATTCATTAATAATAAAGCTTTTGTGTCCAGTGATGTTTTTCCCCAAGACAAAATGAGTTCAGGATCATTCTTACTTGCTATTTAAGAAATTTATACACTGGTACTAAGTCTTGCAGGCCTTTTGGGACTCTGTCTACACAGGGGACATGATTTTTTCCAGTAACACCAAGTTAAATACTGTGGCACATAAGAAGACCTGAATCGCTAGGCAAGGAAGTTTCTAGCTTGAAGTCATCATTCCCCAAAAGGAGCTCACCCCTTCTTTTTATTTGATTCTGACATTGTTGCTGAGAATATGATTGTTTCTTTTAAAAGGTAACAAGATTTGTCATGGTGACCAAGCAAGCCTGTAATCAGCATAAGACCAGGTTTATTCTAATAGCTGAGTCTCCTTATTAGAATCAGCATTAAGTGGTACATTTTCCTTGTAGCCAATTTCACATATATCTTCAACTCACAGCAAAAGCAGTAGTACAGGAACTAAACAATACCTGTAAACAAGCTCTGATTTTCTGTTCTTAAAAATGTAAGTGGAACTTTGTGCTAAGACTTTGTAGCTTTTCCTCTCTCTGTTGTCTTTAGGCATTTGATTTAGAAGAATTCAGTAAAGTTCTTGTCTTGTGTATTGAAAATTCATATTATCTCCTCATTAATTCTTTTTATTTCACTTGATACCAAGTATTATTTTTTCCCTCTTATTATTAATTTTTATAGACTATAAATAAAATACATGATACATATAAGCTCAAAATTTTCAATTTACCAATAAGTTGTTGACCCATGGTATGTTCAGTATCATAGTTGGTGTAGATAATGCTTTGCTCAGTTTCTCAAAATCCTCACAGAGTAGGAAAATACTATTGGGTTAGGAAATGAAAGACCATTATACCAGTTTCTTTTTTTTTTAACCTTTTCTCCCCACTGTTTGGTTAGTCCTAATCATACACAGATGTTATCTTTGAAACGTTGTAAGGGGTGGGAGTAAGCGTAACAGATAGTATGCTTGGATGGAAGGGCAAAAGTATGATGTACAGATACATTGTAATGTATTGTTTGACTCTTTGCTGGTTTTTAATATTCTGGCTTTTTGTGCAGTATGCATGAGTTCTCACAAGTGAGCCACTTTAGGCTGTCAGTTTGACAAATGGTACATATTAGTTTTTAAAGCTTATTTGTAGCTTCATACTGTCTTTGAATATATTCTTTTTCTGCAGTGTGTCTAAGGTACTCCTTGAGCATCACTTGAAGTGTTTGAATATTCACGAATATTTTTGTTTAGTTAATTTAACTGTCATGTTCTCACCTCTTAAAAGAAAAATCTAACATGACAGAGCACTATAGGCTTTGCTTTCCCCCCTGAGGATTAGGTTTAATACATCCTTACTGTGTTTTGAAGGAGTCTGTCCAAACCTGTACTTCCAGTACACTGTTCTTTGGCTCCTCACAATGATGGTTTTTGAAATACAAATGTCTGTTATGATAGATCATAAAGGTATCTGCTTTACTAGATGAACATATCATGATCTTCTGTGAGGGTATGGTTTATAAAATCAGTTTTATAACCTGTAGTGGAGGTGCCAATTTCCTCATACCTGCTGCCTTGCCCAGTGACCTCTGTGGTTCGGGGATCACAATATGAAAGGAAATCATTTGAAATTCTGTTACTCCCAAAGTTTAGCATGAGGAGATATCGTAGAAATTCAAATATAGTAAATACCATAAACTGCTTCTTTTACATGGTTTATGGAATGTTCATGACAGCAGACATGTTTTGTTTGGTCTGGTGCCTTTGGATCCTGTTCTGGGATTTTTTTTTAGCTGTAGCATTATAAAAGAATGTTCAGTTTGTTGATTCCTTCCTTTTTAATGTTTATAACTGCCTTTGTAGTTCTTTTCTACAATTGCATCACGTTTGCCTGTTCCTGGTAACATCAGTGAATATCAGTTTATAGACCTGTATGTATGGCAGCCTGTAAGATCTTGGTGTGTATTGGTTTCTTGCTGTTGAGGGCTCTGCAGAGTTTCTTGCTGATGCTCCTCAGCCTGTGTGGTGTTTCCTATAAAGTCAGTCATCCCTTGCTGTGCCTGTGTTCTTCCTCAGCAGGACTAACTTGTGCTCTGCTGGATCAGAGCATACGGAGAATTAAGAGGTGCTTGTGAACCCCTGGCTCTGGAGACTTTGACTGAGGAGTTTGCAAATGCAGCCATCAAGAGGACACTGTTTATCTAAAAAAATCTGTGGAGGAGGAAGGAAAAGGGAAGAGGAGGAGGCATCAAACTCTTTAAATGTTTAAGGCTTTTTTGTGTCTTATTTCCAGTTGCTGCACACTGGTTTAAGCTTGCAGTTCTGGTAGGTTGATGTCTCGTGGGATGTCTGAGTTAGCCAAGGGTGTGATGGAGTTTGTCAGCAGCTCCTGTCAAGGAGTAGGTTGTAAGTGCTCCTAATTTTCTCACTGCTGATTGGTTTTGGGTTGGTTTTTTTTTTTTTGTATTGGTGTCTAATGATCACATTTTTCAAAATCGAAATATGAAAGCCAGTAAAGTAATACTAACAGACTTTACATTTCCTAGTTCAGGACCAGGATGCTGGTCCTGATTTTCATGTGTATCTCATATCCATGATGAAAATTTCTTGAAGCAGTACTATTGAGAGTGTTCTCAAACTGGAAGATCAGGTAGTGTGTTAACTACTCAGAGCAGCAGCACAATGTCTTGACTTCACAGTCTGAGCTGTTTTTTTGTCAGAGGACAATATGGACCCAGAATTGGTAGATTTTGGCACCACTGACAAATTTACTATTGCAGTCTGGGACTTGGTTTTTTAAAGCCTGTTACAGATGTTCTTAGAGTTAAAGTAACATGTCCTGCATTTCATTCTGTGGTATTAAAGTATTACTTGAATATATATATATTTTTAAAGTATATTTGAATATATATATTTTATGCTCTGTGATACCGTATCAAATGATATTGTCCTGGGGAGAAAGGTGGAGAGCCTGAGCAAAGAAAAACATAATTTTTGTTAGGTGGGGGAGCTTTACACTGCATCAGAAAGCAGTTCCGGCATAGCTTCCTTATGTGTGTCTGTGCTTGAAGTGTGGAGAGAATAGCAAGGCAATAGATTTTCAGAACACCAGTGAGCTTGCTTGTCTTACAGGCTGTTTCCATTTCTTTTTCTGCTGATAAGTAACATGGTGCATTACCAGTGATACTTCCCCTACTCCCCTATTCTCTCTAGATCAGAGTTAACACTTGCATTGAATTAAATGCTTCAGTGAAGAGCATGAGTTTAAGACATGGTGGGTGATAAAAATTGACATCTGAAGATGAGCAGGGCTGCACAGGAGGCAATTGGTTTGGAGTGTTGGTGGGTAAGTCCTTTCGTGTTTCATAAGCGAGTAAATAAAATTAAATAGTGGACATTTTGGTGAGATCCCTCCTAGGCCTTTCATTTCCCTTGCCTGCAATAGTTTCTTCTGTTTTTCTCCTATATGTTATATAGATAAATCAGTTTCCAATTAATTGGGCTAAGACTTGTTACATATGTGTCAAGCTTGGTACAGAGAAAGTAAACCCTGATCTCAAAATGCATCTGCTTCATTTTCAAAAGAAAGGTCAAAAAGCATTTTCTGTTAAAATAAACTTGAGTTTCTGAATGAACATCTTACTGAACATCTTACTGAAGCAATTACATGATTTTTTGGATTAACTCAATGCTTGTGCTACAGAACAGATAATTATAATAAATAGTCCACGACTGAACTTGGGAGTGCTATTTGGTAATATTAAGTAAACCTTGCATGTTTGTTAGCAGCTTCAGAACTCATTCTTAAAACTTACTCAAATTCTGAACTTTGGCCTTTTTCCAGCAGACATGTTTGCACAGTGTAAAGCTGGAGATAAGCCACATTTGTTTCAATGAGAGAACACTTGAGCCTGAAATTTGTGTCATTTTGGAATTCATTGTCTGGTAATGAGCTCTTGCTCATTAGATTGGACTGTAATGCTTCTGCTTGGAAGATTGGTACTCAACTGTAGGTATTGTCAATAAGGATCATTTCAAGATCTGTTGGCATTTGAAGTTTGACTTGGGAAAATTTCAGTAAGTTTAAAAGTCCTGCTGTAGCTGCAGGATGCCACCAGTAGCAGCAGTAGGCTCAGCATGCTCATGCAGTTTGTATGTGCCAGACAGGGTGTTCTGGTTGGTGTTGGTGCCATAGCTGTTCCCATGAATATTCCCATGGTGATTGTGTGAATAGTTAGGAGGGGGAGTAGGGCTGATACTATTCTTTGTGATTGTTTTTTGAGGATTTCATGGTCGGGATGTTGGTTTGTTTGTTTTATGAGCCTAGTCCTTCACACAAATCCTTTTCTGAAGATAAGGCTTGAATATGAGGTCAGGCTTCCTCAGGTGAGCTCTTAACTGCGTAGCAGGAATCAGGGAATGTGTTTGGCTGTGTCTCCTGCTTGCTGGAATTGACTTGCTTGAAGTTACCTGCCTGACTCTCCACCTGGCTTCAGACTGACAGTCCCCTCCTGCCTTTCAAGGGCTGTCAGACTAGCTAAAGTAAAAGAGCCAGCCTTGGATTTAATTTTATCAGCTGCAGCCCATTCAGAAAGTTAGAAAACTGTACAAGGAATAATATTTTCACTTAAATACTTTTGATTTTAGTGTAGCAACATTAATAATAAAATGCAGTAATTTTAGAAATTAAGTTCCTTATATTCTGAAGTGGTTAGGAATAATGCATAAAGCACAGTGAAGCATATAGATAAGTGAAGTAATATAGTTTAAGATGCTGCATTTCCAGAAGTCATGTTAATTTCATAGGAAATTTAATATGAGAATAACTTGCTGTGAAGACAAAAAAAAACTTAGAAATTATTACTTCAGAAAGTTTTATGGTAATTTGTGAAGGCTGCAGAAAGATTCCATGCTATGATGATCATAATTCAGAAATGTAAATAATAGACCATTTATTTTTCTCATTGCCTATTAAGCATAGTCTCTGGAGTTATAAAACCCGAGTCAGAACCTCTGGGTGGCTACTTAATTTTTAAATATGTTGATAGAATTAACAGAGAAGGAAGAGGCCTGAAAGCTTGTGTATCTTTGCTTCATATGTTATGGAATTAAAAGCAGATCTAGTTGTTTCTTCTTTTTTACTTCAAAAACAAAGTGATATTCTTTTCAATGGCCAGAGTTGAATTCTAATGCCTGAGAGAGTTCAGTGTATTGACATCTTTTGTGGAAGTTATTTTAAATTGTAGCATGGATGGCTGGTGCAAGGTTTGAGAAAAAAGTAAAATCCAGCTAACAAAATCAAGGTCTCAAGATCAGGTGAAGAATGCAATGGTAGGGGCTGTACTTCTGAATTCACTAATTATTTGATTAATATGAAAGAGAATTAATTGTTTAACAAATGAATAAATCCTTGCAGTGGAAAAAAGCCTTTTTTTGTTTTGCATATGTGAAGATAACAAAACCTCATAATTTATCCAGGTTGCTTAGCAATGCTGTGTACCAACCACTTGTTTTGATGCTCTTTTAGTTCTAGACCCTCCCAAAAGGAGAACAAACAGAAACCCCAGGATAAGCCTGTGGTGTTCTTGTGTGAAGAACAACCTACCAGAATAATGGAAATGTAAAAAAAAAATAAGATAGTGATAAGATGCATGAGAAGCTTGAGAGTAAGAGAACTCAAGACACGTTGCAGTAGTAGATGGTGTTTAATGGATAGGAA
Source organism: Serinus canaria (assembly GCF_022539315.1). Taxonomy (NCBI): domain Eukaryota; kingdom Metazoa; phylum Chordata; class Aves; order Passeriformes; family Fringillidae; genus Serinus; species Serinus canaria. Next base: position 24,556,090 of record NC_066321.1, read on the forward strand.
GGGGAGAGCAGTTGTTAGTGTTCTGCATGCAGCAGGATGTGATGTGGAGGGATTAAACCAGAAGTTTCATGACCTCCTCACTGTTTCTGTGCTCTTGTCCCTGGCTAACTTTTGGACTGTGTATAACAGAATATTGAGGATCTCTAACAGTGAAATTCAAAGCTGCCTTTTACTGATTGAAGCATTCATTGGCATCACTTTTAGGATAGTAGAGTGAAATTCCTTTTTTAGCTGAAACAAGGAAAAATTTTAAAGAAGTAATAATTTGTGTAGATCTAAAAGGAACAATGTTTCATACTGTAAATGCAAAGTTTAAAAAATTTATAAAATTAATTAAAGACTAATGAAGGTTCTTAAAACACTTTTATAAGAATAATTCTTATAGTTCTGTAATAAGAACTGTTGCATATCTGGATCTTGAGAATTTATTCTAATATTATTGCTTCAATAGACTGTATACTTGGTTAAAGAGCAGCAGTGTTCTCATGGGGGATTTTGCTTTTAAGCTTTGAGGCTCTTTGTGTGGATATTGGGGCAGTTCCTGCTGTTCGTTCAGTGTGAGTGCAGGCAGGAGGATGGCTCAGGGACAGCTGGCACCACAGGGTCCCCTGGGACAGAGCAGAGTATGTCCTGGTGCCTTGGCTCTGGAGCTGTTCATTCAGCTCTCGCTGATGGCCTGAGCTGCTCGATTGCTGTGGAGGCAAGTTTTTGAGCATCCTTACAATTCTTCTAATCGACCTGTAATCATGCTTTTAGCCTGATCTCATCACCCTGCAATTTGTAAAATGTCCTGTTTGTAATTCAGATTTACTCAGGTCAAAGCTGGGGAAGCACATTCCAGAGCTAACTGACTTATCAGAAGGAACTTTAAAAAGTGCAGTCTTATTTAAATCAGTAAAGTGTAAATCTGTGGTGTTAGACAAGATGTGTTCAACACCTTTCAAATATCTTCCTACATTTCATTTTCCAACACCAAACTCAACTTGGCAAGTCAGAAAAACCAGTTATTGATAGGATGAAGATCACTTTTGTGATCTTGGGACATGAAGAGGGTACATTTCCACAGTGGATTTGTTGCAGAGGGATCGCTGTTATTTGTGCCATTAAGCCAGTGAAAGAGAAATGATGAAATTATTTGGGTAATTTTTTAATGATGTTGCCTTGAAAAGTTGGAATAGAACCTGCAATCATAAAATGCAGCATTAAGCTTAGTTTTGAAACAGTTTTTGATTTGGGTTGACTTTTAATTTAATAGAAAGATTTATGTTTGAAATGAATTAAAAAATTCAGTTCAGTTGTTCCCATGTAAGCATTCCCAGTGTGCTTTCTGCCTCCCATTACATTTGACACACTTTTTGGCAGCCTGACAGAAACACAGCTTACTAGACAATGAACCTGAACTAGATTTCTTAATTTTTCTAACCAGTGATAAAATGGAATGGTTATGAAAATACTAAGCTGTCAGCAGTGAAGGAAACCACAGCTCTCAGCATTGCAGCTTTGTGGAAGTGCTGGACTGCTGTGCATTCTGTCAAACTGGCTACTTTAAACTTAAAGCAGGGTTTCTCCTTTCACATTAGTGCTGCTTTTAGTTGACATCATTGTCCCTACAGTTTGTATGGTATTTGTATTCAGTTGTGCAAAGCTTCACTAAAACTGGGTCACCAGTTTTTATGAATGCAGTTCTTAAAAAGTAAAAGCAAAAGAGCTTTACTGCAGAATGTACTGCACCATGTCTGTGAGAGAGCAACTAAAGTGCCATAAAAAGTCCCTTTAAATATGAAACTGTTTGAACCTGGCAAGTCTTTGTAGAACTCTGACCTACACATATTGTTTTAAAAAATGAAATCTTGGAAATTAATTTGTCATCAGTAGATGATATGAGCAGAAGAGAAAGGTGAAGCTAGAGCAGAACCTCTTTTCAGGAATAAAGAATTAATGAACAAAAATTGACTTAACTCTAAGCAGAGAATTTCTGGGGATCGTTAAATTTCCCAGAAGGCGAAGGCAATTTGCCTTTGGCTTCTGCCTTAATGTAGCAGTGACAAGTAGTAGTTTTGCAGAAATATTGTCCTCTAGAGGATCCTGATTCTTAATTGTATAAAAGTTCTAATTGTTCCATTTTTAAATACTAACTTAAGTAAGTTGTGCATATAACTTAATTGTGGTATGAACATCCTGGATGAATCTAAATGAAGCAAATAAATCTCACAAGTGCTACTTAAAAAGACAGAATTAAGGATATGCTGAGAAAGCAAGAGATTAAGTGTTTCACTTGCTAAATTTTTTTTTAAATAATACTGTTACTGCAATGTTTGCAAGTTCCCTTACTGTACTGTGCTTATCGTCCTGAGATGTCATCAACAGTCACTGAACAAGGCTTCAGTGAGCATTACACAAAATTTAACAAAATGATGCTCTTTGGTATTGAAAATCATGTCTGAATAAGGTGTTCAGATCATCATCTGGCTGTTGATAACTGGTCAGAGCCTCTGGTACCACAGGCCCAGGTATAAAAGGCTGGAAAATAATGTGAAAGCTGAGGCCAAGGGAGATGTCATGATTTCAAGCCTGTATTCCCCTCACCACATCTGCTCTCATGTGAGTCTGTGGAAAGCTGGTTTTGGGGAGTGGCCTGTTTCTTACACATGCCTTAAAATTGGTGTTCTGGTGTAGAAGCTTTCAAAGACTCTGAACAGAGATGTCTGAAGTTTTTCTGACACCTGCTTATGATAATCTTAATGAAAGAAAAAGGGCACTAATAATTTTAGTTATTAACTGTAGAATGTACATTTAACTTAAAAGGATATTGGCCATGCTTTCTTGCAGTGTGTCCTGTTTAACTGCCTCCAAATAGAACAGGCATATTAAGAATTTAATCAGTTTGGTTAAAACTATTTAATCGACAGCTTAAATATGGAAGGTACCTTAAAAAAGCAGTGTTGAATGAGGAATAATTGACAGCTACTTGGACATGCCTCAAATTGAATAGAATTTCCAAAATTAACACAAATAGAAATATCGATGAAATAACTACCACTGAAATAAATGGCCTCTCTGCTCCTGTTCCAGAAAGAAAACAATAACTTTGAATAAAAACATTTTTTTATGTAGAAAACAATTAGCAGTGTGTTCTTTTTTACAGGAGATATATATATATATATATATATTAGTAAATTATATTCTGTAGTTTGGTATGTGCTTTGGTGGTGTTGATACTTCTTGACACAGTGTTAATATTACAAAATACGCAGTGCTTGATGATTCTTTGGGTTTTGATTGGATTATATCTTTGCCAGATATTATCTAAAAACAGTGAATTCTTTTGGACAATCGTAATAAGTTTCATATATGCATTAGTTAATACTGCATTAACTAGGCGAGAAGGAGGAGCAGAACTTAATTGGAGTATTTAGACTACTGTTTCAGCCTGGAAAGTTTCCCCTTTTACTGTATTTACTGATTTCTAATTGGGAAAGATAGACTTCCAAATAGTAAACCAACAGAAAATGTTAGGTGTCCTGGGTAAACTTGGTATATACCTTTAGTATAGCTAGAGGAGATTGGCAATGTATATAGAATGTATATGGTTTATATGAATAGCCCTTGTGCAAAAATGTTTTTGAAGTGGGTTTCAGTGGATTAATTATGAGCACTGCCTAGGAAGTCTTCACAACTAAGTAATTAAGGCCAGTGGTCTGTAGCAGTGAGTTCATTCTGTTGGGAACACAATTCTGATATCATCATGGCTTTTCAAAGAATCATGGCCAAGTGTTTAGCATGTGCCAACATTTTATTCCTGGGGGGAAAAAAAAGGAAAATGCTAATGCAGATTGTATTGCTTGAATGACTAAGTCTAGCAGGCTTTTAATAAAAAGTGCCATATCACAGGCACTCTTTAATATGATGGACCAAACCAATTAGGCAGGGAAGGTCACAAAAGCAGTGTTTAGTCAAAAAAACAAGCACCACCACCCTTGGCATCCCCTCTGCCCCAAACTAGCAACCACCGACCTCTCTCTTCCCAGGTTACTTCTTGAGCTATGGATGTGACTGAAAGCTGACTCCCATCCCTGGATGCAGGGAGCTGCTCAGCTGCACTTCACATTCATCACTTAGTAGAAGCAAATGTTGCTTTACTTGTGGACACCCAATTTCCCTCCTTTGCTGCACTTCCAACGAGCATTCTTTTGTTTTAAATAGTTACAGACATCCCCTCTGGATGGCAGAACAAGGCAACACAATTACTAGTTGTGGATACACAGAATTGAACTTCTTAAAACAGCAATGTGTTACTCACCAAGGTATTTCCACAGTCCAGCTGAGCTGATAGGCTCTGTTAAGCTCTGCTCAGTTGTTTTATTTACAGGCTTTTGAGATTATTCTCTTGCTTGCACAGGACTTTGCTAATAACCCTGCTGAAATAAATTATTTTGGAGCTGTTTTTCAGTAACTCCATGAGATTCAGGCAGTGATCTGAGCAATTGAAAAGAAAGGTATGTTTCATTTTATTTAACAGTAAGCTGGTACCTCAGTTTTTCTGGTTCATTTTGAGTTGCCTATCTATAGCAACTTTTTTGATTAAAATTCCAAATGTCATGGTTGTGATAGAGAAGAAGTATTAAAGAAATAAATGCAAGAAGAATTGCTTAAGGAGGGTGACCCTGATTTTACTCCTTTCAAACTAGAGCAATGCTTTAGTGCATTAACTCTGTGTAGACACTTATCATGGATCCATTACAACAGATCACCACTTTTTTTCTGAGGACTTCAGCTCTTGAGTATTTGGAGTCTAGACAGATGAAACTGTTATTTCTCACAAATGAATCAGATGCTTGACAGTCAGTTAAAACTTAATTTATGTGCAGGATATAGAGAGTGAATATGGCAAGATTCCAGATTTTTCTGTTAACATATTCTGTGACTCCTGATGAGCATCTCAGCCCTGAAAAGAGACAGGCTGCTGATGCAGACATGAGATAAACTCATCATTTTATGGGAGCTTCAATAAACTACCCTAGAGCATAATCCACAGCAAAGCAAAAAAATCACTTGCTTTAAGGAATTTTCTGGTAGCCTTAGGGAGGGTATTAATAGAACTTCTCAAGCTTAACCTTATTTTAAGCCTGTAATACGACCATTGTTTGTTCTTAAAAGTCAGGAATTTAAAGAAGATTAATATGAAGACTAGCAGAGCTCAACCTGAATCAGGTTTTATGGTGTTGTCAGTGTCTTGGTAAAAGTCACTTGTTTTGGTAAAATGTACATTAAACCTCAGCATTAGTTTTAGTCAAGTGTTTGTTTTTAACTTATGTAAAAAAACCCTCAGCAAAGTAAAGCTGTCTGAATTATTTTGAGATCTTTATTAAAGGTTTACAGCAAATATGCTTTCTGTTCACTGTGGTGGTTTATAGTGTTTTATTTTTTTGAAAATCAGATACAAGTCTGCTTGTTCTGGACTGTGTTTGAACAGCTTGTTCTGGGCTGTGTTCCCACCTCTGCAGGGTTCTAGTTAGCTTTTAGAGTGGCAAGGTGGCCTCAGGGTGAAGAGGACTGTGCAATGCAAGGACTGGCAGACAGCGCTGGGAGAAGGGAACAGTGCAGCAGGGTGCTGTGGGCTATTGGGCAAAAACTCGCTGGATGTGTTGAAGAAAAGGATGTATTTTACTGAGGAAATTAGCTTGTGCTCCTGCAGCACATAAGACTTGCAAAGAGCCATAAGAATGGAAATGGAAATAAGGAGAATTGTAGCAGGGAAAAATAATTTCCTTTAGATCCTGAATATAAATGCGGTTTACAAGCAAAAAGTGCTGATAGATTGAGTGATGTTGTTGTATCAATTTTATCTTTTTTTACCCCCATTTCTGATGCTAGGGAAAAGCAAGATGAACCACCAGGGTGGCTTTTGAGAGATATGCAGTTAGCAGTTGTGAATCCCTTCTACACTGGAAAGTTCTGCCAGGGCTTGCTCACTGCAGCGTTGTGTTGGTTCTTACAATGTAAACCCAGAGTGAGAAGGCTTTAGCAAATAAAGGATTGCTGCCACTTAGGTAGTGACTCCATCCCTCAAATAGCTTTCCTTGGCATTTAAGAAAACAATATGACTGTGTGTGTGTGTCTTCACTTGTTTATCCTGTGTGTCCTCTGGCGAGTCCCATTAGGTTTTGCTGTAGAGCAGGTCCACACTGCTATTTGTTATTACTTCAAGTGATGTGTGTTTTTTTCTGCTAACAGATAAGTAACAAAAACCAAACCCCAGCTATCTGAGAATATCAGATATGACATGGAATAAACATTAACAATTTAGTCAAAGTATTTTAACACTTCTAATGCTAAGCAGAGACATGCAGTTCAGAAAGCACATATTCATTATTTTTCCTGGTACCTTCAGCTCTGGATGGTGGGTGACAGGCAGTACCTCAGCTAACAGATATGGAATCCTGCAAGTAAAGAAGGGTGAAAGGCTACTCCCTAAGTATCTTTCTAGAGTTCATGGGGGAGAAAAACTCTAAGAACTGAGATGATAAAGTATGGAAGGACTTGTTTCACTCTGCATGGTGGGAGCATATGAGCATCTTGAGGTAGCTTCAGTTCTTTCAGAAAATAAATATAGAAGATGAAAAGCAAAGTTGTATTTGTGTTGGTAATATTGATGACTATGGAAAATGGAATCTAATCTGAGTGCTTTATTTTGTGAAGATTTTTACAGGAGAATGTGTGAAACTGGTCTACAAAGATGATGTTGGGAGAGTTTTCTGTAATTGGCTCAGGAGTTACATGGTCAGAGATGAGAATTTTTTGAATAGTGGATTTCAGTTTCCTTCCTGTTCTGGCTTTGTTCCAAAGGCAGCTAAGTGTAATGTGAGGTCAGGTTTCCCTGCTTCCTTGTCCTGTGACTGAGAAGAGCACCATCAGCAGTATCAAATTCTAGAAGCCAGCAGTTTCGGTTATAAAAGCAGATTATGTTTTCAGTAGGTCTTTAGTTTTCCTCAGTTCTGCTTGGACTGGTGGTGCAAAATAAGTTGTTCTCATCTGTGCTAAGACTTTCTGAAATGTGAGGTGAAGATGAACTGATCACATGTATGTGCTCATGCAGTCTCTCTGGGAGTTATTTCAGTGTTGCTTCCTGTAGCACTTACAACCATTCTTTACAGGCAGGGTCTTGTGATGGCCAAGTTGCTGTTGTTTACCTCAGTCTGTATTGATAAAGGCACTGTCTTCTTGGATATTGAAGAATTTTCATCCAGGAATTTGATGTAGGCTTTACAGTGGAGCCAAATTCAGTGGTGTCAGCTCATTCTCAGAATTTGTGAAGATTAGCATTTCTTTCATTTGGCTTAGCAGAACTGTTTTTCTTGTAGACATAGCATCTGAGAAGCATGAGAACAATCCAGATCGTAAGGATGCTACAAAAGAGACCCAAATGGGTACTGAAAACTTTTTTTTTCACCTGAGGATTACTAATTTGAAGTGTATTCTTCTTAACATTTGATATGTCATTTCAGCACAGTGGTCAGATGTTGTCACTTTAATCTGTGATCAAAATTTTTCCACAGTTGGGGTGGAGATACTTGGTATTGTAACATATAAGGATGTTACTCTGATAGTGAGTAAATATGCTGTACATGTAAGGTAGTCTGTGTGAAATTCAAAATACTGCTGGAGATTTTCCTTTCTTTGGAAGTACTGACCTTCCTAAATAAAATTAACAACATTTTCATGTCTGATGCTATTTCATGATTGTTCAGCAAAATACTGCACACAGAAGAAGGGGAAAATATTGGAATGGGGATGTAGTGATGGAGATATAGTGATGGAGGATCCTAAAAGAAACTGTACTTATAAGATGCTATGGGAACTCTTTTTGGCCATCCTTAAGAATCGCAAGAATTATCGTGGAAGGTGTTTAAAAAGGTTCTTATTTCTAATAATTATATTTCTTCTATTTTTGTTAAAATTTATTTGCAGTTATGAAACAGGAAACCTCACAAAGATTTGCTCAAAAATGCAGTATCTGCTCTTCTTGAATTGAAATTTTACATATCAATAAATGAAGATGATTTATTTTGTTTCATTGCTGAGGCTGTGGTGTTTTTTTGATGTGTAGTTGGCAATACCCAGTTACCTGCCATGTGTCCTACTGAAAATTAGCAGAGTTTTATTCCTTTTTTAATCTGAGTTAATTAGTATTTTATCCAGATCTTGAATTTGAGTTCTGGATTTGTAATGGATATCATTCTCCCTGTGGCAGGAAAAATTGATACAATTACACACTTTGACTTGTTGAAGAATCTAATGTGAGAACTCAAATAGTTGAATTTATGATGTTAATTAAATAGACATCAACATAAGTTGAGGAAAAATGTTGACAGAGTGTATTTTATAAGTACTCTTATTTACATGTTCAAGTATTGCGTGTTTTCACTCCAAAGAGTCAAAGTGATAGTACTTTAGCTTAGGCACAAAGCTTGTGAAATTATTCAGCTATAAAAGTTAATCTTTTCTCACAGAAGGAAGAGAATTATGACTTGTGTTGGCCTTGCTAATTGTATTGTCCCAATGCAAATGAGTATGTACCCTCTTGTTTAACAATACTGAGGAGCTACCCATAGAAATTGGCTGTCCTCCTCTGCAGGTGACCCCCCCGTGGGATCAGCAGGAATCTCTTCCTGCTGTTGTTGGCTGCAGCTGCTTGGAGAGTTATCTGCTGAACTGTAGGACAGAGCCTGAGGCTGGCTACAGGTGGTTGCTGCACCTCTTTGTTTCCATATGGCTGGGATTTCTGGGGAAGAACTGAAGCCTCTTTTCACTTGATAGCCTGTAGCTGTAATGCATGGGAAACAGTAGCAGTGAGAGGTATTTCAGGTCAAAAAGTTGCCACTCCACAGCCCTTTTGTTTCATCTGTTGACAGCGTGCTGGTTCGGCTAAATGAACTACATAGCTGAGAAGAGTCTGGTCACAATGGAGAATAGACGCACATGCATAAATCATTTACCTTTAAGAATGGTCACTACTGGACCTGTTCAAAACTAGGATATAACAGGCAGTGTTATCCCACATCAGTGTGTGTGTGTGTGATGACTGAGATTCCTTGGGTTTTTGGTTGCATTTTCTTAGGTGTCCCAGTGATTTCCACCGTACAGAGCTAGATGGAGCTATAAGATCTTCCGTCAATAGGTGCAGTGCTAGGGACTCTTCTAAGTTCTCAAGTTTCTGTGTTAGCTTTTGGGCTGCCGTTGTCTGTTGAGGAGTTAGGGTGAGCACTTGTAACCCATAAAAGCTTGGTAAGGGAACTGGCGCTGTTTAACCAAGGCCTGGTTATGTGAGTGTACTGTGGCCGTAGCCAACTGTTGCCTTACTTGAAATGCACAAATTTCATTTGAAACTTGCTCCTCTGGGCCATCAAGGTGCTATTAAAATTGTCAGCTGAGGTATCATGTGGACACTGTCCATCAAGTGTCAATGATGCTGGAAAGGATCGCAAAGATGATGAACCTGGCGAATCTGCTGAAGATCCTGTGATCATAGAAGGGTCGGTGTAGCTTACAGGATTGAGTTCTGCACAAGTGTACAGATGTGATAGCTAGTAGCCAATTTTTAATAGTGCCTGAGTATTTTAACTTATGTTTTCCCCATTATTTTCTCCTCTTGTCACAACTGCTGTTGCTTTGTGCTGCCAGTGCATGATAGATAGGAAAAGAACATGAAGTGCTAAATTTTTTTGTTTATTGTTCAAGTCAGAATCCTGTGTATTGGTAAGATGGTTCAATGAAGGTCACCTTTGAAGTAGTTAATTGCAATAAATTAGTGTGTTGGATACTCTAGCAGGATTGCTCAGCTCCTTAGGTGTTAACGTATGCAGATAATCATGATGGTGAGCACCACAGTTTTTAAGTTTTCAAACACAACTAAAATCAATTAGGTAGTTTATTAACTGCTTAAACTCTTAAAAATATTCCCATTTTATCCATTTAATTTTTCCTTCTATCTGGCTGTCATTTTGACTTTGCCAGGGACAGGCATAGGGACTATACAGGAATAGAAAAATACTTTCTGCATTCCAAATTTATGAGGCTTGAATATTGCAAGAGATGCTATCTTGACAGGCCCAAAGGCTGCATTTCTATCTGTAGAAAACAGGCAGCACTCCAGGGAATGGTAGTGCAGTTATATCTTTTCCAGGTGATGTTCATCACCTCTGAAGTGACCACCTTGCATGAGGGGCTCAGTCTCCAGTCTGCAGTAGGTCCGCTGGCAGAGAACCATCAGCATTGGCATCTTTGTGTTGATGCTCATCTGGAATGTGAAATTGTCACTTGCTTTCTGGAAGATAGGAATTACTTTTCTGGGTTACCTGTTCTTGTTCCTGTATTTCTTAACATTTGCATAGTGTTCACAAGAGTACAGTTTCTAATTTTTTTTTCCTGACATTGCTGTGCTGTGGCAATACATTGCTCTTATTTTATGGGCATGAAATTCTGTTGAGGAGTTGGATAGAGCACTGTGTCACAGGACACTGAATAAACACCAAGACTCTGGGATCTTTTTTATATCCTGATCCTAATCAAGCAATTCTTTCTCCCTAGTTTTGGATTAAGGTATTTGTAATTTTGTAAGTAGTGCTCAGTTTGTCATAATGTACATAGTATTCATTACATGCTTGCTTTCTTCAGTGGAACTGCAATTCTTTTCATCTGTGCATATTTCATGTTCTGCTTTGAAGTTAGGCTGCTAGATTTTTTAAAAGTATTTACAGTAATGAATGGACTATAAAATGATTCAACTTATGAGGATATTTGACAAGCTTCTGTAGCACTGTATTAAACATGAAAGTATTATAGGTTATATATAATTGCTGTATATGGGCTCATTACTGTATGCAGATATTACAACACTGAGCATCTTTTGTGTATGTTTCTTTTGCTTCATTTGGAACAGAGCTCTACTGTAGTTTTTTGTATAGGAGAAATTTCAGCTAGTCCCCTAGTTTCTCCTGTGTGATTAAAAGCCATTCAGGAAGCTCCTCTGTAAATTTCAACATGGCAGTATCTAGAAGTGTGTTTTGAATAGCTTGATCCAAAGCTATAAAACAACAAATAAAAAATGAGTTTTCTTTCACAGATGAGATTCTTAATTGGTGTGTTGTACTCTGCTGGCTGACCAAGTGTGTGGATAAGAACAAGGGCAGCAGGGTATTTTGTGAATATATTTGTCTTGAATTGTAGGGAGAGGCTGAGATGTCTGAAATGGATGGACACCATCTGCTGTTATTTAAAGTTTGTTTCTGCTTCAAAATGTACTTATTGTTATCTTATGGGGAAAAGTGCTTGCTTCCATGGGAGAATGAGTATTTTTCTATTTAGAAGGCTAGTAAATTATGTACTGAAAAGGATTGCTGGAAGGGTTTGTCACTTTAGGCAGTGATCTTAACCTTAGCATTTAAAATGTGATATTATAAAGTAGATTATGTGGATTTCCTCATGGGCTTGTAACAAAGACAGCTAAAGCTATTTTTTTTTTCTTTAATATTGTGAGGTGTGTAACTTTGTGCATGTGCTCATGTCTTTAACTTTCACGTGCTCAGGAAAGTGCATCTTCCTTAGTAAGATTGGCCAAGCCCTTTGAACGTGGCTGAGCTTAACTGCCAGAGTCCCTATTTAAGCACCTTCTCTTGGGTTATGAGCGAAGTACAGCACAAAGCCACCTCTGGGGCTGTAGCAACTCTCTGTGAGGTAAGGAGGGCCCAGCTGCTGCTCTGTTTTCTACCAGCAGAATCTGGGCAGGTGTGTGGTTGGGCCACAGAGTAAAGAGAGGCAATGAAGCTGCATTTCCTTATTTCTTTAGCAATATCTTTATTGGCACTTGTCAGACCTAATGTTCCTCCTTTTCTCAGTCATTTTATACATTTGTGCATATTCTGTCTGGGTATCCTGAAGCTTGGTTTTTTGCAAACTCTCTTCATACTGGAGAAAATTTATGGTACAATGTCAGATAGCTTTCCAAGATGCTTAGAGGAGCACAGCTGGTCATTGCATTGTCTGAAAAGCTGAAAGATTGAGATGCTGGTAGAGACTTGTGGAATGGGTGGTGTGTTAAGTGGGCAGTGGGTCTTTTAATGTCTATTGATGAAGGAAATTCATTGTATCATTTTAACAAGATACTTAAGCTTGTTTTTCTTTAAATACAAAGGCTAGAAAAGAAGGAAATTGGAATTTGTTCATCGGCTATTTGTTTCTATTGTGGAAGAGAAATAATAGAGAACAGATAAAAATGGATAATCAGCAAAGTGATTTACTGCTGCATGAGTACCCCTAGATTAATGTAGTGATAATGTGCTGTCTAGAGCTGGGAAGATGCTCAGAAGAAGAGTTAATGATACTTTATTAATAGTTAGCTTTTATTTTGTGTACTCCTACTGTCAAGCTGCATTGTTACTGTGATTATTTGTGCTGTTTATTTCTTTTTGAGATGAAGAAATCTGCTAATGTTTTTCTAATGCATGTGTGAATGTACACATACATCTGTGTCCTGCAAATGCTCTGTCTTAACTTCCATCCTTAGAAAATGTATTGTCACCTACTCTCAAAGTTTTCTGTTTTCAGCAACTCATGCCTCCCTTGGCTGTGAGATTGATGTGCCTTCAAATGATATTATGAAAAAAGAAAGCAGTGTCTTCAGTTGCCTTGTAAATTTGCTGGTTGGTGGGATGTACCCTCATGACTGAAAGTATTTCTTCAGATTGCAAAAAGTAACAAACTTCCTTTAAGTCAAAGCTGAACTTTCATCTCCTAAAATGTGTCCCACAGCTGCAGTTTGGAGATAAGATCAATTATGGTGAGATATGCACTAATGTGTTTTGGGAGCTGGCAACTCTTTTAGCAAAAGACTGTTCTGTCTCTTATGGTAGATTCCAGTTAGAGGGAGGAACTGGGTGGGAATTTAAAAGAGCTTCCAATAATTGGTGAAATATCCTAAAAGGGAAATTAAAAATATTCAATCACATATAGATTTTACATTTTCAAACACTGTCTCTTATGGTTAGTAGGTTCTGGTTTCTGGTACATGAATGTTACTGTTAGATCTCATTTTTAGTGACTTTGCATATTGTTCAAATACATACAAAAAGTACTTTGTGGTTTCATAGCTTGCTGAAATACATTTTTTCTGAGGGCGTTTAAGAGAGGTGAGTGAGCAGAGATCTGTGGGAAAGAGTCAACCGAGTTGCTTTAGGTGAGGAACAGGTTTCTCCCTGCGGGATGTGTCTCGCACTGCAGAAGGAAGGATTACTGCCTTGTCACAAGGCTAGAAAGACCATCTGGTAGGTATCCAGGTATGCCAGTTAATTGCAATTAATGAAATCCTGATAGGATTACAATGTGCTTTTGGTGATCTGTGGGTCTGTATTGAAGAGTATCCCCTACTAATTTGTAAAAGATGGAAGATGAGAAACCTGCCTAGAGGCTGCTGTGCATGGTGGGGCTCAGGAGCCTGAGCTCTGAAGCGTGTCTGTCACGGGCTTCTTGGTTACCAGTACCAGATGAGATGGAGGGGGATCTCTGCCAGCCCTATACAAAGGCCAGGCACAGTGCATGTTTAATTGGACACATACTGATGTGAGCTGGGATTTTGGTTTGCAGAGGGAGTGACAAGTCTGTCTGCTTGCAACAGTCAGTTAAACTGCACAGTGTTTTCTTTGCCTTAATAGGAAAAGATGTGGTGATTGTGTAACTGTTTGGATGCATTTCTCTTCTTATGTGGAATAGAAAATCCCATCTGGAAAGAAATTCTTCTCTCTGTAGAAAGGAAGGGTGTGGGCTATTACCTCCATTTAGCAAACTGCTTCCTTTTCTCTTCTAGATCATTTCCAGCTGAGAAATTTTCTGATTGCCCCTGTTATGCTTTATTACAGGACATTAAAAATGGTGTATAAATGAAGAGTGCTGTTCTTACTGTGAGGGAGAGACTTGGGGGAGATTTTAAAAATGTTTAATGTAGTTGTAGGACATCAGTGGAGATGGATCTTCTTTGTCTGTCTTTTTTGACTAGTAGCCTGAGTGTTACATGGAGTATTTTTGGAAGACAGCAAAATGCTTGTTTTACAACCAATGAGGTAAAACTCATAATTTTTCAGAAACTTACAGCTGTTGTGTAGCTGCACAGCAATTAGTTTCCCATGGGCAAGTTGTCTTTTAAAATAAATAAATAAATTTGCATAACTCTATAGGGAATAAGATAACTGATGTAATAATTACTTAGGAGCCGAGCCAGCATCCTGCAATTACTTTAAAGCACATGTGCTGCAATGTCTCTCTATATTGATATGCTTCTTGTGACATCCTTCTTCTGACACATTCAATTAATGTTTTATTATCATCTTCCTATTTAAAAAAAATACCCAGTGACTGAGCTGGAAGCAAAGTAGTCTGTTCACTTACTTAACAAGAATGGTTAAGTGGTTTTTTCAACCCTACTTGTAAGTATCTCTGCTGCATGAGTTGACCTCATATCACTGCAAGTTATTGATTATGCCTGTGGTTGGCTGAGAACAAACAGGTTGCAGCATTTTCTTCAAACCAGAGAGCTTGTGATGAGATGGATGTGGTATTGATTAGAATTTTCAGATTTGTTGAGTATCATCATCTGCATTCTCTATGCAGCACACGTGGCAACTACCAATCCAGATGGGGGGCATTTCTTGTCTTCCCTTTGAAGTTGTTTTGTTTAAAGTATTCCAAACAGGTGACAGGGCAAAATATTTTGGTAGATGCCTTATTTCCATGTGTTTTGTATCACTTGCTTATTATATGCTTTAAAGATGCCATTTTCTTCACTTTTAAATTGTTATATTTATTTTGGTCTTTCAAAAAGAGCTTTATGTCAGAAAGGAAAAAATGATGAAGCTGTAAAACGATGATGAAACAGTTTCCACCAGATTTAGAACTCTTGTGTCTATAAAAATTACCTTCTTTCCTAAAACACCCCTGCAGAGGTGATCATGAGCAGTCAGTGCTCTCTGGTGACTGCTCTGGCTGTTGTGATCCTGGAAAACCACTGTCAGCCTCTCAGTAACTCCGTGGTGGCGTGAAGCAAGGCCCAGATGAGGAACAGCAGCCAGATGTTGGTGTGCATCAGCTGGGTCATGGCCAGAGCCAGGAGCGAGTCCATGTGCTGTGCACGTGGGCCTGTGTGTGTGCTCAGAAGGGGACCTGGCTGGGAAGGTGCCATGCACAGCAACCTTAGCAGAGGTGTTCATATGTCTGTATGGAAGGTGCTCACCTCAGCTTGCTGCTGGAAACTTATTTCAGCTTGTTTAATGAGTGGAGTTTACAACGAGAGCACTATGACAGTTCTGGTTCCGTGTTGTAGTTGTGGTAATTAATATTTAGCATGGTATCTAGTAATTTTCAGCTTCAGTGCACTTTACAAACATTAATTAATTGTCAACTGCACCCCTGTGCAGTAGGTAAATGCTTTCTTCACTGCTGTTTTTTAGAGCAGCTGGGAGCCCTGAGACTTGCAGGCTCACTTGGTGATCTGCACCTTAATATTTTGTAAAGTTCTTTGTTAAGTTAGGGTAAGTTGTTATTAATTCTGGATAAAAACAAAACTGTCATTGGATTATTATTGCATTAATTTCTGCAATACTGTGTGTTCTAGGTGCCACAGATTATATTAGAAGGCAAGAGATTCAAACCAAATTATTTCAGTTTTATTTTGCTTATTCTTTGGATGCCTTGGAATCTTCAGCTTACACTATAGTGTGAGATAATTATTTGGAATAAATATGAGACTTCTCTATGGCAGTCTTGCCCTTGTCTTCTAAGAATGCACTTACTCTGCTGTAGCTCCAGTCTTCATTAGTAATGCTGGGTGAATATGTTGAGATCTGGCTTTGGAAATGTGTTGCCCTCTGCTGTGTCCTGCAGAACGTGGAGGTGTTCAGTGTGGGTGATGTGTATGGATGAAGGAATGTGCACAGTGGATTGGGTTTGTAAGTGCTTTCCCACCCCCAGTTTATGCAGTTTAATGGGAATAAAGCCATTAGTGTGTAAGTCTGGCACGGTGGCTATGTTTATGCTGTTACCTTTGGCTTTCCACTATGCTGGTCTCAAGTAGAACATTTGAAAACTTTCAGCTGCTACTGCAAAACTTTACCCTGGTAACTGTTTTTACTTAGAGCTGCTGACAACTCAGGAAAGCATTTGAAAAACATTTTGCTTACCGGAACAATTCTGCTGACGTATTTTTCTTCCTATCCTTTTATTACTAGCAAAATTTGCATGAAAACAGGTCTCTGTGTATTGAGTTCACAATCCTCAGCTTGACAGTGTAATTAGAGTGGTGTTCAACTTGCACAATGGAGCTAGAAGGAATTTGCTTGATTTTCCTGTGAACCTGAAACTTCAGGCCCTGTTTAATCATCTTAAACCAAATCTGTGTTAATCCATGTTTTGGTGTGTAACTGAGGCAAGATTCAAAAGGAAGTGTTGTGGACAGAGGAGGGCTTTGTATGTGGCAAAGCAAAACAGACAACTCATGAGAAAGCGCTCCCTCTGTTTCCCCCCAGCCTGTCAGGATGTGCCCTGTTCTAGCCCTAATGACTGAACCTAATCATCTCCATGGCCCTAATTATGGTACTGTGGTAGGCTGAGATATTAGGTGAGGAATAAGCAGCAGGAGTAGATCACCTCTTGAGCAGCAAATGTCTCATTATGCTGGAGTGATCAGTATTAAAAGTAAAGCAGAGGAAAGAGTCAGAAACACTGCTAAAATACAATCCAGATTAATAGAATTTTCATGCAGTTATATTAATTTCTTATTAATTCTTTGTGTGAAGCATGTGGCTTAGCAGCCCAGAATTATTATGGTTCCTTCTTCCTTTATAGGCTTTTTTGTAGCATGTTTGTCCATGTTTGGCTCTGGTGTTCACAGCAGACCTGTGTCCCTTCTTGTTTTAAGAAACATATAGATAGGGTGCAGTTGGCTTTCATTAGCTCTTTACTGAAAGAATTTATGATTTCAGACATACATATTGTCTTCATCTGAATGGTTTTTATTTCTGCTCTTTTGAGGTCTGGGAGCATTCTGGAGTGTTTTTTACTCCTCTGGCCCAAATGAATAGTGTCTGCCCAGTTCGTTGACTGCTGCAGCAATTTGGAAGCATTTATGTAAAGAAGTTAAGGACACAGTCTAGGGTTGTTTTTTTTATTTAAAGCTTCTGTAGATGTGTTTCTAAGAAATCAAGGTTAGCTTTTATAATTTCTGAATAATGGTCTGAATTTTCATTGTCACATTGTATTTAGCTTAAGCAGTAGTAGAACCAGACTGATCTTTTCAGGTTTTATGGTTGCTTAGAGGGCTTTTTGGGAAGATGGAGTAAGTCAAGTGTTTTGAAATGATTAATAATGCTTTTGTAACAGCGCTAATGTATGCTTACAAAAAAACCCAATATCTTATTTTTTTGAATGGAGTCAAGTACTCAGTACAGTAAACATGTTAGATATTTATGGCTCTTGCTTATAGATGGTACAGTAGGGCTTTTTTGTTTTAGAATATCTTTCTTTTCTCCTTTTGCTACATTTTCATTTTAAGAAGCCACTGCAACGTACACAGAACATAAGTCATTCAGTGCAGAGTTAGTTCCCTGCATTCCCTGGAACTTGAATGAGAAGCTAGCCAGCAACCCCTTCTCTTTTCTGTGTGTTCATCATCGCCCTGTCCTGAATGACCTTTTTATGCAGTGGAGTTGGCTGTCAGTTCTGGTCAGGTGGTGGATGTGCTGATCATCAGCTCCTAGAGGACTGAAACGTGAGCCAGCAGTACACAGCAACCTGTCCTGGCATCTTGGTCAGCAATTCTCTCTGCTTGAAGAGACCAACCTGCCTGCATAGTAGCTCTGTTGGCAGCTCCATAAGAAAAACCCATCTATCTTTATGGAAGATAGGAAAGTTATGAAAGTTTTTTGACTTACGCATGGAATAACCTATTTCTGTGTCATGATGGGCTGGTAGGTTGTTAGTCCTCTGTGACTTGGACGCTTGGACTGTTCCAAGAGTGCCAGTGGTTAGAATTCACACCATTCTCATCAGGGAAACAGGATGTCAGAGTACAGAAAAGGCTGTGTAAATGTTCATTTTATTACAAAGAACTCTTTGTGTTTGAAAGGAATAAGCAAACACAAAAAAACCTTTGAAAAGAACAATTTCTTAGAAAATATTATTAATTGGTATTTCCACACACAGAAGCTAGCAATAAAGCTAGATCAGAGAGCATTCCAAAACAATTACATATTTACATCCCTGTTATCTTTATCAGTCCATTTTGGACAGTGGAAAGAGATGTTTGTAGGCTAGTTTTTCTTTATGTTAAGATGGAGTATGGTTTCAGTAGACCTAGAAATGAACTGGAATGCTTTTAACAGCTCTGTAATAGATCAAGTATGTTTCATTGATACATACAGTTTATATCTTGGTCTGCTAGCTGTAAATGAGATTAATAATGCTCTAGAAATAATGGTTGCTTCTAGAGATGAAAGGGAATTCAAAAGATAATGACTTCTGTAAATTAAATTTCTTTGTTCAGGAATACTACAGTAGACAGTGATGAACTGTGAAAGACTCTTGCTGTAATAAAAATTTGCAAAGCTGTAATGTTTATAAAGACATTTTTTATTGCAAGGTTATCTCTGTATGTCTTTTGAGAAAGTTCTTAAAGGATTGGCCAGGCAAATGGCTGTTAGTCAGTGTCCTGCTGTTACCCTAAGGCACTCTTGGGGAGTTCTCAAATAGCATGTTCTAATTCTCTCAGAACTGCAGCGAGAGCAGCAGTCTCATTTCTCATTCAACGTTGTTTTTGTCGTACTGTGCTGGATTATATTCTGATTGGATGTCCCCTAACAAAACTGTGCAGTGCTACTTATGTAGTGCCTGTGATTTGCTGGCAGCTCTGTGACAGTTGTTTCCTATGGCAGTGGTGCTCATGAGCATGAAAAAAAAGAAGAAAAAGGCAGTATTAAGACCTATATATCAGCTTCATCTCCCTGCAGCTCCATTTGTTTGATTAGCATTATGATGGTGTGACAGGGCAATATATCAGATGTAATCGATCTGATTAGTGTTGAGATGATATAAACACAGATTGTATTGATGTTTAGTAATATGGGCACCCAGGGTAAACATAGATGTTGGATAGGCTGTGGGAAAGGTCTCTATAATGAAAACAGCAAATACAGCCGAATTTTGAGCTAAGTTGTTTTCCTGCCAAGTTTCAAAGCAAGTTATGGGTAGTTTGACTTTGCAGTGTTGAAGAGGATGGTCAGATGGGTTGACATAAATTGTTTTAATTGTTTTTTGAAACACACATTTCTTTTTCCCCAAGGCAGATCTGAATCTTGGTTTCGTAGTTGGACTTACGTTGAGTCAATTCCAACAGTGTGGTAAAGATTGCAGTGTTATTAGACATGAAAACAAACATTTCTTTCAATTTTGTTTTTGATAAAAAGGCTACCTACATTCATTATTAAAATCTTTATCTCTGGATAATTTGACTTGATGGTGAATTATTCCTTTTCTGTAACTTAACTTGAGAAGACATGTGAGTGCAGTAAAGTGTTTTTGTTGGATCATCCAGTGAATGGCTGATAGGAAATGATCATGAATGAGAGAGCAGAACGCTGTATCGAAATTCCATAAGGAAAAAAGTACTTAAATCAAATTTCCCCACTTCAGAAACAATTGTTTGGCTGCATCTGTTTTAGTGCAGGCCCCTTGATTGCCTAAGTTGTATCATGAGGAGAGCTCCAAGGTTCAGCCCTTGTAAGAGGTGGGTGTTGGTGCTGAGCTGTGATGTCCCCCCCTGCCAGGCAGGTTACTGGAGAGGAGCTGTGCCCTCTGGACGGGGTGGTGAGAACTGCTGCTGCTGCACTGCCAGGGCTCTCTGGGCAATGCTGAGCCCAGCACCATCTTTGGCAGCCTTTTGGAGCAGGCACTTAGCTTGGAAACACACTGCTGAAAGACAAACTTGTGCTTTTAAAGCAAAGCCCAGTGCAATTACTTGCTTTCTTGGGCCAAGTCCTGAGCTTGTCCCAACAAATGAGCTTCTGGCTGTGCCTCCATCCACTGCTTTGTTTGCTCCCACCTGCATGGGCAGTACTGGTGCCAGTGACATGCCCTCAGTGTTTGGTGTGCTGGAAGATGTGCTCCCAAAACTGGCCCTTCACAGGGGCCATCAAGGGTGATTTCTGACCTGGTTCTTTGTCTGCTGCATGGGGTTCATTCTGTGTTACTCCTGGTGCCACCAGCAAACAAGTAACTCAGACAACTGATGTGGACTAAAATTTTGCTCTTAGAAGACTACAGTGAAGAGGAGGGGTGGGAGGAAGAAGCAGCAAGTTACAAGTTCTGCTGAACTAGCTCTAGAATCTGGAAGAGGTTTTCCAACTTGATGGTTATATGGAAGATGGAGAAGAAAGAGATGGTTGAGTGCAACACTCATTTCAGAGCTTTGTGAATGCAACATGATTTCAAATGAAATAAGCTTTCTTTTTAATGACTGGTCTTTCTGTGTTCAAAGTCAAGAATTGCAGCTTCTTAATTGTGAATTTTCCCCTTTTTATAGGCAGACGTTGCATGGTGAAGCAAAAAGGAATGGCTGTTACACTTTTCAGGCTATTATTTTCAAACTAAATTTGCCTATTTAATTTGATCAGTTAAACAGAAAAGCATTCTTCCCTGTCTGCTTGGTATGGTTCAGTTATACAGAAAACTGAAGTACTGTTGGGAATTCTCCATTTTTAATGTGAAACATTTTGGATCGGATCACAACCTAATTTGTGCCAGCAGTCTGGTATCAAATTCAATTTGTGAAGAAGAGCAGTTGATTTACCCACCTGCATTAGTATCATGGAATGTATTTCATAAAATATGGAAAAATATGCACTGTCTTGCACCTGTTTACACATCCAGTAGTAACTGCTGATTGTAGGTATTGCTGGGTATTAATAACATGACAGTTTTGAATTTTCAGTTTCATAGCAAATGTATGAAAGGGTGTGTATATATGAAAGAAGGTAATCATTTGTATGAACAGAAAGTATTTTATTTCTAAAATATAGACCCTGGTAGAAGAGTCTGTTCCTTCAACAACTGTTTCCTTTCTTCAGTCTCTACAGAAGGAAAAATTAATTTCAAGATGGTCTGATTAGACATGTGCCCTTATGGAGTTCCTGATATTGATGTGACTCGATGCTGTATTCCTCAGATACCAATTGCAGTTCTTACATGCTGCTTGAAAACTAGAAAACTTTGAGAAGGGGTTTTTCCAATGTCCTGAATTCACTTCACTTCGTTTATGACAGTTTGCTTTTAAAAATATTTTTTAAAATATTGTTTATAACACATCAAAAGAAAGATTGGAACAGTATTTTGAAAATCTAGGTTCTGCTTCTGTGGGTTTTTTTTTGGTAGGCTGGAATGCAGGCTCAGATTCCAAGCTGTCATTTGTTTGCTTGCATGTAGATTCTCTAACCTCTGAACTCTTCAGTGGTAGTGGTAGCTACTGCAGTGGTGTCCTTGTCTTCTTTGGAAGTCATATCAGCTCAGATGACTGGAACATCACCTGTTGAAGTTTAAAAATCTGTTTAAAGCTGTAGTCAGTGGGGTTCTTTTCAAATTGGTCTCTAGTGACCATCTTCAAAGGCAGTTTGATGGTCTTGGGTTCTGTGATGTCAAAAGCTTTGAGGAGAGTGAGATGCATTTGCTATTTGTGTCCCAGTTCAGTATTTACTAGGACATTAAATGGTAGTTATCACTAGATGTCCCATTTCATTTATGGTGCTGTGACCTTTCCACAAGTGTCTTTTTCACAGGTTCTGGCCTTGAAGAAACTTGTTAAAAGCCACGTAAGGATTGTTCATGAAGGCAGTTACATTGGGAGTGTGTGTGTCTTTTTAAAATATTTTAAAACTTTATTTTTAAAAAAAAAGAATCAGTGTCATGACATTGCAATTTGCTGAACACTTTAAATAAAGAGGTGGTTATAATACAGAAAGTAAAACTGAAATGGACCATTCGAAATGTAAATGTTAAATTCTGTGTAGAAGAAATAATTGCTTTTAGTGGTAAATCTAGATTTTCAATTCAGCAATATAATGTACATTTCTTAAAGGGGTCTGTACCTTCCTGCAGTGCAAGTGTCTCTATCTTGCTGTAACCATTTTTCAACATCACTGCCTTGTTTCAGTGTTATAAATCAGAAGAGTAGCCTTGTACTGACTGATCCAGAGAGCCATGTGAGAAGGTGCTCAGCATGGAGCCTTGTCTCCAGACCAAGGGGATTTGGTTGGAGTGCTTGAAGCTGAGCATGTGTTTAGATGCCCTGGCAGTGATAAGGAACCACTTGAGTCTGAGTCCAGGTTTTTTCATAGATCTCAGCACGTTGTTGTAAAACTGGGCGTGTGGTGTCTGAGTGCCTTTCCAATTTAGTCATCCTCCTAGCATTTGGCTGAGTGTTAAGATTGCATCCATCCTTCTTGCATGCTTTTTTTCCTGACTAAATGCTAGACTTGTGGTGCTGGAAGTGTGTAATTGTTCAGTGCTTACTTCTTCCTCCTTTCTTTAATTTGAGGATTTGTTTTGACAGCTAAAATTCTGGTGGTTTTCTGGTTGTCTGCTGCAGTAGAACCTATGAACAGATGCCAAAGCAGAATGTTTGTGTCCTCTTTTAAATAGGGAAAATTCAATTTCTCCATTAACTCACAGTTTCCCCACCCAGATAATGTGTGTGTTTTTTTTTTTTTTTTTTGGGGTCGTTTTGTAACATCCCATGTCATAAGTTTTGGTCTGGTGGTTTAATGACTTAAAGCTAGCATATTTAATATATTTTTATTTGCTAGGAAAATTTTAAAATTATTTTAAATATAGCTTTGGTGCTTGATCTAATGCACATTTTATGTGTGTCTGAGATTTTTCTTCAGTTAGTACAAATAATCTTTGTTTTAGAGCAGATTTTTATTCTGTGCAAAGAACTACTAATGCACTCTGTACTTGAAATACTGGTTCTACCTTGCTTGCCATAGATTTGTCACAGATTTTGTTGTCTGGGTAGCTTCTAAACCAAGAATTTTCTTTGTGTGTTTGCTTTCAAATAATTATGCTTGACCTCAAGTACTACAATAAATATAGAAGTGTGGCTTAACTTCTCTGTGGATCTGCTGCTGACTCTGCAAACCAGGTTCTCATGCTGCCATCTCCCTTCTCACCAAAACTTACACTGGTGTGCAAATTTATGATGTCAAACCAAGTTGAGATGATGTAATTCCCAGGGTGAATGCTGGAGAGATGCCATGTTTTGTGGGAGCTACTGTGGAGATTAGGCTTTATTGAACTACTTAAAGAGCAAATTTACAGGAGCTGTGGGTTAAAAATGTGCTGGATTCTTGCTGGGCCTCCTTGAGGGCTGATTGTGGCTGTGGCTCCAGCATCCAGGGCTGTGCTGGCTCCCCCAACTCAGTGCCCACAGCTGGGGCTCATGGGCTGTGGGAGGGCTAAATCCCACATTGTTTTATTTGGCTTGGCTTGCTGGGGGATTTTGTTGGCTTTTTTTGTTTAGTTGTCTTTTTTGTTTTGTTTTAGTGTTTTTTTTTTTAATCAGAACTCTTAATACTTCTTGTATTTAGTATGCAAACTCATCGTGAAAAGCTCTGGGATTTATATCTTAAGGTGCACTTGTTTATTTTTTAAGTGACAATGAAAATCAAAATGAGCTATCTGGATTTCAGTTTCTTTTTTGAGAAGTGATGATTTTTAGGACCCTATTTTAAATAAAGTTCTCACAGTCCACTAAGCAAATAACTTTCATCTTGTTATTGCAGGTTCAGTATTTGTTTCTATAGAAACAGCTGTTGACAAGGTTTTTTTAAACTCTTCCTAATTTCTCAGATTTCTAGTGAGTTCTAGAAAACAAGTTCCTGAAACCCTTGAAATCAGTAATCTGTGACAAAACAGAAATGTGTAGCTTTACCTAAAGAGTAGGGATTGGGCAGATGTTGACTGATTAAGAAGTGATTTAACTTGCTGAAAGTATATGGGTAATACTTCCTTAGATGAAGTGATTCATCTGCATTACACTATGTTGAGCATGTTTTTCAACAATTTCTGATTGACAGAAGACTCTTAGTACCAGTATGGGGTTTGATTTTGACAATTTAAATATTTCAGGTGCTTCCTGTGATTTCTCAGCTGGGTTCCTTGTCTTTTAAACTTTATCTAAACCTGAAAATAACTGATAGTTTTGCCTTTTTTTTTCCCTGATAAATTCTAATAAAGCTTTTTAGGGAGAGCTTATTTTTTTAAATACCCATTATTGTCTATGTCAATATATGTTCTGATACAGACTTTTTAGCTCATTTGCAGTGTATGTTGAATAAGTGTTGAAAACCAGCTTATCCAAAGTTTGCAGGCACCCAGTGTGCCCTCAGGAGTGATTGATCTGCAGTTCCATTCCCAAGCCAGTGGTTGTTTGTGAATTGTTCTTGTTGGTATTTAAGTTTTATGATAGCTATAATTGTATTAAGGATAACTTTTGACAGATTTGTCAATTTAAAGGATGTTTAATATCTGAATGTGTTGGGAAAATATTTCTGTATTCCAGATTTGTGGAGTGGAATTATTAAGTTAATTTCTTTGCATTATATGTTGGATGATTACCATTATTAAGGTGTTTGTATCTGCTCAGTTGATCCAAGTAGGTTAAAAAATGGTTAAAGATTTTGCTTTTTATAAGACACAGTAAACTTATTTTATGAAAAAATAATCACATTTTTAATTGTGTTTTTGGAGTATTCAAATCTACTTAAAAACAATATATTTGACTTTTTCTGTCTTTAACTGATGCTGGTTTTTTTACCCTTGTGTGGTCCACTTATTTTCAGTTGTTAACTGCTTCTCAGCAAATAGGACTTTTTCCTTCGCCCCTAAGAAAACTCAGGGAAGGTGCTGTCCAGTGGTAGAAGGAGATTGGAAGGCACAAACAGAGCTAATTAACAGCAATTTTGTCCTGCTTTTTGGATGCAAGCTGACAAAGGCAGAGAAATGAGGAGGTACTGCTGATGCTCTGCTCACAGTTGTGCTTTGTTGTAGGTATTTGGAATGCTCACTGTAATGGAGACTGGTGCAAATTGCTTTCTGCTTGAAGTTTAGATGTAACTTGAAAAGTGAAGATAGAGAGCCTTAACTTTGAATTTTTTTCTGTCTTTTTTTTTTTTTTGTCAGCTACTATTTCACCTTTAAAGCTAAATATTTAGCTTGGCTGCCATTTTATCAGTCACTTTGTATATATGTGATTTCAATGAAAAATACTTTTATCACAGTGATTTCTTAGCTAATATTGTATTAAATATAAAGAAATGTTTGTAAACCAGCCAAGATAAACAATTTCCTTGTCATTACTTCTGTATTAGTGCATTTCTAAAAAGAACTGTCACATTGCCTTTCTTCAGTAAAATTAATTCTAAATTCTTTGCTGGAATAAAAATTTTAAGACCTTTATACTGAGGACAAAGGGATTAATCTGTGCAGGTCATCCTTGGTACCATAATGCTTAAAATTGGAATGATTGGAGAATATGGGAAAATGTGCCTGTTGAAATAGTGTGGGTTGTGCAGAAAAAGATGGTGCCATGTTTATACTCCACTGAGTCCACCTTACATCCTAAACTTCTAGAGTACCAGGTGTTTATTAGCCCACAGAGTTGCCCAAAGCTGGGATCATCTGTTTTGTTTAATCTTCCATGTAGTCACTGGGGATTATGCTGAGTTACAGCTCAGAGACACCTGTAGTCTCCTTGTTTTCTCTTTCCTAGTCCTCATCAGCAGCATCTCTTTAACATCATTGGGGCTTTAACTGCTGAGGAAACAGGAGAGAAGACAGGGGGTGCAGTCAGTGATGGACAAGGATGGGTAAGAAGTGGTTCTTAGGGCAAATATAGAGAAATTTAGTTTGAGTTAAGGCTAAAGCTGTTTGGGGCCCTAGTGATGCCATTAGTTCTCTCTGCCCTCACTGGCCTTCAGATTGCAGCTGCAGCTCAAGCACACAGGAGCTTGAATGAGCATTTGTGCCATAGGGATGCTCTTCTTGCCCTCTGACAGCATCAGTGAGCAACTCCAAGCTGCAGCTCTACTTTGCTTCCTGGTGAGCAGCAAAGGTCTCGAACCCTCTGACGAAAGTCACCTGCCAAGTGCTTTTACTTTTCCTCCTGTGGGCTGGTGGGTGTGAGATGGGCTGTGTATGACAATGGACTGTGCTGTGCTATGTCTCACTGGGAATTATGCAGCCCTTTTTGCTAGAGTGGTTTTGGCAGCGCTCTGAGAAGCTGCAATCCCCAGCCATCTTTGATGCGGACAGTTCCCCAAATGCCCCTGTAGGTCAGGACAAATTCCCCACGTGTAGCTGAATAGGCCAAATACTGCAGGACGTGGGTCTGGCCTGTGCCTACTGGACTAACATAGAAATCTGTGGGTTTATACCATTTTCATATTTAAATATTTCAAAATACTTAAATGTTTGCTTAGGTTACTTGAACTTGTAGATTAGAAATGAAAACAAGTCACTTAGTCTGCAATTTTAAGTATTATTTCTTTGACAGTGCTTCTTTGAAGTGTGCTCTACTATCCATGGCTCTCTTGGATAGACCAAATGCTTGTTCCAGTAATGCTGTATTGTCTATGATCTGCTTCTTCTCTCAGCCCTATGGCTTAAAATTGTTCTCTTGCAATAGTGCAGATGAAAAGAAAATAGAAAGATGCTTCCAAATCTGTCTTGATTGAGCAGCAAATGCTCAAACAAGATATTATAGCTGGTGATGTTTTGTTCTGTGACCAACTGTGAATTCTCAGGTCTGGTCTATATTTTCTTGCAGTTGCAGCTATAGGTGTCTTGAGAAGTTATTTTTTTAGCATATTTGATTAGTAAGGTGTTTTGTTTTCTTTAGCAATGTACCTTAAAAGCAATAACACAAAAACTCTGCTCTGGAATACAGTACAAGAAATTTAATCATAAGCCAATCATCATGCCATTGTTGTGGCATGGTTCTGAGCTGTAATACAACATTTTCATAGTGGAGCAGGTAGTGTCAAAATATAAAGGTATTTATGCTGAAAAGTATGCTTCTGACATGCTTTAAAGGGCAGTTCCATGGTATGGGAATTGAGCCAGGCACCGAGTATTTCCTGTAACTTCTGTGTCACACAGAGGCATCAGGTGGTGGGGTTTTTTTCCCCCCCTTTCTCCCTACTCTGGTTATGCCCTGAGTTCATGTAGGCCATGCAAACTTCTATATGTGTACATATTTTTATTACTTAAGGCTTGAAATTGGCTGAAATTTTGAAATTGGATGTTAAAATTTTAGATGTAGCAGTCATTTAATAATTGTGTTTTTTTCCTCTGATTGTGTTGCAAGTAATACATACAGTGCAGCCTTTAAGTAGTCCCTCTTAAAGCTTTGTAAAAATCAGATATGAAATAATTAAAAATTCATTTGAGGTTATGGTTGTGAATTTGACTGATGAAAGGTTGAGTGGTCAGTTAATAAATCTTCTTGGGTAGCCTGACCTGTGGCTTCCTCAGGTCACTTCGTGCCCTCTTCTTGGCCTTGAGTGTTGGGATCATAGAGCACATAAAGATTGTCTTTCTCAAAAGGTTGAGTAAAATTTGGCAGTGGAAAAGCAAAGCAGGCCACAAATTGACAGAGAAGCTGAAGTACTGGCTGATCCTAAACCCCTACTCTTTGTACTCTTGTATTTAAAAAATCATTTCCCTATGATAATGTAATAATTATTCCACTCCAGGAATACTACAGGATTGGTTTGGTTTTGTTATGGAGATGCAGAACACTGGGAAAATAAATGGTTATTTCAATAACATGTAATTTTCACTGGGCCTCTAAATGTGAACAGGTAGGAGATCAATTATGCCTCTAGTCCTGCTTAACTGTTTTTTGTCTTTGGCATTTAAGCCATGGCCATCTTTGTTCTCTTAATCTTCTTATATAACCAGGATAAAGCCTGAATTTGGAGGGCTAGTCCTTCAAACATAAGGGTTGCATACTTAAGTTTAGATGGGGGAAAAAAAAAATTCAGAATCTTGCAGAAATTCACAAGTAAACCCCAGCTGGCCTTGCAACACTTGTAATCTGTGGATTTGCAACAGAAGGTGTCAAACAGTATGTATATGTGCATTGAATTATATATATTGAATTGGATACAAAGTACTTTGTAGACCAAAATGAAAATATTTTAATTGAAATACCGCATATTTATAAAATTGTCATAGTGGTTAGAGGTATGTGGTAGAGGTAATAAAATCAAAACCTTGAGGGCCAATAGTTTTATGAAAATAGGTTTTTAAATTGATTCTCCTAAGTGAACTAGAAGGTATCTGTTCTCAAGTATCTCACAGATTTCAAAATAGCTCTGTACCAGTACTAATAGTTTTTAAATGTGGAGGTAGGAACTGGCAGTAGCACTAGCATTAGTCACAAGGCTGACAGAACTGTTGTGTGCCACAGACCTGGCTCTCTGTGGCTCTCTGTTGACTTAGAGGTGACACTTTTTTTTCCTCATTCTTTTCTTCCACCACTCCACACATGTGCTGATAACAATAAAAGTAGATTGAACTACACTTGGTAGGGAGAAGAGTGTTTCTGGAGCCATCAGTCCCAGTCTTAAATGAGAATGAGCTAAAGCTCCAGCTTTGCCCCAGAACTTGTGGTGCCACAGACTTCTGGTGTGCTTGTCAGCAAGGGCCTTGTCTGCCCTGGTCCATCATTCCCCTGTAAGCTAGACATGTAATTAGTGGGAGAATGCTGTTAGTGGCTAGCTTGTCTTTTGGTGCCAGCCTTTAGAGTGGGCATCAAAACTGATTTCTGGGGCTCAATGCTGTCTGATCTCGTGGGATCCTCCTAGGCTGCTGCAGAGTAAATGTCTAGCAAGTAGTAGGGGCAGCTCTTTTCTCTGGCTTTTGGAGCAATCTCTCCAGTATTCAGAGCTGAATATGAATAGACTGTACCCTAAAAACTTTCTGGTCCAGATATGTGGCTCAGCATAGGTAAGGTTTGAATAATCTGCAGTGATCAGTCAAAGTGTGAAATGCCTGGAGGTTAAAATCCAGCCTCTGTGCTGGTGGTGACAGTTGGCCTTGCTGCTGCTTTCATGGTGGTGATCCATCATGTTCTGTTAAGGTATGGATAGGATTTTTTACATTATGAGGAAATTTGTCATTTTCTGGTCTCAGCTCACCTACTGGCAGTTGCCAGACTTTTTCTCCTCTGAAAGACCATCTTCTCGTTGGGACAGTCATCTCAGTAGGAAAAATTACTGTGTCCATATTGCTATTGAGGTATTAGGTGCTGTGTCTACCTGGGGATCCCAGGAGAAGATCCTGGAAAGCGCTGCAGAGACAGAGCTGCAGGATGTTGCCAAGCTTGTTTTACCTGGAAAGGATTTCCAAGGCAGACTGGTGTTAATGGCCACACGAGGCAGCTGTTGGGAGGATATTGCCTCCTTCCAGTGTCACTTCTTATCCCAAGGACCAGTCCTTTGAGTTTCCTTTCACTTTTGCCCCGTTAGCTCTTCCTGGTATCCTTTTGATAAACAATTAGTCATTGCATCTCTTGCATGTGAAAAATTCATTTTGCTTTATGTGGCTACAGAGTGTTTGATCTCAAGCCTTCCTGTTGTTTAGCACTGTGTGTCTCTTGTTAACGCAGTAATCCCTGCTGTAATGTATCCTTGCATTAGTCACTGCTATCAAAGGCTTGATCCGGTTGTGATTTAATGTAAGAAATGATTCTGTTAGCCTAAATGCAAAAATCTGTTTTTCTCCCCCCTCCGCCTTTTGTTTCCCCCCCTCCATCCCACTGTGCATTGTATAGGCTTTTTATTTATTCTGCCAGATTGACAAGATTATAAATGAGAGCTGCATGTTGAAGCCTCTAATTTTTCATAAGTAAATGAATTAATTTATCATAGCTGTTGTGTTTTATTGCTGTCTCGATGCCAGACTGGCCAGCTTCTTTATTCCCCTTTTTACTGTCTAAATACTGAATCCATGTCATTGTGTTTGACAGCTTTCTGGTTCCCCTGTCAGATGCAATTTGGTGCTAATCAAATTTTCTTTGCTTAGTGTCAGTGGTACAGGGCATGCATAATATTCCTGTATGTCCACTTATTTACTTGAAACACAGCTGAAATGTCTTGGGCATTAATCTGATGAAGCTGCTGCATTAGAATGCAAAAATGATGCTAGAGTAGTAAGATAATGTGGTGTGGCAGATGTGCAGTAGATAACATTGAGGCTAAAGCAGTGATCTTTATCAAGCTCTGATGCATTTTATTTGTGGGTTTTGCCTACCTTTTCCTAAAAAAAGATTATTATCAGTTTTGCTTCATTAGGATGGTGTCACTTAAGATTTAATTCCTTCTTTGCGATCAAACTCTGAGAAACTGCTTCTATTTTTCCCTCCACTCCCCATTTTTTAAATACAAGGGTGTTTCTTGTTTTGGTTTAGGTTTGGTTTGGTTTTTTTTTTTTTTTTTTTTGGTTCAAGTCATGGGACACACTTCACACACGCTGGCTTTTAGTGGGAACATTCAAGTCTTTCAGTTACTCCTTTGGAATGTTTCAACTTCCTGTCAAAACTGTTCATGCATCTCTGCAGATGCTCCTCTTAACTGAGCCTTGAATATTT
The DNA here is from genome assembly GCF_022539315.1 of Serinus canaria. Taxonomy (NCBI): domain Eukaryota; kingdom Metazoa; phylum Chordata; class Aves; order Passeriformes; family Fringillidae; genus Serinus; species Serinus canaria. Next base: position 24,586,832 of record NC_066321.1, read on the forward strand.
AAAATTTCAGTAAGATCCAGTAGTCTGTTATTGAAAACTAGACCATGCTGTAGGTGTTCGTCTCCTAACTCCTAAAAGGTAGGTTTGCAAAGCATTTGCCTTAATTGTATTAAAATTATACTTCATAGTATGGTTTTTTTTCCAGGTACCTAGTAATGCTTTTTATTGGTATGCTTTGAAATCCTTCTTTCTCAACAAAGAAAAGTTCATATTTCTGGAACACCTTGGAACTATATGTTCCTATAGTGCATATCAGGATTTGGGGTTTGTTTCTGTTTACCTATTAAACTACGCATGTTCTTTGATTTCTGCATGTGTTTGTCTACTCCAAAATCCTGCTGTGTACTCCTCTGCTGCTGTATAGAAACAGTGATGATGGCTTGTGAAAGAACCAACTGCTTTAGAGGCTGTTCAAATCTATTCTCCCTTTGAAAGAGTGCATTTAAATATGAGATTTGGGAAGGGATGTAGTGTTGATTAGTCATAAAATGGATGAATTTTGAGAAATGTATGGTTTAGGAAAAAATTCAGACTATGTGTTTGTCAGCCCCATAGACAAGGATTTTTTTCTAGCAGTACTGTCTACAAATGAGCTTTGCAGCTCAGAGTCTTTATTTTAGATTACGTATGGATGTTAGGAGTAAGAGTTTCTGTGAAGTGAATCAGCAGTTCTGAAGTTTCCATCTCTTGGTATGGGAATTCTGTTCCCACACAAAGAAATCCAAAACTGGAAAACAAGCTTTATGGAGAGCATGTGAATTCTGCTTAACAATATTTGCATGTCTCTGCAGACAGACTTTATGTGCTTCCAGTAAAGCATCTTGGCAAGTTATTAAAGTGCAAGTCATTACCTGGTGGGGGTTTCTGTCAAAGTTATTTCATACAACAGGCAGTTTTGTCTGTTCTTTGAGAGCTCTGGATTCTTGAAAACTGCAGCTTCACCTGAAACCCTGAATAAAGAATTCTAATTTCAAATATATTTCATGCAACATGGCTCATAATGTTGAAATTCTTTCCTTGTGAAAAGAACAGGTTAAAATTCCTTTCTGCCTTTTGCAGTCAGAGTGCTGACACTGACCTGCAGGGCTGTTACGGCCTTGTAGTTAACACAGGGAGTGGGACCTTCACTGCTGAGATGTTTCTTTGGTTTTGTGGCCAGTTGTGGGTAAGTGATTTGATGTAGCACATCAGTTCTTCTGTATGGAAAAGTAAGATCCAGACTTTGTGAAGTACTTGAGCTATTAACAGAAAATGTTAGTAAGGAGAAAAGATAATTTTGTTTCACTTGGAAGGGTCTTGAAAGAAGTAGGCTGAAGTCCATGCTTGTCATGGATGTTGTGTATGATCTTTGGTAAATCAGTTTCTTTGTGCATTTTTGTCTCTCGGTGGAGTAGGAAGGATAATTTTGTGGTGAAGCATACACATACCGCACACATGTATGTGTACACACAGTGCATTTCTTGTATTTAGTGATTTTTGTGACCTTCCATCGTGATTGCATAGATAGTGTGCTGTTAGCAGTGGATAAGCTTAGTGAAACCTGTGCAGTTTTCTGGACATTAGGTGCTTCAGCTGAAATTAAGGAATTGCTATGTAGCTGTTGAGATTTTTTTCTTTTTTTTTCTTTTGTTCATGCAAATGGAAAATATTTAATAACATAAACACATCAACCACTGAGAATATGGGGAAGCTCTTCATATTGTCTTACACTTTTGGTAGGACATTAATTCAACATCTTGGGTTTTTTAAAAATAATCAAATGCAATACAAAATAATTCCTGTTTATTAGCAGAGCTGCTGGCTTTTTGTTCGTGTTCCTTTTTAGAATGCTTCAACAGTATTTGTATCTGCTTTACATTTCCAAAAATACTAGTTTACGTGGTCAAAGGCATCTAAATCGGTATCATGGTAGTGGAGCTAGAACTGAAGATAGGATTTGTGGTACCTTAAAATCATTTTAACCCATTTAGGTAAAATTGTAGGGCAGTTCATTGTGTTGCATTATCTATTAGGGCATGGATGTGAATTTATTTATTTCACTTATATTTTGTTGTTGATTTGGAAACTACTGAAAGAGTTGTAAAGTAAGATTGAAGTGAGTATATTCAACCCTTAGCCTCTGTGCTGAGACTCCCTGTGGTGATGATTAATTGGTAACGTGAAGATCTGTGAGGGGATAGTGGAAATGCCAGCCTTTTCAGAGGGGCTGTGACAGGTTAGTAGGCTTCATGTTCATGTGATGTGGAAGAAAATACCCACAATAGTCACTTGCTCTTAGTGACTCAGATGATTTAACTTGTGTTTTTTAATAATGCCTGAGGAAATATTAGTTGAGTAACTAAATCAACTAATGAATGTTGGTGAAGCTCTGATCTGGTTGGATGTGCAGTACATCTTAGTGCATTTCTGCTAGTGTTTTGGGTGATCTTGTTTTGGGGAGTTTTGTAGACTAATCAAGTTGGTCAACACATGTCAAAAATGAGGAAGAGTAATGGTAGAGTCCACCAGGTGTGAGTGGGGATATTTCTAAAATTGAGATGTGGTGTCAATTTACATAATATTATTTACATAGTACTGATCTGAGAATCTTAGACTCATGGATTTCCAAGGAGAGGATGTGAGTTTTGATGAAGATGTATCACCCAGAATCCCCTTTCATTTGCTGATGTTTGTCTGGGCATGAAGTGGCTGGGGTGGACAGGTGCTGTTTGTATGCCTGTAGCTGAAGGGTAGCCATTTGTTGCTCTCCTGAATGAGTGTCAGGCTCCTCTGGCTGTTCCATTAACAGCACCACGTGCCATCATATGCGGTAGAGAGGAGCATGCAGAGGGAAGGGTACACCGGGTCTGGTGGCTGACAGTGTTCCACGTGCCTGCTTGAGCTGGGCTGTTCCATCTGCTGGCAGGCTTCTGGCTGGCAGCTGCCACCTTGGTGCAGTTGAAAATGAAACATACTGCTTGTATGATAAAAAAGCCTTTTTTCTCCATCACCCCAGACGTGCCATATTGTGTCTTTAAAAGAGCTTGGAGGAAACCATCTAAGGACTTCTAAAAAAGAGTGATAGTTTTTCAAAGTTTGCTAAAAATACTGGTTTGCAGGAAACCCTGTTAAGGCTGTTTTTCAGTAACATGTACTTACATACCTGGTGTGAAATGAAAGTTTAAGCAGTGCTTGTTTGGTCCTCTTGGATAGGGAAACTTTCAGAAAGGATTAGGTGCATAATCACATCAGCAGTTGTTGCCTCTTTTGTTGGCTTTTAATGCAGCTGCTAATGGATTCAGTTTTTTTGTTGGTTTTTTCTTTTAACAAAACATCAGTTAATGTGAGAATTAATATCTGATAATGGGGAACAAGAAATCTTTGAATGTTAATGGTATTATGTATGCTCTCTCTACCCTTTTATATTTGCATTCTAATAGGATTGGAATCTTTTAATGGCATAAAAAAGTCTGTAAAGAGATTGAGTGTGGGTAAACCCTCAGTGATGCACTTTTGGATGAGAAATATGGGTTGCTGTTGTATTTCTCTGTCTGTATAACAACTGTGTGGACTGCAGAAGGGAAAAAAGCTTTAGTATTCAGCAGATTGTCCTGAGATCCTGTTTCCTAACCATAGAGTGAACTGCCTGAAGTCTAAAGTGATTTGAAAAGTAAACAAAAATGTATTTAAAGTAATAGGATTTCAATTAAATATACTTCTGCATTTATTGAAAAGAATCACTGATTTTTCAGTGGTTGATCACCACTAAAATGTTGATGTTCAATCAAATGTCTTTACATTGAATTTAACACTTTTTTTTAGAGAGGAAAATAGGAAAATGCATTATATGCATATTTATGCAATGATACTTAGCATACATTTATTCAGTCTTAATTTTTACATTTAGCTTAGGAAATGCTGAGTGACAGTTCTTATTTAGTAGACTATTAATTCCTTCTTCATGGCTTGTGTCAGGGTAGTTTCAGTAATTGAAGTTCAATTAAAGCTGCAGAGAACTGCAATGAGTTTTAGTTAATAAAAAATGGGAAATATTCTGTATGTGTATTGGGAAGAGTTTTGAATTTGAAGCTCATGTAGTGAACAGAAGCAGTCTGCAGGTGATGCGTGATAGACTATGCAGCTGATGGAAGAGATGAGACCAGGAGCAATTTCTCAAGCTCTGGGAGTAAATGGAGTTCAGCTCTTGCATTGTTGTTTTTCAGAGGCTGTAAAAAAGTAAGACTAGTAAGTTTGCCTTCTTTTCAGTGATCAGATGATTTTTCAAATTGGATGTGCTTCTTCTTGAGTTGAATTTTCTATATAAACTGAAATTAGAATATACTCTTTGCTAAGAATTGTCATCTACTGGTCTCAGGGACTCATCATTTTATCTCTTCAGAAAGCTCTAGTTCCATGAGGCTTTCTCTGTGTTTTCCCCTTTTGTGAATTTCCTTCAAGTGTTGCACAGGACCATGCTTCTTTTGGGCAGTTCTTTGGAGGGTAGGAATTGACTGTGGAATCCTCCTATTTTTTTTAGTCTAATCTGCATTACTTTTTAGTCTAATCTGCAGATGATGCAGCAGCCTACCTGTCTCATGCTGCCAAGCTGTGGTTGAAGTGTAGATCAGAAATCATTAGTATACAGTTAGAATCATGGTGGAATGGGGTGTTATGTCCAAAGACGGATGCTTTAGATGAGTCAAGAGAAGCTGTAGAGTTTCCTGATAGTCTGAAAGGATGAATGAGAGAGGAGGCAAAATGAAGCTTCCTCATAATTTCTGTGATGACTTTGGTCTGGAACCCAGGGTAGAGGATGGAGCTGCCCTCCTCGCCTCTTCCCTGGACTAAAGCTCTGAAGGCCAAGTACTAAGGAGTCATTAGTGGGCTACTGATAGAGAGAGGATGCAGCAGACTTGGAAACACAACTCTGCAGCTTCATTTTGATTCCAAACTGTGCTATTCCCATGTAACCTAAGCACCATGTATAGGGAAATGCAAAGAGGAAAAGAAGTCTTATCACAAATATGGTCAGAACTTCTGTTTAGAGTATGTGTCCCTTGTCACGTTTTTTATAATGTCTTTGTGTTTCACTTGTGTTAGCCAAACTTACTTAAAATTAATTCTGAGTTAAAATGTAGGCAAAAAAGTATTTTATCTGTGCACAGTGTTCAGTTCTGTTTTGATATATCCCATGTAGTAGATATTTGGCAGATTTCACTTTGTCATGTAATGTCTTTGAGGAGTAGATGAGTTTCTGTTGTTTTCTGTTTCTCAGCTTTTCTGAAATCTCTGAATCTCCATGCAAGGGATAGATGGGAGATGCATTTCTGCTGAGCATTGACCTTCTGGGGCAGGCTGTCAGAAATGCCATTTTGCTGTGATGCCAGTGTTAGACCATGGAGCTCCCACTGAGAACAGCAAAACTGAGCCTGGCCTTAGGGCATCAGGCTGCAGCATCAGTGTGGTACCCTGAGTTAACTTCTAGGTCAAATTACAACCTGGGAGAGAAAGGACAGCCATTTTTTTGTCTTAGACATCTCTCTCCAATTTGTGTTGAAGTGAATAGTGGACATCTTGGGGTTTGCCAGCCGTGGCTCCCATTCATTACTAATGGAGCATATTGTGTTTTGGTTTGGGCTTTTTTTTTTTTTTTTTTTTTTTTTTTGCATGTTTGTAGGTATGGTTTTGGATTGGTTTCTTTTTTTACAGGCACATAGGTCATGAAATCAGAAGTAAAGGTACTTTCAGGGACCTATGTGAAGACCAGTGTCAAGGTCTGCAGTGTGTGTGTGTGTGAATTACTAATAAAAAGCTATTTAACTTATATTGGATAGAAACCCCTGAGACTTGATTTCAGCTAACTGTGAAAACTCTTTCAGTCTCTTGGACAGAAAATAATTTGACTAGAGGATAAGGATTCAAGGCAGAATTAATAAATTTGTTAACTTGTCTGGAACTTTTCTGTGTGGATTTTTTCCCCCCCTTGGGTTTTCTGAAGCTTCAGAAGCCTCAAAGAACTGTGTGCTAATGTTATGAAGGTGAGGGTTACCTGGAGGGGGCTGAATGCTCAGTGTGGCATTGGCACAGCAGAACAGAAAGCCATCAGCATGCAGGAAGCGAGTCAGAGGAGCAGCAATGTCATTCTCATAATATGGTATTGGTTTTGTTTCCCACGCTGGAAGAAAAATGTTAAAAACATCTTCCATGGAAGTTGACAAGGAATGGAATCAATATTGTTAGCTTTTTCTAACAACTTAAACATGCATGTATTTCAGACCCTTCGAATAATGCTGGGTAACAAAGTGATGTGGCAGTGAGGAAGGCAAATCTGTTTCCCCTGTGAATCCTTTCAAGTAGCAGTAAACCTGCAAAAATGTGATTTGTTTTTTTGTTACAAAGTCTGATAAGACCTCAGCATGGATTGGTCAGGAAATAGCCATGATCACTTTTCTGGAGGTGCTTAAAATACCAAGCTGGTTGTTTGACTTCAGTTTTGATGACTCAGTGATGTTCCAAGATTTTGCAAGATGTAGGCCAACTGAAAAATTACAGGAGAATTTTCTGTTAGCTGAAAGTATTTTATGCCTTTCCCGTTGTGTTTATTAAGTAGTTTAGCTTGCTTTTGAAAGTGGAGCCTGGTATATCATTCACTTGGAGGGTTTTTATATAAAAGTGCTTTGCTTTATGAATATAATTTAATCATTTGTAATGAGGAGTGGAAAATGGATGAACAAGCTTCTCTCTGAAAAATCACGTTTGAAATTTCTGGGTAATGATCTGAATGGTATGAAATCATTTATTCCCAAGACATATCACTGTTTTGCAGAATATTCAAACTACTGTAATCAAAATTAAACTATGCCCTAGGCATGAGGATTATTTTTTCCCAAAAAGGAAAGCTTTGGATCACATTAAACCAGTAATTTAGAGTGATAGGACTCTGTTAATTGAATTCTACATCTTGGCTAAATGTATTCTTCACTGTTTATTATTATCTACTAAAAATTTTTACTTTAATTAGGGTAGGTAAGAAATAATACTCAGTATATGGCAGTGTATTCTGTGCAACAAAAAAGTTCCCATTTCTTTCAAGGTTTTTCTTGCAGAAAATAGTCTCTCTAAGAAATGTTAAGATAATTTTAATCATTGCTTATAGGTTAGACTTGCAGTCCACATTTTTATAGCTAAATGTTACACAAAACTTTGCATCACATAAATGTTCAACAGTGTGCTTAATAGGGTACTGAAATTCAGCCTTAAAAGTGAGCTTTGTGTCAAAATCCACCTAATGAGCAATTACAATATCACTTAGAGAAAATATGCTTTGGTTTTAGCTTTTGGATCCTATCCTGTTGTGGAAGGACAAGGACTTTGCTACTATTGTAATTTTTTGAGTGTTATTTTTTAATTGTGCATTGTGTTTTAATAGGAGATGTTCAGATATGAATAACAAGGATCACTCCATGAGTAGTAGAAGGATATTTACCTGATGTCTTGTCTGCTTGCAAACACATTCATGGCCAATGTGACGTGTGCACATACATAGCTGCCACTAACTTTGCAAATACCATTTTGCTCAGTTGAATTCTAAATTTTAATGCTCAAAAAAACTTAAAAATATGTTGCATTTTAATGTGGATCTTGGACATGATGTCAACATTTAATTTGTTTACTAAGAAATTAAGAAACTTATCTATGCAAATATGCTGTGGGCAGCTCATGTAAGGGTAAAGAAATGACTGAAATTTTTAATATGTAGATCATTCTTTTAAGGAGTATAATGAGCAAGGCAGCAGTAGGATGTCTGTTGCAAACTGATTGCTGAAATGAGTAATTCTTATTGAAGAATTTTTTGTTATTGCCAGGGATGTGACTATCTCTAGAAATGTTACTTTTAGTTTCATTGTTTTCACAGTAATGGTGCATTACAGTGTCAAGTCGAAATAAATTTTTTTCTAGCCCTTCTGTTCTGGTAATTAATTTGGGGATATGTATTTGTGTTTGGAACTATTGCGCTGCTTCTAAAGTTCCTAAATATTTCACAATTTTGCCTGTTACTGATCATCTGAGACTGCATAACTTTGTAGGTTTCTTCTTCAGTTTCTGTAGTCTTCATAAACTGGTTCATCTGGAAAAAAGAAAAAATACACAATTCTTCTGTGAGTGACAATGACTGACTTTGTAGTCTTCTATTAATGAGTGTGGTGAAACAATGCATGTGAGCCAGGCAGTTACTAAATACATGCTGAGGAATTTGGTGATACTTCCATTGCATTTCTCTTGAACATCTCTCCCCTCTCCTCATGTTCCTCTGTCTCAAATTTTATGCATAAGAGCATCATAATGTTTAGGAGCTTTCTTTAGAGACATGATTGCTGGAGGTGAAGGTCAGCTGACTTCTACTACTGAAGCATATAGGGTCATGCTACTTCTGCAAATGAGGTCACTATGTGAAAGGCAAAAAGTATTTATTTTTCTAGTTTTTTCAAAGGGCTGTGCATTCTTTATTTTAATGCACTAGAAAGTGTCTAGGAATACTGTGTATTGACAGAATTAATAACAAACTAGAAGAGACTGATAGCATTAGTTTATCATTAGGGACAGACCTTTCCTCATCAAGGTGACAACCAGTTTTGTAAGCTTACTTTTGCCTTTCTAGAGCCTGACATATAAACTGTCAAGAGACAGGGCAAATAATGCAGTCTCACTAAGCAAGGCTTCAGTAGGAATAGGACTCTTGGCAGTTGTAAATACTGAAATGTTTTTCTGCACAGACAGAAACACAGTGTGAGAACTGCATGACGTGTGGCAACATCCCAAGATTTATCAAGCCTGTCTGTACTAATGGAAGTTGTTGTGTGTGCTATGCTGTACAGATGGTTTTACACTTTCTGATGGGTTTTACAATTCAAGTGTTTTGTGTACTGTTTTTTTTTTTCTACTTCCAAAGTTCTATTGCCCCATCCTGTAATGTCCTCTAAAAAGATCAAAGCTGTTTAAACCAATCAAACAGCTAATTCATATGCTGTCATTGAGTCACTGGGGCTAAATCAAAAATGTATTTTTGCACATGGTGCATATTTTCAGGTCAACAAGACAGAAAATAAGAAAGTGATTTTGATAGAAATTGTTCTAGGTTTGTCTCAGGTTTGTCTCTAAGAAGGCTAAGTACACACTCAGGACAGTAGCCAGGTGAAGCAGTTCTATCTGTTGGGCACTTGTGAGGCCACAGCTGGACTGTTGTATTTAGTTTTGGTCTCCTTTGGTGCAACAAAGACACTGACATATCTGAAACCAGGTCAGCACAGGATCACCAGCAAGATCAGGGATTGAACATGAGACTTGGGGAGAAAGGGTAAGTGAACTTCATAGGATGAGAGTGAGTGTGGAGGGGACTCCATCCTACCTTCTTGAAAGGTCACAGTGAAAAAAGAAGAGGTTATGGTCATTAAATGGTCATGAGGAAGATTCTGTTCAGATATGAGAGACCTTTTTTGCACTGCAAGGGTGGTCAAGCACTGAGACAGATGCCCAAAGTCTTGTGAAATGTTCATCCTTGCAGATGCACAAAAATGGGTTTGGCTCTGAGCAACCAGAGACAACTTTAAATTTGAGCCAAGTGCCAGTATGGCCCTACTTTGAGTGAGAGTGAACCAGTGACTCCCAGAGATCTTTCCAACCTAAATTGTTCTGTGGGCCCTCATTAAATTGTAATCTAGAAAATAAAAGAAAGTTGCAGTGTTCAATACAAATTGTTTTTTAGCATCATAAATCATTGCCTAGAGTATGGAGAGCCATACAAATTCCTAAAAATTTCAGTTATGCCGTCTGGTCGTTGTTGAAGTGGTATAATGCCTCATCAGCACAGTTTACTTTGGTTTAAATTTCTGAAGATTTTCACATGCTTATATAATCCAAAGGTCATTTGAAGCCAGCTCAGGCCTTGAGAAGCATGTGGAAAGGTGTGGGAAGAGGTTGGTGCTGGAGAAGTCTTCTGAATGCCAGGCAAGGTGCCTGCTAAAAGTAGGAGTGGGAATGCCTGTGCCACAGTCAGAGCTGGGAGCAGCTTGAGTTTCCTCATTTGGCTTTCCACCCCCTGCCTCCATTGACCGTGTGTGGCTTGGAGTATCCAGAGCTGCTGTGGGTTCTCTCTCAAGAAAGATGCTTGTTCTGTCAGGTGGAGTTTGTGTTGCTGTGTAACTAAGCAGTTAATTTAGCATTGAAGTAGTGTTCTAAGGTAAAATTCATATTATGAAGTTGCTGTAATTCATATTATGAGAGAGAACATTCATTGCTGCTTATTCACAATATTGTAACTAAGATGTCACTTTCATTTCTAAGTATACACTTATTTCATGGCACAGTAAATTTTTCCTTTTCAATGACTGATTCCAATAAGTGCATTTGACAAGTATGGTTCTAGTAAATAATGCAGTCTTTGGTATTAATTATCTACATTTTTGTAGTGCCATTTGAAATGGACTCTCCAAAATTAGCTCATTTTCTGTAAAGTCCATATAGGTGAAAGTACTCAGTTTCAAGTTAAGCCGAAAGGAAATAATCAGTCTTGCATTCCACAGTCCTTCCTCAATTTGTTTTTTTTCTCTTGGATAGAGGAAGAATAAAAGCAAAGGGCATTTGTTATCTAGCAAAACTCAGAAGCTATTTCACATGAAAGCATAATGAGTGTGACAGGCTACAAATAGCATTGAACATGAATCTTTTACAGAAGAAAGGAGAAATGTCCTTTGGTATATTTACTTCAATCAAGCCTAATAAGGCTTGTTTTATGTGTTTTATGCATCCGCCATCATAATTATAAATCCTTGACATTTTAGCACCAGCATTTATATCTGCCAGGGAAGCTACCCGAAGTCAACCCTCAAGGAATGTCTGTATTGTACTATGGATCTCCATAACAGCTCTCAAGTAGTTACTAAGTGGCTTAAAAAATTACATCTCAGTCATGCTTGAAGGGCTCATCAAACTTTGCCACAAATATCAACGTTAAGTACCCAATCAGCTGCATTGTTTGAAGTACAGTCACGTGTGCCCACGAAGGAATAGGTTGGACAGGAAGAAGAATTATAGAGAAGGGCTTATCAATCAGTCAGTGTTGTTTTTTTTAATGACCTTTCAAAAACTCCTTTTCCTTCTTCCTGAAGTAGCTGGGCCTGGCAGCTGCTAGGCATGCTGCTTCTCTTCCTAGTTAATATTTTTGTGTTCTTGAAAACTTTTCAGAGCAGGGACTACCAGTGTTTGAATGTGTGTAGTAGGATTCTGCTCTTGGCTGCTTTTGGACAGTACCAAAAAAATCTGAAAAGCAAGGATAGGAAAAGTGTCAGGTGGTCTTTGGGAAGACACTTTGGTGTATGGTTTTTTGGCATGTAGGTAAACAAGATGAGCTAATCTCTGTAGCTTTTATGTAATGTATCTGTAATTTGTTTTCATGTGTAGGTGTGAAGGAAGGCTTGCCATATGGTGTGTGTATTGGTATTTTTCCTTGACAGCCTTTATTTTAACTTTAAGGAATTCCAAGGCATACTATTATGCAAGAGTTTAATTTCAAACACTCATCAGTATATACCACGAGACTACCTTGCAAGAATACTGATGAAAGGTTGTAGAGCTTCAGGAAAGTTTTAAATTGAAAAATTAAATAATGCTTTCATCCATATTGAGGTACCCTAATTACCTTAGTTTTATGTTGTACTGTTACCAGGCTTTCATCTTTTAACCATTTGAACAGGATTCTTTTATAAGTAATATATAAAATCTGATTTTACACTAATTGGCTTGTGGAGTGAGGCACTTTCACAGTGTCTTTGTGAATACTTTTTTCTTTTTTTGGTTCAACATATGGCACACTTTGCTCTCAGTCTTCTTGTCTCAATGTAAAGTCTTCTTGTCCCCTTGTGGGCATAAGTTAAAAGTATAGCTCATTGAAGTTCTGATTTTAAATATTATTTTTAAATGTTATTTTGTTATTGCTGTGTTCTGGTATCAGTGTGTCAGATACAGTGACACTGTTTATCTTTGTATCTCTTTGTTACCTATGCAGAGGTAGAAATGCAAGATTGGTCCTACAGATCCCAAACTGAGGGACCAGAGAACACAGTAATGTGGTTGGTCCTGTGGCAAGCATCAGTTTCTGCTGTAGCTTAAGCATCACTTCTCCTTATGCCATGAAGCTCAATGAAATAGTCACTGAGCATTTCATTCATTCCTGACAGCTCTTTGTTAAAATTCAGAACTTTCTGTGAAAAGTCTTTTGCTAATGAACCCAAAAAAGGGAGCAATTTTTAGCCACACTGTTTTATGAGCAATTGAGAACCACTCTCACAGGAGCACTGGCCATCAGAAGTAAAGATATGGTTAAAAGAAATCTTTTTTTCCTATATGGGTGTTTGAAATCATGGACAGAGTACCTGAACAGAAAACAAACATGTCTGGAATAAATCCACAATTTTACTGCCTCTGGTTCTCCCTAAGTGAGAGAAGAATCTTGATAAAGTGAATGTGGAAAAAAGAAATTTGGAGGAAAAATCTCCATCCAACTTGAATGAAAAATTTAATAGAAGCTGAACATTTAATTGCTTTTTGTTTTTGAGTATGTAATTTCAGCTGTTGAAAATTGTATCTTTTCAATCATGTACCAATGCTAGCCTATGGCAGAGAACTTCTCTTAGTGATTTTATCCTGACAGTAATTGAAAGCTGATTAATTTAATTGCAAACAAGCTTGTATTTCACAATCTCTTCCTTAGTACTTGATATAAATGCCTGGTGTTTGGGGTCAGAAGGGAAGTAGTGGTGTCTGTTTTCTAATTCAGTACAGAAAAGCTAGTAAAATATACAGGTTTTAACCTTATTAACAATAATCTAGCTGTCAAAAGTGTAATTTGAAGAGAAATAATTATGAAACCTTTCATTTAAGATGCTGTATAGGGCAGTGTAAAGTCAGCTGTTTCTGACTTAACAAACAAGTGCCTCAAATGGCTGCTATTTGTTTTAAGGTGATGTTTTTCTTTAGAGTTCTGAAACTCCATGAAGTTATGTTGAATTAGGTTTAATTAGTGAGGACTGAAGCAAAACTGTTGCAGTATTAATTTGGAAGGAGTTTTGATGCCTCTTGTATGTGTGGTGTCCCTCCCCAGGCCCAGGGAGGCACAGCTGCAGTGTGCCTTTGCTGGATCTTAATCCAATGAGTGTGTTGGGGAATAGAGTAGTGTCATTTGGACATAATCTTGTTTTACTTCTCTGCAAGCTTTGCAATTGAAAGATCAGTAAAGTATTGGAAGAGCTCCACCATAGGGCATCTTAGAAAGTTAAAATTTGGCTGTATCACTGTGCCTTGTAAGAAGATACCCCAAAAATGCTCCTCAAGTGGAAGTGTTCATTTTTGCTGCCTTGTGTTGTGACTATGTCAGTATTGGCAGAGAGAGTTCAAGAACCAAAAGGGATAAGTACTAAATTTTGCTAATTTATTGATTTTCTGTGTAACTGCTAAGATATTAATAGATATTGCAATAACAATAATAATGGTTGTAGAACCATTTCACCTATACAGAAATACATAAATATCTTTCACAATAAATATTCATGTTCCTTAAATAACCTTTTAAAAAGAGATGCCTGACTACAGCAAGTGTACAAAATTGTACAAATTGCTCAATTTACAAATTTCTACGGTAATATTTTGATGTGTTAAGAAAACCTCAATCAGCTGACCTTCTGAATTCTCAGTGTTTGAAAATATGGAATTGGTAAAGAATAAACTAGTGTTGCCAGCAGTGGTGTTCTTTTATTGATATGTTTGTGGGGATTTCTTAATGCATCCTGAAATTCTTTTCAGTCAGAAGATTTTGGCAGTCTGTTCCAATTAAAGAATTTTCCATTACTGGAAATGAGAAGTCAATTATGAGAATTATTTTTGAGTTGTTAATTTACATAACCTTAATTGTATTAATTCCCTTTGAAAGGCTGAAGCAGATATTTATAATACTTTGATTGATTAGCAGTGTATTTGTTAGAATTGCTACTGATAAGATGCTGCTGCAACTGTGGTCCTGAGGAGTTCTCTCCCAAATAAACATTTTGGAAAACAAAGTTTATTTCACTGCAGAGGAAAGGCATCACATCTTTGCTATCTCCACAGACAGTACTGTAGCATTTCCTTTCCACACTCTGTAAAAAATGGGAGTTTAGATTGTGTTACTTAATTACTGCTGTGTTCCATACTGTAAAGAAAGAGGTTTTCATTGGTTTTTGGTTTTTTTTAATCTGTCAAAATAGTGCCTGGGTGTAGACTGAGGAACTCTGAGTTTCTCTCAGAAGTCACTTACAGAATGTCAGCAGTAAGAGGCTTCCTGTTTTCAGGCAGGTGTTGGGCCTAAGTGGTCTGGCTCAGGTGGAATCTTCTTCCAGCTGTTTGCCAGGCTGTATTGCAGGTGTTGGCTTGCAGCTGTGCCCTGTCTGCTCGTGCTCAGAGTGGAAATTGAGTGCTGGTGTGGGTACAGCTGGAAGGGGGCCTGGTGTTGTCATCTCTTCTCCTGCCTCTGCTGCAGGAGTTGGGAGGAGAGGAGCTAGCATGTCTCCATGTGCTGAACCTTCATGTCTGGTGAAGGAGAGTGGCAGTGTGACAGGTACCTCAAGGGGCAGAGGTGACAGAAGCGAGTCACATGGAGTCACGTGTTTGTGATCCTTCTGTGTAAGGTGCAGATCCAGGTGCTGTGATTTCTGCCCCTCGACCTGCCCACACTGGCTCATTCCTGAGCAGGTGCCAAGGAAGGTGTTTGACTTGTAACCTCAGGTCTTGGGCAGTGTCACCCAGTGCTAGGGCAGGTGCTTTAGGGACCCTCAGTGACATGAGGATATTGTCATTGCAGTCAAAACTTTGACCTGGGTCCTCTGCAGGTGGGGTGGGCACCTTGTGCAGGGCCTTTGAATGCAGGACTCCCTCAGCCCTTGGGACAGTGCCCAGCCACCCGAGTCCCTGCACTGAGGGCTCCTTCAAAAGGAGCTGTGGGGACATGGTCACCCACCCTGGGGAAGTGACAGGTGACTGTGGTGAGGAGCTGGAGCAGCCCTGCTGGGAGTGCAGGAAAATGGCCATGCTGTGGCCATGATGCAGTTTGCCTCTCGGGGCTGGCCAGCAGGTAAGGTGTCTGCCATATCTCACAGCATCAGGAGTCTGTGACCTCATTTGGCTGTTAAAATAAATTTATATTATTTCTGCACAAGATTCATTTGAAGTTTAGGGGACGGAGAAAAGGTGTGGTGCTTAGAAACCACAGTATGCAATAGTATGTGGCTTCTGCCCTGGTCTCTGCCTGTGACCAGTGGAAAATACTTGCAGAAAGCACATAGAAGGAGAGTGATTATAGCATCAGTTTGTCCTGATTTGCCCTTCTGGTTTATACCATTACATGTTTTGGACGTTTCTAAGACTGAGGTAGTGCTTTTACCTATCTATTTAACTGTGGTCTTTTCCATGACTTTGTCTATTTTTTTTAAACCAATTCCTACTTTTCACCTCTGCAGTATCCTGGGGCAGTAAGTGTAGAATATTCCAAAGTAATATAGCAGCTAATATGATTTCTGTGGTGTGAAACCGAGGGGAAATTCAGCTTGGTCTGGTTGATGTGAGTTGTTTCCATCAAATCACAGCCGAGTTCCATTTGGTCCATTCTACACTGTGGATGCTCAAATGAACTTTGTATCCTGCTATTACCTAAAATGCTTTCAGTGCCACAGTCCTACACAATCTCCCATTTCCTCTTCATTAGTAACAGCCTCTTTTGCAGAAATTAAATTTCCACAGCAAAAGTGAGATTGAGAAAGCAAACCTTTTGGTGTACAATGTTGGTGGAACTTACTGCATCAGAATGAGCTGCCATAATAGCAGGAACATGAATAGTCAGTTTAGAAACAAATGAAAGACACAATAAGATGGGGGTTTTGATTTGTTTCTTCTTGGTACTGGAGAAAATTGATGTGTTCTGTTCGTGTCTGGATCTCAGCCTTTTTGGCTATATGTAATTTTGGGACATAACTAATGCAGTGTGAACACTTGGGTACTTTACATGTTATGCAGGAATAAACTACAGAGAGAGTTGTCCTTGTTACTGGAGTGAATCCTATATATGTGTTGGACAAGTAAGAAGTAAAAAGCAAATTGTGTGTTGTAAAAACTTGGTAGTACGGCCATGGAAAGGAAACAGGCTCCACATTGAAAGAGAGAGCAAGTTTTCTACCTAATTATTTAAGGGGTTTTGTGTGTCTCTGAAACGTGTCTTGGTAAATATGAGCTGACACATTTCTAGCAACCAAATTATAAATGAGTGGAAGACCTGAAAATGTCAGTTTCTTCCTTTTAGAAGCACTTCAGGATTTTTCTTTCCTTTTCCTTCATACATTCGTTTCTTCCCTTGGGCAAATGGGTTGGCTTAAACGTTTGTTTCAGTATACTGTTTTTCATAGGATATAATTGTTGACACTTCCTGGAAGTGTCAGAGGAGATTTGATGCACTAATATATTCATAAGAGAGAGCATATGTATACCTTAAAATAACACAGAGAGAGATGAAAAGTAGTAAATCAATCCTTTAAACTTGTTTCTGTGTATATCTTGATGTTGCCTAACCAGTTGTGTGTGTTGTGGTATTTTTCATGATTAGCTGGGAAAACAATGGGATAATCTGAAGGAGTGCAGAAAAAGTAAAATAAATGAGCACCTTAGGCAAAGTGTTTGCCATTTAAATGGCACAAGAATTATGTTATCTCAGGTGCTGGGGTAGGGAAAGCACTTGAACTGCTACTCTTAGCTCCTCTGCTTTTGGAGAGGATGCTGGAGTGCCAAGCATCCCAGAGTTGAGAACATCATATCTTCTATTTCGTCTTAATTGTATTTTGGTTTGTTTTCCCAGAGCTGTAATATGCTTAACTGTTTTCCTGGAACTTTACTACAATTTACACCTAGCTATGTGTGTGTGAGTCACTTCTTGATGAGGCTGCATAATCACAGTCTGATCACTTTATATTAGTAGAGACCAAAAGGATAATCTTTGTGAAAGACTAGGTTAACAGAGGCAAAAAAATAATTTTTCTGGTGTTTTTAAGCATTTTCATGGCCACACAAAGTCATGGTGTGACCTTGGAGAGCAGACTTTGGAGCCTTCCCATGTGCCTGGAGTGGTGTAAGAGCCAATGACTGAGTGACAGTTCTCAGAAACTTGTACCTGGTCCAGGCTTGCAGGGCAGGATGGGAGGAAGGGACAGATATGTGGTGGGTAGAGAAGTGCTGGGTGTGTGTTTGCTGGACCATGAAAGTCATCCTTACAGAGACACAGGTTGGACAGCTAGGGAGACCTCATACTCTGTCATTGTGCTGGATGGTTCTTGTCCTTGGAATGTAGTTATTATGTTCTTACAAATAAAATGTACATCTGCTCGCTCAGTGCAGCTTCTGTGGTTGTGTTACCTTTGTGCACTATGCCAGTCAGTAGCACTAAAAGTTTTTAGATTTAATAACACCCTCTACCCCCAAGAATTAAATGCTGTTCTGTGTTTCTAAACATGCTCGTCTCTAAGTGTTTTGAAATAATGTAGAATGCACACTAATGGTAGCATGCTAACTCTGAGAAATGTGTGTCAGCACAGGGCAGTGCTGAAGTATATACTTAAGTCATATTGAAGTCAATGTATCTAAACACAAATGCCTGTGCTTTCTGGAATCTGTGTTTGTTCTTTGCTGTTCTGAAATAAGATAATTAATTTTGTACTTTAAAGTAAGTATAAGCTTTTGGTTTTTTTTTAAAGAGTGAAGTTTGGAAATACTTTACATAAACTACATTATCTTTTGTTTTGATAGCTGATTGCCATTTATGATGAACAAGAAGCTCCCCGTAAGACTGATGGCACCAATGGGAATTTGACAGACAGAAATAGCCCAGACTCCTTTGAGACAGAGGTAGCAACTCAGCTGGCTGCCTTTCAGCCCATTGGTGAGATTGAAGTGACTCCTTCTGCCCTAAAACTGGGTATGTATATCTTGTATGGTATTTTCTTTCGTTTTTCTTTTTCTCTGTATGTCTGTAAACTGATTTTATATATTTTAAGATTTTTTTTTTTAGCATCCCATTGTTTGCCTTGCAGTTCAATGAGGGGCATTGAGGGGAAGCCAAATGGGGAGTGTCTGAGGTCACTTAGTCTGTTCAGCTGGGAAAAGGGGAGGCTGAGGGAGGCCTCTTTGTGGTCTAAAGCTTTCTTGTGAGGGGACATGGATGGCCAGGCACTGATCTCTTGGGTGGTCAGTGACAGGACCCAAGGGAATGACATGAAGCTGAGTCAGGAGAGGTTTAAGTTCGATATTAGAAAAAGGTTCTTCACCCAGAGGGTGGTTGGGAACTTGAACACGTTCCCCAGCACCAAGCCTGACTTTAAGAAGCATTTGGACAACTCTCCTTAGCACTCTTGGGGATGTCCTGTGCTGGGCTAGGAGTTGCTGACAATCTATCATAGTATACTGAGAGAGCACAAGATTAAACCTTTGCTAAGTACTTTCAAATACCACAGTCATTGAAAAAAAAAAAAACCCACAAAAACCAGGTGGGGTTTTTTTGAGGAACCTGGGTTCAATGAGTCTAAAACTTGCTATATGCAAGTTCTTGTACCATTGAGCTAGTGCCCTGTTTTGGGTGTGGGAGGTGGGAAGTAGGTTATGCTGGTTGCAAACAGTTCAGCTCTTTGCCTTTGAAGAAGTTGCACAACTGGGCCTACTTGCCTTTCTGACTTTCAAGTGAGCAGACTGTGATTAGGAAAGGCTGCTGCTTAATTCCCTCTTACATCAGAGGGTGCTGCATGAACTGCTGCAGCTCTGGTGCTCTGTTGTTCAAGTGGATGGCCAGGAGTTCAGACTGGTTTCCAATTATAAACAACTGGAGTCTTGTATGTTGCACACAAAGCAGTTTGGAAAACTTTCTTGGGTTGAGAGTGGGCCGAGCTGTCACCTAAGTACTGGGTACAGAAGCTTTCAAAACTAGATGGAAGGTGAATGCTGTGACTGTCTGCCTGTAAAGCAAATGAATGTTGCTCAGGAGAGCCTGCTCTGCATCCTGCCAGTGCCCATTGCCCAGCTCAGCCCCTGTCCTGAGTGCTGCTGGCAGTCTCCAAATGCTGTACAATAAAATCTGAGTGTAAGCAGCTGGGGAGAGGGTAGAAGTACTGTCTCTGGTTGTGCTGCTCTCATGGAGTAGTCTGATTACTACTTGAGAAATGGAATGTTCACTTGTCTATTTTAATTACATTTTTAAGGGAAAGGGGTAATTAAAAAAGGCAGTGAGCTAAAATAAAATTTCAACTGAAGTTCACTGGATGAAGCTGTGTAACTTCTAACAGAAGTCTCTGCTCTTTTTTTTTCCTGCTGCAGAAAATTCTAAAATTCAAGGTACATGAGAATTTTTAGAGTAAAATTTGTGTTAATGGATCATATCTTTTTTTTTCATATTCTAAAACAGAAAAATGTTTTTCCATGCTTAATGACACACAGGAATTTCTCATAACTAAAAATCTTGAGACAAGACTTATTATTGACATAACTTGTATGTATTTGTCTATGTTTGGTAAGCATGAGATATGGAATAGCTTGTAGCTCAAGGTTCAGTGGTTCAAAGTTTGGCCACTTAATTTTTTGCATATTTTTGAATTGTGCTGTTGCACATTTTAGCATGTTTCAGAAAGCAGAGATTGTTCTCCAAGTACCTCTGAGCATTACTTTAAAAAAAAAATGTTTAGTCTCGCATGCTGTTGTTACATAAGTTGAGGTTTGGAGAGAGGAGAACTTCAGCTTCACACAATTTCATGTGAAGCAGTTAAGTGCTCAAGCTCTTGAGCTCATCAGTAAGCTTACCACATAGTTAATTTGCTAGTGTTTATGAAATCCTACTGGAGAGCATAAAGAAGATGAAATATAATGTGGAAAGAGCAGACAGGGTTCTATTTTCGTTTTCAGTGCAATACTAACATATATTTGAAGTTAAAATAGTGCTTGCTTCTTAAAAGAGATCATAAATGTAGTGGGTTTGTCTCTTCAGTTCTGTTTCAGATTGGTTTATTTTACAGGGTAAGTGAAAGATTTTCTACCTGTTAGTCCTGTAACGTAGTTTGTACTCTGTAACGTAATTGTTTTCTCCTCTGGATTTTACTTCATGGTTTACAATTCTTTGGACTTAATTTTTGCATTTGTCTTTTTTGTGCAAGTGCCTGGTCCTTAAATTATGTGACTATTTCCATTAGAGGCAAATTGAAAAGTAAATGAAGAAATAGAAGGACAATTTGGTTGCATCAATATCACTGATGCCTGAACCACAGTAGTCTGGCTTCCTGTCTAATTATTGAATTGACTCCCACTTGCTAGCAGAAATAAATAATATTAATTTATAAAGCTATTCTTATTTTGAGAGCAAGGATGTGATTTAATATATATGTTGGGAAAAAGTGTTGCTTTCCATGGTTGAGCTGTGCTTCAAGGATTATGATGTACTTACCTTTCTGAGTATTTTTCCAGAATGCTTTTAGGAGGGAAATCCATTGTTATAGGAACTGTCAGATTGTGGAACCTTTTTCCTGGTTAATTTCTGTTGGATGTTTTGTATTTTATGAAATCAGATCAATGTTTTTATGTAAAAACAATGTCTGGCTAATGATCTGCTTGGATAATACTTAGTTCTTGGTGCTTAATAAGCACATGAAACTAAACACTGCTATTGTCAGTTTGGAGAGAATTGCCACTGGATTAGAACAGACACATGAGGTACTGCCTTAAAACATTTGTGTCTTTTATAAATTGTATATGTGACCTAGTTAGGTTAACTGTGTATTATACCAAGTCTTAAAGCCCTTCCAGTTTAGATAGAGATGGCAATAATTTTACTTTTTGATATTTTTATTGTATGGTTACTTCTTTGAGGGTATTTTTCTGTTTGTTATTCTAGAATAGTGATCAGCTTGACTGTCTGAAGTCATGGATTTTCCATCATGTAGTTGGTTACCCTTCAGTTTTCCTTTTATCATCTGTAACTCTGAAAGTAAGCCAAACTAAAAGCAATCTTATATTTGACTTAAAGCCTAAAAAACCCTTATATTTTACATTGCTTTCATATTTTGGCAGAAATTTAGAGCAAAAAATTAAGTTTAATTTACTTAATATGAAATTACTTTATTAGCCTGTCTTTCCTTAAAACAGTTCAGGAAATTATTCAGCTATTTGTTGTCTTTTCCCTGAAATAAACACTGCTCTACTTTTAAAGCTAGCTCTGTTCCCAAACAAGTGCAGTTGTGGGTTCTTATTTCATTTAAGAAAAATGCAGGAAGACTTCAAGTGTTGATGGACATGGCATCTTCTGCATCCATAACACGAGGTGAGGCGCAAACAGATTGAAGTGCCTCCCTCCCTGCCACACATCTCTGGATTATCAGGTGCTGTTGCTGACAGTGTCTTTTAATAGTGAAAAAGTGAAAATCCCAATTTGGCAGAATCTGCACTTGGGTAAAGGAAACATTTCATGGTACAATGCAAATGGTATAAAGCACCTGCTAATATATACTACAAAACTTGGAGAAGCACACAGCTATTTAATGTGTTCAGGCAGCTGTTTGAAACAGGGAAGAAATTGATCTACTGATTTTGTTATTTCTCTAGCTATGAGAGCATTGAGACAGTTGCTAAGATGGCAGCAGACTTTGTCTTGTATTATTGTTTCTTGTGAGCTGAATTTCCTGGAGTACAATAGTGATGTGGCCATGACAACAGTTTTCAAAGAATGGTACAGGCAACTAGATGCTGAAATAGTTGATGTACATTTTGTACCATGTTTTTGAATTATAAAACTGTGTATAGACAAACTGTGTATAAACAAAACCCTGCAATGAGCAGTGAAATCACAGTGTGTTGAATACTTTGTAGCTGCATTACTTCAGCCCATGGTGAGTGTAAGGTAACACACATCCCAGGGAAAGAGATTATGGCCCTCATAAACTGTCTTGTAATTTTCTGTGAACCTGTAAGCGTGCCAGTAGTGCTCCTGTTTCCTTTTTGCACCTCATAGTTTACTGTTGTTTTCTAGTGGTTTTCCCCACATGGTGGGTCATGAACAGGAAGGGGGCTTATTTTCATTATGTCAATTTGTTTTTTCCTTTTCAGTCCATATGGGCAGGAAGGAGAGCGCACTAATTTATTTATGGAGGATCCGTTTTATGGACAAGTCACTCTGAGCTGGAAATGCCCTCATGACTGGCTCAGTGTTTTGTTTGCTTCATTTGGTAAATGATGGTTGAGTACACACAAAATTAGTTGTTGCTTTTGTCTTGCTTATCTGCTTGGTGTGAAGTTGTCAGAATTTTGTCCAGCAGAAGACATGCAGCATTCAAAGATACTTGTTGATTTTGAATACTAAGATATGGAAAAAGTAAGATAAAAGTAGGCATCTCCATGATTTTTTTTTGGGGGGGGGTCTGTTGTTTTCTTTTTCTTTTCCCTTTATTTGGGAATTGGTTTGAAGAATCTGAAGCTGTTTTCTGAGTACTGTCTGGAAGCAGAGACAATTGAATTCCTTTGTAGGTTATTACAATAAAATTATGCTCTTAATCGATACCTCTACTAGTGTAAACTAGTAACTTCATTTAAAGCTGAGAGTAGATAGAGAAATAATTCCTTATAACAGTTATTAATAGCAGGTTAAAAATACTCTTGTAAACTGTAGGAGTTAACTCCTCCCTTTGCAAGCTTTCTCTGTTGAATAGGGCAGTGTCTTGATTTTGCCATTGAAAGGTCTAACTTCAGTATTTCAAATTTTGCACAATTTTGTTTTATAGCAAATCCCTGAGATTTTCTCCTTTTATATGTACATGTCGGCACATCTGATCAGTGTTCTAAGCAAGTGCAAGACTTAGGTGAAAACAATGGTTGGAATGACTGATTACAGTCTCTCTCCTAAAATAGGCTTAGAATGGTAATGGAGTTAAAGCTACATTCAGGCACTTGTACTTACGAGCAGTCAGTTCTTTTGGTTCTGGACATTTAATTTAGTATCTTCTCAGTGAACGTTTTTCCCCCTGATGACAGAGATTTCTGGGAATGTTTCAGCCCTCAGAAGGGCTAGTTAGTACAGTATAATAAGAGTAGTAGCCTAGAAGGTTTTCATT
This sequence comes from Serinus canaria, assembly GCF_022539315.1. NCBI lineage: Eukaryota > Metazoa > Chordata > Aves > Passeriformes > Fringillidae > Serinus > Serinus canaria. The sequence goes on from NC_066321.1 coordinate 24,610,012, forward strand.
GTCCATTTTTGATGCAGTTGGTGGTGTTCTGGCTATGTCTTTTAGACATTTGGGAAAGGTTACTTAGCACTCTCATGGAATTACCTTCAAGGTGCATCAATTAGCTTAATGTATTCCTGTGGTTATGGGGTTTCTCTAGTTTAAATTGTGCTTCATGGGATTGTTAAAACACTTTGATTTGCCCTATGTGTTTGGGTTGCTAAGTCAGTCAGCAGTGGTGCTTTCCCTGGCAGTGTCTTAGTTTGAGGTCTAAGGGAATTGAAGAGAAGGTTTCTTCCATGAGCTCTTGGAAGTTTCTGCCCTGATAGGCCTGACAGGGATTAAATTGTTACCTCCAGGGTACGGATGTTGACAATTTCTATGTAACTTCAGAGCTCGGAAGGAATTTCTTTTCTTTCTCATCCTCTTTGAAGTGGAAGCATTGTAAGTAGGCTTGGGGGCATTTTAAACAACATTTATTTGATTAGTCCTCTTTCAAGTTGGAGTTGAGATACTACAGATATGCAGACTGTGTTTTTAAAAACAGAGAAAACCACATTATTATGTATTTTTAAATTTGTGAAAACATACAATGTGAAACTATTAATTTGATAAACCAAATGTTGTTAATGTCTTATATACAGCATACAAGAGTAAGTAGGAAAGGCTTTTTCTTGCATGAAAGCCATCCTTTTCTTCTTAATCTTGCAACGTCAGTTTATTGGCTGAGCATTCTGATGTTTGTCAGTACATGGAGTGTACTGCATTCAAGTTACAGTTCTCTCCTGTAAGATTCTGGAGAAGCTAACATTTTAAAATCTGTACATTTCAAAAGAAATGCATTATGGAAGAACATGCTGTTTACTGTGATTTGAGGGAGTACTGCTGATTTCCTTAAGGAAATGTGGCTGTGTTCCCTTTCAGGGCCCTGGATGGCTCCTCTCCTAGTAATGATATCAAGTATTGTTCTCTGCTGTTTGCCATAGGCGTTGTGAGGATGACACTGTACTTGATAGATTTTTCTCCTCTGTGGCATCCTGTGTAATCTGCTTTAAAAGAATTGTGGTGATCAATTCAAGTCTACTTGCATTTCTAAAACAAATGGTTTCTGTTCTTAGGCAAGCTAAAGGTTTGAAGATAACTTTTCATTTCAGTCAGGGGGAGAGTCTGGTATATTTTGACCTCATGACTTAAGCTTGGTCTTATTTAGTTGTCCTTGATTCATGAAAATGAGTTTTGCTTTATCTTTGTATTGCAGCAGAATAATATATTAATGGTTTCTGTAAAGATGTATATAAATTTTCCATGTGTTTTTCTGTCTTGGAGCTGCCTGTTTACAAAACAAGCCAGTCTTTACTTCCTTTCTCTGCCCAGGAATTTAGTGCTAGGGTAGGTAATAAATGTATGTGCATAGTTTGTTACTAAAGTATCTCTTCTCTTTCTAATAGCCCTTCTGTCTCTGATTTCCCAAAAGATTGTTCCTCATCAATTATTCTGCCTGTCTCTACTCCCTTTGGACTTGGCTTAATATGCCTTACTTTGGAGTAAGAGGGGTCTCTCCATAAAAATATGTTAACTAGAGAGAAAAATATTTTTCCATCGCAAGTTAGACACTTTTCTGCAGTAGCTCTCTAGCCGGGATGTTGATTTCCAGCCTTTTATTACCTTGGGGAAGGTTTTGGGGAAGGTAATGAATGGGACTTAAAATGATGGAATAAATTCCATTATAAAAATCAACAGTGCTTTTTGACACCCTTTCTTTGATGTCAGTGCTTTTACTCAGATTTTGTCCGTTTTATGGATTTTGTGATGTTGCTGGTTTTGTTGGTTTTTTGTAATATGATGCATAGCTAGTTTTAGAGGTAGTATCTTTTTAAAAGGAAAAGACTAATCCACTTAGCTAAGTATTTGCACTGAAGGTTTTGAAAGCTGTAGTATGATATCATACTTCAGCTCAGTCTCTGTCAGTACCCTTTAGCACTGAGTAAGACAGAGGAGAGGATGTCTGTTTATAATTCTGTACAGTACTTGTGCTATATTAGCTCTGAGGCAATATGGCAAAATGGGTATTTCAGGCAGAAAATGAGCCTGCTATGCCTGGCTGATGCATAGTTTTAAATTGTTCAAGTTAAAACAATTGGGACTTCAGCTAAAGGTCTGAAGGTATTAGATCAATAAGAAGTTATTATTCAATTTCCTCACTGTGTAAAAACTCGAGTATCAAACAACTATTGTTCAACAAGTTGCAAAGCAAAACAACCCTATGCTGATTTTCTTATGAAGCAGTCAACTAAACTATACAATTTGATTTAAAACACCAAAAATTGATGAGTTGTAATGGGATTAGAAAAATTCACAGGATGTGGCTCATCAGTGTCTTGAAATACTTGTCTAGATCCCACACAGATTTGGAAATACTTCAAAGGTTATTTTTTGCAGCCTAGTAGAACACAACACTCCTTAGGCTTTGTCCCTGAGTCTTTGCTACCACTGTTAGATTCAGGATACTGGGTGAGGTAGACCCAGTATAGCTCCTCTTATGTTCTTGTTCCTTGCAACCTCACAGAAAGTTTCAGGTTCAGGAGGTTTCACTATTTTATCTTTGAAAATTGTCAGGAACAAGATTGAAATTTCAGGCTAAAACTAATTTACTGTGACCAGAATAGAAAATAGTATCTGCAAGAGTAAGACTTCTGTTTTGATGTTTCCATAAAAGGAGATAAGGTTATTAATTTAAATAAGATATGTAAAACACCAGTCATATTTTATTATTACAGGAATGTATACTAATGCTGTAATTTGTGATCATCCTTTAAAATACAGTTAAAATACTAAAAAAAATTGCTTTGCAGCTCTACTACTTGTGATAAAATGCTGCCAAAGTGATATTCAAGCTGCACAGTTTAGCTGCCAAAGTTTTAAAGAAAATTAAATCATTGAACCGTGGAAAAGTGACTGCATAAGCACCTGTAACTGATGTTAGCTGAAGTGCTAAACCAGCTTTTGGCAGCATGGCCTCTTTTGCAGGTGCACAGAATATTTTCTTTGTGTCAGTTTATTCAGCTAGTACAGTTCATTAAGTATTTCATTTGAAGTTGAGAAATGGGCTGGGAATTGAAATAGAAGAAATACTTATTTTCACCTTTCAATCTGTGAGTAAAAATAATGTGCAAGAGTCTAAGATGTATTAGTTGTAAAATCTTATAGGATATATTACCCTAAAATGATTTATTTAAATTCAGTAACTACAGGTAATATGCTGCTTAAAAACCCAGAGTCTTTATTAAGATGAATACTTCTTGCTGTGTTCAGCAAGTTGGATGCCTAAGACAGCTTGTGTTCTAAGTATATCTGGAGTTCAATTTCTGTTGATATCTGAATGTGGTTGGAAGGATATTAAAGAATAACCAACCAAAGCAAAAACCCAAACAAAACCCCCAAATTTCAACCCCCCCAAACAAACAATCTAAACCAAAGCAAAACGCTTCTGTGTATAGGTGTGTAGGGAAATTCTCATGGAGCACAACATTTTTACCATCAAAATAATAGTTGAAAAACACGGGATGCTTGAAGTGGCTATAACTTTTAGTCTCGTGTCTAAAATGGAAATTGTAGATGTACATCAGTCAGTAGATGGAAAATACTGAGATTCATGAAGATGCTTCATTTGTACAAGAATAAGAGAAAGCCTGGCCCATACTGGAAAGTGCTCTTCTTTTTGTAATAGCCAATGTGCTTTCACAAAACTCCTGACCAGTCTGCCCAGAAAGGGAAGGATTTGCACATTTTGCTTGAGTTTGAGTTGGTGGGGGTGGGAATGATAACTGCCTGTTGCGAGCTGATTGATCCTTGCTCCAGGAATCTGCTGTAGCTCCCTCCCCTTTACCCATTCTCTTCTGGGTGGTACCTGTAGCCAGGATCCTTTGGAGCAGAGTCATGTTGTTCCCTGGACTGCAGTAAGTCTGGGTGCTTCCTGTCTGTCTGATGAGGAGCTGAAAATAGGAGCACTGTGTTGGTAGAGGTGAGAAGATCCTGAAATTACTCTGTATCTGGCATGTGTTGTGACCTTAAGTGCAAGAAAAGAATACCTCATTAGGTCCAAACTCAAGTCCTGTCCTTCTGGAAGCTCTTTTGAGAAAAATGTTTAACTGGGAAGAAAGTACCAGCATTGTTTGTACAGTCTCTGTAGATGGATATGTCCTAGAGCCTTGAAGAGTCATTTACTACTTATCATATAGATGTGGATTTTGATCCTGAGAGCAGAGTTTATATGGTTCAAATAAATGTCTAGGTGATTCTTAAATGTCCATCTTTGAAGCTGCCAAAGCTGTAAATGTAAACTTTCCATAGTTGTTTCATTAGGCCCTCTTAACACCAAAGAAATTTCATTCTGGTCATAAAAACTGAGAGAACAGTTCTTATGCTTCAGAACTGAAACCTGACTTAATTCATTATAACACATGTAACCAGAGAAAACAATTTTTGAAAAATAAATGGCACTGAAAAATATCACCCAAAACAATACCTATTAAAAGCCATTCCTGAGTTTTACTTGTAGGCCATTGCTTTTGTTTTTCTGAGTAAGAAAAATTACACCTCATTTGGAGTGATAGTGAAGTGCTGGGCTGATGTGTAAAAGACAGCTCTTGCTGGAGCTGGTTTTTGAGCTGTTTGTAGATTTAAGTCAATTGTCTTAACCATTACACCATCCTTGTTCATTAATCCATGGGAATTTAAGAAGTGCAATGTGGGCAGCACAGCTGTAGATTTGAAATTGCATTGATAGGTGCTATTATAAGCAATTTGAGTTAGCTTTAAACATAGAAGTCACATTATCATAGCACTGTATATTTAAAAAAATAGAAGAAGCTGTGCAGTGCCATCATAAGGTAGAACATACGAGCCTGTGTCAGCTACATTTGAAGTACATGGCAGAACCATTCCATGATGCCTCAGGTGGTGGTTAGCAATATATCTGAGAGCGAAAAAATTTACACACCCTGATTGCTTAGTGCTCTCAAAAAGTGCTGATTGGAAGAGCTGTCTGTATGCCTGTTAGTGTGAACATGGTCTGATAAAAAGGAGAAAAATAGGCACATATATTAAAATTTTATATATTTAAATATAAATTAAAAGCTTGCTTGTAACTTTGTTTCCAGGGCCTGACCTGTTTGATAACAAGGCCAGTTTAAAAGCAATTTTGGTTTCTCAGTATAAGTGGTTGTTGTTTGTTTTGTGTTTGCTCAGAGCTCTTCTAGCCAAGAACTGTCCATGCTGAGGTGCAATATTACATTTGTGTGTATATGCATATAGTATTTAGGTGTTTTGTTTCAACTGGCTTGAAATGTTGTGATTTGCTCAGAAGGAGATCTGAAAAAATATTTGGAGGCATCTGCAGGTAAGAAAATCATTTGTCTGTCTGTCCAGGCAGGGTTAATTCAGAACCAGGCAGCAGAGTAATTTGTCATTGGTATGGCCTTCAGTAGCTGATAGTGTGATATACACTTGATAGACAGCTCTTTTCCCATCATAGTCAGCATTTTTTATATTCAGGAGCAGAATTTTAAATTATGGCTTTAACTGCCTAGGTGATGTATTGTAAGTCTCTTTTTGCCCACTTTCAGAATTCTGTCCAAGTGTATCTTTAGTTTGGCTCTAGAATAATCCTTCCCTGTTACCTAGAAAAACAAACCAACCAACCATGTTAGTTGTCACTGATGCAGTAGCAGAGTACACCTGTGCTTGTGTTTCCTGTGTTCCTTGGTTTGTCAGCTTTCCTAAAAGTCATCTGTGAGTGTTTGCATCCAAAGCATTGCTAAAATCAATTTTTAGTACATGATTTGACTGCATTATAGGTAGCTCAGCCTGCCAAAATTCTCCTGGGGGATAAAGTCTGGGTGTCTTCAGCATTTTTCAGCAACCTACAGCCTAAATCTCAAAGAATAAAGGGATTTCATGCTGGAGGCAGGCTGTGCTTTCCTGAGCAAAGAGACGTTAGAGCAAATGAGTGGAATTAAGGAAGGAAAGGGTAGGAATAATATTTTTATTTGGATATTGGTTGTTTTGAGTGGTACTCAACTGTCTAAATGTAGGCCTGAAATCTGATGCTAGAACTCAGAGCCTGGAAACCCTGTAGAGTTTAGGGGGATCTCAGCAAGGGACAGCTGGAGCTGCAAAGTTCCCCATACCCTGTTCATGTCCAGAAATCCTGACCTTGCATTGTTTACCTGCAGTTGCACAGTGTTCTTGAACACATCACTTCTGGTTTGTCAGGGCCCTCCTAACCTCAGATGCTGATTTTTGAACTACCAGAGGGCTTCAGTGAGGCAGAGCACACTCCTGGTCATGGTATGTGTTAATGTCTGTGTACAGCTTTTTTGGTGAAATTCAAATGACTAGCAAAACAAAGTAAAACAATTGGGTTACGTCTGGTATGGAGATGTTTCTTCTGCCATTGTGTTGATGAAAATTTTCACTTTCTAATTGTACACAAATGGCAGAAATCTCTCTTCTGGGTTTTTTTTTTTCCCCTTCCTTAATGCAACCAATTTAAATCTAAGTGTGGTTTCTACCATATGCTTGTTTCAACCATATTTGCAATTAAAAAAATATTTCCAAAACATAAGAGTTCAGAGAAAATACACTGTTAACCATGAGTCTGTGTAGATACTAATTTTTGAGGGTGATTCTAGCAAAAAGAAAAGGTTGATCTACATTGGTTGAAAATAAGTGATAGACTTAAAGCAAGGGTAACTGCAGGACTTTTTCCTCATCAGCTTTATTTAAGAGTATGTATTGTGAATAAGGCTAACACATGTGCTTAGAAGTGCTGTGGTATCATAATAAAAGGTACTCTGCAAAATTTTAAAGAATGGGAGGTTAAAGGTTGTCATTATGAGAAATTTTTGGACATGTGTTTTTTTTTGTTGCCTGTGAATTCCTGATGCAGTGCTGCAAGATGAGGATAACTATTTTTTAGAGCTGAGTTCCTAAGTTTAAAATACCAAGTGCTACTCTGGCACAAAACAGTAGTGTTTATTAAAAAATGTGTTTCTGTGATAAACTTGGTATGCAGGAAGGAGTTCCTTTCTCTCTCATCATTCAGGGAAAGATGGATTTTGTGTTTGAACTTACATTGGTTGTTATAAATGTTCAGCACAAATGTAAGAGCGTGAGTAGAATAATGTGGAAACACAGCCTGACTAAAGGAAAGCTGTAAGGAAAAGGCAGCATTCCATTTCCTGACAGAAGAAAAGGGATGACAGAATCTCTTAAGAAAATGCATGTCTGTAATAAGCAGCATTGCTGATGGGTTTTCAGTAGATTTTGTTGATGGCTGAGGAAGATGGGGATGAACTAGTTCAAGGTATGTATGGATAGTGGATGTGGTCCAGCTCCTGAATCAGGTTGAATCTGGGGCAGTAGATGTGGGGAGGTTTCTCTTTGGGAATGCAAAGAACTTGCTTGCTTTCAAGAGACCTGAGTGTGCAGTGCAGAGGAGGTGGGGGAAGGCTGGGAAGAGAAAGGAGCCTGTGGGAGAGGAGCAGGCTGGAGCACAGCGAGCAGCATGGAATGTGTTCTTAGGGCAGGGAACAGCTGAGCCACACAGGAGATGAGGAGAGATGGAGCAGAGTTCATTAGCTCCAGGAGCTGCTGAGAATTGCTGTCTCATGAAAGGGAATAAGGGACTCTCCTGAAAAGGAGGGGCAGTACAGCTTCTTCTCATCTCTTTCATCCAGTCGTCCTCTTTGCTGTGGATTTTCTCCTATTAACAAGCACATTTTGGTTCAGTTTGTCTTTGTCTAATAAAAGGTTTGTTTTGTGTTTTTGTGGTGTGCACATGTAAAACAATAAGGGCCAGAGGGACTGTTTTGTATAATTTTAGCTAAAGACTACAGCTGACTTATTTCACAGAGATGTTACGACGTGTGATATTTCTGTACGAGAAATTGTTACATGTCTGTAAATACATTTAAAAACTGAAGAACATAGACTCTGGTTTTCTCTTCAAGTAAAAAATGATCTGTAGGACCCTAGAATTTATAATATACTGGGAAAAGAGAAAGCATTATACATAATAGCCAAAAAGTCCGGGTTTTTTTTCTACAAGTAGGGAAGCATTCCAGATGAGCACCATAAATTTAATTGTTTCATGGCAGTAAGCAAAAATTTGCAAGAATATAAAGAAAGAAAATAGCTGCAAGGCCATCTTCCTGAACTGGAGAATGGTATTCTCTATAATCCTGCTGCTGCTGCAGACTTTGGTTTCAAAATCTAGACAGTAAATTTTCTTTCAGTTTCTTTGGGAAACACTGACAAAAAGCAAGTGAAAGGAGATATTTTGAACTGAGGATGGGGAATGTGGTAAGGAGGATCTTGAAGCAGTCACTACAGAGAGCAGACAGAAGTGCTGAAGTGGTGTGGTACAGGAGACCTCCTCACCTGGCTTGTAGCAGGTCCTGGAACAAGCAGCTCTTGTGTCCTAGCAGCCACAGGGTTGGGAGCCTTCATCCTTCTCTCAGCCAGAGGAATGAGGAAGAAATGAGGAATTAGTTGTAGAAGACAGCTGAGGAAAAAAGGGGAAATCTAATTTCAGAGTGTTGCTCTGGGAGGAGGATGAGCTTGATATAAATGATCTTTTTGTGTTGGGTCACTCATCCCACGCCCTTCCCATCTTTCTCCTCCTAAGTTGACTGTGGGGAATTTTTTTATACCCTCTTTGAGTTACTGTGGATTTCTCACCTTGCAAAAAGGAGAACAGAAACGAGGAAGGGGGCTGGGATGACAGCTTTGAAGAGTGTAAGAAAAAGTAGGCTCATTGAGTTGTGCAAGTTTTACCAATAAAAGTACCAGTGCAAAGGGTTTTCAATAGTTTCTCTGTATTGTTCATCTTTATGTCAAAAGGAGTTGAAGACCAGGCTGTGTTGAATCACACAGAAATGTTTTAGTATCTGTTTTCAAACTGTTGTGTTGAAGACAGGCAAAAAATCGGATACAGGCCACCAGAAACTTCAGTTATACACAGAAAAGTTTATTTTAAGGTATAGGTATTTATCTTAAAGAAGGCAGTGACTTCTATTTAGCTTTTGTACATCTTCATACCATATATGCCTAGTGAGGAAACAAATTTCTCCTCAGCTTTATGTGAAGAACAAACATATTTGGGTGGAGGGATTTGGTTCATTTTTACCTATTGACACTTTTGGAAAATCACACTAAATTTGGTGATCAGTCCCTTTCTACCCAACCTCCTTGTAAAAACATGCATAGCTCTTGGTACTAAGATGATAATCACTTGGTAGAAAAACCAATATTCACCTTCTGATATTTAAGCATTCCCTTAGTACCAGGATACAATTTTAAGGCTTACTTCTGCTTTTCTTACTGGTTTCCTGCAGAAGTGAGCATAGAAGGGATTACCTGCATGTAAAAACTAACCAGGAGGAAGAGTTAAGAGCATTAGGTTCTCTGGTTGCCCCTCATCAACATGAGGTATTTATTTCAGCTATATTGACAAAGTTGTGCTGAAAGTGAATGTGGTAGAATCATTCCAGCTTTGTTAGCATCTAACAAGAAAACTGTTGCATGTTCAAACTTCTTTTCTAGATCTAGTAATTACAGCTGCCATCAGCCTCAGCCACTGTAATTAGTATTATAACTGACAGCTGTAATCTCAGTTTCTCTCACTTGATGGTACATGTGGTCACACATACATGCAACCAATCATTTGGTTTTTTGAGGAGGTGCCTTTTTCTCCTGTTTGTCAGCAGTTTTTACCTAATTTATGTAGCTCATGGGTGGAAGTGTCTTACATCAGTGCATAAAAATGTTATCATTTCTATAGCTAAGTAAATCTGAAATGCTACAACCTTATCAAATCTAGTAATCCAGCAGGTGGCTATTACCACAGATAAGCTTATATTTAAGTGCTGCACACTTGTCTTATTTAACCACATGAACCTTTCCCTAATTTAGCATCCCTGAACCTTTGAATTCTATTTTGTCTTGCAGGCACACCACTTCTGGTACGGAGGAGCAGTGATCCAGCCTTGGGCCCACCTGACTTCCCAAGTGCTTCTCATCCCAGTGACCATGGTCTCAAGCATGTTGTGGCAGTAGGTGTCATGTAACTAACCTTTTTAAGGCCAAAACCTCTCTTACCTGTTAGTACACAGTAGTTGTATAAGCTATACATGTATTTGGATCTACAACAAAATGCATCATACTCAGTTTCTATAAAGTAGAGAATTTCCTTTGGAAAAAATAGTTATTTTAGATGATACAATCAATTAATAGTGGTTTTTTATAGCTATTATTAAGAAGTTTGCATCAAGTTCAATAGTGTCATAAGGCATTGGAATATGAACTGAACTTTCAGCAGTTATTTATTTGTTCAGTATCGTGTTGTTGAGTCTACCATTGCTTCTTTGGTGTCTCATCCTTTTTCACTTCTCTTGTTTTCTAAGGGCATTTCTGTCGTCTTTGGTACCCTGCTACTGTCCTGCATGGTCTCTTCTTTATCTCACTTTTCTGTTTTACCAGACTCTGCCCTTTTGAGGACAAATTTGTTGTCAATGTTGTTATTGCTAAGTTCTATTGCAAAGCCATAATTAGTGAAAATGCAGTAACTCTTATTCATATGTTTTTGCAGACTATCTTTAATTTTCTTCAAGTGATGCTGTCTTAGTCACACTTGGGCCACATGTTCTACTTAGCAGTTTTAAGACCTGAAGCTTTGTGTGTGGGGAAAGTGTTCCTACATTACTTACAAACTTAGAATCTCTGAATGTCAGCAGGGACACCTAAGTGTCTTAAGCAGAATAAAGCTATTTTTTAGTGTTTGCCTAGAAAGCTCTGGTGGATCTGGTTCTGCTCTTCTTTAGACCACATGAATGCTGGCTTAAATGATGCTGCTGTTTTCATTTGCTTGTAATATTTATGCCTTTTTGCATTTAGATTCTCTAAGCAATGTTGCAATTCATTCCCTGTCCCCAGCTGTGCAAAACAATCTATTGCTGGTTTATTTCAAAACTGAGCAACACTCAGAAGCCTTTGTTTGGTGCAGGAGAGATGTTGCAGACTAGATGACAACTAGTTTAGAGCAAGGTTCCACAAATGGCAGTGTTGGCACATCAGGGAGTAGGGGTAGAGCTGGGGTTCAGTGACATGTGCTGTAAGTGGGAACCTTTCAGATGAAGGTGCATTTAAGGCCAAACTTTCAGTTAAATTCATGGGAATAAAGGAAGTAAATACACAGTCAGCTGACTTGCATGCAAATAATCTTCTATGAGTCTCACTCTAACATTATAATTCTGAAGGCCAACACAGGATTTTAGTTGCCTGTTCATTGTTTCTCTCTGCATGGTCAAATGCATCTAAATACTTTGTGTGCACCTTATTTTACAATGGCTTGTGTTATTTGATAAGTGATGCAATTTTAAAAGTCTCAGTGACTCTCCAAGTACATTATGATGTTACATGGGGCTCAACTTTGTCAAAGTTCTGCATCATTTATCAGACCTGTTTGAGCTGAGAGGTTTTTCTTGATGCTTGTTGCAAGCATTTACATATTAATGAAATACTGACTTAGTCTGATAAATGAAAGTACAAAGAAGAATTCTTGGTTAACAGTGCAGATCTTACACTCTTGCAAAGCTGAGAAACATTTTGAGTATGTTAGTATGTAATGGTCACCCCTGGTATTTTATAACCACAAAAATGGCAAAAAGGGTGGAAAAATACGTGAAATATGTTTCATTCCAGAGTGTATTTTGAACGTTTTATAGACCATCAAGAAGGCAAAAATAGCATTTTGTTGAGTTGGGTTTTTATATAATTTTAGTGGTGACAAGTGCATTTTATGCCATTACATGAGGATTGCAGTAATACTTGGAGGTTAAAACATCACCATGCTTCACTGACTTGCATCAGTACAAAAGAGTCCTCTAAGCCTAAAGAATTCCCTGTGCTAAAATACAGAGCATTCATCTGTCAGCTGCAGGCGTGACAGAGCTGCACTAGTAACAGGGGTGGAGAAGGACTTGTTTTAATATATCCTGTAAAGGGGGGGGGGGGAGGCCCAGAAAGTTCAAAGTTGTGGTTTGGTGTTGTTCTGGTTTTTTTGTGAAAGCAAAAATTTATTACAGCAAAATACATTACTCTAACTCTTATTTTCGCAACAGTACCATTTCTAAAACTCTCCTCGTCAATCACACTGAAATATGCTTTGGCATAATGTTCTGAGAAACACAGAAAGCTTAAATAACATAGGTTAAATTAGGTACAGATTGTTTTAAAACATGCAGAAAAATCAATATCTGACAAAGGAAAAAACATGGCAGAAATAACTGAACACTGCATTTTGAAAATAGCTGCAGTCTTTCAAGTTTTAAAGCACTATTTAGAAAAAATTCATTTGTTCTGTACATTGCTGCTGAAAATTTAAAACTAATACTGAATTTCCTTTGCCACAAACCAGAGTTTCTTTCATGTTGAACTGCTTCCTTTAGTCACATGCAAATTAGAAAACCCAGAACTGTTGCTAGATGAAACATGTGCATGTAAGTGAAAATTAAGTCTCTGTATTTATGCCACAATCATCCTAGAAATTATTTTGTAATTGAAACTGACTTTGATAATTAGTTGAGCTTTTTTGGCACTTCTGGCATTTTGGTATTTGGTACATGTGGAACTGGCAGTGGGCTCTGTGTAGCAATACCCATAGGCTGCCTTACACCAATATACCAATGCTTCAGCAGATTTTTGTGAGGTATCTACCATGGGATTCTGTGAAGACAATGCTGATTTACCTTCTGGAAAGTGCACTTCAGTTGTACAATGAGTAATGCATGAAATAGGACAGCAAACATGCAGTAATACAAGAAGAGAATTTTGCTATCCCATTCAGGTGGACTGGTAGAACCTGATGAACCATTTGAGCTGTTCACAGTATTTATGGCAGAGCATGTGTTCTGTTGTTCAGATGTTGTCCCATTTATTCAAAGGAAGATCTGATTTTTTAATGCCATATGATGATTACAGAAATAACAAAACCTTTTCTGAGTGACCAGGTAGTTGGAGGAGAATTTGAGTTATACTTTCCTATTTTCTCTGAAACATCTTAGCTGTAGTTTTAGCCCCAATTAACAAAATACTTCTAGATCAATCAAAAACCGATAGTGAAGTCCAGCATCTGTTCCCTCAGACTGGAAGTCATTTAACAGATGGTACAAAATTTGAGTTTCTTTTTTCATCCAAACCTCTCTTTCCTTATTGTGATAGCTGCCACTGGAAAATTTAGAGACAGTAATCAGGGAAAAATAGGGGTAACACACATCAGAATTTGTTCTTTGTTTGTATTGAAAAAAAAGTATTTGTTAATGAATTTATTACTTTATTAAAGCTACTCTAGCTTTTCTGCCTAGTTAGGATCACAGAGCCCTGGCCAGGCTTTCAAGAATGAAAACTTCCTTCCCATGGTATCCAGAGAGGACTTCAAGGATACAGAATTAGTTTAATGTACTTATGCACACCTGTGGGCTGAGCAGGGAAGTGATTGAGAGCAGCCCTGTGGAGAAGGACTGGAGGGGTGATGACTGATGAAAAACTCAACATGAGCCAGCAATGTGCACTTGCAGCCCAGAGAGTCACCTGGACCCTAGGCTGCAAAAAAAGCATGACCAGCAGGTTGAGGGAGGGGATTCCACCTCTCTACTCCATTCTGGTGAGATTGTACCTGGAGTGCTGCATCCATCTCTGGGGTCCCCAGTACAGGAAAGATATGGACCTTGGAATGAGTCCAGAGGAGGCCCATGAAGCTGGACAGGAGCCTGGAGCACCTCCTCTGTGAAGACAGGCTCAGAAAGTTAGGGCTGTTCAGCTTGGAGAAGAGAAGGTTGTGTGGAGACATCATAGGAACCTTCCAGTATCTGAAGGGGACCTGCAAGGAAGCTGGAGAGGGACTCTTCATCAGGAGCTGTATTGACAGGATAAGGAATAATGGGTGCAAACTGCGAGGGGACATTTAGATTAGATATGAGGAAGAAATTCTTTATGGTGAGGGTGGTGAGGCACTGGCTCAGGTTGCCCAGAGAAACTGTGGATGCCCATCCTTAGATGTGTTCAAGGCCAGGTTGGATGGGGCTCTGAGCATCCTGGTCTAGTGAAAGGTGTCCCTGCCTGTATCAGGGCTGTTGGGATTAGGTGATATCTATGGCCCCATCCAATTTAAGCCATTGTGGGATTCTGTGATTCTACTTCTCTGAAAAGTTCTGTGCCCATAATTTTGCTCTGGCACAGGCCAAGGGCTGGCCCAGCTGCTTTCTGGCTGCAAATGTCCTGGCCTCTCAAAGAGGGTGTAGCAATGGGCATGTAGTCCTCAGCTAGAGATCTGAGTGAAGATCGGCTCTGGAGTGAAGCCGTGCAATAGGACTAAGATTGTTTCTTCTGGAAGGTTTCAGCTTTCTTGGGGAATTTAACACTTGCTCAAAACTTGTCCCCATTTTGCTGAGTGGAGCTGCATTTCCAGATTTTCTTCACCAGCTCAGAAGTTCCTGACTGGATCCCTCTGCCCAACATGGTAGGTGTGGCTCTGTTGGTTTGGTGTTAGGGAAAAGAATACATTTTGCTGCTTCTGCTCAGCTCAGTTTATTCAGGTAGTAATTGCTAATGTATAATTATTATATCTGAACTTTTGTTTCTGGATCTGTTACTGCAGCTTATCTCTGTTTTTGCCCAGGGACAGACTTCCTCTACTATCATAAGACTTGATTTGTCATGATTTTTAGACAGAGGATTGTGATCCTATTTGAATTGTAAGAATTTCACATTAATTCTGGTGGGACTAAGGTTTCACCCCCTCTTGTTAACTTGCTGATTATTACAGTGTGCTATTTTCTGCATGACTTTCTTTTATAGTTACATGTTTCCTGGACAAATACTTAGGTTATCTTGGAGTTAATCAATAGGATTGGCTGATTAAATTGTATTTATCCGTATTTAAAGATACAATGAGATGCTGGATCAATTGAAGAGCTGCTCCAGTGGCTCAATACAGTTTCAATTTTTGCCTAGCTATGACTTGAAATCGTCTGTATCTTATGCATTGTGGACATGTAATTTGCAATTTTGAAGAAGGTTGATGTATAATTAGAACATTTTTATGTTTCAAGCTCTTGTTAAAAAGGGTCAAAACCTCTTCTGGTTCTTGTGGCTGTTAATTGTTCTTGTGGTGTATTAGCCTTCCTGATTAGGAGTCTGCAAATTAGCATAACATCCACAAGTGTAAGGATGCAGCTTCATGATTTGTTCCATTTCTGTTTGGTATTACATACATATGTAAACGTAAAGATATGCTACAAATTTGGCTATGAGTAGTACTTACAAAATGTGTGAGAATTTTAGTAAAAAGAATACCCAGAAACATTAGAAATGTCATGCTATTTAAAGTAGGGCAGGGCAGAAAAGGTCTTTTTGTGGCACAGCGGTGGAGTAATTCCATAGAGTTTATAACTTGATTCAGCAGATTTATACTAAGACTTGAGCTACGAGGCTGCACTGCCAACAGGGTTGTTTTGTCTGTCTGACTTTAGAAGATAAAACTTTTGTCCAGTATGTTTACTGGACTAGGTCAGATAGTTTTATTTTCTGGTCCTTTTGTACGTGTTAGAATTCCAATATGAAATTCTTCCATAGTTATGTGATAGAATCATGCAACACTTTGGGTTGGAAGGGACCCTTAAAAGTCATCTGGTTTCATCCCTCCTACCATAAGCATGAATGTTTTCCACTAGATCAGGTTGCTCAGAGCCCCATCCTGCCTGACCTTGAATGTTTCCAGGGGCAGGGCATCTCCCACCACTCCTGGCAGCCTGTTTTTTCTTTTACCTACTTTGTAAAAACATTTCTTTTATCTAGTCTAAATATGCCCTCTTTTAGTTTGAAAGCATGGCCCCTTGTCCTGCCAACTAAAAAGTCTGTCCCCATCTTTCTTACAGGCCCTCTTAAATTGTTGCAGGCAGTGGACTCTGAGTAGACCAAGTATTGGGAGAAACACAGTATTTTTTCAGGAACTAGAGTGCTGGTGCACTTGTAATGCTTTAAATCCATGCTTGTTGATATATAATAATCATACATCAAAGTAGATTTAGAAATAGATATTACCATGTGTGTTGGAGGAAAAAGTCAAGGCTGCTTCCCTGATGTGGTCAGGTCTTAGGCTGTCATTCAGAACAGTGAGGTTTTTTTAATTCTGGAAGGCATTTCCTTTTTTCCAGTAAAAGTTTTCCTATTAATAATTTACCTCTTGCACTTGAAATACTGCAATTTGGAACTGAACAGAAGATCTGGGGAGATTTAAAAGGATTTTCTGTCATTCAGCTGGGGAGTTCCAAACAGTTGGGATTTTTTAAAAGGGAATTCTGATGTGGGTGAATCCATTTATAAAGCAACTACTGTGTGTCTGTTTATGCTGTGAAACATATATAGAACACTTCTAATCAGCACAGGAGCTTGTCAGTGTATTGCTTTTGATGTCTGATTAGATGATCATAGGGACATCTGCAGTGAGTTAGTTTTGAAGTTGTTGGTGTGAGCACTGCAGGAACCAGAGCTGTGTGGCACTCTTACACCATGAAAACTGCTGCTCTTAAAGAACATATTATAAATCCAACTATGCAGTGAGCTGAGGGCTGTCGAAATAACAAAAGCCATTCCTTCTCAATTCTCTCTGCTGCCTTAGAGCCCTCCACTACTTTTTTTTCCCCCCTTCTTGTACTGTGTGCTATGGCATTCTGTGTCAAAAAGAAATTATTTTATATTGTAGAGGAAAAACTAAAAAATGTAAATTAAATGTTTGTCAGAATACTAAATTGTTCATCTGAAAAAGGGCAGAAGTGCCCTGTGATAATTTCCTCTTTTGAGGGTGCAGAGCAGCATATGTGTGTGTGTGAAGTGCTCTTTTTGTTCCTTGCACAGCCTATGTGTCAGAGAAATTGTATTGTTTTACCTGTATTGTTTAAAAAGAGCAGTGGGTGTAATTTACATATTTTTATTTCAGCAGGATAAGTAGATTTTTTGTGATTTATTGTAATAAGAGCTAATGAATGTTCTGTGATGTTAACATAGTATATAAATTATCAGTAGAAATGGTGTAATCAGTAGAAGTTGTTATTCATTGTTCACAGGTTGTTTCCAGTGTGAGGAGTACTGGCATTTTACTGACTATTCATAAAGAAAATCATCAAAGCTCTTCATCATTCTTATGTTAGTAGGAGAGTGAGTTTTGTTTCCTCTTTAAAATGAATTTTGGTGCTTGGATGTAATTTTGAAGATACCTAATTGTTTATACACCTTCCTCCCTTGTCCTCTGCCTTGTGCGGTCAGGTCAATAAGGTTGTAGGTGATCCCAGATGGCTGAGAGACTGAAACTCTTTGCTTTCCTAAGTTGCCTGTCTTACAGGGAATGTAGAAAAATTCAAGGGTGGAAATAAGAACAGTAGATGAAGGGGGAAAAGGTCATGCTGTCAATGCTGTTGACACATATGCATCTCTATAGCTACATCTTTGGGGTCCTACAAAATACTCTCATTCCATCTGGAACAGCTTTTAGCAGGCAGTGTATGCAACAGGCTCATGGTGCTGAAATTGGAATGAAACATTAGCAAGTTGCTTCCTTGTCTGACAGTCAGAAGTGGAAGATGACAGTCAACATGGCTCATGCATATCATTTCCTGTCAAGCTCTAGAAACATTTAGCTAAAATAAAATAGGTTCTCAGCGTTCTTCTGAAATGCCTACTACTAAGTAACTTTTCCCATAAATACAATAATCTAATGGACAGCTAGGAGTAATGGTAGAGATCTTTGATACTGACCTAGACACAAATGTTGCTGTGACATTAGGAAAAAAAATTATTTTGGGTTTTTTAATATGTCATCTTCCAGTGCACTGGAATGCAGGTGTATGAAGTTCTACTCTTGTAGGGTTAATATTTGTGTTTCTTCAAAAGTCAGGTGTGTGGTTTTGTCTCTCTTACAGGACTGACAGTTATTCACACTCTAACGAGGCAGGATTTCTTTTTCATGGTTTTATTTTGTTAGGTGAGGCCTCTTCACCACTAAATTACCCAACTTGCTGGAGACACTTTAATCTGGAGATTTGTTCTTCTGTGTAGCTAGTGTCTCAGCTAATCTGGATTTACAGGTTTTTGAGCTGTGAAAATAATAATAATATAGGTCTCTCTGAAACTTGCACATTGCGTCAGAATTTTTTTATGGCAGCAGGTCCTGGTTTTAGTCCGTGCCTGTGAAACAATTTCTGACATTGACAACTGAAAGGAAGGGAGGAATATTTTAGTGCTTCTGTGTACTGTGTCCTTTTGCTGTTGCAGGTGTTCTGACATGTTGGAGTCAGGAGTAATAAACTAAGATCAGTGTGAATATAGACTAAAATAGTAAGGGTTGAGTCAGTGAGCTTCAGGATTTTGAACAAACATCCCACTTTTGATTTTTGTCAGTA
This sequence comes from Serinus canaria, assembly GCF_022539315.1. Classification (NCBI taxonomy): domain Eukaryota; kingdom Metazoa; phylum Chordata; class Aves; order Passeriformes; family Fringillidae; genus Serinus; species Serinus canaria. The sequence goes on from NC_066321.1 coordinate 24,628,506, forward strand.
ATTGCAGTGATTGCTTCTGGCCTCTAATGTGACCTTTTGTTCTAACGTCAGCACTGTAATTTCTCTGAAATAACTTTAAATAAATAAAATTAAGACAAACAACATGCAAAAAACAAATATGCAAATTTTCAGCTAAGAGGAAGTGATTAGACCCTAGGAAAAAAGTGTTGATGCAAGAGCAAATTGTTGCCACTGTTTGTCTGTACTATAAAGGACAATAATTAGCAGTTTGTGAGGCAGCCTGCTATTCAAAAATGGACATACCTCTGGTCTTTCTTGGCACAGATGTTCTTATGACATTTTTCAGATCCTAAGACCCATATTTGCCAGTTCAAAGTGGCACTTGACACATTCCAAGCAGTATCATAAGGGGAAAAACAATGCCCCCCAGAGAGACCTTAGAGGAACAGTTGTTCCTGTAAGATTATTTTGGGGTTTTTTTTCCTGAAGAAATTGAGTAGTGGCTTGTGCTTTTTTAGTTGTCTGCTTTAAAATACTGGTAACAATAAGTTTTGCCTTTAATTCATCTTGATTTAATATAGGTTTCAATATGAGTTCTCAAGCTCCTCTCTAAGATTCAAGTAAAAAGTTTCATTTTGTGTCAGATGAATTGGCCTCCTCCTTTTTCTTTCCTCTGCTTTTTGGAATAACCAAGTACAATCAAGTTCACAGTACATCTGTCAGATTTACAGAAACAAAAGGAACCCCCTTCTTTTCACCTGGCCTCACATCAGTCAAAGAATATGGTGAAGGTTCCTCAGATGTGGTGTTCACTTCCAGCCCCACCCCTCCCTTTCTTTTATGTTCTGCCTACATTTTTCTGTCCTTCAAGCAGCAGGATGAGAATCAAACAGAAATATGTTGTTTTGGGGTAAAGTAAGTTCCTCAAGCAGCATTACTGAGCAAGGGCTAGTTAGTCTTTGTTGTCTCTTTTTGACACTTTCCATAAGAGCCCAAATGAATTCTTTTGGAATAGGCAAAAGAGGAATATTCCAATGGGAATTTTATAAAACATTTCTATGAGAAATTTTAAGCATGATAAAAGGAGGAGAGGCCAGGGAACAAAACCAGATTCAAATAGATTTGAAGTCACAAATTAAAAAAAAAAATCTCTTTATCAGCAGCTAGAATGATATCCCCTTCAATTTGATTTTAAAAGACATAGCCAGAATATGGGTAGTAAATAAATACATCAGTCAAGGCTGTGAAATATTGCAGTTCTTACAGACAGATGTGTTTGTTGCTCAGATGTTTTAGTGGTATTCTTTTCAGCCAAGGAGTATAGTCTTAACTGTATATTTGTTTTAAAAGAACATAGGAACATTTTCCTCAGACCTCTGTAGCATCACCACAGCTGCCTGGGTATCACATACTGCTGTGTGCTTCTGCAAAGCTGTGGCTATTTTTAATTAATGGTATTGGTGCAAATTCTGTGGCACAAATACCAGCTATGAGATCAGTGTGGCTGATGTATAAATGTATCTGCACTTCTTTCATGAGAAGTATGAGTCACCTTGAATGTTTTGTGATTTTTATCTGAGAGAGTGAATTCAGTAATGTTGTATATCCAATGGAAGAATATTCTACAGAAGGCATCCTGAAAATGCTGGTGACTGAGGTGGTCAGCTGTAGAGTGGTGAGAACACCTAGAATCGAAATATTTTGCTCCTTGTGGAAAAAGTGCAAAATTCTTTATTGTAGTTCCTTATATTCCTACCAAGAAGGTTCAGGGGAGCAGAGACAGACTGGGCTAGAGAAGTTTTTAAACAGTATTTTTACACCTGTGCCCTAGGTGGGTACCTGTCCCTGGGCTGGTGGGATTGCCCTGTGGGGTTCCTGCTGCCAGGGTGGTTTCCTGCCTTCCTGCCCAGGCTCTGACAGGTCACAGGTGGGGGATGTCCCTTGCAGACTCGGCTTTATTCTGGGCTGTACTTTTATTTTTTTAATTTGGACTTTAAGTAGCTCCAAGTCAAATAAGAAATGTTAGCCAACAGAATTGTGGGGATTCATATTGATAATTTTTCCTTGCTTTTGGAGTCAGACTTGGCTGTACACTGCAAGTGGGGAATAGGAGACTCCTATTGAGGAAGACAAATTGTTTCAGGAGTGTTCAGCCTCCAGTCTAATATATTTTTCCTACTACAGATAGCACTTCTGGGTTCATTATAGCTTATTCTCACAAGTCGTCATTTCTGTCTCAAGGCTGTTGTGCTTTCCAATGTAAAGCAGATTGATGCTGGCACATTTTTTCTATTTTAATTTTACAAAGTTGTCACACTGAAACTGCCTCATATTGGAAGCTCTTTGAAGTGAAGCGATAAACAAAGAGCTAAAATAAAATTAAAAAGGAGTATGAACAACATTTCGTCTTGGTTTGTCTTTTTTAAGAATAAGCGGAATGGCTGTAGTACCCTTGTGCCACTGTAGTAAGTCTGCAAACATTAGCAGATCAATCTAAATTGAGTTAGTACGTATGGAGTAAGCAGAAACAGGTGAAAATTAGGTTATCTGTGCCCAACTGTTTCTATTTCCTATGAGCAGTGAGATATAAACTAGTTTTTAGATGTGATTAGGTTTTGTTTATGTTTTGAGAGGGGCAGAGACAGAACATGTGCTATACCTACCATAGTTATTAAACTAAAAAAATATATAAAAGTCACAAGCTCAGTTGTGACATTTGCAGGTAAAGGTAGAAAGCCCTCCTAAAAATAAATCAGAAGTGAATCCAGGAGAAAAAACATCAGTAGTCCTTGGTACATTTCAGTTTTATCTCTGAAAAACAAAAGCCAGGAATTTTCTGTCCCTTCACTAAAAATACCCACTCAAAAAAGTAATTGTCTTTGTCAATGTCAGAAATGCCAACCAATTTATAATCTGAAATATGACTTATAACTTCACTGCTTTTGGTTTTTTGGCTCCCAAAAACTTTCCAGTGAAGATGTATCTTATGCTAGATCTTCAGTTTCTTTTTATGATGTTCTAAAAGTAGCCAAGGAATTTAGAGGTCTATTGACCACAAATTGAAGTCATTGTCTGCAGCAATAAAATAAAAAATGCCAGTAGCAAGTACACACTTACTGTTATAAGTCTTGGGTGCACAGTTTCTATTAATCTTTGATTTAAAGGGGAATGACAAGTCTTTGTCCCTAGACCAGCTTTGAAATGGTGTAATGTGTAACATCCCTATGGAAGCCTTTTATCCACATGAATGTACTTCTCCTCACTGGTGAAAAGCAGGAATTGCCCGAACAAGCATGATTTCTCCAGAGGGGTAGGGAGAGGTCCTTTCCCAACACCACAGTCTTGCCTCTGCAGGAGTGGCTTGTATTCCCCTTTCCCAGCAGAAAGGTTTTGGGGGATACAGTGTGGGTAAATGAAGGTGGTATGGAAGGTAATCTTAACCCCCAATGAGTTGCAGCTGGACCAATTACTAAAGATTAGAAGCAGGCCTGATCTTAACAGGCCACACCTGTAGCCAGTAAGGACAGTGGTATCAAAGAGTGGATTGGTGGGACCTGGAGTCAGATGGCTGCTGCAAGGACCAGGAACAGTCAGTGCTTAGAGAAGCTGCCTGCAAGAAACATGGAGGTATGAAGCTCTGGTGATACGAAATCCTTGCACTATAATGATGTTAGAACACAGGCTAGCTAAGACAACAGGTAGTTGCCATTTTGTTTTTCCTGTGCCATTGAGTATCATCACCAGTGCAGGATACAGGTGCAGATCTGGGAGATAGAACTGTGGGCTTCCACTTTGAAATGACTTGCTTCTAGAACCCAGCATTTTTTTTCTAAACTGTACCTTATCTGTGTCCTGAATTGTTTTGTAAGTCTCTAAAAATCTCTCTGCTTGAAGAGCTGGAAATGGAGTCTTGTCTTTTCCACTAGTTTGAGCAGGGTCATGAGCAGTAGTCTTCACACACTCTTATCTAAAAACTTTTATGCCTGTTCAGCCTGGATGCCAAAGAATCAAAGGATCCTCTTACTAGACAGTGCTGATGTTTTCTTTGACAGAGGTTTCCTGCCACTCATATTTAATAAAATAAAAGCTAGCTCACAAAATTTTAACAATTTCAAGAATCATTCCCCAGTGCTGTTTGCTAGTCTCCCCTGAAATCCTGGCTGTCTTTCCTGTTTCCATACAGGAGGGGTTTGTGGGGAGAGCATTTTGCCCTTAGGTTTTCTGGCATTCAGTATCATTGTGCCTATTTTGCCTTCAAGAGAATTGTGAGGATGAATAGAATTTATTTACTCTGAACTGTTCAGGTTCTTTCTGTCAGACCAAACTTCAAGGTCTACTGCTGTTTCTTTGTCATCTCTCACTTCAAAGGTATCTGCCCTTTGTCTTTTAAGCTGAGCTGTTGTTGTTGGGGCCCCTTTGGGTTGCCTGAGGCTATCAGATGGTCAAATAGCCATAACAACAGAAATAATATTTTCTTTTTTATGCTAAACAGTTCCTATTTGATTGTTACCAGTGTGTAAGACAGTTCAGGCTTAAGGGAAAAAAATAGACAAAAATATACTGTTCAAACTTTATTTCAGTTTGCACTCAACTCCCTCAATCCTTCCATTTGTGTTTTCTAGACTGGATGGTACTTGCAGCTGTTGGTATTGGATACAGCCATGGGGATACTTGCACAAAGGAAATAAAGTGGTTTTTAGTCCGGATCAAGTGTAATTATACCTGAAAGTGTTCTGGTTGGGCTCCTGTTTTAAGTTGGGGTGAACATTCACTGACTGAACTTGTCTCTATTGGAATTTGTAGCCGTTTAAACAGGAAAGGGTTATTTGCTGGGAGAGCACAGCAAATAGAAAGCCTTATCTCTGTCCTCTTAGAACCTGGACTCCTTATGTGCTCACAACACTGTGCTGTAGTCAGTTCACGCTTGAGGAAACTGTTCAGACTCGTTTCTGAGCTGGAGTTCAGCTCCCCAGGCCCTTGTATTTGTGATCTCTAGGCTTGATCACTTCATTACCATTGTACAGGAGTGAATGTAAATTGCAGAAGCTCTGAGTAGCTTAAAGTGCAGCAGTACATCAGTTTTGCAACACAGATCAGTATTACCCCATTATTTCAGTGTTTTGTTTCATGTATCCAGTAGTTTCTATTAAAATATTAAACCTAATTCGCAGTGGTTTTTTTGTTGAAATTTAAAGCCCTGCATGAGATTATGCACAGACTCTTGAAAAAATGCCATTCCCTTCATGATCTTCTTTTCTACTGGGGGCAACTTTTGTCTAAGATGTATTGCTCTTGCCTGCAGGATGTATCAGCTCCTGTACTATTAAGCTCATTTTCAGAAGAAAGCAGTGAATGCTTCCTTCAGTTGCTTTTGAATTTGGTAAAGTTCATCTCTGAATGAGAGGCTTTTCTTTAGGAAGTCTACCTTGTTCTTTCCTTCACAAAGTAACTCATTGAAGCTGTTCCTTTCTACCTTTTCTTTTTATAAGAAAAGGTAATGTCTTTACTTTTGAATACCCAGAATGCATTACAGTGATGTGGAGCCACCTAATATGCAGATCAGTAGTGCTCAGTATAAGGAAGATGCAAGCAAACTCTTGTAGCTTACAGTGCTTTGGGTTATTATAATGCAATTATAAAATCTTCAGAAAAAAAGCTTTGCTTTTCTATGTGATAGCAGAAGAAACTCGACTGTACAAAATGCTTTTAAATTTGTTTTTCTGAATAGTAAATTTTCATGAACTTGGCATAGGTAGTAGGAGTGAGACAAATAAAAAAATCTATAAACCACAACCCACACCCTTATACCCAGCATGCTGCCAGTCTCTCTGCATTTCTGGTTGTGAAGTATTCTTAATTGCCATCTGACCTGGATAAGTAACATTGAATTTCTTAATAAATAATAGTACTTTAAATATTTTGCTGGTATATAAAACTGTACTGTGCTTTGTATCTAAGCATATTGTACTGAAGCTTTAAATAATGCACAAGTATAAAAATTTTAACTTTTCAGGCCACTTAGATTTTCTGTCAACACATTTCTTAAAATTAAGGGAACTGTAAGTGTAGGAAATACTCATGTTTAAATCAGTCTGGCTTCACATGTCTTAGCTGAGAAGCCTCATAAAAAACTGAGATGTACTGAACCTTGTCACTGATGCATCTGTCACCTTCCTCACTTTGTCTTAACTGACCTTGGCCCTCTCAGGTAGCCAGACTTGATTTATTCTGCTATTTGGTGCCATACTTCCAGTTTCCAAGTTCTGAGGAACTGGGAACAAGTCTCAGTGTAGTTTCTCTGTGTATCTGAAACCAGCTTGAGCATCTTGTATGGAGGGGTTAGGAAATGGTAGAGCTTCACAAAGGCATGCAAGAAGACAGGCTATAGCTATTTCCTTCTACTTTGTGGCAAACACTTGTGTACTAAATATGTCTCTGTGACATTTTGTTTCTGGGAAATACTTTTAAAATTTTAAAATAGGAATAAACAAAAATTGGGGATTTTACTCAAAGGCCTTCTTATTACCAATACTTCTGTTGGCACACCTTCCCTGTATTTTTCTGAAAAGCAAGGAAACAGGCATTGAATTGAAACAGTGTGTTTGTCCAGGAGCACATGCAAGAAATGGGACAGTTGGCATCTGCTGCTGCTCTGTCTTTTGTAGAGTTACTCATTTGTCCAAATAACTTGTTGTGCTCACCTAAGCTACAAAAATGTCTTCTCTGACCTTTGTTCTTGCAATTGGAGATGCTGCTATTAGTCAACAACTATAGTACAATTAAGTCCACCTGTAACCTTATAAAAGCTGTTTCTGATGATAATAGCTTTGTAGTGTGAAATTGAAGTTACCCATGGGATTTTGTTTGCTTATTCTCTTCAAATAATTAAAAAAGTGGTTGTGAGAGTCTCCATCATAATCTGATTAGTGGATGCAACTGTGCTCATTAAAATGTCCTGAGCTTAATTAATCGGTAAGGTTTTATAATTGCTGTTCTATTTTATTCCCAGCAAATATGCTGATATATCTTTGCTGAAGATATTTACTTCACCCAGCTTCCTTTCAATTGTGTGATAAATCTTGTCTTTTTACACTGCGATTTTTAATGCTGTCAAGTTATTTACTAACCAGTGTTGTTATTTCAATATGTAGTTAATAATTAACATGGAACCAGATCATTTTATGAAAGGTTTTTTATGATGACTTTTAAAAACCCTAGGAGAGGTGGAAAATACCACTATGCTTCATAAGGATTTACTGGAAATAACAATATGCTCTCAGGTGATCTGTCTCTAGTCTAAATTGCCTGCTAGGTTTAAGATAAGCCAGTGATAGTAATGTCTTGGCTCACCAGAGTCAACTCAGGTTTATTAATAATTTTCACTCATAAATTCAGGATAACACTGTGCCTGTACTTTCAGATGCTAAAACAAGGTTTTGTGTACAGTGCAGCAGAATTAAAATGCTACAGAGTTGCTTTAATTTCCATTGAGAATTGGGATTGAGATCAAGGGGTTTATGTAGGACAGCGTGTTTTCTCCCATTTGGATGCAAGCAACTCAATTCTTTGAAGAGATTCAGACAACATTTTAACCCTTATTTACTTGTTTGGTGCTGTGTAGGTGAGGATGTCCTCATACTCTCTCACAAAAATCTTCAGAATAGATGGCTTGTTTTTTCTCTGACAAATTATTTTTTAAAAGTTGGTTTATAGTGTGGCAACAGAGAAATTAGGAGTATGTCTAGTCTAGGGCTTGCCTGTCAAATAGAGGCCTGGCAAGACCGATTTGTGTTTTATTTTCCTTAGGCCATCATTTATTTTCCTTGCCACAGTGTTGAGGAGGTTTTGTTGAGAATGAAGATGGGCAATTTGGTTTGTAGAATGCCCAGAGCCGAGGAGAGAATTTTTAAATATAATTCCTTCCTGTACTCAGATATATTGGGAGACCTCCATATTATCTTTGTGACCAGTTTAGATTTTTGGAAGAACTTCATCTGCGACTTTATCATTCACATATGTACACTCACACACACACATACAGAGTTATATTTTTATATATGTATGTAACTCCAAAGTTTCTTTTGAGACTTTAACATCTCTAAGCATATGGAACAAATGGTTAAATATAAAGATGTCTGCTGGACAATATACTGTTAGTCACTGATTCAGTAAGCTCCCTAGAATGGAGGAAACTGATAAGTTTTAAATTAACTCAATATGTTAAATTTTAGCAAAGTCAATATGTTAAACTTCAGCAAAGTAAATAAAATTTCAGCCCACAGAGTTAGGGAGGAATACTTAACTCCCTGCAGGAATGAAAGTGCCTTTGATCTAAACAGGCAAAGTAATTCTTAGTACCTTGTATTCAAGGGCTGCTGTCCCAGCTGAGGAAGCTCTGTGCTAATCACAGACTCTGGTTCCCTGGGACAATGTGGCATCATCTTGGGAAAATCCTGGATGAGTGATCTCTGAGAGCATTCAGGTCCTTGTCATGCTGTAGATTGACTCTGTCATTGGACCCAGGTATTGGACTTAGGTGAAGATTTCTGATTTCCTGGAGTATAATAGAGAACATGTTTTCTACTTTAACTTTTTAGCAAAGTATTTCCCCTGTAGCATTTTACATTCCTTTTTAGTGTTTTTCCTTTCAGGCAGAGTCCAGCAAAAGCTATATTTCAATATCTCTTCTTTGCACCATATTTTCAAGAAATTAATAATTCTCATGTCTCACTTCTTGGTATCCATGTGAATTGCTGGTGAGTCTGTATGCCACCATCAGACAGAAGAAGGGTCTGTGACTATTGCATTAGTACCTAAAGGGCACTAATTATATATTGAGAGATGTGTCTGAGAGGTTGGTGTTCATGTTCTTATTGGCTGTTGTAAGCTTAGTGTTCAGCCATTGATAAGGACCCACAATAAGGGATGTATGGGAGAAAAAGTTTTAAGTTACTCTTGTATACATCTGTTTATTTCATAGAGTGGGCTCTGCCAGTTTTTTCATGTTTTTATGCTTAATATGGCTTGGTTAATGGTTCTGAGACACCTGGGGCTTTAATTATACTGTTGGCCACTGTATTGTGCAGATGTGCCTGTGCATTTTGGAGTACAGGAAATGCTGTAGCTGTTCTACAAAGATCTAGTCAAAGCTAAAAAACCAGTCATCTAACTCTGCCATCTCTCTTGTGGCTCTCCCATCTATGCAATCTTCAGGCTCCAGCATTACTTGCACACAGAATCACATCCTGATGTTGTCTCTCTAGCTTTGCAGTGAAGGTGCTCTAAATATTCATGATGTTATGTATATGTCATTATTAGAAATCCTGGGCTTTAAGCACGCTGTCATCCATTGTTCAGTAAACACAATTACATTGCCCTATCGTTCATCTCTAATGAATCCATGCTAATTGATTAATCAGTGCTGTTGCTCCACTGTGATAATCCCATATGAGGAATAGAAGTAACGTAACTAGCAATTACTAACATACATTGCACACTGAGGAAAACTTAACATAATACCCTGGAATAATAATAATACATAATGCACAGGGCAGATGCAGATCAGCAGGAGCAGAGCATTGCCCCAGCCAGGCCTGTCATTCCGTGGCACAGCTCTGTCTTTTGGGAGAAGAGGATTGTAGTGGTCTTTGGGGGTGTGACCCAGGGATTACTGGCACAGGGACTATGCCAGGCTGTCCCCAATGAGTGGGATGTTACCAGAAGGCATGTCTGAGAAGATGGGGCAGTGTTTTTCATAGTTTCCTCTCGTGCTGGTTACTGAGGTGTCTGCCTTCTTGGCTTAAATATTGCTGTGGCTGCAGCTGCTGAAGTAAGAGAAAAAGCATTCTTATGCCTTTGCAGCTTCTTACTGATGTTGCTGTTCCGAAGCAATGAGTTCAAATTTCTGATCCAAAGCTTAACATTGACTCTCACAGGCTGTGAGCAGCACTTGGTAGCATACTGGTAACTATGTGGTTATCCTTGCTGTTACAGAATTAATGGATCTATGGATTCCTACTGACCAACCTAGCGTGTTTAAGGCATCTCATTATACATTCCATTCATAACAGCAAAGTATCAAGTGCAATCTTTAATGAAAATCCACTTTAAGTTTGCGAATGGATTTGATTTTTAAATTTTGGAACCCCCCACGGTCATTGGTGGTGGTGAAGACATGTAATTTAATTTTGATGAAAAATAGGTGAAGTCATTAAGGAATTTATTGCAAGGAACAGAGATGCAAGGTTAAAGTATCACTTGTACATTGAACTCTTAGGTAATACCCATTTTTTAGAAGCCTTTCAGATAATATTAAGGGCATATTGTTGTAATGAAAGCGGAAAGTTTTGATTCAGTAGTGCAATTACATATGTAAAGTTTCCTTTATTATGCATTAAGGTTGTGGGATTTTTTTTAAAGTGCTCAGAATTACTATCTTTATGTGGTGGGAATAAAATTCAGATTTTATTTGTGGAGAAGTAGGGATGTGGCATCATAACAATACTGTCTAGATAAGATTTAGATGTCCTCTAAGTACTACTTTTATGAAGTTATCCTGATGTAATGCATAGTGGGTTAAGAGATTTTTTTCTTTACTTTAAGAAAGGAATACAAGTGGATTCTCTGTAAACGAAGAAGAAATTAGTCAAAATGCAGCTTTATAGTTTGCAAATCTCTTGTAAAATGTTTTATCAATTAAAGATCATGGGAGGCTTCAAGCAGTGAGTCAAGCCAGGAGAGGTCATGCTGGTATTCTCTTGGTCTGAGAAAATTTGGTAGATTTTCTTGTAGAAACATTAATTTCTTTCCTGTTGTTTTGCAATATTAATTGCCCACTGGCGGTTTCCAACCAAAATAAGGGACTAGTATTCATTTGTGGAGCTAATGATAGTACACTTTTAAATGATGCTTGTTGCCATGGAAATAATTGCTTACAAATAATTTAGATAGTAACTCAGATGTCCAAATTTTGTGCACTTTTTAAAAATATGTTTTTTTGTCTCCAAGTGGATGATACAGAAAAAAAATCACAAATTTTAGCTTGGAAACACCTGCTTCTTTGGTGCCTTACACTGTTGATACCACTGCTAAATATTCTTTAATATGGTTTTTTGTCTCCAAGTGGATGATACAGAAAAAAAATCACAAATTTTAGCTTGGAAACACCTGCTTCTTTGGTGCCTTACACTGTTGATACCACTGCTAAATATTCTTTATAAATAAGAGGCCACCCATGTATTTATTGACAGTAAATTTAGCAACAGTCCTTAAAATATCAAAGTAGAATAAAAACACCACAAGGTAAATGAAATGAAAATATGAATGTCCTAGCAGGTCAGCCAAAATATTTCAAGTGCTCTAAGCGTGGCTTAGTTCAATTTAATAATCTTGCTGAGATGCAGAAACTACAGACTCAGGCACAAAGTCCTCCTGATACTGCTCTGGTGTGACTCTGTAGGCTTGCAGTGCAGGCAGAGACCTCATAGGCAATTAAAACCAGCCTGATAAATGGGGAGAGGGCTAATAAGCATATCCTCTTTTTTAAAGGTGCCAGTGATTATATGCCTGGCCAGTTAACTGCATCCTTTAGATAAATATTCCAATATTGACAGCTCACTAAAGTTGTGAACATATACTGTATTACTTATGCTTCCAGTAGGTTTTTGGTAGGTGTTGGTCTGTGTGGCTTGTTTGGTTTGGGGTTTTTTTCACCCTTACTGTAACTTTTCTGTTTATTTTATGAATTGGTTCTTGGCCAGTAGAGGTGCCAAATCCTAATATTTATCAATATACCATCAATGCTGCTTTTCAAAGCAGCTTTCTGCTGTTTTGGAAAAGGCATTGCTCACACCTCAGCCTAGAAATTGTTAAAAATGTTGGGCCCAAGTCCAGAGTTTTATATGTATGAAAGCTACTTCTGGGGACTTTGAACTGATTAGTATTTTTTTATGTTTTTTACATTTTTCTCCTTCTCCCAGCCCTTCATAAATTGAAGTACTCAGGCACTCCAGCTGTACCTCTTCCCTCCCTTCACCCATGAAAAACAACTGCCAAGGAAGATGTGAACTCTCCAGTACTGTTATAACTAGCGAAATTTTTTTCTCAGTGATAGAGAAGTTTTTCCTCCGAGTTTTTGTGCCCAAATCACGTGTAACCATTTTGATCCCCAGGCCTAAAGGAATCCTTGGTGCTCTTAATAATAAAGAACTTACTGTTTATGTAAGGACTTTAGGAAACAGAGCATTGCTTTTTCCATGCAGACAATGGTCCTCAGCTAGATTTTTGAATGATTAGGATGAAGCAGATTGGGAGTAGGTGTAGGGTGTAGGGATGAGGGAGAGCATTTGAAGGTTGATGTTGGCAAGGCATGTTTTACATGCAGAAGTTGAACATGTCCAGAAGAGCTCAGTAGGAGTGCAGTGGAGGGAGCCTGGCTGGTGTAGCCTGTGTCCCTGGAGAACTGAAGCTCCCCTGGTGTTGGTTCTTGCTGATTCTGGTGCTCCCTGGGAGCTGTGTTTGACACTAACAACATCTTCCCAACATAGAAGGCAGGGACTCCAAGGTGTCTGCTGGCTTGGGGCCAGTAGTAATTAGGAGGGTAGACGAGGTTGCCTCCCATGCTCAGCCCAGGAACTGGGTACCCTTCCCTGGTGTTATGGCTCAGCACATCCTGTGTGCTACTGAGAATTTGTCCTCATGTTATTCTGACTGAAGCTGTGGACCACTGAGCTAAAGCAGAAGGAATAACTTTGAAAATGTGTGTCTGTGTGTGCGTGACATTCCGGTCCCACATTTCCTACAGGTACTGAGCACTGCCTTGGACTGCACATGTGATACAGGTGCAACAAACCTGCTGCAGTGCCAGCTCAGCCAGAGTACTTGGACATGCTGGGGACTGGGATTTCAGGCAGCTCAGTGTTTGCAGTGAACCAAGTGTGCAATCCACCAGTGCAGTCCAGCTGTAATGATGACCCTCAGCAGAGAGTTGTTACAAACAACTTGGGGGAATAATTTCTTACTCCAGACTGATTCTCAGGAGAGTGTCCATTTATGCCCTTGGTTTAAAATAGCCTTTTAAATGCCAAGATCACAACTCACTACAATATGCAAGAAATCCATTGGTAGTTGAGGGGAAAAATATTGCTGTTGTGGTTCCTGAAACTGTCATGTAATTGCTAAAAGCCGTACTATATTATGGCTTTTCTTTGTGCTCTGCTAATTAAACATGAATCCACTTGGATGTTATTAAAAATATCTGAAGACATACAGCTATTCTTATGTTGAAAAATATCTTTTACCAGTCCAGTTGAATACGTTTCAATTGACAAGATTGAAAGAGGCTGTGTGATTCTTATTTTCATAATAGTTGGCTGCCTAAAAATCATCTTTAGCAAGTGATTAATTGCATTTGTAGATACGGCACAATTGCATCAATTATCCATTTCAAATTAATTTCATTCTGAATAGTTGAGAGGATGATGTAGTTTAATCAGTAAGTGAAATGGAAGTATTGTAAGCTGTTTAGAAATACTTCCCACGTTCTGTGGCACAGTGATTTCAATCAAGCAGACCACTGTAAAAATAAGAAATACACAGTAACAAACATTAATACTTTTCCTTCAGTTTAGCAGCATTTTGTTAGACTCCTTTGCATTGGTTTCCACCCTTGATTTTAGCAATATAGTGTGAATTATATTTTATTATGCTTATTTAGGAGGAAAAAAGGGAAGGCTATGTTAAATTAAAAAATTAATCTGGAATTTTTTGAGGCATTGTTATGCATGCCTTTGCAATATTAAACCATTCTTGCATACATTGCAGAAAGCAGTTTTGGGTATTATGGAAAGCTGTGTGGACTGGAAGATTGGAAGTTAGTCTGTTATCTTGGTAATGAAAGATTAGCTGAGCAAATGAAATGCAGATGTTTACACCAACCTCATACCTAATCCTTGAATGAGTGAACAACAGCCAAGACCACAAGTGATGCCCACACAATTGCTCACCACCCCCTGACTGATGTTCAGCCTGGTCACTGAGCAGTGGTTGGCCTCTCCCAGCCAGCTCCCCCCAGTTTATGTCCTGGCCACGATGTTCTAGGCCGTGGAGTATCCATCCCTTCAGCTGTCCCAACTGTGCTCCCTTATGGCTTCTGGTGCACCCCCTCTCTGGCAGAGCATGGGAAACTGAGAAGTCCTTAACTTAGGGCTAGCACTACTCAATAACAACCAAAATATCAGTAGTTTATCGACATCATTCTCTTACTAAATCCCAGACACAGTACTGTGCCAGGTACTAGGAAGAAAATTAATTCTGACCCAGTCCAAACCAAGATTCCTCAGTTACAAAAGTTTTTTCCTACACAAAGATGTTACTGCTGCAGTTTTAGTACAGGTTTCTACTTACTGGAAGTTATGGTATGTGTTTCCCTTGCCAGATTGTTCCCTGGCCTAGGGATAATCTGACTCTAAAGATAAAAAAAATGTTTTCTCTGTGAAGGGTTTTAGTTCCACATCTTCAGTTAGTGAATTTGAGGCTAAATGGAGGAAGAGAGACACTGATTTTCAATCTGGAATCTTTTGGAAGCTTGTGGTGTGCTGCATTCTTCTTTCTGCAAACTGAGGCTGGCAAGTGTCACAATGAAGGGCAGTGGTTATTGTGCTTGAACAAAGTTTCTGAGCCATTTCAGGAATACACAACCTAAATTTTCTCCTAACAGACCAAGTGAACGACAGAGAAGCCCTTTGGACTTAAAAGTTATGTACAGTTGGCCAGAACTTGAAAACCGCATCGAATGTTACTGCTGGGCATTTCAGCAAGATAAGATATGTCCAACTTTGGTTCAGATAGGCTTACCATATTTTAACCCATGCTTGGTTATATTGCTCTGGAACAACAAAAGGCCTTTCTGTCTGTGTCCCATGAGTTATGTGGTCTTCTGTAGGCTCTGTCAGGTATTGCATTTGTTGTTCTAGGTAAAGGTAAACAACTTTATAACACAGGCTAATTGGTTTGGGAATATTTATGAAAGTGTTGATTTTTAAAGCTAAATATAGTGCTGTGGCTTTTAAAACTCATTCTGGCTGTCAGAAATGCTCACATGATCCTGAAAGTGTTGCTAAAAATGTTCAATTTTTAAATACAGTAATTAAAATTGTCTGTTGTGAGAGCAGTAGATGAGACATTTCCTGCATTTGTAAGCTAAGCGTCCCTTTCACCCCCAGATTTCCTTCCATCTCCCTGTTTATGTTGGTGGGATCTGAACTCTTACTGAACCTTCTTGGAAGAAGGTTTGCTGTTGGCCAGGTAGGGAGAGGGAGCTCTGCAGCCTGCCACCCTGCTCCATGACCTTCTCCTCTTTGATTTGGATACTTTTCTTTGGTTTTAAAGAGCTGAGGCCCTCAGGGAATACAGTACTGGAAACTGGATCTTCAGACATACATTTTCACTTTCAACTTTGTCATTAGAAGAAAGTCTCAGACAAATATACTTTCCCTTGGGTATACCAGACTGTTTGAGTCTTAATTTGAGTAGATGTGTTTATTTCTTCTATTAATAGATGGTACTCATTTCCTTCAAGTTTATTGCTAGTGTTTGATGACCATTTTATACTCTTAAGAGTATCCTGCGCTCAGTATTTTCTCCAGTTCTTTATTTAGAGTCTTCTTTCTCTAAATTTATCTATTTTGGGGTTTTTCTCATGTTGGCTGTTGTATAATAAACTTTTTTCAAAGATAGGATGGTTTTTGCTACCCAGCTTTTCTAAGAAGGATGTATTGGCAATTTTATGCTACCCAAAAACTTACTTGTCCTAAGAATGAATTGTGTTCTGAGCCTACCAGACAGACTTGAGGTGATTTAGGGCCTTTCTATAGCCACTGGTGGCCTGTGAATATTTCTGAAGTTTTCTTGCTGAGCTAGGTGGTATAGTCTGTTCTTGTGTGAATGTGCAAACTTCAGCGGCAGAAGAACCTCAACAAAAGATTTGGTTTTAGTTAAAATGGAATTCAAAATTACCCTCTAGCCAGAGTTTAGGTAACAAATGGTAACAAACTAATACAGGGTTTTGGTTTTTTTTTTGGAGATAGCAAAATCCAGGTTTCTTGGGTTGCTATGACAATGAGGAAAAAGAGCAGTGGGACTGGTGGGCAGCCTGGATGTCGAGGCAGCTACTGCTGTGTTGGCTGCTCAGGGCTGCAACCTTTTTAATATAAATGATTGGTTTGACCATTTCCAGTCAATTCTGTCTCTGTCTCTTTTTCTAGCAAAAAATGGATACTTTTTTGTCTCTGTCCAAAAGTGCCACTATTGCTTTTCTCCTCCTATATTTTGTGGGTTTTATGAAACAAGCCTTTTCAAAAATGAGAGAAAAAGACTGTAGACTTGGTCATACTCCCTAAGCTCAGTAAGACTTTGACTCATCATGTTTATTGCTGGGGCTAACATATGCCCATGCTGACTGTTGAAATGAGAAGAGTGGATGTTCACAAAGTAGAAAATGTCACTGCTGGTATGTACTCTGTCACTCCTGCTGCCTCATGTACATGTTTACCTAACTTGAGAGCTGTCACATAATGAATACAAGGCTCTTCCTAGCATTTGGGTTGCAGTTGTTTGCAGAGGATATTTAACAGTCACTCTCTTCTGCTTACCCCTAATTTGAAGAACATGCTTTTAGTAGCAGTAAGAAGAATTGCTTAATTCAAATTATCTGTATGTAAATAAATCTAAAAACTTCCACTGTTCTTAGATGCATATGCTTCCTTGGCTTTTGTTTTTACCACACCATTTTGCATTTTATTCCTATGTCCTTAGTGAATACTGCAGTTCTGTCACTGTAAATCTGTTACAGTGTCAGCTGAATTTGAGTCAAGGTTTGTTAGTCAGTTAGTCCTTAATTCTGCTGCTATTGAGAAACTGACAATCAGTCTTTAAAAATTGAAGAAGAGATTGAGCTTTTTTGTGTGTATTGGAACATTGTCTTTTGACAGTGTCATTAATTGTGCATTGTTGGTTTGCTATTATACTGCTTGTTTGTCAGGAGATGATCTGTTTAAATTTACTGTGCCTCTAATGTAATGCTCAAGTATGAAAGGAATTTGTCCATTTATAGTGATTGTTACGTGACTGGAGCTCTAATGTCATTCTCAGAGAGCTCACTTAGAATGTCAGTGTTAGGATTCATGTTTCCTTGATCGGTTAAGCCTTCAAATACATCTGGCTTTGTGTTTATTGACTTGAGCATGTGATAATCTGTGATATGTGGGAGCACTATACTCCTGCAAATCTAAACAGGCAGTGGTGTGCAGGACAGGGTCTCTGACACTGAGCTTTTTCTGAAATCCTTCAGCACACTTCTCTCCAGTTAGGAGAGGATAACTTTCCTTTAGATTTAAATTTAAACAAGCAGAGCCCCCCCACGACAATAAACAAACACACACCAACCAAAAAAGCCTCATAAATAAAAGAAACAATAAATTCAAGCTGTAAGTGTTACAGACTCCAAATTTCATCCTGTAATTCCTCACGGAAGTTTTATCTTGTGGAAAAATTAAAATGTGGATGTGGATGGCTGTCAGGTGCCTCACAAGGTTACCCCATTATTTTCTGGCGCTGGAATGATCATGCCTTGAAATATATGAGACATGTTTATAAATCTGTTTTTGAAGATCTCTTCCAAAGGTTTGATACCTCTAGTATCTATAACAATCATCTTATCAAGTTTCAAGATACTTTCTGTCTGGCCTTTAGCATAAAACAAAGCTGTTTGTTGCCATCTTTCTGTAAGGACCTCTTGCTTGTCTTGGAGTGTAACTGCACAATGTTGTGTGTGCCACACAGCAAATTGAAGTGTGAGATTATACTTGTTATTAAAAACTTTTTCTTTCTGGTCGAAAAATCTGTGAACAGAAACAAGATTGTGTTCTGAACCTCTGTGTCTATCATTGCTGGGAAATCTGTTTCCCAAGAAGTGGGAGATAGGGGACAAGCATGGATGTGATCTCAGCACAGCAAAACCAGCAGTAACCAAAAGCCCAGAAACAGAGAAGTAGCATGGTTTATGTTGCTTGTGTAGACTGCAAGGGAGGTTTCAGATGGCAAACCAGTTCTGAGGCATGAGTAGCATGTTC
Source organism: Serinus canaria (assembly GCF_022539315.1). Lineage (NCBI taxonomy): Eukaryota > Metazoa > Chordata > Aves > Passeriformes > Fringillidae > Serinus > Serinus canaria. The sequence continues at coordinate 24,646,595 of NC_066321.1, forward strand.
TCTGTCATGTACTGTGTTGCAGCCAGTGTCTGGGAGAAAAGGGTCTGGTTAATCAACCCTGAATCTGCTCATGGCGTGACTATATTTAACTTTCCATAAAGAAGAGCCTTTGTAGCACCAGTGTTTTCAGTGGCAGGCTAACAGAGGTTAGCTTTGCTGAGAGCATTATTGTTAAAGGGTTTGTCTGCTTCCAACATCTGCTGCTACCAAGACTTTTTTTAAAGCTTTTGTCAAGATGGAATTTTAACATAGGAAGGCTGTGTGTCTGATTTCTGTTGGTAATGCACTGGTCGAGGTCGAACTCTTGATTTATGAGATTAGTATGGAATATACTTCATATAACAAGAATTGTTCCTTGACATGTGGTTCCACTGTGAAAAGTGATTGGAAGAGATGGCACATACTCAATACACAGTTTTTTAAAGTGGTTCTTTATTAGTGACAGAAGTTCACTTTGAGTGAACTATATTGGTCTTGCAGTTGAAGCCAAGTCCATTGGCTTCTGCTCCAATTAATGCACAAAGAGCAGCACTACCAATAATATGGGTTCAAAAGCACCATGTGAACCAAAAAGGGTCCAGCTTGGTTTATATCTCAAGGGTTTGCTTGCAAGGCTGCTCATGATTTTAAAGTGCAAGGCAACCCACACTTGCCCCCAACTCTCTTGATACTTGTGAACTAAAAATAAGCTCTGCAAATCTTTGAGGGACTGGAAACACCAAACCTTTAGAACCTCATATTTTGAGAGAAGCTGAAATTTCTAATAACCGGTGTAGAACTTGTAATGAAAATTAAATTACCTATGTAGTTGGCTCTGTTCTTTGAAATTAATTTATAGCATTGCTGCCTTTTGCCTTCAGACAATATGGTAAGTGTATACACTGGAAAACTGTACTGCAACAACAACAAAAAAATAATGATTAACTTTAGCCTTTATCTAGCTAAGATCAGGCTCTGAATTGAATTCTCTTAGTGTGTTGACAGCTGAAGATTTATGTCTTCCAGCGCTATTCCTGTTGCAGAGTTGACAGAAGTGACCTCTCCAAAAAAGGTCTTTGTTATGGATTTTGCTATGTTTACATTATTTCCATAAGCGTTGGGATGAAGTACAGTATGTTAAAGCTAATACATCACCTGCTGACAGTGGTCTTATCTCATTGGTAACTATTTCCCTCTCCCAATGTGAAAAAAAATGCAGACATTAAGCACAAGGATCACAAGAAGAAAGTTAAATAATAGTTTTCAAGAGCTTTAGCATTGGTGTCTGGATTCTGTGTGCACTGTATTTTTGTGTCTAATTGTCCAAATAGCTGCATAATGTCTTCTTCTGGGAAGCTGCTCTGAAAATATGTCTTTGCCAGATAAACACTGCCAAGAGACAGAGTGCAAAAAAAAAAAAAAAGCTGTTGGGTTTGCTCAAGGTCTGTGTCATCTCTTGGGAGAAAGGAGGTGGCTCAGAGTGGGAGAAAATGGCATTCAGGTTAGGCAAAGAAGGTAAAGCAGTACAACTTTACAACATTAAACTTCTCCAGTGGAAGGGTGGTGGGACTGGCGTGAGGAGCAGTACTTTAGATACCCTTCTGTTTCTCCAAATGCTGTGTCACAGGTGATCCATCCAGAATGGGTCTTTTAGTCCTCACTGTCAGTGAGATGATGTAATTTTAAGACTGATTTTCTCTTCCAAATAAAGACTTAAAACCACCAACCCAGCATTGTTCAAAATGCATTATGCTGTACATAGTTTCAATATGCCCTTTGAAATCTCTCAACAGGGTGCTTCCCAGGCATCCTTTCAGGATGGGGAGATGAACCTCACTGGACCCACAGAACTGCTGTTGGCTCAGAGGGCCCGGCTCCCTAGCAGGTAGGAACCTCTGTCTGGTGCTGGCTCAAGGGTGATTTTCAATTTATGCAAGACTGACTTCTCATTCCAGCTGCACCTCTGGTTCTGCACTGTGCTTATCGCCATGATCTCTTCTTCCTCCCGCCTTTCCCACCCTGAAATTGCATTTGATTCACATACCAGAGCACATCTTTGAGCATGACAATCTCTTACCCTCGTTGATGAATATGAAGGATTTTTTTGTGCTGCTTGTAGTATAAGGGTAATCTGGGTTTTGGTTTCTATTCAGTCCTGCAAGTGTTTCATGTCTTAAGATACAGGATGTTTGTAATCATCTATCTCAATAAATAACTACTTAACTGAGCCATATAATCCAAAAATGATCTCCTTTGTTTTAAGTGCCACCTCCAGTATTGAGTGGTAAGGTTATTACTTTGCTATACCCTGTAGTAGATTTTGTATCTGTGTTTATACACAGTGTAAACCATTGTAATATTTGCAATATTTCCCTGTGCATTCCTTCACTAAAGAAGCCAGGTGGAATAAATCATTTTCTTCTCTGCAGTTAAAACAGCACAGACCATCTCTAGTTTGTTTTATCTGAATGTGGTCATGGCCCCATTGACATTTTAGGAAATAACTTTTATTTTAACCAGTCTAAATTCTGAACAGCACTTAGGTAACTATATAATCTCCATTAGAAGCCAGTGGAATAAAACTTGAGAGCTGCATAGCAGAAACAAAAGGAGAGGAACTTAGGTCTTCTCGAGAGGTTCAGTAATGAGTAAAAATGTTTATTGCTCCTGAAATCAAAGGGAAAATTCTAAATGGCTGAAATGAAATTGAAAAAATAATGGTTTTGTAGATAGCATTTGTTACATCAAATTATAAAGCCAGGGTGCCATAGTTTCAGAGAGTAAGTTGGTCAGATCCTCGGTAGTGTTGGAATGTTTTCATGCTGCTGGTTTTCTATCTCATCATAAGCCTAAATTTCAGTTTTGACTGGTGATTCAGGTTGTGCTGATACCACCTTTCTGAGTAGGTAGAGGAATTCAGTACTTTGTCCATTATCCTTTGTTGCAGAACTCTTGAGATACATACACATTGTATAAATAAATTGTTACATGACAAACCTCTACATGACAGCTAAAATGTGAAAAATTAATCTGTTTCAATTTTAATGATGGCAGATAGTCTTTTGCTATAATTTTGCAGCTTATAGTTGTTTGTCAAAACAGTATAATATTAAACTCATGAAATAAACAGTATCTGCATGCCTTAATCTTAGAGATTTATCCTTGAAAACATCTGAGAAAAAAACAAGTCTTAATATTCCCATTTAACCTACATGGGGGTCTGTGAAAGAGGCATGAATATGTACCCCATGCCTGTGGGGGAGTTAGCAAGATCAGGGACTTGAACATTGCTGGTGGTCTGGGCCATGCCAGGATTTGTGGAGAAGGATCACCTTTCCTTTCACAGCATTTCAAGATGAAAATTTGCCTTTTCTTTTTAAGGGAATTAATTTCTCAATTGTTCTTTAAGTCATAATTTCAGGAGTTTCATGGGCAATTTTGTTACCTTGATACAGATGTGTTTTTCAGCTCAATCTCTGTGGGTATTTTGCTCCCTCTTGAAGGCCTCCTTGTCACCCTGTTCCTATGCCATTTTGTAATTCCTTCTCCTCCCTGCCAATACTGATGCATATTTTTAGAATGGTTTCCTAATGAAAAGGAACTGGAGTGCTTTTCCAGCTTTCCCTGCACCTGCTGGGCCTCTAAGTTACACGTCTGCTGATTAGTGTTCATCATGCAGGTATAGAACTTAGTTCAGTCACAAATGCATATTTTCTGTTAGTGGAATGTTGCTAAAGACTTCTACAGCTTGTTTCACCTGAGGTAATTATTATGCATCACCAAATATATGCACTCATTTGTCTCTTGATCCGTTAATTTGTAATGGGGATTAATCAAGCTCTGTGCACGCTCTGTTCATATTTACTGTTTTCCTTATGCCTTTACTAGGGTGTTTTAGGCTATCTAAGTCCTCTTAGGAATTTTCTGAGAGCATGTTATTGTTTATCGAGTTGCACAATTTGTTGCTTGCATTTGGGATTCTTCAAAAGGAGATTATGATGCTTGTTTGCTTCATAATTTGGTGGCTTTTGGGAAGATTGACAATGACAAAACCCCTTGTGATACTTTTCAGAGGTATTCAGATTTCTGAAGTGGCCAGGTCTTCTCTTGGCATGTCACAAACCAGACAAGAATAACCTTAGGTTTCTGTAGATCTCTTACAATTTTTGCTGAATTCTGCAAGCTGTCTTGACATGGCAACATGGAAGAAAAAAGTGATAAAGAATATAGATTGGGACCCACTTGATTGATGCCAGAATATCAATCAAGTAAGTGTTGAACAGATAGGGAGAAGAGGGAAAGCTGGCTAAAACAGGGCATTCCCAAGAATCTTTTTGCATTGGTAATAGTTTGTTCTTTTTTTTTTTTTTGAGATTGTCTTGATCTTGATTGAGATTGCATTCTCTGAAAAATATTGGCTTAAACCAACCAAGCAAATATCTAAACAAAATGGAGAAAGGAACAGTTTTTCATAGTCACAGTAATTTTACCAGAATATGCCTTGTTTGTGGTTTCTGTATCCTGAGAAGATTTTTACAAACAGTGTTTTACCTGCAAGAATTGAGATGGGTACTATGAGGAATTTTTCATCAAAATAGGGAATTATATTGGAGTATTTGTAGAATATTCCACTTTTTTTAGTGAACATGAGAGAAGTTCTGAATGCAGTGTTTTGTAAAGCAAAGTTAGTTCGTAGTTCTGTGAAATTCACAGGAATTTTGAAAGTCAAAGAATTTAAAATTTATAGCACTAATTTGATTTTTGTTTGGCTTTTTTTGTGAGTCAAGTTTTTTAAACTGTTTTTCCAAAAGTGTTTTCATTAGGAGTAGAAAGTTTATAAAGGGAAATAATGAGTCACTAGAGACCATCTGTCTGTCTCAATTATCTTTATTTGATCGAATGTAAGTAAGGAAGGTTTTATTAATAAAATGATATTAAATGATAAGACTATTTTTTTGCAAGCCGTAAAAAAGCATCTTAATATCTAATTTGTCTCCTCTCTGAAAAATGGTGTTACTCAAAACTCTGATTTGTTCAGGTATTTTTCTTGTTGAATTTTAAAGTCGTTAGGGCCATGAGGGACCACCAGGTCATTAACCCTTCATTTAAATAAGCCACATCAAAAGATGTTAATAAAGGTAATATTTCAGCATGATTGTGAGTTACTCCACGCTGTGGACAAAGGGCTGTGGAAGAAAGGAAACTACTACTGGCTCTACTTCTTTCCCTGCTTTCCTTCCTGTCACTGGGTTTGGTAAGTTTTAAGGCCTATAATGCTTGAGCAAAATAGCAGCTTGTCACCTGAGAAAATGATCTGAGCCTTCTCATCAGAGCAGCAACCTGTCTGAGGTCAGGATCCCTTTCTAACTGCAGCCAATAATGGGCATTTCAGAGGGAAGCAGAGAAAGAGTGCCATGATTAATATTTCATGATTGAGAAGGCTAGTCAGTTGAACTTTAAGATCCAGATTTGGGTTGTTTTACATTCCTCACTCAAGCTGGAAAATTGTTTGATTTGAAGAAAGTTCGCTGATTTAAGTAGGGAAAATCAATTGTATATGGAGTAAATGAGTGTCAGTATGGAGGGGTTTTGGCTCCTCTTCTTAGAAGTTAGTGGGAAGTCCCTTTGCCTGGATTCTCTTAAAACATTACACTGCAGAAGTACTGGGAAACTTTTCAGGACTGTATCCCTTGGGAGTCTGAAAATTTTGATTTGACATTTTGAAAGTTGAACTTTACTATAGGAGAGATGTAAAGCATTGGGTCGTTGCAATGTAGCATTGGGTCGTTGCAATGTTTTTTAATAGATTAAATAATGACAATCCTCTTGTAAATTCTGAAAGTGGCTTTTTTTGTTCTTGATTTTCAAGTAAAGATGATGTTCAGGGTAAAGGAAGCCAAGCTAGTGTCATCAGTGTATAAAATTTTGTATTTCTCTGTGCCTTTCTTCATGTTCTATACTAGGTCTGAAAGATTTTCACAATAAGAGCAGAGTCTCTATAGATGATCAGGTAGATACCTGTCACAGCTTTAAGCCCTGAGTTCCTTAGCACACTGTACATGGGAGTACTGGTTTTGAAAAGCTTGCTTTTCTCAGTAAAAATTACTGTGTTAAGGAACAGTAAACACAGAGCTGCTTGGATGTTTAGCTTAATAGCAGTGGATTAGTTGGAACGCAGAGGGTAATTTATGCATAGATAATTCATTATGTGTTTTCATTATGTTCGCTTTTGCTGTCTTCCCACTTCTTTTTAGCAGAGGTCAGGGTCAGTTCCTTGGTTTAAGCACTGTAGATACATAATTAAAGTGTAGCTGTAGCATTTTTTCTTTCTCTGTGTTTTCCTATTTTTAACCTACTGTGTCTTTCATTAGTCTAACAAAAGAGAATTGGAACCATTTGATTTAAAGAAAAAAGACAAAAAGCTCCAGTGCTTACAGGCTGTCTGATTTCTCTCTGAAACTTCAGTGTTAATTTTGTGAGAACTAACTAATATTAGTGTGGAAAAAAAAGTCTGGAATAACTAGATTAATGCATTTTTAGTTAGGAGAAGGTGATTTGTTTCTTCTTCAAACCTGAAACTGGAAGACTGTAACGTTATTTCATAGTAAGTATTTGAACTTTGTGGGTAGTTTGTTTAGTGTTGTGTGGAATGGAGCAGCTTCTGTATTCCTGTCTCTTACAAAAGATTGACCAGTTTCCTTAACTGTACCTGGAAAACTTACCCTTGCCTGCACACTGAGTTGCTTTTTCTCCTCCTTGTAGGGTGCTTTCTAGCCCTATTTAGATATTGTTCTGATTTTGATCATTTGAGTGCGTTCACACTACATAACAACTTGAGTTCCAGCACCTTCTTCAGGACTTTCAAGACCTTTTAATCAAAGGTTTGAGCACCTAGTTGAAAAGAGGGAAGAAAACAAGTGGAAAAGGTGTGGGTGGGAAGTGTGACAGGCTTAGTTTAGTTGACTACTCTGGAAGCCTTTTCTGGATGAATGGGGACAAATGCATTATTATCATCAGTACCTGTACTGGTTTAGTGTGTGAAAAAAGTACATGGCAGAGTCATCAGACTCTTTATTTGGATAAACCTGTGCATGCTTCCTCTTTAAAATTCCTGTAGGATTTTGACATGCCCTGTAGGCCTTTGCTCTCTACCAAACGTCAACACCTTTTTGTGATGAATGCTCTCTCTTCTGGAATGGCAGCATTGGAGGAAGAGGCATGGAACTGGAAGTACAAGTGAAGAACAAGCAAGGAGATACAGCTTAATAACTGCATCTGTGAGCTCTCTACATCTGACTGACATTTAATTTGCCTTTTACTTGGCTGTGGTCAATAAAAACACCACATAGCATGTTCAGAATATCAGCTGTGCTTTTCTGTTTGCAAGGGAAACATTGACATTCTGCACTAAAAGATTTTTTTTCAGATATGGCATCTTACTAATCTTTACCTTTTCTTAAAAATGCTTGAGAAAGTGTTGAATATGACTAAAATTGCAAAGGAAAATGCCACTGGAATGGTAAATACTTTGTGTTTACTCAAGCAGTAGCTTCTTGTGACATACACGTGATGACAGGTTTTGCCCAGTAACCCATGCAGTAAGCAGCTTTTCTGGGGTACTGTCTTCACTGTGTTGCAAAACAATTAATCTGCTTTAGGCTCTGCCTGCTGCATTCTCCAGGAGCAATTCTACCAAGCGTTTGTAGCTGGGGAAGGTCAGAGCACCTCAGTGAACTCAGTCTTGCTGCAGCAATGTGTAATGTTTCTTTCTGGAGAGGGTTCCCTTTTAAGCATCTGTGTGCTCAGTGTTGGGATGGGTTCTTCAGTGATCTTGGGTTGTCTGCAGGGAAGCTTTCAGCTAATAGATCTTTTCCTGTTGAGTAACTCACAAACTGCTGATTCTTAATACAGGTTTCAGGAGAGGGAGCTATGGTATTCCACAGCCAGGACACTGCAAATCTGAGGATCAGATCAGTTCATGACTTAATATGACCACTAAATGTGCAGCACTGCTTTTAAATTTGGCTTTCCATGTTGCCAATGCTGTGCATGCTCACTACTCATGTGTACACATTCTCTATCTCTTTGCTGAACTGTACTTATCAGCATTTTTAATAATATGCATGGCAAGCCTTGTTGACAAATGTGATAGACAGTAAAGAATCTGTCAAAATAATGTCAAACAAAGAAGAATTTAAATGGTAAATGATGACAGCCTCTTCAGGTTAAAAATCAATAGTATAGCTTCTTGGATCAGGTTGTGCTGGACAGGTGTTTTGCCCTGAGACCTGAGGTACCTTCAGTGCAGCAAGGGGAAGGGAGGTGCCAGCATGCCTTGGAAGAAGCCTGAGTGCTGGGTTTCTGGTTGGGGTGAACCTTGCACTTCAGAGAAATATCAGCAACGTAAAGGCTTTTTTAAAGTTCAGTCTTTTTGAGTCTTGTAAGAATGTATCTGCATGTATTGCACAGAGACTGGATTCTTCTAGATTTCCTGAGGTAGGAGTTCTGTCTGCTCCTTAAAGAACAAGCAGGAGATACTCAGCCTACTAAGGCACCCTCTGTGCTCACCGATGCTCCCAGCCTCTCATCCCCAGCTAGGGATTTTACTCCAGATATTTTATACTGATTTGCTCTGCCAGACTTGTGTTTTCTTTTCCTGCAAAAGGCATTTAAGATCTCTAGGGGAGATTTCAAAGGCAGTAGGTCAGGAGTAGGTAATTAACTCCTGGAATTATTTTTTTTTCCTGTTTAGGTGTTTGTTTTTAAAATGTGTTGAATATTGCAAAAAAAAAAAAAAATCTGTAAATTACATTTTTTATTGCAACAGCTATCAGCCTGTAAGACAGCAATTCTGCATTCTCCTACATCTTTCTTTCATTTTTTTAACTTAGCTCTGTCAAACTGAAGAGTCCTAGCACCTGTGTGTCCCATGTGCCTTTGGAGTTGAGTAATTGGTATTCTTAGAGCTCATCCTATTTAGAGTCTTGCTCAGCCATGCCCTGTTCCTGAATACTTTCTCCAGTACAGTATCAACTCTAAGCCAGCATGAAATAGTACAGTGTCCTTGTGGGCAGATTAAACCTCCCTGAAGAGGGACAGAACAAGTGAATGATACCAAATGTGGCTGAATCTCTAATCTTGAAAGTTCTTAAATTAAAAAAACCAAATCACATCCCAGATGTTCTGGTTTTAAAATTTTTCAACTCTCTTGCTTTCATAGGTATAATATAGAAATAACATGTCCACAAAGGACCATGAAAGTTGGTGTGAAAGGCTGTTTTCTTCTCGGATGTAACTAAGAGACCCATTTGTTGGAGGAGAAGAAGCCTATTTAGAGTCATGGATTTTTAATTAAAGTTATATTAAGAAAGTTGAAAATATATTTATACAGAGAATGCTCTTATTCTGAATGTTTAGTGCTCTAGAACATCTGTAAGTTTTAGGATGTACCAAAAATTTTTAAAGTAATATATAATGTGCATGAGGGCTATTTGTTTTCACAAAGAAGCCTATTTTTCTTAGTGTGTAGATTTCATGTTCAGTTTAAAAATAATTTTGTATGTTTTCTTTGGCTTTCAGCCTACTTGTAACTGTAACTATGCTGATTTAATATGACAGCTCACCTGTCTGTCATGATAGCCCTCAAAAAAATTCCTGCTGTTTCTTACAGTTCCTTAGGAAGTCAACTCCTCCCTAGAGCACACAGGGTTATTTGGGGACAGCTGTAACTTACTTAAATTTTCCCTGTACAAATGAAAGCCCATTCACTACTTCTGATTATTTTCTGAATCTAAAGGGCTTGGCTGCTTAATTTACTTATGTGTTTTGATTTTGTAGAAGTTCAAAAGACAGTAAAAGTAGCCCTTTAATTATCTTTCTTTGTGTGTTAAGAGAATTGGAGGAAGTAAAAGATGGAACTGAAAGAGGAGGTAATTTCCTATGCGTGCATTGTTGAGGTTTTTGGTAACCACACTGATTAGCTTTTCTAACCAGCTTCACCAGAAAAAAAAAAAGTATTTAAAAAATCTTACAGGAAGATTTTGTCAGGATTTCCCCATTTGATTAATGAAGTGGGTGAGTACAGGAAAGAAAAACCCACAAATGCCTGATGATGGTGTCTGTTTTATAAATACAGTAACATGTAAATCTGTCAGTGGTGGCTTGTTATTCAGGGTCTTTCCATTTAATATCTAGAGAACATAAAGTCATTACAGTGCCAGCACTTTTGGAAGAACAGTTTACAAAAAAAACCTCCCCAAAACTCACTCTGTTCCCTAATTAAAAAAAAAAAAAAATTATAAACTTATTTTTCAGTCTTATTCTATATTTAGCCAATCCAACTAAGAATTAGTGTATTTAGAGCAAATTGCTTCTCATTAGTCATTGTGCACCTGGATAAAGGATCATAACAACAAAAAAGTATTCCTGGAAGTATTAGGAAGCAGTGCCAGATTTTGTTTAGGGTCATTTGCAGTAATTGTGCTCCTTGTGAGAGGGCTTAGCTGTGCCACAGCTTAGCTGTGTGGGTTCATGCTGTACCTAATGTGCTGTGACTGTGCTGCCACTTCAAGGGCAGTCGCAGATTCCTGATGGGTTTCAGTGAATTTTTACTGATTCTTGCATCAAATTAAATGATCATTAGACCATGGGTCAGCAAGATCAGTGAGCTGGTGCCAGAGGAAGTTGTGGCACTAGGGAAAAATCCTCTGAGGTGGGGAGGGCAGGGTGGTACTAAAGAGTCGGCTTGGTTGTCTTATCTAGCAAGTGTGTGCTCTCTAGATCTGGTGCTCAGGGAAAGATCAGAAATCTCTTTGTCTCTGGCAGTCTGCACTTGATCATTTAGACTGAGTCTTTAGCTCAGGGCAGTATCTGAAGTGGCCATTTGGTTCAGTTTCACGAGTTCTGTGCACACTGTAGGATTGGCAGGCACACACAGCTCACAGCTGGGGTGTTCTGAAGGAGTGTATCCAGGGGCTGTCTGCTGGCCACTGATCCTGGGTGCTGGGGGTGTTCAGAACCGTGGGAGGGGAGGGAGTATTTTGCAAGATGGTCACTGTTGTGGAATGAAGGAACAGGGTCTGCTGAAATACAGATGTTGCTGATTTGTTAAGGTTCTGGCCAGTTCACGTACCTTCCTTTTCCAGTCATGGTCACCCAAAATAGAGTTAAGGTCACTGAAAGGCTGACAGTGTAAGATAGTCAATAGGAAGTGAAACAGCACATGCCATGAAACAGCATAAGTCTGTCAGAGATAACACAGAGGTTTTTAATAACAGTGTTAGAGGAAGGAAACTTCTTGATAAAATGAGCGGAGTTGCATTACTGATCACAATTTCTTTTGTTCACTGTTCATCAGAGAGGTTTTATGCAACTGAGGGAAGAAATCAGTATATTTAAATATGATTTGACTAGAAAGAGTCAATGTCCTTTCTGTGTGATTTTCGTGTTTATATTGTGGCCACATGGGAAAATTGAAGCAGCTCACATGGAGCTTAAATCAAGAACATGTAAAATAACCTTTCCCCCCACCTTTTCTTTTTTATGATTAAGTCTCTCCTCACTTAAAAGCTTATTCTTTAATATTCTAATTAATTTACTTAAAGGTTAACTTAGGAAAATGTCTAGTATTTGATTTCTTCCCCTTTTACAAAGCACAAATGCTAATCTAAAGCAATTAAAGAATTTCATGGCTGTTTTACTTCATTTTATTTTCATATATTAGTGAGCTCTGAGTCAAATATTTTTTCCACCCGTTCTACTATCTGATCAATCAGGAATTTTTTATTGATATATGGAGATATAGAGACATTCAGAGAATATGGAGAATTCTCTAAATAAGCTTATGAGATTTGTTTCCATGTGCTCTTTTTCAGTGAAATGACAAAAACAGTGGAGATTTCTGGAGAAGGCGGACCTTTGGGAATACATGTAGTGCCCTTTTTTTCGTCCTTGAGTGGAAGGTAAGATATTTTCTGCATTGTCAATAAGTATATTAATGAAAGGATTTCAGTTGTGCTTATCTTAAAATACCTGCTATTTACCTAAAGGAAAACAAAAATTGGTCAGTGACAATTACCAAAATATTTACTAGTGCAAGTTCTGTATAAGGCAACCATAGAATCATTCAGGTTGGAAAAGACCTCAAAGATACTTGAGTCCAACCTTTGTCTGATGTCCATCTTGCCAACTAGACCATGGCACAAAGTTCCATGTCCAGTTGCTTTCAGTCAGTACTAACATCTTTATTCCTCTATGCCCTTTTAATTGTCCCTGCTTTTATTCCCTGAATGGTAAACTGGACTCAGCACTGTTTTGTGTGGTGTTGGGTTGGTTTTCTTGTGCTGTTGTGGGCTTGTTTGTTTTTGTTTGTTGTTTTGTTTTGGTTTTCCTAATTGAATATGTCTGCATAGTCTCTTCCTTAGTGACATACCAGACAAGAAGAGTCAAAGAAATTGCTTGTCTCCTCGTACCTCATACTTTTCAAGCCATCTTTCAGATTTGATTGCATAGCATTTCTAAAATGTGCTCTATACCATGAACCTTTCTTTGTCAAAATACAATTACTTTAATTATAAATGATTTAACAAAGTCCATCGAGATCACAAAAGCCTATTATAGCAGCGTGCTCATATTGATGTGCTGTAGTTAAGACTGTGTCAGCGTTTTCATTATAGCTGTTTTCCAAGCTATGTAACTAGGATGTGTTAAAAAAAAATCTAGGCTGAAATTTGACATACAGAGGCTTAGCCAGAGAGTTAATTTGACACTGGCAGCCGTGAATAAGAGATGGGAAATTGCCAGAGCCATAAATGACTCTGCTCTGTAGTAAAATGGCTGCCTGGTACGCAAAGCCAATTATTGCAAAAGTAAAAATTCTCTAATTCTTGAATGTTTCTTTACTTGTCATCTTTCATGTAGGACAGAGAATGTGAAGGATTGAATTACCTTGTAAAGGTCTGTTTTCTTGGCAAGATGTGAATTTTTAAGTGGACCCAAATCAATTCAGATTGTTTTATTTACCAAAAGGGAAAGTAGATGTCCATCTGCTGCCTGTAAAAATGGCACCACTGTCTCAAGAAGAAAGTTGTTCTTCAGCGGCAACTGTCGGAGATCCAAGTTGTGTCCTTGTCTTTGTGGGCTGCATGTTTGTCTTGAGAAAGCCACTTGTGTTTGTCACCCATTCTGAAACACAGACCAGAGCTCTTTGATACAGGCATGCCATAAGGGCTGTAGTGCCTACACAGTATTTCAAGATCTTTCAGTAAAACAATTTTGCTGAAATTGCAAGCTATTGAAATCAGTAATGGTTGTGACCAAAATGCAGTTTTGTACTCAAGTCCCTCTGTGTTGAGAGCAGCTTTTAAAGACCTGCAAGAAGTGTTCTTGGTCTACATTGTATTCATGTTAAGATGTCCTTGCTTGCAAATGCTTTTGGGGATCTGCTGGAGCAGAGGTGGTCTTTGACAGATGAGCTGCTGGTTTAGGTAGTTGTCTTTACATTTTAAGACAGTTCCTGGCAGATCTGTACTGATACCTTTGTTAAAGCACTGGACTGACTTAAATGGCTTGACCCTCTTTTTTCATCTAGCCTGAGACTATTATAAATCATAACTCATCATAACATGAGAAAGTACAGAAGAGCATCTTTTATTTCTTTTGGTGATATGATAGGACTTATGAGGACATGCTGGCCTTGACCAGCTGTGTCTGGTATTTCAATTGTAAAGTTATCTTCTAATAAGGTAATGCTGGCTTTAGTGCGGTGCTGCTGCAGGCCAAAGTTTTTCTACAGGTCATTAAAACATCATATTAATGTACAAAGTCTTAGTTTATACAGGAACTACAAAAGTAATAGAAATAATTTTCCCCCTTTCTTTTGCACTTAAATATCATTAAAAACAGGAAATTAAAATTTAATAGTGCATTAAAATGGTAAAATTTAGGCTGTGGAAGAAAGTAATGGAGGAATGAATTCAAGCTGCCTCAGTCTACGTAACTCAAGGCACGCAGGCAGTACAGCATACACAAGTTTCAGACAAGTAGGCAATCCTGTTGCAAATATGAATACAGTATCCAAGCATACAGGATTAGTGAGCAACCAGCTTAATTTGTAGTTTTGTTTATTTCTGTACTTTTACTGGTTTGCATTTTAGCATAGGTGTATTTAGTTTAGTTCTTAGGGTTAAGGTTTTTGATTGCCACCAGGTGGATGTCATCAAAAGGGCTGTGGCCCCCTCACCCTTTATAATCCTTTGGGAAAGATAACACTTGTTACAAGAAAATCTTTATGCTATTAAGTCACTTTTTCCTTTTAGATACTTCAAAGACCTAATAGCCAGTAAGAACCAGTTTTTCACTTAGTAATTGATAGGACAGAAGTACAAATTTTTTTATTGGTCTTAGCCAGTAAATCTAAAATCAGATGCTCAATAAATATAGTGTCACTTGAATTACTTAATGGCACACTGTGAATCTGTTGAATGGACTTAGATATGAGGAGCAGTCATGAATCTGAGACAAAAATACAGGACTTCTGCTTTGTGATTGGAGTGCTGGCACATTGAAAATTGCACATTAATATTTTATGAAGCATAACCAATAGAAAATGGTCTCTAAAGGTCATCCTTGATGACCATCTTTGATGCTGAAGTGGTATGGAAATTAAGTGGACAAAGATTGATTGTAGAAGTTCTCCACAAACTTGAATTTGTCAGGATTTTTTGGACAGTGTAGCGGTATCATTGAATAGAGCTGTGTTGAATTATAGTCTGCAACACAGTGGTGTCCCAGGTAGTTCAGGATTAGCCTAGTGCTCCCAGCAGAGTTATCAAAACTGGAATTTTGCACCACCCACACTGGCTCACTTATTGCATTATTCTGTACTTCACCTCCATTTTCACTTGCACTTAGCTTGTTAACAGGGAGCTTGGGTGTTGGTGTTCTGCTGCTGTCCTGCCACATGAATAAGTAGTATTGCTGTCTTGTATCAAAGCGAAGGGCTTTGGCAACTGAAAATTTCATAGATGTTTTCAGAAGCAGGAAAGTCAGTTATTTTTTTTGGCTCATTCCAACTCCTGTTTATTTTATTTTAGTCAAGGTAGAAAATTACTTTTAATCTGTTTGTGCTTTTATTTGGAGCAGTGGCAGAAAAATATTGCATAAGCTATACTGACATTTTTAACTGGAGAGGGATCTAGGTTTTTTCCTCTGTTTCTCCAAGTATGACCTACAAGACTTAAAGCTCCCCAAGTTCTTGCAAGTAGTAAAGCATTAGTGTGCAGCAATTTTTCATGGTATTTTTTGGAATCCCCCCTTTTTTGTTAATAAGTCGGCTGAAACCTTCCTCTAGGTTAAGCACTTAACCCAGAGGCAGTCTACTCTATCATTTCATACACAGTAGAGGTTAATATCTCTTTTCAGTTCTCTAAATTTGTTTCAGCACAATAAAAACAGTTTGCACCTATGTTTGGCCTTTCAGGATGCTGGGACTCTTCATCCGTGGTATTGAGGAAAACAGCAGATCTAGGCGTGACGGTCTCTTCCATGAAAATGAATGCATTGTCAAGATAAACCATGTGGACCTTACAGATAAAACCTTTGCACAGTAAGTGCTGGCTTATTAATACTTTTAACTAGCCAGGATTTTATACAGTGCTGCGTTTGTGATTTGTAAAGGGATTAAAACTTATTTCAGAAAAATGCAAAAAAAATTAATATGTGACAGAAAGATCATAATTTTCTTTCTGAAACCTCCAAATAAGGTGAAACTTGAGGAGTTTTAGTGAACTTACTGTGCTTACTTAATTTAATAGCATTAAGTTTGTAGTTGCTATCTTCCCTTTTTAGTTCTTCTATTACTTTTACCGTATTGTCTTTATAATTTTTTTTTCATAAGACATTCAGAATGAGTCAACATCACAGCATGGTGTTTCATGTTCTTTTGCAAATGAAATAAGATTTTTTTATTGTGCTGCAGCTTTTTGAGCATTAATTTTTTACAAAATACTTCTGCTGTCAGACTATGATTACTTGAGCTAAATGGAAAGTCTCACTTCTTATGACTTTTATTAAAAGTCTGTTGACATTTATTATCTATCTCAAATATTTTTTAACTAACAGGTTGTTTTGATCATCTATGGATTAATGTGGCATTGTTGCACAAAAGAATAGCCTCTCAAATTTCACAGATATTTGCTGTAGTAATTAAATAGTAATTTGTTTTTGCTCTCAATCCATATGTTTAGACAACTGAGTGGTTGTTTATAATATAACAAAAACCTATTGAGATGTCAAGGGAGTTGAGGCTTAACTTTCTAAACAGTAAGCCAAATGTTCAAGGTTTCTAGACTAAAATCAAGTACATTATTTTCACAGTTAGGAATAAATATTTGCAAAATAGGTTTTCATGAAACCAGTGTAGTTTTATAGCATAGGTGTTCTTGTTTCTGAGACTGCTTTTTTCCCTCCTGATAGCTTTTCAGTTACAGCTTTCTGCATATTTGATGGTAAAAGCACTTTGCTATTACAGAATGACTCTTCGCATGCCATTCTCTTCCATCCATGCAAATTCCAAAATATCAATTTTAGCAGAACATAATTGTCAGTATCTTATTAAAACATTCATTGCCCCACTGTGCAGTTTTGTAATGGAATTTTGCAAATAAGGTTTTGCTTGAATCAAAACCTCTCTTTTCAAAATCTTGTGTGATCCTTTCTTTACAATGTGTTGTCTCTTCTTTTTTCTTCTGAGTGTAACTAGATCTCCAAAGGCTTTCAGCCCATGAGGTGTTTGAGTGGAGGACTCTGCATGTTTTTCTGTAAGATTACTAGATTTTGGGGCAGTTAGAAATACTTGAGGAAATTTTCTAGCTCTCTGTCAGGCTTTCCTTCAAAATACAATATGCAGGACATTTTCTAAAAGCTTGTTGTAAAGGTTTGGGACTTGGAAGGACTGTTTACCATAGGAGTTAGCCTAAAGAGATCAGTCTTGTTAGATTCTCTCTCTGTTTTTGGAAGAGAAAAGTGACTTAGAGGTGACTCAGAGCAGAGCCTAATTTTGTTGGGCTAAGTTTCCTTATGTTGCAAAACCAAGTAGTGCGGTTGCAGTTGAGATAAAAAACACCGGTATTGAGGCCTCAGCGTCTGTTTGGGGACTGAGGAGAGCATTTTAGATCAGCTCTAATGTATTCCCAAGTCTTGCCTTGTTCTGCTGAATTATTTTCCAAAATACCTTTCTGCATCATCTCTCTTCCCTGGCTGTGGAGAATGGCTAAAGAAAGACTATTTGCAGATAGAAAAGAATCTCCATGAGCGCGCCTTTTAGTTTTCATCTTGCATGACATAACTGTACTAACCTGACAGAAGTCCAAGTTACAGAAATCCACTAATTGTATAAGCTACAACAAAGTATTGTTTCAATGACTGTTGACCCAGAAATTGCAATCAGATTCTCCTTCGAGAGAAAAATCTGTTGGCTAGTTTCAAACTGACATTTCTTCATAACCCTTCTAAAAGCTGTTTTAACACTCAGACTGTTACATGCTGTCTCTTTCTAATTTCAGCAGAGACTTTCTAGTGTTGCTCCTGACAATTGCTTCTTCTGCAGCTGTAACAGCAGCAGCCTACTTTCTGTATTCCCATGTTTATAATAGCTATATATTGGGACTATTGGTCTACTTTTTCATTTGCTGCTAATCTATTCAATTACATTCTGTTGTGCTGCAGAGTTTCTAGCACCTCTTTTAACTGACTCCCTTACTTCTTTTAAGTATGCACTTGGGGTCTCAAGAAATATAAATTTCTCCATTCATTATTTTTTCCCTTTGAAGTGCAGCCAGTTATTTTGCCCCTGAAGACTGCATTTAGACTTTCCCATAGGATGCCTTGAGTGATTTCCACTAATTTTTGTTTGAAGGAGATCTTATGTTTTCTCTTGCATATATTTTAAATATTAACCTTTTGAAACTGAGTTATTAAATTACCTTGTAACATATGACCAAGCAGCTACTTACAAGGATGAAGATGGGGTGTGAAGGAAGCAGAGTTAACATTTTACATCCTTAATGCTGGAAGTGTGCCATGGTTTCTACTAGGATTGTAAGGTCTGTCCTTGAGAGCTTTGAGGGGATAACCTATAACCTCTGCAGAGATGCTGGGGCCCAGTCTGTTACAGCTCTGAAACAGAACCCTTGAGGATGATACTAAAACAATGCTGCCCTACAACATTCTCCCTGCTGCCTTTCTTTTCCAAGTTTGAGGTTTCTCTCTGGCAGCATTGCCTGTCAGTGAATGTTGCTATTCTGATTCTTGATGCTTGTGCACTCGGTGTGGCAAGGATGGTTCTCTTCCATAGCAGTACCCATTGGGACTGACCCGTAAGTTCAATGTCTTCATGCTACAGAAAACCCTCTTAGAATAGCCTATTTTTCACCACCTACAGTTGCAAGGTGAACGTACTGTGCAGCTCTGTTCATCTGGGAAAGCAATAGGTGAGTTTTCAAAACATTTATATTTGCAGTGGCTTCCTTCATGTGTCAGTGCAAAAAAAAATTGTTTCGGAAGTACTTTCAACATTGATTCCTGTTACATAACTGAGTGTAAATCCAAAGCCAAGACTTGAGCAAGATATAGTGACTCAGACTGACAAATACACCACAGAAGGGTAGATAAGTACAATGTTCTTAGAAGGACTCCATGATTTATTTAAAATGTAATGTAGTTATTACTTCTCCTCTTGCTTCATCTAAGCAGTTTTCAGTTTTGAATTCCTCAAAATGCACTTCAGCTACTTCTTCTGTTGGTACTCGAGTGGTTTTCTGCAGTATGGCAGAAAATCCGTCCACTTCAACAGAAGGTAGGAGAGTAAAGCATAGAAAGAGGGAAGTCTCCTTTGTTCCTTTAGAATCCCAGGGTTTTTTTTGTAACACGGCTTGATTGTCCAAATCTACAGGTTATTCAAAATCCAGGGAAGGCTTTATGAGCAGTTCTTTTGGCCAGCTTGTCTTAATTGCCTTCCAGTGCACAGGAATCTGAGCGTGGTATCGTTACCATAGTACCAGTTCACAGAATTATAGAGTGGTTTGGGTTGGAAGGGACCTTAAAGATCATCTCATTGCAATCCCACAGGCATAGACAGGGATGTCACACACTTAGATCAGGTTGTTCAGGGCCCCATTCAGCGTGGCCTTGAACATTGCCAAGGATGGGGCATCCACAGCTTCTCTGGGAAACTTGTTCAAGTACCTCACTACCCTCTGAGTAAGGAATTTCTTCTTAATGGCCTAAATCTTTTTTAGTTTAAAACCATTCTCCATTGCCCTGTCAGTATCCAGGGGAATAATTCCATTAAATGCTCTAAAACAGTTTCTGGTGTTGCATTTGAGCACATCTGTAAAAACACTCATTATGTGAAATCTGCATATCCACTTTGTAAAAGGTTACTGCTTGAAAGATGTGAGTAATATCGACCTATTTATTTATCCATTTATGTAGAAACACAAATAATTGCACCATTTTTCCAGGTTTTTTTTTCTAGTGTCTATGTATCCCATACCCTCATCCTATTTTATTGCTGTGGAATCAGCCAGCAGTTGCATTAGGGATTACAAAGCAATCTGAGGAGCAATTAGACTGGATTTGGGAAAAATGGAGAGTTGAGCTTGCTTGGAATAGATGTATTCACCAGAACAATTGGTGATGAGTCTCAGTGTGCCTCTATGCCAACAAGAAAATACCTAACAGACGAGCACTTGAAAAAGGCAGCAAGCTGTAACCTCAGCAGTCTTTTGCCATCAGAACTTCCCTTTCTGATGCTCTGCATTAAGAAGTGTGCTCAGCAGTTTATTCTGGCCAATATATTTTTGTAGCAGCTTGGGAATTCCAACAGATATGCTGCTCCTACTTGAAATGTAAGGAAATGCTGTAGTTTTGAAATCTTATTTCTTGTGTACTTTTCTAAAAAAGGGATGCTGTAAATGGAAACACGCGTTAAACTTTCATCTTATTCACTGTACACAACTTCAGATTTTGCCCACAGTTTCTTGTTTGTCATACCAATTTTCTTACCTTTCTTTTAAAGGGCTCAGGACATCTTCCGTCAGGCAATGAAATTTCAAAGTGTCATCTTGGAAGTCCTTCCTCCATATAACAGAGAACAGTATGAAAAGTCTGCTATTGCTCCTCTTTGTGTTCTGAATAATGAAGAAGGAGTTACAAAAACAAAAATTCCACCTCCACTTCATCCAAAACCTGCTGTGAAAACTATTAATATTTCTGGAGCAATCTTGGAGTCAGGAGTACAGGGAGCCCTGCAACAAGCTAAGAGCCCCAACCTCCCACGTCTGGGTAGAAAGCCTTCTTCTCCCTCACTGTCTCCACTTATGGGCTTTGGTAATAGGAGAAATGCAAAGAAAATTAAGATAGACCTGAAAAAAGGTAAGTCTTCGGAGATTATATGATTAATTTGGTATCATGTTCTCTATAGTAATACCTTAACTTTTAATTTAACAAGTGATATTGAAGACACAAGCAAGTTATTTATCATTTAAAAGTTCCAAAACTTTCAAAAGGTATAGCAATGTAAACAGTAATGTTTTCTATAGTGGGCTTTCTCTTAAACTTTGGATTTATGTTATCCAGATTCACTGATTAGGACATCTCTGTTTACTGACTGTGGAAGCAATGTCATTAGCAACAAGTGATTTTAAGAGATGGTTCAGTCTTTTCACAAGTATAGATTCAAAGATTGAACTTTTTGCTGGCGACCTTTGTTATTTTATTAAACCTACTAATTGACCTCAACAGTGTGATTATATTCTTTTAAGGATATGTTTAAAAATCTCATCTGCTGCTTCATGTTTTCCAAGAGCTTGACCACAGATTTACCTGTCTCTCCCTTTTTTATTTTCTGCAAACCTTTCTTTTTTTCTATCATATTTATTCAGCTGTCAGGAGGCCAAATTTGTGTGTATACCTTTAACTCCTGCACCATGCATCTGTCTCTCTTTGAATGGAATAACAGATTTAGGAACAAGTAGTAAAATATGCTTAAGACATTTCCAATTAGCATTTGTATTTTCTATGTGATTTCTGTCTCTGATTTGGCTGAGACTAAAATTTGGTTCTAGAAGTGGCCCTTTTGAAAACTGTCTGTAACTTTATTCTCATAAGACATTATGAATGTAATCAAGCTCTCATTTCTTAATTTTTGTTCTTTACTTAAATGACTCATTTTTACTTCTGAACTCTTTAGCTTTGTGTTAATAAAACCCACTTAAGAATGTCCCCATTCTAGATCTAATTCTTGTGATTTTTAAACTTTTATATTTTTAGAAATAAAAGCAATGACATGATGATATCTTTGAAAACTTTCACATGGGTAGAAATACCACTCAATATAAAAAGATTTTTATGGACTCCGCTATTCCTAGTGATTTTAGTGGCTTATAAGCAGTACCTGCTAATATTTATTTTACTCCCAAATTACTTGTTATAGCATATCTGTTAACACTTGAGGTTGTTTATTTCTAAGCAGCAAACAACTTCACTAATGGAAGCTTAGAAATACCACTTTGTCCTTTCTTAGCAGCACATCAAGTTTTCCATTCAAATCATGTGATATTTTTCCTATATACCAAATTTCAGTAGAACCTGCAAAAGAAAATTTATGCTTATAAATAAACAATTCTAATTGCTCTGAGTCCATGAAAAATGACTGACATTAAAGTGAAGACTAATATTGTAGTGACTCTTTTTTTGTTATTATTATGTGCTTACCCAAATATTTCCATCTGTAGCTGTCTTAAGAGGGTTTGGGTATGTATTTGGACATCAGTAGACTACTGCTCTAGACCATGGAGAAGATTGGCTTATGTTTACAGCTTTTTGTTTGCTTTTTTTTTATGAGTTAATGTGAATGAATCTCTGGAATCTTGCTGACATTGTTTGCTTACTTCTAATGATCATCATTTACATGTTGAAATTTATGTTGTGTGTTCTTTGTCTGACATTTTAGGTCCAGAAGGACTTGGTTTCACAGTGGTTACCAGAGACTCTTCAGTACATGGTCCTGGTCCAATCTTTGTGAAGAATATTTTACCAAAAGGTGCAGCAATAAAAGATGGTCGTTTGCAGTCAGGAGACAGAATCCTGGAGGTTAGGATAAACATCCCTTGTGTTTGCATTGCTTAAAATTGCCTGCTAGCTTTGTCATAAATCTTCTATTTCCTCATACATATTATTGATGTATGGAACTACAGTTCTTGCCCTTGGTTTAAAAAAAGTCACTCTCAAGTTTCTATGTCACTTGTTTGTCAACAAGTGCTTTACACCGTGAGGTGGAAAAATGGTTCTTTTCACGAGGATCCATGGGGTGTTTGAACATGGGGAACCTGATAAGATCTTAATTTTTAAAGCAGATAAAGGTATTGATTTAGGACCAAAACATGTCTCGCCTCTTCAGCCACATCCAAAAATCTCCAGTTAATATCAAGCTGATAGAGTGCTCATTTTAAGGCAATTTTGTTCAAATCAGTCCGCTGAAAATTTTCAGTGATCTTGTAAGTTACAATCTTATTATCTAATGGGTTATTTCTACTTACTAACCTCAAAAAGCTCTTAAGGTAAACAGTTTTAATACTAAGGTCTTGTTTCTGCACTTTTCATCTTCAAAGTGCTTTACAAACTAATTAAGCCTCACAAACCCCCTGCAAGGCGAGTAAGTACTACAGAGCTGCTTTAACAGATGGTGAAAATGAGGAGGAGAAAGGTTAAGTAATTTGTGCAGGGCCAGAGGGGGAGGCAGTGTGGGAGCTGTTGCTGATTCTTCTTTGCTCTCAGTCACTGAATGACACCTGTGTTAGGTGAGGAGAACCTAATAAACCTGCTAAAAGGCAGTCAGAGATAAGACATCCTCTGTTCTTTTGTGGCTGATAGGTGAATGGACGGGACATCACTGGCAGGACCCAGGAAGAGCTTGTAGCTATGCTGAGAAGCACAAAGCAAGGGGAGACTGTCTGTCTGATTGTGGCTCGTCAGGAGGAGGCCTTTCTACCTCGAGAGCTGGTAAACTTCTTATTCTTTACCAAAGAGTGACTTTGAAACAATCCCGTGGTTAAATACTAGCCCAGGAAATAGAAGTCATGTCAGCTGAGAAATGACAATAAAAGGTAGTCACATAAGGCTTGTTTCCAAGAAGTATTTATCCTTAAATTTGATTTTGAGGGTGTTTGATTTTTATCTACTATGGATGCAATTCCACGCAATCTGATTTTTCATCCCCAAAATGACAGCATAAGCCTAACTCACAGGGGAATACTCTAAATTAATTTTGCAAGTGTGAGGTCAAGCATAACTAAAAATGGGTTATTCTCTTTCAGAAAAGCAGCAAGCTTTAAACCAGAAATTTAAAGTGCATGTAATGAGCCTGCAGCTTATCACTGACAAGCTAGTGAGGGTGGTTGACCCCAGAGAGGTCTCATAAGCCAGGTGCCCAACTGCAGGAGTGGTGAGGAAGAGAATCCTGCTGCACTCCTCACAGATTTTGGAAGCAAGCTTTACCTTGGCTGCTAGCCTTTGACTTAATAGGTTTTGCTTGTCTTTTTTCTATCTCAAGTGCTTAATTTTCACTTTTGTTTTTTATTAACGCTGCCATGAAACTGTTCTCTTTTCTCTCACATAGAGAACTGCATCAGAGTGAAAGTGCTATCTGATACATGCTTGTTTCCCCTCAGAGAAGGTCATTTCTTTGGCTGCCTTTTCCTTATCTTGATTGATGGCTATACTTGACCTTTCATTAAGTCCTCAGGATAAGGAAAGGACAGCATTTCCTGCTTTTGTCTCATTTTATCTCCTTCAAAGAACACAAACCGCCTTCATCTTTTCCTTAAGATGCTGCCTTCTTGCTTTTCCTTTAGACTGTTGTCAGGATCTTCTCCAGAAATGCTCAGTTATGTTTCCTCACAGAATATTGCTGACAGTTTTCCTCTTGTTTCCCTGTTGCCAGTTGGACCTTGTTGAGGTCAGGGTTGCCCATGACAGGACAGGGAGCTGGAGGGGCTTTCAGGTTCTCTCATGTGAGTCTTTTCTCTTGTGCTGCTGCTGCCCACTTTTTCTTGTGAGCACTTGTGAAGTGTCTTAGCAAAACTATTTTTATATCCATTTTTCTCTTTTACTGTGTAATTTTTAAGGAGCATAATGGCAGTTTTCAGCCTTGTAATTGGGCTGTTGTTGTCACTGATTTTGTTGCCAAAGCACCAAAGTTGGTCATTGCATTGCTCTGCTGAGTAAGCCCTGAGCTGTAGACTCAGTGTCTGTGTGGCTCAGAGGGAAATTTGAGTCAAAGTAATAAATTAACTATTCTATGTAGAATTTCTTTTCATCCACCAGCTCTTCTAAGTAAGAGTTTACTTTTTGAAAACGCTAGCCATTAACGGTGTTTTCTGGGTTTTTGAAGTTTTAAAGCATATTACTATAAAAATGTACTTTTAAAAAATGTGCATTCTTCTCTTTTCTCTCCTGTTCCCCCACCATTATACTTATTATGTGTTGTCATAGTGTGAATTCCTCTGGCAATCACTGTAGCAGTGTGTGTCTATGAAAGACTGGAAGAATCTAAAAGCTGTTTATAATTTCTACCTGCCACAATTGTGTGATAATAAATTCTGGTCTCTACAGCAAGGATTAACTACCTTTCAAAGGGTGATTTACTTATGACTGGCATGATTGAAATCCAGGGAGTAGCCACATTTATCCTGCTGCCTTGACCTTCTCTTAGATTGCTTTCTCTGTGATAGAATGATGCACAAATGATGGCCCTCACTGTAACAGTGATGATGTGGGAATTCTAAGACTGCTCTGTGTTCCTCGTTATCTCAATCAAGTACAACATAATAAAAATGAGAATTACTGAAATACATTGCATAAATTTATGGAACCAGCCCATCTAAATTAAAAAGCCCTTCAGCAACATCTGGTAGCTTGCAGCAAAAGTGTGAGTTACCATCCCACTAAGCTACCAGATGTTGATGCTAACACAATGCTTGTTAGAATTCATGAGGTGTCTGAGAATAGTCTTAACAAAGGTTTAAAAAAAAATTGGTTTAGCTTTTTTGTTTGGTTTCAGCTTTAGCCATGATATTACATTGGACTAATCCTCTGCTACCTCAAAAGTTACAGTACTGTTTTATCAAAGAGGAGAAAAATGCCAGCACTTTAAATGTTTGTTTTTGGAAGGAAAAACAGTGGATAATCCAATGTTTTTCAAGGACGGCTGTAAGTGAGTGCCCTGACAGTGTAACATGCATGCAGAATTTACCTGTATACTTGGGGATTTGGTTAATGCCTGGCAATAATATGGTAATTGCTTTACATCAGACTTGTTCTTGCTTTGTGCAGGTCTCCAGGGACTGTAATCTGAGTTGTTTTCTTTAGATTCCCTGTTACCTGTTGAAAAAATAAGAAGGGCCACTTAGTAAATGTGCCCACTCCCCGTAGGTTCCTGTGGCAAAGATACGTCTGGAAGCTGGACCCACTAGAAACCCATGTACAAAACCACTTTGGAGCATGTTGCTCCACTAGAACTGGGTTTTTATGTGGGTTTGCTGGAGAGAATTTGAAAACTGCATGGGCACAAAGCAAAAAATGTAATAAAGTCACACTGGGTGGCATTTTGTTGCGTGGGTCTGTAATAATATAATTTGACTTTACCTTGTAATAAAGCTGTGGCTTGGGGAAAGCTTGGTCTCACGAATATTTTCTCTTCAGTATGATAGATGGGAACAGAGTTTGGGTGTTTTGTTACTGTGATCTGTGCTTATGAATTGCTAGCAAGTAGAAAATTATATTCAGAGTAGCAAGCCTTTGTCACAGCAGCTGAGATATGATACGGATGAGGATGAATCAGTGTTGCAAAAAAGTATTATTAAATTTTAGGCAATGGGGGCTTTGGTTACACTGGTTCTTGCAGCATCTGAGAATTACAGAGTTACAGTGTTTGTGCATAGCAAGGGAAAAGAATTGAAAACCCAGTTTTTGTAGGGCTGTTACTCCTTAAAAAAAAGATATGGAGGCTCTAATGAGATTTTTTAATATATGTATTGAAACAGATTAGTGAAGTAGAATTTGGACCAACCACAGGCTGTCCTCCTTATTATCAGCCAAATGTTCCCAGTAATTCATGCCAGCTGTTGACAGTGTAGCAGCTAAGTAAGGAGCTGATTCCAAAACTCTGGGGGAAGATCTTGATTTGCTTAATTACCACAGTCTATAGAGTGGCCAGTGATTAGTGTGTTCTTTAAGGTGCATTTGGGCTTTAAACTGTGTAACACTCTTTTCTAGAGGATGGTGAATATTATAGAAAGGAACTGGTTGAACTGGATGGGTTTAGATTTTCCAGCTCCTCTCAAAGTGAATGGAATGCGCATCAAACTGTGGCTATCATTCTATTGTGTTTTGGAAATAGAGTGTTTTAATCATGTGTGTCTGTTGCATCATGTTTTTTCTCTAGGGAAAATGTATGATCTGAAAGTGCCATTTCTTTCAATAATGGTGCAAAAATTATTTACTCCCCCCTTCTCTTTCTTTATCTTTGCATTGGTAAAAAAGGGAATATTGCTTGAATGAGAACAGCTCTGGTGCAACCCATTGCTATGATCCTTTGCAATTCTTTATTCTGTATGATGTACACCAGCAGAGGCATGTGACTGTTCTGCAATGGCCAGAAATAGCATAGCACCAAAAGTATTTGCTTGCATTTTTCTGTAAGTTAGAGCAAATACATTGTACTTTCTGCATACCCTTTATTTTTTGTTTAAAAAATTTCTTTGACTTACAGTTGCAACTGTAATTGCTATTTCTGTGGTTTCTTGGCATGTTAACTGATGCCTGAAGAATGGGGGATGAAAGGGAACAAACCATAATTTTTATAACAATAGCTAAATGAGCAACAATGCACTAAACTTGGTATTGGTCTTTAAGTCTTTTTTTACATGTGTATTATACAGGATGGAAGGAAGCAGGATGAGTGGCAAGTTCAATTAAGCATTTTTTTCTACTTACCATATGATTAACTTTTATGTTTTAGTCTTCCCCCAGTTAATTTCTTCCACTGCCTTGAACTTGTATGCCTTGAGGAAAACCAGTTGGCCTATTTGTTTTAATATTCAAAGCTTAATTTCTATTACTTCCTTTTAATTGTTGCTTGCCTTCTTATGTGCAGGAAATAATAAGTGAAATTACAGCCTAGACTTAACCATTTTTGCACCTGTTCTTGTAGTTCAAACCCATGATTCTAGTGCTCAATTATCCAGGAATGAACAAATAAATCCAGTCAGAAAGTGATTCCAGCAAGTACTATTTCTCTATTGTGTTACCTCTGTTCTAAGGGAGATGAATTGGATAGGAAAAAAAAGAAGTATATATTGAATTTTATTAGCATACACAAGAAGGTGTTCTGTGTAATGAAGACAAGGATATTGTGAATGTACGTGGCACCTTTCTTCGTTTATAAACTATGTAGATTTTTTAATATCCTGGGGGTTTTAAAGCAAAGTTTCATTTTGGACTTATTCTCTTCATCTGGAATAGTTGAGAAGCGAGTGTAGGTTGAGTCTATGAAAAGGTATATTTTTAAAGACAAACCATTGTGTACTGCAGCCCCTCAGAGGTTTTCAGCTTCATTATGTATTTCAGAAGATGGTTACTATTTCATTATGTCTTAGAGTACTGAAACTGTTCTTTGAGGTTTGTTGATTAGTTGTGTTCTTTACGAAAGTCAGCAAGAGATCAGTGTTAAGAAGGAATGCAACAATTTTTCCTGTCACATTGAAAAGTATCTCTTTATCCAGGGTTTGTGTGTGACTCCCTAATTAACCAAAGGGGAATAAATTTCTTGGTAATCCAAAAGTGGTTGTTTTTTGAGCTCTCATATGCTCATGAAGGGCAGTGAAGTGAAGTGCCCATAAAGGTACCAGCAAAGCAAATGTGATTTTTCTATGTGATAGCAGTTGTCAGCCTTTCTGAGGCCACAGAGACCTTATTGCATCTGGTCTACTGTTGGTTTCTCTGTCAGGTCCATCAAAGTGTTATGATCCAGCAATGATTTGCCTTTCAGAGCCCACTGTTCCTACATTCCAGCAAATATGAGAAACCTTAAAAGGATGGTCTGAAAGACTTGGTCATAATCTTCATTGCCTGCAAAAACCTCTGATGGTGCTCTGCCTGCTGGTAAAGAATAAGTTAGAGAGGATGCAAGTAAGGAGAGAAAAGCATAATATTTCTTGCATTATGAGATAATATATTCATAAGATGTGTTATGGAATTACTGCCCAAAATTCTTAGATTTAGGAACCCTGCCTCAGAACACTGGGAAATGAAAACTGCTGACATGATAATATAAGTCTTAGCTCTGAGGTTGCCTTAAATTATTTGGAAGCCCACTTTAATGTATGAAATCATAAGTATATATACATCAGAATGGAGGCATATAAAATCTGATCTTAACAGAAATTGAGTGTTCATATGTTTTAGATGCATTACCCAGGTCTACAGCATTTGCATTTAATAAAAGCAGAGTATTCGGGCAATTTTTAAATCCCGCTAACAAATGTAGTGCTTTGCCATTTACAAGGGTCACCAGTTCTATTCCATATGAACATTTCTAAAATCTTTCTGTCTTAGAATACATAAAGAACTTTAAAAAAGTTTTCCTAGGCTGACTTAATGTGAAACATATGCATGTGGTGTTTGAAGTAGACGTTAAAGAATTATACCCTGCTTATTGCTTTGTTTACCATACCTTTAAAACAGTAGGCACTAAAATGAGTAAAGAGTTGGGTTTGTATGTCACCATGTTGTGACCTGTGCCTGGAATGAGTTCTGAAATGATGCAGTAGCAGAACCCTTAAATTCACCCAGAAAATACCACACAGCCTTCCATCTTCATGTGCTATAAGATTTTAGGCTCTGGGTGCCAAGGTGTATTAACTGTGTAAGGCTCCAGCTCAGTAGGGTGCATGAGCACACAGTTTACCCCATCCTTGGGCTGGAAATGGGTGTTTTCACAGTGAGGCTGACCTTGACTGAGGACTGAACTAGTCACTTTTTCTCCCTCTGTTTCCTACAGTTCTGTTTCTTTAGAGGTTAAGTGAAACTGCATTTTTTTAATGTAGAGGAGCAGTGCACACCAAATAACAAACAGAAAACTTTTGCAAGGGCCAGCTGTTTCTTGGTGGGTTCTTCAATAGGCAGGTCTAGCAAACTGACAAGTCTCCATTCCTGAAATGCACTGTCTGCCTTGGATGAAGAGCTGAGTCTAGTTTTGTCAGATTTTGAAGCTAGAATTCCAGAGAGTCTACATAATTCAAAGCAGACACATTCTATCTAATGTGACACAAATTTGTATTTTACTGTGTTAAGGTTAAAATTATCCAAGCATGCCATCATATATCTCCATGGATTTGCTGCTGCCTTTCTTGTCTTAGCAGGGTGTGCCATTAGTGGCCATTTAGTTTTTATTGTAGTATGGAGTACGGATAATTTTAAAGAAGCCAATATAAATGTCAGAAATGCTAAGGATGAATACATGCAGCAATGATTTCAGTTATTTACTAGATTGTGACAAGATTGCAACAGTGTATTACCTTTGAGTATTGTAAGAGTGTTACAATATGTCTGTTGCAAAATATAGTACAGATTTTGTCTGTGACTGAATGACTGACCTGTCAGCAAAGTATTTCTTAATTGTGGCTAAGTGCTTGGAAAGAACGTGGAGCATGATGCAAATAGGGAATATCTTCTTTTCAAGCTTTTCTGCCAATAATAGTTGTGCGGTGCCACAATGTAAATATTTTTATCAGAAAGTCATTGCAAAAGGATGCAAATGTCTTATTTCCTTTATAAACCTTTGAAAATAACCCTCCTGGGTCTTTTGCCTTTTGCTGTCGGCTCTGAATGGCGCCCCAGGGAGTTGACATCTCTTATCAGAAATGAGCAGCCAGGCAAGGGGCAGTCAACATATTGAGAGGCCATATTAGTGTGCTGGTCAAGGGCACCAGACAGGTACTGAAAGGTCTCTTGTTGTGTCAAACAAATGCTATTTCCTTCCTGCCTGAGTGAGAGCTAATTTTTTTGTAAGCTTCTCTTTTGGCAAAAAACACAATAAGGATATATAAGGCAACCTTTTCAGTGAGAGATTAGCATTAGGTTATCACAAATCCACAGATTAAAAGTGCTGTGGTCAATGAGAAGAAATAGTGTAAGATTAAATAAAAGGACTAATTGAAACTGGTGTCCCATGGTAGACAGAGGATTGACACAATATTGTGTAGCTCTAACCATGGACTAGTAGAAAGTGGGAGAATAAAATGCACAGTACTTTTATCAAAGGTTATAGTTCTGATTGTACTGCTCTGGTGACTTAGCACTTGTGTATTGTGGGAGAAGGAGAAAGCTCAAAGTATATTCTCTGTGGTCTTTAAAATACTGAGGATTTATTTTTGAGACCAGTAAAATTTTAGATTATTTTTAATAGTCCTTTATTATAATATTTTAATTAAGCAGTCAGATATGTGAGGTATAGATGTGCTTCTAAAAATTAAAAGCATTGTCAGGAGATTAATTAATGTATCATGAGACCCTTAGATACAGGTTTTCAGTCTGCATTGCTGAATATTATTTAGTAGTGTGTTATTAGGGCTTTCTGCTTTCATATCTAGCAAGCTCTCTGTTCCCTCTCTTTCATATAAACTCTACTCTGAACTTTTCTGTCTGGTTTCTGGTGGTTCAGTAAATGTCAGAATTGATTTTACTGAAGTTGCATGAAGGTATATCAGTAGATTAAAACAGTCCTGTCCTGATTTCCCTTGAGAGGGGTAGTACCTGTTTGGTTGTTTGCTCTGTTCTGTTTAACCACCAAATCTGGACAGCAAGTGAAAAGATTTCCTCTTAAACAACTTTTGTCTGTTGCCTTCTGGTTCAGGAAAGAGAGAGGATATCTTTGTCTTCCCCAAGCAATGGAGAGAGGTGGGGAGCTGCCTAGTGTGCTGAATGGTGCAACCAGGAGGGAGCTTTGAGCACGAGCTGTGGCTGGCAGACTACTATAAATATTAGAGAACAAACATCACTAGGCTGCAGAGATGGGATTATCAGGAGGAGACTGTTCAGAGCTTGTTGCAGCTGTAGAAGCCATTGAAAACTGACAGCTAAGATTTAGCAAAGCTGAAGGAAGGACCTGCCTAGCAAGGATAAAATTTTGTTTTTTACTTTACTTTTACTTGTTTTTTACTTCATGTTTTGTTTTTTACTTCAACCTGTGTCTCTGCTGAGTAAATTTTATTAATGCTATAGAGTGTTCCTCTCTCAATGGAAAGAAATGAGCAAGAAATTGGGCAAAGGGAACAGGAGACCTGCATGGATGAAGATGGAAACAGGGTCAGATCACTTGGAATGAGTATTGAGGGGTTGTCAGAGTAACTGAAAACAAGGAAGGCCACAGCCCATCTGGAATTAAATCTGGCCAAGGATGTCAAGGACAGCAAGAAGGGTTTCTTCAAATAACAGTCAATAACAAAAGGAAAACCAAGGAAAATGTAGGGGCATTACTATACATAACAGGGGCCTGGTAACAGAGGATGCAGAGAAGGCAGATTTACCAAAGACCTTTTTTGCATCAGTCTTCATTGACAAGGCCTTGGGATTCTCTGACCTGGGAGACAAGGGTAAAGGAAAGTTGGAAAGAATTTCGCTTGGTCAAAAGGATTGGGTTAGAGAACACCTAGGCAAACCTGACCTCCAGAAGTTCATAGACCCTGATATGATGTATCCATAAGTGCTGAGAGAGCTGTGGAGGCCATTCACAATCATCTTTAAAAGGTCGTGGCCATCAGGAGTGGTGCTCAAGGACTGGAAGAAAACAAATATCACCCCAGTCTTCAGAAAGGGCAAGAAGGAGGATTCAGGAAACTCTGTTTGCATGGATGACAAGAAGGTAATCAGGAGTAGCCAGCATGGATTCACTAATGGTAAATCATGCCTGACTAACCTGATTGCCTTTTACAATGAAACAATACCTGGATGGATAAGGGACATTGTCTACCTCGACTTTAGCAAGGCTGTCAGCACTGTCCCTCACCACATCCTCTCAGGCCGCCTCAGGAAGGGTGGACTGGGTGAGTGAACAGTATTGAGAACTGGCTGAACAGTGGCCCAGGGTCTCATTGGATGCCTTGGTGTCCCCCAAGGTTCAGTACTGGGCCCATTATTCATCAGTGACTTGGATGAAGGGGCAGATGCCACCTCAGCAGGTTCACTGGGAGGAGTGGCTGATCCCCCTGAGTTCTGTGCAGCCCTTCAGAAGGACCCTGACAGGGTGGAGAGATGGGCAGGGAGGAGCTTTCTGAAATTCAGCAAAGGTGAGTGCAGGGTCCCACATCTGGGGAGGAACAGCTGCACACACCAGCACAGGCTGGGAACTGCCTGCTGGAGCAGCTCTGTGGGAAAGGACCTGGGGGTCCTGGTGGACCATGAGCTGTTCCTGAGCCATCAGTGAGCCCCTGTGGCCAAGGCCAATGGGATCCTGGGGTGCATTAGGAAGAGCATTGCCAGCAGCTCACAGGAGGTGATCCTGCCCCACTGCTCAGCCCTGGTGAGGCACATCTGGAGTGCTGTGCCCAGTTCTGGGCTCCTCAGCACAAGAGAGACATGGAGCTCCTGGAGGCAGTCCAGAGGATGGCAGCACAGACGATCAAGGAACTGGAGCATTTCTACTATGAGGAAAGGCTGAGGGAGCTCAGGGCTGTGGACCCTCAATCCTGTGCTATTGTGTTCCAGGCTGAACCTGCTTGTGCGGGGGCATTGGGCCTGATGACCCACTGGTCTCCCTTCCAGCCTTACCACTCTGGGACTGTGTGAAAGCCCCAGAGTCTGTAGGCCAAGCCATCTCAAAGCTCTAACCATCCTGTGGGATCACCATATAGCTATCTGGACTTCGATTTATGTGAAAATTTCTTGTTTATCCTGCTACAATTGAGTTCTTTCCTGTGTCTGCTGTAGGGAATAGCTTCAATGCTGTGCTATCTTTTAATTCCTAAACTGCTGGGGTATGATACATTTGTTATGGAAAATACATTATGTGGTTGTTGACTGGGTAATTTATAACATAAAGCTGTAAGTTTTTTCCAGGCTAGAAACATATTTGTGTTGCAGCTCATTTCATTCATTCTCTGTTTGAGTGAGTTCAGATTCTAGGATGATCTTGAGGTAAGAAGTGTTTCTAATAGAATTCAAGGTTTAGTGCATTGGAGAGGGTTTCCTTTACCAGACCATAATTCAGCTGATGGTGGTTGCTATATTGTGAAGTATTAATGTCTTGGGGTAATGTTTTAGCAAAGTCAGGGAAATAGAAGCAGTAGGAATCCAGCTCTGTGAGCCACTGTCAGCATTTAATATTCATACCTGCATATTCTAGGAATAGAGGCCATCATTCATTAAATTAGTTGCCTAAATGAAGCAGTTAATTGATGAGCTGTTAACTTAAGGATGGCTGGAGCTCCTTTTGTCATCAGTGAAAAGGTATTGCTTGGGAAGAGCATTATGATCAGGATAATTATTTGAAAACATTTAGAAAGTATAAGATGAAATCAATCTTCTAGGTTTTGTTCATCCTTTTTTTCTGCCCTGCTTTTCCTCCTTTCTGCTGCTTCTCACATTCTCCGACAAATAAAATTTTCAATTTTGTATTTGCACCAGATAGTCTTGTGTTGTAGACTTACTACCAGGCATTTACTATCAGATGCTGTACAATGAGTAGGTGAGGAAAATTTTAAGGAAGTAAAGACAGAGGTTACTTTCCTTACAGTGAATTAACCACTGACTTGTAGATATGCATCTCCTTTGTTCTTACCCATCCCTGTGAAATCTTTGAATTGACTTTCAGCCTCCATCACGGGTAAGAAATTTTTGATACTACTATTAGACAAAGATCACCATTATTTTAAAATCAGCTTTTGTTGGATCTTTGGATAAAGCTAAATATAAATAATGAAAAGAAGAGATGTTTGGGGTGATTGGACTATGTTGAACAAGAAACTTGTGAAGGACTTTAAAAAATATTAGCACGTTTTCCAGTAATAGGTAAAAGCAGTTTACATTAAATTTACTGAACTTTTGATATGATTAAGTGATCTCTTTCATAGAAATTTTGTAGCAAGGAAAATGGTAGACAAATGTCACAGATTCCAATTTAATAAGGAAAACATAGGAAATTAAACACTGACAAAAGTTAGCTGTACTTGTCTGGAGTTTTGCTGAACGCACCTGAGCATGCATAGAGTGATATGGTAGATGGCTTAACAAGCTCTGGTGCACAACATAATTATGTTAAAGGAAGCTGGGAAATGGAGAACACCAAACAGCTCTGTTGGGTGACCAAATTCAGCTTTATATGAAGTTCTAGTTTGTACTGAGGTAGTGCTATAAAGCAGTTTGTGACTGCTCTGGTTTAGACAGGCAGGAGCACTGGGAGCTTTATGTCCTGTGCTGACAGCCCCCTCACTGCCTTCCTTGGGATATGGCAAAGACACAACCACAGTATTGACATAGAGAGGAGGCAAATCTAGTGCAGATGTCACAGATTAAAGTAGAAGGAGAGCAGAAACCCACAGGAACTGCTTGCCTGGAGGAACAGGACAGTAATACCAAGTCCTGTCCTAAAGGCAGGAGTCATCATATGTCTGAGACCCTGAGAAGAATTGCTTCTGTCCAGTTCTTGACAG
The DNA here is from genome assembly GCF_022539315.1 of Serinus canaria. NCBI lineage: Eukaryota > Metazoa > Chordata > Aves > Passeriformes > Fringillidae > Serinus > Serinus canaria. The sequence goes on from NC_066321.1 coordinate 24,681,340, forward strand.
GATGTGCCAGCTGAGTAGAGTTCTGATCTAAGAGCTCAGAATCAATTGACAAGAATATGTGCAAGTTGAAAAAATCAAAAGATTTGGCAGAAAATCTTTTCTCTAAAACCCTGAGAAAGTTAAACACAAAATGGTTATGTTAGTAGGCCAGTAGAGATTATTTTTCCTCACACTGGTTCTTCTGAAGGAAGAGGAATGTTTACAAGTTATCATTCTGTATTGCTCACAGTTGTTACAAATCTATAGGCTTTGGGGGGTTATGTTCAGGGTGTCCATATCCAAAGCTAAGAAATAAAAGTGACAGACATGTGTAGCTAAAAACTCTTGTACTTCTGGTGAACGAAAGCAGAAGCACAAATGTGTAACTTTGGTACTGGAGCTGAATGCTGGTATTAAGACAGTTGTCAGTATTGGTGCTCTGTCATTTTTATATTTGGCAGTTAGGCAAACTGTATTGACTTTAATGTCATGGAGTTAGATTCCAGGAAAAATTTAAACATGGTGCATATTGGGATTGAGTTTGATAGTCAGTTTTCTGGCTGATGTGATTCCTCTCTAACCAGTGATTGCTCCTCATCAGTGAAAGGGTATCTGAAATACATGCAAGTATACTTAGGTGTTACTGTTTCTTCAGGATATTAATTTCTGCCCTTAGTTCTGGGGTCATACTTCTGTTGAGCAGACAGCATGATAGCTGAATGCACAGGTGTACTCAATTGCTGAGGAAACATCTGTACTGCTGTCACCTTTGCTGACAATTGCATTGATACTGTGCTGCAGCTCAGGTCCTGGAGGTGATCTCTCACTGGGGAAGAGAAGTGGCCCAGCTACTGCACTGATTGCATATGGCCTCTACTTGATAATTTAATGTAAGAATTTGACGCCCTTGGAAGCAGCAGTCAGTCATCTTTCAACTTGTAATTGTGTGCTTCCTTTTCATGGGTTTTTTTTCCTATTAATTCTTTAATACTACTGTTTCAAAAAACAGAAAGTGTCCCAATGTCAAGAAACAAAAGCTTATTAATTGTCTTGGAGTTATATGGAGAAGAAAAAATGAAATGAAATTGAATATGTTGCTTAACATTCTGCACTAACACTTTCCATGAACACTTCACACTTCATTCCATAATAGGTCTCCTTTTCCTTGTTTTATTTTTGAGGTGTGCCAATATAAATATTTCAGGCAAAACCTTGATTTTATATAATTTTATGATTCTAACCTGCTTTTAAAAAGACAACCACACCCCCTTCCCCTCTGCCCAGCAACAGACAGCCCTACAAAACTGCACACACAGTGTACAGTAAAAGGAAGTTCTTTCTGATCTTCTGTAGCTGTGTATGCTTGACTTGACAGTATTGTAAACAGCTCTCTAATCTAGAGAAAATCTTGGGATTAACCTATACCAGAAAGAAAAAGGAACAATCAAACCTCTATGGAATCAAAGTATGTACTAAGGGAGTTAGTGCAGAATAAGTTACTGTGCTTTCAATTTTCACCTTTGCTTTTGTTACACCAGCTTTGCTCTGCAGACAGGTTTAAGGGAAGGATAATTTTTTAAGGATGAAACTCAATTTTCAAAGGGGAATGGGATTTAACAGTATAACTGTCATTATAGTTTGTGAGCTGCATGTAAAGATGTTGAGAGTTTTATGGCTTACATTTTTAATGCAGCTGTGTATAAACGTCTTTTCTACATTCTGCTCCAACATTAGTTTTATATCATGTGGAACTAAGCTATTTTACCTTCTATTTAAGCATATTCCCAGGTGTCATTAAAAATAACATTTTAAGCCAGATCTTGTGACAAAATGTTAGCTAAATGCACTGTTGATTATAAAGCTGTTTCTTCAAGCTATTTTCTGGAAAAGAGGACTATTTCTTATTGTACAATTCTGTGGACACTACTCATGCTGACCTATCACCCTTATTTTCAATTGCTTGTTTTCTCCAACAGAAAGGAGAGCCAAACTGCAGTATTTTTTCTCCAGAAACCACAGAGCAGCTGACCTTTGAGATTCCTCTGAATGATTCTGGCTCTGCTGGACTTGGTGTGAGCTTGAAAGGCAACAAATCTCGGGAGACAGGAGCTGATCTTGGGATTTTCATCAAATCAGTTATTCATGGAGGTGCTGCTTTTAAGGTATGGAAGAAGCACTCAGGAGCTGGGTGTGTTAGAATACATTTCTATGCTGAGGGCTGAATGCTAGAGAAGCATTCTAGGTACAAATACCTTTGTCACTCATTCTTTTGGGTGAACTACAAATATAACATTTTGTCTCGTGGTTTCTGGGGTTGTGTGCGAAGCAACAAAGTCTGCCAAAGTGAAAATAAATTGGTGCAAACCTTAAGGAACATTTGGATGCTGCAGGAAATGGGGAAGAAGGATAAGGATAGGTATGAGTAGAGGATGCCTTCCAGTCTCCCCACAGCCTACAGGAAAAGTTTGGTTGGCTCAGTGACAGAGACATTGATACCTATAACTGTGCCTATAAATAAAAAAACCCTCATAATTTTCTTTTTTTATTCAGAATATTCTTTTTACTTTATTAAAAATGTGTCTTGTCAGAGCTTGACATCAGTTGTGCAGAATTATCAGTTATTCCTGAGGTGGATTGAATTGCTAATATTAAATTGGTAAATGACAGTATTATGAGTTGTTCTGTTCCTTCTAAGCACTGTACAAGGACTGTTGTATATTTTATCATTAAAAAGTATTTGAGGTATTGTCTAATCTTCAGGAAATCCGTTGACGGCATTTTTTTCCCCAAATAAAACTTGGAAAAGGTAACTTCTCTGAATTGGAAACAAATTACCTAATCTTTCAGAGCTAGTATATTAAACACCTGTAAAACCATAATGTAATTTTTGCCTTCTATCTCAGCAATTCCTTGCAGTTCTCTCTTCTGTAAAAATACCTTTTAATTCAGTGTTATGTAAATTGCTCTACTGACATCAGCCTTGCTGAGTAAGAGTAATTCACAGCATTAAAATTTCAATGACCATCTATTTACAGCAGCTAGCAAATAGCAATAATCAAGGTTTTAGGTTTGATAAGAACATTTTAATAAGTTCCTTGCCTCTGTTATTTACCTTTCCTAGTCTCACAGTTATTTCAAAGCTTGGATCTTCATCTCATTGGAGTACACCAGAACTGAGTTAACACACATTTGGCTAAATTAGGGCTGGATAAGCTCAATTCATGTGCATGTCTCCTGCAGAGTATGACTGATTTTACTGTGGACATGAGGCTGCCCTCTTTGTTTTCCCAGCTCCGTGTCCACACCAGTTGCAGCCACAGTGCATTGCCATGGATAAACTCCTTGTTTTGAACAGCCAAGCTGTGGAGCCATATTTCATATAAGTGGGCTGGCTGCCTGACTTGTCACATCCCAGACCCATAAGAAAACCTCTTCTCTGTATGTGTCCTACTCTCTGTTCCCCCTCAGCAAGTCATTCCAGAGCAGTTAATTTTGGTTTGAGATGTCTGCAGACTGCTAAAGCAGGACTTCTGTGCTCACCCCTGAGTAAACAGGCACCATGTGATGGCCTGTAGTCCTGTGACCTGTTCTCCATTCTACCTCATTATAACCCCTCCAGCAATCAGACCTGTGTTGTGGTAATGGATCAAATGTAGGCTCCAGAGCAAATGAGACAGTAGCTGAGGCTCTGGCTTCAACCAGAACTGTTCAGAGACTCTGTCCTGTGTGCAAGTGCTCACAGAATGCAGTCATTTTGGCAGTGTTTTAAGACTCAAAATCTACTGTTGTGTAATGCATGGAGAACAGCTGGCTTTCTTCTGTCTAATGACCTTTACATAGAACATAACCTAATCAGTGGGTCTTAACAATTAATAAAATTTCTTGTATCAAGCTTAAAAGTGCGCACATATTTGTGCATAAATATTTAAAGATTCGTCCAGTTGTCCTTATTTTAAATCTCTTCTTGGAGCAAGTTTTGAAATAAAAAGCCTTTCCTTCCAGCTGGTAGTTGTCCAGAGCCTTTTCCCATGCTATTCATTGGTATTCTCTGAAATGGATTATTATGGATTAAGACATGAGCATTTGCTTTTCAGTGTACATTGTTTTCTTGGGAAACTGTCACAGGCGGAAATCTTAATCCCACTGACATGAGAATTCTTTCACTATTTATCACTTCTGCTTTTAGAATTTAATTTTTTTTATATTGGTGTATCATGCTAATAGAAGTATGAACTTTATCCCCTTGTCTATATAGTCTCTGCTTGTCCTCAGAAGAATAAATGTAATACATACAATTTCAACACATTTGTTTCACTGATAAAGTAATTGCTCAATCCTTCTAATGCTGTATCAAGGTTTTGAGACATTAAATTTCTTTTACCCATGTGTTTCTTAGAATGTAGAGTAGACTGTGAGATGCAAACCATCTTTTTTGGTTACCATTACTTGTTATTGGCTTGATCTAAGGTCTGAAGAGAAGCTAATATTTTAAAATTTTTTGATACATATTAACACATTAATCTAGCTCTAATGTGTTAGTAGCACTGCAAAGTGTAGTAGGGGACATCTTAAAAATCACAATGAAAAACTTGAGTATTTAATTCTATCTTTTATGATTTTTCTTTTGTCCTAGCTAAAGGTTTTCTAAAACGTCAATGCATGTAGCATCATACCTGCTACAGTAAGAGTCAGTCCTTTTTAATGCTCTACCTACAAAATCAAACAAAATAAAAATGCCTTAAAAGTTCCAGGTTTGTACTCTAACACTCTATCTCACAGGAATAAAACCAGTTGCTTTTGCTGATTGAACCATTATGTTCCTTCTTAACTTCTTTTGTAATTTTTAAGTATCTATTTTTTAGCATCCCTTAGATAAAGAGGTTACTGTAATACTTGATATTTTTACTTATGCCGAGCCTTTCATGTGAAGAAAACAATTATTTGACTGAGTTTAAATGCATCATTGTTCCCCCTAACTTTGGGGATTTCAGCCTTCTTCCCCTCCAGAGATCTTGGCTTTTCACTTAAAATGCATTCCTGAGGCTCAGGTACCTGCAATCCACTGCAGCTGAAATGGAACAGAGCCATTGCAAGAAATAATGTAGTATTTTCTATGTGTGCATTTGTTCAGATGAAAGTGATGTAGCTCGAACGTCCTTGGTCCTTCTGAGTGCTGCAATAAACGTTGCTCGTTGTGTGCAATGGATGGGGAAATTGGATAATTCCAATAATTGCCATTAGGGCATTTCTGACAGAAATGTCACTGGTGTGATAAGGGAAATAGCTTATTGTGCCTTGATTAAAAAGGTAAGTCCCTGAAGATCATGGCATTATATCTTCCTGCTCTGCTGTAAATAGTGGGAGTCTTGTGAATGACTGTGAAGAATATGGCAGCCACGTGGTGGTGGATTCTGCCCCTTGCTGAGAGTTGTCATAAAAAACGCAGCATTTTTTTAATAAGTGAGGGAAGAGTAACATCAGCTTCTATTAGAATAGCTCACTCTCAGTTCCAGAGATGGCATTTGAAAACTGTTCTGCTGAAATGCCAAATGTTGTTTTCCTGCTCAAAAGCCACAAAGAAACCTACCTCTCAGAGATGAAGGAAGAAACGTGTTAAAACAACATTTAGCTTGTTTTGAGCCAAGCAGATTTTCTTGCAGTTCAGTCTTCCAAACCAGGCCATAACACAAGGGATGTGAGAATCTGTGTTTGGAAACTGTTTAGACGTGGGTTTTTTTTTTCCTGGTCTCTAAAAAGGCAAAAGGTTTTTCTGTAAAGTAACTTCTGCCTGTTGTGTGAAAACAGCATTCAGCTATCTCCCAGCCTGGCTTGTACAGGTGCAAGTGTGGTTGATCAATATTTATGAATGATGCACTTTTTTTTTTTCCTCTATCACAATTGAAGTGTCAAATTGAAGTTGAATTTTTCATTTAAATGCTGCACATAACAGAGGGGCAAGAAGGGAGGGTGTATCAAAAGAAGCCTTTTAAGAAGTAGTGTAATTAAAATATAAATAAAGTCTCATACTTTACTACAAGGAAAATTAAAAATTGGGTCAATACAGAACCTTGTGAGGCTCAGTGATTGTTAGAAATGCATGCTGTGTTCAGGACAGTTGCATACTTAACTGATGTAGTCGTGACAAGATGCATTGGCATTATATGTATAGACTTTAGAAACAAACTGTAACAGATATTTAATACATGATAGTTTTTTTTAGAAAGGAAAAACAGTAATCCAAGAAACTGTAGGACCATAGAGGGAGGACATGAGGGCCAGTAAAATTTTTTAAGTTTTACAGAAATTTACGAAAAATAGTCTTTTTTTCCTCAAACTCCTGTTCCTCTGAATAGCTCCATTCATTTCAGCAAATCATGATTGGACACAGAGGAATTACAACATGTGCAAATAATAAAATTTTTGGTTCAGCAGTTTTAACCCTTGTCTCCCTAAACTTTAGCTCTTGTGATGGCATCATTTGTATGTAGAGAAAGAGTGAGGTTAACTTACTGACTTTGGCTGTAGGTACATCTAAGTTGGCATAAAATATTCAGCAGAGAGGTGGGAGAGGTTTCAGTATATCCTCCAAATGGCCTCTCAATTTTCTATCCTCCATTCCCACACCCTCTCAAGAGAAGTTTTATTTCTCCTAATTTTCCTTCTCTGCGTAACTCATCTCCTAATTATTTCTTTCCATCTTCTGGTTTGTCTCAGTTAATTTTAGATTTTGTTATGTACTGGTTTTATTCAGCTTTGTGGTTTTCTGTACTCTGCTGTAGTAATGATGATATGCAGTTCCAACAAAAATAACACTTAATAAAGCTGGGTGTGTCACAGCTACTGTAACTCACTCAAAAATGACTTAGACTTGGCTGCAGTAGCAGAATAGTGAATTGAACATCTTAGTTACAGAAAAAATAGGAGTCAGATAGTATATGTATTTTGTATTACTTGGATGCATGAAATATGTAAACCATTTGGATGAGTGCCTTATGAAGAGTTCATGCTGATCCTGTGAATCAGACTCAACTAAACACTGTATTTCTGTGCAGGATCTTCCCTGTTATTGTTTCTTCACCACCTTATATCAGACTTCTTTGGTTTTTTACTCTTTCTCCTCCTTGTTTGAGGTCTGATACCAGCCTGGTAACTGTGAACTTGACAACCTTTGAAAGAAATTCCTCTGTCTCAATTAAGTAGATCTTATTTTCTGGTTAGAGAGAAATGTCTGTGGCATGCTGTTTTATGAAAAGAAATAAATCACAGATCATAATGACAACATCTATAGGACTCCTAAATCACAAAATAGCAGTGTCCACAATTTTATTACACCCACAAATGTCACCTTGGCAAATGAAGCTGACTTACTTTTTCAAAGCATAGATTACTTGATATGGCTCAACCCTAATTTTGTTATTGGCAGCAGTTTTGGATGTTGTAAAATAGGGATAGCATTAATTAGTAAGGATGCTTAAGTTTTAGTGACCAGTCTCTACTGAGGACACTGGCCCATGTGATGGCATGAGAATTGTGACAAGATACACACCAATAAGATTGTAAGACAAAATTTTTTGAGCTATTTCTTGCCAGATCTTAATAACAGATAATAATGCATGAAAGATACATTGTAGCACTCATTTGTGGTTGCAGTGTGGGTACTAATAGTTATATTGTAGGCCCTTTAAACTAACAAAAAGCTTCTTTTCTCTTTTTTTGAGGATGGGGTGGGTGGGTTGGTTTTTTTTTGGGGGGTTTGTATTATTTTGGTTTTGCGTGTTTGGTTTGGGTTTTTACTTAAATATTTAATTGTTTTAACTGATATAAATGAACTGCAAATGCAAGAAAAACAGCACTCTGTGCATGAATACCTATATTTGTATTTGCAGTGTGAACTCTTTACAAAAGCGTAGTGAATAGAGGGAGACAATTGCCAAGTACTGGAAACAAAGCTATTTCTGGCATGCACCATCCATTCTTTTATTTATTTAGTTATAGGAGCAATGTCTGATTGTCTGCATCGTGCTTTCCCATGTGTAGCACCTCTGCTTAATAATTCTTGGGGTGTTTGAAGTTGCCTTTGTTTGTTGCTTGCAGGACGGTCGCTTGCGCGTGAACGATCAGCTGGTTGCCGTGAACGGGGAGTCGCTCCTGGGCAAGTCCAACCACGAGGCCATGGAAACCCTCAGGCGCTCCATGTCCATGGAGGGCAACATCCGGGGCAGGATCCAGCTGGTCGTGTTCCGCAGGCTGGAGGTGCACACAGAGGTGAGGCAGTAATTGCATTTGTTAGATCAATGTTGTTCCAGTCCCAGTGGTTTTGCACGTAGGAGATGATGGCTCAAGTCTTGGTCACCGAGAGCTTCTCCTGGCAGAATTAATTCTCCCCTGCAGAGAGGACTCACAAATTGTTTCTGGTTGATATCTCTTGGTCTTGCTGTGCTTGTTGAGACTAGACTAAAAGTTGCTTCTTATTTTGATTCAACAAGTATTGGAACAAAAGAAAATAGGATTCCAAAAGAAGTTAATTTAGGATTAATAGATTGATGTAGTTTTGACTGTCTGCTACCTCCTCAAGGCATTTGCTGGGATACAGGCAATTTAAATTATTCTGATTTCATTTGTTGTTATAATCAGAGGCCTGAATATTGTAGTGTGAGTAGGATTTTCCTTTTCTCTTGCTTTTTCTTTTTCATTAGTACTTAATGTATTTTTGAGTGTGTTTTTCTGCACTTGGCTTGCCTTTTTTTTTCTTTCTTTTTTTTTCTTTCCTCGTGATCTTCAAGGTATTAAATATTTTACTTTTCCTGGTCAGATGAAGATTTCTTCAGGATGGGTTTCTGAGTTGATTAAGATAAAATCTGTTTAAGTAAGGCAACAAAATAAGGAAAGAAAGACATTTTTAACTATTATGTTTTCTAGACATTATATAAATTGATGTTTGCCTGTCACTTCTTATTTTGAAAAGATTGATTTTATGATCTCCCTTTCTCCTTTCATTCATGCATGCACACCCATATGCACACTCTTTTCTCATTTTTACATAGATGATATACATGTATACTGTCTGCCTTTTCTACTCATCCCAGTTTTAATTTTAACCCTTGAGCAAATATTTTTAAAAAGCTTTAAATACCTGTAGAGTTCTTTAAAATCTACCTACAAGTAGATTTGGGGTGTAAAAGGTTGTAATAAATCTCATTAAAAATTCCAAGCTATTTCAAGATTCTTATTTAATGAGCACTACTGGAACATTTTAAAAACAGTCATGTTTCTGGCTGTATTTGTGTAAAATTCCAGAGGCAGGAAGAGGATGCAGGTGTCTTCTAATTTAATTGACTCTTAAATTTTTTTCTGCTAACTTTCTGTGTAATTTACTGCCATCATTTATTGATTGAGAAATGGATTTAGAAATATATTACTTCCCAAATATTACTCTCTTACTTTGTTGGAGGGACACTTAGGGAAAGCCTCATAAAGTCAGTTGTGCCAGGAAAACATGAAAGTATCCATTAGCAATTCTTGAAGATGTTAGAGGAAAACACATTTTTGCTTTCCTTTTACATGTGACAGCATCCTGCTGTAAGGAAGAATTATGAAGTATATGTTATATTTTTTGTGCACTTTTGGGATATAAGAAAGCTCACCTTCAAAGAAAGTTCAGTCCTGCTAAAGCTGAAACTACTTCTTTTTAAAAAGCTTCCAATCAAACATCAGCTTGACCTAGTAAAAGTATGAGGCTGCTTTTTATAGTTAAGTGTATAGTTTTGAATATTATCCAGATGTATGAAGGAGGTAAATAGTCTTGACTCATGCCCTATGAAGAATGCATAATGAGGTCTTGATTGAATCAAATTCATTTTAGACAGAAATTAATTTTTATAGGGTAGTCTTTGCGTTCAATTGTAATTCCATTTGAGTCTGGAGACCGCAGCAGAAATGGGTTGGTGCCCATTCTTCCCTTTCCCCAAAACAGCTACCCAAGCACTGCATCTCATCTTCTCCTTGGCAGAAGGAGAATATGTTTGGAAATGCATTATTGTTTTTATTGGGCAGGACACTAATGGAGGTCTTCCATGACAGCTATGTTTTATAAGCTGAATACTCGAATTAGGTTGGTTACTGATCAGTTGTTGGGATATTGATTGTGTCATTTATCAAAGAGCTGGAAAAGCAGATTTGTTGTTGCTGTTAATTCAAGGCTCCTTGTCCCACTGTGTCTCCAGTGGATAGTTTAAAAAAGCAGTAATGGTGGACTTTACAACCTAAGGAAGCTGATGTAAACTAAAGACTCCAGTTATAAGAGGAAACACAACTGTCAGTGTCTGTGTGGTGTGTGTGTGTGTTTCTGTATGGAGGTTGAAAATACCCTTTTCAAATGGCTGGTTCTGCACTGAGGGAAAGAGAATGTTACACGTTCTGCCTGTCCACTAAGCTTAAATTTGAAGCCATATTGTCACCATGAGCATCCCAGCACTGACTTCTGTTCTGACGATTTTCATCGTATTTATTCTATCACTATTTTATTAGGATTTTATTTTTTAAGTTACATTAATTTATATTTGTTATTAAGCTTGAAAAACAGGTTGCAAGGAGGTGTAACATGCTGTCCTTCCTTATGTCTTGCTTTGCAGGCAATCACTTGCCAATACATCAAGCCTCTTGCATAATTTTAAAAATAACATGGTTTAGATACATGCATTTCTTCTGTAGATGTGACTTTGGAATTCTAAATTGTGTATATTTAGTATAACGTTTGCTGACATAATAAACATGCAGTTTAAAAATAGAAGCCAGTTGGATCCCACTTCAAAAAAACAGATATAAAATCACAGAACATATAGAGGTTGCTTTGAAAACTAGCCATAATATTTCCCTGGCGTGGGTTTTTGGTTTTCCCTGAATAATGACTGCAGAAATGTCTTTCTGGGTCTGTCCCAGCTTTAGAAACTGTGATTTTTATTTTTTTTTCCCCAACTTTTTTCCTTTGAGCAACTGCTCAGGAGAATAAATTAGGAACTATAGCATGTATGGGGGTGGGGGTAGGAAATGTCTCAAAAGAAAAGCTGACTAGAGGTGTGACAGGAGTTTGTTTAGCTGCTAGTCAGAAGACCTGCGTTTGGGAGTTTGGTGTAACTCCTTACTTGCAAAACTGTTCTAGTGTGTGATCATCAGAACATATGCACTCAGTCTCGGGGAGAAGGGAACCAGCTGGCTGGCAGAAAAATACCATTGGCATTGCCCATGTTCTTGTGTTGACAATGTCACAAGCTGCCCTCCCAGATGGAGAATTTGAATGAAGCCAGTTGTGGGTCATAAAAAAAAAAATCTTCATTTTTGTGCATCATTCTTAATGGTTGTTATTGCTTGGATGTTATTTCATGGTGAGCAAAACCAGACTGCAGTTTTGAAGAGCTCTCTCAAGTTTCTCATTTGAGAGGAGGCAATATACAGTAAAAACACATTATATCACAGTGTCCATGCACTGTCTGCAGTGATGGATGCTCCTCTGCATTGTTGGATATGTAAATTTTGTGTTGCAATGTGTGGTTCTGTTTTTCCCTTAGGAACGCTCAGACCAGGGAGTCTTTCAAAAATCAGCCTTTGACGGCAGTCATAACTTCGCAGCTGCTTCCCGACGCAATGAAACCGTTCTCCAGCAATTTGTAACGTGCAGTCCTCAGGAAGGAATAAAAGGTAGCCTCTACATATCCATCTCTGTGCTTAGACAGAGAGTGCTTTGTGGTTTTGTTTCCTGAAATCCACAGCCACCAAAAGCAGTTAATTAGAGTAAGTGCACGCTATGTTACTTTGAGGCTTGAAGATCCAGCGAGGGTGGGAGAGCTGACTCAGAAGTTGTGAATGAGATTCCTGGCACAAATTCCAGTTTAAGTAACAGTTTCTAGCTCGCTGCCCCAACACGTAAGGCTGGATAAAAAACAAATGATGAGTGCAAAATATATGTTGTCAAAATGTTTATTTTCTATATATCTTTAATGAGCGCAATGATTTTTACATTTAATTTTTAGATTATGTCCTGGGTTATTATAAGCTTAATTAATTTATACTAAAACATGATGTTCGAAAAGTGCACTTGCTTATTTTAGACTTTAAGGTAAAATATGTTCAAAGGTTAGAAACATTCCCTTAATTTACAAATTGGAATTATATTAATGAACTCATTAAAAAGAATTAGGTAATTGTGTAAATTGTGCAAAGAAAACCTACATGTGCGAGCATATGGAGGCATACAAGTAAGAGCATTTAAGGCCACTTCTTTTCCTGTCCTTTTTCATTTCTGATGGCATACTGTACTATCTGTTCAATTTGCTTCTGACTCAGCAAGGTACTAGTTATTTGAAAAGTTTAAGTATTTGAGATGGTCTTGACCCCTATCCTTTAAAGTGTGCTCTCATTCTTCAAGTCAAGCACATAGCTAAATACTTTCCAGTAGGAAAAAAAGATTTTCTTTGATGTAGTTGAATTATGCATGATCTTTCCCACTTTCCTAGACAACTGTGGAATCATGGTAGCCTGCAAAAAGTAATTTCATAGGCTGCTGTGATGACTGTGTGGGGTACTTTTAATCAAAACCCAAGAGCTCTTATCTGTAAAATTCAAGAGAAACTCCCACAGAATTTAGGGGTAACTTATTTGTGTTGACTTCAATATTTTCACAGTGTGATTCCAGGCAAAGAATTGGGTATAGTCTGAAGCACTGTAAATATTCAATGATCAGATCCTGTTGCTTAGATCTACCTTATGGTTTTCTTGTATGGAATTTACACTCATTCTGTAGTTTCAGGAGAAAAGGGTCCAATCCTTGGAGCTAGCCTGCTCTGTAGAGTTGGGCATTACCAAAGAAATATCAAAAAGCAGCAATTACCTTTAAATGCTTCCTTAAAAACCGTAATAGCAAACGCTCTGAAGCCATTGATGCAGATGAATGGCAACTGCTAACCTGGCACTTGAATTCAAAACAAAGTATGTGGAAGAATTGTACTTTTAGATAAGGATTCTTGAAGTGCAATTCAGAAATCAGGATGGCTAGTTTTCAGCTCAGTCATAAAATTATTTTAAATAGGCATCTTTTTAATTAAAGAATTAAGATGATAAGAAGGCATTATAGCAAAAACAGTGATGTCCTCAAAGAGAATGTGTGAGATGTGAAAAGGAAGCTTTGGAGTGCTGCTGGCACAGGGAGGGTTTGGCATGGCTGGGTCTTCACAGTCATGGTTTGGGAAGTGATTGGAATTGGAGTCAGTGGACAAGAAGCGATAAAGGTGTTGCTACCACTTGCTCAGGATATCATTGTATTGTAATTGCTGTTGAAGATTTGGTGTTTTAGTAAAATTTTAGTTATCTTAATGGAAAACTCTACAGGCACGTGCAGCAAGAGGGCTGTGGGACAGCTCTGATAAGAAATTGTTTTAGTGAGAGACAATTTGGGCTTAACACTAGTCTCACACATTGCAGAAATATTTATCTTATTTTGAAATCATAGTATTAATTATTATTGAGCTACTGCTCATTCTGCTTTCCATATGGGCCTGTCACCTATTTCCTTCTATCACTGGTTTAAATATTTTTTTGCATTATTTCTTTAAAAGTTTTGTCCTCAGAGTTTCAAGACATCTGTAAGGGTGAAACACTTTTCCTGTGCACAACCCTCCTTTATCTCAGCTATGAACTTTAGGTTGTGTGTCTGTTTAAGGACATGAGCCACAGACCTAGTGAGTTTCTTGTGTCAGGCAGGAACAGATCCTTATATATGCTCACAGTGTGCTATCCACATCTTGAACATACAAGTGCAGTGGGTACATTTTTGCAAAGAATAATAAAACAGAAGAGATTTTTAACATAATATGGGATCTGATATAAGAATTTAATGTAGGAGCTGTATTATGTTTCATAGAATGTCACTTTCTTAATTAATGTTTTCTAATAAGTTATTTCCAGTACCATTCACTGCTCCTACCAATAAAATTCTTATAAAAGCTCAGCAAAAATACACTGAAGCTTGGCCTGCTAATATTGCTGTCTGTTTTAAGAATCTTTTTTATTATACATGAGCAAGAAAAACTAATGTCTGGGGAAAAGTGCTTATAGCCAAAACATTAAATTTTGTCTTGCCTGTGGATATTTAAATAAAGGGGGAGGGAATAGTGATCCAGTATTGAAATGCCAGTGTTTGTTCTATTTTTGCATGAATAACACTTGCTGCCTTCAGGTCCTCACTTCTTTTGCTGCCAAGCTGTTTCACGGTGTTTTTTAGAACAATCTCTTTGAGAATTGATACTTCAGTGCCAGCAGCTTTACATTTCTGGTGTTGAAAGATTACTAGAATGTGTTTCATTAGAGGTTCTGATACATTTCTTATAACCCTATATTATAAATAGTTATAGGGAAAATGCTGTCATCTCTCTGTTAAGTAGCAAAATAATCAAACTTTCTCTCAAACTGCCAAATCCTCATGGTTGTACAAGCACCTCTGTTTTCATACATATGTGGTAACATCAAGATAGAAAATTAAGAAGTGAAATTTTTAATTATTTAGATTTTTCTTGTAAGTGCTGCACATGTCTTATAGACAGGCTCAGTTTTTACTCTGCCTGAGTTACTCTTTTCTACTCTCTTAGTCTATTTAATATCTGAAGATTCAAGACATTTTGTTCAGTGCTTAGATTTATCTGGATCTGGTAGGGTCATTTCCTGAGGTCTTGAACATGGAGCCAGTGACTGCCCCTTAGGTTAAATTCTCTCATTCCCTGGCTCCTGCTCCCATTTTACTGGGAGCTGTAATCCCTTGTGATCATTTCCGATTCACTGAGGAAGGCTGATGTTTTTCTGTCTGTATTCTTTTGTTACTGTAAGAAAAATACCAGGGGTAGCCCATGATCAAACAGCCTTGGTGAAATGATGTACCAATTACTGTGAATTTAAGTTAGTATAACTACATGATACACCCAGTCTCTTGCCATGGCTATAGGAGTCTGCTCAAAAAGGCTAACCACAGTGGAAGTGTGGTGTAGTTCTATTTCTTTTTTAGTTTGTTGGCTTTTTTGTGGGTCTGGGGTTTTTTTTTTTATTTTTAGTTTCTTTATTTCTTTTTTTTTTTTTTTTTGGGTGGAGGTGTTAGCTTTTTTCCAACAGGCATCTCTTTCCTGCTTTTGATACTCAGTGGTTTAGGGACTTCCTAAGTCAAAGGTACTGTGTGGACCCTTGGGACATGGGCACATCTCTAACTTTTGGTACATTTCTTAATTTTTTTTTTCCCCAAAGTATCTTTATGGCAGTGAGTTCTGTGGAAAACACTACTTTGTGTTTGTCCTTGGTGTGCTACTTGATAGTTAAACTGGTTGCCTTCTTGTTACTGTGCATGAAACAGTGAGAGCTTCCTTGTCACTTCAAGCATAGCTTCTACAGTTTCATGGACTCCTCTTGCATTTCCTTATATTGCTTCTTTCTCTGAACTAAAGAATCCTGATCTGTGCTCCTTGGTAGGAGTGTTTGTACCTGTGTCCAACCATCCTTGCTGCCTTTTCAGTATGCTTCTGAATTATACTACATCATTTTTCAGATGGGAGGAATGAAACCTTAGATGCTATTTTAAAATAAGCACACCATTAACTATTGAGTTCCAGTTGGAGTGTTTGGACTGCTTAGCTCTTATAAATGACTGCCTCCCTTTGACTTCACCAAGCATAAAACAATCCAGTGCACATCTAGTGTACTGTTACAGAGCCATAAGAGCCTTTGTGTGAGTCTCAGGAGTGCATCCCTTTGCAGTCTCTAACAGGGAATTTTACCTGCATTTCTTACTCATGTCCTGCAGCCTTTTTGCAGAACTTCATAGTCTCCTTCCTTTTGGTAATTATATTTGGTATCACATTGAACAATATGAGTTCCTCCTTTGTTCCAAGTTCTTTTTCCTGTGAGAACTTGCCTTTTACTTCTCATTTGTTTCCTGTTCTTGTATTCAAACCTGAATGAGTGCAAGAAGCCTGTGTGTGTATGCATGTAAGGGAGCATACCTGACAATAATTTAAGATCTCATTAAAACTTTCTTCCTCATCTGCTTGTCCTCACTTTCTGTTGATGATGCTCACACTCTTCCTTGGACACAGGGTTTGAGCTATTTTTCTTAGGAGGATATCCAGCCAATAGGAATTTTATAGGATTCTTGAGCTGATAGTGTAGGTTTGTTGGGATTATTTTTTGTTTGGATTTTATAGGGAGTTTTTGCTTGGAATTTTACTCCCCAATATTATTTGTTTGCTATATAAGTGCTCTTTCATAAATACAATCTGTTGCTTTCTCCTTTGATCCCTCCTTGCCAGCCCTTTTTCTCTCAGGTTAGGTTAGTGCTTTCAGACAGGATTGTACAAAAAGAGTGCCAACATTCCATGCAACAG
The DNA here is from genome assembly GCF_022539315.1 of Serinus canaria. Taxonomy (NCBI): domain Eukaryota; kingdom Metazoa; phylum Chordata; class Aves; order Passeriformes; family Fringillidae; genus Serinus; species Serinus canaria. The sequence continues at coordinate 24,697,731 of NC_066321.1, forward strand.
AACAGGTCACATTAAAGTGTGGCATGTCACTATTATTAGATTGCTTACCTGCCATTGAAACCCAAGGAAGTGTCCACGTTTCCTGTTAAGTTTGGGAGGGGTGGAGACATATCCTACAATGAAAAATGCAGGGACTTTTTCTTAGATGGTACCACTGGGTTGAGAAGTGGATTTACAGGACATCATGAACTGGCCCACAGTGAGCACAGCAGTCTTACTAAATATTGCAGGTATTTAAGCATTGTTGCTTAGCAAACCACTAAATGGTTTGAGTAGTTCATATTTGTCTTTGTAAAAAGTAATTTTCTACTGTTAGCTGGATGCAGTTTGTAAAGGTAGAGAAGGAGTAGCAGTAATAGTAGAAAAGTGAAGACTGTAATTAAGAAATGCCACTTTATTCTCTTGCTATAGAATAATAGAAATTTTTCTTCTGATCTCTTTCCTGAGAATGTGGTTGTCTTCTGTACCTGAAAGTTGGTAAATGCTCCCCATCAAAGGGACTGAAATAATGAACCTACAATCAGTCTGAATGCAGCTGTGGAGAAGTTAAAAATGGAGTAAAGCAATTTGTGCCTTGCGCTCAACTTCACTATAAGTACAAAGTTTCCCTATATTTACCTTTAATTATATATATGCAAATCTAAAAATCAGCTCTTCAGGAAGATCCCAAGGGGTGTATTTTCTGCTCGGTGTGATTTTAATTCTAGTTCAGTTAGTTTAGGGATTTGAATAATTTGTGATTTACTTCAGCATTGCTTGAGGCCTTCCAGTCATCAGTCAGTGAACTGGTGTAATGTAGGTGTTTCTGCAGGTTGTTTAACTCTTTTCTAAATTTTGTTTCAGAGTTTCCAGTTTCTGATCGAGGCAATGGTGAAAATGAAACACCTCCACCTCTCCCACCACATCCTAGTGAGGATCTGCTGACTGAGGATTATAATCACAGGTTGGACTGCAGCTCTTCTTAATAGTTACAGCATTAATTGCTCAGTAGTGATTCTGATAATAGTTCTAATTGATTATAAAACCTCTTTTTAATTTGTACTACTTTCTTTAGTCACCTGGAAGGTCTTTTAACATAAGCTGTGTTATTCTAGCATTTAGTGTGTTGTTCATTTCATTTGTTCATAAGCTGCAGTATGCCTGCTATACATGATAGATGATCCCTGTCTTGTGTTCAGTGAAACAAAAAAAATATCCCAAATTAAAAAAAAAAGTTAATTTAAAACTGTACTGTGGGTGCAATGTGTAAATGCAGTGTGAAGTTTCTTAAAGCTTTAATAGTCCAAGGCAAACACAGTTTGTAAGAAACTGAATCTCCTTAGGTCACATGAAGATATTCTTGAGAGTACAAAACGAATTTTCAGTAAGTCTGAACATTGAAATGTATAAATGTGTAGGAGAAAAATTAATGAATGTTTTACCAGTTGTAAAGGTATTGGGCAGATTTTTCGGATACTTGTGCAAAGCCTGCCGTGCTTGATAGCAGCTGTAAGCTCCAATTTCCTTAGGAAATACAGAAGTTTGGAGCTGCACAAAAAAGTGTAAACATGTTGAAGTTCACAATGGCTCATTCTCTCTATCTCAGGTAGCTCAGGATTCAAATCAAAGGCATAATTTCAGCCTCTCCTGATGATGAGGAATGCAGCCAGTCCCAATGATGATGCTGAAATGCACCGTTGACCATTGTTTCCTCATTTGCTGTGTGTTCAGTTGTGATAGTCATGCATCTCCTGCAATGCTATTAAGGAAGCATGCATTTCAGCTGGAAATGTAGCCATGTGTCTGTCCTGGTGTGCTGGGGTCTGAGTAAAAACCACCCTTAAGTGATTGGTTGCATCGAAGAGTAGATATATTTTATTATGGATGCCTTGAATGCTTTATACAAGACTTTCATATCTAATTTCATTTTGTTAACATGGAGTAATTACTCTAGAATAATTTATTTTATTTCTGGTCTCCCAGGCAGGTACCTATGACATGATAAACAAACAAGTCTACACAGATCAGTGCAATTCAGCATTACATTCTCAACTGCAGTTGGTTGTTAGAATCTCTTCCTATTTTTTTTCCAGCAAGCTCAGAGAAAAACATTCTCTTAAATGCTAATGATGTATTAAAATGGTGATGAATTTACAGGTGCTTTGTCTCACCCTGGCTTTTCCAGTATTGTATTGTTTTTCCATTTAGAACTAAAGTTCTCTTGAAATTGAATTGCTGTATCAAGTCACACTGATTTCACTGAAATTGCATTTCAACAAAATGAATAGGAAAATACTTAGGAAAGTATTTGACACTGAAAAATGAAATCTTTTGAGCTGTTTCGAGCTAAATATTTTTGTTTTTCCAAATCCTTTCTTTCTTAAGAATACTTCAAAGAACAATAATTTCTGTTTCTAATCAAAAAAGAGACACGTAGGATTTCAGATTGCATTGAGCTGTTGCATTTTGAGCTGAAAGTTACTTGGAGTTTCACTCAGGTGCAATTTTGAAATGTTTACAAAGTTGCCTTAAGGTAAAAGAATGAAAAAAAAAGACCAAAACAAAATAAAAATCAAAGCAAGCAAACACAATATCCTGGAATTCTTCAGTCATAGCAGGCTTCATAAGACCTCCAGCCTCTGCATAAGGGGTGCAAGGCTATAAAATAATTTTATATTAGCAGATGGAGTAGAATTGATCCAGGTACATTGCAGTATTTCTCCAACATTCTGTAGAGTGTTAGTTGGAAATGCGGTGGTTAGATAGAACTAGCAGAATGAAAAGAAAATTATTGCTGATCATTTACATTTATATTTCTGTCTGTGATGAGAAATCAAGTGACTGAAAGTGTTAAGTCTCAGAAAAGGAAGTTGAGGATCAATATCTGATTTGAAAAGTGCATGCTGTAAGCAGCTGGAGAAGGAAACATGTATATTTGTGCATCCTGTAATTAGTTCACTTGTGGTTTGAACTGGTACTTTAACATTTTACATAACTTTTTTTTTCTCCCTGCAGCCCTATCATAAATTCAGCAGTGCATTTAACAGATCAGCACATCAACTTCAGATCTTTGACACCAGCCAAGCAGTCTGAATCAATTAATCTGAAAGCCTCAAAAAGCATGGATCTGGGTAAGAAGGGCTGGGGTGACACATGGGTCAGCTTTTTAGCCTTAGCCCATCTGCACCATCTCTGTTTCTTGCTTTTGTTTCTTTAACACTAACATCAGGAGTAAGTTCTGCAGAAGAGTTACAGTGATGGGGACAATGGTCAGCCTCCTCTAGCAGCTATTTGCAAATACACTTTTTATTGGAGCTGAAGAAAGTTTGTTGTTTTTTTGCTTGGTTTTGTTTGGTTGGGTTGTTTTTGGTTTTTTTTTGTAAAGGCCCATTGTATTGAAATCCTAGCTGAGGAAGAGTGGAAATGATGGAAAAATGAGCTGAAAGAATGCTGTACAAGTTTTGTATGTCTAAAATATAAAGCAAAACTAGCAATCACAAAAAAAAAATCTTTTATAGAATATAAATTATTGTAAAACTACACTGGACAAAGGGTAACATTCCTAGCACAAGTTATTTATTTCTTCATTGACAATGACAAACAGAGGCAAAATGCTGCAGTAGATCTTTATAAATGCTTCAAGAGTGTAAGGTTATGGTTCTCTACCCATCAGTGCTGTGCAGGAAATCTTGCAGGGGGGTGAAGTATAAAATAAAAGGCTCTTTCAATACCAGGGAAACATTTGCAGGTGGAAGATTGAAGGGTGATTGCAGCTGAAAAACCAAGCCATGTTTCATGAGGGTTCAAGAAAGCTTGTTAAGTCTCAAAGAAAACCAAATAAGGTTTTCTTTTTCTTTTAATTCTTCTTGGCCACACTCACTCTTTATCTGTTGGTTGGTTTTGGTTTCTTTTGAATTCCAGTGTTGATGGGGAAACTTTGAGGACTACCATTAGGATATCTTTAATAATAATAATGTTGGATCAGATTTGCTATACCATTAACAGAAAGGGATTCATTTTATAAACAGTTTCAAGGTAGCTTTTTCTTAATTTGCAGGGGTTTTTTTTCCATGAAGTGTTCCAGTCTGGTATTAGGTTTTGTGTTGTTGATTTTTATTGTCATCTTAGTAGGGTATTTTGATGCAAGATTAAATGTGTGTACTCCTCTTATAGCGTGTAAGGAAAGCCATGCAGTTTTTAATGCATGAAATGCCTAAGAATGGATGTGAATTAATTGAAGAAAGGTCTTGAGGCAGAATTGTAACACTGCTGCATGACCAGGCAAAACATGTCATTTGCTCTCCTGTTCCAGTGTTTGGATGGAGAGTAATGGATTAGGTATTTTTAAAGAATGAAAATGCTCCTCAGAAAATGATCGGGTTTACAGACTTGAGTCAAACCATATATGAGGTCTACTAGAAAAATCAATGTTCAACTTTACTGAGCCTTCTTTTAGGAAGGTTTGCTTCCAGCTCCCACAGAAGTCCCAGGAAAGAATGCTCAGGAGCACCAGTGTAAAATTAGGCAATGGGAGCATGTGGGAGAGCATATTCAGAACTGCCAGGTAACTCAAACTTCAAGTTCTATGCACAATCTGTTCCTGACACCCAGGAGCAATCCTTTGAGAATATACATGAGTCACTGAATCATAGTGGCTAAAAGCGAAAATAAAATTGGATGCAAAAATAAAAGAAAAATCAGACACAAGCGTATCTTTTAGAGTGTTCATAAGTTGCTGCCTGTAGAAGGTAGCTGTTGGAAAGGCCCCTGTGTTATAAAAGTAAAAAATAAAAAGGGCACTAACCAGTCTGATTGAATATGGGAAGGTAAATCTACTTGAGACGTGCATATAAGGAATTGGAGGGACTATGAAAGATCTGCACCATGTTGTTTTATAAATACCAATAGGTGAAGTAAAATTCCTTGCCCATAGCTTGGCAATTAATGAAACTGAGGAAGATGAAAGCTGGGACCTTTTACAGTCCTTCTCTAGCAAGCAGTGAAGTACCATGTTTGGCCTTCTGCCTTCTGAAAGGCTTTAAGCAGGAGCTGCTCTCTGAAAGAGAAAATGGAACAGAAACATGAACATCTCAAGTGAAGTAACTGCTACATAAAGTGCTTCAAATACTAATAAAATCCCAATAGTTTGATATAAAAAAATGTTTTTCCAAATAGAGCATTCATACAATACGGTTTCCAGGATGGGTTTTTGGGAAAGCAAAGTTATTTCTTAGGGGTTTTTTGCTTGCTTCTTACTTAACTGCAGTCATGACCAGTAGTAACTTCTCACCCCAGCATGCAGCTGTGTACCCATACTGATTTCAGTACTGAAAAAAAGAGATAGGGAAGTCATCTTCCAGTAAATTTGGTAACAAAGGGGAAATGTCCTTTCTCTGAGAAGTTCTAGGCCCTGTTTTTCCAGTTGTCATGGGACTACTGTCCACTTACTACATTTCTTTGGTTCTCAAGGTCTGCCAGTCCTCTCAAAAATAAATCTGATAGGATGAACAGAAAAAAACACGGAACTGGAGTCCAGGAGGAGAGCTCTGAGACCTTAGAACACGTGATTTAGATGCAGTTTCTTTCTTTTGAAACCAAGTTGTCTCTGAATCACAGATCTGTGAAATCATCCAGAGATTGGGTCTAGCAACCCAGAATGACAATCACAAATTCAGCAGACAACAGAATTTGCCTAATACAGTGCATAAATGTGAAATCTGTTCTGCTACTCACTTAGGAAGCATTTTACTTCACCTTGAAAAGTGTTTAATGCACCCATAGCTCCATCACAAGGTTATAAAGGCCAGGATTGCTTAATGACATTGCCACCCAAAGGATCATCAAAAGTGGGTAACATTTTAAACAGAAGAAAGTCCGGATATTACTATGGATTGTGAACCTTATGTGAAAAAACCACATTCATTATATTAGGGAGCTAGTAAAATTGTATACTAAGGGTCTTCCTGGCTTTGATGAGGCCTGATGTATATACAAGAGGCAAATCTGTAAAGTAAGGATTAGTTTATAATTACACAGGTTCACAATGGAGACTCATTTAATGTTGATGTTTCTCTTTTCAGTTATATACATATTTAAGGCCAGAAACCTTTGAGTGCTTAATCTGCTTTCCAGTCATAGCTATTTACAAAATAATAATTGCTATGAATTAATATCCTCAGTGAATAATATGAGGTAATAAGGATGGATGATGAAAAAGTGTTCAGTGCTGCTAACGTTGGGCATCAATTTGTTGTTGTCACTCTCCAGAGCAAAGCCTGCAGTGAAAGGAACTTGGCACATCCAGCTGTAGGTTACTTGCCAGTGGGGCAGCTGGAGTTGAGTTCATTGACACTTGGTGCATGTCAGGACTGTTGGCTGGGCAGCTGGACAGGAGCAGAGGGTATGAAGCACTGCCACCTGCTTGTTTAGGCTGCCATGCTGTGAGTCCTGTGGACTGGCACAAGTCTTAACTGCCAAACTCACAGATAGCATGAGCCCAAAAGTAGCATTGCCTGAAGTTGGTGTATTTCAACAACTCAGTTCTTTCCAGATGAGTTAGGTTTTGCTTGAACCTACTTTAAAAAAATAAAATAAAAACCAGTGGCATATGTTATTGAGTTACTGTTGTAGAAATTTAAAGGAAAAAGCACATGTAGTGGTAATGATAATTTTTTTTGGTTTTGTAGAGATGAGCAGAACTTGCCTGATCTGTACGGATGTCCTTGTGCAGAGTGTATGGGGGCAGGGTGACTGGTTCTCTGTTTTAGCATCCATCATTTCCACAGTGATCAAAATGCTTCTCAAAATTTACAGCTTCATTCAGAGTAATAGGCTACAGATTAGTTCCATGTCAGCCATAAGTCTTAATGTTCTTCCCTGCTGCTGTGTGGAGATAATGACAGCACTTTCTGGATCACTGGCAGAGTTCATATCCTGTGTCTTATGGTAGATATTTCTTGGCCTTGCCTGCTTTTATTTTGAATTGGTGGTGATAAAAAGAGCACAGGCCCCCGTTTTCTTCTCCTGATCCTGGCACTTAACACATCCTCTCAGTTGCATTTTTTTTTTTTAGTTTTTTTTTTTTTTAGTTTTTCAGCCATGGTTATCCATATGTTAGCAAAGCAAAGATCCCCCTTATAACTGTGACTTCAAGAATTTATGCAGAGCCAAAAGTCTGACTTGGTACTGACCAGAACCTCTCTGCATGCAGAGCTTTGACTTGTGCTTAGAGCGTAGTGTTAAAAATAAGCCGAACAAAATCAAAAATGGTGGAAATAAATGTTGTGTTTTCCCTTCACACTGAACTGGAACACTTTTTTGGAACTTAACAGCAGATTGAAAATTAATGGCTTCTAAGAAAGAAATCAATGGCTTCTAAGTAAGTCATTGGAAGGATGATTTTTCCTTGCTTTTGACAACCTTCTATACACACATTTTCCCCTTGCATTACCATAGTTCTCTAGAGAAGAATTTCTGTGTAATATTTTGTCAGAATCCATTTTCAATAGTTTGTTCTTTTAACTATATTAAAAAGGTAATTTTTGTGATGTTAATGTGAAATTGTTTTTTAATGTTGTATTAGAAAGTGTAAATCAGTGTGCTCTATGAAAACCAAAGGAAAGAAGGTGTCTTATTATCCATCTCCAACACCCTTACTTTCCATAAATCTTTATGCACAGGAGTGATTTAGGCTGTGCATAAATGTACTGTAAAAACTACAGCCATGGGAATTGTGTGCAAACGCATGAAAGTGTGGCTTGTTTTAACCTGAAGCAACATGAAATTGAATCATATGAATATATAGCATTTTTGTTGGGTATCAATTCAGGCAAAGTACTGTGTAGATTTATATTTGAGGATGTTGGTATAATAACCCATGACCACTATCCCAAGGTGCTGCTTAATTCTCTCTTCTTTTCCTCATCAAAGGCAAAACCCCATAAATTTTAACTGATTAAGCTCTATAGCCTGCAGAAATGGATATGTCCTTTCCTTGATTTTAAATGTGAGTGAAATATTGTTTGCTGAAACATCATTAGACATACTTGGAATCCCTTAACCTTGGGGCATATTTATTAAAATATCGGGCAGCTTACTTATTTGGGAATAATTAGCCAGTTAATGTGTAAGGTATATGGTATGGAGTATTCTGCAAGAAAGCCAATATTTAACTAAATGCTAATTTCTTTGTTAGTGAAGGGATGCATTCATTTACAGTTCATACTTTTGAAATGCCTCAAAATGAAGGGAAACCTGCCTCCCATATCCAGAAGGATGTGGCAAATGCAGTCAAGATGCTATTAGCTGCTTCATGCTTTGCTCTGAACCAGATTATTTTGACTCTGAGTGTAATTTCTGTAAACTGAAGTAAATATCTCAAAACAAAAGCAAATGAGGACCAGACAGAGCTAATGAAGATCGGTCTTTCAGGCTGTGTTTGGATTCAGATACAATTAAAAGAACACATTTGGGAGGTCCCCAGTGAGAGTTAGGGTATTAGTGGGACAAAAAGTAGTTTGGTATTTTAAAGTCATTGTTTTGTTAACCATGTTGTGTGTATGGAATACAATTATTTGTTTGCTTTGACTTGAAACCAACATCAGAACTGCATTTAGAGCTAGTTAGCCTTGTTAGAGCATTAATGAAGAGATGGAGAAGACAGATCAAAATTCTAAGAATCTTTTCAGCATTACTGGCTTAGTAATTTAAAAATCATCTTTGGAAGAGAAAGATTTTTCAAGAACAAAAAGTGTTATGGGATAAGGAAAAACTGTATGGCTTATGGCTGTGATTATCTTTGGTATCAAGGGCCAAAAGAGACTTAAACATTATTCTATCTTACATCATGAGTAGCTTTCTAGTGCTGATCAGATTAGATGGATGTTTTCTGAGGCTCTCTGCAGAATCAATTTTTACAAATGAAAACACAATGCCATTTTCCTAGTTTAAGTGACTCTCAAATTTCTGTTTGTAAGATCTGTAATTCAGGAATGAAACAAAATTGTTTCTTAAGTGATAGGGATGCTGTTAACTGAATTGAAATGAGACAGAAATTAGGTTTTTTCTGTATGAAAAGAGAGGCTTTTATCAAGGCTAATTTTGTTACTCAGTTTTACACCAAATCAGTGCAGTTGAGGGAACAGTGAGCTGTGGCATAAAGGCAGAAGTGGGCAAAAGAGAATATCAGCTGTTTGAACTGGTTTTGAAAAAATCTTCTAGGACTCAAGGAAGTTTATTATGGAGCAGACTGAGAGCATTGTACAAGTTGTGCTGGTGAAACAGCTGAGAACGTGGTAACACATGCTTGAGGTGGTGTTTTTTTAGGCTGCTTTAGTGTTTGAGTGGATCTGTTAATGCAGTTAGATTATATAAGTGTTAGGGGGAGAAAGTTAATTAATGTGTTTAACAGTTGAGTTAATGTGTAGCTACTCTAAGAAAGAAAGTAAAGATGATAATGAAGTAACTTTTAAGATCACTGGTATAAATATGTTGTGTAAACTTTGTCTTAAATCTGTTCCCTATCAATGTTTTCAATCAGTGAATGACAGATTACATTAGGAACTTGCAGTTTAACCCTAGGAATTTGGAAGAAGTGTTAATGACATGTGGAAGACGTGCAGTGGGGGAGTTTTAGCCTAATGTGGTTTCTCTGGAACAGAGGTGAGAGAGGATTAGAAAAGACAACAAAAGTGTAAAAGAAGGCACAATGGCCTCAATTAACAGTGTAACCTTCAAGAATGAGTAGTTATGGCACTAAAAGAAAGTGAAGAAATTTGTATCATGCTGGCTGGGAAATTGCAAAACAGTTAATTTTTCTGCCAGGAGAAAAACTTCCATTTAAAGCTAAATGTGCTCAGTGGACAGCCTCAACTGTACTTCTGGTTCTTCAACAAGAAGTAGCAATAGCAAATGCAAGCTTAAGCACTTTCATTCTCATGTGCTGACATACAAGATATATCCCTTGGGGATCTGCTCTGAATACAATTGAATTGAAGTATAAATCAGTTCTAACACAAGTGTTCTGAAAAATCTAATTAGAGAAAACCTTGTACAGGAGAGAAAAAGAATCCAGAATCATGGTTTGGATGTGATTTATTCCTGTCTTTAAATGTGCTGAACAGGGCATCCCAAATATTGTCTTAGATGCCATTTTGGAAAAAGTTTAACTTTTTTTTTTCTTTTTCCGACTTCATAAGTCTAATTTTTCATTGGCCCTTGTGCAAGCTTTTTTGTCATCTCTGTGCTTTTCAACACTGAAGTGAGGAGGAATCTATTAAGGACTCCTAAACCTTCAAGAGGGAGTAGCTGGTGGATATCTAGGTCACCCCAGAACAAATGCCTTTATGTGGAAGAAAGGTGAGGAGAGGGAATTACTGAACAAAAATATTTGAAGCCAGTGCAAGTTTACCCTTCCTGATACCCACATTTTGTCTCTAGTGTGGATTTTAACCTGTGGTCTTTGTATGTAGCACTTCAGGGCAGACCTGGAACAGGAAGCAGCATTTTCTAAGTGACTGTTGTGAGACAATTGACACCATTTCTCCAAGTGATTTATGCCACTCCTAGATGGGGAGATGCTTCACCCAGAAAATAAAACCAGCAGGAGAATTATGTCCCTGGCACGATCACTGACTAAAACTAATTGATGATGCACTGCCTTCATTGTGATTAAAGGGCTGAGTAAGGATAGAGTTCACCAAGAAAAAACAGTGACCCATTAGAGGCTTTGCTTTCTTATCATATGTTTATACCTTAGAAACTGATGGATTCTGAGAAGTGTGGAAGCATCATTTTATGTATATTTTGGGAGTACAGCCCTTGTGAATTGATTAGTGTGCAATAAGAAATTTACATTTGCCTTCCTATTAACTAACAAAGGTGTTTGTTTGGAAATTTGTTTTCTAGGAAATTCTTTTGTGTTTCAGTGTCTTATAATTCCTCATTAATTGTAATTTTTATCCTTGTTTGCTTTTTTTCTGAGCACAGAGCTGCAGCTGGTCTTCAAAGGTACGTGGCAGTTTGTCCAGCAGAAACACGGGACTTTCACATGTTTAGAAGATTTTTTAGTAGCTCTTAGTCAATGTGCAAAACTGATCCTTCATGAAAGAGTCACTTAAGTTGAAGAGCAGAACCTTGTATCTTGTGAATGCTAGTAACTCTTTGGTTTGGGGGAAAATAATGCAATGGTTCAGCAATTGAACTGGGCAGAAGGAGGGAAATGGGTTATGACAATTGGTTATGACAGAAGCAGCATTCATTTGTGCTTCTCTAAACCACAGCTTGGAACTAGACTGTTAGGCTGTGTGTAAGCCTGGACTGGATTTGACACCAACTCTGAGAAGTACAGGGTTTGTTGTGTACTAAACCCTTGGAAGTCATGCAATTCAAATGACATGGCTACCTTGAGCAGGGCACAGAAATGGCAGTCAAAACATTTATGTGGAAGGACACAAAGGCATGTTGGGAACCTCTACTGTTGTTAAATAACATCTATTTTCTGGAAACAAAACAGCACTCCAGAGTATTGCCATGGGAAATACTAAAAAACTCATGGCATAGAGAGATGGGATTTCTTATTCTCTGTAGTGGTTGTTGGCATAGTTGGAAAAAAAGTATCAATTATTTGCTATCAGCTGGACAGATTTGTTTGGTTTAGTAATATTCCTTCTTTCATAGTCTGTGGTTTGCTAGGCCCCCGAATGTCCATGTTTTTGTTAAGTAGCTGCAGAACTTCTTTCATCTTTTATTTCAGCAATTACTTTGAGTACTGACAGTGAATTCATAACTGGTTTCTGTGGTGAAAATGTGGTTCCTAAATAATAGATCTAACTTAAAAAGAGCAGGTGTGATTTCCACGGACAAACATTAATAACTTAATGAACTAACAAATCCCTGGGGTTCCAGGGACATTTCAAAATGTGAAGTATTTGATTCACAAGTAAAGGAGAAGTATCTTCTTGTTTGTGGATCTATTTATTCTCTTGTCTGAATCCTTCCCAGATTTTTGTTTGAGTTTTATCTTTGCAGTCCCAAATTAGGTAGTTTCTATTTTTTTAATATTTAATAATTCTAGCTGAAGAATATACAGTAATTCTAGTGACTTCATAAAAAGATTTACTTGTGCATTCCCAAGTGTGGTCTTCTTGAGCTGAAATATTTCAGTTATTTGCAAAGCAATTGTTTTCTGATGTTGCAATATAAAAATAATTGGAATTCTTTTTACTTGAGTTTTAAGAGTAAATGGTATTTTTTTCTTGTTTAAAATCTTTCAGGTGATTTTCTACAAAGACAGGCCAAAACTAATAGAATTTTAGGCAAGAAATTTCCTCTTACTTCTTGCCTTTGTTCAAAGGCCAAGAACTAGAGAGAGAGACTATTTTTGTCATAAGTGAATGTTTGTATCAGTTTTGAACAACATGCAAAGAAGTGTTTTCAAATGGTATTTTGTGGAACAGCATGTCCCATGTACTTACTAAATGAAACCTTTAGTTACAAAGTTTTCAACCTTGGCATAGAAAGTATTTATCTTCTGTTAGCCTTTTTCTGGTTTTGTTTTTGTTGGGTTTCTCTCTGTAGTCTTCTCCTTGTTTCCAGGGGAAGCAAGGGAAGCAATGGGGTTCTTATCCAATGGACTTATCTGGGCTACTTCTGTTCAGTCTAATGAAAGATGGCCAGCCTAAAAGGCCCTGCCTAAGCATAATAACCCATGAAATAAAAACTGCCCTGTGGAGGTGCACACGTATTTTGCTCAAACTTTGATATAGAACTTTAATATTTGCATTTCCCAGGTTTTGTGCATGTGTGTGCTTAAACTCATAATGCTAACCTTGTATTTTGGTAAGATTATTTTTCATTTTTTAATCATTTTATTCTTCCTTTTTTCCCTCCAGTATTAAAATCTAATTTTTGTGTGTGAAGCTGGTGTGTAAAGTATGATTAAGTTAAATGGATTTATCCCTTTTAATAATGTAAAACTTAGTTTCAGGCAAACCAAATCATCAGCATAGCTTTAAAAAGATACTGTGAACCTTGGGTTCTGTCTTTTTTTTTTTAAGTTCCTATGTACTGTAACATTACCTGCTTTAAGTAATTATCATACATTATACTGGTTGCCACTAGTGACTGCTATAATTAAGGCTGTGAATCCGTTTCCATTATAATCCCTTGTTTTCACACAATCATAACTTGTCAAAACACTAACCTTTAGGACCAAAGTTTTCCACAGTTGTTTTACTTAGAGAGACATTAAGGAGGAGGGAGCAGGAAAAGGAGTTTGAGCTATCCTTAGAGTAAATCCTTGTCCAGTCATTGTGCATTATAGGATCAAACTGCATAGCAAGTTGGATAGTTATCATTTCCAGGGACAAAAAAAAAGTTGAAAGATCAAGGACTTGAGTTCTGGTTGCACTTGTAATTTTGACTAGTCTCATTGCCATTTTATTTAGCAGAATCTCTACATAATGCTGCAGGCAGAATTAGTCTTCCTTTATTAGCACCTAGATCCCATAAAAACCATAGACTATGTCCATTTGCTGATAATCACGTGGCAATTAGGTCACAGAAGTCGAGATACAGTGGTCATTTGTGGGTTCATGACTCCAGTTGTGAATCCCAGTCCTGAATTTGATGTTGATTTTTGAGGGTAAAAGCTTCCCTAAATGTGAAGTGGGGAGGCAGTATAAGAAAATATTTACTGTCATTATTTTCCTAGTAGTAACTCCTAAATGTCAGTAACTACTGTACTGCTCTGTCCTAGGTAGAAAGTAGCAGGTTCTGGTATTATGGCAGATAACCCTCCATGTAAACTTTTTTTAGTGACTGCTGTACAGAGCTTGTTTAAGTTTGCATTTATGGAATTTTTGGGATGACTTGACAATTTATTTTATCATATAAAGAGATTATGTTTTAGGGTGAGTTATAAGGGAGTGCTTGGGTAGGCAGAGTTGAAGGATAAGCTTTCAACCCTAACATTCATTTCCTGTTCTTGTTTTATCATTCCTAACATTACATTTACTGCTGTTTCTTTGCATAGAATTCATTTTAAATATAGTGATTGGTTCTTCCCCTCAGCCCTCCAGGAGAATATTTTAATTAGTTTCTTGAGATATATGACAATAAACTGAGTTTACTGAACAGAACTTCCAATTCCTGTTACATTCAGAAATTGCTCCTCCACTACTGTCTGCAAACTGTTGCTACTGCAAGCATCTTTCTTTATAAGATGTTGTGAAATACTACAAAGTTACAATTTATAGACAAAATAAAACATAACATAGAAAAATGCATAAGCCTTTAAAAAGATCAGGGTTTGGGAGACCTTATCTGCAGAGGTCCTGTGAGTCAGCGAGACGTCTTGCAGATGGGAAGGTTTCCACATCTGGATTCCTTTTACAATTGAGGTCTTTGATCTGAAAATGCTACAACTCTCCTATGCCCTGTGATTTGTCTGGCAAGATGAGTTATTTACAAGTGCAATTGCTCTTCTGACAAGTCAGTTTTGAGTGTGTAAATTCTGAGGTCCTGATCTGTAATCCACAAGGACTGCTGGTAGTCCTTTTATTGGTTTCAGAGGGCTTTGATTCAGATATTTGGACTTTGAAGCGCCCCATGTGGATTAGGTAAAGAAAGGCTTTTTTTCAGATGATTATAATTTAAAGATTCAGGATACTGTCTCTGAAATAATTTGTCAGTGTTTCAAAGGCTTGTGAATTTAAATAAGTTTCTGATCTTTGTGTCTTTTCTTTTATTTCTCCAGTGGCAGATGAAAGCAAAGTTGGTTTGTTGGCCGGACACAAATCGGGTAAGCTGTCCTATTTTGGAGAAAAAGTCAGCAACTTGAAAGTAGTATGGGCAGAAAATGAAGACAGCTTCCACAAACTGGGGTGACAAAGACGCTTGGAAATTGAGGCATTACTTTGTAAGCACTGACTCCAAGCTGAACAGTGATGAATTGGGGGCTGCTCTTAGCCAGGCAGTGTATGTAGGCAAGTCATTCTCAGGAAGAGCTGTAACTTTAGTTTTCAGTACAGGTGTTGTAAATTGAAGAAAATGCACTTTCAAATAAGTAGAAGTGCAGTCTTATGGAGTGTAGAGACTTAAACAATATACACTTGGAGAAATACAAGTATTTCTTTGCTTTTTCTTATTGCTCAGAGTTACACTTCCATTACCAGGAATACTGAAGACAAAGCTAAAAAATTACAGAGTAAAAAATAAAAATGTTACAGCTTTTCCTTTTTTTGTGCTTGTGCAGGAGAAATAATTAGTTTTTTCTTAAACTTTTCAGGCAATAATAACAAACATTAATCCATAGTGCTGCAATTACTCTACCTGCTTACTAAATAAGTTCTACCAACCATGCCAGGGCGTTGTACAACTTGCAGCTGTTGTATTAAAAAACCTTCCAAGGCATTGTCACGTAAGATTGTAATTTTTCATGAGCTGTGGGTAAGCTGACATGAGAAAGCTTAAACTTCCTAGAAAACTTCAGTTATTCAGCAGTGTCTTGTGATGTTAGAAAATCCTGAAGTTTCAGACTGCTCCTTTGTAGCACCTTGTTCACTGCCCTTTCCCACTCCATGGAGAGGTCTAAGAAGCTGAATTCATGCAAAAGGAGGTCAGCTATGAGATTGCTGATTGTTTATGGAATCCTTTCTCTGTACAGCTGGGTGTCCTTCTTTAGTTCTCTGGTGTGGATTTTCCTTATCTGAAAACCTTTTCCTGAACTTAGTAGACAAATTCTTTTTAAATTTTTTTGGCATCTTTCCTAAGCCTGTGAAGTTCTTGGATTCTCTTTCTGAATCGGGGAATAGTTCATATGTCTTGTAATATTACCACTCCTGGGAAGAAAAAAATTCTTTCAACTTTCTCTTTTGGGAATGTGAAAGCTTCAAAGAAATGATCTTCTCAGCTTGAAGAAGCTGAGGGTGTTGCCCTTGGGCTTTTCCCTGTTCAGAAAAATTACTACAAACATTGCAATGTCATGCAGTTTACCAGTGATCAATGGAATTCACTGCTATCGAAGAATATCGAGGGGTAAGATTAGAACTCTTTGGCAGTCAATTGTTTTAGCTACATTAAGCTTTATAATATCATTCTTAGTAGCATTTGATCTTTCTTCTGCGCACTTCTGCAGATTCTTGAAAACTGACTTTGAAAAGTTTTCTGTTTGAAGACACCTACAAATTTTATATGAACATGTGGACCTATGTTTATTGAACTTTGACTTGTTTGCTTTACTTACTCCTCCCAGATCTCTTACATATAACTAAGATCTTTCTTCATAAACTAGAATCCATGGCCAACAAATCACCCAAGGAATAGATGCAAAGATTCCTCTAGTTGTTTCTTTTTTTCCCCCTGTAAGAATAAAAGAATTTAGCTAACTTCTGAGACAGTTGGTGTTTAAATTATTTTTGTTGGTCCTATCCTCTTTAAATACTGTTCAAATACCATTGAAAAACATTTTTCCTGCTCTGTGTTCCATTTCCTAATGCTTCATAAATGGAAATCAAGCTGCAATTTTGGTATCCACATTTTTCCATTCAAAGATTTAATTAAAAGGTCTACTCAAGAACATAGTGTTCTTTTTCTCTGGCCCCTTTTTACTCTATGCTTTCTGGAAATATGTGTCTTGTGTGCAATTGACTGGCGTTTAGTCCCACCACAAAACTTCTGTTTCCACATCATTCATTGTGCTGCCTTCCTGTAGGTACCTTAGGAATGTTCAAGGGAGACATTGCAGCTTCTTGTGCTGCAAGCAAACCACAGCTGTAGTTTTCCCATTACAGAATGGAGAGTTTCTATCCTATTCTAGACTTCAGTAAACTAAACATACTTTTCTACAGAATTAATTATCACCTACTAACAATCAGTGCAATTATCCTATCTCTCCTTCAACATGACTTGTTCTCTAAAATGCACAGCTGAGTAATTCTCTCTAGGGAAACATCCTTTCTATTTCTTCTGGGGCAGTGGCTCTTCAAGCATTTAGTCTCAGCTTTTGGAACAGCTACTTTCTCCCTCACATATCACATGTTATTGAGCAGCAGCAGCAGTTAGAGGTGTGCATTAATTTCAAAAAGGGTTATCACAATTCTGTGTAAGACTGAGGCACTAGAAGGATCTAGCCCCATCTGACATTTTGCATATTGCACCCACAAGCAGTAGTTCCTTTCCCCCCACCCTCCTTAAAGAGTAGATTTGATTTTTAGAAGTATGTCTGGACATATCCTGAGCTTGTAAGCATGTTCTGTGGAAAGGTGGCTGGAGCTTTGTTCCAAATGCATATATGACCCTTACAGAAATCTGTTTGGGGTTTCTGGTTCTCATACCTGGCCTGTATTTCATCCTACTGGATGGAAGACTCCTGCAGTGCTTACAGGTGTTCTTAGTATTGAAAATACTTAAAGAATACTATTGAAAATGTTTTCCAAATGCCATCAGCAAAAGCCCTGGAGTGGTGTATTGATGCAGCTTCCTTTTCCCTTTCTGGAAATAAAACAGATTTCAGAGTGTGTGAGTGTGTGTGTAAGACTTCTCTGAATCCTCTAAGAAAGAGTTTGTCCTCTGTAACCTTCCTGTGTGCTCAGCAATGGTGTGCCAATACCAATGATGAGAATGAGAAGCAGACAAGTGGTGCCTCTGTTGTAAAGCAGAGAAGATCCTTGAAAATTCACAAAGATGAAAAATCAGCAGCTTTAGCTTATTTTTTCATAAAACTCCTAGCTTTTTGTAAAAGCAGTTCTAGGACAGTTAAGAGAATATCCTTTATAATAAAGGGCAAGAATTGCATATCAAATATAACCTGATTTATATCAAATAATGAAATTGAGTACTGATATTTTGCAGCTATTTAAATGTTTTTCTAAAATTCTTTTTGTGCTGTGATTTACTGCTTAGAACACTTTAGTATGTATTGACTGTCTGCTGAGGTCTCTGCTGACACAGCTCTTTCAGATGATGCAGTGCTGGAGAAAAGCTGATGAGTCTTTCTTTATGAGCTCTGACATATTAATTAGCAAAATGGTCAAAAAAGCTTTCCTATTTTTATTTTAATGTCACTAGACCATGCTTTTGGCTGGGGCTGTGTTTCAAGACAATCTTGAAACAAGATGAGTAAGATCTTATTTTCTTGCTGGCTGCTATGTGAGGAACATGTGACTGGGCTATGGCTTGGTACCAGCAAGGCTGAGTGATAGGGGGTAGTTCTGCTACCCAGCTGAGTTTGGGTTAATGCAGTGTGGTGAAACCATAACATATGGCAAGAGATAGGGTTAGGACTTGGGTAGGAGAAGCCCCTTTGGGATAGTTGGAAGGATGCTTCTGGTCAAGCTCTGCCCCTTACTGGTAATTTTGCTGCCAGTGTAGTTCCCACATGGCTGTTCAGCCTGTAGTAGGGTTGGTGTTCTGGGAAGGAAGGCCTGGAGAGGCAGCTGGGAAGCCAAATCCTGCTAGGCCCCAGGGCAGCTGTCCTGGGGCCTGAGTGCCATCACAGCTGGACTGGGTGTCTGAGTTGTGGTTAAACTGCAATTCACATGGAAAGTGGAGATAACTTGGAATAATTTAGGTTAAAGGTCTTGGTGTATCTCTGCATCCTTTAATGCCAGGATGTATTCTGCATTAAGGACATTTTACTGAGGTTTGGTTAAAGCTAAGTGTGAGCTATTGGAGCACCAGAAAAATCCAGTGGTTTATGCATAGTTTTGTAGCACAAGAGGCTTCCTTTTAATCAAGGAATCTGGTGGGGGATAATAGTGGATTTGGGAAAGACTACAGAAAGCTTAGTGCAGGCTGCTGGGCTTGCTTGAGGCTGGTGCCATTGTAATAAGTTTCATTTGCAGGTAACACAATTATATTGGAGTGGATAGGGAAGTGCTGTTCTCCTCTCCTTACGCCAGACTTTATAATTTTATTAAATAAACCTTCTTGCTGCTGTAGATGCCATTAAAGCTCAGCTTTTTAAGGGGAGCATTGGGTTTAGTACTGAGTTCATAAGGATTTATGTAGTGACTTGGTCCACAGTAGAAAAGACTCATGTAAATGGCTGAGCTGCCTGACATATGCAATGAAGTGCCTGTCCAAACAAGGGCCTGGCTACTAACTGAAAGTGTGGATCATATGGAATCTGACCCTTCCCTTTGCATTTCTGAGAGGAGAAAAGGTTGATTTTAGTTCATTTTACTTCTCTTTGAGAATAAGAATGTAATACTTGGCTGCTTCAATCATTCTTGCAAGTGCAAAGAGGACTTGTCTACTCCACAGTCTGCAGTATAGCTCAGCAATAACAGTGTAGCCTGACCTGTGTGCCTTGGCTTGGATGCAGGATATAAGCAAACTGTGGTGTCACTGGAAGCTGTGCAATGTGATATTTTTCCCCTTCATTCAGCCATGTGATGCTTGGTGCCATTTCAATGTGACTGGTACAAAAACAAACACAAGTACCTTTCTACAATGCTTCAGTTCACTCTATTACCCACACCTCATGCCTCTGTAAGCTTTGAATCCTTAAGCTCTGGGTTATGTTTGATGGTTTGTTGTGGGGAATATTTTTGCAAGATTTTTCACTCTTTCCCTGTTGCATTCAGTTGGGCATCTCTCCTGAATGATTACATTCTTGTGGTAGTGTTGTTGTTCATGTTATTATCAACATTATCATCATCATCATCATCAACTTTGATTATGATTCTCCAAGCCAAGTGTTGCTTTGAACTTACAGTTCCAAATAAATTCTCATCTGAGAATACCTATCAGTTCATGCAGATGAAAAGCGAAAAATAAGGTTCTTTTTTTCCTGCAGGTCACTTGTGGAGTGAATGTGTTCTCCTTTATGTCTGGCAAAGTATAAAGTCAAAGATATTACATGGAGTGTATTATATTTTTGGGGTTTAAAACAATTTCTACTCCAAAAATTAAAACACTCAGCTTTCATTGAATCCCTTGCTGCTGTTGTTTTTTTCTTTTCTTCAAGCACAACTTGAAGGATACATTAGGAGGATACATTAACTTAATACCCAATGAAAATATGACTTTGCTACCCTTTTAAAATGAACCTTATTTTTTAACATGTATAATAGTGTTATATATTATTTTATATGTTGTTGTAGCTGTTGTCATTGGTTAGAGCTGGGAGGGAGTGGGGAGGCTTGATTAACATTGCTAGTTTCACTAAAATTGTATTTGTGCATGAGAAGTTTGCTTTGTGACTGACTCAGGAAAAGGAAGACTGGACACTTAGAGTTCTGTGATTCACATCCTTATTCTAAATTAACAGAACTTACTGTATTGTTGAATTTTAGTGAAAAGCAGTCTGTAAGTCAAAATCTCTTCTGAATGTCAGGCTAGGGATCTTTACAGTCCCCCATGCCTGCCAGGTCTATGTGGCTGATTAACAGCTCTCAGATAACATGGTTAGATGGTTCTCCTCTGTGCAAGGAAACAACCACTCAGTTTTACTCTTGAAAAGAATAAATTTATACTCCCAGTAACTCAACAGCTGTAACTATTTCTTTGACAGCTTTCTTTCCTTTTTTTTTTTTTGTTTTTTTTTTAAGACTTTATTAGCTGTGTGATGATGATTTGTTGTGACCCCTTTTTTGTTAGGTCTTGAGAAAGTCATCTGTAGATAAAAATCCCTCACTTGAGGGTGATGTTTGATGTTATGATGTTGATCTAAAAGCTTGCTGCTGCTGAATAAAGCAGTCTAGGGCACCATGCCTCCTATCTGCAGCTGCGTGGTTTCTGTTATTCCATTCTTTATTCCAGTCCCACAGCTTAGCTGGTGAGATGGTTAAGAGAACTAGACCAGCCCAAAATTCAAACAAGAAGGACAAAAATGAATAGTGCTGAGATTATCTCCTTGAATCACCCATTTGAGAGACAAGCTTACATGCCATTAGAAGGGAAACTCAGCAAGTGGATGGATGGGAGAACTGTGAGGCAGCTGTCCACTAAATCACCATATCTACCATGTCAAATGATGCCCTTATTGAATTTGAATGCCAAACTTGCATTAATTTTTTTTTTTTTTTAATTTTTTAACACTGTTTTACTTGCCATGAGTAAAACCACTTTCTCAGTGGCAGGACCAGGGAATAAAAAGTGGCAGTAAACCTCTGCAAACTGAACAAGAGCATCCCTGCTGTCTCATCCTTAGAATGTAAGAATCTTTTCTAAATTCAGTTGTTCACTTTGATTTTATGAATGCTTTGTGTTCTGTGACTCTTAGTGTGCTTTGTATTAAGATATGACAGAGCAATGCCCGTTGATCTCTCTTTGAATTACAGTTATTAAAGTGAATAGATCTGATCTGCTGAGAGCAATAACAAGCTTGCAGGAGAAACCTGTTTTCCCTCCATGTTCTTGTGTGGGATTTAGGACCTAGAGCCAAAGTGAATTTAAACCAACAGCAGTGCAGATGCAAATCCAAGGGTCTCTAATTGAGTTTTTTCAAAATAGCATATTGACTGTTGGATATTTTCCTGTTATCCCACAATAGCCTTGTATTTATAAAGGCCAAGCTATGTGTTTCTGCCCCCCTTCTCTCTATGCCAGCAGTATTATTCCTCTAATTCCATGATGAGCTGTTGTGGAAAGCTAACCTAGCAGAAAAATAATTCTACAAAAAAGAATGGTATTCTTCTGGTTCAGTCAAGGGAGCAAGAAAAAAAGTTCAGGAGAAGAGAAGAATGATTTTGTAACTGATACTTTGATCCTGGGATCAGCCTAAGCTGAAGAAGTTGACTGGGGTGGAGGGGGTAGGCAGACACATCTGAGGGAGAAAGTGTGGATGAAAGAAGATTTGTAGATCTTCAGAGATGTCTTTGTGCTGAAAGAAAGAAAGTGGGGGAGCAAGTTTGAGTCTCTTTTATTGTCCTGAGGACTAAACTGAAAGTGTGTTTCTGAGAGGTTTGCTTAATGGCCAGTGCAAGTTGTTATTGTGTATTTTTGACTGGGGGATGTTACTTGCTCTTACTGTACTGTGACTGTCTCTTAGTTTTGTTTGGGCTGCTGTGCTCTGGGTCTGGCCCTGTCCTAAGGAGTGAGAGAAGATTGAGCAGTCCTTGAAAGCAGCTGGGTCTGACAAGCAGGGAGAAGCTTTTGTAAGGGCCAGATGGAGTGAACAGGCAGCTTGGACAGAAAGAAGAGTTTTCCTTAAGAACCACAGGGAGTAGGTTCCCTACCCTAGGTGGGGTTTCTTTCAGTCCAGCTGCTCACAGAAAGCTGCTGAACCAGAGAACCAATGGCACTGTAAAAGCCTAAGTTAAGCAGAAGCATTTATTTCACTCTGTCTCACCCAGAAAATGATAATTTTCTGTACTATGAAAGGGTAGTAAACCAACCCCTGGCTTCAACAGCAAAGCCCTTTTTGTATTCTTACTTAAAGAGCAAAAGTGCATGTACCTCTACTGAGAAGGTCTTAAAGAACTTGGACTTCTCTGTGAAGGAAGCTTGTGCCCTGAATGGGGACCAAAGTAAGATATTTCCATTTGACAAGCATGAAATAAAACTTAAACGTTCCTGCAGGTAGAAACTTTAGAGAGTACTCCTGTGAATGCCTAGCTATGGAAGTGCCTGCTAAAGCTGTGACATGAGTTGATTTTAGAGCAAGATGCTGAAGAGGGATTCTGTGTGTGAGCAATGCCTCATTTTTAAATGTGAGTAAACTTCAAGTGCATAACAGAAAGGACAGCCCTTTCCCAGAGGAGAAGGCCTGATCTGGCAGATATCCAAACTACAGTGTTCTAAAACAAACAATAGTGGTGAAAGATTTGCTTCTTTTTGATCACATCTCAATAATATGGGAATTATGAACTACTTAGTATGAATCGTTGGCATCCAGGGGTTGCAACAGCCTTTTTTCCTTGGGGAATATTCTTTCCTCTAGGAGCAGAGAAAAGGGATAGAAACTTTGTTTAGTGTGACTTGGGAAATTTCAAGCTCAGCAGTTCCTCAGTTTCCTCAGTGTACAGCTCCATTATGATACAGAAGTGGGAAAAGTGATTAGGAAGAAAAATCAGACACACAGGGGTTTTTTTCCAGCCATGAATTAATACTAATTCTACTTTTTTACTTTTTTTTTTCTCCTCTTTCATTTCCTGAAGGGATTCTGGTCATACTGTTGTGTTAACTGAGGCTTGGAGGTGGGTTCTGATGTTCACATCCCATAGTTGCCACTTCTCCCCTAGGTCAGTGTTGCTGAATATTGTTCTGTGCAGAATTCAGTGAAGCAGGTCAAGAGAGCATTAAAATACCCAGAAATGAAATCAAGTGTAGACTTGTAAGAGTTGTGATGAATGCATCCACTCAGCATAAGGCCTGATGGTATTTGAAGTAGGTGGTCATGTGTCTGTGGTAAATCCATTGTGTGCCAGCCTGCAGTGGGCTGGAGGAGTAATGTGCCTGCAGAGCTCTGTCTGTTGAGCACTGAAATTGCCTCTCTAGGAATGTGGTGCTGGCAGGAGTTACCAGCTGTGGGCTGTTTGGGGCTTGCATTCTCTTCCTGAGACCTGGCAACATTTTCCACTGTGACTGTCTGTGCTGAGCCTGCCACATTTCTTGTCTTTGCTGGAAGTTTCTGCTGTGAGTTGGAGCTTCCTGCTGCCTTGTGTTCCAGGTTGTTTCTGACTCATATGAGCGTAGGAGAGCTTGTAAATATGGTGGATATATCTAGAGGAGGAGTGCAGAAATAAAGCTGTCTCTGAAAGAAAAAGCAGTGGAACTGTGTCAGTGCAGAATTTCACACAGGGTCATAGGTCTGCAGTTCTCCAGATGTGGTCATTAGGACAGCTTGGTATCTCAGAATCCTGGAATATCCCATGCAGAAAGAATTGTTACTAAATTTTAAGTGACTGGAGATGGCAAAACCCCAAGAAAACAGGCACTAGGCCTAAGCAAAGGTTAAGCAGTAGTATATTTGAAATTTGAAGAATGTAAATAAATCAGTGCTTTTTATTAAAACTGTGAAGATTCAAAGGAAGGCACAGCAGCCAGCAAGGCAAGTTTAACATTTAAAATCAGAGGGGCCTCTTTCTGTATGTTGCTCTTTAAAGCAGAGAGCTTCTCTGGTGATGGTGCCTGAACAGATGGCTCATGAAAGTGCCTACATGACTGATAGTAAGCTGATTTCCATCATGGAGCTCCTTCCATGGCCCTAAGAAGAAAGCTGAGAACAACAAGTGATTCCATTGTGTCTCCTGCCTTTTTAGGGCTCTGTAAGGCTCTTCAGTCATCAGTCCTTTAGCTGTTGACAGCCAGGCTGCATCCTTTTCAGAAAGCAAAACAAATTCCTTCAGTCTGTGTAATTGAGGAGAAAGTGATGCTGTGATTCTAACGCCCCTGCATAATATTTACCACCCTCTGCAGTTAGAACTGGAGCCACAGCATTCCTGTCAGTCTTTTCTCTGACTATTGGGTTCATATTCCTTTAAGGATTACCTATGCTTTTTTCAAGATTTGTGGTGAATGATCTGCAGATATTCAGGAAAGACCTTCAGAGTATGAGGTGCTGAAAGCTGGCTGTGATCAGTGCTGGCAGCTCCTGTGATTCTTTCAGTTGCTTCTTGTGACCAGAGAGACCAGCAGCCACTGCTGAATGCCTCATTTTATTAATCCTTTCCCTCCAGGAGCTGCTTTTTTACTGTGCATGATATTCAGTGCTGGCAGTGGGTATCCTGAAGTCACTGGTGCCAAGGAGTTAATGAATTTGGAAAACTTCCCAGATAATACATCTGGCCCTCTAACTTATATTTTGGAGCATGAAGTATGAGATGTAGAAAGAAGAGCACTGAGCTAAATGAGCTCCTGGCTGAAGAGAGGAAGGGTGCACTTCTCTTTTTTTAAATTAGTTGACCAAAAGTTTAGCATTATGTAGTCCCAAAGAAGGTTTAACTGTTGTGGGGTTTTTTTAGGATTTTGGTTTTGAGGTTAGTTTGCTTATTTAAGTTTTTAAAAAATTTTGTTATACTGTGTATTTGCCAGTTGCATTATCTTCTGAGGCTTGAGTATAGATAGGGGAGCATGTTAAATTCTCCACTTTGAATGATTCTTTGCCTTCATTTTTTATTTTGAAATCCCATCATGTTGCCATGTCAATGAAAAGGATTTTGAAGGTAATTGATATTTCTAGTCTAGCTCACTTCTAGAATAGTATCTTGTACAATGTTTGCCTCCTATAACATTTGAAATAAGCCTTTATTATATAAAATGGGTTGCTGGTGCTATTTATTAGTACACATTTTTGTGTAATAAAAGATGTGCAGTGCAATATGGTTCAGAAATTAACTTTGAAGAAAAGAATTACATTGCTATTTGTATATCTCATAAAATAGCATTATTTTTAGTGGGTCTTTCAATACAGCAGTGCTGCTTAGCACTTACCTACAGAGCACTCCAGAAGGACCAAGAATATCATCCCTAATTAAGTGTCTGATAAGCCTAAGAGCAGAGCAGGAGAGTTTTTCTGTACATAGCAGTGACAAATGGAAAGCATATTGGAGAAGAGTAGAAGGCACTTCCTTGAGATTCCATTGACTGTCAGCAGGTATTTTCCCTTTGCCTCAGGCAATGGCACCAGACTGCCCTTTCAAAACCTACCTATTTTTCTGCCTGATGTTTACCTAGATGAAATTTTTCATTTGCTTTTTTTTAGTCTTGCACAGGTGGTGGAGTTTCTCATGGTTCTCATTTGGCCTACAGGTAATAAGCTTAATGATTGGTACCTTAACTCTGTGAATGACAGAAGAACCCTGTTGACATGAGATTAAACTTATTTATGTTTGCTTGGGATTTTTAAAAGAAATTAAAATGCCTGTTCCTTCCTTCCATACCTCCCTCCCCCAGGGAGTGTGACATCTATGCTGATCTGTATCTGATTCCTGCCCTTTTTGATTATTCACCTTCAGTTGTGAATCCTTCCCCCATCTTTGACTCGGTTCTCTTATCTAAAAGCAACTTTTTTGGACTGAATATCTGTGAGGAGAGCACATCTGTGACCTGCAAGGTTCACCTGCTGGTTCTGAAGGGTGGGGGAGGGTGCAGGGCATAGTCCCAGGAACTGCAGCTGCAGAGCATTTCTCAGTAGACCTTCTGTTCCAGAGTTGCTCAGTTCACAGACTGAAGGGGATAGGAAAGAACCATTCATCCAGTGAGAGCAGTGGGCTCAGGGCAAAGCAGAGAACTCCATGGAGAGAGTCAGACTCTAGTTCTACAGTTTGCCCAGTTTTGAAATGCTGGTTTCCTTAGAGCCATAGGAGCAGCAAGACCCTGACTCTGCTGCACTGGCAGCTTAAATAGGGACTGTGGCCCTTGCAGTGCTGGGGTCAGGGCCTGGCAAACAGAGGAACAGAACTAGTGCTTAGTGCTAGAGGTCTGCATCCATTACTGAAGGGTGATTGCACACACACAGATTGCAAATAAAAACCTCTATTACCTTGCTATGGCAGTTTTCAAGTGTTTCTACGTGGAAGGACCAGACCAGAGAAGCTGGCATTGATTTGTTTGGTTCTTTCATGTAATTACAATTTTTGTTGCTATCTGCAGTTGGCATAAATTCCTGTGTTCTAAAAGGAGTTGTATTTTTGGTTGCCAGTTGTAATGCTGCTGTTGACAAACAGAGATGTTATAAAAGAGAAATTCAATATAGTGTAGTTAATCAGATGCCTTCTTTTTTTTATTGCTTTATAATCTTCTCAGATGCCTAATTCTGAAAGCAAAATGACAAAATTGTTTGATTGAAGCTTCTGGAGTTTAATTCCTTTTTAAAAAATAGCACAGTAGTTTAATTTTAAAGGTACCCAAAAAAATGAGCATTACATGAAGGACTAAATTTTGCCAGCAGTTGCATGGAATAACTCACTGCTTATGACTAATATGTCCATCACAAACTAGCTGCAAAGAATAATTTTCAGTCTGAATTAAGACTGAAAGAGCAAACACATTAAAGAAAAAACATACAGGAGAAAACAATTTATTGCAGTCATTCTTTTTCTGCCATTCTGTAGAAAATATGGAGAATTCATTAAATCTCAGAAAAAAGCCCTTTGCTCTCCTTTGCTCAGGTTTGGTTTTCTATTCTCTTTTTGTGTAGAGAGTATGGGTGTAATATGCAGTAGTCGCTGTGTTATCACCTGTTAAGTGTCATGCGTGACACATCCCATTACAGATTCTGTGAAACTGGAACCGTTTGAAGTAAAACTTTCCATTCAAGTGTCAATTGAAGCGTGGGCTTTATTTGCTTTTTCTTTGACAGAGATTGTTCTTTTACTGTCTCCTAAAATAACTCTGATATTTGTTTTTGTTTAGGAGAGGAGAAGGTAAGAATGTATAACTAGAGGCTGGGAAGATAGGAAGCTACAAGGGGAAGTGGAGGGGAGCTAGAAAAGGGTGCTGGGAATGGGGCAAAAAGGGAGATTGGCATGTCAGTAGGTGAGAAGATGCAGTGTGAGAAAGGGTGACATTACTGAGAGAGAGGGGGAGACAAGCTTGTGCTGATCTTGGACAGGGGGGAGGGAAAAGGTGGCAACCAGCTGTGCAGTACAGGAAACTGCTGTTTTAAGTACAAACAAAACCAGCCAAACTACAAAACTCCACAAAAACAAAACAACCAAAAAAAGAAGTGACAACCAACCCCACCTGTAGAAAAATTTATACAAAACCTCTGTTTATTAGAAGAATATGGGATTGAAGGCTTGGGAACCTGAATCTTCATCTTCCTGTTTCAGATGCTTGTCACTGCGACACAGGTTGTGCATGCTTGTCTTAAAATGACATCATTAGTGTTTATTGCAAAACCCTTGCTACCAAGGCTTTGATAAAGAGGCATGAAGACTTTTTACTGCTGATGTCAAAAATCAAAGTCTGTGCTCAGTACAGATGGGGGAGGGGAATTGCTCTACATGTGGAAGAAAATACTAGACCTTTCCTGAAAGAAAGTGGAGTTTTGTAAATAACATTGTCGTGATATATTTGGGACATAAAATGAGATTCTATTAGAATGTGCACACAGAGGGAGAAATTGGACACCTCTGCTGTAGCATTTTTCAAGCCTAAGCGCTTTACTTTGCAATTTTAATAGTTCTCTTTTAAGGTCATTTTTTGTGTATAATTTTAATACAGAGTCTGTTGCTTTAACTACTTTCATTAAAATTTTATGAGCCTTTTCAGAAAATCAGATGGGAAAATGCAAATAAATTATGCATTTTATTTAGTATGTAGTAGATACAGTATTACTGTATGTGTAAACAAATAAAAATGTTTATTAATATAACAAACACTATGCTGAAAGATCCTGCTGTAGTCCATAAACCACACAGGCTATAAAGAATCACTCTGAGTTCAAATAGCTAGTGCTGGACCAAACCTCTGGATTGGAACAGTACAGAGTGATAGTATAAAAAGATTCATTATCTCAGCTGTTATAAATAAAGGGGGGGAGGGGTGTCATGAATTATGAGGCACAAGATTGAATCCGAAAACCTTAAAACATTCATTTTATGAGAGAAAGTACTTAATATTTTATAAAATCCCACGGAGTTCTCTGCTTGCTTAGTTTTGCTTTTTTTACCCTTCTTCCTCTCCTTTCAGAGCTCACCAGTAATCTTTTAAAATTCTGACCTGAGCACTCAGCACAGTGCTATGTGTCAGTGATTAGCTTGCCTGTCTTTTTACTGCTCCTTCACCCTGTGAGATGCCAGAGCAACAGAGAAAATATATGTAGTAGTGAATCTTATCAGTGGGGAGAGATGTGGGTATATGCTTGATTTCTTCAAGCCAAGTAATGTGTTCATTTAACTTTTGTTTTATGAGAAAACTTCCTAGCCCCACTTGTGCAGATCAACACAACCTTGTTTTCGTGGTGGTTTGGGGGGTATTTTAGGGGAGTTTGGGGAAATTCTGGCTGCCTTCTCTGTGTGTTATACTTCATGTCAACTCGAGACAGAGGAATCCTCTCACCTAGAGTAAAAAATGGTAAAATTATCAAAATGTAGAGCGAACTCTGCCCTTGTTTGTTTGAGCAGTTTCTCACCTCACAGGTAGCCCTGCTGATTTCAGTGTTCCTCAGACCTCAGTGACAACATCCATCTGCAACTATAACTCCTTTCAGACCTTATATAGCTGGGCATTAAAAGCTGCACCTCTATCTTTGATCTTGTTACAGCAAATGCTTTGTGATTCAAATTAAAAGAAGGAAAATTAGACATTTTAAGGAAGTTTTTATAGCTAAAGAAGCAGAAACAATAATTCTTCTCCAAATTTAATGATGAGTGACGTTTACAGCACATGAAGAGTTTTCACTTGCACTGTAATTTGCATTAGCAGAACAGAGTGCCTGTTTTAGCAGTGATTTTTAGAAAAGGGAAGCCAGGAATAACTCCTGTAGTAAATAGCAACTATTAACAATCAGAAGGCCAACAATACTAGAATGACTGATACTGAAATATACAAATATACTTTTGCAGTTAGAGCTTTCATGTGTTTGTAACCTTTAGTAAGGAGTTGTTCATAAACTTCAAACAGAATTTCTTAGTACCTTCATATAAATCAATTGCCCTGTAGTTTTCAGTTAAGCAATTTAATTGCTTAATCAGACTAAGAACCTAGTGATTAAAATTTAAGTTGTGTGGTATCAGGCAATATCAATATTAGTTCTTACTCAGGGTAGCTGGTTTAGATCAAACTGAATGAAATAGAGAGCATGTTTTCAATATGCTTTAGCATGCAGGAATGTCATCTAAGTCTTCTCTAGAGCTAAGAGTACAGACACTGAAGAGTGACATAGCAATAAGACTGAACAAAACACCAACCCCAATCAGTGAGCTTCTGCACTAGAATAGCTTTGAGGGTTGTTGGATTTTTAATTATCTATGATGAAAAAAATTAACCCTTCTGTGAAGAGCATCTATGCAAGAAGGGACCATTCTCTTAGAACTGATTTGAAATACAGAAATAGCAAGAACAGTTTAAGAGAATATAGTGAAATTCTGTGCAGAGATCTGTCACTCAAAGTGAGCCAGTATTGCAGGAATATGGGTAGTCTTGGTCAGAAATTACCAGAGGTACTAAATATTAATTCTCTTTTAAGTTGGTATAACACCTAGTGCAGTGGGATTTTGGCCCATGTGTGTTTTCATAATGGAGGCAAGGAGGAACTGAGAGAAACAGGAAGCAGCAGCAGCATTTTTGGTGATGGAGATGTTGTTCTGGACACCTTTCATCTGTAACACATCCCAGGAAGTTAACAGTCATATTGGATCAGACATAAAGTCTGCATGGCCTCTGTCCTCTGACAGTATCAAATGCTAATGCCTAATGAGAAATACAGAGATATGACAAGTCTGTCTTACTGTCCTCCAAGAGCTCTCCTTGCCTTCAGATATTCAGGGACTTAAAGGCAAGAATAGCTTCTTTTTAGCTGATAATCTTCAACAGATCTTGTTTCTCTTGAGTTTTCTTACTTCCCTTTTAGCATATGTAAACTCTTAGTATCCACAACAACAGAAAAAATTATTCACATAAGTGTTTATCAGGGTTGTTGCTGTGAAGAGAAATGATGACTGATTACCCATTTCTTTCTTTCACTCTTTCAGCAAGATCTGAACCCAAGTAGTCTCTTTCAGCTCCTTCCTGGGGGACTGCTTTTTCACAGGGGGGCCAATTAAGCATATGGTATAGCAGCCATTACATTTTTCATTCTAATAACATTAGCCTCAATGTCTCAAAATCTGATTTTAACTTATTGCTCTGAAGTAAATTCCATAGTATGTTTCCCTTTCCAATGTGAGGGTTGATAAACTGTGAAGCTGCAGAAGAAGAGGCTGTCAAACTGCTCTGATTAACCATGTGCTAATATGCATGAAGTTTTAAGAATTGTGTTAATACTTGAGTGATTGATTGCCATAAGTGTATACTCAGCCACAGTATGGCTTGTTCTGCATTATCTTTTTGAGGATATGGAATGGCATGCATTATACAGATTAACCAGTTTTCCCTCTGAGTGTGGAGAAAATACTTGTCCACAGTCAAAAAACTAAAGAAGGTGAAAATATTTGATGGAAAATAGGATACAGGGCAGAATGCAGACAGAAGTGTTCACTCTTGGTACACAAGAAAAAATTAGCATAATCATATGGATGTTCATAAATCCATCGGGCCAGATGGGATCCATCCCATCCCAGGGTGATGAGGGAGCTGCCAGATGAGCTTGAGAAGCTGCTCTCCATCCTTTACCAGCAGTCCTGGCTCACTGGGGAGGCTCCAGAGGACTGGAAGCTGGCCAGTGTGGCACCCATTCACAACTAGGGTGGGAAGGAGGATCCTGGTAACTGCAGGCCAGTTAGCCTGACCTCAGTACCCAGTAAGGTAAAGGAGCAGTTTATATGGAGTGTCATCACACAGCACTTACAGGAAGGCTATCAGACCCAGCCAGCACGGGTTTGGGAGGGGTAGGTCATGTTTGACCAACCTGATTTTCTTTTATGACCAGGTGACCCACCTGGTGGATATGGGAAAGGCATTGTGGGCATTGTCTATTTGGACTTCAGCAAGGCCTTTGATGCTGTCTCCCACAGCATTCTCATGGAAATGCTAGAGAAGTCTGGCAGAGCTGCTTAATATCTGTGACATTGTTCAAAATGTTTGTTCTTGATGTTTATGAAACTGGCATTTATTGTAGCTGGAGCAAAAGCTTATTATCTCAAGACTATAACTGATATTTGTTGTTTAGTTTTAAAAAGCTACTGGACTAATAACACAAGCAGCAGTTTCTAATTTTTAGATGGCCATAGATGAGTGGAGAAGTGATGTTTGCAAAGAATGAAGTTTTATAGGTTCATGTTGTATGACTCTATACAGCCAAATATATTTGCCTTCCTTTGTAAGTAAACTGTAGGCAATATCTGTGTTTTGGGGACAAAGGGATATCAATGTGCTATCCTTCAGTATTAAAAAAAGAAAATATAAAATTCAAAATGAGATTACTATAGAAAGGAAGATATTGTTGCAAATGATTCAGGGTATTAAATGGCAGTATGTCATCTGCAATATCATATTAGAATTGGAAAACCTTTTACTGGCTAAATCTCAAATTAGGCTAACAGGAAAAGGTTAATAAAAATTCCAGTTCTTTCTGTTTATTTGTGCTGTATATCTGACAGCATTTTCTTGAACACACATTTATGTCCTGGTTGGGTGATGATCATAAGTAACTCCTGCCTGGCACATTTATGTCACTGCTTTGACTCCATGAAAGGTGCTCTGCCTAGAGGTCAGGCCCTGCCAAAGTAAACTGTCAGGCTCAAAGAAAACCAAAGCTGTGATTAAGGATTTGAGGATTCCTGTTTCAGAAATTAGTGTTATCTAGCATATTTCGATGGATTCCATCAATCTTCATCAAAAGCCCAGTACAACATCAGCAAATGAAGAAACCATTACGTAATGTAAGAAAAAGAAGAAAAGCACATTGGTTGAAAAGCATGAGGGTTTTTTAAAAGATGTTAATATTTCTTGATTTTTTTAAATGCTGTAGAGCCAGAAAAAGAACACAGTAAAATTCTGCTGTGCTGTGGGTAAGTGTCTTCCAAATTACTTTAACTTTTGGGGTTTTTTGACTGGACTGTACTCACCAGATGGACATACAAGATAATAAATAACCCAGGGGAAATACTGCAACAAACTATTCTTGTGAACTACAGTTGGCAGAGATGCTTTTGCCTCAGAATGCACACATGATGATGTGTTTAAAGGATGAAGTAATGTTTCAAAATTGCTGGTAATCTCTGATGATGCATCTTTGTGCTCTTTATACTTCTAAAGCTATCAACTTCTTTCCAGACATTTGATTCCTTTAACTAAGTGAAAACAGGGCTTTCAAAGAGTGAACAGGTTCCTCTTGAAAGGCACATGAACACATTTGTTTCTTCTTACTCTTTTAGCCAGACCAGGGTGTAGCTGAGGATGGCTTTCTGGATTGTTAAAATAACAAAAAGCTTTTTTTAATCTCCAGTTCAGCCTGCAGTGGATTCAAAGTAGTGAACTTACTAACATCTGACACTCATGCTGTAACTTGGGTAAAATGAGTTATTGTTGCAGGCCTCTCTGTGGGCAGGGATGTAATGCCAAAATGTGGCTCTTGCAGAGTACAGTGATCAAAAGAGAGATGCAGGCTGGTACAAGATAGCAGATAAAAGTGGAAAAGTGTTCATTTACTCCAGCTGAGGATTTGGTCACCAGGCTTGAACCAGACTGAAAAGTAACCTGTCTGTCCTACTTCTGGAGTCCTTGAGCATAGTTAGGCCTTGGTCTTGGATTAAGGCTCTTGAAAATTGCAGTTTGTGTCAACTGTTCCCCATGAAGATTAGAGTTGAGTGTTAATTTAGGATATTTCAGTGTACTGATGCATTTTGTTTGGATTGCTGTCTATATGAAAAACCTGCCCGTTTCTGTAGAAAAGTTGCCTTTGTAATACCAGATTTTGAAATTTCATCCAAGGATCCAACCAGCAAGTAGCTGAAGGAGATGAGTTTGGGCACTGAGTTTTGCACCTGATCCATGGCACTGTAGCAGTTTTCTGACAGAGTTGATTAAGCATGTGATTATCCAAGGACTGGATTATCCTGATCTACTTGTAGCTAGACTCTGGTTTGTTCTTCAAGATTGTATGGGATCACTGAGCAGAATGATGTGTTTTCTGGTAATATTGAGTCCCAACCTAGAGGAGACTTTTATTTTTCTAAGATATGCTATGGGTTTGTCATATTAAAATGTCATTTGACTGTGCTTAACCAAGCTGTCCTGGTTGCAGTATCACTGTGGCTGCTGCTGACCATTCTGAAGACATTTGGAATTTTTGATCATAATTTAGGATAGGAAGTTGAGTAATTTCTCCAGAAATGTCTGCCTTGGTTGATAAGGGACATCACCAAGAAGAAGTGGAATCACCCTTTATTCTGTTTTGACATCATATTTCTGCAGTCTGGTGCCATGTTAGGTGTGTGCATGGCCCACATCTGGGTGCATTACACTTCACATGTACTCTCCATTTATTGAGCTACTGAAAGGGAACACAGGAATATCATTTGTACACAGGTGAGGCAAATGGGTAAGAAATTTGTATTGATTTGCTGTTTAAAATCATATTCTAAGTTGTTCCATGCAGCAATTCTATTGGATTTTTCTAATTTGCTGTTTAAACACATTGTACCAATGCAGAACTGAATATTGAAGAGATCCCAAATACATAACTTGGTAATTAATAGTGTTTTATCTTGAGAATACTGGAAATTGCTGCAAGAAAAACTAAACTTAAAGGTCTGGGGAGGTTCCCTTTTCCCTGGAGGATATTAAAGGATAGGTGTACATTTGTTAAACATCTAAAATTGTAACAGGTTTTCAAAAAACACAGATTTATGAAATGGTCTTTATCTAGGATATCTTTTATCCTTGTCAGTATTCTTTTTTAAATGCAACATTTCCATTAAAATGACACATCATGACATGCCTACCAAGGGAGCTGCAAACCTCTTACAGATGCTGAAACATCTATAAAGTGTGATGCAGTAAATTGTACAGACTAGGCCTTGAAGTTAACCAGTTATGGCTAAAGCAGTATTTTGTTGGGTTTGGGGGATTTTTTAAGCAAGGCTGGGAGTGTAATAGTGTAATCCAGTTGTGACTCATGTCTGTTAAAAGCTCAGAAGACAGCCAGATGTTACTGGGTGTAAGTCTGTGTCTGCACACTGTAGAACAGTTGAGCAAAATCCTTTGCTGGAGCTCTTTAGAGGAAAACTCTCTTGCCATTAGGTCCACGAATTGGACTTGTTTTTCCTAAGGATTCATTTTGTAGGAGAAAGCCTTGAAAATACACGTTTGCCCAGAGCTGGCTAATGTTAGAAGACCACAGAATGCAGGTGTGAAAAGTGAGCTTTCCTTCCTAGAAGTTGCCATGAAGGATCTGGTTCACGGCGTGCTTGCACTCAAAGCTTGGGAGGTTTCCTTTCAGTCCACTTTGAGTCATTGGTGAATAGAGGGGGGGAAAAATTATTACCCAGATGGAAGAATTTTTCCTACTTTAGTTATTCTGATGTGGCAAGAGGCTTTTTGTTTTTCTAAAAATAATCTTCATCTCTGTAATGAGCACAAATGGAAAAGTTTCAGTACAGAGGATTGTTTGAGGGGGGGGAAAAAAAAGAGCCAAAAGTTGAAGCATATAAAATGAAATTTAGTTGAAGTCCCAGTATCAGTACAACTATGGATTCAGCTTTGAGGAATCAGTAATCAAATACTGCTATCAACTTTATAAGCATTCAAATGATCTTAAAAATCTCAGTAGGAAACATAAAGGAACCTTTGCTGAGGACTTTTCCTGAAAACCTCCATAATCCTTTCAGATTCTCCAGAGATTTTGAGTCTCAGCCCTGTCAGATGTCAGATAACTCTTTCTCTTGGTTAATAGGTTTGACAAAATTCTGCATATTCCCATTTAAGAGTTGGATTTTTGAAATGAACTTTTCAAAACTGTTTGAAGACAAATATTATTGAACTCATAAAGCAATTTCAAAAATATGCATGACTTTGTGAATGGCCTTTTTGTTTGTGTTTTAATAGAGATTGATTACAGGTGTATGTCTACCTCCTTTATAGGTTATCTGCTGGCAACTTCAAGCAAAACTTGCATTAATTTCTTAAACTGAGAAGTAACCTATGCACTTTCCTTTGAAATACAAATAGAGCAACAGAAGAAAATAGATTTTCATAAATTCTCCTGGAATTCAATCTATAAATCAAACCAAACGTAGATGAGGAGTGAAAGGTGCAATTCACTACTTCATTTGCTTTGCTTTATTTTAAAGTGCTGTAAGGAACAAATTGTTTTGCATTCCTATGCTGGTAGGACACACTGATCACTGGGAAAGGTGATTCTGGTTTTGTTCAGGGCTTATGAATTAAGGGTTATTACTGGAAATGAGACAGAGAGTCTGAGTCCTCTGAAGCTTTTGTAAATACATGTTGCAGAATCTTCCCAGACTGAGATGTTTGCCTGTTTGTAGCTGGCTAATCCAGAAGTGCTTCCCTGATAAGGTTAATGCCCAGTTAATTGCTCCTAGCCTTGACACACAGTTTAATTGCTATTTGGCCAACATATGCTGGTTGCTTGCTCTGTGCAGAATTCTAAGGGATGTAGTGATGCAAACTACAGGCTGGTGGAGGGCAAACAAAATAAATACAGTATTTTATGTTCTTTTAATTCAGGGCCAAGTGGATTTGGATGAAGTGTTTATTTAGTTTGCTGGCTGCTTCAGATGCTGTGGCATATTGATTCCTTTTATTACTAGCAGCCATTTAACCTGACCTCTCTCAGATCCAGTATTTTAAAAGCCATAAATTTTAACTTTACTTATGAGCAAGGAGTGAAATGCTGTGAAAGCCTTTTTATTAGCAGAGCTTTGCCT
The DNA here is from genome assembly GCF_022539315.1 of Serinus canaria. Lineage (NCBI taxonomy): Eukaryota > Metazoa > Chordata > Aves > Passeriformes > Fringillidae > Serinus > Serinus canaria. The sequence goes on from NC_066321.1 coordinate 24,734,153, forward strand.
TACTCCATGTTCATGTGTCACCCATGGCAACAATATTTAGAGCATCTTAAATTAGAGTGGCTGTTGGGCAGCTTGGTGGTGGTGGGGTTAGCAATAAAAAGAGCTCATAAATATCTCAGGCATGTAGGATTCACTGATCAAAGTGTGGGCAGGTACAAAAGCAATGCCATGATTAGCAAAAGGTATTCTTTTCCTGGTTATTTTGTTAAAAATCTTTCTTTTCTTAGGCTTAATGTTCACAGATAAGGAAGATTTTTTTTTTTAATTACAAGTTAAGTTGCTGATATTGAAATGTATTTTCCTTTGCTGCCTTGGCTTTTTTTTTTTTTTTTTTTACAATGATTATTTTTTTACAATAATCAGCTTCCTTGTTTCATTAGCCTAAATTAATCACCAAACAACACTTAAAGCAATCTTTAACGTGGGGCTTATGTAAGTGTTTGTAAAAATGTGCCCAGGCCAAAAATTGATGCATAAAAATGACATACTACTCTTTGAATTATAAATAATATGATTGTTTCAGATTTCTTTCTGCATTCATATGTAAAGAACTCAAAAAAGCTTTAGATTAGTGATGTAAACAGAAAGCTTAATATGAACTCTTTGCATTCTTCTAATTTGTTACTTCTGATTTAAATCAGTAATTTTTAAAAATATTATTTCAGGCTTGATGACTAGGATTGAGAAATAATTCAGCAGTTTATTTGAAAGTAGGCTTAAGACTTAACAAAATAGATCATAACCATGATTTTAATGTAAGTTTTGGCTTGCTTTCTTCTGTTCTAGTACTAAAGAAGTTTCCCCATCTGTCCCACAGATCAAAAGGTAACAGTCTAGATGTTAGCCTCATCCCATCAGAAGTGACTTTCTTTAAATATTAGTGCAGGGATTCTTTGCTTCATGTTTAACTTTGGCCTGGGAACAAAAATGTTGGTTTAGTTTGAGAAGCTTAATTTATATCAATTAGTCTCAGAAAGTGTCACATTTCCCAGTCTTTTAAAGCTGGATTTAAATGTTTGACCTTTTTAGAGGGCAGGTGTGGAAGTAGAAATAAAGCAATCACAGGGCACTGGAATTTTTTTTTTTGCTACTCAGTTCCAGACTGATCAATTTACAAGGTGCCTGAAACCACTGGGGAATCCTGTTTTCTAAAAACTGGACTTTTTCCTGTCTGCATTGCTTCTCCTATTGCAGTTTTCCTCTAGCAGGTTGTCACACCCATATCTCAAGTCAGTTTATACTTGAGGAGAAGACTCCTGCTTTGTAGAGGTAGCTTGATTTATACTGGGACCTGTTTGGAGGGCAAGTGCTTCAGTTTGTACCAACCAGAGGGAGGGCACCAATCTGCTGGAGAAAGAGGGATTCAGGTGTCTAGGAAAACTGCCCTGGATGCAGAGCTGTACTGTGAGCTGGAAGGTTGTGTGAGAGGGTAGACTTCTGTAACCAGATGAAGAGAAAGAATTATTTCAGCAGATAAGATCACAGGGTGTCTGTGCAAAGACAGGCTTGGCTGCATTTTGTCTGGCATTCAGCACCACCCTGGCAAGTGCACGTGCCCCTTCACTGAGACTTTTGCTTGAACCTCTGCTTTTGCTTCTAATTCTTAGCTTTAATATTGTTGCACTGGGAAACTTGTTAGCATTTTTGAGGTGTTTAATGCCCTACATGTTCTTTTTGAAATGGCAGCACGTTTCATTGCAGTGTTGTTGTTTGTTAGTGATAAGACTGTAGAAACCAGCGACACCAACTCACATTTCTAAGATGACAATAGTGCATTTTCACTTTTTGCCTAATGGCTGCCTTATTGCAAGCATTTCCTTTTCAGCTGGCTAAGGCTCCACATACCTTCTGGGCCCCAAATTGTGGTCTGTCATTATTCATAGCTGAAATTGCAGTTTGTGCAAATGCAGGCTAAATTGCAATCATTATATGTAGTAAAATAGATTGAAATATCTGTAAATCTGAAGACTGTAGCTGTCTCTTACAATCAGAGAACATGTTAAATTCTCTTATGCTTTGATTTCTCTTTATTAGATTTTGTTTTTCTGTCAGTTGTTCTGTGTTCAGTATTTCTGCTTGCTATCTGGAATGCTTAGATTGTGGCATTAAATGAGCAAAACTATCTATCTTGTCTTTAATATGTAAGTGCAAGATAGTGATTCTTCTCTTGCTTTTCATCAAACCCTTAATCTTTTCTATGTCACCTGTATAAATTAGTGTTAAAGAAAAAACTACCATGTGATCTAAGACTTTTCTACAGAAATATTATATTAAAGCTCTTCATTTGAAAATCACAATCTAAAAGATGTAATGGCTTTCAGATTCCTCCTTCCTAAATCATTCTCTGCATTGAATTGGTGGATGATTGAAGGAGTATCTGAATATAAAAATATAAGTGAGAGGAAAAAATCCTTTGTAGTTATGCATACTGTGAATCCTACCAGAAATAAATGAAACTACATTAAACAAATGGTTAAGAAAGAATGGAACATGAAGTAATTAAAGTCACCATATGATGTTGCAGTCTTGTAGAGTGAGGAGCTGGTCTGTTAGGTTGGGGTAGGCCTGAGTTCAGTGAGCCCAAGCTGAATGCCATGGATGCTACTGGAGGTGTGTGTCCAAAGCAGAGCAGGCACTGAGCTGTTCCTGCTTCCTTGAAGCTGTTGGCATGTCTCCCTCTGAGTGCTGCCACTGAAGAAGCCACCATCAGTGCCTCATGCTCAAACACTTTGCCTGCTGGATGTGGTCCCATGTTCTCTCCAGCATCCCAGTATTTATTGGGTAGAACACTCATTGTGTTCATAACTATCTTTTCTTCCCTAGGTCCACATGAACCTCCACTGTGAGCAATGCAATAGGAACCAGCACTCTGTGTGTTTAGGGAACTGGCAAAAACAGAATCAAATTATTTATCATTTGTTACAACTTTTTGTTTATTGTATTTTCTCAGTCTCAGTGATGCTTTCCCTTTTCCTTTATATTTTTTTTATCTCACTGTGTCTTTCAAAATGTAAATAGTAAGTTAGTCTAGCTCACATAAATATGTTCCTCTAAGTATTCTCCTTTAGGCATATTCCTCTAGTTTTGGTTTTCAAGAAGAAACATTGTCTAGAAAATAAAGTTAATGATAAATATATAAAATGTTTACTCTTTAGGGTGTCTTGGGAGTTGTATTTCATATAGAGTGACAGTGATTCGTGGCTTCTCTTCATTTTGATTCCCTCTGTACCTGCCTTTGGGGTGGCTTGCATTGCCCATAATGCTGTGTCATTTGTTTCCCTTTGATTTTCATGACTGACATCTTGCTTTTGGCATATTTCCTTCAGCTGAGCTATAAAAAAAAAAAAAAAAGAATGTGCAGATGTGGGAAAAAGATAATACTGGAAAGACCTGACTAATAATATTAATAATAAAAGAACAGAAAGCAGGTTTACTTTTACTGGTACATTAAGAATTAAAAAATCTGTGTTAGCCATGTTGGCATTGAGCAGAAAATGAAACTATGTGTAACACCATCAGTTAAAGGATGATCAGTTACAGATAACATCTAAAAACCAGCAATTTGATTTCAGCCAGTCTAGGCAGGTAGTGATGTCAGCTGTTGTTTTTCTCTTAGAAATTCAGGAGAGATATAGAAAGTAATTCACCATTTATAAAAACAATAAAGTGGGTGCTTCACTTGGCTTTTTATCATTGTGCTACAAGAAGCAATGAAAGAAGAGCTCAAGAATTTAAAATCCATAAAAAGAAACATTTTAACGCAGCGAGCAGCTGAGTTTCTTATTGTCAAATTAAGTTTTTGTATTAAAATCCAGGTAAGGCTAGGTATAGACACACACCATGTGTCCCCAGAATTGCTTGGTAACAACTTGTAAAAAATAAAGAGAGGGTGTTTGTTGTTTATTTGTTGGTTTGGGGGTTTTTGCCCATGAGATAAATAAACACATTTTCAGGCTTACAGCAGTTCTAAAGGTCTTCAGAAATGAAAAAGGTCCTGGTGTGGGCAGGGGAAGGCAATTTTCCAATTTGGGATGCAGTCCTTGTCCATTATGGAGTTTTGTGCATTTTTCTGGAGAGCAGCCAGTAATAGCTGCTGGCTCAGAAAGCAAGGGGCCAGGTCTCCCTGCTCAGGGAAGCTTTTTAGCTCCTGTATCTTTAGCTGTGCTCTAATGTGTGATTACTGCAGCTCTGTAATGAAAGGGGGGGGAAAGGAATAAAAGCTGAATTGTAAAAAAGTACAAAGTTCTCACTGTTGTTAGTGAAATTTCATACCAAATTATTGCAGTCTTAGAATGGGTCAACTGAATGCTCAGTACCAATCTCAAGTGAGGGTTCTCAGTAAGTTTTTGAACAAATAAGGACACCTCAGTGTGCTCAGGTGTCTAAGGGCTGAGTCCCAGTGGGTGTGGGGAGGCTGAGCACACAGCTTGCTGTCTCTCACATGTGTCATGTGAGTGCCTCACTCCAAACTTCAGGTGTTGGTTGGATTTTCTTAGCAATGGCCTTCATACATTGCAGTCTTGCAGTCTGAGAACTGGCTCAGCTTTAGATAAAACAGGCTGTAACCAGCATTTAACTTGAGACCTTTTTTTTTTTGGGTAATGTAGCTGAGAGCAGTAATGGAGGGTAGTACAGCTTGCACTGGGATGTGTTTGTGAGCACTTCTGTTCTTTGCTGGCCAGCCAGGCAAAGAACAGAAGTCTGGAGTCAGCATTGGCTGCTGGACCTTCTGAAAGCCATGGGCCCTGCCCAGCCCTTCTGCAGTCACCCTGGAGCCATTCCCAGGGGCTGCTCCTCCCTGGAGGCTCAGAGCAGAGTGCTGGGGACCTGCAGGGACCCCAGCCCACAGCCCCAGCCCCTCTGTTTGCAGCCCAGCCTGGCTGCCTGCTGGGTTGCCCAGGCCAGCAGCCCTGCTGGTGTATTGCTGTGCCCTGTGTCCTGCCCAAGAGCCCCCAAGGCTGGCTGGTGACTGAAACTTGAGAGAGCTTCCTCTCTGCTCATCAGTGCCTTTCACTTGGCCTTTTTCCTCACCGTTATTTTTCCCTTTCTCAGCCTGTGATAGGCACCACAGTGCCTCCTGCTGATGCGCAAGATTTTAGTGATCTTTAGCACCTTTATGTTCTATGCAGGTCATTCCTTTAACTCTGCTTTAGAACTTGCTAATTTGTCAATAATGGTAGTCTTCAGAATGGCAATTAGTGAACAGAAGAAGGCTGCACTGTGTGATGGAGCAGCCAGGGTTACCTTAAACCTGTTTGTTCTGCACACACACCCTCAATCCCCCACTTGCTTTGAGCTATGTATCAGGCTGCAGGTAAAGGAAGTGTAAATTGCTTTATGTAGGCACTACTGACAAGTCTGTATTTGGTGCCAGTTCTTGGCTTTTTTACTTCTAAGAATTCACTGAACACGCTGCTCAGAATTACTTGCACTCTAGGATTGCTGAAATCACAGCAAATCATACTAACATGTCTGTCTTTTCTGTGACCCTTGAATCCCTTTGGGCATTGCAGTATGGACATGGAGGTGAAGGGCTTCTCTTATGTTCCCTGTTGCTTTTGGTAGTACTACTTAAAAATTGAAAGCAAAAGCACTTGAGTTCTCCAAGACAGAAGGGATATTGCTAGGCACAGTCTCTTACTCAGTGTTTCTAAGATACATTTACTGTTCTGCCATATAAAAACTAAGCAGATGCTACAAAGGCTTTTAAATTAAGCTGTGAATTTCTTCATTGATTGGAGTGCAGCTATTCATTGAATTTTGTTCTTTACCTATTCCACTATCATTTTATTAATACTAATTAACACAAATGCTGCCACAAAATAAAGCCTTTCTAAGGTCATATAGTCAAGCATCTAAAGAGAGAGAAGGCTTGGGGCACTCAGTATTTCCTCTGTTTTTCTGTGAAGTGCTTTCTTAAGCCTGTAATCAGGGAATGAGGCAGGGACACCAACATCATTTATGTTAACCTGTGCTTTGCTTGCTTCTTGAAAAAGCTGCTGTGCATGTTGATATTATAGCACTGGTTTCAGCTTGAAGAAGAAAGTTGGGTAAAACTTAGAGAGAACTAATAATGTATCTTCTCTCATTAGAAACGTGTTTCAAAATATCAACCATTCATACAACCTACCTCCTTCTAAAAAGCAGAACACTTGTTGTGTAGCAGTGTTTGTTTTTGTGAGTCTGAAGATAATGCTCTCCTTGAGACTGTTAGCACTGTCCAGTTGGACATCACTGGCAAAGGTGGAGGAAGCAGCCCCATTCTCATCACTGGTGTGGGCTTTGCAGTGGCACAGGGCGAGCCAGCTATTGCCCATCACTTTGTCAGGTCTGTAAATTATGTGCCATTCCCTCCAAGGCTGAATGGGGATATCTGCTGAACTAGGTATAACTTGATGTTATTTTTAGAACAAATTACATTGATTGCATACTATTTCAAAGGCCCCAAGTAATAAAGTACACAATTAAATGTATCTGACTAGTTTAATTTCTCTGTGTGGTTTTTGGTATAAAAACTTAACCATTTGTTTTCCAGACTCTTCTGGCAAAGATTTTGGTCCTACTCTGGGATTAAAGAAGTCCAGTTCTCTCGAGAGTCTTCAGACTGCTGTGGCTGAAGTAAGGAAGAATGAGCTCCCTTTCCACAGACCCAGGCCTCACGTGGTGCGGGGTCGGGGATGCAACGAGAGCTTCCGAGCTGCCATTGACAAGTCTTACGATGGACCTGAGGATGGAGAAGAGGGTATGTTGTGCTGAGGGAGCCACCTTCACTCAGCACTGCTGAGGGCCACCTCCATAGAGCACCCTGAGCCAGTGGTTTAGTCCCATTGAAGCTGATCACATTTTAAAAGCTGTTCACATCTTCCACTGAATAGAGCTGTCTTTGCAGTTACCCCATCCAACCTTGACTGGGTTTAGTGTAAAGTCTTTCACTGATCTCCTTTGGGGCAGGAGTGGGTTGGAGGATTTAGAACTCAATCCTTAAATAATTATGTTTTTCAACTTCAAGAAGCAGCTGCTTTCTTCAGATTACATTAAAAATTATCTCTCTTGTTTTACAATTCCCCCTTTTCCAGCCAGGAAATTTGTTTCATGTTGTAGATAAGGCAGTGTATTGATAGCACCCTGCTGCTCATTCTGTCACTATGGGTTTTATAGACCCCAGTCTGGAAATACATCTCCTTTAGTACGGGGTGTAAAACAGTGCTTGGATCCTGAGCCCCCCCAGCAGAAAGAACACAGCTCTTTTCCAGCCAGACAGTGCACTTTATCCATTTCTTGTTCAGCCACTAAAATAGAAAGATTCCAGGGGGTGAATGAAGTCATTTTGTTACGTAGGTTGGTTTTGCCAGTCACCAGAATCTCTTGTTGAAGTAATCTCTGTGTTTGAAACCCAGCACGTGGTTAACAAGCTAGATTTTGAAGAGAACAAGTACCTTACTGTATCAGGATTTTTATATCAGGAACAATAATTATAAGACAATTCATTAAAATAATTCTGCACTTAATTTGCAATACAAACCTGTTTGAATCCACTAGATCTGCTTAGTCTGCTTTTAAAATTATTCAATTAAATGAGTAAGTGCTGTGAGTCATTTGAGCTCTTTGTAGACACTCTTGCTGTATTTCACATGTTTGCATTTCAGTGGCCCGTAGCCATCCTCACTGCTTCTTTTTCCTTCTGTGCAGATGGTGGCTCTGATAAGAGCTCTCACTGTGGTCAGGAAGCTCAAAATGTGGAATCTGCCCCTCCAGGGAACTCTGAAATAGAAGATGCAGAAATCAAAGCAAAAAAAGACAAAAAAAGCAGAGAGAAAGAGAAGAAAAAGGGCAAATCTAAAATCAAAGAGAAGAAAAAGAAGGAAGAAAATGAAGATCCAGAAAAGAAAAAGAAGAAAGGCTTTGGTGTCATGTTGAGGTATGGCATTTTACAAAGCAAAACAGCCACCCATTCTCATTATAAGATAGGAAACAACCAATGCTCTCATAAAGTAGTGGAAAATTATTGCACTTGGACTCAAATAATGTTTATGTTATTGAAAAAGAAAGCAGTTTATACTTTTACACCAAACTTGTAACTGCGGCAGAAGACATTTGGCAGACAAAATGTCTTTTTGTGCCTTTGAAATGCATTCCCATATGTCAGAAAAGATTCAAGGTTTTAGGCTTAAAGCAGGCATGTATCGGTGGGGAAGGATTTGTGGGGAATATTTCTGAGTAATACAAATCCTGCTCTCACACTTAGACCTTTGCCTTCCCTTTCTTATCTGCTCCCTTCACGAGCTGCAGGGAGAGCAGAATTCCTTGTGCTATTGCAAAAGGTCTGCTAACATTTGCAGTTGCTGAAAGCCACTACCAATGATAAAATCTTTGCTTCATGGCTTCAGGTATTGCCTGCAGTGAAGAAAAGTTCACTGTCCTCCCTGCCCAGAACGCAAGTGCTTGGATTTCTGCTGTGGCTGATTGTGCTGTGGCTCTATAAACTCTTGAGTCGGAGTTGTTCAGGCTGCTTCCTTGCTCCTGCTGGAACCTTTGGTGCTGCAGGTGCTGGTTGCTGACACCTTTCTCTCTAATACCTGTTGACTCTGTAGAGTACTTAAGTGTTGAAGTAGCTCTTTGCATTCAATACAGAGTATGTGATGAAAATGTTTTGGTCACATGGAGGGAATTAAACCAAAGGACCATGTGGTTACTTACAGCACTGAACCCTTAACATTGGCTTGGGGACGCTGTTGGTGTTTCTTGTCATGCTGTATTGTAGACAGTACTCTTATATACAAAACCACAATCATTGCTTAGGCAAAGACACATTTAAATAGTAATCTAAGAAATGCAGCTGCAAGATCATTCACTGATCATGGTCTTCATTAGGACATACAATGTATGAACATAGGACTTCTGTCACTATGTTCTCTAGAGTAAAATTACTTGTTATATTTACATGGAAGGTTTTAGCTGACTTTATTCCATGTATCAGCAATTGTCCTATCAACTTCGAACACTTTGTAGGCCCTGTCAAAAATATACAGGCATGCCTGTGTGCCAGATGAGCATGATTTCAGCAGTTGTTAGGGTTCATAAGATGTACCTGGCTATACCAGTCAGCTTTCAAATGGGCTCTTGAGGAACAGAGGAGGTGTGTACAAACACTTGTGCGTTGCACGTGCATTTGCGTTCATATTGTTTAAAGAAATAGGACTTCACATGGAAAGGTAGTCAAAAACTGAATAATTAGGAGGGTGACTTCAAAAACTCTCTTGTGTGTCTTAAGCTTTATATCTCTTTTCCTTCTTCTTTATAGCTCTTTGGCATGAGTTGGAAAGAGGGAGGGGAGTGGCACAGAGGTCTGACAAAAGGATAAGTACTGCTTAATGTATCAAAGATACAAAGCAGATTCTGAGTTTGAATTGTAAAGTCTTACAGGGGTATTGTATCTGAGCCAGAAAGAACATGGGATGACATTAGAATCCAAAACAAGCTCTTGTAGGTGACAGAAATTCTGATAATGGTCAATATGCAAAGCTGGGAACAACAGGTTACCATTTGTTGTGATTCCCTCTTTCAGAATATATTCCACACTTTGGTAGTACTCAAGGTTTATACATCTGCTCTTTCCATAACCTTGTCTTTGGTTTAGATAGATAGTCTTCCCAGCTGACAGTGTGAATAATATTTATTTGTATGGCAGCACAGAGTGGGAATTTCTATCTCATACCACTGAAAATCTCTTCAAAACATCAGAGATGGAAGCATCATGTTGTAATAAAGAGAGGAGAAGTAGCTAAGAAAGAACAGTTCAGCTGGGAGCTTTCTAGAGGTTCTGTGTCCTTGTTGCTATGTCTTCCCAGAATTTATAAAACTTGAAAAGAAATTCCTTCCTGAAAAGGTGAGTGTTAGGGAATACTAGCCATGATAGAAGCAAAAGAAGGCTGCAGACCTGTGAAGTAGATCTTGAACAAGAGCAACCAGTGTGCATTTATGAAATAATTGGGGACCATATGTCCTGGGCAAGATGAGCAAATCCGGGCTGGTATTTTTTCAGATGGAAACTGGCACATATGACTTGAAAAACAAAACCAATCTGAATGTTTTTAAAATAAATAATAGGGAACTAATAGTGGAATTTAGAGCAGATGAAATACCAAATAAATATTAGATTCAAGAGGTATTTTTTCAAACTGGAGTCTTGTACTGATGTGAAGGGTGAACATTAGGAGGGATGGGGAGGAGGTTTGAATAAGTATTTTAGCAACACGCATGGAAAGAAACATCCAGTTTTTTTATGACATTGTGGGAATGAAACTGGCATGTTTTTTGGTGGAACATCTGTGGAAGGAAAGAGAGAAGTTTAAGATGACAAAGGTTGTGAGCTTCTGCAGCAGGCAAGGTGACTACTAATTTTTGATATCTTAAGAGAAAGAAGTAGGAAGACGTATTTAGAAACTGAGATGAGCCCAGTTTTGGACATGCTGAATTTAAATTGGAAAGAGGACCTGCCACATAGGAGGCATTGGAAATGTAAACACTGTAGTGGAGCAGAAAGCTTGGTGGAGAAGGAAATCTGTAGTGTGCATTTTATAGGTAGGGTGGTGGTTGTGCTGTGATCCCCCATGTATCAGACCACCAAAAGGAGGAACAGAACCCTTGTTAGACTGACAGGAGAGGAAAAGCCAGGGGAAAAATGTTTTGAGAGCAAGTGGCAGGGGTGAGAAGAGGAAAAATATATTCCTGGGACCAGTCAATGTCATGAATTTTTTTAACTGGTCTGGTGATTGCAGCCATGTGAGGAATCCTACTGGGAGCTGGAACCCCCCCTTTGATATGTTCATGCTGTTTGTAGTTCCTGGGCAGCTTTGTTCAGAGCTATTTCAGCTGTGCCTGCATGGTTCTGCTGTGCTGTGGGATGCATCCAAACAGAAAAACAGACTTGCTGAACCCATGTCAAAATTGGCTTGAGATAAGTAGGAACTGAGCATCTGTGGTGAAAGCTCCAGGACCAGAAGGACAACAAAAAAGAGAGATCTTGCCAGAAAGCTCAGTGCTAATTAAGACACATGCATCTTCTGGTGAATGACATGGGGTCAGGTGTAAAGGACAAAAGAAAGTAGAATGGGAGGCTAAAACAGCTGCTGGAAATGTCCTACTTGTCTTCAGTGGGATTTTTGTGCTATGCTTGCTGGGTCACACATACAGCTGTAAGAAGCTTTACCTTGATAGTGGCCATGTGAATTGGCTGGCTTCTGCTTTATAATCAATAACAAAGCATTTCAAGATATTAAAACCAAATCCAAGTACTCAGCTGTAGTACAAGAATTGTTGAGCTTTAGTCTTTTGCATCTGAGATTTTTGAACATATTGGAATTGCTACTGCATTGGATTTTGCCTTTTTTTTTTTTTTAATTTAACAACAGAAAATAGCAAAGCTGTTAGCAGTTGCTAACAGATTTCACTTAGTGCCTCATCTGTTGCTCAGCTGCTATTTACTTGTAGTTCCTGGTCTTTTTTTACACATACAAAAAGAAGAATGATTGCTTTCCTGCTAAGCTTTTGCTTGATTGAAGCTTTATTTAGGTGACTGTGATTCAGGGAGACCATCAAGAAATCATGCTTTTATTTTTGTAATCATTGTTGTTTTTTTTTTTTTTAAGACCTGTTTTTCACTCGGTATTAACTGAAGCTCTTGGCTGCAGCATATTAATGACTGTAGCATTTGGGCAAAGTAGGTTAATGTACTGGAGGTTTGAAATGCAGGTGACACTGGTTACAGTCTATAATCCAAAGTACTATTTCAGTGATTTGTTTCCTTGGTTGGTTCTGGTGCATGTATTGCCTGCCTTAGTTCTGAAGGTGTATATGTGCTGTCCAAAGAACAACAGAAGTTGAGTCTTAACTGGTTTTGTGTAACATTGGCCAAGGGGCATTTTACATATTTTACTTTTTGATGTTTTCTGGCACATCATGCTGTCACTGGTCACTAATAACCCACCACTAGACAACAGACTGAACAGTAAACTGGTACTGTGTATCAAGAAAACAATCATATTAAACACTTTCAATTGTGACTAAATGTATGCTTCAGTCTCGGGGACGGGCTAGTGTGTAGCATCTACACTGAGTCTTTTTCAGAACAGAAATAATACCGAGTTCTGTGCAAGGGAAGAGCAGCAAGATTGCACAATGCCACATTTAATTCTTGGCTCATCCCTTTTCTCACTTTGAACTGACTGATTCTTTCCAGGCACCGTGAGTCTTAGAAGACTGCTGGACATGAAATGAGCTTCCCTGTACTTCTTTTTGAAGGTGTTCAGTATTTTCAGGAGAAACACTGTAGTGAAACAGCATATTTGTGGCTTTGAAAAAAGATACTGTGTAGTGTCATTGCTTAGAACTGTCAAAAGCTCTGTGAGGAGGGCCCTGTAGGCTGTTTGGAAGGGTCAATTAACCCATTGGTGCAGGATGTTTGAAATCCCTGATGCTGAACACTAATGCCAAATGTATTGTCACTTAGGACCAAGGATGCAAAGCTCATCTAACCAAGAGGTTAATAAAATAAATTTTAAAAATATTCCTCAGTTTGCTAGGCAATGAACTCCAGATTTTAAATTTGTAGGCTTGTCTTTATTGAATTGCCATGCTTTGGAAAACTAGCAAAATACTGTCTTCTGACAAAGGTAGGCTTTGTGTTTCCAAATTAAGTTGGCAGAAGACTGATCCTTTAAATCACCAGGGAAATGTGACCTCTGCAGTTCTGTATCCTAATCCCATAGCAGTTGTTACAGTGCTGGAGTATAATAAACATAAGTCTATGGCTCTCTCTGCCTTTTCCAGATAGTGATTGTAAAAATTCTGGGCAGCCCTTCCAGTTTTATGGATATGAAGGTAAGATAGCTAATGGACTGCAGCCACACCAATGGCATTTTAATAGGTAGCTCCCCCAGGCAGAGACCAGGAGGCTGAAGTCATAATTTTTTTGTGTGGCATAAAAACCTAAGAGCAAGTATGTAATTGGTGACTCGGACTGAAGAGTTGTGCTGAAGTGGAGTGCAGTAGGAGAGCACTCTCTCATTCAGTCTTCAATTCTGGGCTGGACTCAGGAAGAAAATACAGCCAACCTTCTTCATATAAAGCAGTGCTTGACAACTTGACTGTTTCACTATTAAATATTTTAAAAGTTAGTATAGGTGAGAAAATGTCTCTCCCCCAGCAGCATTGCTCTTCAACCATGACTTGCATATTTGTGCACATATACATATAACTGCAAGCCCAGGAAGCAGGAATATATATGTGTGTATTAGTTAGATTTGCCTTTTTCTCTTCAGAAAGAGTGCAATTTCCCACATAATAGTTCATCTTAAATTATTTACCTTCCATTTCACAATATGAGCCATGAATATTTTATTTTTTGTCCCTTTAATTTGCCAATTTTCCTTTGAGCTAAGTGCCTTAGTGATTTTAATTTTTCATTCTAGTTGGAAGACAGAAATGACCCTTTTTTCATTACTACTATTATAGGCCTTGTGCTCCGAATGATACTTTTTACAACCAGCACTGTTGAGCCTGTAATGATATTGCAGAGTAGATAGCATAATATACAGATATTGACTTCCATTAAGTGTGGCACTAGGATAACTTATGGAGAGATTTTTTTTGTCTACTCTGTTGCCCTTAGAAGTTGAGTGTTACAGAAGAAAAGGTAGCAGTAGGTAAAGAAGGAGCAAATAATAAAGATGTGACTTGTTGGAGAGAGATGATGTATGTAACTTTTTAATGTGTTTACCTGTGTATGATGCTGGAAATCAATATGGACATTGATAGATAAAAAACCCCACAACTAGATTAAATTATGTTTTAAATAGGCTAAAGTTATTTTAGATTTTTTTGTTCTCAATTGCAAAATTATCTGAGATGGATGATGTGTATTTGTAAGACAGCATCAGTTAATGAGGCAGATGAGTTATTTAGAGGCCTTGATTTCCTTTGCACAATAAAATTTTCATTTAGGTAAATTGGTAAATAAAACTCCACTTTCCTTTAAAGAGCGTAAGAACATGACAGAGGATATAGCTAGTCAATTTAATCTATCTCAAATTTTCCAAGTATTTTAAACTAAAAAACCAAACAAACGTTTCATTTTACATGTACGACTTTTTCTTTTCCTCCACCATATTAATTCCTCCTTGGCTGCATTCATAGTCAGACTAAAGCAGAGAAAATAAGGGGGTTTTGTACTAGAGATGATCATGCAGACTGCCTACTAAAGGCTGATTTGTTTAATTAAGCATCTGTTCTCCCCTTAATATGCATGCATAAATCTCATTAACGTTAGATGTATGCAAGTGCAGTGAAGAATAGACCCCTCACTCTCATTACTGAACTTGGATAACAAGATTTATATTTACTTAACAGATCACAGCAGAAAGTTCCCTCTGACTATTTAAAAGGACTCGAAATTGCAAACTGTTTGCAAGGAGCATGCTTTTTGTGAAAAACTTGCATGTTCACTTCAAGTTGAAATATCATTATTCAAGTCATTACTAAGCAAAAGGGAAAAAAAAAGGCAGTGTGCTTTGTCTGTGAGGATAAAATTTAAATTCTACTTTAATGGATACTTACCTATTTAATATTGACCTCTGTGCATGTCACAACTGCTAAAAGTAAACTCCAGGTATTTTCTGGAGGTAGTATATTTCTTCTAAGTGTCTGTCTCTAACCTCTCAAGAAAAGTGTTCTGCAAGAAGAGTCCTAGAAAGCTAAGTGTGTTCTTGGGGAATAGTGAACACTGCAGCACTGTGTTCATCCATCATTCACTAGAGCTGGCTGTTCCTTGCTCTAAAATCCTCCTAAAATCTAGCTGAGGATAAAGCCTGAATTCCATGTTTTCTATACAAATGTGGGACATGGGGTATTTCTGAAGGTAGTACAGATGTATTATGGTTAAAAGTCCTAGAGGGTTTAAAGTCATGCCCACAAAAATTTGAATTAAGGCTTCCTGTGCTGCATTTTAACCAATAAATACAAAGTTTTGCTCAGGAATATAAGTAGAGTATAAGTTCTAACTTAATAACAAAAGAAACAACAGGTTTTTGCTGATTTTCTGAATCAGTAGTTCTTGTAACCTGACCACGGTAAATGGAGGGGTTAGGAGGAGAGGCAACAATTAACAGAGAAATGATACAGAAGGGGACTCCTGATAGATTCCTTAACTACAGAGTGCTGCTGGGTGCTGGTTTAATAGGTATTGCCATTAAGAGCCATCTGCAGAGAAAATTGAATATACTCATTTCACTGAATTATGATTTATGCCACCCGACGCAGTCAAACTAAAGTAATATTTATATTATAGTGCAGAGTCATTGATTAAATGCACATGGCATCTCAAATCCAGTTGACATTTTAAGTCGAAATGATTGCAGACATGTGGTCATTTATTTAACTATTACTTTAAAAAATGTGTCTCTACTTGTTATTAATAGAAGAAAGTCAGACCTGACCAATATTTCAATAGGCTGACCTTTTGTTTTGCTGACATATAAAAGGAACAAAGCTCCTTTTGGGGTAGTCACAATTTCAGAGCATATGAAGTATGCTAGCTTTAGAAAAAAACCTGATCCTTTGAACTACTCTGTCTCTTTCTTCCCTTTTTTATTTCCACGTGGGATTTTTGAAAGAAAATGAAGACGAGATGGTTTAGGAGATAAGAAATGTTTTAGGTTTAGGGTTAGATAGGACAAGGTTTAGGAGATACTGTGGGAGAGGTTTTGTTTCAGATGCCTGCTCTGCTACTGATTTTTTGAGAATCACTGGTTAACTCCACTGCTCTGACCCCTAGTTTTTACATAAAAACTATCCTCTGTGCTTGTAAAAAATGAAAATAACATTTCCCTGCTTTATATTATCATTGTGCAGCTAAACCTGTTAAAAACTGTAAATACATTTAAAAACCAGTCTGGTTCCTCCTGTAACATTGTAGCTGACAAATAGTTTTATTCTTAAGAAAATGAAAAAGTAGTAAGCTTTCATATGACTTTCTCAAGCTAATTTTGCTCTCCATACCCATTCCTGCTGCTGCTACTGCATGTGATGGTGAGCTGGGGTTTCCTTCTCTCTGTACTACCTTCTAGCTGCAGATCCTCTCACCTTTAGAAATGCTTTGTGGAATATAATGCCTCAGAATTAAAGCTGGCTGGCTGTCTTTTACCCTGATTTTATGTTGTCTTGCTAAAAAAAAGAAAAAAAAAATTGTTTCAAATTTGCCATGGGCAAACTATTTTTTCCTCTGCAGATTACTCCTCTTGTTGGCCTTACTCTGTCATCCTAAGCACTGGCAGGATTTTCCCCCTTTGACAAAAGTCCTATATGGGATGTCATCTTTTCATGAACTTTAAATCCAATCAGTGGAGCACTGTCTAAAATTTGCTGACTTACTACACAGCACACTGAAGACATGACCACAGAGAAATTTCTTCCCTTTCTGCTTGGACTTGTGTTGCTTGCAGATTGTGAGTCTCATTTGAGGCTCACACTGCTGGATCCTATTCTGAGTGCTCCCACCTTACCCATGCCAGCTCCAGCTCTGTTCCCTGCCCACTCTGGTCTGTGTTACCTGGCCAGCATGGTCACCTGCTCTGAGCAGCCACAAGCACAGCCAGCCTGTCCCAGCAGCATTTTGCCTTCTGCTGCAACATTTGCAGAGAGTCTGGGCACAAAGTGTTTTACACAACTTTCAGCTTCCCTGAGAGTTGCCTCTGCTGCAAACCATCTATGTGCATGAGCACTGGCACTGCTAAATGAAGGATGAAGAAAGGCTTTACATCCTTCCTGCCCAGCTCCTGCTTTCCATATCTGTCCAACAGCAGTGAGAAGAGCTCTTCACAGCTTCCTGCTCTGCACAGCATTTGGCTGTGCCCCATTCACCTCCACCTCTCCTCATTTGCTTGGATGTGAATGCAAAGGGGCAGGATTGATCCTTACCCAGCAGTTCCAGCTGTTAACTTAGCAGGTCACTGGTGTTCCTGTCAGCTCCAACCCTTCATCCTGAACAGTGTTTCTTTGTCACCAGGTTTCTGTCTTTGTTACTTTCTCCTCTCTCTACCCTGCTCTGCAGCCTGGGATCTCCCTTGTCCTGGTTGTCCTCTGCAGCCTGGGATCTCCCTTGTCCTGTTGCACCCAGCTTATGCAGAGCCTTGAGTCATAAACCCAGCAGAGTTCCTTAGGTTGAGCTCTGCCCTCAGTGTGAGTTGCTTCTGCTCTGCACTTTGTCATGAGCAGCAACTGCTCTGATTTCTCAGTGGTCATAATGATGTTTGGTGTTTACCATGCAACTTCATTATGCCATCAAGTGCTCCCCTTGCAAAAATATTTACATTCAAAGAATCTTCCCCTGTTTGCTTCCTTTGTTCAGTGAAAATGGCATCTCTAGGATCTTGTCTTGGCCATGGTGCATGTGAGAGAATTTGATCTTGCTCTTTAAGATGTCTTGGAATAATTCTTTGGAGTGAAAATGAAGGGGTCTTCTCCTTTTCCCCTTTCTGTTCTTGCAGCTTCCCACTTTTGCTCTATTTTGTTCTTGTTGTGGAAAAGAAACAGTAAAGAATGAATAAAAAAGTAACTAGGGTAAATATAAAATGTTAGCCAAATGCTGACATGGAAAAACCTGTTCCCTTCTGTGTGTCAAAAATTCTGTGGGTCTATTTAGTACAAGATACATGAGCCACTAAGTTATCAGCTCTTTAGCATTTAACTCCAGTACTGGGTTTGAAGTAATGGACTGTGTGCCTGTGCCATTCATTGTCCCTTATTTGAAAGCAGTGAATACCTGGCCTCACACTAACCCCAGATTATCATCAGGTTGGTTGGTAGTAATGTGTAAATAGAATTGTAAAGCTATCATCTGGTGACAGAAGGCCACTATTGTTGTTTGCTATTTTCCTTCTAGCCAAAGAAACCCAGGGAGTAATGAGTCAGGCACTGTTCATTCTACCTCTGTCATCTCTGTGTTTAGCTTTTTATCCTCTAATGTGGAAATCTGTATTACAGTAGCTCAGTATAACAGACATCCTAATGTTCTGGTTTTAATTAAAATTAGATTGAGGAAATAAACAATTCAAAGAAGTTAGCTTTCCTTTTTATGTCCACCCCCACCCCCTGCAAATACACTTTCCATATCCTCTTCTGTGGTTGGAAGTGTTTGTTTTCACTCACACATTCTTGGATTGCTCAGCCTCCCAAACAGACAGCTTCCCTGACAGACAGCAAGGAAGGACGCTCAAAGAAGCTCACTTTTATTCATTTAGTCTTCTTAGCAATTCATGTTTTTAAATTACTGATTTTATTTTTTGTCTGTTTGGTTTGATACAGGCTACAGTGTAAAATACAAGTTTTTAAATAAATCTTTGTCAAAATGAAGACTTCACAAAACCAAACTGCACTGCTTCTGAGAAAAAATTTTCACAATAGAGCTGCAGATTAATTTTAGTGACTATATGTGTTTATAGATACACCAGAGAGTTAGTTACTAAAAAATAAATTAGCAAATATTTCTTTCCTTTAAAACAGCAGATTATCATGATTGTAAGTGCTGCAATAGGTTAATGTACCTCTTCATCTCTGATGACCTCTGCCTCATCTCTTTTGTAATTAATTCCTACTTAGGCTATTTTAGCTTGGTTGTCATTTGTAGCTTCCCAAACCATCAGTCATCTTCAGGAGTGGAGGGTGCTGTAGGCAGGATCAGGCAGAGCTCCAGGAGCTCTGGGCTGAAATGGCTTGGGAAGATAGGAAGAGCAATTTCTGGGTGTAGATTTGCTTGGAATCCTCTCTGCCTATAGCAGTGGTGTGAGCTGCTCTCTCCCTACATGTCAGGAGTTTGCTGATCTCAGTAATTGCACAGTGCAAGTTAAGTTGTATTTGGCTGTGTGTGGTATGAATGCTGACCCTGGTCTGTAAGGCCACTCTGAGAACCTCCAAATCCTGTGGTGCTGCTCCTCCAGACTGCACAGTTTGTTGACTTGCCTGTGAAGTGTGTGCTCTCAGTGAGTAGGGAACAGTGATTTGGCAATGGGAGCTTGCTAATTCTGCGTGGAGAACTGGCTTCAGTCCCCAGTGCTGAAACAAAGCAAATTCTGGGTTCCTGCATCTCCTGCATGGAAAACGGTATTTAAAAGCTGTGTCTTAGTATCTCAGACATTCCAGTTTCTGGTATGCTTGGAGGGGAGGAAGGAAGCCACAGTCATACAAAATATACGTTCTAGTGGTCTGATGGGAAACCCACCAAATTTTAGACAGTCTAAAATATGCTAACAAACTTATTCCACTAAAAGTATATTTATTTAGTTCATCCTTAACATTTATTCTGGTTTAAATACCAACTTCCTCTGTCTTGTGGGGATATTCAGATTGGAGAGGATGAGTTTAATCCTTTTTTTGTTTTAGGCTAGAGTTTAAAGAAATTGAAAGATGATGTTCCTGTCATAGTGGGAAGAAGGATCACTGCTGGCCCTAGATCTCCTGTGGAAAACTTACATTATACTGTAAACTGCTGTCCATGCACTTGTATGGAATTGAAAGTGGAGCATAGACAAAATGATCTTTCACTAGAGAAGATTAAAAAAAAGGGAAAAAAAAGTAACCAATTCCTCTAGAGTAGGGGGTTGAAAAAATGAGGATTCAGGTTCAGAATAAGTGAGTAGATAAGATTTACCTAAGTGTTAAGGCCTCAATTCAGCAGAATAAAGCAATCACCTACAGGTGTATATCTGCTTCTGCTTCTTTTTTCTAGCTTTTTATTAAAACAATACATTCACACCATAGTAAAAGGCTACAGTGGAGGGCTAAAGTTAAAATACTTAGGTAACTCTTTTGGGAAGTGTATTTGTTGTCTGTAAAGATTGTGTGTGTGAGTGTAATTGGCTCATCACATGGAGAAACTCAATTTTCTACCTTTGCAGTTTTAACCTGTTAGCTTATTCTTTTGTTTTTATGGAACTCATGTATTATCACATAAATCTTTGAAGCTATTGTATATTAGTTTCCAGAATATCAAGTAAATGGCTGTGTTTCTTTTTTTGACAAACTAACTATTTCTGTCTCTATTATAAAGAACAGCAAAAGTTTAGAAGAAGAGGTGATGGATTTACGTGTTTGCATACTATAAATACTCTAGGGGAGGGGAGCAAGGAGATGCTTAGGGACTACACAGGCTAAAAGGAGCTTCTTTCCAGAAGAATATTCTTGTCACATCACCACATCTGCCTCATCTTCTCAAGGTCACATAGGCACTCAAAGATGTTGAACCAGCCCACCCCTGGAAAAAAGCATGTTTGACAGAATATTGTTATTAATGGCTTCATGGGACACCAAGACCATTTGTTGATCTTGGCTGTCAGTTTATTGTCTTTCTCAGTCTTTGTTTATTTTGTGTACGTCAGCCATTCACTGCGTACCTTGGGACACAAATTGCCTATAACAGATCAAATTTGCTGGTCAAAGGTTAAGTCACTCTCCTGAGGCTGTTTGCCTGAGATAGCACTGGTGTCTGCTGGCTTTGATACCAGAGTTACTGCAGTAATATTGTAATGACTTTGCACAATCATTAAAGCTCAATAGAAAATTCGAGCATTCCTGGTAGAAAACAACAAATTCCTTGGTCAGTTTGGGCTCTCCTCACTCATGCAGATTTCTTTGTGAAGAATCTTATATGTTGTATTTGGAAAATGCAGATCAGACTGAAACAAGGAGAATTATTTCTGTGGAGAGAAGTTCTTGTCTACAGGGACTAACATTTTATGTTGTCCAGCCATGTTTAGACCAGCTCCATCCTTAAGTGTCCACATAAGTAAATGGAAAATTATGTTGAACATCTAGGTTTCTGTTTAATATCCACCATGCAGAGCAGCTATAGTCCTAAACCAAGTCTACAATATCAAGGTTGATAGGGAAATCTGTAATATAAATTGGAGGAAATTTCTTATTTAACACTGATCAGAGAAGGATAAAAAATACCAGATTAAATTAGTTGCATAAAATGTTGCACTAATTTATAGGCAAAAGGGAAAAGATTGTGAATTAAGCACTGAAGTATGAGAATCTCATGCTTCAGTGCTTAATTCACAAGGAGGTTTTCACTCTGTTTGTAAATATTGACTGAAAATTAGATGTAAAAAGCAATTAAAAATTAAAAACTGTGTTTGGTAGCTTTCTCAAGGACCCACTTTTGAAGGCTGACCAAACAGAAGAGTGAGACTGAAATAAAACATCGGGGGGAAGAAAAAAAAGCCAGGCTGGGAAGCAACCTAAATTGATACAGTGTCTGTATACAGATAATTGAAGCCATGAGATTTAATTAAAAGTACCAAGTGGATGTTGCTATCAAGAATGAGGCTGTGAGACTTAAACAGAATTTCTCTGAATGCATTTGGGGAATTTTAGGAGCAAGATAAGAAAAAGACCAATTTTACTGTTGGCTATAGAGAAAGGTATTCACTGAGAAACAGCTCAAGCTGTGGGCATTTTCCAGGACCCCTGGGTCCTGGAAAATTTCAGGGATAACCAAATGCTCTATAAAAGCATGTTGTGATCAATGGTATTGAATGGCATAGAGGAGTTGCATTGAATCAACAGAGATGACAATCCATTTGGCAGAGCAAAGAAAGATCGTTACAGACCTTTAATATGGCAGTTTCAGTTTTGTATCTGTCCATTCTGGAACTCGGATTTATAATAATTGTATTGGTCTCTTGAAAAAACAAAACTTTAATAAAGTCAATATACAGTAGCAGCTCTCAAACACAGAACAAAGAGAGACAATAAAGAACAATAGCACTGAGGTTTTATAACCTCTTACTTTAGCAGAGATACCATTTGCCCATTTAAATGACACCACAAAAAGTCCAGGTGGTCAGAGTGCATTTTGCACAGCCAGCTGTGAGATTTAGGGTAGAAATGTTTACACTTTCATGGCCAAAGCAGAAGGAATAGGGATCAGCTGCAGAAGTGGTCAGACCTGATTGCAGAAAGTGCAGCAGAAATGCCAAGTGAAGCAGAGCAGGGTGATCAGAAGGAAGGGTTGAGGAACCTGAAAAAGCCCCAGTCATTTCAAAATACTGGAGAACATCCTGGAGCCTGTCAGTCTTCCTGAAATAAATAACTACAGATGTTCCAAAGTGATATGGGTTGGTCTTAAGCCACAGAAATACAAACATGTAGTGGCTTTGTGGCAAAATTCTCCAGTCAAAGCTTGCTGAACTTTGTGGAAGTCTTGTGCTGGATGAGACCCACAGAGTGTTCCTGGGTAGGAACAGGAGGGAGGTTGAAATGAGCCATCATAAAGTTGTGATTAATGCTTTTTTTCTTTGGTTTATAAAGATGTAGGAGAATTAACTCTAGTCCCCGTTCTGTGTGGACTTAGGAGTGATGAATATTTTTTCAGACTTGCTGGGGGAATCCTAGCTTGGGACTGTGAGAACTTGTAAGGTCCACTTCTTCCCTGAGCAGGGAACCTATAACCAGTATATTGAAGTTCTCTGTTTCTTTCAATAACTCAATATCAGATTTCTTTTCCTTCAGAAATATATTTTAACTGATAGTCCTGAAAACTACAGTCTAAACTTAGAGACATTTCTACTACTCATTTATTCTCACTGGCATACAGAGATGTCTGGGGCCAAATTAATCTTGTACCTGCATCTTTACAATGCCATTGTTTCTACTTGTGTTTCACAAGAATAATTACAGATGGAATTTAGCTTTTGTAGTTCATGAAAAAGAACAAAAGGCAGGGTTTTGAATATTATCTTTGCTGGGATTTAGGGTTCAAATGAGGAAAAAAAAATGGGAGAAACTAGGTTTGTTTACTTAATATGTGGCAGAATTCCCAGAAGTAGCAGATCCATTTGCACTGTGTAGCACTCCGTGTTAGGTAGGAGACAAACAGGCTTTTTGTCCCTGGGAATTTTTAGATATTCCTATAATATTTTGCTTGTGTTGAGACAGTTTCCAAACTCAAATATTCCTATTGGGTTAATTCTGAAAAAGAAAAGGGTTGGGTCAGTTAAAAATACGGGGTTTTTTATTCTCACTTCTTGGTTTTAGACCCTTTTAATAAGGACTGAGATGTATATTAATGTGAAGGGCCACTTTGTTTAAAATCCCTTACTGAAAAGACTTACTGTGAAAATACAAGAAAACTTGACAATTTAAAAAATCCATTTGTGACATTACTGAAGAAAAAAGAGAAATTGCTTTCCAAACACCCAGTAACCTCCACAGTCTGCTTGCTAAAGTGTACCACCCTGGGAAAGAGAAATGGTATTTTATAGTACTTCAGGAAAAGGCCCATAGAGTGATTATTGTACCCAAGTTTTAACATCATAAGATAGTGTGCATGATGGGACTGACAAATGTAACTTCTTGTGTATAGTCACTGCTGCTAATAATTTTAAAAATCTGGCCTGTGACACTTCTAGAACATGGAACAGAGCTAAAAAGAATTTTTATGTGAAATCAACTCCTGATTCCAAAAATGTCTATAGTAGTAATAATAAGCTTCTGATAAGGCACTGACTCATGGCTGTGAGGAACAGATGGTGATTGCCAGTCAACACCCAGCTGCAGCCCATGAGGGTCTGGTAGGATTTACTGTGGCATTCAGAGTGCTCTCAGGAAAGTAAGAAACCTGCTCAAAGTAAAACCAGACCATCATGGGCTAATAGACACACTCAATGGAAGGCCACTCAGCAGATTCAGCTGAAAGGTTATAAGATGAAAATGAGTATTAAAGAATGATGGCAACTCTCCAGGCATGGAGTGGGAATACTAAAGGCAAAAATCAAGGCATATCATTGCCCTCCTTTATGCCTCTTATTTTGTTAAAAGTGAGGCTGACCCTGTGTGTCTTCTTTAAAGAGAAGAGGAATACTGATTTAAGGGCTCCCTCAGCAGTGCTCTTCTCTCTGGATCCCTGAGCCCCACCCTGTGTTCACAGTGACATCAGTGCCCTGTTCTGCTGGGTAAGGAACAGTGAGAGAAGTGCATCCACCCTCCAGTAGCTTTTCCCAGTCCCTGCAAAGAATTTTTCCAATGTAACGTGAATGAATGAATGAATAAAGGAAATACAGTCAGGGATAAAACAATCCCTTTTCATTCCCTTCCTTTAAGCCCCACAGCAGTAGCTTCCCAGGTTTCCCCTGCCTGTGCCAGCCAAGGATGTATTTTCTTCCAAGACTGCCCGACAGAAGTCCCAGTGCAGGATTTTCCTGTGTCATAACTGGTTACAGTTTGTGTCCATATACAGATGCCCTTTGCAGCTTGTTTCCAAAATGAAAGTTGGCATTATGCTTGTTATTGTTCAGCTGTACATAAAGTGAAACAGACTTTCAAAAATCATTTACAGAAGATTTGCTGTGACTATTGACATTTTCTGACAACCTAATTTTTCTTGTAGACCTTCCACTCTCCTCCTACCTCTCACCACCTCCCAATTCCTACTCTGCAAGCAGCAGAAGTGTATTTGGGAAAATGAAAAAGTTATGAATTAAACTTAGAAGGTATTTTTAATTGACCCTGGGTACGCATTTAGATGGAGCTGATAGAAAGGTTGCAGATGTTCTATATTAAAAAGTCTCTTTATATTAGATGATGTTGTGTCCTGCATCAAATGATTGAGTAGTCTCCTGTGGAAACCTGCATTTACCCATAGTACATTCTGAGCGGTTTCAGTTATGTATATATTTCATCTGTCACTGAATTAACCTGCAAAGTCTATGGGTAACCAGATCCCTGGGATGGAAGGGCTAGCTTGATGCTTGTTTGATAAAGAACTTTTTTTGATGCTAAAACTTAACAGATTTGTTCTAAAATGAAGCCACTGCTATTTCTCTTGGAACCATGGGCTGCATAGCTTAAAAGCCCAGCATGTCATGTAGAGACTTTGTTCCAGTTACATTTTTCATCATTGTCCCCATGTAATGTAGACTGGTTTGGGGCAGGGTTTTTTTGTGGTGGGTTTGTTGTTGTTTGGGGGGGGTAAGGGGGGGGGGGATTTGGTTCTTTTTATTTTTGTTTGGTGGTTTGGGGTTTTTTTGATGGGCTTTTGGTTTGTGGGGTTTTTTTAAAATCCTAACCAAGAATGGTGTTAACCAAAATTAGATATGTACGCATTCAGTTACACTGAAAAAGGATAATGCTATCAGAGAAAAATAGCAAGAAATTCTAGAGACTACAATTAAGAAATACTGATATTTTCAGTATTTAGAGTAAAACAGTATGAACTGGGATTGAGTTTCAGGCTAGAGAAATTCTAACTTTAATTCAATTTGAAGCCTTTGTTACAAGCTGCCTCTTACAATATGCTGGGAATCCATAATACTGTATAGTTTCACTTGCATTATATGAAAACATGATCATTTGCCTTTAAAAAAAAAAACCACTTCATTTTTAATGTTGTAATCTTTTAATAATGAGTGGCTGAACTATCTCTGTAATTCATTACCCTTTCAGCTGTTAGATGAATGGGATGTGTTATGGTTTGTCATTATTCTCCATGGTGGCAAGGAGAACAGACTGGGGATTTAAATGGCCTTCCTCTGCATGGGCTATAGACATGCTGATGACTTGCTGTGAGATTACATTTAGTTCCAGGATCTCTGCTGCTTCAGAGTGTAATGCATTCGCTTGCTATGATGAACAAAAGCTTCTGATGGTTGATGTAGGTACACTAGGAGTGAAATGAAAGAGAAAGAGCAAAGAATGCAAGTAAAATGTTGCTTTCTTTTACAAATGACTGGTTGAGTTCGGAGGAAAAAGTAATAAATGTATGTGAGAAGGGAAACAAATACAGTAGTTGAAATATTATATGGACATGTACACGTGTGTGTAGATATATAATGTG
Source organism: Serinus canaria (assembly GCF_022539315.1). NCBI lineage: Eukaryota > Metazoa > Chordata > Aves > Passeriformes > Fringillidae > Serinus > Serinus canaria. Next base: position 24,760,038 of record NC_066321.1, read on the forward strand.
AAATACAGTATAATCTTAACATTATTATGTACATACTTAGGACTACACTGGCTCATTACCCATTGCATCAAGGATGCTCAAGTGTTTATTATGCTATTTACCAAATTATAGCTATTTCCTGAACAGCCGGCCTCCGCTGAATATGCTTGTATTCTGTCCATCTTTAATAATGAAGCCTGCACTTTGGGGCAGAAACATAGTCTGGCAATGATCAGCAGGAAATAAGAGAGAAATTGGTAATCTCTTTAGCTTTACTGTTTTATGTTGTTTATTTGCCTCTCCAAGTATTCGTTCGGGGAACTTGGGCAGCAGAGGTCAGGCAGCTGAATTTCTTAGTGGATATTAGGAACTGGGCTGAAGAGCAAACAGATATGTAGTAAGTTTTTTATTGTGGGTTTTTTAGTTGCATCTAAGATTTAGCTAGTCTACTCTGGATGGAGTGTTGTAATAATTTTAGTGAAAAATATCTATATGTCAATTTATAAATACCAGTTATTTATTTCAATTTCTGTATAGGTTTGTAAAATGGATTATAGATTATTAAACACTGCTGGGAGGTAGAGGGGTTCAGAGGATATTTGGTAATGTTTGAATATTACCATTTATAGTGGTGGGACTTTTACTATTTTTTGAATGTATGAGTCAGTTACAGACACTGTTCCTCATGCTTTGTAGCATTGCTCCAAAGTTTAACTTTGTAACGCCATGCTTGGTCATAAATCTGATTTTATTTCATTTTAACATTCAGAAAAATATCCTCATTGAGGTTTAAGGAAACTGGAATATAAATGTTGGCATATAATCCCTTCAGTTATTGAAAAAATAGTCCAATCAATCTCTAGGTTGGCTTTTTAGCTCAAAATGCCTTAATGTGACAGGAATGCACTATAATCTATGAAAGGAATGTCTTAATTTATCACAGAGCCCATTACTTTGAGTTATATTTTGTGCTCTGGGTATCTGTACTTAATTCTTCACAGATAACACAGAATGAAGTCTTGCCTGTGATGTGTTTTAGAAAACTGAGTTTGTTTTCTTTTCAAAAGAAAAGAGTAGTTTCTCTTACTGTGGAGTTAAGTGCAGTGCCATGTAAGTTTTTGGAATGTGCTTGTAACTCTACAAACCCAATGTTCTTGAGGTTTGGGGAAGCTGGGCACTTCTTTGTGGGGAGAACACATCTGGATCCTCTGCAGCTTTTACATTTCCCCCTCCACACCACTCAGTTCAGTACTTCATACTCATTCCTCATGTACTAGAGAGGGCTAGTCTGGATTAAATGCTTGAGTTGAGTTAAAAGTTCACTGAAGACAGACATGTGTTCACCATTATTCTGTGTGTTTGGACGTCGAAGAACCTCCAATTCTGTTTAGAATTCTCTATGATAAAGAGTTAAATTCTGTTTTAAGGTGCTTGAATCTAACCAAGACTTGCTGCCAATTTTTGTTGCTAACAGAGATGTTCTCCAGCCCCTAACTTTGTGCATCTGTATTTGATAAGGCTGGCAAATGGCTTTGATTAGGGTGAGGTTTTTTTGGAGTGGCCATTCAGAGGCAACTTTCATCTGTACTCTGATGTGTGTCATAAAGAAAGGTTTTTCACATTAGTGAAGTGCTTAATTACATTGGAGCAGCTTAGTTGCTTTGGATTTTAGACTTATTTGGACTGTAAAAGTGAAATGTAACAAATGTTACCATCTGCTCTTGTCATCCTGCCCCCCTTCCCTCTCAGTGCCCCAACAGACTCTCTTCCTCTGTTTCATCCTTATTGTCTGATTCAAAATCTTGTCGGGGTACTTAAGGCATGTAGCAGCTTCAAGGCATGAAGCTGGAGATCAGCTTTTCCCAAACAAGATTCCACACTTGTTCTGTGAATTAGGGGTTTTTATAGAGGTTAGCCAGAACTATAACAGCACCTTTTTCTTCTCCTTGAAAAGCAAACTTGACACATCTGTCACATCTGAGGGCTGGAAATTTCTGGCTTCATAGAGGAAAATGTGTCACTGTGGTGTATGTTGTCTGACCTAACTATCCTAGAGATTTTTGTTCCATTTATCTCCTACACGCTTTTTATAATGAAGGAAGTCTCCCTAGGCATGATCAGCCACAGAGAGTGAGTAAAACAGAATGGTTTCAATCAAGGTTTCTGCTAACCCAAGTTAGTTGTTACTCTTCAGTCAAAGGTGCTACCTTTCACCTTGGCAACCAGGAATAATTATTTTCTTCACAGACATTGTGTAGATTTTCACTAGCCACTGGTCACAACCTTGCGCTTAAATTTGTAAGATGCTTTTTCTATTTTAGTCCTAATGTTTGGTCCCTTTCAGAAAAAATAAATTCCCTGTGACCTGAATTTCTGGAGTTCTTTGGTGATCTCCAGTGTAAATATCTTGATAGGAAATGCTACAGAATCCCTTGTATCAGCCAGACTGTATTCCCAGCATGTGTGTGACACACTTCCAGCAAACTTGGGTTTCTGTTTTTCCTGTAGAAATCTGCCTATAGCACGAAGGAGCTACCAAAAGAATTGAAGAGAAAGCCTTAAAACTCATATGCTGTCCAGTTTATTATTACTGAATTATGTTCAAGAGCCCTAATTTCCAGGCACAATACACAAATTTGAGCCCAGCCAAAGTTATTTCAAGGAGGGATGAGGAAGGCAGTGAAAAGCATTAGTGATGTTTTGAAAACTCAGTTTGGTTTCCCTGAGTACCCAGGCACTGAGACTGTGTTCTAGGGAGCCTGGAGAGCTCAGAAGTGGTCAGGTGTAGAGTTAAGGACCCTGGAAGCCCTGGCTTCTTCCAGCAGGGTAGCAGCAATGCTGCTTGCAGGCTGGTTGGGGTTCCTCCCATCTCCTTGGGCAGCATCCCAGCAGACTACTCAGGGCTGCTCTGGAAGGCTCCTTCCAAGGGTCTGGGATGCCAGAGAGCAGCAGTGCTGCTCTGCCCTGGAGCTGCAGGCTGGTAAGGTCAGCCTTCATTACAGGAGGTCAGGGGATCTGCTAAGAGGCACGGTTGGAGGCCTTTTTTGTTTGATGTTGGATTGGTGTCAGACAGGCTTTCTCACTACAAGGTGTTAAATCTCTTACAAATCTTTGTCAGATTTTTTTTTTCCTTCCAATTCTGCAGGGGTCTGTGGGGGGCTTCATAGAACCTGGCAGAGCAAACAGGAACTCCACCCTAAAAATTGAACATTTAAGGCATGTGCAAAAAAGAAAGGTGCAGCAGAGCTTTCTTTGGCACTGCATAGTGGTGTGGACTGTCTTTTCCTACTAAACATTCAGGGCAGGCATTTTTGATTTTTAGTGGCCTGCATTTCTGTGAACTGGGTTCATGTGGTCAACACAGGATCCAGAAGGTAATTTACCTTGTGGTTTTAATTGGATTGTTGCTACTGACAGAGTAAAGCAACACATCTCATTTGAGCAGGTACAAACAGATCCTTCTGCTGAGTTTTTTCTTCCTGTGCCTGCTTCTGGTAGTGGTTTCTGACAATTACCAGGATGGTCCAGGAGCAAAATATCTGGGGTGAAGAAAGCTTCTTTTTCTCTCAGGTCTTTTCTTTTTCATGCTGTATCTATCTTTCTCAGACTGGAATATCATTATAGAGGCTGGGTGCCTATGCACATTTAGCTGTATTTTCTTAGCTAAGCATAAAATTAAAGACCCATTTTACTTCACCTGTGTGGGGAGAGCGAGTGAGGGAGATGCTTTATGTGCTACATGATTGTTAGGTACTTTTTGGTAAAGAAATGACAATAACCACACTGCTTGTAAAGAGGATTCACGTTAAGGCAGATCTGCAGCATTGATCTGGTCAAAGATTCTACTTTGCCAACAAAAAAATTATTTGTCATAGCATTCCAAGCTACCTTTGTGTATGCATGTGGCAGTGAATCTCTAATAGATCTTCCTTTTTATTTGAATTCTCTTCCTTTCCTTGTCTCCTCCTGTTCCAATAATGTCACTACTTGGATTAAATATTGCACTATGGAAAAGCTTATGTGCTAGAGGCAAGAGCTACTGAGACAAAAGAGGGTAAATAAGCAAAGGTAAAAATGTGCATTTTTAAACATAGAGCAGCAAGGCCTAAAATGTGAGAGCTGCAAATGTAATTATGAAAATGTCAACAAATATGCAGATGCTTTGTAATGGCTCTTACTGAATGAACTTGTACCCCAACTGACTTTTTAGAGATGAACTGTAAATTCTTTCCTTTTTTCTCCTTCTTTGGCTGCTCCATCCCACACATGCAGGTGTCACAGTATTACTTAGAAACTAGCTGTGGAGATGACCCTTGATCATCTCCCTGGGACTGTGTAAAGCCCCCAGAAACAGAATAGGGATGTGTTAGAAGCATTCCTAATCATTCTGAGAGGCCTAGGACTCAGTCTGGAAATGAAGAATATGTCAAAGGTATGGAAAGCTTAATTGACAGCCTTAAAAAAATCAGCAACAAGTAACCTGATAAATGGCACAGACTGTTAATTAGATGTCTAAATTTACCAATTGTGTCAGGAAAATTAGGACACTGGGAACAATATGTCCCTAAGCTGCTCACTAAACAACTGCTGTACTACTTATTTATATTTATCTGATGAAAAAACATGTGCTGAAAGGATCACAGGCGGAAATCTCTCCTCTCTCACTAGCCTGAAGCTCCCAGGCCTCTCTGCTCACAAGGCCTCTGTGTCCTGATATTCCCTTGTCTGAACTGATCACTGGAATATGTGGCCACAGGAAACATGAAGCTGTTAAAGAATTTTCATAGTATTTATACAGGAGAGAACAATGGGGGACTTCTGAAGCCTAATGTTCGGTGAAGACTACTTATAAATTCTTGGTTGTTTCATCAGGAATTGGGCTGGGCCCACAGTGATGAGAGAAAGAGGGAAGTTAGATTCCCACTTAAATTTCTATGATTTAAGTAGGTACATATTTAAATAAGTGTATGCTGTAAAATGTGGCATGTTTACATATGGGTATGATTATGTGCATGTTTAAATACGTGTATAGCTAAGTGGGCACACATTTACACCATGTCTGCACAAGGACCCTGTTGCCCTGGTCAGGGAGATGCTTCCTACTGCTCCTCCAGCCAGCAGGCAGCTCCCAGCCATGAGGAGCACCATGGCTCTCTTCTCTTACCTCCTGACCTTGGCATTGGTGAGGATCAGGAGAGATCATCATTTCAGTGATCACTGATTGTCTCTTAATTAGAAGTAACCCCTTACATTTCTAAGCCAGTCTAGCATCCTTCCCTGGGTCCCTGATACTAGGCAGGACTGCCTACCTAAGAGATAATAATGATATTTTGAAAAATAGATGTTTTGCTTCTTTCTGACCCTTGGGAGTGACAGCTTTCTAGATGTATTCTCCCAGAGCCTGCTTTGGGCTAGTTGGTTTGTTTTTAATTCAGAAGGGAGTTGAGAAGGGGCACATTTGCACTGGCTGTGTGTGCAGAGCTGGGTGTGGAAGGTGCCTGTGCGTGCCCTGCTGTTGGCTGGAGCCACTGGTGCCAGTCACTGGCCACAGCCTGCCGTGAGCTTGGTTGCAGCTCACCTCTGGCCCCTGCCCTCCTCTGCCTGCTCATCAGAAGGGTTGCTGTGCCAGCCCTGATTTCTGCAGTGCTGAGCCATGGTTGGAGCTGTGCAGAATGGCTGGAGAGATGTGTTGGGCAGGTGGTGGTTTGAATCCTTTGAAGGGAAGGTCAAGTACTTAATGCAAGCTTCAATAAGAGGATAATGATAATTAGAACTCATAAGAGGTACTGGTTGCAGATCCAAGATGTAAAGGGGGAGATACTGGGATTATAGGGATAGGAAAGATTTGGATGGGGTTTTTTTGTAACTGTGGCAGTGAAAAAGCACAGTGATGTCTGAGGTGTTCCTCACTGGGAGGAATGTGTTCATACGACAGCCTTGGGAGAGAGGTGCCTGGCAGTGGCTGGTGCTGATCCCCTCTATCCAACTGCAGGTGATTCCCTGCAGCTCTTGAGCAATCTACACCATCAATGAGTTGCTAACAGGAAAAAATACTGGCTGGGCTAGATTAGGGAATATAATCGAGTCTGCCTGCTCTACAGGCATTATCAAACAGAGCATTATGGGCTTCTCAATTTGTATAGGTACATTTCTGGCATTGAATAAAAGTGGAGAGATGACATTTTTGCTATGAACATATTCTGCCTAGGAGAAGGGTGTTGAAAAAGAAAATTGGATAGCAGCCTTGCAACATCTTTTTTCAGTGTGGTGTTGTACAAGATATGGTCTTGAATGAGTGGGGATTTTTTTAAGAGTTCAGATGAGAAGTTCTGAGGAGCTCTTGAAGTAAAAGTAGATCAGAATCAAAAATGTTCTGAATAAATTTACTATATTCACTTTTTTTTTCAACTTTGGTGTGCCTGATTTTCTCATTGAACAAAACAAGTTCTGATCTACAGTTAAATGTCAGATCAAAACAATTCTGTGTATTCTGATTTCAGTTCCACTTGCTCTAATACTGACTGGCTTCTGTCAATACTGAGGTGAGGGGTGTGGATAATGGTGGATCAGAATGCAGGCAGCATAGCTGAAAATTGGGTAACCTCAGAGCAGCTAATATAGGTTGTTACCTCAACCTTAGCATTACCTCAAGGCCTCCAGCCTTTGCCCAGAACAAAAACTGTGGGAAAGACTCTTTGCATCCTAGTGCTTCCTTGGCAGCCCTTGCTGCAGCATTCCAACTGGAGTCCTAGGCTTTGTCACACCTGAAGCCTGTGGGATATCCCATTCTCCTGGTGATCAGGAGGCTGGCTGACTGACCTTGTGCACAACAGCACTGTGTCCTTTTTTTTGCATTTAATTGGTTCTCAATGAGGGTAACAGGCAGAAACCATAGGAAAGGCAGAGCTGGGAGGATCCAGCTAGATAAAGAAGTTTAATCTGTCAGTTCTTGAGTTTTTGGTCTCTTTGCTGATGAGGCTCCTTCTCAAATACAGAAAGAATCTGTTTGCATAGGGTCCTGTGCATTTCAGCTCAGAAGCACTCATCTGTCCTTAATCACTTTTGTAAGACACTGCAGGAAAAAAAAAATCATTCCCACTTTGGTGTAAAAACATATGGAACAGTGTGAGGATAGAATTGACAGGTTCTGCACCTTTGGGGAGGCCACACTTTGGGCCCTTGGAAGTCATGGTACATAAGCAAAGTTAAGAAGGGGTGGGAGGGAAGTGTTTCACAACACTGGCAAAAACCAATTGAAAACATCCATTTTTCTGCTTTGCAGGCTTTCATGAACTTTGGAGAGTTGTGGAAATTGAGACATTAACTTAACTGACATTGGCTAAACTTTGGTTTGTTAACAGATGGGAAAGATCACACAGTTTTTGCATTTAATTTGTTCTAGATGAGGGTAACAGGTAGAAGCAGTAGAAAAGGCAAAGCTGTGAGGATCCAGCTAATAAAGAAGTTTGAACTGTCAGTTCTTGAGTTCTGTTCTGCTGTTCTGTGAAATGGTAAACTCTGCATCTACTGGGGGAATTAAAAAGATGGACTGGAATGAAATAGACCTTTCTCTTTTGGCCTTGCTTCAGGAAAATGAACATTCCTTAGGATAGACTGTGACTGGAATCACAATGACATGGAAGGTGTGTCTTGAGCTTGTCTCCTAAGCCATGCTGGAATTCAGGGAGCAACTACTAGAAAAAGAAGGAATGCCCAGGTGGGGTATTGTTCATGTCTCTGTTCATATTTGGCTTTGACTAGTTGTGCTGGTAAGTCAAATTGGAATGTGGTGTCAACTAAATACATTTTTAGAAAATGCTGGTAACAAACATAAAATCAACTCACAGGTCAAGATATTTAGTGCACAGCTTTTTGCTTTTTAGGCTCTCCATTTCACTTTCTGGATGTCTTGAGCAAGATAAGAACCTTTGGGCACCTTCATTTCTTTCCTTTTCCTTTTTCATTTGTTTCAAGCACCACTAGCCACATTAGGTACCTAAAGATGAAATTGTCACTGTCCTCTCTGTAACAAGAAAGTACCCTATTTGAAACCAGTTTTCAACCAATCTGTTAAATACTAGTGATTTTTGTTAAAGATTTCCAATAGAAGCACTGGGGCATTAGCTGGCTTTTACAACTCTGCTTATTTAGAGAATATGCCAGCTAATTGCTAGAGGAAGTATGTCTAACAGTACAAAAGATCTAGTTGTTAATTCCAGCTACTGTGAGTGAACTTGAGGGGAATGGTTTTTTCCACATGTACAGCTATTTTTTTTCCAGTAATTGAAAATTCAGGATCTTAGATTTGATGAAAATTTTTTCTTTACATTCCTGTATCCTGTTGTTCCCCCCCCCCCCCCAGGAATTGTTGGACTGTATTTGTAGTGATACTTGTGTTTTCAGCAGCAGCTGGAAAAGAAACTGTGGTACAAGTGAGACAGGAGGTGGCAGGAAGATGTATGACTGCTGGGAGAGGGGTAAAAGGATTTCATTTTCCCCACATGGGAAGAAAAACTGAAGCCAGGCAACTGGGCTTTTTAGTTATAAGACCACAACAAAATAACATCATCATGGCACTCCAAATCGATAATGCAACTTTGTCTGAAATTCTTTACATTTTTAATGCAGTTGTCTAGATACAGAACAATAAGACTACAAAGACAACTCAATTATCATGACAAAAAATTGTTTTAAATGTTGTAACTAATAAATCAAAATAAATAGTGGTATAGAGAGATCAAATGATGAGTGGTATATATGGTTGATAAATTAGGTACTCTTTTCACTGTGTCCTATGATAGGAGACCAAGCATACAGCAAGGAGATGGAAATGCAGATGCTTAAGTTGTTTCACAGTCAGGTCTCTAGCTTGTTTTACAGATTAAATACTTTCAGCTAAATGTAATTCATCAATTGTGATCGCTCGTGTGGTGCAATTCGTGTTCATATGGTTGTGGGGGTTTTTAATGCAGTAAATTTTTGGGCCCGTTGCCAAAACATGTTTTTCAAGAAGTGCAGAGTGGCTTCTCCTCCCCTGTGTTTGTGAAGGTAGTTTTTAAACAACGATTTATCAAGTGAAGAAATAGAAACAGTGCATGTGATCAGTTGCAGTTCATGATGAATAAGCAGAACGTTCATGGTACTGAATACTGATTGTGTTCAGTAATTCATGGGTAACTTGTAAGCCAGAATTTTTCCCTGGGAATTGTTTGTTGGACATTCTGATGCATTCAGGAGAAACTGTGATTGTATCAAGCACAGTTTGGAAACAAAAGAGACTTAGGTTCACTCAATGACTACACAGCCTGGAGTAGTTTTTATCAACACTATTGAGTTTTTATTCATGCAGTGATACTGGCAGCTCCTGTGGCAGAAATTTTAGAGATAGGTAGACAGACATACAGACTTCATCTGTGTTGTTCAGCCTTCTGTGCCACTATAGACTTTGAATTTAACTTTTTTTTAACCTCATAATGAAGATCTTTTTTAGAGTAACTTCTTGGAGCTAAGATGATAACAGGCAGAGTTTTTAAGGTCTCTGTTCTCATTTTGGACTCTTGGTAAAATTAGCACCAGTGGTTTGGTATTGGAGATAGTTGAATGAGTGAATATAAGCTCAGGACATGGAGCTGTGGAGGTAGTGAGAAAAGAAGTCAAAGCCTTTGTTTGGTGAACAAAGCATTCCTGTAACTGAACAAGAAAGCAGAGATTTTTCCCTACACTGTCACATGAAAATTACCTGTCTGGCAATATAAACAGCAATAACAAATAACCATTTTTAAAATAGTGCATGAACATTTGCATTTGGGAGTCAATGTGTGAAAGGCAAGAAATATGCAGGGAAAAAGTTTTGGGAATCTGAGCTGTTGAGGGTGTTCAAGGTACATGGTTATAGTAGTCAGCAAAGTAAGGAACTTCATTGTTTTAAACACTGTTTTAGGAATTTTCTCTGACTTTGTCCAGAAAAATCTATTTCTTTATCTGATTGCACCAGAATTACTTCTATTAAGAGTCAAGAAACAGGAGTGATTGCCAGGTTTTCAACCTTCCAAAGAAGTTTTCTGACTCACGGTTCATGACCAGCACTATTGCAAACAGATATGACAGAGCTGTGTAGTTGGTATAATTGACTAAACTTTTAGTCACTTAGTTCTGATTTTTTTTTTTTTATTTTTAATAAAGTGGTACCAAGGAAAGGATTTTAGTAGGTTCAGTTTAGCTAATCAGCCTGATGAGACAGTCTGTTGTTTAATAACTGGATGAAACCTTCCCCATCCTGAACCGTTGTGCTTCAGCTGCCAGAGCCACATTTTGTGAGTATGTTTGAGTCCTTTGAGTTTTCCTGTATTGGTTAGTCACTCCCTCTTGGCATGAAAATAACAGTGGAGTCCTAGAGGGTTAGCAGTCAGGCTGCCTGGTTTTTATACATGCCATGTAGGATTACTCCTGCTGAAAATAACCAGTGACCAAAAGCCACAGTGTATGAGAGCTGAAAATATTTTCTTAAAGCTTAAACTCAGCCATAACTAATCAATTTGATTCCTAATAACTATTTTCAACATTCACCAAAACCTGGTGGCAGAAGAGCTTGGCAAATGCAGGCTGAAGTTCACCTTCCCAGAACATCCCCATTTCCTGGGTCCTGCTCCTGACATTTTGCTTTGTGTCAGGTTTGCTGTACCGAGGATAGGGAAGAGCTTCCTCTTGAGAGTTGTGGCAGAGGTTTTTGCTTAATTAACTGGCAGAGGGTATGTCTGAGAGTGACTCCTTCAGTCCCCGAGTGGTGTTAATTTCCTGCAAAATACAGGGGAACATATTCCATCAGTATGTCCCCACAACTCTTAGTGATGCTAATGAGAGCTGGGTGCTTGTGTCAGAGGGGAAATTGCTATCTGTGTGCCAGGACTGCATCCCCAATCACTGAACGGTGCAATTGCATTGTCTCACTGCTTCTTTGTTATGGATCCTGTCTTTCAGCAGCTTCATTGGTTTTTTCTTCTATTGCTGGAGCGATCCTAAGCCAAGTTTTCCCAAGAAAACCACAGAATAATCTAGTATCAGTTTTTTCAATATGCCACATTAAATGCTGTATTTCTGGGAAAATAGCAGAGGAGAATTTTGGCAGGTCAGACAGATTCTTCTAGATTTGCTCACAAAAAAAAAGGTGAATTTGTTTCATGCAGATAGCTGTTTGCTTGAAAGCTTCCTTAGTACAATATGAAAGTGATTCAGCCCCCTAATCCATCACTGGAAGTCTCTGCTACCATCCAAGACACTTAAAGGAATCACATTTACAGTTCTAATTGATAGCCACTGTTTTGACAGGCAAACAGATTTCTCCTCCCAGTGGCTTCATGCAGTTGGCCTCCAGCAGACCTCACCATTAGCACAATTCTACTGAAAAGAATATACAAGCTAATAATAAATCTGCGGGGAAGGATATTAACCACAAACTACTATGTCTAATTAGTGATGTACAATAGCCAAGGCCAGGGAGGGAAGGTATTATTTATCAGAAGAACTGATTTTGACAGTTTAAAAATGTAAAAACATCTATTATTTGTTATGCCAAAACACATCTTTCAAAATACAGTAGATACATAACTCCTCTCTTACTTTGGCATTGTTTTGAATGTTACTGCTTTGTAAAAATGCCAGCTATAGTAAAGGCACAGAGGAGAAATTTGTGTTGCTTTGTCTTTAGAAGTCCATTATGAAACCTAAAAGCAAGTAGGGTTTTTTTTTTTTTTGCCTTTACAACCTCCCTTGCCGATTCAAGAGCCATTATCTCCCTCTTCTATCTCCCTTCAAAAGCATCTCTTTACTGTGAATTCCCTTAGTTCAGAGTTGATCAAGTACTCTGAGCCTGAGCTCAAATAAGGCCAATGCATCTTGCTGAGAAAGAGTGGTAGAGATCTCTCTGGAGAGATCTCTCAGCCCCTGGAGAGATCCCTGCATGTCCTCACTGCAGATTGCTGCTCAGTGTCTCTCAAGCAAGATTGCTGGTACCCCAGACACATTCCCTTGGGGCAGTCTCCAGCAGAAATCCCCAGAAAGAGCTGTTCTGTAGCAGTGCAGCAATGGAGCATATGAAAGGAGTGTGGAGCAAGGAGGAGGAGAGCAAGTGTGTTGGGGAGAAGAAGGAAATGGATGAGGAGAGAACTTAGAGGAGATGGGGGATGTAGTTGAGGGGAAAAAGCATCATAGCAAACAGGCTAGAAAGTGAGGCAGGTGGATATGGAGTGGTAGTGGAATCATAGCTCTGAGCTGATCAGAAGAGAAAGAGAATAGGACCTTTTAAGCTGAGCACATAATTTTTACCCTTTGTGGCTCGATTTCTTCATATTGGAATGGATATGATGATATATGCTCAACATTAAAGTCACTGCATTCCACAGAATGGAGCCTTCATGAAGACTGGCATGTTGTCTTGATTGAAACAGGGAGGGGAGTCCTCTGTATTCCTGCTATTTCCAAGGATATTTTTCCTTGGAGATCTTTTTGGAACCTGCAATGTGTGCAGGTTTGCTTCATGAAAGTCAGATAAGCCCCCACAAATCCCCACTGTGACATGTAAGGGGAGGAAGGCACATGAGAAGGTGAGCCCTGCAGTGGTGAGATGATTAGCAAGTCTGACACCTCAAAATATCATGGCTCTGAGTGCAAGTGTAGCAGGTTTTCCGTTTCGTTTCGCAAATGTCGTGTGTTTAATTTGCCTCATGAGTTTTCTATCTGCAGTTCTGATCAAGTCACAGTTCTCTGTTGTTTTTCCATAGCCAAGAGGGCTGAGCAAAAAGTTTAGTAGTGCAACTGAAGATTCTCATGAAGTGCATGAGCAGCTAAAATGCTAAGAAGAGCAGTGAATACCGTGAGAGTTATGACATGAGAAAAAAAGTCCTTCTCTGACAAACATGCCTAATACATAGACATAGAGATGTAGCTGATACTTTAGTGAAGTCTGGGGTCATCTGGCTGGTAATAAGCAAGGAGAAAACCTGAAACAAAAGAAAAAATTCAGTGGCCTGTTTTTGTCAAGTCTGGCACCCAAGAGCTACCCTTTAGCTCCCTTCAGTTGGTCTTTTCCCTGTCCCACCTTTAAGTGGTTCTCAGTTGCTGGGATAGAGGTGTGCTGGCTCTCACTTGACTGCAGGATTTTGGAAACCACAAAGTCAGCAGGTGGTTCTGGAGGGGCTGCTGGCAACTTCAGCAGACTGCACAGCCACTCTGCCTTTCCCACTTTGCCTTACTGACTGCACCTTAGAGGAACTGGCTCAGTCAGAAACTGCATTTATATTTTGCTGCATGGAAAAGAATAACAAATATCCAGAAAAATTATTAGCAAGCCTAACTGCCTGCTTCTTTTCCCTTTCTCCTTCCCCTTTCCTGAGACTATGAAATGGAAATTAGGAAAGCAAAGTCAAGAGCTGGTTCTTTCCTTTTGTTTTGAATGTGGAGTTCCCATGCCCAAGACATGGATGGGATTGCTGTGTTCCCCTGGGGCTGGCAGGTTGCCATTTACAGACCCCTTAGAGGGGAGGTACAGCAATGTTTCTCTGCAAGGTTTGGACAGAATTAGTATATGCTTCAGAAGAAATTACATGCTTGTAAAGGGAAACCATGAGGGGAAAACAACTGCTGCTCTATGGAAGCAGGGACAAATAAGAATATATGGGAATAATTTCTTACTTTGGTACAGGGTAATTCCACAGTCTGGTGGACAAATGGGCCATAATTTTTTTTTTTCCTCTTTCTGATCAAGCTGTAAATCACAGCTGTCCTTGTTTACTGCAGATTTTTCTTTTGTGATATATGTAACATAGGATACAGAATTTTTGTCCTCATGACCCAAAAGACAAGCAATGTGGTCACTGGATGATTAGCACATCATTTCATGGGAACAGGTGCATAGCTGCCATTGAACATTACAGTTTTCCTGGTCAGATAATAGAAGTAGTGGTCCCTTTTCATAAATGGTACCTCCAGGACTCAGACTACCTCAGCATGTTTTCTAAAAATTAGCTCCTTGAAGTATAAAGGATGACTCTTCACAGCTGCCTTCTGTTGTCTAGGTTCACATAGTAGTTGATGAGAGTTATTCTATTCCATTGGTTCAGTAGATGGACTTTGTGGGTTTACACTTCAGCTCGGGTGGCCCAAGTTTTAGGGTGCCATCACCCTCCCTTGGGTTTTGCCTTTGTTATTTTTTATACTGCAGAAGTAAGATTTTGCTTATGGTACAGATGAGCAGAAGTGCTCTACTGGTAAGAATTTCCTAGTACCTAATTATCAGAATGAGTTACAGTAACTCACCTCTATCTTTCTAATAGCAAGTTTTCTGCTTTAAAAATAAGGTTATGGAAAAGATGAGTGAGAAGGTTTGGAGGGCACTATTTAAATTGCCTCCGTTCTGCAATTTCTAGGCAAAAGATGAGCCTCCTGCATGCACAGGGGAAACAGCATCCAGTACTATCTGGTACTGAAACACAGATAATATTCAAGGCAGTGATGCCAGAAATGAAGATTTTCCTTTATTGCTGTCCACATGGTTGATGCTCTAAGAGTAAACTTTAAACTTCACTGTGTGATTTAGGGCTTTTGTTTGACATTTCATTTCTGTGTGTAACCCTCTCCACTGAAGATTATAGGTGATTTGCCTGTGAGGTGTTACAGCAGGCAGCTTCTCAGTTTCAGTGCTGGGAATTCTTTCAGTAGCCCTAAAGCTGTGAACAATGTGATGATGCATGCATTTAATACAAATGTGATTAAGTATCTTTTCTCAGCTTTGTTTGCTTTGTTCTACTGATGCCTACAAGTTACATAATGAGTAGCATGTACAGGGTCTGCATTAAAGGCAGGTTTGCATTGTAGCAGAATTCATGGCAAATTTATTTTCCTTTTAGCAAAACTTCAGTGGGGAAAAAACTACACTGTTGATTTATTTTGAATGAACTCAGAGAAGTCTTACTAAGTGTGCCATGTGGAAAGCTCCTTGAAGTGCTGAGGGTTAATACTCTCTGCTCTTAATTTCAAATTCCAGATAAATATGGTTTCAGCTTTGATCTTATCTGGACTAATTCTTTGTCACTGTACTAATTAATTCAGCATGCTGCAGAAAAGATGCTAATTTGGGCATCAAAGAAATAAATGGGTGGGGGGAGGTTGTGTTTAATCAGAGTTCTTAAAAGATAAGTTTTACTCCCATTAGACTGGTTGAAGAAGTTCAGTCATTTTAGTCTAGCTCCAGCAGTCTGATACAGTAAATAAAAATAAATTTTAAAATACCAAAATGGCACTTGTGTGCTTAGATTTGATGTACAGGAGCATAATAAGGTGGATTTTTTTTATATTTGCAACTTCTGTATAACTGCTCTTCCTGCTGATCATAATAATTTTAACACTGATCACAGCATTAGCATAATGTGGGTATCTCTGAAAATAATCTGAAGATAGCTAAATATGAGGATACTCACATTCATGAAGTTCAGCTGCATTTGTGAAACACAAATAATAATTGTAGAATAGCACACTTGGACAATTTGTTCCATGCTTCAACTGATGTAATAAATCAGAGGTTTGGTCAGTTTTTCCCTTTGCAGGGGAGCTGGTTTTGGTTGCCTAAGCTGCCCTGTTGTTTGCCATGGAAAGCTGCTGCTTTTGCTGCCTTCCTCTTGTTGCTGCCCTGGGAGTGAGCCCTAGTAGTGGGAGAACAGGGAGGCAGCAGCCCAGCTGCAAAAGTCTTTCCTGCAAGCAAACCTCACCAAATAGAACTAAAAGTCCTTTTTTCCCTCTATTTTCCAGTTCCCTTTCCCATTTACCCAGCAATATTGGTGTTGTACAGAGCCCTGTCCCAGAATTGGAGGCACTCCCCACCCAGGAGGAGAGAGCAGCAGGGGCTGAAATAACCCTCTCCTGTGTTCATCCTCTTTCTGGCACCTTCCTTTCACCCTGCCAAAGCAGGGAGATTGGGTCAAAAACCTGCTCCTGGGCAAGGCTTTGTCCTGGAGGTTTTGCTGCAATGTGTGTTGGGCACTGGGAGGGGCATTTTCCATGTTGCTGGGGCTAAATCCTCCACAGGGGAAATGGGACCCACTCTCTGGAAGCAAGGCAGAAGACCAGGCAGGGAGATGCTTAACCCCTCCTGTCCACAGCCCCCCAGCACCAAGCTGCCCTTTCACCATGTTTTACCAAAACAGGTTCTTTTCTTTCTGTAGTTTTTTTAGCTGTTGCAAAGCTCTTGATCCCAATGGTGTAATCCTCAATGGCACACTTCTGCCCAGTAAGTAAACATTTAGTAACAAACCTTTTAGGTATTTAGAGAGCCACTAAAAATGTGAAAGATGTATTTCATTAATGCTGCTATTAACATAAATGTAAAATGAGCCTGGCCTGTAATCACCATCAAGTCTGATTCACTAAGGATCTTTACAGCAATGTTTAATACTCTGTAAAAGTGTATGTATGAAAGCAATTAATCAAAGCACAGCGCTGCTTCTAGAGTATTTCTTCTACCGTAAAAGCTGAGTGATAAAATAACTTAAAACACACTGCAGTAGTGGCAGTTAATAAGCTTTTTATAGTCCCTGTGTGGACCTGAAAATCATACCTTATTAGTATCTTTATCTTTCTTTCTCACTTATTCATTCTTACTCACGTTTAAATTTAATTTTAAGAGTTATTTCTAGCCTTTCATAAGGGACCTGCTTTAATAATCTCAGCATTTTTCCCCATTTTGCTGTGAAATGACTTAGAGTCAGAGCTTTTGTTATATGTACTTTACAAATCACTGGTTTTTTACAAATCATTTCTGGAGATGTCAGGATTTTCTGACAGTGTCAGGGTTTGTGCCTTGCTTGACTGTGTCATAGGCTCTCTTGAATTATTTTCCCCCAGATGTTTGCACTTTCTTTATGTACCTTGTTAGCTGTGGTGGAACCTCCTGATCTTGGGCAACTGAATTAGCTAAGAAATCCAAATTGCTGAAATTAGTCAGAGAGCAGCTTCAAGGTTCCACCCACCAGATGTTTGTGCTGCTGAGAAGTCTGGGACTGTAGACCTGCCTGCTTTTTAATCCTTGAAGCAAATATCAACACTTTTGAGATCTGGAAGCCCACGGCTCCACACGGAAACGAAGTGTTGCCATGACCACAGCTTTAGGTCTTGCATGCAAGACATTTATCCCAAGTAATAACAGAGCAGGGCTGTAGTAGGTTTGTTTTCATTTTTATCCCTTAGAATCCTTGGAAAGCAGCGTACATATGCTTTAATGCTATAGCAAATAGAATGGCAATAAATACTGCAAGACAACATACATTTGGTATTCAGAGACTTTATTTCCTTAATGTTTCTGAGGGGAACAATTTCAGTTGTTTGCAGGGCACCCTTTGAAATTAATAGAAATAGGATAATGCCTCACTCTTGCACAGCATATTTTCAACAGCTGCACATGGGCTTTTCCCAAAAGCACAAAGCACTCAAAGATCTGTTCACATAAAGAAAAATCCTTTCTGTTTTTATTTACAGGAGAGCTGTGCTCTGAGTAGTTGCAATATTAACTTTCCCAGCTGAAAAGTGTACTAAGGTAAACAGGGCTGTACCATCTTTAACAGTGCTTCCCAGGCATTTACAGTGAATAATCAAAGAACTGGGGCATTCACTCAGCCTGGGAAGGCATGGATTTATTTCCTTACTGCCATTGCAATGACCACTGGCTTCATTTGACATAAATTGATTATAGATGGCTCTAGAATGAGAAGATACAGCTGATCCATTTGTTTTCAGGTCTTCTAGTTCTATGTCTCCATTTGTTGTAAAAGGTTTTCAGAGTAATGAATCCATCAGATATTAAGTTGAAGCAAATTTGAACTGTGCACAGTAAAGCAAAACAGACATTTTAAAAATTTGTGTACCATACACTTTTTCATTAATGTTTTTATTCTGCTGACAATAGTATTAATATGGAAGGCAGATTTTACCACAGTCCAATTATTCATTGCCTGGAGAATTGACATTTTCAAATCCTAAAGCCATCCAGTTTCCACAGAATTTTAATATGGACCTGATTAATTCCATAGTATAATTTGACAATAGATTTTATCCTGTTCTTGTTGAAAGCAGTGGAGGCCTCATACTGATATCAACGATAATATGATCAAACCTAATTTGATCATGCAGCAAGTACTCTTACTACCTCTTTTTTTTTGTTGTTCCAATAAGCAGCAGAGACTATTAAACCCCATAAACCCATGCAAAATTACAATGGCTGGAAGTTAATTTTATCATCAGAAGCCCATGGCAATTAGAACACTTCAGTGAGCAGACCATAACTTTTAGGACAGGGTGTATAAATTCAGGCAGAGATGATACTGGTTTCTTTGTGGTTTAATGCTGTCTGTGTATATTTCTTTTCTTGACACTGTTAAATTTTGTGCTCCTTTTATCTTCTGATATTTGTGCAAGATTTTTGTTGAGCTGAAAAACATAATAAGAGAACAGAATGAAAAACAGTAATAATAAGAGAATGGACATTTAGCAATGTGCAGAACAGCTACATTCTAAAAAAAAAGCTACATCTGAATATTTCCCTAGCCTTGAGCTATGTGCTGCATACTCAGTGTAACAAGTCAAAATTGTAAGCCTGCACAAATCTATCTGAAGCAAAAAATTGGAAAGAAATAGTCACAGAATCATAGAATTGTTTGGGTGGAAGGGACCTTAAAGATCACCAGTTCCACCCTGCCATGGGCAGGGCCACTTTCCACTGTCCCAGGTTACTCAAAGCCCCATCCAACCTGGCCTTGAACACCTCCAGCAACTCCAGAGTTTCCCTGGACAATGTGTTCCAGTGCCTCACCATGCTCAGTGAGCAATTTCTTCCTAATGTCTAATCTAAACCTATCCCTTTTCACTTTAAAGCCATTCCCCTGTGTCCTGTCTCTCCTTGCACTTGGGAAAAGTCCCTGTCCATCTCTTCTGTAGCCCCCTTTAGGTACTGGAAGGTGCAATAAGGTCTCTCCTCATTGAACTTTCTCTTCTCCAGGCTGAGCAACCCCAGCTCTCTCAGCCTTTCTTGACAGGAGAGGTGCTTCAGCCCTCTGACCATCTTTGTGGCTTCCTCTGGACTCACTCCAACAGCTCCACATCCTTTTGGATGTTGGAGGCCCCCAGAGCTGGATGCAGCACTCAGGATGGGGTCCCACGAGAGTGGAGTGTAAGGGTTGAGGGAGTTGAGCAACTCCCTCAACCTGCTGGCCACACTGCCTTCAGTGCAACACAAGAACAAAAGTTGTTTTCATCAAGACCAACTCATTATTCCCAGTTTGTAATTACACTGAAACTTGCCAAATTTATGGCAAGAGCAACTCTACCAGCAAACAGCACTGTTTTTGTAAGCTTTGTCATGCTGGCAGTTATTGCAATCAAAATTGTCTCTTTATTTTATTTAAAATGCATTTCTCCAGTAAGCAAGAAATAATATCTAGACTTGAAAGGAACACGTGTTAAAAACTTGGTTTTTTTTACATTTCTCTTGAGTATGCAGCATATCCAACTTCAGCTCTCTGCAGCAATACAAAATGCCCAAGAATAATGTTTTCAGAATCAATACATGCTACAGTCGAATATGAAACTCCACAAACCTTTAACTGAAACTGTGAGAGAAAAGCAGGCAGCCTGAATATAAACAAAGTATCAGAGCTGGATTATGACCAAGATGCAAGTGTTAATATGGCCTCCTGAGAAAACTGCCATGAAACCTTCCCAGCACGAGCAAGTGCCAGAAAGCAGGGATGTTTCAGGAGCAGCCTGCTGGTGCTCATACCCAGGTGATTTCTTCTTTGGCTGCCCAGCATCTCTGTAGAGAGTAATATGTGCAGAGTTCCATTTGGCTTTTCTTCTTATCCTGGGTAATTTCATAGCTGTGCACCCACCTTATTCTGTTTCTCCTCACTCTGTGTACAACCTCTGTCTCTCTTGTGTTTGCTGACTGCTGCCTTCACTGCCACCATTGCCTTCTGTTGGGGTGTGTGACTCCAGTCTCTTGGAACTGCTGGAACTCAGAGAGAAGCAGTGAAATCAGCTCTATACTCAGTAAGAGGAGAAGTGTGGAAAGTATATTCTGCATTTCTGGAAGTGCTGAAATGAGTAGTGAAAAAAGAGCTGAAGATTGTTGGTAGACAAGGTGTGTGTTTTGAGTAAAGCATCCTTCCAAGAATGCAGGACACCTTCTGTCTCTGTGGCACAGGAAAAAAGAGAAAGCCATGGAGGCTCTCTGCTCCCCAGCACAGTCCATGACAGAGGCACTATAAAGCATCTCATGTTACTACCTGTAGTATTTGCCCTCTTTATTAGTACCACATGCTATGTGTCTGTCTCTCACATCCATCATTCCCTTTCTAACCAAGTCCTTATTGTCTGGAAAACTTGCTGCAGAGTTCCCAGTCACTTCCTTTGACTACAAGCACAGAAATATTAATTAAATTCACAAACAAGTTTGGATTGTTATCTTATGAGCCTGACTATTTGCAAAATTTCTGCTTTTGTGTGTGGAGAAACACAAAGTCAATGATTTACAGCTTAAGTATAGTCACAGTAGTTCAGCTCTTCCACTTGAGGCAGTTTGGGCTGACATGAAAAATAAAAAGGGTATAAGAAAGATCACGGGGGCAATGCTGCAGACTTTCACAGAAGAGTTTGAGGTTTTGAGTCAGAGTAATTAGTTTGTGATATAGTATATTTCATCAGGAAGTAATTACTTTTCTTTACATTGTTGTCATGCATATAAGGACGCATTAATTTGCAGTGGAAGGTACAGGTTGATCATTTACTCGTGGAACTGAGAATTTTAAATTCGTGCAGAGGAGGGGGAGGTTTTTAAACTTTTTGTTTGGTCCATAATTCATGAGCATATTTGACCTCAGTATTCTGTCTAACTCCATCAGAAATTAAATGTAGCTTCCCAGTTCAGGCACCTTTTATAAGCTGGGTAAAGCAGACTTGTTATGCATATTTGTACAGTGTATAAAACAACAGTGCATGCCCCAAACCCACTGGGGCCTCTGGAGGACTTTCACAGCATAAATATTACATGATACTATATTACTAGGCAGAAAGAAAACCCCAGAAGTTTAAAAAAGAGCTCTTATGAACTGTCTAGATTTGTACTGTTGGAACAAAAAAAGGTTTTATTCTTCCTGATTGCATCCTCATTTAAACAAAGAGCAACTCCTAAAATTAGGGTGTCATGAATGAGAGACAGTAGTTACTGGTAAGAGCAATACAGTGGCCCAGTCTGGGTGCTGACACCACAGCCCCTGCAGATGACTTTCAGAGAACTGTCAGGTGGCAAGAGGAGCCTTCAGCCACTTAAAAATGTGCCATGTTAATATTTCAGCTCTGCAATGCCCTGCACTTCAGATTTGACAGGGCTTTTCAACTAGGTTTCAAGCAATAGCTTTCAAAAGTACAGGGTCCAAATCAATTTGTAACCAGTCCTTCCTCTTGCAT
Source organism: Serinus canaria (assembly GCF_022539315.1). Classification (NCBI taxonomy): domain Eukaryota; kingdom Metazoa; phylum Chordata; class Aves; order Passeriformes; family Fringillidae; genus Serinus; species Serinus canaria. The sequence goes on from NC_066321.1 coordinate 24,781,518, forward strand.
ATGGCCCAGGTAATACTGATACCATATCTTGCAATGTGGGAAATTTATGAGTCACTAAGATAAAAACGCTGTGTTTTGATTGCCTAAAATTTCTGTGGTTTATGATAGATAAGTACTGTTTTTTCTTCTGTAATTATTTCCTCGTGACTCCTTCTTTGATATCTTTTACAGATTTGGAAAGAAGAAAGAAGATAAAAGTGGCAAGGCAGATCAGAAAGGGACTCCAAAGCAAGGCATGCTTAAAGAGGAGGAGCTGGAGAAAATGAAAGATGAGCGTGAAAGGTGAGTAAATGGCAGGAGCATCTTTGTTCATCAAGTGAAAAACTTCAGAGCAAGGGTTTTCCTGCAGGAGCAGCTAGCCAGCCTGTCCCAAACAATACCCACTGCAGTCAGGTCCAGGCAAGCCAGAGCATTAGGCTAGTCCTGGCTGAGTCAGAGCTGCTGTGTGGCACCAGCTTGTGAACTTCACTGTTGCATTCAAATCCCAGCTTCTGCTTTAGCTGGGGAACACCAGTTCCTTCAAAACCTGTTTCACCTCAGTCCATTCCCAAGGCCAGCTGACTTAATAATTTTCTCCTTTCCTTCTCTACAGCAAGAACCTCCTCCCTTCTCTCCTGATGGTTTTTGCCATTGTTTTCTAGCACTTCACACCTCTTTGGCTTCAGCTGGCTGTGCCATCAGACAGTAGTTTTTGTACTTGGGTATGTTCTTTTCTGCACAGTGTTTGTTGGTGAGCCAGGTGTTGCAGAAATCCATGTGCAGCAAATGTTGAATGTGCTGAGGAAACACCTGGAGGAAAGCAGGTTCAGATGCTTAAAATCAGTCTGCAGAGGCAGCAGTCTGCCAGCAGTGGGTTGGGCAAGAGGGGCAAGGCAAGAAGCTGGGTGAGTGCCTGCTAGGAGTTGTTGTATTTCTGGGAGTCTGTCCTTTTCATAAAACACCTTTTTCTATGCCCAGTCTTAGGGAATTCCTTCTCTTTCCAGATTAAGAGATTTTACAGTTTTCTGCTTTTCCCCATGTCTGCTCTTCAGAAACTGGAAACAGTTTGTCAGTGTCAACAAGGTTCAGAAAAATCCGCTTTCCCCATCTCATCCAGAGGTACTTCATATGCTGAAAAAGGTCTTTGTTTCCCTCTGATGGCTGCTATCAGAAAAGTTAAAGAGCCCATGGTTTCTGGCTCTCAAGAAGTGTCTGCAGATGCTGTAAAACTTTACAAGTTGTAGTAATACATTTTCTCAGTGCAAGCAGAAAACTTTTCAGAGGTCTCTCTCCTTCACTGGAGTATCCTGCTCCTGGGAAAGGGAATGGAAGCAGCCATGGTTCCTTTTGTGCAGACAGTGTTTCCACGTGGGCCAGCCTGTGTGGTACTGGTTAGTGCCCAGGGAAAAGGAACTCTGCTTTCATTTGAGTCATGCAGTGCATGGTCAGCCCTATAGGTGGGAGCTAATGGGCTTGATTGGGGAAAAAAGGCAGTGCAGACCCTTGCAGTCTGCTGCTAATTTTTACTACTTTAAAAGCTAGAAAGGTATCTAGTTACTACAGCACTGCTACTGGATATGTTTAGCCAGTGCTTAAGTATTTAGTTCATCTAAGTTAAGTAGTGTCAGGAGAAACTTTCTACCATTTGTTTTAAAATTTCTGTGCTGCGTCCTTGATTTTTGCCAGATTGATGAGTGCCTTTATATTAAACTGCTGACTCCCAATTTGGATACTGGCAATTTGAGAGGTATGTGTCCTTCATTTTAAAGAAGCCAGTGTCTTTTATTAGGATCCTGGCAAGCTAAGAAGCATGTATCCCATCTGTTAAAGGGCCAGTGTCATTTACTAAAATGTTGGCAGGCTGGAAGGAATGAACCCTTCTGTCTAGAGGTCTAACTTTCCAATTGGACACAAGATAATTGTTCTTAATATTTCTTTAGCTTTGTGTGCTTTTTTTTTTAATTACAGTCACTGATTGACAGTAACTTGGTAAGGCTGCATTAGAAACTGGCAGCTCAATGTCTTCATCATCCTGGTTTCTCTAGTAATGATTTCAGTTTTGACCTGGAAGAGTTTGTGACTGAAATGGAGAACAGCAGGTGTGTTGAGAAGTGGATGAACCAAGATGATATTTTTAACTCACTTATTTGATTCTTCTTCTGTAATGCACGAGAATATGAATATCACACTTTTGTATCAGGTAGTATATCTTACATCTCTGGAGGATTCAGATTAAAATTTTTTTTAAAGTCCCAGAAAAATAGTGAGGAAATTTTCCCTATGTTATCCTCAAAGGAATGCAACATGTGCCATAAAAACAAGCAATTTGCTTCAACTTTTGAATGAAGTAAGAGCATGGCTGTGTGTTCGTCCACATAAGACTACCTACAGGCTTACTGTTGAACGCTTTTTGAGCTGGACATAAAGTAGAAGAGGCTCTATCTTTGTTAGAGAAAAATTATATAAAGAAGCTGCTTCTCCTATATGGGTAAAAACTGTTTGGGAAATTGATTAAAATCACTAAGGAAACATTACCTGACTTGAATGTAGATCAGTCCTTCTGCTTAGTTGTTGACTGTTCACCTAATGATGATGCTCAGTAAGACAGTAAAGACAAGTTTTATAGCTCTGTCTCAAGATTTAGTAATTCTGTAATGTAATTCAAGTCCAAGATTTTAATGCACATATTGGCAAAGAAAACCTTGTGGCACATTCACACCGTAGATCATCTGCTCCTATGACTTCACTAGCTGCAATCCTGCATACTTGGTCTTGTATTTATAAAACTGAAGCTTAGCAGAACACGTTCATATTTTCAGATCTGTTCTTGTTGAGTGAGATGAGCTTATGTTAAAACTATGGGGGTGTAATAGTAGAAAATACTAGAGAAATGTAGCAAGTTTTGTCCCCTGATACCTGTGATCAAATCCTGTATTTAATATCTTGAACAAGCTAAAATTGCTTTTCTAACATTTAGCCTTTCTAGAATAACTTAAATGCACATCTAATTTTACTTTTCTAAGATTAGCTGTATAACTAATTCTTGTTCAGATCCTCAATTCAATTATTACAATCCTAAAGTCAGATTGTTTGTTTAAACAGGTTTCTTAAATGCTGACTGCCTACCATACTAAAAGATACTATGATTTTTCATCTGATTGTTTGGGGTTTTTTTTCAGAGGCCATGTTGTCCCTTTTGGACACTAGTGGAAGAGGTTAGAGTAGTTGATTTTTGGGCTGGGTGTGACAGGATTAATGATCAAGTGCTTTTCAGCATCTTAGCAGCTGTGGAACTCGCCTGGTTTTGGATATTGGTTTTGCATGCAATATATGCTTGGCAGCTCTCCAAAAAGCAGCATACTGTTCCAAGATCTCAGCTGAGAAATATTTTTTGGTAGGAAGTGCATTTTCAGTTTACAGGACTAGGCTGTCTCTCATAGTTTTGCAGGTTTTTTTTGATTGGTATCGGATAGGCACAACAAGATTTCACAAAATCCCAGGGATAGGCTTTCTGTAAAGAATGCAGCCTTCTTCCAGAAATTTTGACAACCTTCAGACATGCAAAAATGTCAGACGTGTTCAGTGCACAGTGCTGTGCAGTACAAGCTCAGTGACTCTGGTTGTGATGGGAACCATCAGCTCTTATGTAGGTGTGCTGCATGAGTGTAAGCCCATCATGCCTGGAACAGGTTGGATTTCCTGCTTGCACAGAGAAGGAATCGAACAGTGCATGTGCAACAAGTCTGGCACATCCAGAATGTGTTAGAGCTAGTGGGCGTATGCAGACAGAGGATTCAGTGCTCACTCTATAATGCAGATGATTCCCAAAAGGACAGGATTTGCTTGCACTTTGGTCCTCAGCATAAATTTGCCTGGCATCTCTTTCTATGGGCTGCCAAGTTTCAGATTTGAACCTCAGAAAATGAAAATAAATTTGCTATTTTGCTAGCCTAGTAATTTCTATTTCCATTCCACATTGTCCCAGTCTCAGTTTTCAGAACAACTCTCAGTGCTGCCATGTAGCTGCAGTTCTCTGAAGCAGCTCCACATCCTGCACTGAAATGCTGATATCATTTTTTTTTTCTGCTTGTGTTCCCTAGCAATCCCCAGAAAGATGAAGGTCTCATTGTGTTCATTGCTGTTAGGGAAGCTTGGGCCTGACCCCAAGCACTTACAGTTGAGGTGGAAGAGAGAAAATCTGACAGGAAAAAAAAGTATCCTCTGGGTGGGAATGTGACATGCAGGCAGTGCAACTGCTTGTCCAGGTTCCTGAAAAGTCCCTGTCAAGCTAGGAATTGATTCCAGACCTCAGCCCCAGGCTTCCTTTCTTTTCAAAGCCAATACTTTATTATACAGCTACTACTTCTGCAAGCTTCAAGTAGTGAACAGGAACTTTGGATGTTAGTCATTCCTTCTTTAGTAATAACCTTATCTGTGTCAAATTGAATATGAATTCAGCACCTCCTTTAAATTATTTTCTTCTTCTCCCCCTACCTCCTTTAGTTTTCATTATGCCAAGGTGATGCAATGTCAGTGAATTTTGAGTGGGAAAAGACAGGAGCCTCACCATAGTTCAGGAGCATTGACTTAACTGGGGGTACAGTTCTTTGAGGTGGTGGTTTGTCCTTCCTGACACAAGTCACATGCTTCATTGGACTGAGGCCTTGTTTTAAATAAACTCATCGTTTTGTTCATGCTTCAAAGAGTTTGGCTGTGATAAAGCATGTGCTCCAAAGGTCGAGAATCTGCCCATAAAAGGAAGAAACAAATGCTATGTCTGAGGGTTATTTTGATCAAGCTGACTCAAATCTGTATTTTTAGTGTGTTCAGTGTAAATTACTCAGAATTTATCATTTTAATGATATAGGATGTTTGCTACATTATTAAATACTGGAAGAGGCCTTGTCTTTTCCTTCCCTCAAAAAATATTTCATCCCTTCCTCCATTTCTTTCCCACTTATTTAGGGTTCTTTTCATTTTCTAACATTTGTTCATTGTAAAATGAACTGGATAAATACATTAGATGCATGAGTTTTACACATCATAATTTGTTTGCCTTTTAAATGCAAATAAAGTGACTATCAATTGAAAGAAAAATATTTTTTCCTGTTTCTTTAGTATTATTTTACTGTGATTTTTCTACTGAGACCCAAATCTCTCTTCCAACAGAAAGGCTTACTTGACATTAGAATAAAATTTACAAAATGAAGCGCCTTGTTGAAAATGGGAGGATTTTTTTAAGTAGCATGAGAGTTTGTTAATGAGGAGGCACTCCATGTGAAAAATAATCCTCTGCACATTTTTGTGGGAGTAGTTTTGTTAAAATAGTCTTGGTTAGAGTCAGAGTTAATTGAGGAAAATTTTTTAATAGTTTTGAGGTTTGTGTGTTAGAGAAGCAGAAGGAATATGTGGCCCCTGCTTTCTCAGTGTATGTTATACTGTGTCTCAAATAGGGGTAAAACTAAATGCTTTCAGTTTTGATATTAAAGACTTTCCTTTACTTTTCAGAAACCTTGTAGCAACTGAAGAGCATTTCTCTCATCTTATCAGCCCTGATACTTGCTGCCTGTTCCCATAGTTTAAAAATCAATACATATGGTTTTGATATTTGGCAAACAGAGGTTTAATTTTGCAGCTGCAAAATTAAACGAAGGGATGCATCTTATAGAAATAAAAACATTTAGAGTCCAGTTAGAGAGGAGAGAGTACTTGGGAGTGAAACTTCATTCCCTTTCTGTCAGCATTTGTTTTATTATATTTAATTACAAACAGTTTGTATGTTACTGGAAACCAAAATGAAAATGAGAATAGATGGATATATGGCAGTATGGTAGAAAAGCCAAATTGCTTTGAATCAAAAGCTGAAATTCAGACTGTTGCAAAAATCAAAGTAAGATTTTTTTAAATGCATAGTGCATCTTAGTGCACGTTCATACACGTGCACATTGTTGGAGACCCCATGTAGCTTTTTGTTCCTGTGCATTCCACCTGCCAAATCTAAAAGCACTATTATGGCTGTTTAAAGTTCATATTGATCTCTGGGAAAATGTTCATAATTGCTATTCTCACCATTAAGCTCGGTGCTAAACCGCATGTTTTTGGGACACCTGAGCTTGTGCATCATTATTTATTAAGGGTTAATCCAACATGGTATATCTGTTCATTGAGTATTCCTGACTTTACAGCACAGCTAGGTCCTGTGGTTTAGACAAAATAAAGTGTTGGATGTGATCCCAGTTTTAATACTCCCAATTTATTATAACCATTGAACCCTGATCAGATCACAGATTGGATTGGATCCCAGTTTTTTAAATGTCCCAATTTATTGCTGGCTTGCAACCCTGATAAGAATACATATTTGATTAAGGCTTCAGTTTTCAAAAATTCCAGTTAATTACTTTTAGATTCTTATTAGATCATAGCTGTATAGTATGGTATGTTGAAGTTATGAAAAAATTACTGGATGCTGTTGCACAGGTCAAGGTCATAGTTTCATTTTGTGCTGACAGTATGAAGTTATCAGATTTCTGTTTATTACTGTGGCAGCACTTGCACTGGACAGGAGGACAGATTAATCCCAACCCATTGATTCTGAATGATTCTCATTTTAGATCTGCTGCTGCTCTGCATACCAGAACATGTAATAAAAACCTACCATGGAACACTGGGAGATTGATGTTTGGTTCTGAGTAGCTGAAGTGGATGGGTCTCACCTACTTCCACAGGTTTTGTTGTAACATTTAGAGCCAGACAGCAATTTCAGAGCTGCTTCATGTGGCTTTTTTACTGCTGGAGGATATTTTTAAGACAGCACTAGGTCTACAGTTGGTCCCAGATTGTCCAGGTTAAGGACTGATGATAACAGAGTGGCACATGGAATTAGCCGTTTTCTTTATCACAGCACAATTCCAGGTGGTGCCCACTGATGGAAATAGCTCTTCTAGATGTCCTAGCTGTGCTCTCAGAATGTAAACATGGAATTCTCATCCAAGCCATCTAGCATCCTTGTTTTGCTCATCATCGAGTCACTGGTGTGATCTGAAGACAGGTTTTCACAAGGTGTGCCACCTGTCCACCTAAGAGGTCAGAGCAGCTCAGGGGCAATGGCTTAAATGGGCCAATGCATGGTTCTCTTCTGTATATATCAGAGTTTTATTACTTGAGGGTTGTTTTGGTTCTGTAAACCTGAAATGCTGCTAGAAACTCACAGGCCAAGCTAATGAAGTGAAACTGGCCCAGGTACTAGCCAACCAGGCTAAAAGAGTGCTTTCTAGGAGATGGACTATCCTGGCCTAGGGATTTCTTTGATGCAGTACTGAATGTAGGTCAGCTCTTGCCCACTCTGGAATCAATAAGAATTACTTGGAAGCAGCATTTCATTCCTTGCCCTTCCATTTGTGATTTATGACAGTCTATCATAAATTGTTGGCATGCACTTTGAAGTAGTGCCACAGCACAGAATTCCTGTTCTCAGACTCCCTTAGCTACTACAGCATAAAAATGAGAATGCTGCTCATGGGGATAGACTGGCAGGAAATCTGTTTGCATGTGTAAATCTCCATAGTGATCTTAAACCAAGATACCTGAAAGTCTTAAAGCTTTGACTGCTCAGGCAAAGCTGAGTTTTGCTTTCAAATCAAGGAATGTTAATTAGAAGCAACCTGTGAATCCCAGACTAACAGATGGAGGCTGTTCCTGTTCTTGTACTGAGAAATTCTGTTCAATAGGTTCTAGGTTCAGTGTCATGTGTAGAATAAAGAAATGTGCATGGAGTGTCATTTCACATGAAGTTAGGCTTGTTCCTTCCACTACTAGGATTTCATTCAAATGGAGGCATTATGTTTATGCAGTTGCAGAGATGGTTGTGTGAACTCATGAGGTGTCACTAGGAAGTGGAGCTGCAAGTACCTGTTCAGGAGATGTCCCAAGAATACCCCCCCCCTTACTGACAGAGGTGGCTCTGGGGACTCTGTAGGTGCCAGTTTTCCTGGGTCAGTCCCAAGTTGTGTTACTGCATGCAGTTGTGAATGTTGAGTTTTCATGAGGTGTCAGATCAATGTTGTGCCTTCCCATGGTCATTACAATGTCTCTGGTATTTTTATTAAGACAGTGCCACCTATCCTCAGTGGTTTTGATTGATACCTGCTGCAGCAATTGCTGGAGCCAAGTGAGTCACTGGCAGCAATTCAGTTCATAGGTGGATGCCTCTGTCTCCCCTTAGCTGTTCTGCAGGTGTACTGTAGTTACTTTATACTTGTTCTCTGTTTATCTGATGAACTTCTCTGGAACAGTTTGTTTATGTGTCAGTTGGAGAGGTTGGAGGGATGATTATGTGGCTTTGACTGCAATTGGTATTGTGTGCATTCCTGACATTAAGTTCCCAATATCTAAAGTGTACACAAAATTAAGTCTTCTTTTCCAAGAGTATTGTTATTTTAGGTCTCTTTTCCTGACTGTTTGTTCCAGAATGAGTTAATGTTCACAAAAGGGACTCAGGTACGATATGCATGGCACCTTACATATCTTCTTAACACCAAAATGCAAATGACAACAACCTGAGAGTTCCTTTAAATCACCACTGGGAGCTGGGCCTTGCAACTGCAGCCAAGGGGTGCAAAGTCTCTGCAGACTCAAGGCCATTTTGCAGGGGGGAGCTCTTAAAGGTGTCAGAACATCTCAGGTGAAGGATGTCTAAGTAATTTTGACAAACCTGGAATGCTTCCACTCCCTAATCCCCATTGTCACAAAACAAGGAACATCCTATTGACAGGAGACTGAGAAATCTGATCTGTACAGTCAGCCTTGTTTTCAGCAGGAGATTGAGCAGGATAACCTTCAGAGGGTTCTTCACCATCTAAATTTTACTGATATTGTCACTTCAAGATGATAACTCCAGGGTAGTTGTGAGTAAAGAAAATTATTTAATGCAGTAAACTATAGACTATAAAATACTTGGCTTTTCTGATGGTTGGCTTTCTTAATCTGCTGCATTTCATACCCAATGTACAGCTAATGTGGACAGGCAGAAAATCTTTCTCTGATTTAACAGCAAGGGTAAAAATCATGTTCTCATTGAAGTTCATAGGACAGGAGAAAACACTGACCTCATTAGAGCCAGGATTTTCTTTAGAGGGCAGGATCCTGTGTAAGCTGGTAATCACTCCGTGTCACCTCTGAAATAAATGGAAGAACATTAAGACCTCAGTCTTGTCTATCCAAAGCTTCCATTCCTCATTTTGTGCTATGAAAGGGCTATGTTTCATCTTCGGTTTCTCATAATCTTAAATTTTAAGGTCGGCATAGCTCTATCTCCTTCTTAGGTTTTTCTGTTCTCCCTTTCTTTTCTTACAACCCTCCAAAGGCAGTTTCTTTGGTCAGGTCAGTATTTTATAGGCACAGGGTAGTTTTCTGGAACAGGCAACATTTTATGGATGGTGGATTTTTGTCACTGGAGCATTTAATGGTGCAACAAGAGCTGTATCTTGTTACCCTGAGTCTCTAACTCCCTTGAATTTGTGGCTTGTCTTTCTTTATTTCTGAGACTGTTTCTATTCTTGTTTACAATTACAGATACTAATTATGGGGGGGATGTTCAAATCCAGCACAATAGACTGAGCTGGAATGAAGAAAGACTTGCATAGCTTATAGGGAGGATGTTTCTGACAAATATGGCTCCAGTAGAATACCCTGAAAGATATTATTAAATTAAATATTGTTTGATTCTTCATGAGACTGTATCAGATGTCCTCTATTTTCTGTCAAGAGGTGAGGTTTTTTATTTTTTTTAAGCTATGAGGCCTGCCTGCCTCTTGAGTTTTGTTAGGTCTTTTCAACAGTCCTGCCTCTCACCTGTTCCTGCCCCAACCTCAGTACAAGAGTGACATGATGTTGTTTGAAAAAATAAAGATGGGTGCTCTCCTGATAAAAGAGGCAGGTTTGAATAGGATTGTTAATGTCATTATAGGCCATGCCTGTCTGTAAAACGATTATGAAATTTAAAAAAATTAAAAGCACTGAAAGTACTGAAATTACCTCCTCTGATACTCAACTGAAATATACCATTCCCATCAGTGATTATGGCTTATGAATGTCTAAAGAAAAGATGTATTCATTTCACTATTATGTAAATGAATGAAAAAACAATATTTTAGTTACCAAAATATATTTTGCTAGCAGCTAAAAGGGAATTAAAACATTAAACCCAGTGGAAATCTAAGTGACCTCCTGCAGAAATAGTCTGCATGCCTCTAGACAACCCGTTACTCAATATATGTATGAATTAGGTAAATGAGACACAAAAGCAGATACTAAATCAGATGTAAATTGAGTAATCATTAGAGTATGTAGATCTCAAAGAGAGTCACATGAGTGAAGAAAAAAGCAATAAAGTAGCTTTTATTCTGCTGTTCTCAAGGAGCAACTGAGTAGAATGTTTAGCATCTCAATCATCTCAAAAGACTTTAAGGATTAGGTCCTCTTAAGTTGAGGTACACTTTAAAGTGATGGTATGCACACTCAATTTGCTACGTTTTTTTTGCTCCTCTTATTGCAAATTGAATAGAAATTATCCTAAAGACCTGTGGCCCAGTTTCTGTTTTGTCTCTGCTTTTACTCATTTTTCTCCCCCAGGGACATCTTTCATTGACTTTGACAGTGTCTTGCTCGTTCATGTACCTGCTCTTGCTTCCACAAAGTCTGTTACTTTTACACCACCATATAAAAAATTTTGCTGTATTCATCTGAAGTGTAAACAAAGTCCCTTTGTTTATAAGTTATTTTGGTTAGCAAATGCTTCTTGGGTCCTGCGTTTGACTAGTTAGATATGCACCTTGGTGCTCAAAACATATCATTCTTTGTGCTCTGCTCAGTACTACCTACCTGGTCAATGCATGGTAAATTTAAAAAAAAAAAAAAAAAAAGAGAAGTTGCATCACTTTTATTGTTTCACTGGAAAGTCAGAAGAAACAGGATTTTCTCAGAGCTCATGGGGAGTGCCATGGAGGAGGAGGAGTTCAAACACCTCTGAAAACGTGGTGCTTTTGGTTGTGGGCTTGTTTTGGTTGGTTATCCCTACTTTCAGCTTTTGTGATGTGAAATGCAGCCTTGCAGGTCTCCAAGTAAGAGAGCCCATGGTCTCTCCTGGGCCAAGCTTGCCACGTGCAGTTTTTCAGACCTGGTGGCTGTCAGTGCCACTGAGTTGCTTCTGGTGTCTCCTGTTGGGCAGCAGGCAGCCTGTCTCCAGCCTGGGAGATGTGAGGACATGAGTCAGGAGGACATGAGTGTCCGAGTCTCCAGCTGAAGCAGTGACCCCCATTAGTCTGTGCCCCAGTGTGCAAAGCTCATTTTGGGCTGGGGCTGCAGCTGGTTGGGCTGTAGCTGGTGTCTTGCTGTTTATTTCCCATCAAAGGCCATCTTTAGGCTCCACAGCTTTTAATGACCCTGGCCTTCTTTGGGCTACTGATTTGGTAACGTTAAGTCCTGTATTTTAATTTTCACAGAGTCTTAGAAACTTCAGCATTTTCTTGTTGCCCACTCACAACCCACCCACCCAGCTTACAACTGCTGGGCCAAGAGATGAGAAGTATCTCTTACAGCTTTTCCTAGCCCTCACATTCCATTCTCAAAAGCATTTCTGGGTCTTCTCCAAAAATCTGGAGAATCTCCAATTCTGCTCAGCTCTTCTGGAGTTTTCTTGAGGTAGTTCACATCCCTTGCTGCAGCTGCTTCACTCTGTGTATTCTGCAGTCTTTTAATCCAGCTTTTGCCTGTCAGTGTCTCTGTCACCGATGTCAGGCTAAAGCGCTTTACATTGCGTTTGTCACCGGCGGTGAATACATATGTGGTCATTGACAGTAGCTCAGCAGAAACACAATAACTTGTTAAGCCACAGTAACCCAATCGTGTGTCTGAGCTGCAGCTGGAAAGAGCCGGGCGGGCTCTTAACCCTTTCCTGGCTGCTGCACTCTGGGTGTGTGCATCTTTTCATGTGTTACTATAAGAGAACTGACCGTGTATGATTTGTGCAGCTATGTCAGATGGGAAGAGTATTTGAAGGATAAATGAGAGCATTCCTTGATTTATAGCTTTGGGGGTGTGCTACTGAACAATACAGAAGGGTTTTCAAAATATTGTGTCCCACTTCCAGAAGTACAATATGTATATGGATTCTGTCTTCATTTGACTTCTGCAAATGCAGCATGTTTTCAGAAAGTTGTCTGGAGTTCTGTTAAGGTTATATATATTTTGATCAAACTGTGTATTTTCTGAAATTATTTCACAGAATCACAGAATAAACTAGGTTGGAAAAGATCTTTGAGATTGAGTCCAACCTATTTGTAATAGGGAAAGTCTAGAATAGGATACATGTTTGAATGCTTTTGAGAAAAAGATGGGTCACAAGAAAAAAACAAAAGGGCATTTCCTGATATGGCACTTCTGTCCTGGCTGCTTCTGTGCCAAGGCTCTGTTTTTACAGAAACACAGCTAAGGAGAGTTGGTGCAGCTGTGCAGGGATTTAACTGAAGAGCACAGTGTTCATGTGGTCAAAGAGAGCAAGCAGAATTAATATGAGATACTCAAAAGGAATATATTAATTTACCTTTATTCTGTATGAGGTTTTCTTTTCCCTTTTCCTCCTCAGGAAGTTTGTAGAAACTTTAGTGCCTCACTAAATTGTTGAGATGGTGATCTGTACCTCTCCTCAGCTCTTGTTTCACTGCCAGCATCGTAGTGCTGAGGGGTATTTTATCTTTCTTCACAAACTTACACCAGTTGTTTAACCAGACCCATGCAGTGATGCAAGCTGAGGGCTGTCTTGTAGTAACTGTTCTGTGGGCTGTTTGCAGTTACAGTTGTGTTAATTTAGAAGTCTTGGCTTTTTAGGTTGGTAGATTGGTTGGGGAGGAGGGGGGGTTGGGATGAGGAATAAAGATTTTGCTGTTTCAGATAGGGAGACTTTCAAAGGCAAGTGGAGAAATGGTGAATGACTAGAGTGGGATACAGAGAAATGGCCTGCTTAGTAGAGTTGGCAGAGCATTAAAGCTATGGAAGGAACAGCACCTTTTTTTTTTTCCCCCCTCACTAAAGAATTCCTGGGCACCTACTGGTATGTACTATGGATAAGATTGCTTTAAAACTGTGTGAAAACAAAATACAGTGTGAAAATTTTAAACTTCACAAAAATGTGAGAAATTTCAAAGGTGAAAAACATGTGAGAAGGCATAAAAGGACAGGTAAATATAAAGAAAAAATAGCCATCTGATAGTTTGTTTCCCTATATTTGAACATTTGGATAGAAACGAAAAAGAGATCCCTGAGCAAATTTTATAGATTTGTGTGGAAGAGTAAAAAGAAAACAAGAAATATTAATGCAATTGTAATAGATGTATTGAAAGGATGAAACATTGATCATAAAGAATTCCACATAGCCAGGTATTGACTGGTCCATATAATATAGAATGGAAATAATTGTTTTTGAGAAGATTTGACTTATAATACTGGCAGCAATTGAAGATTGTGCTCAGAAGGAGAAGCTGAAGAAGCTAGGCTTATTCACGGGAACAAAAGAAAATTGTGATGACCTAATTCCAGCTTTTGTTGTGCAGAATATACCAGTATTGATAGCAGGACAAATTACTCTTTCTATCAGACATGAAAGCAAGATTAGCGTGATGCTGCTGGCTGCACTGCTCTTGCTTTCAAAGCAGTCTCAAATACCTGGGGGACCAGTGATGTACTGGTCCAGGGAACATGAAGGCTCATCATTTTCTGAGAAATTGCTGTGACTCATCTCAGGTCTGTGCTGTGCCTTCTGCACTGACATGTGATACCACCATCCCTTGAAATGCAGTGTGCTCCCATTTCTCTGCCTGGCTACTGTGTGTATGTGTACCCATGTGTGCCATAGGACTTGTACCTCATTCTATATATTCCTGCACTGAATTCTGTGTTTAGGGGGTTTTGGTCTCTAGTTGAGGGTGAAACACTCCACAGTTTCCCGGGTTAAACAAACTGAGTGACCTCAGCTGCACTCCTAAGTCTAGCCCTCGAGGCATTTCATTATCTGGTTTCCCTCCTCTGGGCACACTCCAACACTTTGATGTCCTTTTTATGCTGAGATGCCCAAAGCTCAACCAAAGCACCCAAGGTGGGGCACACAGGATCTGAGTACCAAAGAGGAGGAAAGCTCATCTGCTTCACTGAGGGAAGGCAGAATGAATAGGGGGTACCCATCCCCTTGACAATGGTATCATCTGAGAAAACTCCTCCTGCTGTAAAGTACAACTACATTTTAAGTGTTGAAAACCAGTATCACCTCTTGATATGTCCTAGCACAGTTAATGGAGATGTGAAACTGGAAAGCATGAATGGTACACATTGATCTACTCAAGTACCTATCTAGAAAGGCATGTTGTTCCCATTAGAATTGTTTGTGAAGCTTTTTATCTACAAATTATTTCCAAACTATTAGCATTTGTTTTGATGATACAAATCTAGTGAAACAAAATGAGTAGTATGAATCCCATTCTGCACTTAGTAGTACCTGTCTGTCAGATGGAAGCTCTCAGTGTGCTCATCGTTTTTCTAGGGAACCTTTTTCTCCATGCCTTTTTATTAAAGACTTTCTCCAGAGCACCTTCATTTTTCAATATCCAGGGTTCTGAGGCCATTAAGCCTTACTTGGATAACCAAGTCTGCCAGACCCTTTTCACTTTTACTCCTGTGGTACAAATTATACTGGTCTTTCTACACTGCTGTTGCACTTCCAGTTACAGTCAAAAGCAAATTTGACTTCTGTCAGGTGTTGCGTCTCTGTGTCTTTTTTCTGTTCCTTGTTTCTTTTTCCATGCTCCTTTATTTTCTGTAAATCTTACTTATTACATACCATGGTCAGCATTCTGCCAGATCCATCTCACTGCACTTAATTACACTCTGTTGAAGAGTAGCTGAGCAGTTAACAGAAGAGTTCACAGTCTTGCTGTACATTTTTTTTCTCCAGCAGGAATGTTGAATCATTGAATATCATCTTAGCTTGAAATTTACCTGAATATGTTTTACTATTCCAAAGAGATTCCACAATGGCCCTGGTTAGCAGCAGCATTTTGTAATACCACTTAAGGCTTTATGACAGTGGAATACTGCCAGTAAGAGTCTTTAATTCACTTATATTTAATTTCTGTCAAATTTCTGTTAATTTCTTTGCTGTTTTACTTTGTCCCTATCCCCTATATAATAAGGCGTGATTTTCACATTTATTTAGCCAAAATAATTTTTTTTTAATTAAATCTTCAGCAGATTAATTGTGGTACTTTGATTTGAGACAAATGTGCCATCTCTCCACTTATGTTCACATTTAATCCACTTTTCACAAGTTAATGTATTTAGGAGAATCTAGGTGGGTCAAGTAACCATGGGTCAGTGACAATTTTACTGGCTAATTTAGATAAAAAGTTTCAGGATTGGGTTAGGTATATGCAGCTGCAATGTCAAAGGTAGGTGTAGAATTAAACCTGTATGTGTTCATGCATCCACACTTTTCAAAAGCCACACTATATTCAGCATTAATTTTTTTTTTTTTGTCAGAATGGTGACCAAGCTTGGTTACAAAGGTGATTGCCAGAGATAAAGAACAAAACTGCTGCACACACCGCTCTGTTTTATCTGGCACCAGTTGAACAGTGTACTGAAAGCTCCAAATGGTTGAGTTCAGGGTTGGTGATCAAATTTGCATGATGGTTACTGTTGAAGCAGATCCCATTGTATATTTGTTCATATTTGTTCTTTGGTTTTCATTGTTAGGATTGGGGCAAAGCATCAGGAGTTACGGCAAAAGCAACTGAGAGGCCTGAGTGATTTTTCTGCTGGTCCTGGAGGACCTGACATTGATGATGATGAGGTGGATCCAAACTATGCCAGAGTGAACCACTTCCGAGAGGCTTATCATCCAGGAAACATCTACAGACCCTCCTCACCAGCAGTAGGAGAAACCTTTGTTTATCTGCGGGATTCTTCCTCAGCACCGATGGAGAGGGAGCACTTGGAAGGACTGTATGCAAAAATAAACAAGCAGCACTACCCACAGACTTCTGGTGACAGGTAATATTGCCACCTGGCATTACAAAAAATGACAGCTTGGTGGGGAGGGAGCCTGGGCCTTGGCAGGGGGTCAGACATGGGACTGTTCTGATGGCCCAAACCCCTGAATTTACTGACTAGAAAGCCATGAATTTCCTCTTAGCAAAAGCAAGATTTGCTGCAGCAGTAACCCCAGAGCAGCTGAGCAAGACAGCAGTCAAACAGAAATCATTAAAGAAAAGTCTATATTTCACAAACAGAATGAATGAACTGACTGCAGTCCAATTCCTGCACTGCTGAAAGAGTGGTTTTTTCTTCTTTCAATCGGAAAAAGTTCTTACCCTGCAGCAAAAATAATCTCAGTTTTCAGATCTCTTTCAATCCTGTAGATCATCAAGTGTCTATTAGTAACAGGTTTTGTGTGATAGCATGATATATTGTATATGTTTATGGTTTAGATTTTCCCAGCTGCGTGATATTACACACTTTCAATTAGTTTGGGGAGAGGACTGAGAATCATGGCATTTTTATGCAGACTGTGAAGTGTGGCTTCACAAGACTGATTGCCTTTCACAGCCTTTCCAATAACTAAGTGGGAAGGAAAGAACAATTTTTAATCCTTACTGTCAAGCTTCCAGCATTAAAGAAAGCTGGTCAAGTTTTTTCCTGGGTTAAAGGAGGAACAAAAATTCCTTTGAGTTGATAAGTCCCCACCATTATGATAATTTTAAAACTGGGGTTGCTTCTGGGATTTGAGGCTAAAAGAACATGAGACTTCATTTGTGGCATTAGTGTATCAATGTTGGCTTTTTCAAACCAAAGTACAAGTGTGTGGGCAGGTCTATGTGAAAGGAAGAGCCAGCAGAGGACAGACATGGGGGACTTAGGAACTGTACATGCTCTGAGTTCATGTTACAATCTGCAGTGTCTGCTCATAGCCTCAATCCGTGCCATGTAGTACCACACTTGTTAATTTTGGAGAAATATGTCAGCACAGATATAGGAGTGTTTCCAGTTTGTGGCATCATAGTACTTTAAAAACATCTACTGAGTCATTGTTATAAATACTTATAAATATAATAAAACACTTCTGACATAAATCTAAGTTCATGGCAGGGAATGGGCCAAGTATCTCTCTCTTTCTCAACTAAATACAGGATGGTAAAATGCTTTCCAAACATAATGACAGGGCTGCTTTTTTTCTTCCATATCATTAACTCCACCCCTACTGCATAAAAAAAGAGGGAGTGATCCCAGCTTTTTACCAGCTAGTGGGTTTCACTTTACTAGAAAAGTCTCAAGGCTGAGACTGAAGTCAAACAAAAGTTTCATGTAGTAAAGGGATCAGAAACTGAGTTTGTGCTATCTCAATAAACCAAGATCTGGGAATTCCCAGTGGAAGGTGTCTAAATTCAGATGTTTGTATCCTCCAAATACGAATACAGACGTGTGTAACTCGGCTGGACTAAGACATTGATATAAAAGTTGCTTTTTAATTTCAGTTTGAACAGGATTTTATAGCTTTACATTTTAAATATATCATCAGTTTTGGAGTGAAGCCTATAGATTGTCTTTCCATATATAGATTGTCTTTCCAAATGCCTTCTTCTAGTGGATTGATTGTATTGTGGTTTTGACTACACTGAGTGAACTCTTGACTTGCTATGGGGACAAGATTGAAGTTCCAACTAAGTTTGGATTTGGTATTGGGATCCTGGATTTCAGTGTGGATTTAACTGTAATTTCATGGCAACATAAATCAGTTAGAAAAACTAAACCCAAAACATCAAGCAGGCAGGAAAAGTTACCTAATACCTAATAGCCCATGATCAGAAGTCACACTGAGAGGCTGTTCCATCTGTATGAAAGGTCCAACAGTCCACAACTTTGCTTTGTTGGATTTCTCAGGCTTGTAACCAGATTAGGAAAAAAAAAAGGAAATGTGCGATTCTTATTAGGCTGTCTTTGTTCTTTTTTTAAATCTTTCTTTTCTTTGTCTGAGAGACAAAATGGTGTTGTTATTCACCAGCAGAAATGTGCCAAACATGAATAATTCTATGCGAATTTATGCAGTGGGTCGTGAGGTCTCAGCCAACAGTTGTTGAATAAAGCGTCAACTTCAGGCAAGGAAATCTTTCTGTGCTAGAGGGAGAGTATTGAAAGGAGAAAGAGATGTGGAAAGAAAAATCCCTGGATAACACGTTAATTAAGAAAACAATCTGCTTCCAAGGGTCAAGTATGAAAACTACCTTGTCTGCCTCAGAATGATGGGAAAGGGTTATAATGGATGGTTATAAGCCAAGCCACCGTTATTTTTGTTTGTGGGGCTGAACATTCATCAACACATTGGTCACGTAAACACTTATGCTTTGCTCTTGCTAGCACATGCATGCTTTCTCTCAAAGTTTTGCTATTAATTTTACTTCACATGGATGTTTTTTTTCTCCCACATGTGACTCTCAAGTTGTAATATAGTGCATGGAGAGTTGATCAGTGACTAAAGGGGTTAGGAATAGAAGGAGGATTTGAACACAGAATGGATTACTTCATTTCGGTCTGAGAGCTCCAGTTATGTATCAGTATGATTGAGAATTAAAACTCATTGTTTGAAACAAGAAAGTAATTTTTATTTTATGTTATTTTTGCAGAATAGTGAATTAGCATAATTAATGCATTTTAAAAGTGGGAGGCCATTTGTAAAGTATGAAACCTAGCTGTTCACAGTTTGCACATGCTTTCCCTTTTCTCATCACCAGAATCCATCACGTATTCCTGGTTCATTCTTCACCGTAGATTCACAGTTTAGGCTGAGTGTCCCTCAGCGTGCAGGGAAGCAACAAGCTGCACATGTATGGGCTCTGTTGCTGTAATCATGGTGAAGTATGTTTGCTGCCTCCAGCACTGCTCCTCAGGGCACACACAGATCTGCTTCACATCGCTCTTTGTGCACTAACGTCCCATTTACCTCCACTTGCATCTGGCATCTCAGGGGCTTTTTGCTTTGGGTTTTTGGGGGCTTTGCTTTGTGTCTTATTTACAACTGTTGTGGAATGTTCTTCTGCACTGCTTCACAATTGTTGACTTTCATTCCAACGATGACTATATTCAGTGAAATAAAGTAATTTTTTGTGTATATTTTGCTGAAAGCTTTGGAATTCTTAACTCAGAGAGGTGCTATATAAATGTAAATTGTCCTTATTAATGGATATAGTGAAAGCATTAGCATGATCAGTGTATTCTGTGAATGTTAACTTAGAGCAGAAAAAAAAATTAGCTGGCAAAATCACACATTTCTTTGTAAATGAAGCATTTTTCTGTTTATTTCTAATTAGGCACAATTTTCTGTAATGCAAATGGCATCCCTAAGGATGGTGCAGCCTGCACAGCCACCTTGTGCAGCTGCAGAACTCACAGGGTCTCTGCCTGAGACACTGTGCGTTTCCGAGCCCGCGGCAGGGGCTGAGTGATCTGTGGCCCATATGTTCCTGAAATGGGTGGTAAGTCACATCTCTGAGTTTAATCATCAGGGCTGTGCCATGACAGTGCTAAGTTGCACCGTGGCAGAGCCTAGGTGTCAGACCAAAGCCAAAAGAGCAGATGCATAACACCATTATCACTTAAATGTCAGGCACGTCACACGGTGAAACCCTTTCTCGCATTTGGAATAAACAATTTCATCTTTTTTTCTTCCCGTGAAGATGGTGCTGTCAAGTATATCCAAACACCGCAAGTACATCTCTGGAAAGGTTCTAGAGACTTTGCTCAACTTATTTTCTCAGCCCAGAACTATGAAACATTGAAGTCTGATGCCAAACTCATTGCCAAGTATAATTCTTCACTTATTTATGTGACTTATCTTGGGGAATTTCAAAGTGCTGGTCTGACAAAAACGAATACAGTTTTCCTTTGTTTAGCAAGAACAGATTCAGAGCTGTATCTTGTTGCAGTTTTTAAAAAATGCTAATAAAAAAACAGAACTCTTTTATTACATAGGAGTAAAGTCCAAGGCCCCAAAGTCTGATCCAGCTTTATTTTTATTTTTGGAGATGCTGTTTGGGGGCCAACTGTGGAAGATCCTAATTTCTATAACATTAATTAATTAATTGAAAAATAGATCTTCCTTGTTTCAGGGTGAATGTTCCCTTATGGCAACTTGCAGTCTTTCAGAATTCTCAGTCTAGCAATATGCAAAGTTGAAAATGGGAAAATTAAACCCATTCCTCTGTGTCCCTCACATCTCACCCTCAGAGCTGGCCTGAGTCAACAGAAAGAGAGAGGAGAGAGATGCTGAGCAGTCTGTCTCTCCCTCTAAAGGATCAAAGGAGGAAAATGCTGTGCATGTCCTGAGGAACCAAGTGCCAAATGTAAGCAATGTGTAAGCCTGAGAGGAGGATATAAAAGGGTCCAGAGTTTTAAAATTTAGCAAAATGAGCATTTTTTTACTTAAAGACTAAATGCTTGTCTTTTGGGTAGGTATGGGCCACTCCCATCCTGCTCGGTCCAAAGCCATAGGAATCCTGAGCTGCACAGAACAGGATTTGTTGGAAAAGGATGAGCTGGAGTTTCCCAGGTGTGGCACTTGGCCATGTGTGTCTCATGTGCCAGAAGCTGAAGTTTTCTTGTTCTCAGTTCAGAGCACCGTGGGCATTGCTCATGGTGCATCCATTTATGCCTTTCCTCAGTGACTAGCATGACAGCAATCCACTGCTCTAGGAATGGATGATCCTTTACTCAGGGAAGTTTATCCTTTGAGATGGATATCATGGAGGCCAGGTGGAAATTGAATGAGGCTATGTAATATCTGTGTGCCCTTTGCCACTGTACCTTGCATTGCTGTGGAAAGAGAAATATGGTCATGCATTGGAATACTTTGATTTACAAAGTGTGACAAGTTCAAGCAAGGTATGTAGTTTCTCTTACCATAGAACCTCTTCTGCTTGATGTCCTAAAATCATCTGTGCTTTTTCTTTGTCCTGTAATACTCTGCATCCCAAGACTCTCATCTGATTCCTCTGGAATTTATTCTTTCTGAAACATACCACAGGGCCTTCTGAACCTTTGGCTGCCATCTGGTCACTGCTTCCCATAATGTTAAAACTGAAAACTTAGTATTGGGTGACTTAGTGTCTGTCCTGGCTGATAAATTTCTGACCACAGTTAAATTCAGAGTGGCATTGGCAGTACAGCAGAGGTTCTGTGGTTTCTGGGGCTCTCAGTAGAGAGCCCCCTCTCTTCCTGCTCGTGGAAGCAGGGTAGGGCAGGAAGCCCTTTGGCCACCAGTTCCAGTGTAGGCTGTGCATTGGAGTTAGACTTGTATTGTGTATTTTGCTCCTAATACTACTGGCAGTTTTCTTCCTCAGAAAGGCTGCATGGGTGCTGCATACCCACTGTGCCAATCAGGGGAAATGTTGGGTAACTGGGCTGCCTGAGGAGACTTGTTTAAACAAGCCTTGGGTTTATTTCCCACCTATATGGGGAAAAAAAAATTAAAATCTCTGGGCAGCATTCAGACAAAATTACTTCATGTTTAGAGTTCGCTCTGCTTTTTCCCAGGAACTCCTCCTCCAAATCTTCCAACTTTGGCACCCAAGCCCTATCAGTCAGTTCTCACGAAAACCCAGATTTCATGGAACTCAGGTGACCCTGCGCCCTTTGGAGCGTGTCTAAGGAGAAGGAAGTTGTCAAACTGCTGCTGCCTGCCATGTAATGTGTGCATGCTTGTTTGAGGCCATGCATTCTTCAGCAGAAATAAATTCTGTCAGGAATAGTCACAAATCTGCCTGCGTGCATCCTGCCTGCTAGGGCTTGCATTTGGATCACCTCACTTATTGACAGATGTGTAAAATTTTATATACTGCGCTCCCACAACTCCCCTGTGAGTGTCCTGCTGCAGATGCTGGGGAGCCTGAGTTTTGGCAGCTGTGTTAAGCATTCAGGTTTAGGTTGGGGTTTTTCCCTCCAGCCCTGTCTTTTCTTATGTGATATATTATTCTATGGAATTATTTTACATTAATTCTGCATGTTTACTGGTAGTGTCCCATTCTTTCAGCCGTTTGGATGCAAATGCAAAAGATAGGTCCCTGAAGAGAAAGCCAGGTCTGTTACTGGGAAGATGAGACCATAGCAGAGGATATAGTGAAATGCAGATGGTGTTGTCAGCCTCTTAAATGTACAAATAAAGACAAAGTGAGATCGTCCATGCAGCTGGAATGAAATCATATGGCCTTGCATGTGTTCCTGCCATAGTGTATTTCCTAGTATGATCAAGAGATGCTAAATTCTGTTTTATGCAGGATGTAATTTGACCAAAACCTCATACTTGCCTCTTTAACCAGCAGCAGAATGATGTGTATATTAAATTTTCTCTGTGCAATTTTTTTGACAAAAAATTTTGATTATAGCATTTGATTTTAAATGTGTGTGTGTGTGGTTAATTAAGAAGCCAGAATTGACTATAAGGTTGACTGTAATGCTCCAAGAAAGAGAGAAGATCGTTACGCTTCTCCTTATAGATAGGTATTTGTGAACCAGCTGATAATGTGCAAAATTAAGATTTTCTAAGTGGCATTTTAAATGAATGGTTAATGGCTGATGATTAATTAAACTGAGTTGCTTAATAGAGAAGCTGTTAAAATCTTGTTTATAGGCCAGTGCCTTCCATACTGAAAGTGCAAACCCTAATAGCATTTGGTATTTCCATTTAGCAGACAAGCAATGCATCTAGACATTTTCTTTGAACAGAGAGGTCTGCCTCAGTGGATACACAGTATGGATGGATGTAGCATTGTGTAATGTGTTTTCTTCTTCCAAGTTAACAGTTGTCTGGTAGCAGTACATAGAGAGAAATGCATTTCCTCTGAGAATTTGGTAATCTTAAATAAAATTGTTAAATCTTACTTTAATTGAAGTGTAGGGGACATGATTAAGTCTGATGTGGTTCTGTTTTCCCTTTCTTTTTTCTACTCTCCAGTAGTCAGTAGCATTTCATACACTTCAGGGTTTTTAAAATACGCAGCTTTTCATTGCTCCAGGTTGTCTTCTGTCAGAATGAGTCTCTTTGGCCCCATCATTAGCCTTGCAGAGTTGCTCTAGCTAAGGAGAAAAAAAAAAGGAAGTATGTTTCAGTCAGGTTTATTCTGTACTGCAGTTCTGGTTAAATGATGAATGTGAGCTTAGTCCCATTTCCCTGACTGAAGAGAAACAAGCAGAAGGTCATTATGCTTCTCACAGTTGTGAGGCTCATCCTTCCAGCAAGTCCTTTGCCAAGAAACTGTTTGTTTTTCTTTTGTTTTCCTTTTCTCTCAGCCCAGTTCCCAATCTTTTTATTAACCATCTCTCGTTTTCTCCCCAGCTTCTTGACATACTCATTTTGCCATACGATCTCCTAGCTTCTGGATTTGCAAGTAGTTCAGAGAAAAACCCTGGTGACTTGGCCTTGTGCAAGCTTTGCTGTGTAACCCTCTGTAAGATGAATCTAGGTTGCTGACCTCAGGGACCTCACACTCCATCCAAAACCATGACTTTCAGAGAAATCCCCTCCTACATTTTTTCCCTAGCTGCTACTAGTTAAATGGGAAAAGGGGGGATTCTTTCTTTCATTGTAGAGATAATCTTGGTTTAGTAAAACTGAAGGTGAGGGTGTGGGTTTTGTTATGCTAGACTTCTAAGTCTGTGAATGAATGTGTCTGTTTTGGAGGTGGAGGAGTTTGACCATGAGGAGCCTGTTTATGTGTATTAGTACCTGTATGTTCACACTCCAGGTGATGGGCATGAGCTCACAGCAGGCTCTTTCTTGACTTTCCCATTCATTAAGATAAATTAGTGATCAAACTATTCTTAAAACTAGTCCAAGAATCATTTCCCCCAAGTCTAAAAGTATGAACAAAGGATTATTGGAGGAGGAAGAAAAAAGGGGTTATCACTGGACTGCTTCAAAATGCTGAGTAGGTCCAGTTAAGAGAGTAGTGGTGCCTGTTCAGTAAGGGTGGAGAAGTAACTCTTATATGTGACTGGGAGAATGGACTCACTGGAGTAATGAGAATTTTTTTCAGTATCTACACTTCTGCTTGAGGTTATGTAAGGTCACTGAGACCTGTGCTGACAGGTTCCCCTGAGTTGCAGTTAAAGCAATTCCCAGCCTTCCTCCTAATTAAGCAGTGAGAAGCATAACAGAGCCCTGAGAGTCTTCAAGCAACATCTCACAATTTCTTATACATGCTCAAAATAAATTGATTTCCCTAGATCCCCAGGAAAGTTGCTTACACCTAGTGAGAAGGCTGCAGCACAGGGAGCCATGGGGTGCTCATCAGATCCACCAGCATTGCCAGGTTCTGCTGCCACCAGGAACAAAGCAGAAACTCTGGTAGGGTTTTCCAGCATGGCTGTTCATATCCAGGCAAAGTGCTCAGCAGCTTAACTGTGTAGTGAAAGCCTCACAGTGGAAATCATTGTCATCTCCATGTTTCCATAAGATTTAGGAAATTCTTACTGTACACTGATTTTTCTGCAGTCACAGTTCACCTGGAGTTTACACCAGCAGATCTTTAAGATTTTACTACTAATTGCAGCATAATAAGATATAAAAGGTCTAAGGGGGGCACAGATCTGACTTCAGAAGGAATCAGTGGCAATCTTCTCATGGAAGTTTCAAGCATCTAATTGCAGGATAAAACAACTGCTCCTAAAAATTATCCATGACCTTGTTCCCTGTTTGTGTCAAGATGCCAGGGGCAAATAGTTACCCAAGAGCTTAGTTGGCAGCATTGTTGACAGAAAGTATAGGCAAAAGCATGAACCAGATCTTTTGATTAGCAGAAAACTGTAAAAACCGATGTCGTTAGAAAAGCTGAAAATCACTCAATATTGTGCTAGCAGAAATATTGGGAGGAATGATGAGATGTGATGGAAATGACTTAATAGGCAACAGGATGCTGAATAAAAAGACAATAATTGTGATTATTGTCTGACAGCTGTGCAGAGTGTGCAGTCGATGACAAACTCTAAAGCGTGCTGTTTTTCAATCCATGATCACAAATCCACTGGCACAGACAGTAATCCAAGGGGTCATGGTAAGCCAAGAAATAGTTTATTGTTTCATCAGCTCGAGTCTTCTGATGTAGTTAAGTTGGTGTATACTCTGAACCCCTGTGACTGCCCTTGCATTCCCACAAGGGGACCTGGCACCATCTGGAGCCCACGTGTACTGTGGCTAAGGAGCTGTTCCTCTGGCAGGTCATGCAGCAGCAGGGCATTTGGTGACATTGATCAAGGTGTCAGTATTGATCTTGGGATGGTCTAAGAGAATTGTGACTGCTGTGTGGAGACTCATGTTAGACTCTCATCGAAAATGAAAGAAACAACTTGTCTTCAACTACATTGTGGTCTGCACCTGAGAGGTCTTTCATTAGGACAGAGAGACATGAGAAAACCACGTTGTTTCAGATAGCCACACTGGTTACCTCTTTTTATCACTAACTTGTCCTTGATGTCTGGAGGCCATTTTTAGCAAGCAGTGAAGGGTTATTGCATGAAAGATTTTGTACTCTTTAGTTGCCTGCAAAACAGGTAGCTGCCATCATTTTTCCTTTCCACTAAAATGAAGTGGAGAAAAACAAAGAAACAGCCCACAATAAAAAAGATGCAAGAGGAGTAAGTGTGAGATACCTCTAGAAAGTGCTAAAATTGCAATAAATATAACATGCTTGTAGAGCAATAAATGTTCTCCTTATTTATTTTTCTCCTTGTTTCTCTCCAGTTTCCTGCCTGTGTACCAGCAGGTCAGTGTGACAGGTTTGCAGTGTCCCAGTCCTCTGCTGAACGTGCACTCTGGGAGGTTGTTAGCCCCCTCCCTCCAGTGACTTGGTAGCAGTAAGGAGGAACAAGAATGTGACAACTAATGTTTTAAAATTTCAAACAGCATCTTATCATTCAGTCTTTGACCCATATTTATGGTTTAATGCCTCCAATCACTTAATTTTAATCTTAAAAAAACTTTCAGCATAATAGTATCTTAGGGGCATTTCTTCTCAAACCAGTATTAGCCAGAACATGTCCTTCAGCCATGGAGTTTATCTGTTATAAACACTTCTGCCCTCAGGCTTAGCTGCCTGCTTAGTCCTGCATATGGTTATTACCTTGTAAATGGGACTAAACTGTAAATTCTAATTATGGTATTTACATAAATGCATATAAAACTATTATTTTGAGACTGGCATGTAAGTTTAAGCGTGGAACATGTTTCTAATGCAAGTGTTGTACATGGCCTGGCAATTAAAAAGTAAGCAGCAAGGCATCTTCAGAGGAATGGAAGCACAATAAAACATGATGGGTCTTGTGGAGAGGCAGGGAGGGGGCAGCTGTTTTCTCTGCCTGAGTCACCACAGTGCTCAATAACTGTCTGAAAGGATTGCTTGAACTGAGCACTTATGTGCTGGAAGTGTGCTGCAGACCAGGGGACCTGGGCTGCTTCTGCTCTGCTCTCGGGTCATGGCAGAGGAGGCTTCTTCTGGCTGAAGTCCCTGCTTTGCATGTCAGCAGAAACTTCCATCATGTGGCAAAAGGGTGTGAGGCTGTGGAGGAGGGTTGGGGAACAGCATCAGAGCAATAAACCTGTTCCTAGTTGTTATTGATTGGTAGTACACAAATGACAAGCAGTCCGTAGTCCTTCGCCTGAATAAGGTGTTGTTTTCCTCCTTTAACATCTTCTGCTGTTCCTGATTCAAAAACAAAATAAAAAAAAGAAACCAAAAACAAACCAGGAGGCAATTACTCTGTGGCTCTGTATACAATGGCAATGTTTAAGCAGCAGCTGCTTCAGAAAGGGAGAGTAAAGGGGACTGGGGGAAGGGATTGATCTTTTCCTCCTTTTCTCTGTAAATACCACTGTCTGCATCGGTGGTGATGCTTTGACCTCCTTACTACAGAGCTTGAAAAGTCTTGTGCTCTAAGTGACGTGTTCTGGCTCCAAAAGTGAATAAGCAGAAGTCTCATTCTCTTTCTTTGAATGCTGTAACAAATATATTATCAATCTAAACGTGATAGGGCTTGAGAATCCCTCCCAAAATTTAGACTCATTAGTCTGACTACTGGCATTTTTTCCAGGTCTGTGTGGCTTCTGAAAGAAGTGTTCTTTCATACCTTTTTGCCTTTAATCTGCACTCTGCCCACTATCTCATTACTATTAGCTGTGGCAAATATACCAGATGTCTGAGCAGCTTCATTGTTCTGTTGTTTTTCTTTTCCAGACTCTAGTGCATAGATAGATGTTAATTTCTCTTTGTGTTAAAACTCGCCTCTGAGGAATAAGATTACCAGTGTTCAGTCTTTGGCCTCTATGAGGTCTCTCATCTTTGGAATGCTTTGTCTCAGTTGGTGTTTCTACTAGCTCAGTGCATTTTAAGTGACTGGTCTGTTCTTCTTTAATGCCCATGGAACCTTAAATTAATATTCCTTGACTTTAGGAGAACAATTTTAACGTGTTTTTAAAATGTTTTCTTTATTCCCAGGGTTGAGCAATGACACACAAAGACACCTGCTCTTCCAAGTGGGTGGAAATTGAAAATCGTGCCAAGAAAAATGCTGTTTCTCCGAAAAGATCAAAATATGCATTGTTTAAAGCGTGGCATAAACAAAATAGATTGTGTAAGAATCGTGGGCCCTTGTTTGGGGTGAGATCATTCACTTTTGGGTCCATGCCCTTTCTACTAACAGTACTTAATGTTTACATCTAAAAAGCCAGGCATGAATTACTGCTTTCCCCACCAACTTTGAGAAAGATAGTTAGAAAGGTACAGGCACTCTATCAGCCCAGTTCCCACCATGGCCACTGGCGTGCTTGAGTAACACAGCAGTGAAAACATGTTTCTTTAAAATGAGTCAGAGGACAACTCACAGATTTAAAGGTAACAAATGTGAACACCTTAGATTTGACATTTTTTAAAAGACAAATTATGTCATTTGTATAGTTACATAAGCCAGAAATTGTAAATTTATGTTGCACAATCTGAAAAGCAAATGATAGCGTGTGGATTTGTGTCTGCTGCTCAGAGAGAAAACTGATATGCAAGTCCTGTTTCCATCAAAGTAAATGGCAAAATCTCTGCTGATTGAGATGGGAAATCAGAATTGACTCCCCTACCTGGTTCTCCTGGAAGAATGAAGTGATATTTTCTTTTCTGTTTTGTTCTTATTATTTTCACAGCCAGGTTACTGAAATTTGAGCATTTCTGCCCTAGGTCTGCATGACTGTTTTTGTTAAGCACTTTTATTACCTTTTGGCCTGTTCTTTACATCATGCTGTTGACAAATGATTTTTATGTTTTTCTACCCCAAAGTTTAGAGCACAGAATAGGGAAAAGTCTGAAACATTAATTGGACTAGACTGCAGCATTTAAAGTAACCTATTCTATCGTCCATTTACCTCCCACATGAAATGAAAACTCTATTTTGATCTGAACTGTCACAGATAATTTCTGCACATAAAACACATCCAGAGACAGCTTTCAAATGGAGTTGTCACTTCTTATTTAGCAGGCTGGGGACTCTCTATTGTTGTCAAACCCTCTTTGCAAAAGCATCACTAACACACTGGTTTGCACAGTTGTATGTAAGAGGAAGAATGGTTGTACAGCCTCCATGAAACAAAAAACTGTATGTAGCTGCTGAAATACTCTGCAGCTGAATTTACCTACTGTTTCAGAGAAAAATCCTTTTTTTTTCTTTATGATTACTATTTTTGAGCAGATTTTCATGCTGTGTGCTGGTATGGGGAGGGGTTGTTTTTAGTGTGAATAGTGACAATTACAATTTAAATGCTAGTAGCCAACATTCTGTTATTTTCCCTGACCTGTCCTGGACCAGAAGTTTGGCTTTAATCTCTTCACAAATTTTAAGAATTCTTAAGCAAGCACACAGGGAATATCTCTGAGTTGTGAGTACAGAACTGCTGCCTCAGAGAGTATTCCAGCCAAGATGCTTAGGCAAGGCTGTAGGGCACTTGTTTCCAGACTGCTAATCTGGTGCTGGCCAAGGTGGCCATCTGGTGAGGCTGGCTGGAAGACCCAGCTATGGCATCACAGAAGAAGATGACTTAAAACTTGAGAACTACTATTCTTCAGACTTTATTTTTATAACATTCCATTTGCCTTCGAACGTGATATATTTTCATAAAATAAACTTGCCTCCTGGCCTCACTTGCATTCTCAAAAATGTATGCTTTTGGAATAGGCAGTTAAATAGTAGTAATGTGGGATTTTTGTTCTATTTTCATCACAAAGTTGGAATATTGACCGGGATTAGGGGGTGAAGAATTTGGTTTGTGTGATGAGATGTCCTTTACTGCTGTCTCCACAAGTACTTATGCTGGATTAAAGAGCAAAACACAAGCTGGCAGAATGCTCTTCTGACCTAATTCTGCACCACAACACAGATAGGAGACTATCTGCTGATCTAACTGATAAGCATGACTCTGTCAAATCCAGATGGATGTGAAAGGAGTGAAACACAGATGAGGCCCAAGTCCTGCATTTTCTGCAGCTGCCTGAATCCTTTGGATATCTTCACTCTGCAGCTGGGGTTGGGGGGCAGGACTGGAGGGAGGGAAGCTGCCTGCTGAGGTATGGAATCTCAGAAAAACAAACCTGAAAGCTAGCACCTTAAACATCACTAGCCAAAGTAAATTGCCTGTTTTAAGGACCATATCTTCTGTAATGAAGCAAGAGATACAGAATGGAAATCACATTCTGATTTCTAAGCTGTATGCCAGAAGATTTGAGGCTTCTTTGTTCAATGTGTCTCAAACTCCCTCTTGGAGAGTGGTGTGATGGGGAGGGGGTTTCTCTGTTCCCAGTTTTGCCTGTAAATGTACTGTATTCATGAATCAAATTTAGTGGCTATCCCATGGGGAGCAGTGAATTAGATGGGGAGGAAAAAGGGTAGTTTGGTACATTAGTGGAAGATATACTTGAATGCAGAAAAATGAGGGAAGGAAAAAATCTTATGATCAATGTGCTTAAGTAGAGTTGATAGGGCACATCACTGGGATTTTAACTTTGGTCATTGCAGAAAAAATGCAACAGATGGAAGCATTCTTTCTTCCATTGGGCTAGCTTGCTTTCCTCTCTCTTGGTGGGACAGGTACACAGACCTGGACTGGATTCAGCATACCCAACTATCTGCTGCTCCAGGAATGGAGGCTGTGATCCCCATTTGTGATGGCTGGCAAGCTTATAAAGTTGAGGACTAAGGAAGTGAGGGGATGTGTATCCTACACCAGAAACAGTAATTTTGCAGGCTGCATTCTCACAGGTGTTCAGTGCATACTCTTTATAGTTAGTTACCTGACACCAAAGCAGCTTGATCCTATTGTCCAGTAACTCTAGCAGGTTGTTAGTTCTTCTGCATAAAGAAGTGTTTATTCTGTCCACAGTGACTTTAAACAGCATTGAGGCTCACAGACTCTGGATTTGTCTTTACAGCCTGTGTGGGCATGTTACATTCACCTCCTTCCTAAAACATCAAGTATCACTTCAGGCATCCTTTGGACCAGTGTTGTTTCAATATTATCTTGTGCTCCCCCACCTGCTTTTACTGATTTCATTGCTCTGCTATGCATGGGAACAGGGCTGTCTATGGATTATCCATCTGTTCAGAGCCTATTGCAAGGACACTTTCAGGGCAGCCTCTGCGGGTTCTTCCCCTGCAGTCCAAACCAGCTGGCCAGTGGCCTGCTCCAGTCCCAGGGTGATGTGTTTTGGTTCATACTGGCATGTCCTGAGAGCACTGTACCATCCAAAGCACCCCCAAAACTTCAAAGCTTGCTTTTCTGCAGCTCTGCTTTCAAAACATGAAGCAAACATGTCCAGCAGCAATGCCATTTACTGACTCCTGAGAATATCCTAAGTAGTGGTCACACCCTCATTTCAAAGGCAATATATGGGGCCATTATCTGAGCAAATACAGTGCCTGTCACTGAAAATCCATTGATGATGATGAATTTTAGTTACTGATGGCTGCAGCCAGATCCACAATGGTGAGTAGGGGGCAAAACATTAGCCCTTAAGCTCTGTGAGTTGCCCTCTGTAAGCAGGTCAGGGTTTCACAAAAGCCCAAGGAAAAAAAAATATATATATTAAAAAAATTTAAAACCCCTGGAATCTCAGGGAAGAGGTGAGGAGACAAGGAAAGAAGAAGGAATAACAAAAGTAAACAAAACATCCTTTAGGGGAGGGGAAAAAGCAGATGAAAAGATTTCAGAAGAGAAAAAATTAAGGATTTGAACAGTGACAGGATGTTCTGTAACAGAATGGCAGAAATATTTATCTGTGTAGAAGAGTAAACTTGGGTTGGAAAAATTTCAAGAGTTTCAGGGAAAGTTGAATTTCTTGCTTATCTTCAAGGAGACATATGCAGGGAAACCATGGAAATAATATACTGCTAGAAATATTCTAGATCTGTGGTGGGATGAGAGCATTTGTGCTTTAAAATGCTACCATGTAAGTATTGGTTTAGTGTCCTGAATGGCATTGTTAAATGAGTTTAACTTGTATGAATCTGAAAGAGTTCAAGATTTTCTTGTTTCTAAGTAACTTATGCTTGTGTGATGTGACACTGCTGTACACCACCTTGCAGTAGAAAATTCCAGAGGCAGGCCATCTGGAGATCAAAGCTTGATAAAGTTACCTTTCCCTAACACAAATAACTTTTTTTTTTTTAAATGTCATGTCCTGTCATCTCCACAGACTGGTGAAAGAGCAGTGGATTTTGTGTATTTCCAGTGGAAACGTAGCGCTGGAAGCAGGATGGGTGATACTTGCCCTCCGTGCTGGGTAGCAGCAGTGGTTATCCAGCTGTGCTTGTGCTCAGTGATTGTCCCTGCCCTGCAGTGCCAGCTGTGCTTGTGCTCAGTGATTGTCCCTGCCCTGCAGTGCCAGCTGTGCTTGTGCTCAGTGATTGTCCCTGCCCTGCAGTGCCAGCTGTGCTTGTGCTCAGTGATTGTCCCTGCCCTGCAGTGCCAGCTGTGCTTGTGCTCAGTGATTGTCCCTGCCCTGCAGTGCCAGCTGTGCTTGTGCTCAGTGATTGTCCCTGCAGTGCCAGCTGTGCTTGTGCTCAGTGATTGTCCCTGCCCTGCAGTGCCAGCAGTGCTTGTGCTCAGTGATTGTCCCTGCAGTGCCAGCTGTGCTTGTGCTCAGTGATTGTCCCTGCCCTGCCCTGCAGTGCCTCCGCCTGCTGGCCCTGCTGTGCTGCTGACTGCAGCCTTGCCAAAGTCCTCTCAGCAGGGAGGATCTGAAACCACCGTGTACAAGTGTCCTGAGCACGGATGATGGGTTCTTTTGTTTATTTGTCTTGTTGGTGTTACAAAATAGAGGTGGTGGAATATGATGTTTGTTTTCTTAGTGTTGACTCAGAGTACCTTTGCCCTTAAGCACAGCCCCTGCCCAGCCTTTTCTGCAGTGCTCACTTGTCAGCTTTGACCATGCTCCCCAGAGTGAGATTTCTCCTCATTTTCTAATGAGGAACAGGACGTTCAGGTTTTTCTATGTGTTGCCACCAAAACCAATATTACAGCCAGACTCAGCAGCAGTGATGGCAGCACACAATAATAACCATCCCACATGCGATTTAGATTAACTGCTCTTCTGTTTAGTTCATATAATGCCTCAACAGCATGATCTGCTTTGCTGTTTTCACATAATCCATCATTAATTCTTTGAGTTACAAAATGACATTTTTTAGTAGCAGATGGAGGGAAATGGGCTCCCCTACATTCAGAAGGGAACTTCACTTTCTCCAATTTCAGTTATGTCGCTTTATTTATCTGACTTTTCTTTTAAATGTGGTTTCATTTTACAAGTATGGGGATTTTGGGGAGCAGTAATGCTTCTATTAGAAGTGTTGTCTTTAGGGCTGCCTTTCAGCATAGGTGGAACTAAGTAGTAATCACTGACCACAGGCCTCCAGCTCTGAGGGTAAGGGAAGAGAGGAGTGGGTGTTTTGGCAGCATGCACAGATTGCCTCTTCCTCCATCTGAGGAAAACGCTGTTGTGGCTGCCAGAGGAAGCTTTTGGGCTTGTAGAGGACAGCTGTGGCACCCACATGGCTCCTGTCAGTGGTGGCAGCAACAGGAATAGGAGCCATAATCTCAGTGCTCTCCTACCTCTGGCAATGCAGGAGAGCAAGTAGGAGCAGCTCTCTGGGGAGTCAGAATTGTTTCCAGAGCTTGGAAAAAGAGGAGAAAGGCAGCAGAGGTAGAGAGTTGAAGGAGATGGGGCAGGCTGTCCCTTCCCTTCCTTTCCAGGCACGGCAGGTGCAGAAGCTCTGCACCCACTCTTCCCCAATCTATCAATCCTTTGCTAATTGTATTCCCCTGCCTAAAATCTTTTGGTCCTTGCCTGCTCTCCTCCCCTTTTCTCCTCACAGCTTGGTGGAATCTTCCCTGCCCCCCTGTGAACATTACTCTGCCATTGCTGAATTGCATTTTGCCACCCCATGAATGAGAACAAATTAAACTACTTTATCTCGATCATTTGTGCAGCAAAATGCAATTTGCTTGTGTTGCTGCAGGTCCTTGAGCCAACTCTGTTCTGGACACTTTTATCACTTTGCAATCTAATCTGCTGAATATCTCAGATCCTCTTGCATTGAAAGAAAATCAGGGTTTAAGGCAATTTTTTTTTTTTTAAATCCAGCTGTGTATTTATGTATGCACAAACCCACAGTGATATACATGTCCTCCTATATGTATGTATATGTATGTACCTCTATAATAAATAAAAAATACATATCACTCTTTGAAAGTCCACACCTAACTTGCTAATGTCAGCTACAGCTGATGGACAGCCAAGTCAGACTCTTTTTATAGTCCATTTCTAAAATGAAACCATAAATTTTAAACCCAGGCTTCATCATTGCAGAGAAAAAAGCTTTTCCAGCCTATTGATGAAATATAACATTTGATAGGATTTATGAGGCCCAGATTCAGGAGGATAATTTGCAGAGCACTTAAAGCT
Organism: Serinus canaria; assembly: GCF_022539315.1. Classification (NCBI taxonomy): domain Eukaryota; kingdom Metazoa; phylum Chordata; class Aves; order Passeriformes; family Fringillidae; genus Serinus; species Serinus canaria. The sequence continues at coordinate 24,815,576 of NC_066321.1, forward strand.
CCTTTTTCCTGCCCTTTGCCTTCCCTCCTCTCAAATACACATACCAAAAAAAAGCCATTAGTAAGGAAAAATTATTAAGGAAGATTTTTCTTGATTCCATACAAATGTCAATTTGTGAGAGAGAAAGAGGAAGAAAACAGTTGCAGGAGCTCTTACAGTAAAGGGGTCTAAGTAGAGCCAGGCTGATTATATGAGAGGAATACTGGCTTTTACTGATAAATACACAGTGTGATTATTTGCTGTAATACAGCTTTTTGTAATGTGTCTCTGTGTGTGTGTGTGATTTTTAATAGTACCGGATGGAATTTATTTTTTTATCACATTGAGATATTCACAAACCAGCCACATAAAGTTAAAAATAAAACCAACACCCAGCTTCTTGGTATCTTGATAAAGTTTCCTTCTGGCTTGTATTACCAGAGTGATAATTTCAGAGGAAAAACATCTTCTGTAACTTGTGATCACAGTATCTGTCAAATGGTAGGAAATGAAGAAAACTGCCAGACAGTGTCAGATTTATTAACAGCTCTAAGAAAACCAAAATTAATGCATTTTCTCTTCTTTGATGGGTTGAAATGTCCATGTGCTGTACTTATCTTAATGGACAAGTGAAGGAAGTAGCACTCATCAATTAAGTCTCTCATTAAGCTGACTACAGCTTAATCTGGAGCACATGCAGGAGTACTATGTGTGTACCAGGCTGTACCCTCCAAGGTGTTGCAGTTGTTGTTAAGGAGTGCTCATCCCATAGATGCCAGGAGCAACCTGCTGGACCAGGGAGAATGCAGTCCTATAGGGCAGGGAGGGGGACAGCCATGGAAACAGGCTGTGCCACTTGTGCCTGGGGAGCTGCTGGCCTGACTTCATTGGAAAACTGTATTTCCACGTGTTGATAACCAATCTTCATCCATTTGGGTTGAAACTGACTATGTAGGAGGTGTGCTGAAGCTGAATTTTTATGGAATCAGATAACAGCTGGGGTTTTTTTTTGGGGGGGGGGGGGTGTAGCTGGAAGGAGAAGATGACAAGGGATTGTTTTGTCTGTGCAAAAAGTCAAAAGCAGCAGCATATATTCTTCCAACATGAATCTATAGTCTTTCCATATGCTGGAACGGGGTCTTTTCATTTTGGAAGGGAACACAACCTAGTCTTATACCAGACTGTGGCTTTTGCCACCCCTTGAACAGTGACAATTTGACTAAGTTATAAGATTTAGAGTACTTCCCACACACATGATAGAAACTTGGCTGCTGACTTCACCAAAAGTACTTGTCCTGAGCTGCCAGAGCTGATACGTGTTTTTCCAGTAGGTTCTGGCTGCAGGGACCAGATAGACTCCTGTTGCAGGAATGAAGGATGAGGTCAACAGGGTGTTCAGTGATGATCAGTGTTCCCAGGCCCTAACACCACCTCCTTCCAGGGAGGAAAAGGGTGAGCTGCTTTGAATGCCCTAAAAAATACCATGGGACAAGAATTGGAACAGAGCAGAGGCTGGAGCAGCTAGAGGATGAGGAGAGTAAAGGGGAATGCTGGGCCAGGCCATAGTTGTGGACAATTTGTGGGTGCTTCAAAGTAGAGAGAGGTGCACCAGTGCTGCAGGTTTGATGCTCTGTTGGTGTGTCAGACACGAGCTCCTCATCTGAACCAGTGCCAAAAGGAAGAGGTGCTGTTGGGTGTCCCATGCCAGCTGCAGCCCCATCCTCACTGGCTGCTGCTTTGGGAAGTGCTTCTGGGAGATGGGTCTCAAGGAGTGCTGGAAGGAGACATGCTGACCTGGGTGCATCAGGGAAGGTGTGTCTGTACTACAGCTGCCTGGGGGACAGAGATTTGCTTGTATGGGAAGCCAGAAATGGGTGGAGGAAATTGGCATCCGTGGCTGAAAGATAAGGAAGGGAAAAACTTCCAAGCATCAGGATGAGAGCAGAGAATTGAGGCAGCAAGACAATAACAGCTGGGAAAGGATTGGTAAGGTGTGTGTCTAAATATGGCAGCTGAAAGCATATAAGAATCATTCTGTAGAGGCAGAGGTGAGCCTGAACCAGAACACTTGCTCCAGCATTTCTGGGACTCCCAGCCAAACACAGAGAGATAAGTTTGATCTTACTTTCCCAGGCAAGGTGTGCCAAAAATGGTTCTGTAGAGTTTGAGGATTCCATTATTTAATTTTTTTACGTTTGAATTTAGCATTTTTCAAAGCAATTACTGAAAAGGAGTAGGGCTCACCTTCAGTCTTAAACACCTCTGTTCTCCAAGTAAGAAAAACAAGAGTAATTTCCTATCAAAAGTGCAATGGAGTTGCAGCTGTAGGAAGGAGCTAGAAAAACAATGTCTGTCCAGGAGCTTCCATTGCCTGTATAATGCAAAGCAATAAAGTTGCACTGCTAACCTGAGGCCTCCAAGTTCAGAAATACTTCTCCAAAATGTAGTTTGGCTTATAAAGAGTTCAATTCTATTTATGCAGAGCTTGTGATGGAAGTGGGTTGAAGGAATGTGTGCACCCCAGTCTGTGAATGCAAACTAAACAGTGGTCCCAGGACTCTGCTGCACTGAGGGAAGTGCCCAAGGGAGGAGGCTGCTGGAAGGGTAGATAGGGTGGCTTTGGAGGCAGCAGAACTTTGCAAAAATCCATCTATCACTGCAGCATCTGTCAGGGTTTTTGTTGAGCAATAACCACAAGCTAAATTTGCCATGTATAATTCCAGAGAGAAGTCAGTGGTAACTGATGTTTTGATTTTGGAGTGTGTTCCTGTGAAACTGCTCAAATCTCAGTTGTAGTTTGGAAATACTGCTCTATCAGAGAACCAAAATGAATTTACCTTCAGGGCTGTCCCCATGGTAAGATTGTCATACAATTTTAGCCCCTTGCACTATTACACTGCAGAAAATATAACTACGCCTCTTTCTTTTGCACATCTGTTAAATGTTTCATATGTCACTTTACTATATATTCTGAATAAGTGACCTTCAGATCATGGCACTGGAGTTAGGATGTTCTGAAGAGTGTGTATGGATTATACCCCTCTGCAAGAAGCCCCATGTGTTAAAAGACTCATTCGAGCACGCTCAGCAGTGCTTCCGCTTTGCTGTGCCTTGCACTCACAGCTAGCAAAATGAGCTAGAAAAATTTTCACTTGTTGTCTTTGCTTTTCCTTAGCTTGTAGTTGGAGCGTTAAATGCTTTCTGTATAAGTCTTACATGCTTCACCTTGCACGTGCCAGTGGCTTAATAAGAGCATCTGCTGTCTTTCTGTAGCAAATCTGATGATTTTTCTATGCACGTATATTTAGTTGTGCATATAAATAGAATCCAGGCGCTGTTAGATGCATATGAAAGTGAACGTCAGAGTGAAATGGTAACATATGAGGTTCTCTGCAGTTCCATTTATGAAGTATCAAGTTAAAAACAAAGCTGTGAAGTAGCCAGAAAACTTTTTATTTCTGCAGCCAAAGGCATATGCTTGTACAGCCTAACGTAATTAGGTCCTGATATGTTCTTAGAATGGTCAGTATTTCATGGGTTGTATCATTGTCTGTGAGCTGGTTTTTCATTATGGTTGGGCTTTTACACAGCAGAAAGTAGGAAAGCACTGCTCCAGATGTCTGGCTCCTTTCACCGACTTTGTTGCTGTCTACAGCAAAATTTGAGTTTTAACTCTACAGAGCAAATTCCCTTTGAATCTTTGGATACCCTTAAACAGTATAGTACTGGAGTATGTGTAAATGTCTACAAAGTACAGTGATTGGAGTGGCTGGTTTAAGAGGAGCTATAAAATGGTTCCAGCTGGAGTGCATTCTTGAGGTAAGCTCAAAATGCACTCCAAATTGTCAGCACACTACTCAGAAAAAACACAAGAAACAAATCATCTTTAGTGTGCTTTGCTTGCCTTAATGCACATAAGGACAGTGTAAATGGAAGCTGGTCAATTTTCAACGGTTTGTGTAAAATTGTCCCTAGGTTTTGCTTCCGTACTTCAGCCTTTGTGAATAAATGCATCACACAGGGTTGTAAGTATACCTGTGTGTATTTCTGTGCTCATAATGCCATCTATATTTCAATAAGTATTGTGTATCTGTCCATTAATATTTATATGGAACAGAGAGCTTTGGTCCTTGCAATTTTTAATAAACATTGATGGTGTTACTAGTTTATACAGAGCATTCAATATGCTCCATCAAAATGGCAGCTCTAATTAGGTTCCTTGAATTAGCTAATGGATTTTGAGAAAGATAGCTTACAAAGCTCTTACAGCTGTCCAAGATACTCCTGCCATGGCAGAAAGACAAAAGGCCGCTGGAAGCTACAGATTTGAAAGCGTTAGAAATGCGGCTGACAGTTAAAAAAGATAAATTGCATTTGTATTTTTTTTCCTGTAAAAGTCCTGACACTGGATTAATGTTATCTTTGTAGTGACCATTTATTAAGAATACCCAAAAAAATTCCAACTTTATAGTAAGGATGTGTTTTGGCTCTGAGGGCTTTGCACACGATGTGAATTCTTTTTCATTTTTAAAATGTAAGTTATATCTGTCACAGAATTACAGACACAGAGAACTTGTTTTTTAGTTGAGGTTGAGTTGTCTGCCTCCTCTCTAGCTAAGCCAGGTATTAAAAAGTAAACCACACAGAGGATTAGTTGCTGCCACTCTGCCAGTGGCATAGATGGGCACGTATGTAAGGAAGAGCAGATGATACAGTCTCTAGTGTGAAACTTGGAGAAGTAATTTCTGGGAGAAAATAGATGGTTACTCTGGGCTTTGAAATTTTCAATAAAGTATGTTTTGGAACATGGGGCAGCGGCATCTACTGTGAGGGAATTCTTAGATCCACAATTCTTCTCTCACAAGGGAGTGCAGAAATTAAGACTGCACTGAATAGTCACCTTCTCTCCCTCCTGCTTTTGCTTTGTGTGTGGTAAAGAGAAATCCTGAGGGACTCATGAATGGCTAATTCATGGAAGTTTGTAAAGTAGTTATTATTTCAGCTTTAGTGATAAGTTTAATAAAGTGTAGTGCAAAAAGCAATAGCCTGTAAGTGAAAAAAACCCTAGCTGCCAGTTCCAGGCAGGTGTGATAGTCTTTAAGAAATAGAGTTACATTTCTACACTGGAGCTTAGCATTCAGCATTTGCTTTGTTGGATTGTTAAAGCTGCTGTAAATGGAGTTTGGAGGGCTGAAAATCTGCTCTGTGTTGATGTGACCTATCTATTGTAAATATGCCAGCTGCTTTACATCAGTAAAGTAAAATACCCCCTCCCAAGCTGTGTTGTAATACAAAGTGCCAAAAAAGGCAATTTAAGTACTTTGCCGCGTAAATCCAGATGAAATTACCTTGGAGAGAAGGCCTTCAATTATGCCTCACACGTGACTTCTGCATGATGGATAAAAGGCATAATTGATATCATCTTTAGTGGAGAAACCAGAAACTGTTGCATTGTCTAGAGGCTACTGAAAATACCAGGAAAATCTGTTTTCCATTATTTTCATTTTGTGTTGTTTATAGAGAGTTTGGTTGTTGTCAGCAGCCGAGTCCCTAATCTCCCTGCTTTCCTAGCCCTTCAGAGACAAGTGCACATCTCACATCAACAAGGCAGCAGTAAACTGGTCCCATGCCAGAAACAGACATTGCCATTAACCAGCCCAAACCAGAAAGGCATCTTCTTTTATTATTAGTTAAGATCTGGTGATTGCCTTCTTTGATGAGGCACAATACGTTGAGCAGAGAAAAAGAAAAAAATGACCTTTCTTTGAAATAAAGATGACAATCTGGCTACAAACAAGAAAATGTCTGCCTTTTTCTCTTTCCTTTCTGCTTGATTGCAAATAATGTGTTTCTGTTAGAGTAGCATATACCTTATCTGCATACAGTGAAGTTAAACCTCAGTGTGCCAATTTTGTTTCCATAAAACAACAAATTAGGCTATACTTCCCATTATTCCTGGCCAGCTGTAGTCAACTATAAGTTATAAAGGGGAGTAATGGAGATGAGAAGTGGCTGGTTTGAAAAGATGATGCTCATTTGAATGTCTAGGCCGTCTGCCATGACAAACAGGAAAAGGTGTTGTATGTCATGTGAAGGAAGGGAAACATAAAAGGTTGCCTTGTGTCAAGCCACTGAGAGATATTTTATAAACAGTTTGGAAAAACTGAAAGTGATACAAATCTGTTGGTCTCAATCTTCAAATGGTTCTTTTGAGGTTTCTGTAAACATATTGTGAGCTATTTGGGGAAAGAAAAGGTTAATGACATTGCTAATTCATATCATGCAAGGTTCTCTTTCCTTCTTTCTTCCTAATGAGTCTGTAGGAACCTGAGAATATCATCTTCTCTCTTTCCACTAAGCTCCTAATGTCAAGAGGTCAGTAGTGATGTTACAGGGTCAATAGGACTCAATTTACCTCCAGACAAATGGTAGTCATGTGCTGCCCTAGGAGGCTTTGACCTTTTGGACAGAAGTGGTTGTACTGCTTTTATGTTCACCTAAAGAATTGAGAGGTGACAGCATCTGTTTCACTGAAGCACAGTTATGAGTTTTTAAAATATTGTGAAACAGATTAAGATTCAGGGACTTTAATATACAGGTTCAACTAAGTGTAAATGGCTTCTTCAGTATCATTTGTTTTTCTGCAGATTGTTTCTGATTCTTTACATGTATTTATGTACTTAGAGAGAAACACATCCATCTAATGCTGTCTCACAGTTGGTCCATCTGTGCAGACCTTCTCAGACAGTCCTGCCTAAATGGAACAGGGCTCAAAGTCTACCTACCATCACTTTGCACAAGAGTCCAAATCAAGTGTCCTCCTAAAGCCCCTCTCCATTGAGAAAGACAGTAGTTGGGCATACATCAAGTATGTTCTTGCCCACAGCATGAAAGCAGGTGTTGTGGTGACCAATAAAGCCAAATCACAGTTCCAGTTCCTAAAAAGATGTCATTCCTAAGCTGGTCCCCAGTGTGAGGTGTGTGGAGCCAAAACCCGGGCTGGCTTTGGCTGGACACCAGAGGTGGTTCCTGAACCTGCAAGGCAACATCAGTGATGTCAGCAAGGCATTTCTGACAGGTCTTTCCTTGCAATACCATTTCCTTACTCAAGTGCATATGAAAAGAGCAAATGTTCATTTCTCTCTAAAATCTCTTTCTCTGGGTGGTCACAAAGATGAAAGCTGAATTACAGTAGAATTATGTTCTTACCATTGATTTTCTTTTATCACTTCCCAGTATTCTTTTTATTCCTTCTTACTATTGAGGTTGCAAAAATATCTTCATACAGGGTAGAAATACAGGGGCTGGAACTGAAAGAGAAACTTACTCAAATATTTATTTGTTATAACTTCAAAATGAAAGTTTTATCTTGAGTGAAGGATACTCTTACATGCTCTGTTGGATGCCCTTATACTGTGTACCTTTGTAGACCACTGTGTTCCTTTCAGTATGTAAAATTGGCTTTGTTTTTTAGCAGATTGTGAATGGAAGATTGTCCCTTCTCTAGAGTCTGTGAATCACATTTTGTCTTGGATTTGTTTGTTAATGGAAAATTCTCTAAAAGAACAATTTTCCTTTTTTTCTTCTTTTTTGTTTGCTTGTTTTGGTTTATTTTAACTCGGAGGCACCAGTTGTTTGCTTAGGGGACTGACAGTCAGCTGGGTGAAATCAGTATTTGAAAGAAGTGGCTGGCAAAAAAGCCCTGTGCAATATTAATGTGTTTAAGAAAACCACTGGAAACAAAATGTTTATTGCCTCTTTAAATGTATGTTTATATATAGCTTTAAGTGTTTCATCTTACTTTGTATGTGCAACACTTGTTTTTAATTTTGTGTTATCAGGAAAGCTGCAGTAAGAAGTCACTAATTTTAAAAAATGGTATTTGAGCTTGAATGATGGAAATACAGATTAGCAACTCAGAAGAACACAGAAGATATTTTACTGTGTAAAACCTGAGCCATACATATTAAATTATGGTGTTTCAGTTCTTTGAAAAAAAAAAACCCTAGTCTGTCATATTGAATATTATTGAATATGTCTGTCATATATAATATTATTGCCATGGAGCTTGTTCATCTCTCTCTTTAGAGGTGATGGGGCAAAATTTCACAGTCATATTTTATATAATGTCAGAGAGCTGGAAGCTCAGTCTGTGCTGCATTTTGGTTCCCCTTTTGTCTCAGCTGTCTGTTCCAGCTGTGTTGGCTGAGAGGCTGTTTGGAAGCCCGTCCCCTGGTACTCACAGTGGGCAAGGTGGGCTCTGTGTGGTGCTTCCAGCAGGTGCAGGCACAGGGAGTGAGGGTGAGTCCTGGCCATTGTTTTTGCAGTTGGTGCTTCAGCTCCAGCAGCTGGGCTGGGACGATCAGGTTGGTTCAAACGATAGCCCAGACTTGCTTTTCTCCTTCTCCCAAGCCAGAAAAAGTCCTTGTTCTCCCAGAAGGGGACTGTATTTAGGAAAGCTACAGAATGACTACAGGAATGTGCTTTTTCCTCTTTTGAATGTTCACATAAGTTTGTTGGGTTTTTTCCTATTTCAAAAAAACCCCAAAAAACAGCAACAACAACAAAAAAAAAAAACCCTTGCAGTGTGTGCAGCTTACTGGAAGAACTGTTGAACTTCTCTTAAGTTTGTTTATGGCTTGGGACTTCGGACATGTTTGTTACTGTTGTTTGAAATCAGCACCTGAGTCTTCACAACTCTTTTTGAAGTTTGTCAGAGATTCATTCCTAAACATAAACATTATTTTAGAACTTCTCAGTGTCAGCTGCTTGTGAATCAGTCTCCTTACATGTAGCACAATTTCAGGAAATCGTTCTGAAAACAACTGGGAAATGCTGAGCGAACAGTTCTCTCACAGTCTTGTGACACAGAGAAGTCAGTGAGTACATTAAATTTTGGATCCTGGGAGCACGTGATGGTGGGGGGAGTGGTAAAAGTGGGGTTGCATGGCTCTCTGAAGAATGTGTAGCGCGGCTCCAGAGCCATGTCAGGGAAGCAAGCGTGCACAAAACTGTACATATGATGAGGACTGTAATATTTATATCTCCTCAAGGAGAGAGCCCTGCATTAAATGTAAAGCTACTGTAAAAGAAATCTGCCTGCTGTACTTACCAGGCTTGCTGAAAAGCTTCAGTAAGTGTCCTTAATACACGCTGACTTTGATTGGAGTATTGTTTCTACATTTCTTCTGTAAGCTCAGGTTCCTTTACAGTATGAATAGTCATGCATCTGAAACATTTGAACTGGTATTCATCTGCTGTTTCCCTGTCTGAGAACTGCTATCTGATCAAACCAATATTTTTTAATTATGTATTTATAGGCAGATGGGAGAATAGTTTACAGTCAATGTATGATCTTCTCTGCAAATCTTGGAATATTGTGTTGGGTTTTTTTTAATATTGCCTTATCAGTTTCTTTTTTTTATTACTGATGACTTCATTCTGTTTGAATTCAATGCTTCAGTTTCTTTGGGGTAAACTAATAGATTATGTATGCGATATTTGCACAGTGCTGATTGAATTCATCTGGTGAGTTTGAATGTGGTTCATATATTCACATAATTGTCAGGAGCCAAGTTGAAATTCAGAGCTGTTTCATGAGCATTGCACAGGGCATCATATTTATCTCACTTTACTCAGGAGTTGGTAAAACTTCCATGGTAAGCTAGAATGCAGCTCTTTCAAAAGCCAGTGTCTTTTGCATTTGTGCCTGTAAACCAGGGGAGAAAAAAAAATTGTGGAGCTTTAGCTGTATCCTGAAAATATGAAGCAGATGAACTGACCAGCCCTCTGCTACCTGTTCCCTTCACTTTTCTAACAAACTCTGGTGACTTGATGTTCAGGAGATACTGGAACAGAAAGTTTCAGTAGGTGCAAATAAGCAGCCTGCTGGAGAGGCCAGGTGAATGCTCATGCTGGGGAGAAACGCTGCAGGGTGAGCTGTTATCAGACACGAGAGAGCCCACAGGAGAGAGGCACAGGAAATCAGACTGCACGGAGCTGCTTGTTTCCACAGAGATTATGCTTGTGTTTTCACACTAATCCAGATGGATAACTTTCCATGTGCTGCTATCTTTCATTTAAATGTTCCTACTCATTCTCATGGTTAGGGTTTGTAGTTTAATACTGCGTGGCAAAGGTTTGCCAAAGCAAAATCTGTCAGGCCCTGTCTTATAATACATATCATCAGCTTGAGCTCTGCAGCACCCCTTCCACTCCCTGGCTCAAAGGGTTTGAGCTGAAGGAAGTTCACCTACAGGAGACCTGCAGTCAGTGAAGCACAGGCTCCTGATTGTCTTGCAATATATCAATCTCAGATTTAGTTTAAAAAGGGGGGGAAACCCGATGTGTGTGGTATTTTCAGATTGTTTCTTCAGCCAAAGTACCTGGTGGTAGAAAGTGGGGTAGGTGACAGGTGCTGTACAGTTTGTAGAGAGCTGCAGGAAACCAGACTGGCTGGAATCAAGCTAGACCTATTGCCTGTATTTCAGTGTTTCCCTCTTAACTAGTGCTGCTTTGCGCTATGTTGTTGGCAAAGCAACAGGGACAATACTTTGGGCCTTATCTGTGTGTTACCAGCCCTCATTAAACACTTCATCTGTATTCACAAGCAAGGTCAGGGGATTTTTCATTGGTATTGTAGTGCTCATGAGCTGTGGACCAAGCTTCACTGTTCTAAGTGATCGTTTCCATTAGCAAGACCTCAGTTTCAATGTTTTGCAAACTGGCAATGGTTCTCCTCTATTTGACAGGAATTAATGCAAGGAACAGAGGCATTTACCTATGGAAGGAATAAAGGTGAAGTGGGAATACATATTTTTTTTTCCATCAGTAGTCCACAGAGTTTGTGCAAGCTTTCTGCACTGTCTTGGCAGATCATGAGAAAAATCTCATGTGCTCTGGAAGATTTCACTAAGTCAGCCAGAGAAGCTTGAAACCTCTGGGACTTCATAGAGTGCATGGATAACTGGGGCTTCAGGAAAGGAAGTAATTTGATTTTTCATGGAAACGTACTGATGCTGCAAGTAACCATTTCCAATCCTAACTGCATATTCAGTTGCATTTGCAGCCTATGTGGAATTTCTCTTAATTGGCAGTTAATTTCCAACCAGTCTAGATTGCTGATACATACTAGAAATTAAGTATTATTGAACTGATGGGTTAGTGTCCAATATTTTGTGTGTGCTGTCCAAATTCTGTTTGCTATGCAAATCCTATAAAGCACTTCCCTAGATTCTGGCATACTCAAAGGGGAGTGTGATGTAGCAAGATGCTCCACTGTGTATGTGCTCATGTGAGCAAATCTCTGTAATCCACTGATGGTGAGGCAGAGTTAAGGTTATAGATTAAGGGAATATACAGTGAAGCACTGCAAAAACAATGGTTTGAGTTTAGGAGCAGCCACAAATCAATTCTATGATTAATAATTCCCTGTGAATGCCAGTAAATGCTACTTAGCCATATACTCAGTACTCACCCAGTGCTCACTACAGCAGGGCTGGAAATATCTGCAGGAAATTTTTAGTTTTTTCATTTTAAATATGAACAAAGTTTTTCGAATTCTTAGCCATTTTCAAGATTGTATTTAATAGTTCCTAGTTATAGCTTGAGCTTCCACAGTTGTACAAGCCCAGATGTAAGGTTTTAGAAGGCTCACTAGGGCCCAAACCCACAGAAAGGCGTGTGTTTAACTTGATAAACTAAGCACCTCCGCTGGATTTACCAGAGCAGTTTGCAGTGTATGCAGTTCTGCATACAAGCGAGTCTTTGTGGATTACTGAGTGAATTACTGTTTAATTACCACTTTAAAACTGTAGTGTCAAGATTTAATAATGTGCTTTCCCATCTCTCTTGCCTACCCTGGATTTTCATGGTTGATGTTTGAGTTCTTTGTATAATTGGGAGGGAGTTTGCGTTTTTTTTATGAGACAAAACTTTTCTGGGCTTCTTTGTGAATAATAGTTTATTCTTTACCTAGAACATATGTAATTTTAGGGAAATTCCACATTTAGCATGGGAGCAAAAGAAAACATTTTTTGTCAGCTTATCATCATCATCATTATTATTAAAATATGATAGTCATTTATAGCTGCTCACAGGAATGTTAAAAGTTTTCTTGTGCTCCCCCATCTGTCTGCATCCATCTGTTGTCTCTTGTCTTCTACTGGAATTGCTGAGTTCTTTGGACAGGGACAGCCTTTTTTAAAAACAGGAATCAAGTTCACAATTAGCAGCTTTGTCAATATAAGAAAGCAAAAATAAGGCTGATACGGGCCAGTGGCAACTATGCAAATCAGGAAAATCAAGCACAATGCCTTTGTCTGGGCTCTGGCAGTTCTCTGTGCATACCTGGTGTCAGATATGTGTGTTGAGAGGAGCTTTATTTTGCTTTTTTCCCCCCTCAGTGGCTGCACAGGTGGTGGGAACGCCGAGCGCATCCAGCGGCTGCGGAAGGAGTACCAGCAGGCGCGGCGGGAGGGCTTGCCCTTCTACGAGGAGGATGAGGGGAGGACACAGCTGCCCGACTACGACCAGCGCTGGGTACGTCCTCACTGGGCTCCTGAGTGCTCTGGCAGCACCCAGTTAGCAGGAGGTGCTGATCTGTTTGTGTTTTCCAGAAATCCTCTATCAGTTTAACATGGATTCAGGGACTTGATAGAAATGGAGAAATCCCTAATGCCAGCCCACCAAAGAGACAACGTGCCAGTGAAATGTTGTCTCTTTGGTTAATAATGAGAACTTGGCTAAAATTAACTCATCTGTTCAGTGTGTTTGATTTGGGTCCAGATTTCCTCCATTAAGCCCATGACAGAGAGTCACTGCCAAACTTTGTCACGTGTGGTAGCATCAAGGCTTTTCAGATGGATTTTTGGTACTCTGGCTGTTCATCCAGTGATCCTCTGGGTTAACAAGAGCAATCTCACCATGTTACAGCCTTTGTAACTTTCATAAAGTGAAAAATGTAATAATTTGCACCCCTGCATCACATTTCTTAAAATATTCTATGAACACTATGGAACTGTTACAGGCAGGGTGTATTCCCTGTTTTACATCTAGGCCTCTCATACATAGAGACATATTATCTACCCCACTAACTACTGCAGAGTAACCTATAAGCTATAGAAAAAACAGAGATTAAATCGACAGTGCTGCCAGATTTTTGAAACTATTAAATAAATGCAACAGCCATAATCTGTGGGTACTCAAGAGCTCTGCCTGAGCAAGTTCTGAACTTGGACTCTGTCTCCTTAGAGGTAATTATAATCAACCAGCATTCTAAAATGCAATTTATGCTAAATTCAAAATTTTAGTTTAAAAAAAGACAGAATTGTGTGAAAATCTTAAGAATTTATATACTTCTGAAGTTTGAACTAACATTGGTCTTAATGTCTCCAAACTATTGGTGTGAATGCTGAAGTGAAATCTGCAATGACTGCTATAGTATAAAAGTCCTATGCAAGAGTATTGAAATCACAGAGAGATGCAGAGTTAAAAGGGATGTTTTTATATAAATTATCATATATATTTGTTCATTAACTCCAAAACTGTTGTTGTATACATTATTCTGATTCAATTACCAAAAGTGTCATCTTTGGCAAAAAAATTCTTTCCTTAAAGCTGCTGCCTTTAATCCACTGCCTTAAATTTTGTGACCCAAATTTGTGAGTCAATGTACCTGCCATTCTTCTTCTGAATTGCTTTTGTAAACTAAAATAAGAATATGTCTTCCTGTTGAAATTCTGTGTTGTGATAAGTGTCCTCACAGGCCTCAGACTGGGTCAGTGCTCCCTCTTCAGCAGCCTGAGGATTTCTACCTCTTATCTGAAACTGATAAAACTTTATTAATGCTTGGATGAGGCTGAGATTTGTGATCCAGTGTAGTTTCACAAGATTCACAAAGGTTTCTTCTGGATAATCCTCTATAAGCCTTTCCTGTTAGGTGTAATGCCCAGAGATTACTGATTTCCAAAGCTTTGCTTTTCCCGTGAGACATGTTGTCCTTAATCAAAGCACCTGAAACGGTTCTTAAAATACCTTAATCATTAAATGATTCATAATAGTGGCACCAGGATTGTTGGTTTTTGTCCTTCCAGTGCAGAATAGTTGTAAACAGTTTTGTTATGAGGAATGGCAGTCTGCTCAAAAATGAGAGTTTACCTTGAGGGCTTTAGTACTCTGAAATTTGTTGCTGCAACAGTTCTTCTTGTTGAAGTAGTTTATAAACTTCAAAGACTTCTGGTCTCTTCATTGCAACAATATCATCCATTGATCCATCCAGCCATGCTTTCATAGGCACTGTCTTTTAGTCTGGAAAATACTGCAGCCACAGCTTGCTGTCTTTTGACTCATGGCTGGAAGTTCTGCTTCTGCCTGTAGTTTTACCCTTAAAATACCTGTGTTGCAATCTACAGAGACAGAAAAGAAGGAACAAAAATAGAATCAAAATATTGAAAAGAAAAAATAATATCTCAAAGCATCATGCTAGAATCCTACCTCAAGGCAGCTTTTAAGCTACCTCAGGGTAGCTTTTAAGCAATGCCATCATTCCCACCTCGGGCAGCTGACCCTCAGCAGTGCTGTGGTAACACAGATTGAACAACAGCTGATTTTTTTCCACCTTTTCCTATCAGTGAAGAGACATGCTGATGACTAATTGCATAATTGCAAATAAATAAAAACTTAGTCTAATCTTCAGGATGTCAGGTCTTTCTTTAGGAGACAGCAGACAGCTGAGAAGGAGGAAAACCTTCTGGTAGAAGTTTTCTTTCTTCCCACATGAGGTTATGGCACCAGGGAAGCTGCAGCTGGAAAAGAGATGCTGGGTCTTTGTATTTTTAAGACTTGATTAGTCCTTTCCTTACTTTTCTCAGTCAACTGTTTTACCTAAGCCAACTTTCCTATAAGATGTCTTTCTAATGTCTAGCAGCTGCTGTAATCACTTCCCACCATCTCATGAAACATGCAGATAAGTTGGGAAAAGCAGAGGATAATTTGAGAAGACACTATCCCATCACAAATCAGCAGCCTCCAAACCAGACCCTGGGCCTTGTCCTCCAAAATAGTATCTGAGAACTCATGAAGCAAATTTCTATCTGATAAAGCTGACATTGACAAGTGGCCTTTAGCTGACACTGTAATGGGACAGAATTTCTAATAGAAGGGGTATTTCTAACAATCTACTTTTTTTAAGTGGGATAAATCAAGTTAAAGTGCAGAGCCGACTGAAAAGCTAGCATTGTAAGGGAAAATGATCTCATGACAGGCAATTGGGATCCATAAATGTTTTAAAAATAAGGTCAAAAATTCATTTTAAATAGGCCCACTATTCTCTCATCATCCATTCCTCCCCCCTGCATCCATTTTCCGATTCTCCTCTGTTCTTCTCATCTGTTGCTGGATGAATTTTTTGCTCTCTTGCGCCTTCATTCTGCTTTCTCCTCCCTACAGTCTATTCCTTTTCTTTCTGTAAGAAACTGAATAATTCAGTTTAGTGTGTCTCCATAAACAGACAAATGTATGTAGCACTCTCTCTGCTATAGAGCCAGACCCTTTAAAATTCTTTTCCAATATCATTGTGCTTTGGTTTGTTGTCAAGTTTTTCATTCTTTGGACTTTCTCCCCCCCCCAGTCACCCACCCCCTCTTTTCAGGTTTATAACTAGGATAAATGATAAACCAAATTCTCTACGGTGGATCACAAGGCTTAAAGTAAACCTCAGCTAGTTAGCCAAAGGACAGGCTGATAAAAAGTATAAATATTGTCTAGGAAAATGAATGCCTTTTGTTGTCAGTGTAAAATGAGATTACCCTAAAATTTTCTGACAGCTAGGGAATATTGGGATGTATCAGCTCTATAAAGGGTTTAGGCATGTGCATACATGCTCATGTCTTAGTGGGACATGAGGTATTCAGGGCACTCATGAAGATACCAAACCAAAACCTAATCCAGGTCTCCCAAATGAGGCAGATGTTTGTGTACTCTTATCATAGCTGCAGTATCAGTCAGACTCTGAAAGAACTGTGTAAGAATAAGCTGCAAGAACTTAGTCTTTCTGGGAGCTGGAAGGGTTTTTCACAGGCAGTCTTTTTCAGGGCTTTAGAGTCACAGCCTAATAGCAGATCATGAGAAATAGCTAAGGAGCTGTCAAGAGAAAGCCATGCAGTTAGCATCTGCACTTGTATTTAAGGGCATTTAAATAATGAGGAATTAATCATCTATTTGAGGATTTACTTGGATTGTCTTACAGCCTTTGTACAAATCCAGTTACTTAAAACATCAATTCTTTCCTTCAGGATAGCAGTAAATCCTTGAAACTTTATCTTTTTAATGTACATTCAAGGACTACATGTAACACCAGCCACATTGCAAATAGTTCTTCACCTGTTAGGAACCACGGCAGCTTCACCAAACAGAACCTTGGGTTGTTTCTAAAAGCCATTTCCTTATTTGCAGATAGGATTTGCAAGCTTGTCAATAACCTAAAGATACAAGCAAACCTGTCTGTGGATCCTGGCTGTGAACATTTCCATTGAAATAAAGCTGTAATGTACTGAGTTTTGTCAGTTCCCAGTTGAGAGTAGGAAAAAAGAATCATGCCTGTGTGTGTTAAAGGCCACGTACTTTATTGTGTGCCTGGCAGCATTCCAAGCCTAAAAATCAACGAGAACAAAGAAAGGAGCATTAATAACTGCATTATTTTTCCATAATGTGTCAAAGGGGTCTTCGCTTCCTTCAGGATGAATAAGGAGCTGTTTGTACTTTTCATGATCAATTAATTCCATGTTCAGGATGTTGCATTTCAAATAGGTTAGGTTCCTAAAGCACACAAACATTTGTGTTGGACTATGGTTAGAAACCAGAATTCCAACTTCTAGAATAGTAACATTCCTGTCTTCTAGCGCGATGGGAGAAGCTGACAATTTTATGTGAAACCATATAGCAGAAACTGATGCAAATTCCAGACTTTCCAAGTCCACAGACTATTAGTAGAAAACATTAAATAAAAAGAGAAGAAGAAAAATACAATCACATATTTAAAGTATAGCTGCTTTGAAAAATACAGATCGGAAGTATTTGTTGTTAGAATGCTAATTAAGAGAGTACTCAAAACATTTTATTAGAATGTATGATTAACTTACTGATCAAGAACTTTTTATGGTTCCAAATTATCTCTGCTTAATGAAGCTCTCGGATTGGGATGTATTACACAGAGCTGTTCTAACTAAGCAAAGTGATTTCAAAATTTACAGGCCAGCTTTTGGGGGTAGTTTTGGGGGGAAATTATTTGGGAGAAATCCCCGCCAAACCTCATGTGAAAAATAAACTATTCCAAATGGCACACGCAAGGAAAGCCAAATTCAATTCCATTAATACTAGTAATAAAGAGTGACTTCTGTAACTTGTTTGGAATCGTTCCTACTTATACAAAGGTTAGATTTGGCACAGATATCTGAACCAGAGGGGAGTCTGAAATGCTCATGTCTTCAGGCATACACTTTGTACATGCTCTCATTTACCAGGGGAAACAGTTCTGGTACCATATGTCATCTTATCAAAGCTCATTGGTGCTGTTTATACCCTGCACTATTATGTGAATTCCAGAAATTCATCGTGCCATCTATTCCACATGGTGCCTCTGCATACAGCTGGGTTTTGTTGTTTTTCAGCGCAGGGGGGGTGATTCTGAGGAAGACAAACACTAAGCATTTCTCTTATTTCATTCAAGTTGCTGAAAGAAATCAGACAAAAACATTCAGTGCTGCCAGGCTGTGGCTGTCTTTGCAGGCTCACAGTACTGAGAGATTCCAAATGTGCCAGCAATCATGTCCCTTGCAGTTAGGACAGGTTCTTCTGATACTGCCCAAATGGAGCATTAGAGTGGGGCATTGCAGAGATCATGACAGCTGCCACGGATCAACTTGATATGATATGAAGGGCCCTAGAGGTTTTCCATTGTATACATTTTGCCTAATTTGCCAGTATGTTAAGGTAGGCAAGAAACAAGTCTCTAACTGATAATTATATTGATCAGAGGAGTCTGTGAGCAGGTAATCCATGGAGTTTAGTATGCTGAAGAGTTACTGTGTTTGAGCATATAGCCCACAGCTCTGCTGTTGGATTTTTATTATGTGGGGCAGGAAAAGTGGGCACAAATAGCCTTTTTGGAGCTAGCTGTAATCTGGCTTGACTGCAGTTCTCAGTAGTAGCTGGGTCTTTGCAGTTTGCTTGGGTTTTGGCAAGCTCCTGCCAGTGTAGCCTTCAGCACGTTTCTGTCCCTTTGCTGGTCCCTCTGTAGACAGGGGGCTGTGTGGCCACTTTCCCTGTGTGTGCACACTCTGCCAAATCTCAGGCCAGCATCACGTGGGGAAGCTGCAAGAGGACTGAGATTTTAGCACTGAGTCTTCTCACACGGGGCTGCCAAAGCCAGTCCTCAGCAGCCTGAGCTCTCCCTGCCTGGCTTAGCCTCAGTGATCCTGCTCTGTGACAGCTCAGTGCCCCGTACAGCAATGGAATCAAACACAGCTGCTCCTGGTCGGGCTGCAGGGGAGGGGGCAAAGTTGGCTTCCTTTTAAAACTGACCTCCTCTTCCTCAGGCCATTAGTGAGAGGCCTGCTTCAACTTCTGCAAGGGGGCCCCAGTTGCAACACTCATTTTTTTAATCACAAGACAAATCTGTTGTGCCACTGAAATTCATGTCTGAAGCTAAGCATGCACTTAGCAATTTATTGGGTCAGGCCTGAAATCAGGCCTCAAAGCTGATCCCCTTCAGGCACCAGCTTTGGCCTTTACTGCCAGGTATCCGGTGCATTTGTCAAATAGATGCTGCCATGGTTGACTTCTTTCTCAATTCTTACTACTTAATTTCCCTGGGTCATGTTCATGTTCTGTGCTGCAGATTAAGAAGAAATCTCCTCCCTACAACATAGCTATGATCCAAAGAGTTGCCTGGCTACTGTGTCCCAGACAGCACCCCCTTTCCTGAAGATGCTGGTCACTGTCCTGCTCTGCCTGCTAGGGATAATATCCCACTAAACCAGAGAATGGTTTGGAGGAAGGACTGCAAAATTTGTTCATTTGACATCAGGGAAAGCAGAATGTGAGGCAAACAGCAATGATTGCCCAGTGTGTGCAGAACTTGGGGGTCAAGGGTTGAGCTTGAAAGAAGCTGAGTCAAGTAATACAACCATGTCATTGAGGCTGTTAGAGAGCCCAGATCCTCTATTTGTTATAGTGAAGTATGTGACAGAAGCCAACTGAAATAATGGACTTTTCATTACTTTTGATTTCTGGACTGAGTTCTTCTGTTGAATTACTGTGCAGCACTTCTCATTCCTGCAGTGCAAGATCTGAGGTGGAGGCCTTGGGTCTTCTTGAGTTCTGCTGAAGTTCCTCGCTGCAAAATGCATCAGCAGAACTGCTCTTTAAATTTCATCCTAGGGGCAGCTTCAGCAGCCAGGGTATCAGTGCTCTGGCTACATTGAAGTCTTGCAGTTAGAAAAACACTAAAAAGTTCAAGATTTTTTCACAGGCAAGGTGTGAAAAGTAATTAGAATGTATCACTGGCATTGGGTATTCACAATTATCTGTGAATATATAAAGGCCCTATTTTTCTCAACAAACAGGCGACATTGCTATAATTATTTAAAATGAAAAAGAAAGTCAGTGACTCAGACATAGAGAGATTGGGTGGATAACTTTATTAGTTCCCAGTCTAAGGTCTGTAGTGCAGATGCTAATCTAGTATCAAGACTGCATTAAAATAAAGTACAAAATATGGAAAAAGAGAACTGTGTTTACCCTGTAAGGCTGGTGCTGAACATAACTTTGACTGTTCTGCTCGTGGCCTGCTCTCTTCAATGTTCATCTCTAAGTCTGGCTCTTAAAAAACACTGGAAAAAGGAGCAGTAGTATCTTCCTTCTTGCTCCATACAGAATCTGACTGCAACATATTCCTCCTATCAAATGTGCTGAGTTTTGAGGAGTTCTGCAAAAATTAGTAATCAATTTAATCTTTGTTTGCATTTGTTTTTTTAAAACTTCTATTTTCAAACTTCTTTAGTGTTCTTGTTTGGTTTAGTAAATTGAATTTGTAAGCAGAAACTTCCCAATGCAGAATGGCACTATGCAGTCTAATCTGAAGGGTTGATTTTGATTTGATTTTCTTGGTGTGTTTTTGAGACACTAATCAAGGAGTTTTTTTATGTTAAACAAGTGTTTTTGATGCTAAACACTAAGAAAGCAAGCCAAACACATACTCCTGCCTGTGTTTTTGCTGCTTTTTCCTCATCAGGTGGCCTTGCTGTTGTGTGAAATGTCACGTTGCCCAATATTAAGTAGCATCATTCCAGCTGAACGTGTGTTGTAAGTCCTGTATGGTAGGAGTTACTGAGTCTGCTGTAATCCAGGTGATATTGGAATGTCTGCCTTGCAAGTAGAAATAAGAGTTCTGACCCTGTGCCTCCAAGGGTGTCCTGCTGCTCCCAGGACAGATGATATGTGAATAACCCAGAGTAGCACATGTTTCATAAAGCAGTATATCCAGTTGAGCATGTAAGTTGTGAATGCATACAACTGAGCAGCAGGACTGGTGTCTCCTCTACAGTGCAGTCTGGTCACCAGTTATAAGAACTTTCTAGATTAGTCTATTCATCCATTTTCTTGCTAGGCTGGAATAATGATTGTCAACATTGATTGTCAATAATGCCCTTCTGTATTTGGAATGCCAGTGCTGCATGTGACACCAAACAAGGGCAGTATAGCTGAAGGAACCTGGACCCTAGGGAAGCCTGGATCAGGTTATGCTTTCCACCATCAGCTGTTCCAAGAAAAGTCAGCATAGCAGATACCTGGAGTGAAAGTTTGAAGTTACTGAGTGACTCAAAACGAAGGGACTCACTTGGATTCAAGAGTTTCTTGTAATGCAGTAAGCATGGTTATATTAAATTATGTTCTCTTGGTCATAATTTGATGTAACTTCTTCAATATAAGATAAAAATTTATAATTTGAAATACTTGCCTGTGCCTCCTATCCCTGGTCTGCCATCATCCAAACAAAGTCATTCTGACAAAATTCACTCTTTCCTGTGCAGTGATTATAGGGGAATTTAGCAAAATGCTATCTAGTGATACCCACCAGTGGGTCAGTATGAACATCTACATTTGCTTTTGAAGCTAATTTTTAATGTATTTCTCCTAATTTGCTAGGAAGGTACTTGTCAAGTTGGCAATTAAACTGTAATTTGGTCACTGAGGTGTTTACAGGGATTAATAGATCTCTCTCTTGAGCGTATGCTCCTGGGTTTGAAATAACAGCTATACTGCGTGGTAGCATGACCCCACTTGAGTTTCACACACACATGCACAAAATCAAATTCCATCACATTTTAATGCAAATTTTACCTTTGCAAATGATGGCCTGAAAAGAATGAGTTTCCATGGTAACCTTAGGGAACACATAACCTGTTTATCATAACTTCTCCATGAAGCAAGACAGGGGGTGGGGAACATGCTTTGATGTCAGCTATATTTTTCTGCAGACAGCATTCTGCTCTAGCACGTGTGGAGAATTTACCAAAATACTTGTGTTCTGTCCTAAAAGAACTTTTTTTCTGTTCTTAGAAGCAAAAAGCAGTTGTATGGAATAACACAGAAGGTAACTGCAATAGGCAATATTCAACTCCATTAACTGGCCTTTCAGCTCCTGTCTATTGTTTGACAACTAGGTCAACATTTTGAAAGACCAATCAGAAATTAATAGTTAACAGATCTCTTCCATCACTTTATCTTTTCTTGCTTTCCCTCCATGTTTTAAACTTAGCCCTCAGGTATCCCTGCTGCCTTTCAAAGCCACTTTTTTTATTTTTTTTCTTGTTCTTTCACTTCACTGCTGAAAGTACTTTTTTGAAAAATGCCTTGAAATCTCTCTGAACTCCTACATTTTGGAGCTACCATGGAAAAAAATATATTGATTATACTTCACATTGGGTGCTGACTTTCAGAGTTGAGGTGGTGGCTCCTGGAGCTGCCATTAGCGAGAGTGAGTTTGATGGCTGTGAGCATCTGTAAGGTTGTATTTTTCCTGCAGATGCACAGTAACTCCTGGCTAAAGGAAAGTATGTCTGCAACATTTTTTTAAGGTCATTAGGAGTAAGGAACAGATGTTGAGGTTTTTCAGAATGCTGCTTTGAAGTGCCACTTTGGAGTCAACTGACAAGACTGACCCTATAGGCAGTGATTTTTGGGATTGGAACACAGAGGAACCATTGCCCACAGTTGCCCATCTGGTATCCATCTGGTACCAGCAAACAACAGACAGTACCAAATCACAGAAAAACTGTACCAACTGCTAAATTGGTATCAGCAAGCAAAGAAGGTCACCACCCAACAGCAGTTGCAAGCAGGAGAAACAATGTCTGTAACATTTACAGACTGGTATCTGAAGATCCGGAGGAACCTGATGCCATAGCATATGGAAAGCAATTCCTGTCTCTAAGCCTGCTTATGCTGATGTTGTTTGCTCAGTATTAATCCAGGTTTGGGGAGGGGTTTTGGGTTTGTTGGGTTTTGGTTGGTTTTTTTTTTTTGTTGTTTTTTTTTTTTTTGGGGGGGGGGTTTGGTTTGGTTTTTTTTTTGGTTTGGTTTGGTTTTTTGTTTTTTTTGTTAACCATATTGAATTTGCAGTGTGGAGAGCTTTTGTTGTGATGCCATTGAGAGAGTGCCTCTCTTTATTGGCATCTGTGTTTAACAGGATTAAGGTGGATTTACTACCCTGTGCTACAGACTAACCATTCAAATTCTAGCAGTACTGTTCCATAGTGGTGTCAAATCACAATGGAAGGAGTTGAAGTTAACTTTTAACTCCATGACGATTTACTCTGCAGCTTTTCTTTGATGTGAAGTATTCTTGGGGAGAGCTGTGGCAGGGGGTTGTTTTCCAATTTTACTGCCATCTTCCTCTTCTTCCCTCTGGTCATTTTCCCCCTTCTTGCTGCTTTTCTTTTCTTGAAGCAGTGTGCTGGTTTGTACAGTAGCTAAGTGCATAGAATGCAATAATACAACAGTGAGAGATTTAGTGCCTCTAGGTGCTACCCCTTCTACTCTTGAGGACCTCCAGCAAGGCATGATTTTATAGACAATGAAAGGCTTGCTCTCCCCTGTGAAGCCGCCTGCCTGCAGGAAGCTTTTCACTGTCTATTTCCACTACTTGCTCTGCAATTTAGTCCCATGCCCTGCTATTTCCCCCTCCCCTCCCTCTTTTCTTCTCTGACATGCACATGCATCTACCCCCTGCGTACACATTCAGCACCAACACCAGATGTAGGTAGACACAGCAAAATAGCATTTTCTCAATGTGTGCCTTAAAACGCTCAGAAATACACCAAACATTTTCATTTTGCCATCCTCATCTTAAATGGAGATATTGATCTGTCCTCTGTTTGCTTTCCAGGTACTGACACTGTCATTTCATTTTCCCTAAAAAGAGCACAAGCTCATAGCTGAGCTGCAAAGCATGGCCATTACACCCTGGCATTGGTGCCAAGAACTCTGCTGACTTAGCTAGAGAAAGATGCTGAAAGCCTGACTTTGAGAGAAAATTCAATTCAATTCACTTCATACAATGTCTCTCATGAAGTATTTCAAAATGCCTTATATCAGGAGATAACATAATGAGAAAATGCTTTAGAGAACTGGGTATTCAGATAGCAAGACAAAATGATACACAACAATGAACTGGAGTAAAAGAAAAGACGACTGTCATTTAAAAGCAGTAATCATCTGGATAAGTAGTCTTGTAAACTAATTACAGTGAGAAGAGAAGCAAAGAATGCAAGACTGGGAGGAACAAGAAGCAGCTTAGTTTCAAACAGGGTAAAGCAGGGGACTGGTTTCATGGAGGGAGAGGAATTACACACAGTATTGCAGAACAACTAAAGGAGACCTGCTTTGGAAATGGATCCACACATGTGGATTAGTAGGCTGTATATTGCATCACAAGTGTATCTCCGTGACAGGTTAAGTTACTCTCTTTAGTGGCTGGGAAGAGATTAATTACTTTGGCCTGGTTCAGGGGAAGAGCAATTGAAATGCCTCCTTCTAGCGGGAAAGAATCAATGCTGATGGGTGCTGTGGGTTTTTTGGTTTTTTGTTTTGCTGCTTTTAAGTTTCTCTCTCAACTCAAGGGAAACTTCTGTTTGCCTCTAATTTGAGAATAGGTTTGCAAGTGAGGGTGTTGCAAATCTGGTGCTCATTAAAGACAATTAAGAGATAGAATTAACCAAAACATATTATACAACTAATGGAAAAGGAAGCCACCCACGGAGACAGACACCGGCCAGGAAATTATCTCATTTTGCTTGGTCAAAGGAAACCATAGTTCTTCAGCAGCAGGGACTGGGGGATCGTGGAGTGAGGGTTCAGAAAGCAGAGTATTTTCTTTGTGGTTCTGTGTAAAAACACTTTGCAGTTCTGGCTTCCCCTCCATCTTTGCTGTTTTCTCTCTCTTTAGTGTTGCAAGATACAGCAAATGCTGAGAGCTTGTTTTCTACAAAACTAAGGCAATTGCCATGTTTTTAAACTGTTATGGGAACAGCCTGTTTCCCTTTTAAAGTTCCCATCTGTGTTTGTATTTCCCTCAGTCTATTGCCTTTATAGAGAATTTTCTGCTCCCTCTAAATCTAAACCATTAGTTTCACCTCCTTGAACAAGAGGTAGGGCATTACTGAGAAGGAAAAGTAAATCCTGAGATAATCAGCCCTGCTTAATTCCACCATGGAACACTGCTGTTTTCAGTGTTCCTGGTGTTCATTGTATAGGGAGAAGGCACAAGTGACTCTGAGTATGTACATTTGTGTGTGAGCATGGTATGTATATGTATGTGTCTGTAGAGAGAGGCAGGCAGAAGGGGAGCATTTAATTGCCTTGCAATCGGACCAACCAAGTAGTGTTCTGATTGCATACAGCTGATTTTCTAAGTGAAAATCTTCAAACCTATTCAACAGCAAAACCAAGATCATCAGTGACTCTGGAGTGTGTGTCTGTATTTCTTACAGGGGAGAGGAAGGTTGGTTTGATTACTATCTCTTTTTTCCTTTGGACAAGGGTGTTTTTCTCATCCAAGGGAAATGCATTCTAGCAGCATGAACATAACTATTAATCAACACTTAAGCGATAATCAGTGAATGAAAAATGATGACCAGAAACTGAAAATGTACTTGCATAGCTACTTTGGTGCTTTTTCTTTGAGATCATGCCCTTGCATTTTAACATGAACAATTCTTATAAAATTAGTGCTGATATATTCCAAAAGGCAGTGATTTAAAAAGCTAACACTTACTTTTCACTTGAAAAAAAAAATACTAACAGGGAATGATATATCAAGATCTGCATAAGTAATGTTTTAAAGATACCTTGGTAGTCTCTGAGATAGTGTCTCAGTGGATATGGACCAGTAATATCTTACAGATTTACTTAAGAGACGAAGATGCCAAAATCATCATCACTGGAATGCTGTATTCTAATGTGTGAAGACATGTCCAGGATACAGAGAGATAAATGTTTTTCCTGTGTATTTTTGCTCAAAAAGGAGATAGAGGCACCGAGAGATGCAGGTGTGTGTTAGCTTTGGGAATGCCTCCAAGAGGAATCAGATGCTGTTGAAATTAAAACAAAACTCCCATCAGTATTTAGCATGCTTTTCTGAATCATGGCCAAGATATGTGGTGGCACCCAGCAGAAACCAAGGCTGTGTGATTCTCCTAGTGAGCAGCACCTTGCTTTTGTTCTTCAGGATTT
This sequence comes from Serinus canaria, assembly GCF_022539315.1. Lineage (NCBI taxonomy): Eukaryota > Metazoa > Chordata > Aves > Passeriformes > Fringillidae > Serinus > Serinus canaria. Next base: position 24,841,346 of record NC_066321.1, read on the forward strand.
TTTTTTGACCAACTTAGTCATGGTTCTAATTCCATCAAGTGTTCTTTGGACTAATCTCAAAACCAGATTAGTATAAAATGCTTAAAGTGAGTGTGTGCTTAACAAAAAGAAAGCACAGCATTCCCTGGGACTGAGCCCAGAAAGCAGAACTTTAGGGGACTGTGAGGTCATGACTTGGTGATTGGGCCATGAACAGGCATCTGTAGCCATCCATTGATTCGCCTTTCCAAATTATTTAACCTGTGTTTTCTGTTGACACAAATATAAAAAAGTTCATTTGCCACACTACCCAAAACAAACTTGAGGACATTGGACCATGATTTGAGAACCTCTGACAATTGTAGTCCTGAGACACCTGTAAAATGGAGCAGGAACAGAAAAACAAGGGGTCTCAGAATCTGCTGGGAAGGTACTGCTTCCTTCCTTATCCTTGGGAATAAGTTTGTTTGTAACAAACAAGTTTGTAACAGGGAAGTTGAAAGTGCTCTTTCTCTTCAGTGGTGGAGGTGGTTTTAAGAGTTCCTGTGGAACATCATCTTGGCTTGCCATTGCCGCCAAGAAGAAAAGCACAACTAAGAGTATCAAAAAGAAGTATTAAAGGTGCTGTCTTATATCCAAACAATGGTAAAGCAGTACCAATGGGCTCACAGAACATTAGACTCCTCTTCGAGGACTACTTCTGCCATTAAAATCAATGCAACTTAATTAAAGCAAATTATAGATAGATACATCTATAAATAAGATATTAAAGTGCGCCGCTGAATATGATAATTGCTGCATATTTAGCAATCAGCGTGTGTGTTCTGCTTTTGCCAGGAGGGATTTCTTTCAGAGGAATCAATGGAGCTTTATTAAAAACCATCTAAATTAGAGGGAGAAATGATGAGTGTTATAATAACGCAAAATCACTGTTTCAACTTTCATTGCAAAACTAGGAAAGCAAAATATATCCCTCTTTGTGTATGTATGGAAAACATCAGGAAAATTCTTTTGAATTGTAGACAGTGGTAGAATTTTTAATCTTTACCTTTTGATGCAAAACAAAAAGAAAAAAACCTGGCTGGAAGAAACCTTGCTTTCTGTAGCAATGGTGGAGCTCTCCAAGGGTGGGGTAATGAGGATTTCACAGCAGTAAGGAATTAAGAAGACCCCCATCGATCAATTTCCTCCATTTCACATGGACCATCCCATTCACTGCCCTACATCACCTGCCTCTGTATCAGCAGCTAAAGAAAGTGTTAGCAAGTCAAATTGTGCTCTTAAATTTCACTCCCAGTTCCCAGAACCAGGAAAAGTTGAAATGCAAAAAATAAGTGGGTTAATTTTGATGCTTCACCTGTGTATGAAACATTGAAACCAGGGTGGGGAATAAATCCACTTTTACCTCTCCATTTTTCTTCAGTTTTCACTTAATTGAAAACAAAAACCAACTGTGTCTCAGCAGAGGGGAGACCTGAAGGTTAAAGGGCAAATTCCGTTATACCACAGCTCTTTTTGGCATGCTGAATCTCAACCCATGTGATTAGAAACGCTCACAGACAAAAGAAGAGCTTTGAGAACAGAGGTCAAACCAGCATCTGAATCAACTCCTTTAGCAGATGATCACAAGACTATTGAAAAATGCACTAAGCAATGCAGCAGTTCTATGTGTCATGTTTATACACAGACTTTCAGGCAAAAAGCAGAACTGGGTGGCATTTTCAAAGCACTTGGATTGATGGCAGAGCAGAAGCTTCACTCTGCAGCCTTCCTGGGGTGTCTCCTGTCTTAAAGTGCATGTCAGTCACATAAAATACAGTGGTAGTATCCTGCCATTTTTATGGGTAGAAAACCACAGTGCACAGGCTCCAGTGAGTTTTCTGACCATACAGAGTGAATGAGTGAAAAAGTTAGGAGTCCCAGGACTCCTATCTTCTTTCTCTGATCTCCCATAATTTTAAGTAAGTCAGGTGTGGCTCAAGTGGAGTCAGCAGTGTTTTGCTCTGGATTCACAAACATGTAGCTAAAATCCCATCAGCCTTGAGCAAGTTTTATTGTTGCTATTTACTTAGTGGGCAGCACACTGTCCAAATTCTTTTTCTGATCTTAATGATAATTGAAATGTTTGGAGGAGGCTTATTGTTCAGAAGTCGGGGGAAAAGGGCTGAAAAGTAAAAGAACAGTGATGCTTAGCATATGAGTGAAGAATTAATACTTCTGAATAGAACACCCACTGTATATTTCTTTTTTTTTAACAGTGGGAAGCTTTTGACTCTGAGCAGAGGAGTAGCTGGTTAAGAAATTTTGAAAGATTTTTTTTAACCAACTGACCTCTGCAATGATGATGAAGTTTTCTACATGCAAGTCTAAATACCAGCAGGAGAGGGAACAGCAACTGCAGCTTTTTGAGACGGCCAACCTGAAAATGTCTCTGCATCATTTATTTTCCTTAAAAGCAGTATCCATGGTCTTGGGTTTTCACTGTGCTGGCTTCACTCAGGGTGGACATTGAGCAGGGAGTCAGGTGGGAATCCATGAGAAGAAGTAGAGCCCCAGGCAAAACCACACTGTCCTGCTGAGTTCTGCTGGTAGGGGCAAGGAGTTGTTGCTGATTTCTATTTGCAGTGTGGAAGCTCTCACCTTGAGCTGTGTGTGGATGCACAAGAAAAAGCCAATTCTGGTTTCATGAAGCTTAAATTTCAAAAAAGATTGCCATAGTTGTTATTTTTTGTACCACAGCATCTGTCCAGCCCCTAACACCTTGACCCCTAAGGAAGGGGCAAGGGAGCTTTTTTGCTAGCAGCTAGAATTGTAGCCTTTAGCAAATGCTCCAAGAGGAAGGCAGGATAAGACAGGTGAGAGGGAATGAAATGCAGGATCTCCCAGGGAAAAAACACAGTCACATGCCCTTTTCTGTACAGTTTTCAAGATAGTCAGGAGTTCAGGATTCAATAAATCCTTTCTCTTCTCTTAAAGAATTGTTGTTCTGCAACCCCAGAATTCTCCTGTAGGCAAATTCCAGACTTACTCAGGACACCTGCTCACAGGTATACTCTATTTATAGCTTTAAATTTATTACACATGTTTGAATGCTCTAAGATATTTGTTTCTGGTTTAATCTAATCTATGCTGTCCTTCAGTCTACATTTCTACCAGCCTGGTTCTTCTGCTGGCAACTGGCAGGGGTTTAATTAATGATGAAGAGGTGTCACAGGATATTTTCTGAAGAGATACCTTTCTATCACAGAAATCTCGTTAGCTAGTGAAAATTATTGTTTCTAAAAAGAGAGACTTAAACAACAGAAACATTCACTGGCCATGTATAAAAGACACCTCTCTGGCATACAGAAAATCCTGACCATGAAGGCATTGAGTTACATGGAGGCAGTGTCTTGCCGGTTTTTCTGGTGTCTTGTCTCTGAGTGTGGCCATTGCTGTGACTGGGATTCCCAGAGGGGCAATTAGGAGAACAACCTGCTGGTACAGAGGTTCTGCTCTCCAAGGCCTTGCCTTTCTTCCACCTGCTAAAGACTCTCCTGCTAACCAGATGTTAGTTGGTCTGATTCATATTTGTATCCAGTTTATTCATTTTACATTCCTTGGCTATACCAATACTTTGCAACAGTTACATTTCAGGAATTGTTTTCTGTTGTTTTTTGATAGTGTTTTCTTTCCTCCATAAGTGTGCTGCTCTTTTAATTGCACTGATGGGATGATGGCTGTTTCTGTGTTTATCTCTGCCCATTATTTTTGCATATTCATGTTTTGCTTGTTAGCTGAGGCCGCTCTTAAGAGCTGAACTGTTCATAATGATGCCACTTATTTAAGTTGATGTTGTTAATTTAAACCCTAAAAATACAGGAGCATATTTTGGATCATTTTTTCTGTTGTGCATTATCATACATTTCTGAAACGTGTGTTTCACCTGCTGCTGTCTTCTCTGTTGATTGGGGTGTTGGTCTCCTAAGCTCCTGCAGCTGCATCTATAGGGACTCAGCTGAGCACTGCACCTTCTGTCACCTCCCTTGCTGGTCACCTTGTGGTCACAACCCATTTGGATTTGACAGGAGTTCCAGGTTTTAATCCTGTTTTATTAAGATTACTGTTTCTTCTCCTAAACATGTTGTGATTATTAACTGTGTCAAAACTTCCACACCTGGTCTGAGGGCCAGCTGCATATGTCCTGTTTTAGAGAAGGAGGAGAAGTTGGAATATTTTGATCTTACTAATTAGTACATTTCACACCGATTTTTAGTTTAGTTTGTTGTAGAAGGCAGCAGAGGAACCCTTTGCTTTGACTCTTTCTGAAACATAAATAGCTTCTACTGAGGAGGTGTTTCTATTTTCACAATTTCTCTTTTCATCAGGGTAGTATTTTATTCCAGGCACCATTTTGGCACTCCAGGCTGAGTGATGATACGCTTTTACTGTCGCATGGACAGATGGAGAAGGAAAATCAGAAGAAATGGCTGAGCCTTTAATTGGCTGTGCAGAGCCAGAGCCTGCTTTTCCAGTGCATTGGGGGTTTTATATAGGGTGTGGAGACTCAGCCACTCGATGGATCCAAATTAGCAAAATTGTGTATCCGCCACCAGGGTGTTTCTATGGTAACTGTCTCTCAAATCATATATACAAACAGACCTGGCAGGGGCTATTGCCTTCTATTTGGTCTGCAAGAAATCATCAAAAAAGGGGTGTTTTCAGGCTGAAAAAAGGCCTTGTGATGTAAATATTTTTTACTTTTGGTGGTTGGTATAAGTTTTGGGAGTACTGCTGGATGCTGGCACAGTTCTGAGTGTTTGTGTTTCTTCATGTTGCCTGGCTGCTGTTACTCCCTTTAGCTGTGAGAGTGCAGGAAACTCACACCACTAACAGACTCATGCACATAATTAATAACCTATCTACAGCTGCACAGGTAGACCATAAAAAACTGGTGAGAGACCAGATTATGCATTTGTTTCTTTTCCCCTCATTCTTCTTCATAAAACAAGAGAAATCTGGAGGGTCTTCTCTTACCAATGTACCTGGGAACTTAAGGGAAATGATGAACCTGATGAAATTAGTAGTGTAAGAACAGCCAAAGTGGCTGTGACTCTTCACCTAAGTGACTCTATAAAGTCTTTCCTCATGTTACTTTTTCTGGTGGAAAAAATGAATGAATGATCCCTTTAGCCTACTGCCCTCTTTTTGAAATGTAGGGCAATTATTGTTATTTTTTGCTCATCCAAAGTCAGGCGCTGCTAAAGCATGGGTCATTTCAAATCAGAAGTGGTTTTTTCTGGTAGCCAACAGTTCTGTGAGGATGCCTTTCTGTTTTGAATGAGATAAAGGAAGTTTGCAAGAGGCCTCTACTAAATAATTTTTTTCCCTTTACAAGTATCTTGGATGTTTGATAAGTGCCAAGGTGCATAACAAAATGTGTCTGGAATAATTTCTAAGCCTGCCTAGCAGCTGCAAATGATACTACCTCTCTTTGCATAGGGTTATGTAATGTACACAGAAATGCTTTGTAAAGGTAGATAACGCTTAAAGCACCTGAATGCACAACTTTTCTCATTGCAGTGGTTTATACATCTGTTCAGGGAAAATGGTGTATTGTGCATAAATTACAGGACTGACAGAAATGTACTTTAACCTGTAGAATGCAAAAAACATGTTAATTTTTGTTTTCTCTTTTTTCTAATCAGGCATTTGCCAAAAGCTTAGTGTGATTTATTGCTTTCTTTTTAATGAATTGTTAAAAATGTTTGAAAAGGCATTAAATCTTCCTTTCTGCTATTAATCTGTAAAAGGGGAAGGGGATTTTAAATGGCCTCTTAGTATATTGCTTTATAAAACTGCTGATTCTAGCAGCACCGGAATAGGAATACATACTAATGTAGGAAACACTGAAGGCAGTCAGAGCCTCCTCCATTTATGGAAGAAAAGACTAATAGCTCCATTTTAACAAGGCTCTTAACACTTTGGGCCATCAGCAGGCATTGAGTGAAATTGGGAGAGCTCCTGTGTGCTAAAAGCATTGAAGTTCAGCGTTTGTACCCGGCTGGAGCCTTCCTGATAGAATTGTGCTCCCCAGCCAATGCCCGTTGCCATCTTGAACACAAACCAAGTAGCGCTGGCATTTTGACTGAGTGCACTAACGCTGCACTTTTGAAATGGCACCAGAGCATCATAAATGCACTTAACTCCCAGCTGGATACTTAGCTTTGCAGGGGCTTCAGGGAAAGTTTCTGGATCCGTGTTAAGAATGAAAGAAAACCTGTTTGTGTCATATTTTATGCTTAAGCAAAACAAGCTGGTGGAGGGGGAAAAAAAAGCAGACTTGGTGCTAAGATGTTAGCTTTGATTCAGGTAGTTATGCCACTGTAATCAGAAGGGATGTGCTTAGTTAGATGATGTCTGAATTCTAGGAGAAAAGCCAGCCAGGGAAGAAGACAGAGTATCCCAGCTAGCAGGCAGATGAGGGAAAGGTGCTGAAGATTGTACCTGCTCTAAACACTTCTTTGATACAGAAGCCTTTCTTGTTAGCAGTGATAAGATTATGTATGGCATTTGAAGCTTCTTTGAGCCCCTGCTTTTCTTTTGTTGATTTTGGCATGTTGCAGCATCATGTGTTCCCTGCTTATCGTTTTGAGATGCATTGTTAGTAGCTGAGCTGCATAATTGATCTTCATCTCTAATTACTCTCCTCTCCACAGGTGCCTGGAAAAGGTCCAGATGGGAGCTCCTACAATCTTCACTTCGAGGGGGTGGAAAGGCAGTATGCATCCTTACCCAGGTACAGCAGCAAGCCTCCTTCCAGTGTGGAGGGAGGGCAGCCCACAGCTGATGTCCAGCTCTAACATGAGAGATTCTTCTGCACTTTTGTCTTGTCATCTTTTGCTGCTGATTTAGTGTCATTTTATACCTGTACTGTTAATTTGGACTTTTGAATTTTTAAAAAACAGGTCTCTCATTGAACATGTCAGGAAGAGTCATGATCCACAGCTAGAGAACATGACATAGAGGGAGCTGGCTCTGCAAGAGTTATAACAGGCTGTAGCAGGGTATAAATGACTGAGTTTGTAGTGATATAATCCCAGCTGGCATTGACAGAACATTGCTGTGGAAAGCTTCCACTACAGCAGCCACAGCTACTGAAGGCCCAGTGTTGCTACAAGGGCTGTTTGACTGCAGTCTGTTCCATGAGAACATCTCTGTGCTTTTACTGAATGCTCTGGAAATGTGAGTGAATGAATTCTCTGAGGGCTGTTTTTAATTTTTAATCTTTATCAACTGAATGAAGAGTAATTCTACTCTGAAACCAGTGGGGTATAATAAAAAGGAAGCATTTCAGGGATTTCAGCCCCATTTCTATGGGAGTTCTGATAGTGGAGTGTAACACAAATCAAGCCAGAAAAAGGAGTGAGAGGATGCTAGAAGAGATGGTGGGAAGCAGGTAGAAGAAAACAAAAACAGAAAAATATTCCCCCTTTAGAATTAGAGGGCTGGGCAAGTCCTAGGAAACATGGTCCAATCCACTTCTTGGACCTACAGGCAGGCTGACTTATAAAAGCAAAGCAAAAATAGGTATCTATAAGCAAGAAGAGATTTTTTTGTTGTGAACATTTAGGAAATCAGTGAATTGTTTCTTTTTGCTGCTTCTTTTTCTACTCAGCTATTTACATTCAAAGGTGAACACTGAAAGATTGATTGATAAATATGTAATGCTGTGTCCAATTCCAGATGAAAATACAAAGAATATTTTACTTTTGTTAACCAGAATATAAAGGCTGTCTCACTAGGCACTGTTGGATGTCTGTAGGCATTTTTAATGTATATGATTTCTAAACCAAAAGATCTGTCTGCAGTTTACTTCCTGCCTTCAAATTATATTTATCAGCCATTTTTTCTTGGAGATTCATCCTGTGCAGTAACTGGCTTTTCTGACAGAGGCCTGCTTTCCAACAGTGTGTCTTGCATGTATTTCCTGGCTGACTGTGGGTATTTACTCTGCTGGGTAAATGGTCATCTTTTTTTCACAGTCCTCCAGTACTCATGTTTCCACCAGTGATTTTTGCATGTTACTTAGGTGTACTTTAATTTTGCACACTCCTTTTTTATTTATTTTGAACTTTCATTCTGTTCAATACTTCCTTGTGACTACAAGAAAGTAAATTCATAATTGGTGCTCAGTGTAACTCTCTACAGCAATTTTGATATTTGTTTTATATCATGTCTTCTTTTATCCATTTTTCCTTTAAGAAAATTAACCATATTTTTTTCAAGTGTTGTAAACTGAAAATTTCCCAGTGAAGTAACTTCCATAAGCCAGAACTGGTTTGATTTCCCCAGCATTCCTTTCAAGGGGAATGACCAGAAGTGATCACTACAGTGCAGATGCAGACATGCCCTTGCTTGTGAATGTAGTAAGCATCCTCTGTATCCCTTCTGTCCTGTTCCTTTCCAAACTGCTGCATCCTCAGCATGCTCCCTAGGTGTATATACTGCTCATCTCTACAACCTGTGTTTTTGTGGGCTTTGATTAGTTGGGTTTGGGGTTTTTGTTTTGGTTTTTTTGGGTGTTTTTTTAAAGTAGATTTATCTGAATAAGATCATGAATTTTACAGTATTGTTCCCCAAACCTCCATTATAGTTGCTGGAAACGCAACTCTCCAGCTCCTAGAACAGGTTTGAGTATTTTACTGGTGGGAACTCTCCATTTAGAAAGTCATCCAAATATTCCCTAAGCTTTTGAAGATCACTGTGAGAGTGTCCTTTCTCTCTGTGCCTAAGGAGATTATGCTGGAGAGTGAGAAGACCTGCACTTCAGCAGGGCTCTTTGTGCTTCCCAACCCAAACATTTACACTGCTGCACAAAGCCAAGCTGTGCCTCCAGAGGGTTTCCACCCTGGCAGGAGCAGAGCTTTGGGATATCACACACCCTTGGGCGTGCCTACAATTCAGCAATCGGCTGCTGCTTTTTATACTTCAGTTTTGTAAGTTTTGCAGTTTCATGTTACTGCAGTAATTAAGCCTTGGCAGTCACAAATGACTAGATTGTACAGTGAAGTCTAAATCCAGATGAAGGGGATGCAGTCTCAGTGCCAGCCACTAATGGAAATGAGTGATTTCTTTTGTTCTTGTGGCTGACTGCCCAGGAGTATAGAGGAATCCAGGTAAAAACCACCCATTTGCCAACCAATTCTCGGCGGTGGAGGATCCATGAAAACTACTGTAATGAGCAGCATTATTAAAAAAAAAAAAAAAAAAAAGGAAAAGAAATTAAGAGAAAGACACAGAAATGTAGAAAGAAATGAAGAGGTCATATTTCCTCAAAAGAGTAGCTTTTTTCTCTCGAGCATTTTAGTATTAGTTCACAGTTTCCTGCCCTTGGGTTTATTCCCCTTCTTTTGTGCTGTCCTCACTGTGGTACGGATGCCATATGGAGCTGTCTGCATACTTAGCCATTTAAGCCCAGTTTAATAAGAGATACTTACAGAGGCTTCAGATGAGGGTTGTAGATGCTGGGAAACAAATTCCTGTTGCAATATTACGTTGAGTCCAGGAGGATATGACCTTTGCCTGCTGCTCTGGTGTGGCACACACGAGGAAGGAGAGGAAAGCGCTTGGACTGCAGCCAGTTTCACGGGATGAGGAGGGAGGAGGGGATCTGTGCTATGTCAAGAGTAGCTGGGACCTACACCATGAAACTGTTCTGCTCACCTGAAAGCCACCAGGACTCAGGCCAGTGTGTGTGGGCATGGACAAATTAAGTAAGAGGGCTTTGGTCTTCCTCCCCACCAGACAAGGAGGAATGTTCACCTAGCAAAATCTTTATCAGTATTTGATGCCCCTAAGACACTGTCCCATTCCTTTGCAAAGGCATGCATCCCGCATGAAGTCAGATCTGAACATACCTGCTGGTGGCTTGAAAAATTCTAAGCTTTGAAGCATCATTGTGGCTTTGTCTTTTTTTTTTTTTTTTCTTTTTTCGGTTTTTTCTCTGAAGCTGTTAATTTAAGTCTAGATATTATGGGCCAAATTCAGGTGATACAACTCTGTAGTAACACTGTTTGAGGAATTCAGCTGTCAAGTGTGCTTGTCTCTTCAGTAAGTGCAGCAGCAAATTACTGTCCTGGTCTCATTGAAGTCAGTGATGTCCTTTTTTCCTTTGAGTGAAGGATCTGTTCCTGTGTAAGGTTACATGTTTAATTAAAAGGGGAAACAGAAGGCAGCAGCCGTTGGAGAAAGGCTTTCTGTCTGACTGGTCTAAAGAGTGGTGAGCTGAGCTACATAGTTAAGTTTCTCCATAAAATAATGCCAGCCTGTAGGCTTAGGTTGGAAATGTCTACAGAGGCAAACATCTGAATTAAATGATAAGTGGCTGTGGCAGCAGAGTGGCAGGTCTTCATCTCTCATTGCAGTGTGCTGTTCTGTCTGCAGAAAAGCAGCAAAGTGGGAGAGACAGAAATGGGAGGCTTTGCGAGAGAGATACAGTTCTTTGCACTCAGTACTTACGTGTTGCCCTGAGGCTATTGCTAAGTAGTGCTGAGCAGTAGTATTAAGCAATGTTAAACCCTCCTGCTTAGGAGAATGGCTCCATTCTTACACATCTTAGCCTCTTCTTTTGGGAAGAAGAGCAGGGCAAGGTTGTGGGAGCCTGAAAAGCATTTGTATCTTTTAAACTATTTTTAACGCGTACTTTCTTGCTGTAATTCAGAATATTTTCCTGATCAAGCACTGGAGCAGACATGAAGCTGAAGCTGCTCTGTTTGTTCATAGTTCTATTTTTGAGCTTGCATTTATGGAAGTCTGTCTTAATGTAAATCACAGTCTTGCTAATGGCAGCCTTGTTTGGAGAAGCCTCGTGCTGAAGGACACGTTCTTTTCTGTGGTGGTGGAAAAGCTGGCTGGGACCAAAGGCAGACTGACAGGCACTGGGACAGCACGCTGCTTGACAAGATGAGTGGGGATTAGAAAGCTCAGCCATCTTTCCAATAGGAAATGCTGATTCCAATGGAAAAGTAGTACTTCAGACTTCCTCTGGAATTCTCATATTATTGAAGATCACATTTATGTCAAGAAGAGGGAGGGAGCCAGAAAGGCTGTGAGAGCATTAGAAAATAACTGCTAGCATGGAAAAACGAGTTCAGGCTGTGTAGGTGGGTTCAGCTGTATTGCTGTGGCTGGGATGAGACTGCTGAGCAAACTGCTAATTTGCTCACGAGTCTGTCTTAGAAGTAACATGCATCCTGAAACTGGGAACCTTGGAAATGGATTAAGGAACCACCTTTGCCATACAGTGGCAATGGGTAGTCTTCCTGTGCTGGAAACTCCTCTTCAGGTTGACCATGCAACTTGCATGATGTGAGGAATGGATTTGTAAAGGAGTCTCAAAATCTGACTGAAAGCTCTCAGAGTCTTGTACATTTGTATGCAAACTCTGAGGTAAGGTGTGCTGGCTTAGAAAGGCCATGGAATAGAGATGACATTGGTGAGAGAGAGATTGAACTAGAAACAAGTTTCAAACGATGGCCTTGCAAAAAGGAAATATTGGAGAATTAGAGCTGTTAAAGATGCACTGTAGCAAGACCACTGGGGTAAAATAATAGGGGATTGGTGGTAGAAGTATTAGCAGCATTGTGTGGCAAAAGCTAATAGGCTGAAAAGCATTTATAAGGTATTGTAACCAGGAAATAGGTTGGCTGCTGATAGAATGGTGTTGAGTTTTACATCTCTTATCTCTCACCCTTTATTCTGATAACAGAATAAAATCTTTTCAAATGCCTCTCAGTTGCCCTGTCTCTGTAGAGCTGGGATTTTCCAACACACTTCTTAAAGCAGTAGCTGAAAGCAGTACACTCTCCATTTCTAGGTATGATGCCAGAAAGGACCCATTTTTGGTCACCTTGTCTGAGCCCTCCAAGACTCTACATTTCTGCAGCAAACTAAATTTGAATTTTGATCCATCCCATTACTTTTGTAAATGTATTTACAGAAGCATCTAACCTGGAATTAGAATGTCACGTTGTGGAGAATTCATTACATTCTTTGGAGGTTAATTATTTTACTGCTTAAAGAGATTATGCCTCTTTTTTCCCCTCAAAGTCTGACATTACCCAGCTTCAGTTTCTAGATACTGTGGTAAATATTTTTTTCTGCTTGATTTTAAGAGTCAAACCTGCAGAATTCCTTCCCTTGAGTACTTCTGTGCAGAGATCATTTATGTTATGTTTTCACCTCCCTTTCAATAAATTAAATAGATTGAGCACTGAGGTCTTGCACTGTGGAGCATGAAAATAGCATTGACTCAAGGGGCCAGAGTACCCATGCAGTCAATTTAGGAGGTAGTCTCTAGAGTTGAGCCAAAAACATTTTGAGCCCTTCAAATCAAAAGTAAAGTTTTGGTAATATCTGTGTCATCAACAGATGAGGTTCCTTCAACAGAAGAAATGGATTACTTAGCATGTTTCATTAGCTGCTTCTTGCACTAGAGTGTTCTTGCCTTTATTTTACTGAGTTTATTTCAAAATGCAAGATTTCTGTAATTTAATTGAATCCTGAAAACATCATCAGAAAGTGACTTGACACAAATCACGAGAAAAAGTTAATTGTCTATTAAATAAGACTCATCATTCACCATTGTCTAGCAGAATCTGAAATTAATATACTGACATTACTTAAATATGTATATAGTGTATTCTCTTGGTTAACAAAAAAGAAATCACAGTTTTAGTGCAGACTATAATTAGCTGTAAATCAACTTGTCAGAGCATTCCCAGCCTCTGGGAATTGACTAGCCAAGGACCACAGATGAAAAAGCAAGGTTTAAAATGAATTATTTAAATCAAAATTCTCTTCATGCTGGTTTAAATCACAAGGGGTTTTTTGGTTTTTGGGTTTGGTTTTTTTTTTTGGTTGTTTTTTGGTTTTGTTTTGGGGTTTTTTTTTTTGCTTGGAACCCCTTTGAATAAACCTACTCCATCACTTGAAAATCTGTCCTCTTTCTTATTTTGTATGCTTCATTAGCATTCCTGCCTGGCATAGAGCAGTTTGTGTCCCAGTGTTGACCCAGCAGTGCAGTCAAGGTTCTGGCCATCAGCTGAGGCACGTCCCACTGGTGTTGCTGTTGACAAGTGCCATGTGGTGGCTCAGGGGTTCTCAGTGACACTGTTGCTCTGTCCCATCACACAGCTGCTGTTGTGCCAAGTTGCCTTCCAGACACCTTCTTGGTGCTGGGACACCCCTTGGAAGCAGCTTGCCTCTGTTTCTCACTCTCTCTCACCAGTTGGCTCCATCACGTGGCTCTGCTCAAACTGCCATTCCCTCCCTGTTTCACTGGGCCAACACTCTCTGCTTTATGGCAGCCAGAGGGACAGTGCTGGTGCAGACTGCAGGGAACAAATGCCATTGCTGCCCTGCAGTACTGTTCAAATTGGAGCTTTGTTCACATGGCTAAAAAGAGCATCTGCAGATGCTCTCTCTTGGAGGGGGCCATGGGTGCCAAAACTTTAATGGCAGTGAAGTCATTTATCAACCCTGTCCGAATCACCCACATCTTAGTCTGTTATTGTACATCCAGTACACAGCTACAGGCTGAGCCTGTTAACTTCTGGTGCATAATATAATACCCAATATTTTTAGTAATGTCCAGGATTTTCCCTCTGAAGGAGGGGAAACCAGTGAAGAGCAGGTTGATGGGAAAATACTGAGTAGTTCCAGATGGCTGAATAAAGTCTGCATCTCCCTTGTTTCTTATGTCGATTAAAATAAGAGGAGATGGTCAAGAGGAATATTTGAGAACCAATTGTAAATGGTCTTTTTTCCTTTTTTGACATAAATCTTTTTTTTTTTTTTAATATTCCCCTGGTGTAACTTCAAAACTAAGAAGACAATAATTTGGTGTCTTAAACAGGATTGGAAATAAGCAGGGTGAACTTAAAATGAATGGCCCAACTAACTTCATCACCCTAGTAATGTGAAATATAAATAATATTCAAACAGTATCTGCAGTGTACTTGATTATTAACTTTCTCTTCTGTTTTAATCATCTAAAGTGATATCAGTAATTCAGGAATATTTTTAATATGATTTTTATCTTGACAGCTGTGCTTTTATTGAAAATGCAGCAAAATCTTGTCTGTCTGTATCTTCCAATGTGGTGATCTCATTATAAATGAAATATATGTATGGTTTTAGTTGGATTTTAAGTGCTGGCAGGTGAATTTAGAATCAGTTTTAATGGAAATACTGGTCAAGGACCTCCAAGATATGTTGCAGTAGACCAGCCAAGATGAAATACAGGCAAAGAAAAAAGATCATTTTTAAATGCTAGAGCCCAAGCTTGGGAACCAAGCTGATGTGCTCATTAAAAGATTACCTTAAATCCAATTTTAAACAGCTTTAAGATTTAGCTAACTAACTTTTCCTACCTCTGGAAGATACTGTAACTGATAGCTGTAGAAACTACCCAGGCTCTAGGAGCTGTCAGGGAAATGTCTGTACGTCAAGGCCAGAGCCCACATCTCTGGCTGGACAGCAGATTTGTGACACATACATGCAGCAGAGAGCTGCAAGTGCTCTGTTGCAGCTTTTTCTGTTCCACCTCAGTTTCGATCCCTTTGCTCAGGTGTGCCATGGTACCCAATATCACCTCAGTGCCATATGTGAAGTGTGAAGAGTTTATTTCATATATGATGTCAAAATACATTTGTCCAAAAATGTGCAGAGTTCATAAAAAACCTGTGTACAGCTTCTAGAGGGAGAATCTGAGGTGTTAAAAGCAGAGCAAGTAGGAGAAGGGTCAGTGTACTACAGACCTTTCACAAAATAGTCTTGTGTCTTTAAAGACTTGACTGAAAGGAGGAAAGAAGTTTGTAAACAGGATCACAATTTCAGAAATCTCTGTGGTGAGTAGAAAAGGAAGGAGATTTAGTTGTAAAACATACCTCCAGCTTTCTAATAAAATAGAAATATCACTTGAAATGAACATGATGCCTCCATCCAAGCCAAATTAAGTCTAAATAATGAAAAAGTATACTTTAGAAAGTCAGAAAGGTCAAGGTTCGTGACATCAAATCATGGATTGCAGCTGGCAGGCCACCTCTATAATTTCCATGGGAATAACTAAAGAAAATTGACTAAAGAAAATGTCTGTAACAACTGGGACATAGCTTGGAAAAAAAGCCACTAAAAGCCAGATGTCTCAGAAGAATACTTTGGAAGTGTAGAAGGAGGCAGACAGGGATGGGGTTTGTCAATTTTCCTAATAAGTCAGTCAACTCCTCATAGCAAAAAGCCAGTTAATGCAATATGGAATAGTTTAAAAGTCAATTAATATTTTGAAACTAAGCAGCCAGCCTTTTTGCAAGGAGATACTATGCCGACTAAATAAAAATACTTTCAAGTGTCACATTTACAGAAAACATGGATCTGGGATGAATTTTTGTGTATAATCAGGCATAAGGACCTCCCACTCAAACTAAGGGCACCAAATTATGCTTAAAAATATGGGAGATGGAGGAAAATATTGCATTTGAACAAAGGGCTTGAATTAATATTATGAAATTTAATGAAGTCTTGGAGACATTGCCTCAGAAAAGAAAGCTGTATTAACTATGCCTCCAGTGAGTAAAAGAACAAAACAAATGTTAGGGAACAAAATATTAATGAAAGAAAAAAAAGTGTCAGTACAAAATTGTTAGGTTGAGATGAAGGATCTGTGGAAAAAAGATAAGTGAATGCAAATTAGGAAGAAGATTAAATTAAAAACCAAAAGCATATATCCCATAGAATGCATCAACAGAGTGATGTGCTGAGTGAAACCTGGGGAATAAGATGTGTGCTCCAAAATGCAAATACATCCATTGCATTGTTAAAATGGATATTGAAATGGCTCAGGAGACCAGCAGACTGGGAAGCTCAGCTGGCTGCTTTGTAGGTACAGATATTTGGAATAAAAATGTTGCTGCTTATGCTGGGTTGTAAATCAGAACTCATCAAAAAGTGTGGGCTCTAGGCTGCAAAGGTGAGAAAGAGCATTGTGAAATAAGACAACTCTGCTGCAGTTCTTGGCTTCGGCTTTCCCTTGATAAACACGTCTGGAGGTGCAGCTGAAAGATGGCTGTCAGCAAACATGCTCTAAAAACACCTAAGAAAGGAAAAATGTAGGAAGCCAACAGTATCAGGTGTAAATATGTATTATTTTTGAGGAAGTTGGGTTAGGAATTTTTGAGCAAGCTTCCTGCAGCTCTCATTTTTGCACGTGAACCTCCTGGGCGTTGTGTCATTGCTCAGCTCCGTTCCTGTGAGCAAGCAGCAGCTTTGTGGTGGCACCCTTTGCTCAGAGGCACACTGCACTTAGCTCTCTGTGTTAGCTCTCAATCCCTTTGTCGCCATCCAGTCTTTGCTTTGCATAGCAGACTCAGGAAAAAAGAAAAATAAAATAAAAAAAGAACAACCAGAAAAACACACACACCAGAATCACAGCCCTCCATGACAGTGACTTGTCACAATGGCAAGTTTCAAGCTTCTAATAGCATGCCACTTAAAGAGAGTCAGTTACAGGTATTATGTACATGATTAGGAAAGGGGAAAGATTATGATGAAGTAGGAAAGTGAATTGTATGTGGACAGTCTTAATTGCATGCTGCAAGGTAATGACAAGCTGAGAAATCCTAAGACCTCAAATCTAGTTCTGTGTTCTTTTACAAACATGTAGGGGACAGAGTCGTGAGCACTCCGTGTGCCACCCACCGAGAAATGAGAAGCAGGGTGGGGGAGATGTGAGGAGAGCAGAAACACAAGGGCAGCACACGGAGCAGACCTGCCCTTGTTTGTTATCCTTGCTGAAACCCTGCCTTGTGAGGAAAGAGCTTTTAATATAAACTGGTGATTAAAGGAAAGAGGTATCTAATTTGGGATTAAGAGAGTTGCTGGAGAATTTAATAGTAAAAACAGTTGCTAGAGCAGCTGTTTCAACACAGCTCAGACAATTGGCAGCCAAACTGCTTCCATTTCATAAGTAGGTGACATTTTTAATTTCTCTTCACAGAAGTCTTAAACATATCAGGAGAAAATGCTCAATTTTAGAGGGCTTTGTCCAAATGTCTTTGCTCATATTCGCCAAAGGCTTTTTTGTTGCTCTTCAAGTACGATGCTTTAGAAAGTCATGCTTTAGAAAGTCATGCTTTGGATGTGTTGATCCAGCTTGAGAACAGCCAGAAATTTACTACTAGAAGCTAGTATGAGCCTGGTCCAGAACCACTGGATCTGTGGATGTGTTCCTAATGATTGCAGTCAGTTTAGGCTGAAATGCAACCACTGTTGAGGCATATTTTTTGATTTCTTTGCTGTCAGGGTCAATCTGGTAGTAATTTGACAAACTCTGATTAGGCTAGTTGTTGTTTTCCCCCAGAATTATGCCCACCAATGTCAGCAGTTTCTGTCCAGATTTTGGATATCCTAGCAAAAGAACTACATCTTTTCCTGCTCTATGTCTTCTTCTTCAGCCCATCCAATCTTATCACAGATATAAGTGAAATAAAAGTGGTCCTTCAAAAATGAATGTGATTCAAGGTTGTTGAAGAATGGCAAACATTCAGATCACCAGTGGTTGTGGAACAGTAACTTTGTTAAAAGCAAGCATAGAGCTAAAACTCCTATTCTGCCCTGTTAGAGAAGATTAATTCCTGCTTTCTTAAGAATCTTTACCCTCATTTCCAGGCTTGGAAAAGATTGCATTGTTCTAGCATTTAATAGTTATGTAAATTAGCACTGATTTTGTCATTTAGCACCTGTGCAAAATTTTCTGCTGGAACAGTTCTTTCAAATATGGCATAAACAAAGCATAAGATGCACAGTGATACTGTTCTTTTGTGGATGCTTATTTGGAAAAATATGCATGAGCTATTGAGCATGTCATGGATATGCCAGAAACACGGCAGCAAAGCTTTGTAGGTGTGTGGTTGGTCTTAAATAGCACATAGGCCACTAGTCAGACTTTCGGCAAGCTTTATTTTGAAAATATATTAAATACCATCATGCATATGCTAAAAACTTGACCACATCTTTAGGGTAATGGTAATGTCTTTACTGTACTCAAAATCTTTGTCTGCCAAACATAACTTGGGCTGGATATAGAGATATTGACACAACTTCTGCTGGCTCCTGCCTGGTATTGCTGTGGCCTCCGCTGCTTCTGTCCTCTGTTCTGTGTGAGCAGATGGGATCCTGCAGCTGTTTGAATAAATATTAGTTTTAAAGAATTATGCTGCTCTGATTAACCATTCAATGAGGGGGGAAATGGCAGGGGAGAGAGCACCTAAGGAATCTCTCTGCTTCAGGCCTCTTGCCCAAAAGCATTCATTTAAACGTTTGAGCAGTGATGAGGTGAGGAGTTATATAAACGGGAAGCCATTCCTCAAATCACTATCTCCTCTCTGCATAGAGTGTAATTGATAGCTTATGTGCTTGCAACAGCTGAAAAAATAGAGCAGAACATGCAAACACATCTACTGTATAACATACGTGGGAAGCAAGTGGAGGAGAGTGTTAACTGTAATAGAAACTGAATTATCTGCCATTTTTGTTCCACCCCAGATGTAATTCAGCAAGGAGATTGGATCTGTGCACTAGATAGTCTGAGACAGTGCCTTGGAAATTGGCAGTCAGAGTTCCATCCAGAGGGCAGGAAATGTGTGAACAAAACCCAGCCCAGGTTATCAAGCAAAACCCCAAGCCAACAGGGGTCCTTGGATATTGAGTAGCTGGCTCTTTCCTTCATTTAAAGAACAAAAATAGCTCTTGTTTTACAGGTGAAGGGAGATGCTTTGAGAGCAGTCTGTCATAGATCATGGCAAAATCTGGCAAGAAAAACCAATCTCAGGATGATTTCACAGTGAGAAATTCATGTGACTGGATTTTTGCTTGGATCTAGGGGCTAGTTAGTGCACTGCTGTATATATACCCATGTGTCTCCAAGTTTTTGGACCCTCATTTAGCATTTTTGCTATGAGTTTTGGTTCAATCTGAGATTCTATGCTTCAAAGAAAAGGCATGTTTGTTTACTGAGAACTGACTTGTCTTCAGTGTAGAAAGACTGTATTTTTGGAAGCATGGTATGGCCACAGTTTTGCTTTTTTAAGGAGATAATAGTGATATGCTCTTGAACTGAACTCAACCAGCCAACACAATAGCTGGGACAAAGCATGTAGGAAAAAGGATGCTAACAGTCCTTCCTCCAAAGATGCTCAAACAGCAAACACACTTTACAGCTGTACATTCAGCGATTAAAGATTCCCAGAATCAGTTAAAAGCTTTGAGGATCCCAGTAGCTCTGCTCACAAAACCCATGTGACTTCACTGTGTGTAGACTTCTGGTAGTCTTCTAATTAGCTTTGTAGGGGTCTCTGAAGGCATCTGGGTTTCTCACTGACTCGGGAATTAGGCTGAATTTAGACTGCCTGAACATACCAGTGCTGGGTTTGAGCATTTTTGAGCGTTTCTGTACGGATCTCTTTGCCCCTCTGGAATGGCAAGTGGGAGCAGCGTGGTGGGACGGGCTGTGCTGCAATGCAGACTGCACCACGCTTCGTGGCAGAAAGCACAGAGCAGATCAGTTTAAAACTAAAGGGAATTAAAAAAAAAAAAAAAAGGCAAATTCAATTAGTCATTTGAAATTGAGTTGGGGTTTACAACTTGAATTTTTAGGCCCAGATCCATCAGAGCACTTAAGCACCTGCTTTACCTTGAATGCAATTTGCTTTTCAACAGCAGTTATTTGCCTTGCTATCTGAGAGCTCCAGGAAACCTGGTTTTAAGTGGACATTGTAAAGGATGAAGGAAGGATGGCAGACAGGCAGTGGTACTTGGAGAAATTTCTTTTTCACTCCTTTCACCTTTTGTGGTTTAAATAATGCCTCCTTAATGCAATGCTTTGTGTTACGTACTCTGTAAATAATGACAAGAAAGGTTATTTAATGATAATTTGACTTTTTCTTTGAAAAGACTTGTTACTAATCTAAACGTGAAATCTCTTTAGTATATGAGGGGAATAACAACCTTAATGTCATTTTGGTTTGATTTCTTTGTACGAGGGGGTGGCAACTCTCCCTTGTCTCTCCTCACCAAACATCTGAAGCAAGATCTGTTACTGAGAGATTGCTGCAGTGGTACTTGGTCTTAGAGAGATTTCATCAGAAACATTTCATTTTTAATGGACAATGGAAAATGTTCAGCTGTCCATTATTACACTTCTTTGTACACAGTCTAAAAATATAAATGGAAATTATAATTACATCTGTAATTCTGGGTCCCAGCTGAAATCACTTTAATCCCAATGTGAGGAGAAAAAAATCAATACAGAACCCTTAACCCTGGTCTTTTTCTCCTTAGATATTTCTTTTTCAGTTGTGCTAGTTTATACCACAAGTTTTATAAGTTTTTCAAGGGACTTTAGTATACAGAGAGGATTTTGCATCCTCAAAATGGTATTGCTACTTTGTGCTTTTCTGATTTCGAAACTGTAGTGATGTTCTTGAGTAATGGGTTATATTGTAGCTGCTTGATATAATGTGATGTTTCTCTCTTTTATTTTTTGTTCATTAAAAAGATGGGCCTTTGAAATGTTGCAAAGTTCCTTTAAAGAAAATCCTGTTTTACTGGCAGTAGAATTACGCATCTTTCTTTTTTTTTTTTTTAAGAGGCATCCAAGTCAGCATTAAAGATTTAACATTGGGATTTGGAAAAGGGGGTCTTTCTCAACTCACCATAGGCTCTCTCTACTCCATTGTGATTTTTTTCCTATAGGCTTCAAATAGTAGGTCTGTCAAGGTTAAATATTATCATGTTTGGGGGTTTTCAGTATCAACATCTGCAAGTTCAGAAATGTCATCAAGTGTTTTGTGTTTCTGAAACTTTCACCTTCCTGCAAACCCAAGTTTAGACCAAGAGTTGCTTTTGTTTGAGTTAACATCTGAGGAGGAAGGGAGATGTTCTTTTATGCTGTAAGACCTTTGCAAACTGTTAATTGTCCATGAATTGCAGCTTCCTCTGAAACATCTGGTTCTGGTAATAGTCCCAGACGTGATGCTGCAGATTAGGGCACCCTCCGCTACATTGCCCCAGTTGCCACACTGTTAATGATCATGGATTTAACATCCACAGAGCAGAGGAGTGTTGTTCATCTTGGCAGAATGTCTTCTTTCTTTGTAAATGCATGCATGCACCATTTTCTAGATCATGGGCACTCAAAAAGTAAAACATAATTTAGCAGCATTCTGCTCAGGCTTTTCTCTGAATACCTGAAAGACACAACTGAAGAGGAATGTTTCCACTTGAACTGAGGCATTTCAGCAACCTACATTTAGTACCTGAGGTACAATTTATTTGCTGTCTAAGGCTGTCAAGCCTTAACTTCCTGATTTCATTCCAGGATACAGATGTTTCATTCTCTCCCTGCCCTTTCCTCCCCTTGCAGATACCATTCTATACAAAAGCCCAATCCAAAGATCATTGAAATGCTTCCATTGACATCCAGAGGCTTTGGCTGGGGCTGGATGGGTCTGGGGCACAAAATTCTTCATTGCATCAAAGTTATTCCATCTTCTGTCTTGTATCCAGGCAAAGCACAGATGTTTTTCCATCTTTACTTCCCCCTGCAAAGTATCTTGATAGGTTTTTTATGAACTTGCCACTTCAAGTCTATCACACTACACAATCTGAAAATGCTTGGAGAGATATTATAGTAGTGACCTTTATTGTTCATTAGTGAATCAGCAGCCTAGCTTACTGTGGCTTTAAATGAGCTATATAAATTGGTTGTTATTTTCAATGATGATTCCCTTGATTTGAACATACTAGAGCAAAGATAATTGATTGATTCATTATGTAAAAGATTGTTTCAAGTTAGAGGGTGGTTTTATTTAATTTTTTTTTCTCCCAGCCAAATTGAGAAATGCTGTCTAGAATCTTGGCCAGGTTCTTACCAGGTTCATATCCAGAAGAACTATTGCTTAGTGAATTGCTTAGAACTATTGCTTAGAACTATTGCTTGTGATGGCACACAGCAGCCTTCCTGGGTGGGTGGGGATGCCTCTTGGATTGTGGTGCTGTTCCTTGTAATGTCAGCTGAAGCTGCTGCCAGCATCAAGTCCTGCATGTAAGACTTTGTTGCACATCTTTGAAACATGATGTATGTGTCCTTTCAAAATAAATTTAAGTCTATACCAGGTAGTGCTGTCCAAAGCCTCTCTCTGTCTCAATGCTGGCTTGCCCCTACCCTATTCCAAGTGCTATGCTGTCACCTCTCTCAGGTATCACTAATTCCCAGCTATTGACATTGCTTTACCAAGGATGAGGGTTTTGGTGTGTCTTTAAAGCATTTTTTTCTTTCTTCAGCTGTGTGCTCCTCTTTCAGCTTCAGGATCTTGATGTCTTCTGTTCTAGATGCATGACTAAGCTGATAGAACTGTTACAACAGCCTGTACTTGCTCTCTCTAAAAGGTTGTTTTGCTCTAAGGTCTTTGCTGTTGCAAATTTTATCTTGTTGTCTGTCATGCAGCACAGTGCGCAGATGGCACAGAAGTTTGTTTAGAAGCTACAAATCTCATTTATTGGAAGTGTTGGGGGGGATGCGTGTAGATAGGGACATTGGTGGTTGTACCAGTTCCCAAAAAGCAAAGGATGCTGCCTGCCCAGGGACCATGCAAGTAAATCCTGCTGTGGGTGCATGGTGCTGCCCCAGGCCAGGAATGCATGGAAGAAAATCACACAGAGGTGGTGATGTCTCATGTCATTTGAGACACCTGGCTGGCACTGCCAGGGCTGGTGCTGCTGGCAAGGAAAGCACAGAAGAGAACAGCAGCCAGGCCAGGAGGGGATAGTGGTAAAAAACATGATGGGTTCCAGGAATCCAAGCCTAGGCCTTGCTGAAGGAGGCAGAGAGGACAGCGGGAGCTGTAACATCTTGTGCTGTTGTCCTGTCCACCCACCTCCATCTTGTGCTCTAACGTGGTGACCTCTGACTTCCAGATTTGCTTAAGGAAACAATGTCCAGCAAATTAAATAGGGAAGAACTGAGCTCAGATGTGTATGAAAGTCAGCAGTTATGTTGTTTTCACGTGGGAATGGAACATACTTGTGTATTTCTATAGGCATTAGAGCTAATAGCATATACATGAGTAAAAACTCCACCTGTGCCCATGAA
Organism: Serinus canaria; assembly: GCF_022539315.1. Taxonomy (NCBI): domain Eukaryota; kingdom Metazoa; phylum Chordata; class Aves; order Passeriformes; family Fringillidae; genus Serinus; species Serinus canaria. The sequence goes on from NC_066321.1 coordinate 24,864,513, forward strand.
GCAGTTGGGAGCTGTATTGTGTTTCCTCCCTGCTCAGTGGTTCAGGTCTCAAAGCAACCTCACAGTGATGTGTTTGGCAGTGGTGCCATGTGTGCATGTCTCTTTTAAGCACAGCTGTTCTACAGGACATCTTGAGGGGGTGTTTGCAGATTCTCATCTGTGTCTCACTTCTCCAGAATCTGCTTCTGCTCGCAGGATCTGGCGTGCCAAACCCTCCTCATCTGAGCAAGTCAACAGCCTGTCCCAGGCTGCTGCCTAAGAGAATGGCAGGGCTTTGTAAATAAAGGAAACAATTGAATGATAAGTTCACACTTCAGCACGCTGCTTAACAACCTGATAACAGTTAATTACATACAGTATTTTTAAATGCAGCAACTGGGAGATAACTCGTGCAGAGGTGGAGCTCAGGCCCTTGGGCCTCAAGACCAAAGGTTAACCTCTTCCTACCCGTGCCCCTAAAGAGACTGGTGGCTGCAGCTCCAAATGTCACCAGTTCTGAACTTTTACTGGGTCCTGCTTTGGGAGCAGCCTGTGAGCTGACAGGCAGAAAAGGTGGGGTGGTAAGGCCAGGGCTGCCTCCAGCAGAGGCAGCAGGTAGAGCAGGTCCAGTCGGGAGTCTCGGCGCTGCTGCTGGTGTAACTGAAGGAGCTGTGAAGGAAGGAGCAGCATAAACACAGCTGGAATGGGCGCTCGGGCGGCTGCGAGTCACAGCAGCTGCACTCAGCGCTACCGCTCCCTCGGCACCGGGTGGGACGTTTCCGTCTGTCCCGGCCCCGTGGGACCGAGGGTGTGACCCTTGTTATTTAAAGCACAACTTCAGGACATCTGCTGTCAGAGCCCCGGCAAAGTTTGTGGCTTAATGCAAGTCTAATTAACTGATTTGCCTATCCAAATCTGGAGATTTACACACTTCTATAGAGGCAGCTGTAAAGTTACAACTTGAGCTGTTTATCATGCCCTGAGCCTTTAAATCTCAATTATGAAAGGTGGTGTTTAATGGCTAGCTGGAAAATGGGTGGTTACCAGAGTGTTAATGGAGTGCAGCAAGCCAGGAAATGTATAATCTAATGCCTGTATAGAAATGAAAGGTTCTAACAAAAGAAAATATTGGGGGGGAGGATGTACAGGCTGTTTGTGCTGTTTAGGAGAAAATCAGTACATGAGCAGTAGGGAAACAATGGGGACTGAAATACTGCCTGAAGAAAGAAATAAGAGCTGCTTGTTTTTAAGGTCCCTCTGTCGTCCCCCCCCCCCCCCCCCAAACATCCATCCTTCTTCTCTGGGTCTTGAGCTTTGCCTTTGTTACAAAGGGGAAAAAAAAAAAAAGAATGATATGTCGCAGTGAGTTTAACAGAATGTCTGGACCAGAAAGAAACAAATTGAAGGAAAAAATAACCAGCTACATATTCCTTTTTTACTGAAGCATGGTTTTACTACCCAGTTTGTGCCATTGGAGGCAGAATTGACAGCCATGCTTCATCATGGCAATGGGAGAAAGCGCTACAAGGAGTGCTTTAATTTAAATGAGAAATGCTCTAAGAGGAAAAAAAAAGCCTAAAAGCTTGGTAATAACATTAATAACCACTTCTTACAGGTTTTTACTAGCCCACTAAAGATCAGACAGCATGTTAAGGTCCCAGTGGCTGAATAGTAAAGACCTGGGCCCAGGTTATTATTACTTAGGAAGATTCTTTTAATGATTTCTGTTATTAGTTGAAAATCATTTGAATAGTACAGCTGAATGGTCACCATGCTTTAAATTCATTTTGAATGAAGAATGAGAACAGGGTAGAATTTGGGTTTATGCATTTGTGAAAGCACTCCACAAAACCAGCATGGACAGCAGTTGTGCTGTGAATGGGCAGGCAAAGGGCACAGGTTTCCCTGCTGGGGAGGAGCTCTTCTGGACTGTGATCAATTCCTGCTGAAAAGCAATTTTGACTATGGCAACTGAATTTCTTTTGAATCAAATTAAAAGCTCCTAAACCACCACAGGCTCCTTAATTTCTACTCTGATCACCTTCAAAAAAGCAGAGACCTCCAGCAGGGCTTAGGATGAAGCAAAGGGCTCCAGGTGGTATTTCTGCCTTTTGTGCTGCTGCTGCACTGAAGCCCATGTTGGGGTCTCACGTCTGCATCCCACTCCCTTCTCCAGACTGCCTGCTCTTGAGGAAAGCAACTGGCTCTTCTCAGGGCAGGGGCAGCAGGGTCCCCCTGTCTGTTGGGAGTTGCTACACAGTAAGACAGGACACGTATTACCATAGTACAGTTTTCATTCAGCATCTTGCTCCAGTAGGGGCAGTACTTTTTTGTATTAGTTTGAATTTGCATTTAAATGCAAAATTCAACTGAGAAGCCTAATCAGGTCCTTCTCTTGCTGGTCTAAGAGGCATATGTCCTTTAAAAAGAAGTTTTCTCCCCTTCAGCATCTTCTCAGAAATGTGCTTAAAAGACCAAAGGCCAAGAACTCTTTTAGTCTATAGGAAGAGCTTTTGGTCCCCACTGATCTGCAAAACAAAAGACCAAAGGGACCTTGAAATCTCAGCCAGGTCTCTCCCCAGTGGAGCATGGGGGTTCCTGAGCAACAAGCATGACTGCTTAGCGTTGAGAGTAGGTTACCAGTGCCCAGAGGTTAATGACTCACACGGCATTGTGTTGTGCTGAATAATGAGGAACATCTGAAATGACACATGTTGTAATGACTCGCTACTTAAAGTACCAATCTACTTAAGATCCCTTTAAGCTTGAGGAGATCACAGAATAGCAATGTCTTGTTCAATAGGTGCTACTTTATTTTATGCCTTCTGTTAGAAGAGATGTACCATGCCTGAGAGCATATGAACAAAACAAGTGAGGAATTGAGTAGGAAGGATTATTGCACTAGTTGTTGTGAATGCTTTTTAGGCATTTATAGAGCACCAGCTAGCACATTTCGGGTTTTGTTTTTGTTGATTCCAGGGTTTTAATCCTGGTTGTCACAGTTCCTATAATTTGTAGGTTGGATTTAGGGAAGGAGAGAAAGGGGAGCTTTGCCTGCAGGATGAGATTATCAGAAACTGGTCTGAGATTTGCTGTGGAAAATAAACTAATGCTGAAGCAAAGCAGCACCACTGTCTTATGGTTTGGTTGCTGATGGGAGGCAGTTTAATTAAATGGCACTCTAAATTCTGATGTTAACCAGTCTGTGACATAGTTTGCTCCATTAGGGATTGAGAACAATCTATTTTCTTGTTGTTCATGCTGTCATAAGAAGTCATACCTAATCTTACAGTAAAGTTTTAAACCTGTCAGACACTGCTTGCCTGTTTTACCGTTGTTTCTGCAGTGTGCTCCCCTGCATGGAAAGCTGGTATGTGAGTAAATTGTACCCTTGGTCTTAGTTGTAAAAGCAAGTATGACACCTAAATGTCTCCAATTGCTAAAAATGGCCCGGGGAGCAGCTGGGGCCCAACACCTCTGTGGTGTGGCCCTCTGCAAACAATAAAGGACTTAGTTCTCCAGCTGCTTTGAGGCTGGACTTCAACTAGAGAAATATAAACACGTCTCTGCACTTACCTGCTGGGATTGTGGTGCTTTAATTGTTTGTTTCTAAATATTTTAAGCTGTAATATTGAAGAGAGGGAGAAACTGCATATGAGTTCTAATATTCAGACCAGTTAGCACCACTTTAGACTTTGCAAAAGTGTATGCAAGAGACAAGAATCAGGCCTGCCTGCATTGCATCTGGAATGTATTGCTCGGATCTCAAACAAACTTATCTGGACTCGTCCTTCTCCAAACCAAATAGGAATTCTTTAAAATGGGAAGAGAGATTCTTCCACTCTTACACCCACCACTCACACACACAGCCCCCACCTTGAAATGCAGGTCATTAAATGATCATTATTTTTATGGGTCTGCAAAGCCTGCAGAAGTCAAAGCTGTGTAATATACATTGCAGAGTGTTCTGCTAATCCAGTCCGACCGCAGTCGTGCCTGGCCCGGGGAAGAGGGTCTGGTAACTGGAAACCTGACACTGAAGGAATTCCAAACACAGTCCTCAAACTAAAAACAGCTCTCTCTGCATGGCATGTGCTACATGAGAGCCAGGGATTGTATTCGTTTATGTTATCTGATTTTTCAGCCTTGTATTGTTGATAAAAGAACAGGAGAAGGAAGCACCTCCACCAGCTCAGCCCATAAATAAAGTGTGTATGGTGTGTTTGAGGTTAGGATGACATTGCTAGACATCTGCCTTCTTCTGTGGGGTACAAGCCTCTCTCACAGACAGCAGCCACTGAGCTCTTCCTTGTGCTGTAAATTCTTCCCAGCACTAAGATACCAAATTTGATTCCCAGTGAATTTTAAATGCAAACCCTTTATTTGGCTGTGGGAAGTATTGATCTGAAAGGGCAAAGAATATTTATTATAGGATTATCTCACCTATTAGGATACAGAGACCCACCTTAATGCATCTCAGTGATTTCTTTGAAATCTGCAGTGATTTGAAATTTCATTAATTTATTTATGTTGTATGCATGTTGAATATTAAGCAACAAGAGTTCTTAGAGCCACTGACTACAAACAGCACTGCAGTATCTTTAATACTCTATCTGGAGAGATAGGCACTACGTGATCTTTTCAGTTAATTGTTTTTAGTGTTTGTTGAGAAGAGCTTTATAAAGACAGTGTAATGTATTTGATACTTCAGGATTGTTTGTTTGCATAATTTAATTCTTACATCAGCTTCTCCTTTCTTCTTTAAAAGTAGATCCTCCTGGCTGAGAACAAACATCACACAATCACACTGCATACAGTGGAGTTCTTCACTGAGAATTTGGACACAGATAGGATCTTGTTGCTTTCTCCTGTTCTTTAATCACAGCCTGGGCTGTCTGATGCCATCACCCAGAGTCTCTGTATGTCTTGCTTAGACATGAAAGAGACTGCAGCCAAATGTGGGCTTTCCATTTGCTACTTAGTCTGTGGCTGTCTTTGAAGTTTATTTCAAGAAGTACTCTCTAACAAAGTAAGAAGGCAGGTTTTCATGTGAGATTATATCCCTTGCAAAATATTCCCTCAGCAGCAAGGAGGAGATAGTGATGTAAGAAGAGAGCATTCCCTTCCTTGCTTTTTACCAGGTACTAAGAGGGTGACCTCTGTCACTTTCCCTATAGAACAGAGGGAAGAAAAACCCTTTGTCACAATGAAATCCAAACCCCCAACGTGATGGGGCACAGCACGAGCAGTTAGACCTTCATTTTGCTTTCTTTTCCTTTCAGATAGCCCAAGCACATGTCTCCAAGGATGTTAGAAGTGACCTGCAAATGGAGGTTATCAATGAAATGCAGTAAACCTGAAATGTAATTTTTTTTTTTTCTGATTAGGTTTTTGAAACATCAGGTATTTATGCCAGTCTACTATGTAAGATTTTCCACAGCTGAAGAATTACTAAAATACGGGTTAAAAAAAGGGGAACTGCAGAAAGCAAGTAGTGTTTACTTACAGCTTTTGAAACCTTCAGATACCTGCGACTAAATAATATTTTGGGTAAAAGAAGTCTTTCCTAAGTGTTCCTGTAGTTCAGTTTTAAATAAACCCAGAAGCTCTTAAAAATTCTGCAGTAAAGCCAGAAAAGACTGTATTTTTTATGCTTGGAAGATAAATAAAACAGAGATAGAAAAACAAACCTGCTTTAGGCTTTACTTGTCATAGAGAAAATAACAACATGTTAATTGAATACCAGTCAGAAGTTACCTGCTTTACTTGGACAAGGCTACTTTGTGCTCTTAATGCTCAAAATGGATCACTGTTGTTAACTGGTGAATGATTTTAAAAGATAAACTGGTAAAGCTGCAGACCAGCATATGAAGTGAAACACATTCACAACTGCCTGTGTGTGATCTGTAATTTCTCTGCAGGGGAAGGAAGATGAGACTTTGCTTACTCAAAGCAGAAGGAGCACCATTTTAAGGGACACCTTGCTCATGACATTTTTGAGGAGTGTTTTCACTCTGCCCCACCAGTTGCACTCCTATGAGGAGCCTGCTGCTTCTCTCTCACTTAATTCAGTTGCTTCCTGCAGCAGCAGCCTCTGCTTTTAGCTAGACCCACATCCATAATGCACTTTCCAGTGGGACCCAGCAGAGCTGAACTATCAGCAAAACCAGGTTTTGAGCTCTGAGATCAGTTCCTTCCCAGGATGTTGTGTCAGCTTCCCTGCCTTCTGCCTGCCATTAATTGCACTGTATCCCCAGGTCAAACAAATGGCCAAAAATCTGGAAAACAGCTGACAGTCAGAGCAGCTCCTACTCAGCATGTCCTCTCAGAGGGCACGGTCCTGGCCTGGTCCTTTTGAGTGGCTGGACCTGCTTGACCCAATTTGTGGATTTTTGATCACTCCCCTGGGTCACTGATTTTCCACTTGAGATTATTGGTTTGACCCCCACACCATGGGTCACTGGGGAGGTGTGATATGGCCCTGTGAACTCTGAACTCATCAGAAGCCAACAAAAACAGTGCAGAGAGGAGAAGAATTTCATTAGGACCCCCTCAGAGGTGGCAGTGTCTGCTGAGGGAAAAGGTAGGAGTTGTTTTCCTTGTTGCAGAAACAAGCACAGCATCTACAAGGCACTGCCAAGTAGAAAGTGTTTGGTTTGGTTTGTTTTGGCAATTTCTTTAAGGATAAACAACAGCATGTACTTTTACACCGTGAGCTATCAAGTGAGAAGGGTGTTGGTTCAGAGGAGCCATCCTCTTCCTGCTGGGAACTGCCCTCAGTGTCCCAGACTTACTGCTAATGGTGACAGCATTTCTGCAGGCAGAGTTTGCTATTTGCAGTTGTTTCTTTTACCTGAGAAAGATTAACTTTCTGATGGTTAATTTGTCATGCTTGAGGAGAAAAGGGCAGTTTTTTACTGTTTTTTAAGACTGGTCAGAAGTTCATGGAGGTTCTGTAGGCTGGTTGGTTGCACTGTGAGCAGCTCCCTGAGAATGCACTTCACCAGGCATGGTGGTAGGTGAGGAAGAATGAATCCCTGGGAAATAATCTGGCTTCAACATGCTGTGCTGGTCATAAAAGGGAAAAAAAGTGTTGTCATTGTAGCTTGTGTGTCTGCGAGTGTAACACCTGCTGGGATCGCTAGGGAAAGTGAGCTGGAGTGTGGAGCAGCCATGAGGATGATATCTTCTGTGAAATCTCCCTCAGTCATGCTGCCCAGAGTCAGCCTTTTGGACAGCTACCCTTGTTTCCCAAGGTTTTACTCAGGCAAAAGTTCTGCTAATCATTGCTAGATGACTGCTTGTATTATCCCCAAGGTTGCTAAAATAACTCTCATACCTTCTGTCTTCTTGGGGCTTTCCTAAAAGGTTAGTGTGGATTCCTGTCAGGTCTCTGTGTGCAACCTGTCCTCCCAGCTCTGGGCAAGACACTCAAGAATTGCACCACCTATGGGTGTTTTGCTCTCAGAGAAAGGAAACTGGTGCTGACAGTGAACAACTTGGGGTTTTATCTTTTAAAGAAAGATTTTGCTCTTCCCAAATGTTGTTCTGCAGTTTTTCTACCCAGCCGCAGATGGTGCTAGCTGTCAGTGAAGCACTGGTGGATTTAGTTCTCCAGGAGAGGGAACAGCAATGGGGATCTGATGGCATTAGCTCAGGCAGCTTGGGGCCATTTCCCAGGTCTGGCACGCTTTGATTGCCCAGTCCTGGGCCAGAGCAGCCTGAGTGCACAATCCTCAGCTGAGAGCACAGGCGCAGCTTCTGTGGCAGCAGTGTAACACTCATTCCTAAAACTGGACTGGATGAGTTTTCCTGGAAACAGCTCTTTTGGCTGGATGGCAAAGTACCCCTCTTTTTTCCTGCACCTCGCAGACCTCTGGTGTCAGTTGAGGCATGAGTTGTGTACTGGAGGCTCAGTATGTCATGCTGGTGGCTCAGTCCTATTGTCAGCCATCATTTTGGTGCCAGATTTGTTTTTTAGAGTAATTCAGTTTGCAGTTATAGCTCTGTCCAAAAGCTACCACTGGGTTTTCAGTGAATTCTGCATCAGGTTCCAAGCTCAGTCCTTTTTTAATGTGATCCACAAGAATTTCATTGATTATAGCTGCTGTTGAGAACACCTTATAGAACCAATGTACAGGATTTTGAGCATGATCCTCACATTAAAAGGTGATGGGTGTAGATTTGACATTTGTTCCTCTTGGTGTGCTGCTTGACACAAAGCAGTTCCTACCATTGCAGAGCCTTTTATGATTGGAAGTACATTTTTGTGCACAGAGCCATTAAAGCTGAGTGTGATGGGACTGACTAGTGAACAGGCCTTCATGCACATGGAAAAAAAAAAATAGAGCAGCTCTTTGGCCAGCTCTGGAAATTGGGCTTTGTTGCAAGGTGTAGGTGTGTGAGCAGTGACGGTAATTGTCTCAGTACGTACGGTTAAGAGTGGTTTGGTATCTCAGAGAGTGGCTTCAGGCCCTTCAGCACTTTGTCTGGACTGTCTCACCAGGAGGTGTGGGGGGGAAGCTGGGAGTGCCTGTCTTTTATAATGTTCTGTTTTTAAAGCAGAAAGTCTCTGGGGAGCATAGGGTCCTAAAAGTCCAAGGCCTGGAATGCTTCCTTTTGCTCTTTCCATTTTAAACAGGAAACATTTGCACTAAGTTATTCCAGGAGGAGAATTGTAGGTTCATTTCAAGGCAGATAATGTTTGTTCATTGCCTATGTCCGTGATTTACCCCATGGGCTTAAACGAGTGCAGCAGAAAACCACATGTTTTGTTTTACTACATGTTAAACAAGTTCCAGCAGAGTCTGGGAGCCCAGGTTAAGAAAGAAGGAGCATGCTTGTAAAATCTCTGTGTGAACAAGAGAGTCATTGACAAATTTTGAACACCTGATCTGCTGTACCCAAATGATGACTTTTTTCATAATCTATGCAAAGAATATTTAAACAGTTGATGAGTTCAGTCCCAAAGACACAGAGCAGGTGTAATTGATCTATATAATTCATCAACTTCCAGCCCCTGTTTTAGGTCAAAACTCTGTCTTCTTCCCTAAGCTCTCATTTGGAGAGAAGCTTCCTGTGCAGTCAATGAGAGGTTTTGTCCAAAGTGCAAAGACATTAGCAGTCAGACTGGCAAAAACTCCTAATTAAATTGAACTTTTGGGGATGCTCTGGTGACATGTCTGTGAGAACAATTACTTTTGCCATTTCAAAAGTATCACAAGTTAAGTTGTAATAGGAAAAAATATCAATCCTTCATTAGTGAAAATCATGAAATTAAGATGCAGAAGGCTACAGAGAGGACTCCATGGCACATCCTCGGGGATGACATATTCAGGTGTTGCTTTTCACATGAACTAGGGCTTGTGATATCCATACTGATGCAGACAAGTTACAGGGCTGTTGTAATATCAGGCCTTTTAGATCACAGATCTTTTGAAACCTCATTGGCAACTTGCCCATTAAACACAGGTATTGTAGCCTGATATCCCTGGTGTTTCTTGCCCAGTTTTTCCAACTATGGTGTTTGGAAAGTTTTACAGGCTGACATATTGGGAGAGAATAGTGGGAAATGGCCTGGAAAGCGTGAATATTTGTGCATGTAAAGCTTATGGGATTTGCAGACTTGCAGACCCAACTCATCTGTTTATCCTCAGGCTAGATAAGATTCAGTCAAATATGCATTGTTTAAAGGAGCTTTGTTTCCATTATGGCAAATGGATCACAGGAGACTATCTTTGGAAGCTGAAGGGGTCCAGTGCTCCCCCATTGTAAAAGGGCTGTGATGTGTACTGGACCCTTCCTCAAGTGTCTTGGATGCGACAGACTTTTGTAGCACGCAGGTGGGAAGCTTGTTATCCTTCAGAAGTTCTTTTTATTCATCAGGACTTGTCATGCTTGAGGTGGCATTTCCTCTCCCAAAGTAAACATAGATTGTATGTACAATAATGTATCACTGGGCTTGTAGACTGCCTTTTTATGTGCTTTATTATGTTTTTCCCTCCTCAGGCGTGGACCTGCAGAGCCACTAGAATATTTAACAGGGCCACGAGTAACGTACAAAGAGAGAGATCTTCCCTACTACCATGGAGGACAGCCTGTTATCCACCCATCCAAGGGGAACTACATCCGTGTGCCGGACACAAGAGTGGCAGAACTGAGGTACCCTCAGTATTACCCAGGCCAGCCCATGGCAAACCAGCATAAAGGACCCCTCCGGCAGGACGTGCCGCCTTCCCCTCCGCAGTCCCACCGAGCACCAGCCTACAGTGAAATGCTGCGACACCGCGGGACCAGTCCAGACCAGTACCAGTACAGGCAACAGGATCCCAGGCAGAAGAACCCCATGACTGCAGCTGTGTAGCCGTGCACTGGACTTGGGCACAGCATCCTTGTAGAGTTGTTCCTAAGCGTAGCTGCCTGTAAGAAGGGCACACGAGACCTGGAGTCGTTCTTACTGAGCTGGGCTCAGCCTAGGTGCTTTCTAACAGGCGAACTAAAGCCACGTGAGGTACGATGTGTTTTGAGTATGTGAGGTACCAGACTGTGGAGTGTTTTTTAATTCCTTTTAAAAATAGAAAGTGGCTGCTGGGAATGAAACACAACACTTAATACACCTCAGGGCTATTTACTGAATCCAGTTACACCTTTACAGTACATAGCTGTTTGTGTAAGGGCAGCAGAGTCGCCAGAGTTTACTTCAGAGTGCTGTTGTAGAGCCTTTTAAGTGAGAACACAGCATGCAGTATGGACTTCTTGCAGAGCTGGGCATCTTGTGTATCTAGCGTGTGATCATGACAAGGGACTGCCACAGAGATAGTGGCCATATTCCAGGCACGTCCTGACCAACAGCTCTGATTTAAGGATGCTGCAGTTTCAGATCTGTGATCTGGCCTCTGTCTCTCTCTGTCTTTTTGGTGGTGGCAGCATTTATCTTGTAGCCTTCATTTTTTGCAGTCTGAATATCAAGAGTCTTCTCTTACTGCACCTGCTGCAGTTGGAGTAGGGTAAAAAGCCTTATCCCCTATGCTTGGGCAGACTCTCAGAGAACAGGCATCCACCTGAGAACTGTCTGTAGAGGGGGGAGTGCGTGCTTGTGAGTGTAGTTAGTTCTACAGTGTGCCGTCTTTAAATGTAAACCCTGGAGACCAGATCCTTAGCTGCTTTCAGGAAGTGTCATTTGAGGGGTTTCAGTGGAGCTGGCCTATAAGGAAGTGACCAGGGAGGTGACTATGGGCATGGACTCCATCATTCATATTAAGTTACTGTGTCAGGTGCTGCCTTGGCTCCATCAAGGTAGCCCATTCCTGGCCCACTCCAGGCGGTGTTGGAGCCAAGTGCCTGCCAGCACCGTGTCTGCCCTGGGCAGCCCAGCACCGCCCGAAGGCAGCTGTTCATGGGGCTGCCTTCTGTGCACGAGGGAAGCTCAGCCTTGGGCAGCACCAGGCCCCGCCGTGCCAAGTGCCAAACTACTCGAGTTCCTGCAACCAGAGGCCGTGAGGTCAGTGGGGAAAGGCGCTTTTCACAGCAAGGGAAAAGACAAGGAAAGTAACAGGAAGGGCTTCAAGACCCTGGGGCCCAGGAGGAAGATGTGAGAATAGCTGTTTGTAGCAAGTTATTTGCAGCTGTGCATAGGAAGAGAGAAGGTGTGGATGGGGAGGGTGTCAGCAGCACATCAGAGCCATGGTGGGGGGACAGGGTGGTAGGGTACATGCTCAGTCCTTTGCTCCCAAACAGCCTGAGTTTGCTCTGCAGCCAGAAATGTGTGTCCCCAGCCACAGGGACCTTTGTATCCTGACCCAAGAGGGCTCTGAGCACTTAGAGATCTGTCTCAAGGATTTTGTCAGGAGGAAACCATGCAGTATTGCGACCTAGAAATACGTTATTTCCAAGTGTCCTTAATTCCTCAACTTCTGCCTTTTGGGAGTGTCACTAAACCACTCGGCCTCCTCTCCTCATCAGGAAAAGACTGTGACCTGGCCAAGGATTAAGCATAAGGATTTCTTTGATTTCATTTTGACACCTTTGGTATGCAACATATTAAATCACATAGGTCACTTCCCAGGTGTTAAATACCATCAGGAAAGTTTGTTCTGCTAGGAGTGTGTCCTGCTAGCAGGTAATGGCCCTGATGAGAAGGAGCATTTAATCCCAGCCTACTTTCTTCTCTGCTGATGGTGCTGGTTAGAGCCTGGCATAACCCTCAGGCACAGGGAGCACTTGCAGCTGCCTGAGTGGCTGGCAGGCTCTAGTGCTTGCATTCCCACCAGCCTCCACCCACCAGCAGGCTGGGAAGCAGGAGAGAGGAGAGCATCTCCATGATTCAGACAGAGGGCTGGACTCCCTGGGGCAGGGGCAGGCACAGCTCTAAATCCAGTCAGGAGGAAGCATTGGTGGGAGGGAGAGAGGAAGAGGAATGCAACTGATTATGAAGCAAGGGTGTTTGGATCTTATTCCATTTCTTTTTGCTCTCTTCCCTAGTAATGTAGGAGGGAAAAACCTCTCGAGGGAGTGTTGGGTGTAAAGCTGGATCTCTCAGTACCCTCCATAAATAAGGCGCATTCCCCAAGGAAACTGTGCCTGTCATGTACGTGCTCTGCAGAGCCCTGTACTTCTCTCAGAAAGCTTTAGATGCTGTAGGATACTCAGCCAGGACTTGGCAGCCACAGGATAGCCGCTGGTGTTATAAAGGCCTGTTGAAATTGAAGCAAAAACAAATTAAAATACTTTCCTTTCCCTCCTTGAAATATAACCCCTGATACATTTGATCCAGCTGCAAAGAAACTAATGTTTGCGACAGTGGCTTTATCAAGCCAGGCCACAATTAAGAACAGCTCTGAATATAAGCTACTGCCTTTGTAAATCACTCTCAACTAACCCTTCAAATGGCATCACAGCACAGTGAACAGAACTTATTTACAGTATTTCATGAGCCAGGGCCAAATAAAATCTGGATGGAAACAGCTCCTACATTATTTATAGCCTTCAAGGGACCTGCCCAATGTCTCCTCGTAACCTGAATCTTTCCTTAAGAGCTCCCCTTGACTGCATCGGCTCCACTCAGTTGAGGCAGACAAATCAAAAAAACACCTTCTGAGCTGTTAATCTTGCCTTACCCAACAGGTTATTAAATGATGCTTCTGCTCAGTAAGCAGAAATCAGTAGAGAGCTTCTTCCAATCAAAAAAAAAAAAAAAAAAAAAAAGCTGTAGCTATAATATATGGATGCATCCTACAGGTAAGGAGCTAAGGAGGAGAAACAGTGTGACCTAATAGGGGGAGCAAGACCAAAAAGTATTACAGAGCATCTCATCAATCTCTGGTGCCATTGTTCTGGGAGAAAATTGCCATTTCCTGATTTAATATCTGGTAGAGGTACAGTATTTTCAAAAGTATAATGTGTAACTACAGTATATATAGTCAGCTTTTCTGCAGTATAAAATGTATGATTTTAGCACCATATTGTGGAAAAATATGTACCGTGCAGAATTCACGAGGTGCTACAACTGACGGTTGAAAATACACACTTGCAAAATCCAAAAGAGCCGTTAAGTAACAAGTTGTTCTTTTCCCATATGTCCATATGTTTGGGAAAATTATGAGTCTGAAATGCTCTTGACACGTAATTGCCTCGCACTCCCTCATCCAAAATGTGCCAGTCCAGCAGTAGAGTTACTGACGTAGTGGGTGTGAAGGGAGAGTTGTGTTTGCCACGGGAGCAGCCCTAAGTGTGTGTGTGAGTGAACAGGCATCAAGACTGAGGGAGAGAGGCCCGCACTCACGTGAAGGTGAAGCTTTGATTTCCTGAGCTGGTGGCGTGCAGCCTGCATTTCTGGCTCTGGCACAACGCCAGCCAGGCCCAGCAGTTGAAAGATTAAGAGATAGAAAAAGAGCCTGTGGATTTTCTGAGTGACCACCCACTAGTGAGCCATGATCTTGGCCTGTGAGCCGACATTACCACTGTGATATATTATGATGCAGAAGTCTCTAGGCACCCCTCAAATGCATAAAGAAACATCAACTGCCCTTTGTGGGGGAAACTAAGCATAGAGAAGAAAAAAAAAAAGGCTCTTGCCTTGAAAAAGTGCATACAGTCCTGAATTCCAATTCACTCCAGCTTCCTGATCTAGAAATAGCTTCACATGCTGCCTAATTTTTTTATAGATGAATTGTGCTACCTCTTCCTCCCAGCCATCACAGATTTGTTTATCAGAGTTAGTGCTGTGAGTGAATCCTAGTGACTGCTCTGCCAGGGCCACATCCTGACACTGCTCTGAGCAGGGGCTGCTTTGCACTTTCAAAGGGCCCCACACCTGTGCTCCCCACCACAGTTGTCCTGCAGGGTCCTTAAGCCTTACATGCAAAATCAGAAGAGCTATTCACTATCTCTGCATAGGAAAGAAGGCTTTGTGAGACACTATTGTGTTACTGTGAGGGAGAGAGAGGTACTTGTGATCCTGGCAATATCTGTGTGTTTAAGTGAAACTGATTTAAAAATCATGTGTGATTGTTTTGGGGGAGAAATTCAACACGTAATTTGACAGGTTTTTTCTAGTACCACGTCAAAGATTTTGATCTTTTGTTACATATGGCTATATAAATTTTACCTGGTTTATTTTGCATTAAAATAAAGGCTTTAAGACTATATATGATTATGTACTTCTATGTAGAGTCTTTCCCTTCTTTGTGTCTACAAAGTCATCCTCAGCCGTGGATGTGATTTGATATTAGAGGATGATACATGATCAAGCTGGATCAGAATTGGTAAGATGATTTTTTTTAACAAAAAAACAAAAACACGTGCTACTTTGTAGAAAAAAAAAAAAAGGCATCCCAGGGCTTAACTTGATTCTCTCTCAAATCTGCATTGTCTTCAGCTGTATTGCCTGAATCCTGATTCCATATCCCAGGATTGAGAGGAGAAGCAAGAAAAAGTCCCTTGTCAGCTCAGGGAATTTCAGCTTAGGCAACTGTTTGTTCATTGCTGAAGTTCCCCAGGCACTTTCATCTCAACACAGAGCTCTTCTCTTGCTGTTGGTACCAGCTGAGGTGTTCTGCAGGCTGTAGCAGCTGCCAGGTCCAACCAGCTGGAAGGGCTGGAGACCCCTGCCAGAGATTTAGGATGCCTTGAAAGTTCTGCGCAGGCTCTTCACATGAGGTATGTTGGTCATTTAACTGAAGCTGGGAACTCTTATTTTTACACATTATGCACAAGCATAGAACTTTGTAGGATCAGGCTGTGGGTTGCAGTGAGATCTGGGCAAGCGTGTTATGTTAGGTGGAATAATTTTCAGAATAGATACTTCAGTGAAAAGGCATTAGTACAGGGAGAAGGAATAATGAAGCCTAAGATGGAAATTACAGGTTACTATGAAGAAAAAGGAAAGAATAAAAGAACAAAATAGACAGAAAGGTGCAGGTTTACAACACAAGGTGTAATAGAAATGGCAGGAATGGGTCAATAAAAATATATGTGTACTGCATTCCAAAACATTTTGAATGCAGGTCTTGGTGTTTACTGCCAAGACAGCTCATGGATGACTGTCAGTCAATTTTAGCATGTATTAAATTATAAACCACATAGATGCCAGTTTTAGAACCAGTCAGGTCATAACCTGCACTCACAGCTGAAAACTGTGCAGATACAAAGGATACCTCAGTTTCTCCTGCTGGAGATGTACAAAGAGTAGCAAAGGACAAAGTAGGAGTGTATTGAGAGCTGGAAACTCGGTGACCACAGGTTGAGATGGTAGTCCTTCTGCCTTGGTTTCTCCACAACACACTCACTTCCCCAGGACCTGGGCTCAAGCTAAAATCTGTTTTTCAGACTGCTCTATCTGTGTAAGGAAGTATGTGGAGCCATTTGACTGTTAACTAATTGTAATGAAGGAGACTGCGCCCTCCTGAGACCTGTATCCTGCTGTGAGCAGAGTGGGATGCAGCGCCTTTCCGCACAGAGGATCTCGGAGCTGCGCTGCCCCAGCAGCAGTGCAGTGACCTGCTGCAATGTGCTCTACCCAGGGCAGAGCATCACAGCCTCTCAGGCATGAGGAACGTGGCAGCTGTGCTGCTTGGAGGCTCTCAGGAAGCAAAATGCCATTATCAAGATTGAAGTGGAGCTGAGCAGCTCCTGCAGCCTCCCAGAAGGCATTCAGGGCTTCTAGTAAGTCCCAGAGGATTCTGGCTCAAAGGCTCTGGAGGTCTCCTGAGGAGGGTACTCAGACTCCCTTCTCCTGGTATGCTCATCCCTACAGAGAAGGTATGGAGGTGCTAAGGCATGCCTTGGGAAAGGATGGAAACAAGACAGAGGGGATCCTAATTCCCAAGTGTAGGATCTGCTCCAGGGGGGACATCTTTGCTGATGGTTTTCTCAGTGAGCTGGATGGGAACGATCTGACACAGGCAACTAGAGGGATAGGATTGCTCTGGGAATGGGTGAGGTGAGGGAGTGGAGAGTGGAAAATAAGGAGAGTCAACTGGAGCAGAGGAAAGGGGATGAGAATTAAAATAGGTTGGAAAAGGGGGCAGGGTGTGTCAGACAGGAAATAGGTGGGAAGGAGAGGGGATTGTCCTCGATGTGTGAAGTTCACAAACCAACAAGAAAGGTGGAACTCTGTGATAATGCTCCACAATTTCTGTTTTGCATCCCAGACTTGTGACATCCTTCTGCTGTGTCCAGAGTCAAGACAAAACAGCACAAAGCTACCTTGTGCCTGAGCAAGAAAGCAGAAGGGCGAGTAGGAATTGTGAGGAAACCCATCAATCAGTATGGGGAGAGAGACACCCATCACACATCCCTGCTCCCTCCCTAGATCGCATGCTGGCACCCAGATCTCACAGCCTGTTCCACACACGCTTCCCTTCATCTCCCTGGGTACCACCAACATCACAGTCTCCTTTCCTGACTGCCTCTTTCATCCAGCAGTTCCCCTGATCACTGATGTCCCCAAAGCCACATTGACCTTCAATAACTTTTGCCTTCAGTGCTGAGAAGCCTCACGAGCCATCAGCAAGTGTAGCCAACCACCCCCAATAATTTTGCTGGCACCTGGAAGAGTCAAAGTATGTGGCCCCCAGGACACCTCACATGGTGTGGGGTGGGACTGTGCCTTCACTACACACAGGGACAAGTCATTTCTGAGTCAGTGGTTTGTGGGTATAGATTGTAAGAAAGATAAAGATTTCATCTGCTTTTTTGCTTGTCTAGAATAAACCTTTGACATGTGCAAAAGCTATTTTATTGCTGGCCTGGTACAAAAATCCTGAACCAGTTTCAAGGGCCAAAAAGGTGATTATAGTCTTTAAAGCAGAATTAATTCTCAAACTGTTCCCAAAATATGCCTGACAAACTAACCCAAGCCAGACGAGTTGGCTGTGCTCATGGTAAAAGCAAACCTCTGTGTACAGGTTTGCTTTTTTTTGAAGCAGCCCTGCTTCACTTTTCCAGAAGAATATCTGCATTTGAAAGAAATAATTTATTGGGAAATATGTACAGTACAGTAAAATAGCAAAATGAGACATTCAATGAGGCTTCTATATAAAGCTGTGCCCTTTGCCTCTAGTGGATAATGAATACAAATGATATAAAGAAGCAATGAACATTCAATGTTTTATATTTAAAATACATTTGTGTGGAAAACAATGTAGCACAGAAAAAGGACTGAAGGGTTCTCAAAGATAATGCCAGAAGCTGTGAGATGTTAGCAGCTTTGTCGTATAAGTTTCAAGGTGTAGGTTTTTAATTTTCTCTTACGAATCGCAGAAGCAGTCGTGAAAACTGTCATTAAAATTCATGGCGAGGAAAGTAAACTTACATTAAAACCTACCCTGTTCTTCTCTGAATTCTTGGTACTGACTAGGAAGTGTCTGCTTCTCAGCCAAAACCTTACCTACACAATCTGATTTAGTCTCTAGGCTCTGTTAAACTGGAGTTTTCATGCATCACATCCTTCAATCCAGAGTACAAAGGAAAAAAAAACTTGAAAATTGCAACCTAGATTTTTAAACCAACAAGCTATGATGTTAAGAGGTTTCATTTCCCATTTTTTTTTCTAGGAATGAAAAGAGAATAAAAAACAGAGCAAATATGAAGAGATTTGTTTATAGGTAAATAAAAATAAATAAACCTCCCCTCCCTTCCTCTTAGGTATAGATATGCATATATTATATGTACATGTACACACACTTAGGTATTGCTGCTTTTGATCTAACAGCAAGTTTACTTTGCCAGCTTATTTCTAGCCTCTCCCTGAAGGAGTCAGTATTTACAGGAATGTATGTGAGGAAGGCAGTATAAATGGTGAGTGCCTGGTTCATGAGTGGCTGGATGTGCCGAGGCACGGAGCCCTGCAAGCAAGGCATGCAGGGAGGCAGCTCTCAGAGCAGCATTCCCTCATGCTGCTTGTTGTTCCAGTGCCTGCATTCCTGTAAGTGACAATTTGCAGAGGTGGGTGAGTTTGCAGGGCAGCCCCTGCCCCAGGTGTGGAAAGGACTGGCAAGGCTGCTGCAGTGGGTGAGGGCCCCTGGGTGGGCACCAGGGCCATGGTGCAGCAGCAGCGCTCACGGCCCAGCCAGGATGGGCAGGGCAGGTGGCACCTCCGGGGACACTGAAACCAGAGTATGAGTTAGAGCAGTCATGGGGCTGCTCTTAAGACTGAAGCTGCCCAACAGTGTGTTGGTTAATTTGGCAAGCAGAGGAAATCAAAGGCACTCTAAGAATGCTCAGCATCCACTCTGTATCCACATTTGGCCAAATTAATCCCAACTAATTCCGTTAGTGGAGTGTTAGGTATAAGAAGGGTGTTTCTTATCTCTTCACAGAGGCACATGCACACATCCTTCTCACCATGGAGGATGTCTTTCCTACCCTCCTTCTTTGTTCCTCTATCCCCTCTGTTGAAAATAAGCCCTCCAGGCCAGTCATTTTCTTTACATATAGCAAGAGGACAGTAAGGCCTCAGTCCAATGTGCATTTCATTCACTCCTGCCCCATCCCTCCCTCCTAGCACTTGGTCCCACCCCATCCCCATGTCCTTTCTCCTTCCCCAATTGTAGGGATTTTCATTGCTGTGAAAGGACAATGGAAACTGAGCTGCTATTGAAAAAAGGACTGATTTGTTTTTTCTTTGCTGGGCTGTTTTTGACATGGATCATTTCCCAACTCAGTTCTTCAGATTGCTTTGATGGCACAAGAGAGTGGATGGAGCAGTGAGGGGAACCAGGCTGGGGGTCAGGAGGGGTTGGTGAGTGGTTAGACTGCTGTTGCTACAAAACAGAAAAGGGAAAGAAAAGAAAAAAGAGGAAAGGGAAAGGGAAAGAAAAGAAAAAAGGAAAGGGAAAGAAAAGAAAAGCTAAATCACAGCCAAAGCACAGTGTATTAGGGGCTTGGATTTAAAAAGTCAAGCACCATCTTCTGCAACGGTTACATTCCTCTGCACATTTAGTTCTGGCCAAATTCCCTGAGAGCAGAGGCAGCATTCACCAAGTCTGATTTCTTTAGGCTGTCTCCTGTGGATTTTCTTCTGTATTTAGCATTAAGATGGGAAATCTCGAGGGTTCACATGGGTTGTGGATTTTCCCCTTCCTGGAATTACTTGCACATAGAGGCAGCAGGGAGCCCTGGGACCCCTTGCAGGTCAGAGGTAACAAACACATCACTCACCTCCATGGTCTGGGATAGGGGTGCCCGGGAAGCAGGGCAGTCATGGGCTCAGTTATGGAGGGCACACTGAGGTTTCCATGTACTTGGGCTTCCTCAGCTGCTCCCAAGGATTCCTGTGAGAGGGGGACAGGGGTCAGCAAGGGTGCAACCAGCAGGTCCCAAAGCAGAGTCAAGGCGCTCACTGTCACAACTCCTGTTGTCTTAGATATCTCGAGTTCTATCATCATCATAGTACAAGGATTTCATATTATCTGAGCTTCATACCTTCTTGATGTTGCTCACAGGCAGCTCCTCTACACACTGACTTCTCCAGATCCTCACAGTGATCTGACTCTCCTCACTCCTCTTTCCTTACTCTTATATAGCACTAGTTCTTATTGATTACAGGTGTGGCCTGTTAAGATCAGGCCCACCTCCAATCTTCAGCAATTGAAACAGCTGCAACTCATTGGGGGATAAAATCACCCTCTACAGCCCCAACTCTGTCACACTGGATTTTCTGTAGGACCTTTTTTGTGCTGCTGGCAGGGGCCTGCTCAGGGATGCCAGCAAATGATTCAAGTCACCCTGTAACATGGTTTGTATCAGTCATGGGTTTGGCCAGCAGCAGTGACATTCAGCTAATGCTCCCCGAGCCTCAGAGATGAGAGAGGAGCCCGTCTGCCAGCTGAGTTTTAGGTCCTCCCTGGCCCTGCAAACTCTGGGAGAACAATAGGAACCCTTGGCCCACACGGGTAGTTTTTAGGGGCAGTGTTTCAAGGAGTGTAGCTTTTGTTTTGGCTGTTTTGTTGCATGTCTCCTCTTGGATGTTTGTGCTGAACAAAAGGCACTTGTTCTCTCACCAACTTCAATGAGCTTGAGTCCATCTGGATTTGTGCTTTAGGTGTAGAGTGCCAACAAATACCCCCATCGGCAGCCCCATGTGGAGAGAGCCTGGGGACAGCACTGGCCTGGGCACACCCTGCTGCCAGTGTGCTCTCAGGAGCAGGAATGAAAACACAATTTGCAAACAGCCTCACTGGAGTGGGTCTGGGTACCAAGCCCAGAGGGCAGCTCTTGGGGCTCTCTGCATTGGGGAATGCTTTGATGCATTGTGCGCCCAGGATGTTCAAGTTTATCCTCTAGCTGCCAAGTAACCTGCTTTTCTGCTTTAATCTGCTAAGCCTTTTTATTTTTTAAGAAATCCTTTATTTATTTAAAAACTGCACATTTCCAATTAGTTCACTCTGATCCTTTCTTGCCCTTCTCCCACACATCCTATAGCAGGAGCCTCGGCTCACAAGCCGGACACCAGTCAGGGCGCAGATATAAAATATAAAGTAGGCCCAACAGCTGCCAAGCACAGACAGGCACATTGAGTGGGTGCCTGTACAGGGCAGGCAGGCTCCAGAGACAGTGATTCAGCGGCAGGCAGACAAACATGCAGGCTCTGCCATGCTCTGTGTGCAGAGGAAGGCAGGCAGGTTGCCAGGGGCTCCGTGCTGGGGTCCCAGGCCCTATGGAGCTGCCCTGGCACTTTGTGTCAGCTCTGGAAGATTGTTAAGCAGGGCATGGGCTCAGTTTACTTTTACCCTAAGCCAAGATGTTCTAAGTTGTCCTTATCCTCAAATTAATAAATTCTGCTCTGTAAAAGTGTAAACACAGGAAAAGAACTCGACTAGGAAAAAAAACACCCAAAAATTCAGGCTGGTGCTGTGCAATAAGGACATTCCTTTTCCTGACAGGATATGGGATCAGAGTTTAAAAATATGCATTACGAGAGGTGTGTTGGGGGCAAGGGGGTCAGTAGACAAATCAAGCCCATTGTTGGCCTGAGCAGGAGAGGCTGAGAGAGGAGAGAGTTGAGCAGCAGGTGCCGGCAGTGTCCCCGAAGCCATGGCTGCAGGAGGGCGAGGAGACCGCGCAGGGCCGGCTGAGGTGAGGCTGGGCCGGGCTGCGCGCCCCAGGGTCACCCACGGCCAGGGTGGGCAATGGCCCCTCAGAGCTGCTGCCCGCAGACACGGGGCCGGCCGGCCTCACGGGCAGCCCCTCATGGCCAGCCCCTCACGGCCAGCCCCTCATAGCCAGCCCCACACGGCCAGCCCCTCACAGCCAGCCCCTCACAGCCAGCCCCTCACAGGCAGCCCCTCATGGCCAGCCCCTCATAGCCAGCCCCTCACGGCCGGCCCCTCACGGCCAGCTCCTCATGGCAGCCCCTCACGGCCAGCCCCTCATGGCCAGCCCCTCATGGCCAGCCCCTCATGGCAGCCCCTCACGGCCAGCCCCTCATGCCAGCCCCTCATGGCCAGCCCCTCATGGCAGGCACGATGGCCACGAGCAAACAGTTCCTGGCCACTTCCCTCACACTCGGCGACACAGGGGATAGACAGGCATGTTATGGCCTGTGGCCACTGTGGGCTGGTAATGAGAGCCTCCAGCCTCCTCAGCCAGCTTCCACACAGGCAGGGGAAGCTCCATGGTTGTGAACATTCTCTTCCTTTACTCATGTCCCAGTGACATAGTACCTGCTCCAAATGCAAACCTCCTCTTGGGATGTAGCTGATTTTCCCCCTGACAGAGGTTGGTCATGGAGACAGTAACCCTAGTGTGAGTGCATTTTTACTTTTGTTGCGAGGCCCCCTCAGAGGTCCCTTCACTCAGAGACACAGCGCACACGGGACTGGCTGAGCAAGTGGCTGGCTGCCCCCATGCAGCCCCCGGGCCACACCAGGAGAGAGGTGGGATCCAGGCAGCAGGCTTGCAGGCAGAGCCAGGAAGCTGTCGCTGGTCAGGCATTTCAGGGGAGGGCATGATTTCCACAACAATAAACACATCTGATTATTTGATTAGAGGGAAGACAAGGTCCTCAGGAGGAGGTCCTCACACACAAAAGACAAATAACCTGTGCTCCCGCTGGCAGTGGCAGGGCGGGAAGATGAGGGCAGTGTCCTATTGAGGCTTTGATCAGCCAGGGTCAAGCATGCAAGCTAACATGGCTGAAGAGGTTCAGGCTGTTGTCCCACTGCAGGACCCTGCCTGGCCCTCTCCCAGACCTCCACTTGTCTTTTCTGCAGTCTTTCACCCCTGTCTAGGAAGCAATGTGGGAGCCTCCCGAGACAGATTCTGCCTCCCAATGTCTCCTGGCTTCAGCAAGGCCATGTCCCCTCCAAGCTTCTCAGTGCCAGGCACCACAGCACATCCCTCTACTTCTGCCCCTTGCTCATCCGCATGTCCAGGATAAACCAGCAAAGGACATTTCTTGGTCTCAGGGCATGCCTTTTGCCATGGTGCAAGCACAGAGATGCTGAGATGCAGCAGCTGGAAGACAGGAGAGTGTTAGAAGGGCAGAGAAGGTAATTTTCTAGTTCCATTTCTCCTGGACTGGAGAGTCTGGAGACTCTGGAGTCTGGAGTCTCCTGGACTTGGATAGTCTGGCCATAGTCATGGGCACTTGGGGATTTTCCTGGCTCCTGGAAGGTTGAGCTGTCCCCTTTCATCCTGCCATAAGAGACTCTGCATTTAAAGGGATGGTTCTTAATGGTGCCAGCAACTGTACGTCCTGTAATGAACTGATGGTCCTGGATGGAGGCTGGATAAAGTGTTCAGTGTAGATGCTTTACAGCTGTTCCATGCCTTCATAAGACAGGTGGCCCCAAAGCCTTGGTGCCCTAATAGCTTGACCCAGATGAGTCTCTCCTGCAGAAGAGCCCCAAAGCAGGAAGGCTCTGTATGTATAGAAAAGGGCTTGAAAATCTGAGCTGTACTTTTACTTTCCCTTGGACAGTATATGTGAAAGCAACTTGTATTTGGCTCGCAGAATTGTAGTGCTTGGAAGTGAGAGCAAGAAAGAGATGATTTTGCACTTGGAGACCATAGCTCTCCAAGATTTTACGAGCACAGCACAACCCTTTCAAGTGGGAGAGACCCTTGCTGATCTCCCGTATCGGGGGGAGCACTGGCTGAACACAAAAAATCACTGATACTCCAAAAAGCAAGGTAGGCAAAGAAAAAAAAAAGAAATTTGTTTCAAATACAGGTTTCTACACAGAGTTGTATTGCATAGATGCAGTATATAGTAGGCAAGCTCTGAGATTCTAGGTTATATCTAAGAGTTTATTTAATATATGAAAAAAGATCTGCTTCTCCCTCCTATATGTATGCTCTGTGAGAATTTCTGTGCAGACATAGATGGAATAGGCTGGAGCACTGGAAGTTTGTGCTCTGCATGCTTCATGGCTTCTCTCAGTCCCCAAGCACTTTTCAAGCTGTCTGAGTGGCCAAGGCCACAAGGAAATGCTTGCCAGTCTGTTTGTCATCTCACACCCTCAGTAAATCATCCCAGTATCATCTGGCTCAGAGCTCTTAGAAATCTGGACAACCTTGACAGAAAGTGTGGGTAATGGGCTGGGAAATCCAGCAGAAAAGTTTTAGGGAACATGAGACCACAAGATCCAAGTCTTCCCTGATCTGCCGCAAGACCTTAGGTCTCTGCCCAAGAGTGCAGCTAGAAAGCAGCGCCTTAAATGGATGCCACATCAGAGATATTGACTTACCCGTGGCCTGGGTACAATTACCCATGAAACTTCAACCCGGGATATGAGTATCACTAAGAGACAAACAATCCCATCTGCAGCCTGCCCCTTCGAGATGTCTTCTCTGTTTATAGAAAAGAAGGGGGTGGTGAGCGTCTGTTAAAATGTGTAACTTCCTGGCATCATCTTTGAGGAGTCATGTCTCTTAGTGGGACTTGTCAATCAAAACTGTCTGATGGCACAGCGGTCAGCGCTCCTCGCGGTGGCTGTGGCAAAGGAACAGGGATGCTACAAATAACTTTTCTGTCCCAAAATATTTTGACTTATTTCAGGGTGTATATGTCAAGGGAGCACTAATATTTCACATGGCTGGTGGCCTGCAACCAGTGCAACCCTGAGGAAGCAGAGATCTCCGGAAACCTGCAGGGAGAGTAGAGGAGGGAAAGCATGACCTCAGGGAGCAAAGCAAAAAGAGATGCTTGTGTAACCTCCCATAACTACCAGCTCTGAGGCGATTGCCAGAAGAATCACTAGGTTCAGCTTAAGTTAATGAAAAAAACAGGGAAGAAAGTTGTCCTTTCCAACCTGCACCCACATTCTCATTTACCTTGGGCAAAAATAAAACATGCCTAGATATGAATTCTGCACCAGAAGTAGTATTTTACACCAACTCGCAGAGGGTAAATGACTTCTTGTGGTATATAGCAGTGGGAATTCAGGCATGTAATGTAATAACAAGAAAGGATTTTTAGATTTGTCTCAGAAACCCTGCTAGCTCAGACATTATAAAAAAGAATGCCAAACTTTTATATCTCTGTGAACACAAGACAAGAGTAAAACTTTCTTAAAAAGAGTGAAATACGTCTCCAGTTTGAGAAGAGCTATTTGGAAAAATTGCTGCAGAAAACGTGGGCAAACAGCACCTCACATCTGAACAGCACATTACTGTTCCTCAGTTCTTTACTTGTGTAAATAAATGCCGCATTAAATGTTCAACCAACAACTTT
This sequence comes from Serinus canaria, assembly GCF_022539315.1. Taxonomy (NCBI): domain Eukaryota; kingdom Metazoa; phylum Chordata; class Aves; order Passeriformes; family Fringillidae; genus Serinus; species Serinus canaria. The sequence continues at coordinate 24,889,669 of NC_066321.1, forward strand.
GCTTAATAAACATTTCCTTAGTCATTTGCATGGGATGTGACAGCCCCAGATCCGAGCCTCGATCAGGGCATCCAAGCAAAATCACAAAGCAATCGGCAAGGAAAAGTCTCCTAGTGCTGCCTCTTGGGGTGAAACAGAAACACAACGCAACAGACCAGGATGGGACATGAAAAATACAGAATGCACTTAGAGCTGACAGCCATGGTGTAATGTGACCCCAGTCACATTGGTATTTGATTAGCAAACACGACTGGGAAACAGCCCTGCTCTTAGGAGAAAGAAATCTTTCATATCCCCTACAATCAAGCCCTCAGCTTTGTTTTATCAGGGAGATGGCATCTGAATGCTTCAGCAGAACGGGCTGTTCTGCGAGGGCACATTGCCCCCAGTGTGTCCCTGTGCACAGGACTTTCTCCAGCAGGGCTGGATGAAGGAGAAGCAGCCGGCAGCAGTCCCAAGGAGGTCTGTGCCAGACTCTGGTGGCTTGGGAGTCTCCCTAGTGCCCACTGTGTGCAGGGCTGAGACCATCACACTGCAGAGAGGGAGAGCTTGTGAATTTGTGTGCTAGGCTTTTTAGTCCAGTTATTGGAAGGTGACTGGTGGGTGAGGGGAACACAAAATTTGTCTGCTGCTGCAGGGTCACCAGCCCAAGCCACCAGTGTTGAGCTCCATCTCTCTCCATGGGGTCTAACAGAAGGACAACCAAGGCTGCAGATGGCGAGTTCATCCTGCACACAAGCATGGACACTTGCTAGCCTCTCTAGGGAGGAACTCAGTATAGCCAATCATCACAAAAGAATCTTTATAGGGGACAAAATTAGAGGCTCCAGCTTTCCTCTCCCCCCTCCTCACCCACCTTCCCCCCCTGCTGCTGCACCACACGTCTGTAATATTTTATTTCAATCAGCTTTGTTTTGCTTCTGAAATCTGCCTCACTCCCTCTGTCCAGACATTTCATTTCCCTTGGAGACAGGTAAATAAGTAAATAACTGTAGTCAAAACCCTGTGTGAGTACCAAAGCCTGGAGTGCTAGGAAGCAACTAGTGTGTCTGATTTTCCAGTGAAAGTCCAGGTGCAATCTCTGCAGCAAGACTACTGTCTGCCTTTCTAGCAGATGTCTTCATCTAAAGCTCCCGCCACCACCCCACTCCTTTTGTGCATCCTCACAGGGAGGACGGGAGTGGGAGACAATATAAATTAATATCCATTGGAATGACAGCAGCTGGTGCCTTGCATAGCTGCAAACACGTGTCTTAGATGTAGTGTGATTAGTCATAAAACTGTAGAGCTGAATGTTTATGCTTGATCAATTACAGGAAAACAATAGATGGTGTTTTTGTCCAAGTGGGAGGAGTGAGGGGAGGGAGGCTTCAGCCATGAGATGATTTTATTCTTTTTTTTTGTAATGATAGCTTCAAAGAATATGGGGTCTAGTTACCAAAGAGGCTGGCAAACGGCAACTTCTGAGAAACCCACTGGTTGCAGGCAGCACTTAGCAGTCTAAACCTCACACAGATCTTTTTTTTTTTCCAAACTTCTTAACATTTATGAGGGATGGATTCAGATGGATTCAAAGCAAGGAGCATGTGGGAATGAATTAGGCAAAGCTTTCTAGTGCGCAAGCATGTATGGATTATGTGTAGAGGCCTTCAGCTGGAAGGAGTCATTTTATGTCTGCTTCTATACTTAGAGCCTCTCCTACTGCCCCAGTTAAGCAGAAATGCTCCTGTCAGAGCAGTGTCATGTTAGTGGCTGCAGTGTGGGACAGGACTGTGCCTTCGGCTCCAGTTCTAATTCCTTAGCAGCCCTAATTGCAAACACAGCCTGTGTCACTCCCCACATCCGCCAAAAAAAAAAAAAGGGAAAAAAAAAAGAGTTACATTTTGCAATAATTCTAATGGAAATGCTAATGGGATGAACAGCAATATGAGGCCAATGGGTGACCCAGCAATTTCATCTGTGCTGGCAACGGATGACCATCTAAACCATGTTCGGGTAATTCTTCCTCTCATTAGCAGCACAATAACTCATACACACAAATCCATAGGCATTTGCTATAATTTTTTAACATGGCTGGAAATAGAAATAAGCACATGCAGTATGCAAGCGTTACAGCATGTGTTGGCTGTAAATCTGTCTGGAAGTGGCCTGATTCTGTTCCTGGTTAAAGCAGTGGGAATTTTGCCATTGACTTCAATAGAAGCAGGATGGGATTTTTTTGGACTTATTTTAAAGTGGGGCTTTGTTTCTTTGGAACAAAGTTTTCAGATTCACAGCTACATTTCACTACTTGGCTTGAACTCACATCAATTCACCTTTCATGTGTTTAACAGATGGGGCTTCTCTGCTGCTCACCTTCTGTTTGGTACCAGCACTGTAACCAGTCTCCACTGGGTGACAGCCACCTGTGGCTGTGCTGGGGGACTGAGCCAAGAGAAGGAGAGATCTCACATGGACATCTCTGGGCACCTTTGATTCAAACATGTAAGAGCACTTGGAAGAGAAAGCCACTGCTTTCATGTTTTCAGCAGGTGGAAGGTCAAAATATTTCTTAGAGCACCTAAGATATAGGCGAGTGGCGGTGAGGAGCATGGGAACCTCTGCTGTGCCTGCAATGGGTCTAGTATTTCTGTGTTGTGTAGTGTAAAATGGGGGTAGTTGCAATCACTATGGCTTTCCCGAACTACCTGTAGCCCTTAGGGATAGCACTGTGTTGCATGTGCTAGGATATACCTATATACACTTAGTTAAGTGTGTAAGGAAGAGACTTATATATGGTATATGACCATGTGTTTCTCTGCTTCTGCCACAGCAATTTTTGAACCTTTTCATCAGAAATACAAATTTCCAGCAAGATTTCTAAAAACAGCTGGGGGACCATGTTAGTGCCACCATGGCAAAAAACACCTGAGCTTGACCTTTATTGTACATCCATGAATCCAGCCACATGCTAAGCACCTCTAGGAAAGCAGCATTCATTTGCCCCATTGCTCGCACAACTAATTGCTTCATTGATTTTCATTTCTGGTGGCCACAGTAGGAGGAGTCCAGCTCTTCTCATCAAAGACTACAGTTTCATACTGCTCTTTTCTAGCATTGTCCCTGCTCTCACTTGGCTTCCTAGCTGAGCACTTTCAGCTCCCCCTCCCAGCTCTGCCTCTGCCCTACTCCCTACAAAGAGCCATGGGCTCCTCTGCCAGCTGTCTTTTCACTTTCCAGGGAGACACCTCTTCTCCTTCACACTTTGCCAGCCGTGTGATATCTAGACCCCCTCTCTCATTAGTCACCCACAACATCCTCTCTCAACTGTTGATGCTTTACAGCTCGTCCCTCCACCACCCCCATTCTGAAATTCCCATCACAACAAAAAACTCAGGAATGAGACAATAAATATGTATCATATCAATAGGAGCCTTAAAAACAAAAAGCTTTTGCAACAACATCCCAGTCAGAACCACAGAGATTATAGTAAGACAGAAAAACCTAAGAAACAGCAGCTGTAAAATATATTTAAAAGCCTTTATTCTTTCCTATCACAATGTGGCAAAAGAAACTAAATACAGCTTTCCATTTGTTTAACTAAAAGCTGCCATTCCTCAGTCTCTTTGATGATAATGATACCCACAGTTAAAATCAAACTGCAGCACACACGTGGAAAACTTTGAGCTCTGTACCAACTTTGCACAATGTATTATTAATAGCAAGGTTTGTGAACCCAAATGCTCTCAGGTGCTGAGAGCAAGGGGAAGCCTGACTGTGCTGGGCTCGTGGTTGATGCTGATAAATGCAGCACACTGAGAAGGCAAAAGAAAAACCTGCACCTGAGGATTGTCTGTATTACAGTAACCACTGGATCCACTGTGCTGTGCATGGGGAGAGACCAGTCAGGAGTACAACATCAAACAAAGTCAGACAAGGAGTGGGAGGGAAAAGGTATCAGCTGTCCCATTTGGCTGACATGGAAAGGAAACAAGTTATGGTAAAGGTCTGGTACTACCCACAGGATTACACTGGGGTAGCTCTTGGGTCCCTTGTGTGGCTCAGAATGACCAAAATACCCTACTGATTCTCCAAATCTGAAGCTGCATGGCCATAAAACCACCCCTCATTTCAGGGTGCCTGATAACAGTTATTCCAGTGCACCTTTTCACTTCAGCAGATTCTTGCTGCTAGCCTTAGGTTTGAACTTCTGAGAAGCACACCCTGAATTTGCAGAGGAGCCACGTGCTCCTATTGTCGTGTGAAGGTAGCTGAGCACAAGAGTGTTTTCACTGCCCTGCTGTAGAAGCTGGCCAGAAAATTGTCTGCTTCCTGACTGTTGTTCTGCAGTCCCAGTTCCCTGGAGGATCATCTGGTGCAGTTATTTGAGGCATGGGCTTCATGGCCACCCTATTGACTGTGAAGCAGTCTTAGCACCATAGATTTCCAGAAGAAGTTGCACTAAAAAATCAATAGGGTCTGTGTGAAGGATCCTGAGGAGAGAGGGGTGACCCCTTCTGGGAAAAAAGATCTACTCTGCAATGATAAGGAAGCAGCCCCATCCCTAGAAGGAAAGGGTGATGACTGTAATACCAAACATTCACAGACAGGGAAGGGAAGGCAGAGTAGGGCTCACCCAAGATTATGGATTTCTTGTGTAGGAAGTTGCATAAATGTGAGGTCTGACTTGAAATGTGCACTTATGTCAAAGGGAGGATTATGGAGATGATCTTCAGCCTGTTACATCCAGCAGAGCTGTCTCCAGCAAGACCATAGTGCCACTAAGAACTTTGGAGGAGAGGAAGCACGTACATAAGTTCTGTGCCAGACATGTTTTGAAATGTTCTCAAAACACAGGAGTGTTTGGCTATGGTGAAAGCATAGCTCAGCATGGCTTACAGCTATCAGCTGGGATCCTCTAGATCTGTTCTGATCTGTCTTTTATTAGCAGATTATGCATGGCTTTTTCTGTTATGAGATTGCTTTTTGAGGTCACTGACATATGCTCGGTGAAGTCAAGGTAAAGCAATGGTTCCCTTGACATCCTCACCTAAGTGTTCTGTGTTAAAAACCATCTCCAAACAACAATTCAGCAGCATCAGAAGTTCCTACTTCTGATATTCCACAGGCATAGTCAAATGGCAATCTCTCCCTCAACAATTTACAATTTAACTAAATGCTAAAGTAATCCACCGGCTTGTCATCCATGTTGTATCTGGCTCTTGGTTTTTGTCTGCTTTGTCTCTTCAGATTGTAAACTGTTTAAGGCAAGAACTGTCTCTGAGTCTGTGTTTGGACAGAAGAGAGGTCCTGGTCCTTGCACAGCCAGGTACTATAATAAATACAAGGCGCAATAATTTATTTTAAAATGAACATCAAAGAAAATAAAAGATTAAAAGGGAAGGAAAGCCTTTCACAGCTCAAGGCTTTCCCCCATGACAGTGCTCCAGAAGAATGTGCTATCTGCTGGAGGGAGCTAACTGCTAACCCCAGTTCCTGGGAGGGCTGTGTGACGTATCACCACAGAAGTCACGCCGGAATGTGCCTGGGATGGGGAGGGAGGGAGGGGGAAGAAGGGTGAGGTCAAAAGCTAAACCATGATAAGAAAAAGAGAAATCACTTTAAAATACACACATGTGTTTTCTTGCCAGAATCTATCAAGCCAACAGCCAAAGCAAGGTAATGGCATTTTGTTTATATGAAAAGAGAAATAGCTTCTGTGCTAAGAAGTTTTTGGGGTTTTTTTTTTTTTGGCCAAATTTCAGGCAAAGGGGTGGGTCTACATGGCTTGCTGGTTTAAGAATTTGTGTATTTTTGAGGAGGTGTTTTAGTAGGACTGGTGGGGTGGCCCTTTTTAACACTGAGCACACAGCCCTGTGAGTGCTTACTACAGACCGTGACACACCATGGAAGCCAGCCCAGTGAAGGCAGTGGCAGCACTTACAGTAAAAGATATCATGCTGGCTTTGCAGGGCTCAGCCACTTGGGTCACATCCAGCCATCAGTGAAGTTGATGGATGAACTCGCACCAGCTTCAGCAGACTTTAAATGAGGCCCTTGGTTTGTGGCTCTAACTGGGTAGAGGTCCACAAATGTGCCCCTCTAATGCTGTCTATGGAAAATTTGCTGTTGACCCTAACTGGGGTGTGGTCCAAGTGGAGCTTCTCCAGAGTGAAGCTGCCCATGTGCTGCTCTGTGGGTAGGACCCACAGTCAGTGGCCATTTTGGGTACTTTTAGCAGGTAGAGTCATCTCACACCAGAAACTTGATTTTTCAAGAGTCTTAACTGCACCCAACAGTTCAGTGGGGTAAGAAACTCAAGCCCCAGTCAAAGCTCACAGTAGCAAAGCCCACAGAATTTCCAGGGTATGTTGGAGGAACAGATGGCCTTTATAGATCCATGGCCTCCTCTTTGCAACTGAGGAGAAGCTGTGGGAAATCACCAGCCTCCTCAGAAGCTGGGTGACCAGTGGGTGTGTGGAGAGGGAGCATGCCAAAGCAGAGAGGAACCAAGTAGGTTATGTGTGGAGATGGGGCCAGGAGGGATGGCTCCCTTCAGGCTTGGGGTTTTGCTGCAGTGGCTTCGGATGCCCTTAGCAAAGCGACATGCCTGCTGCTACACTACAGCAATTCAGGATCTGTCCTTCCAGCCTGGGTCACTCTGTGCCCCCCTCCCCTCCTCCATTTTCTCCTCCGGGTCCATTCACTGTGCCAAACAACAGCATGCAATCATCTTGTGGGGGTTATTTCTGCCTAATATACCCACCCAGTGGGATTTCAGTGAACATTAAAGTGGTAGATGGAGCCTTTAATGAAGTTAACCTGCTGAAACCGGGAGAGCATTTGGTTGAAGTATACCTGAAAGCCCAGGATTACACAGCAGCTGCTTCAAAAGAACCCACTGCCTCCTTTCATACCACTGCTGTATTGAGAAATAATACAGCACCTTTATATTCTGCCTAATTTAGTCAGCTGGCTGAGGTCTGAAAGCTTTCTTTATTACCTCTGAAGATGCAGGGTCTTTCCTCCCCCGTGTCAGTACCACTGCCCCCCCGCACAGTCTGCTGCACGGAGCAGGCTCCCAGCAGCACCTCTGCACCCTCCCCTGGCTCAGCACCTCCTGAGCCGGCAGGAATCGCCCTCCCTCTCTCTGCTAATCCCATGATGGATTTTAACTCCACTGTTTTTCTTCCTCCCTGTTTCCTGTTTATGCATTTTCTCCCCATCCCCTTGTTCTGTATCTTTGTTTCTTTCACCACCCCCCCTTCTCCACTCTTCTTTTACCTCTGCTTTTCCCCCTCCTTCTTCTAATTTCTCCTTTCCAAGGCTGCCTCCACACTCCCCTCATTTCCCCTGCAGCAGTCAGTGCTGCTCCCGTGCTCTCCCCAGAGCCAGTCGCTAGTTCCTGGCACCGCAGCAGGGCAGTGCTGGCCCAGGACCCGCGCGGCTGCCTGAGCTTCGGGCCACACCACAGCTGGGCAGAGGGAGAACTGCAGCCAGCAGCGCTCCCCCTGTGTCAAATATCTGTGCACAGGAGAGGCAGGGAGAGAAAGCAGCTCCCTGCCGGCAGCTGGAAGAATGGGGGGGACATGTTAGAAGGAGGTGAGCAATAACAGGGTGAGTGGGCAATATCAGGGCAGGAGCGGGGTGGGAGGGCAGTAATGGGATGAGCAAGGACTCGCCTGCTACAGCACCCAGGAGCTGAAGAGGCAGCCTCTGGGCTTGCTCTGCAGCCACTGCTTAGCAGATTAGCAGACGTGGTACTCCCGTGAAAAATTAACAGGCCAGCTTGCTAATTAAGCCACCTCTAGACTGAAAGTTTATGGACTTGAATGCAACGTGCCGAACTGCTTTGTCCAAGTTGTGGTAGTGGTCTGCTTTTTTGAGTATGGACAAATTCCCCAGCAAACAGTCTGGTTGAAGGCTACAGCTAATGGGATGCTAAGGTAATTATCGGCTATTTGTGGCTATAAAATGAGATCTCGTAATCATGCACCTGATAGACTAATAAAAACATTTTATATTATGCACTTAGAGCTTTTTAGCTGAGGATCTCAAAGCACTGTCTGGAGGAGGAAAAGTGCAACAAGAAGTCTCCATTTCTGTGCGGAATTGGTAGACAACCCATGCCGTCTGCCCCCATGCCCTACGCTCCTGCTCCTTGGATACCCTGCCAAAAATGTTTGAGTCCCTGCTCTCCTGCTGACTGACAATACTTATGGTTTTATCTAGACTGGGTATCATTTTTCCCCTCTCTCATTCCTAACCCTGTTTCAGTCCTGCCGTGTTGTTTTCTCTGGAAGGCTGTCAAGATCTGCATTGGCAATAGTATGTTTTGACATAAAGCTGGGGGAGACACCCTGTTTGTCCAACTACTCTGGAGCCCAGAGAAGGTTACAGGAATACATGATGCCTTGGTTTGAATTTTATTTTCTTTTAAAGCAGGATTGAGAAAGGCTCTAAGGAAAAACTTGGGGATTTCCTGCTTTACAGACACCTCCTGATGGTCAGCTCATGGGGAGAGAAGGACTCATTTAGAAAGAGGAAGCTGTGATTGAAAATAAATGAGGCTGCATGATCAATGTTTAAAAGGAGCTGCAATTAGAGGGAGGAGAAGAGCAGAGCTGCAGAGTGGCAGGGAAAACCCTTGGTACACAGGCCCTCAGGTCAGCAGCAGGGAACTAGGCAGTCTGAGGAGGCTTTCTGCTGGAGGGGAGGCGAGATGGGGGAAATTTCACTGCATCACAGCTCTGACTAATGCTTGGGCTGCAAAATTCCTTGAACCAAATTTAATGCAGATGGTACGTAAAATATTACAGCACCATTAAATTACATATTGTCTCATTTTCAGTGAGGTTTTGTGGATGTTTCTGACACACAGACATGGAAAAACGCTGCAGTTCCCAATGGGTTTGGTGAGTGCTTACTTGTGGGTTTTAAAAACCTGCAGGAGGACTGAGCAGAGCCCTGAGCCCTTTAGCAGAAGCAGGGCTTCCCAACATGGAGAGTTGATGAGGTCCAGCCTCCCTTGGGGCACAGAGCAATACCCACAGCAGCAGCAGCTGCCCCAGGAAACAGGCAGAGGTAAGCTCACGGTACGTAGCATCACCTTGTGCTCAGTGCCTTCAAACCTGAGAGAGGGTCAGAATGCTCCCAGAATAAGTATTTTTGACATTCTTCTACCTGAGCTGGAGTAATAGGTATCACCAGCTCTATTATCATCCTGTCCTGAACACTTGAAGTGGCAGAAACTGCAGTAGTGCTGCCTGGTTCTTTCGTTGTGCCTTTCTTTTCCTGACTGTGGCATGTTGGAGAGAGGAGACTTGAGATTCAACACTAAACACAGGGCTGGATTTGTGGAGAGCAATTGAAAAGCAGCTGAGAGAAACCTCTGTGTAGCAGCAGGTAACTTCATTTCCCATCACCATTTTCTTTCCTAGGGTTATCTTCTCTTCATTCAGTAACAGATCAGAGCTGTTATCAGTTCAAGGTTTTGTTTGCCCTCTTCTATTGACCTTAACCAGGGGAAACAGAGCATAATGGAAGAAAAATTGCCCCTGTGCCATATGGTACGTGAGATGAGGCTGTCTCTCATTAGGGCTTGGTAACCTCTTCTTTTTCCATGCATGTCTTAAGAAAGGAATGATTCATGCTGTGGGTTTATATTACACTCTGATATCTGTGTTATGTTTTGCAAGGGCTATTTATATATACAAAAAAATCACACTTCGCTAGCTTGATAGTAGTCTAACTATAAGCGAGTAGTAAATAATAGTTGCATAATTCCACATTAAAATACACGAAGTTAGACAGTGGACTCTGTTGCCACTGGCTTTGCATTGACTTCAGCGGGTTTTGGAGCACGTTTGAGCCACAGAAGATGCAAAATCAGGTATGAAAACACACAGAAGGAAGAATGATGCTACAGCCCTCAGGGTAACGGCTGAAATATCAGATCTATCTGTCAGGCCAAATCTGTTGCTGTCAATGAACTTCCACTGGCCTCAGAGGAACTCTAAGCGTTTGTGTTGTGTGAACGTGCTTAAACAGGTTGGCATCGTGATTTCATTGACGTGAGCTGGTAATGCTACTCGTAACTGATAGACAGCAGAGTACAAAATAATTAGTCTCATCACCCTAAATGAATACCAGTGAAATGTTCTTACTTTCCCTCTCACCCACACAATGATGTATCTCACTTCTGCCACATGCCAGTATCTTTTCACTAATTACCAACTTAACAAAACTGAGATAACATAGCTTTAATCGTTTTGTCTACTATTTATTTGGAAGTTGGAATCTAAAATCTAGGGACTCATCAACAACATAAAGGAATTGTTTTTAAACAGCTTTTTGGTGCAGGGTTTTAGGGCTCATTTCACTTGCTTTGGAATTTCACCTCTCAAAGAGGATGGAGGTGTGAGTTAACCCCAGTTTGCCAGATACCAGCTTTTAAGCCTATTGTGGTCTGTGAATATAAGCAACAAGTAAACGCTTGGTCCCAGCAATTCTAGCTCGGGGAGGGACTCCCCAGCCTCACAAGACAAAGGCGAACAAACTTTAGGAGCACTGCTAGGATGACTTTGTGAACGCTGCTCTCGGTTTGTGTTTTTAAAGAGCATATCGGAGAAAACGGGTTTGGCGCGTGGAAGTCAACGGCGGCGCAGTCCCGGAGGCGGCTTGCATTTGTCCTTTGTAGCACCCTTTGCACCGCACCGTGGGTGCCAGGAGCGAGGCAGCGTGTGCTTCCCGCTGCCGCTCTCCGCTCTCGCAGGCGGCTCTGGTCGAGGCTCGGCGCTTCTGGGTCTCGGCCGGCAGCGGCGGAAGCCCACGAGCAGGGACAATCCTTGTCCTGATGCTCCCCCATCCGACAATTTCTGGGTGTCTCCCTTCGCACAGCCGACTCTTTTGCCGTTAGTGCCATCGGGTTTGGCTCCTGCCCGCGCTGCGGAGCCGTCAGCGCCCGGGCGGGGGCCGGCCGGCACCCGCGGCACGGCAGCGCGGCTGGGACTCGCCCGGCTCCGCGGGGCCGCTCCGCGCCCCGCGCCGCCCCGGCCCCCGCGCTGCGGGGCGGCCGCGCTGCCCACGGGCGGGGCGGGGCGCGGGGGGCGGCGCGGTGCGCGGGGCGGTGCGCGGGCGGGCGGGGGGGTGCGGGGGGCGGCGCCGGCGCTCGGCGCTGACAGCCACATGCCGCCCTGCCTGAAAAGGCTGCGAGGCGCCGGCGGGGAGGGAGAGGAGGCGCAGACGGCGCCCCAGCCCGCACCACCGCCGCCGCGCCCCGGGGGATGCCGAGGCGCCGGCCCCGCGGGTCGCCCTAGGGGAGAGGCGCTCCGCCGGCACCGCCCGCCCCGCAGCCCCGGTGCGGGGAACGCCGCTGCCCCTCGCTGAGCCCCGCCGGAGCTGGTCGCGAGTGGGGCGCCCACACGGGGCGCGGCGCGCCCGGGGTTGGGAGGCGAAACCCGGCCCGCAGCCTCGGGTCTTGCGTTGTGGGTTTCTGGGTTTTTTTATAATTTGTTCCGGAGGATGGATACGTTTCTTCTCGCCTGGGGATTTCTAGGGCTGTGCTTGCCCGGTTCTGGAGGCACAGCGGAGACAGGTAAGGCGCCCTCAGGAATGGGGGATGTCCCCGTCCGCCCAACTTTCGGGTTCTCGGGCGCGGTCCCGGTCGTCTCACGCATATATGCTTTGCGTGGGAATAAATTTAGGGAATGCATGAGCGATCGGCCGCGCCACGCAGCTTTCGCAGCACGGGTTTTGGAGGGGCTCATGCCTGTGGCGGGGCGGAGATGGCGCACCCCCGGCAAGGAGCGCAGCGCTTGCAGCCGCGCGACTCCCAACGCCCGGCGCGAAGAGGCGAGGGGATGGAGCCGCGCTGTAAAGTTGCGTGCTGGTTTTTTGGGGAGCTGCGGGGAAGGGAGGAGAAGTGGTAGGGACCAGCCACATGTCGAACACCCGCATCCGAATGTCCGCAGCCCCACGCCGGTTGCAGCCTCGGGAAACTTTAGGTGAGAAATTAAAATCGTCTGGCGGGAGCAGGCAGCCGGGGCCGTGCAGAGCTGGGAGCGGACGAAGCTTAGCGGCGGCATCCTCAGGAAAGGCTGCCCGCGGTACGTGCGGGACCTGTACGCACTTTGCAAACGTTGGGCTGTCCCGGGACAAGGCGGATTCGTGGCACGTATTGGGACTCAAGTGTGTTTTTCTGGTCCTCGCTGACAGGCTAGGCTGGGCTGTCAGGAGGTGCAGAGATGAAACCCGCCTTTGCGTTGCTACGGCATGAAGACAGGAGTGGGGCAGGCTGACGCTGGGCCCTATCCCCCCGGCCACTGGGTTTGAATCTCGCTAGTGGGGGCAACAGGGTCCCTATCTGGAAAGGTCTCTGGAGGAAAAGGATTTGCCGTCCGGTGCTCTCTCGGAGCTCCTTCTGTGCTCAGGAGCTGAGTGTCAGTACGGTAGTGCCAAGCCAGCAGCTGCTGAGCTGTGGGTTTGTCTTCCCGTTAGTCGGGGCCTCGGGACATGGCTCAGGGCCCTGAGCTGCGGTCTGACCCGAGCAGCGTTAGATGATGGCAGAGTGCATTCTGCCTTCTCCTGCCCCGGAGCTGTGTGGCCACGCAGCTTCCCCTTGAACAGGGGAAGTGAGAGAGTGTCTGACGCCTGAGAAAATCCCTCTCTTTTGCAGTGCGAAGCACAGACATTGCCGATAAACATTCAGCTGCCGCTTGGCATCACCTCCTTCCTTACGGTTATAAAGGAAAGAAAAAAAAATCCCATCTTTTGTTCAAGCAGGAAAGCGAATAGGCACTTGATGGGATGAAGAGAAAGGGCAGTGTCCTGGGAGGCCCTTGCTGAGTGCAACCGTCTATTCAGATGAACCCTGTTGCAGAAGCAGTGTCTGATCTCCTGGAGTAGGTTTTGTGCTCTGGCAGACCGGGCTGTAGCCTGAGGCTGGCCCCTGAGCGTGCACTGGCCAGTCTGGTTGTGATCCCGGTGGCCGCTGAGCCCGAGTGTGTGCCTGTGTCCATGTGTTCACCTCCTTCTATCCTGGAGTGAGTTCAGCATCAGGACTGTTAACTAGGAGGAGGTTTGAGCAATCCGTGTCTCTCAGGCCATTCAGGCGCTGTAAGCAGTGTTTATTTGAATGCGAGGTTTTCCCGGCTAAGCAGAGCATCACATGGTGTTGGAACCAGCGAGGAAGTTGTCTCTCTGTGGCCAACACCAGCGGTGGTTTGCCGAGATGATGATGTGTGGCTGCAAATCCGGTCAAATGACTTTATTGCCAGCACAGTGAGCAAAGGTACGGGGTAATGGGATGCAAACCTCGATCAGGCTACACTCAGCTTCAGTAAATTAGCCAGCCTAGTAAGGGAAACATGCCAGAGGTAGATGGATTTATGTTTCAGTCTGGTGTATCTGAAAGCCTTCCCCCATTATGGAAGTCCCTCTTTAGGTTCCCTAAGGGAGGTTAGTAGAGAGGGGAGACGTTTTTAATAGACAATAATATGATAATCCACACGGAAAAAAACCTCATGCAATATTTCTACAGTAAGAGATAAACAGTGCAGCTGCCAATTTGTATGTAGCCAAGCAAACCCTGAGATAACCATGGAGGAGAGTGGGTGGGAGACCCGTGAAGATAAATCTGAAGGTTGGGTGGCTGTGTGTTTTTCATTTTCCCGTAAAAAGCAATGAAGTAAGAAAGTAACAGATTTGAGTGACCCAAGTACTGAGCCGTTCAGATGATGTTTATGCAGCTCTGAGCAAAGCTCACTCTGAAGCCTTCCAAATAGTTTACTTAAAAGCTATTATTTTTAGTAGTGACTTAGGAGATGTAGCAAGGTGGGAAGTGGGACCAAAACAAAATGCTGCCAAATAAGCGCACGGCCACACATACAAACATGCACACACACACCCACACAAGCACTGAGTGTAGTGCCTTATGCCTGTGTGCTGTTAACTCAGCTCTTACTGGAAACAAAAGCTTTTTTAGACTAGGAATCAGATAGTTGTCGGAGCATCACTGAAAACCACTGATACAAGCTCGGTGGGGGGCTCTGACCCATGTTAGGATGCTGCATTTTGTTTTCCTAGATTTACTGCTACAGAAAATCATGGTGCATGATGTCTGGAGTGACAGGCATGCATATTGGGTCCCAGAAGGCTCTGTGGAGGTGCTTCCCATCTCCTTGCCTTGCTCCTCCTGCCCCCCCCCCCCCCATCCTCCTTCCCAGTATCTTCTCTGTGTTTGGTACCTTGTGTGTGGCTTTAGAAGGTTAAAAAGAGAAAGCTCCCCTCTTTGCTGGGCCGGAGAAGGCAGCACTTCCCGTCCCGGCAGGCGGGTGCGTTGGTTTCCTAGCAGAAACCTCCAGTGCTGCCAGGCACCAGGACATGGTGGCCTTGCACTGCAGATAGCTTGAGAAGAGAAGGCATCCTTCATGGGGTTTAGGAAGCTGTCAGGTTCAGATAAGGCTGGGATCCTATCCTGTGGGACCCCCAGTTGTATTAATAAGGAAAAATTAATTTTTAAGCACTGGGATTGCTGCCAAATTATATGACCTCTGACAGACCAGCTGTGCTAGGAAAATAAATTGTCTACATCTGAGACCCGTGATCCTATCTGAAATCAAAATAGAAAAAAGTTGTCATTTAGCCACGGTGGTGGGGGCAGATTGCAGCAACCTGAGAGCAAACTGGAAGCTGTTAAACTTGTTCTCCATTGTGTAGTGAAGTCACCACCACCGTGCCCCCATGGAGCCTTGGGAATACAGTTGTCTAATCCGGGAAGTGCGGAGAGCTGATGTGCCTGCACACACCCAAGCTGGGGCTGATGGTGTCAGCGCAGGGGTGGGGGCAGAAGTGGGGTGTGAACGTTTCCAGCTCCATCCTCACTCTGTAACAGCCCTTTGACACATTTCTAATTATAATACACACACACAGACAAAGAGGTAGCTGGGCTATTTTCGAAATCCCTGTCTACACCCTGGTGGAAACCGCAATACTAGCAACAACATAAATCAGGGCTGTTGCTAACAGTGTTGCACACGGCTTAGCGCTACAGTAGCATGGGTTTAATCACACTCAGAATCAAAGGGTCAGCCTGTTCCCTGCCTGAGCCAAAGCGCAATCTCAGAAGGCCGGATCCTGAGCCAGGCTTGATGCCTGTGCAGTGAAAAGACAAAAACTCAGACACGGAGGAGAGGTTTGTCAGCACGAGGTCAGCAGGCACCGGGCCAAACACTCGAAATCACAACTTGGATTGGTAACCCTTTCTATGTGCAAGCAGTGCCCATGAATCAGGGAGGACAGCTAGAGTAATGCTGGGAGGCTGGGGCTCCAGCTGCAGCCTTGGTGAGGTCTCCTCTTCCCAAGCAGTTTGGGAAAAGGGGTACAAGCAACAGGTTGACATGCAAAATAGCCTGAAGTGTTACTTGCAGGGGTGGATAGATGTAAGGACTTTCTGTCTGATTGTGTCTTCTCCTATCTTCATACTTAATGAGTCAAAGAAAATGGGCTCCAGAGATAAAGTACTGGGCTCCAGGTCTTTGAAACCTGCCCTCATTTCTCCCTGTGCATTTGAGACAAAGGCAAGGCATCTGCCCAGCTGTTCTGGTGGGTCACCCAGTTGCTGTGAAATGCTGTCTGTGTAGGGCTTGAATGCTTGCCCTTTTCTATGCCCCTTCTAGGAAGATGGTGAAGACAAAAGGATGCTCTCCTTTTATTCTGCTTACATTTTATTGAAAGGCTTCTTTGAACCCCCTTTTTTTAAAGGAATGCATGCAGAAAGAGGAAGGAGGAAAACCCCTTCTGCATGTAGACACATACACTTATAATCTCCCTGATCCCTCCTCTCTCTTCACAGGCACACAGATCTCTACCTTTCCTCTTACACACCAGCCTTGCTGCTGCCACACATGCACACTTCTGCATCCATCCCTTCTCTACACTGTCCCTCACAAACCCAGAGGCCCTTGACAACTTTTACCCTCATGCACACCCCAAGCTCACTGCAGCTTTCCTCCCTTTCTGTTTGACTGCTGAATATGTGCTCAGCAGGTAACAATGTGTTTAAGACACTCACCAGAATGTGCAATAACTTTGACAGCGTGCTCAAATCCAGCTGCTGCTGAGCCTCACCACCAGCACCAAAGGCTGAAGCTGCTACTGCTCAGCAGCGTGCATGGGGGGACCCATGGCAGGGCTCTCTGAGTGGCTCAGGAGGGGCTGCTTCCCTCCTCTCCCACCCGTGGGGCTCTTTGCAGCCAAGGCACTGCATTGTGCTCTGAGGCTCCAGCAGGGCCTCTGGGAGGGAGGGCCAAGCCAGGGGTGTTGTGAGATTGAGAGGCTCTGCCAGCTGCTATGGGAAAGAGCCAGGGGTAAACTGCCACGGCCTGATGGGGAAAAAAGGATTCAGTTTCAGAATGGATCCTGACAGATGAGTTCAAAAGGTGTGAGGAAGCTGGGAGGTTGTGGGGGAGATGAGAGATGAGATAAGCTTTTTTTTCTTGTTGGAATTTTTTTAATAATAATACTAATTAGTATTTCAGAGGCATTGAACACCTTTCATCAAGCCTGAAGCTCTTTAGAGAGGAATCCTAGGGGAATCTTTTTTCCATGTGTATAACTAGAAATGCCTCTTGTCTCCATGGCCCTTGAATGAATTTGTTATTGACAGCATTAATGGGGGTGGCTCAGCAAATTTTCACCATCATATTTTGTTGTCTTAGATATCTCGAGTTCTATCATCATCGTAGTACGAGGATTTCATATTATCTGAGCTTCATACCTTCTTGATGTTGCTCACAGGCAGCTCCTCTACACACTGACTTCTCCAGGTCCTCAGTAATCTGGCTCTCCTCATTCCTCTTTCCTTACTCTTATATAGCACCAGTTCTTATTGATTACAGGTGTGGCCTGTTAAGATCAGGCCCACCTCCAATCTTCAGCAACTGAAACAGCTGCAACTTATTGGGGGACAAGATCACCCTCTACAATATTTTTTCCTCATGTAGCCTATGGGTAGGGTGGCAGGCTGCCATGCAGGAAGGTTCATGCTTCTGTTTCCCTGCCTGCAGTACTGAGGAGTTTTACTCAGAAACTGCCTGACCTGCAGCTTGAGGGTCTCCTAAAGCTGCCACCTATTCCTGGGAGATGGCAGTGTGTTTCTATGAGATTTCAAGCCCCTGGGAGCCTAACAGAGAGGCAGGCATGATTTCTCCAAGTTCAAAATGCAGTTATCTGCCTCCCTTGCATGTGTACACACACACTGGCATGCTCCTGGGGATGAATTCTGGAGCAGCCAGGAGTTGTTGCTCCAGACCCACAGATTACATTCACAGGCAAGCTGGGAGAATTCTGTGTACACGTCTCTATAGAAAGACTATCACTGTTAAGCTGGTTACCCTGTTGGAATTGCATTTGCCTCTGATATAAGATGACAAATAATAAAGTTAGTGAAGGTGGATAAACAGGGTATAAAATCTCATTAAAGATATAAGAGAGGGGTTGGACAGGATGGACATTTAAAGGTCAAGGTTGTCACTGGCTCAAGCAGTACAGAGCGATGTCACCCCCTGGACTGCAGCTGTCCAGAACCCCAGGGGTAGAAATCAGCTGAACTCCAGTGATTTCAAAGCAAATTACCTGGATTTGCATGCAGGATTTGGCCCTCTCATTTTCCATGGTGAAGCTTGAGTGGGTCTCTATTTCAGGGTTTCTACTTAATTCTTTTGTGGATTAACATGGAGAAAAAAAATTTGATTATCAGAAGTCTCCAAATCTCTCTCTTCCTCCCTCCACCATTCCCTTCTTATTTAAAAATAATTTGAAATTATCTCTTTTTTTTGCAAAGGCTCAGAGCTAAAATCTTCCATTTGCTGAGCTTTCTGGTGTTCCCCTTTCACTGCTGTCCAGTGCTATAAACTGAATATATTGCATCCCTTCCCAGTTGCCTTAGGAAGCAGTCAAATGGCTGCATTCCTCAACTGATGGATTGGCCCGTTCCTTTCTTGCTTAAGCCCAGACAGTGTTTTATGAGCTTGTCTCATGACAGGCTTGAGACACTTTGAATTGAACACAATCCTAGTTCAAATCACAAAAGCAGTCTTTAAATTCTACTTCTCTGTGTCTCTACTTTTAAGTGAAATTTTGCTTAAACTGGTAAAATTCCTCAATTAAATGTTCTGGGGACTCTCCCTGATTGTGTGAAGTCTCAAGATGTGGATGTGGGTAGTGCTCTGGAATGAAATGTGCATGTAAGAACCTTGTGTTGTTTGGGTGTGTTTGTCCATTAATTTGTTCAGGAAGCCTTTGAAGCTTTATCTTGCAATCCAAAGCAAACACGCTTCTGCTAAAATGATCTATGCTACTGGGGATAAAACATCTAATCTTATTAGCTTCCTCTGCACTTTGTCTCTCTCCTTGGCCAATGGTTAAACTGTATGATTTAAGTCTGAGAGTTCATATTTTGTGTTCCTGCCTCCTGCAAAAGTTGTGCTCTGTGGTTTGGGGTGAGATCCCTTGCCACATTAGCTGTGCCCAGCCAGGGTCTGAGCTCGGGAAAGGAGGCAGGATGAGCAGTAATGGAAATGAGTCCTTGGCAGAAGAGACCTGTTTGTCTCCTCCATGCCAGGGTTTGGCAAAGTGCTTGGACACGCATGGACCTTGAAAAACTCTGAAGAGCTGTGTGATGAACAGAACTGAAACATGGGTTTCCTGCACAAGGGCTTGAGCCAAGTTCAGCAGCTCTGAGAGAAGTGGGTCATGTATGCCAGAACCTGTATTTTGCTGTGCTGTCAGAGGGTTGATAGGGCAAATCTCCTCTGACAGTGCTGAATCCTGGGACATGGAAATGTTCTGCAGTGGTTGAACGAGAGTGTGAAGTTGGGCTGGAGGGCCTCATGCCAGGAAGAGAAATGACAAGGCTAGGCAGTGCATCTGCCTGCTGTGGAACGCCCACGTCTCTCTCCCTTGTTCCTTTGCTGTCCTCAGAGGCTGCTCTTTTCAAGCAGCACAGTCAGTGATGCTGCTGCTGCTTGTAAGGCATCCAGAACACCCTAATTTTTGTTTGCAGCCCTGAAAGCTATCCCAAAAGTAAACTGACCTCAGCAGGTCAAAACACATGGTAGTTTTGTGCTGGACACTGCAAGCTCTGAGAGGCTGTAGTATGTATGTTTGTTGTGAAACGGGCCTCTCTGGTGATGATTATTTATCTTACAGGCAGAGTTGGCTTTAGTTTCTCTGTGGAAGGTCCAACAATAACAGTGAGTCCTGCTCTCCTGGGGTGAGGGAAATCCAGAGGGGTTTAATTGGCAGGAAATTCAAGTAGGAGAATGCCCTGCTCCCGGCCTGAGGTTTCAGCTTGTGCCTGATGAGCTGCAGAGCTGAAAAACCCCAAGTATAGGTGAAGGTTCTTGGGGCCTGGCTGTTATTTTTGGGTCCCCTGAGTGACGATTGCTTGTTGTGGCCTAGGGGAAGCAGAAGAAGACTTCATCAGGCTGGGTGTCTCCAGCAGGTCAGAGCACAGAAAGAGGAGCTCAGCTGCTGACACCCTTCTCCATGGGAAACTTTGGAGTTGCGCACTGTACAATGCAGCATTTGCAGAATTTTGCATCTCATGATCTTCTCCAGGTCTTCTTTTCCCATCCCTGCGGCTTGGTTGTCATCCTCTGGTGTAGTTCCCCTGTTGGGGTGGCCCTGCATGGAGGAGGTTGCAGGGATAATTTATGTTATGGTGAGCCTTATTGAAAAGAGGGGTCGGCAGATTTCCCAACCTGACCATAGTCTACTCCAACACTGCCAAGGAGTATTGACCTCTCTAACCTCCTCTGAGGAGCCCTACTGCTCTCCTGAGGCCTTGTTGTTGGCACAGCACTCCACTGGCCCCTATACTATGTGGACTGGCAGGGGCCCCAGCAGTTTGCTTTGAATGCCTGCATTTTGCTTACTGAGCAACGGGATGTCCCATGCACCTGGCAGGCTTGGCTTGTACTTCAGAATTTAATTTTAATTTTATTAAGTGAATTCAGAGCTGGCAAAAGCTGCTGAAGCCCATTAGCTATGGAACACGTCTTGCTTCCAATGCATACAGACTGAGCAGTAGCCATGCCACTAACCTTTTCTTTTTTTTTTTTTTTTTTTTTTATGGATGCAATGCATCAGTTTTTAGGAATTCATTTACATAGAAGTTTGAGCCTCTACTGTATACAAAGCAGGCCATATTTTATACAGAAGGACAGTGGTTGGCATGACTGCTGAGTCAAACCCTATGCCAGTCAGTGGGCATGGTGACAGATTTTTTTGTTCTCATTGCAGGTACCTGCTAGATACCTGTGAGTCAAAAGAGAAAAAGCCCAACAGAATAATTACATGGATATTTAAGTAATTTTGCCTCTTCAGATGACTCTTAAGAAGCCTTGAGTTCTTGGTATGCTATTGCCCACCATGTGGGCAAGGCAGTGCTCTACTGAAGTAGCCCCCTTCATTTCTGTGGACTTGGGTAGGAATAGGACAAAATATATTTCTCTGAGAGACATAGATATGCTTTTCCTGCAGGTGGGAGTGCTCGTGTTTCCTTGGGAGGTTCACCTGCTTGTCCTGTTTTGCTGGAGAGGTCTCAGCTGCAGGGAGCTGGGCTCCAGCCCCTCTCACTCAGGCTGCCCTCACTGGCACCAACAGTCTAATTTGAGCACCAAGCTGACCTGAAATTAGGATCAGGACTAGGATTTTCTTTATCTCAGTCCCACTGAACTGTGATGGCCTCGCAGGGCAAAGGAGAAGTTTCAAGGTCAGAGGGGAACTGTGTTTCTGCTCCTGAGTTAATTTGTTGGGGAAGAACTGACATCTCTGTTCACATGACAGTTCCCCTCCAACTGGTTGAGTTGCAAGGGCTCACAGGGTGTTCACGGTATCTGGCACGAGTAAGGGGCTAGCAGCTTCTGAGTGGTGGGTGATGTTGGTGGTATCAGCCTAGCGGGTAGCATGTGTGTGAAAGCTGGAGAGACGGGCAGGGAATCGCGAGGTGTGGAAGGATTGACTGTATTTTCATTGTTTGGAGACTTTGCCCTTTCCAAGAAAAATAATCTGCAGCTTGAATATTTTTCTTTGCTGGAGGGGGTGGACATGTGTGCAAACGAGGTGTGAATTTTTATGAGAAGGTGTGAAAGTGCGTACATGAGTGAAGTGTGAATTACACGTCTATTTGTACATTGATGTCAACAAGTCCGTGAATTTCTTCTTTCCACGTGAATGTCTCTTTCTCTCCCTCCCTCCAAACTCACATAAACACATGTGTGGGCAAATATGCCTTCCTGAGAGAAGATATTTGTGCAAGAATGTAGGTTTGTAAATGTTTGTGTGTTGAGCAATCTCTCCTGTGGAACAAAACCAGATGTTTTTTGGTATTCTCAGCTCTTCATGGCAGTGCTGCATTTTTTCCCCTCGTATTTTTCAGGATACTTACAGGATTATTTTAAGAAAAAGGGAAGGCTGCAGATCTGCCTTTGGGTGTGTGCGAAGAAAGTTATTTTGAAGAATGAATGTGTTAGAGGGCATGAAAAACATGGGGGAAACGGAATGTTTTTTCACAGCAAAGGAAGCCTTGCCGGCCCATGAAGGGCCCTCCTGTTGCCCTTGTTTTTGCACAGGACACGTGCATTTTCTGCAGGCAGCGTGCAGGCAGCAGGTTGTTTATTCAAAGTGCTTTTTTTCCAGGAAGCGTTTCTGCTGAGGGTCTTGCCTGACTCCTGCTGCTTGCCTTGGCTTTGGCAAGAGGGCAGTTTGAATGCAGGCTGGGATGTCCCTACCGAGAGCTGGTAGACTTGTGACAGCCTGGCAGGGGACACCCCTGGGACCCGGCAAACCCTATGGCACAGGAACAGAGCCAGACCCACAGCAAGGGGCTGAGGCCACACAATCTGCACTGCTTTGCTTCTCCTGGGTGGTCCTGGGGCTTTGCAGTGAGTGCTGCTGTGGAAGGAGAGGAACATCCCTCAGGACCAAGGCAGTGAGGAACACCATGGAACACACCCTTTGTTCATGGAGCTGCTGGGATGTGTGGTTACCCTCCTACATCAAGGGTGATGCCTCTCTGTGCCTTGGCTCCCTTGGGGGTGTGGGTTGTGCTGCAGCCTGCATCCCAGGGCATGCAAACGTGGGTCTTGGGAAAACCCAGTTGCACCCTCCTGCATGTCCAGGGTCCTCTGGGGCTGTGGGGCTAACCTGACAGTGGGAACATCCCATGAGGGTTTGTATCCCACATTGTACCCCACTGCTTATTGTCAGGGAGGAGAACTTTCCACTATGTGGGACCCCATATCCATAGGCCAGCCTGCTCTATGGAGGGACTTAGGGTTTTGTTGGGTTTTGCCCATTTTGGTGGGTTTTATGTGTTTTGCTGGGTATGAAGAGGCAATACTGTCTTCTGGGGGCAGCTGTTGCAGCTTGTGGGCCTGGGTGCTGATATAAGGGGGTGGCAGGGGAGTAGGGAAAGCAGGACACACAATGGGGGCCCATGGAGAAAGGGACTTTGGGATTTGTAGTGCATTATCAAGTGACCCCATGATGCAGATTTTCCTCCCAGCAAGTAATGCAATAATAAATTTGATTTGCAGCATTCATGAGATTAAATGTTTTTTTGATTACAAAATCACCCTCTGGGGCCTGTTCTAGCCCAAAGCTGAGAGAGCTTCCTCTGCTTACCACGCAGCCATTGCCAGCCATTTGTGGGCTAGTCCCACAAAACCACCACTGCTGATTGTCTGTGTCTGCAGCTCCAGTGGATGGGTTGGCTTGCAAGTCTGCTGAGATGTGTTTGCTGGGGCAGGCGGGTTGGGGAGGGAGAGCACAGCAAATGGAGAGGGGCTTTCATGGGCTTACAGGCTGGGGCCAGGAAGGATGGGTACTGTCCTTAGCTCTGCCACACAGTGTGGGTGAGTCTGGGCTCACCAGCATCCCTGACATGCCTCAGTTTCCTTCCCTGGACACAGCACAGCTTTCTGCCCTCCTGCAGCTGGATTGAATTTTATAGTGTCTAAATTCTGGTGTCTCCTGAGGCAGCTGTGGGAGACTGACACAGAACAGCTTGCAAAGGAGGCAAAAGAAGGGATAAAATGAGGCAGCTACAGATGATCTGATATCAATCTGTCTCTTACTTTATGGCTCTGTAATTGCCTTGGCAAGAGCATTCATTTCTCTTTTCTGGTCTGTGTGAAATGTGGTATGTAAGTGTGGCAGGAGGTGGAGGGGAAAGGAGTATGTTTGTTCTGCAGAATAATTCTCCTTGCCCAGAGATTAATATCAATATTAGAGTACCAAAGGGATGTCAATGGCCTGCAGAATGGTCTTTATCAGACCACTCCAATCAGTGGCCCAGGGAGACCTGCTGTGCACACCTGATGCCCAGAACATCTTTCAATGCTTTGTTCCCTTCCCTGTCTCTGCAGCTCAGCCATGCGGGGGCCGCCTGAACTCCAAGGATGCTGGGTACATCACCTCACCAGGGTACCCCAATGACTACCCCTCCCACCAGAACTGTGAATGGGTCATCTACACCCCTGAATCCAACCAGAAGATTATCCTCAACTTCAACCCTCACTTCGAAATCGAAAAACATGACTGCAAGTAAGAGCCTTTCTCTCTCTCTCTAGTACATTATTACCTCCTCTTCCTGCTTTTGCCTAGAGGTATGGGTCTTGTACTTCCACCTGCAATCAAGCATCACTCTGAGCTTTCACAGTGCTGCATCTCTTTGCCTTTCCAGAGCAAGCGTGGCCTGTGAGGTTATAAGATGCTACTTTGGACACATAGGATGAGCCTACTCTGCAACAAACCTGTAGTTCTTAACTTGGCCTGATACCACCTGAAAGCAAGATCCAACTGGTTAAAAGGTTAAAAGGCCACTGGTTTTTCTATGTTGAAGTAGCCTCACTCTTCTTATAAACCATGCTGGGAGAGCAGAGCAATTTCCTGCCGTGTAACTAGGCAGAGGTATGGCAGAGTGCCCTGTGGCTGGAGACACAGAATCAGGCCATGTGAGGCTGGAGGCGTGGTGGTCTGAGCTGTTTGGCCTGGATCTGACTTCCCATAGTGCTTTTTCTGCTATGTTTGGTAAACTGGGGAGATGGAGTTTTTTGCCTTTTGTTCTCTTTTTCTTCTAAGAAAGGACCCAGAAACTAGATGTCTAGGAAAAACAATTAACAACTAGTAAAGAATAATTAAAGGCATCAAAGGGCGCCATAAAAGGCTGAGTTAATAACATGGTCTCAGCAGACACAGAAACCTGTGGGGTTCATCTGGAATCCACAGCTGGCTACAGGGAGGATGCCTGAGTGTGAAGGAGCTTGGGGTCTCCTAAAACAGGCCTGACATAGCAGTCCTGCTCAATACACTGGTCCTGTTGATTAAAAGGGGGTTGCATATGGAGAGGGAAATTCTGTTTGTAAAAAAGGACAAAGGAACAGGGGAAGCATTTATGGGGCTGCAGAATCAGTCCTGCAGAGAACAAAGAATTCAGCATGGGTTTGATGATGTACTGAAGGTTATGAAGTGCAGAGCTGGATCCTCAGCTATCATAAATCAGCATAGCTCCTCTAACTCTAATGAAGGTGTGCTGATTGATGTCATTGGGGATCTTGTCACCCCCTACAGATAAAGTCTGAGCTAATAAGGCTTTGAACACCATGAACTCTCCCTGAAGTCACTGTGTGTGCAAGGTGTTTAGTGCTTTGCAGGATCAGGCCTGTGTATAAAGAAGGGAGAAGGCACAGAAAGGCTTAAAGTGGGCATAGATGAACACAACAAGGCCTGCAGTGGAGATGAGAATGATAGTTGCTATCAGATTTAATTGCTGCTTGCATAGGCTGAACTGCACAGCCTCCTCATAGCTAATGCAGTTGTCCCAAATTCACAGTAGTAAAAGCTGCATAGGCCCATATTTGCAGTGTGAAGAGTGTGCCATATGTCCTACCAGGAAAGTGTTGTGTGAAGGGCAGGGATCAAACTGGGCCAGGGGGACTCCAGCTTCTGCCTCTTCAAGGTCTCAGGCAAGCAAAAACAGGTTGGTCAGAGAGCTGGAAATCCCCATGGGAACCAGGCTTTTCCTCCACCTATAGGAAGGTGCCAGTTTTAGCTCTGAGCATCTTGTGCAACTTTTGCCAGGCTTTGCAGCCTGTTATCCCTTTGCTGCTTTTTGCTTTACTGTGGCCATCTTCTGAGTGGCTGCTGTGTGTTCTCACGATTTCCCTTT
Source organism: Serinus canaria (assembly GCF_022539315.1). NCBI lineage: Eukaryota > Metazoa > Chordata > Aves > Passeriformes > Fringillidae > Serinus > Serinus canaria. Next base: position 24,914,882 of record NC_066321.1, read on the forward strand.
TTGCGTGTAGGTGCACAAGGGAGCTTTTCTTAAAGAGAAATACCATTTATCCACTTGCACTTCTGCTGGCCACAGCTGTGAGCTGAGAGCCAAGCTGACTTAGGGTGCCTGCTCTCTCAAGCCAGCAGGCACCCTAAGTCAGCTTGGCTGACTTAGGGTGGGTTTGAAAGAGCTTCATGGACAGTGCTTGTTAGGAAGCAGAACAGAACAATGAAAACAGTGCATGATAAACATGGCCTGAAAGAAATGGATAGGAGTGAGATTATTTTAAGTGACCAACCGGGAGGAGGTAAATATGGGCACTGTGTAAAGCTTGGCCATTAATACATTACATTACAATCCATTAATAATAGGTCACCATTTAGTGATAAATCTCATCTGAGTGTCAGAGGGGTTTTTATGAAGAAGCAAAGACCTCATTGCAGCTGCAGGTGTGAACCTTAACAGGAACAGGAGATCAGCATCAAAGACACAGTCTCAGGGCAGAGCCCTCCTTTTGACATCTCATCATTAATATAGAGCACATTCACATCAAGGTGACAGGCAGATGGACTCCATGGAGGCACTCACCCTCTGGGCAGACCAGGTCCCCTGCTCTGGTGTTGCTACCTGGCAGCTATTGGAGCAACAATGGGGCTAGTCTGTGCTTCCAGCTGCCAGAGGTAAACACCATAGCCCCTTCCTCTCTTGCGTCTTCTTTCAACATTTCATTTTACCTTATTAGGCTAAAGTTTCTCCCTCATAAAGCATAACATTTACATTCCTAAAACCCATTTGAAAGCCTACAAAAATGTCTCCAAAAGTCTTTTTAGTTTTGCTGTGTCCCTTCTGGCCTTCCTTGTATCTGCTTTGGATTTCCCTTTGGGACAGGAGTCATTGCCTCCCATGTTTTGTGCTGTGTCTGGCACCCTGGGGACCTCTGGGGAAAGTTCAGTGATTTCCCCTCGGCCAGCAGCTGGCTGGAAGGGGGCTATGAAGGTGGTGCTGCCTAGATGCCAGGGCAAGAGCTGCCTGCAGAGAACAGCTTTGGCAGCCTGGAGGGTGGAAGCATCAGCCAGGGACGGATGCCCAAGGTGGCAGACAGAGGTGGCTGCTCAGTGCTGCTTGTTGCTATTGTTTTCTGGAGGCACATCTGGGCTTTTATTTTTCAGCTGTGTCCAGCTGCATTAAGTAACTGCACTCTATCACCACCATCATGAAAGGAGTAATTTGGTGTAATTGAAGCCCCAGAACATCTCTCTCTGTGTGAGATGAATCTCACACAATTCTCTGTGTGCTGTGTCTGTGCTCTGAGGAAGTGTCTTGCTTTGGGAGCACGCTAGGTTAAGAAAATTGGCCTCCTCCTGCTGTTGTGGCTGTTGTTCACCAGCAGGGATCCCTCTGGCAGGGAGGGTGGGCATGCTGTGACAGGGAGTAGGGGCTGGGGCCATTGTTTGTGCTGTCCTGCAGCTGTGGGGCTACAGCAGTAATGCCAGGGCCAAAAGGGAAGTGTGATGCTCTGATAAAAGATCTGCCGAGCTATTCGGAAATGATCATTCCGGTGCCTGGCTGTTTGTTCCCCTCTGTGCTGCGAGTGGAGCTGGAGCTCAGGAACTGCACCCCACATCATTGCTATCTGTTCAATGAACAGGGAAGTGGCATCCAGTGGAAAAGAGCAGGCTGCTGCTGTGCTGAAATGTTTCCACTTCTGTGTAATATGGGGGTTGCTGGGCAGTCTTGTGCATGCTGGGGTTTATTTGGGATCCCAGGAGTGACCTGAACCATTTGCAACAGGGACAGCTGTACCCCAGCTTTTGCAGTCATGTGGCTAAGCTGTCCACTCCTCCTTAATTGCCATTTTGCTGTTCTGTCTGCTCTGCTTGCTTGGAAAATACAAGTCCAAAACCTCAGCTATGTATGAGTCATTGTGTTTATGACCAACCACCTTTTCTGTTTGTGCCTCCCTCCTGCTGCTGGTCTTCTCCTTGGACCACTAAAAGCTCCCTCCTGCATTTGGCTACTGACTCTGCCACCCCCAGCCACACTCAGCTGACCCTACCAGAGAGTTAGGCTGGGCCATGCACATGCAGCAGAGGCACACTCCCTCCATGCTTGTGCTTCCCCTGCCAGCAGAAGACTTTCCAGCTGAGTCATAACATCTGCTCCAGAGGAACAGTGTTTGAAAAAATCCCGACTGGTAGTCAGACCACGGCCAGTGGATTTTTCTGCAGCCATTTCCAGCAGATGCTGCAGCTGGGTTGCAGTCGGTGGGATCCCTGCCTGGGAAGGAGTTAGGGGATGGGAAGGAGTTAGGGGATCGCTGCCGTGGCTTGCAGCCCCCTCTGCTGGCACTTACCAAACGCTGGCTAAAGTTCCTGGAGGCAAGGGCCAGAGACTCCCAAACAGGCTGGAGACAGCAAACTGGAAATTGAGCTGCAGTCAGGCTCTTCCTCCTGACTTTGGGTCCCACTGTCAAGCCCAGAAGGTTTCAAGAAACAGGAACTGGGGCCGCTATCATGAGGAAATTTATGCAGTGGTCACTGTTACCTCATAGGTGCCCTAATGGTGCCAAGAGAGTTGAATCATCCTGATGTGTGCTGGATACAGGGCAGGCATGGCAGGAGACCTGTCTGCTCCCAGCTTGAAGGGCAGAGGGAACCAAGGTTTGGCCAGGGGGACAGCACGCTCCTAGTGCCCATCTCAAAGAGCACTGCTGGCCAGGGGACACCCGCAGCAACTTGCAACAGCACAAAGGGTGACACGTGCTGCTTGGACAGCCACTGAAGGCCTCTTATGGCAGCATGGCCATCTCCTGAGCGGCCAAAAAGCTGGGCACTGGAACAAAACAGCTCTGCATTCTTCCTAGAGAGCCACAGAAACACTGGCTCAAATTCCTTTGAGCTGATGTGGCAGGCAGAGCTGCATCCAGAGCCGGTACCCACAGCCAGGCAGGCAGCTGGAGGCTGCCACATTCAGCCTGCCTCTCTTGCCATCTCCTTCAAACAAGAGTGTAATAGGGGGAGAAGCCATCCTTCCATCAGTGAAGGTTAAGAGTAGACAAGGCAGCAATCATGGACAGCTAATTAGTAAATGCTTTGAAAAGTATGCATAAGTAGCTTATTAGCAAACATTTTGGAAACAATGCAGTTCATCTCGTGATTGGCAAAATGCTTAGAAAAGAGAAATGCATTTGGAGCACTAGAGAATGCCAGGGATTGGAGGGCTTCTTTGCTAGGATGCAAGGGGAAGTGACTGCATCTCCTGAAGTACTGGGGGAGTCGAGCTTTAACTTGCAGTGAGGGGAAGTCAAAGATGAGATGTTAAGGAAGGCATTTGCTTGCTCATACATTTGTGGCATGGGTAGCCAGAAGCAACATTTCTAAGGTACAGGAAATTATTCAGTCTGGGTAACATGACACTGCAGCTCAACTTGTCTTCAAATGAGCTTCTACTGTTTTTTAACTCCATCCAGCATCCGCTGTATGGTTCATAATTCCCATCAAGCCCGGGTCATTTTCCAAAATGGAACACCAGTGAATGGGTTAGCTGTGATACTGAGACCAGCCACATGAGTTAACAGCTCAAGGCTGTTCACATCCCTCTTCTCTGCTTCCCATCTAGCTTGCTCTGTGGCTGTGCTCCTCTATGCCCCAGAGCCTTTTCCTGGAGGGACAGGCCCAGTCCAGGCTCTGCAGAAGGTGGTGGCCCCAAATACACTCTCATGGGGTCTCCTATGACCCGTCAGCTCACTGACATCCGGTGCAGAGGAGTCAAATCTTGTTTTGCACCTTGCTTCCTGTTGGCATGATGACAAATTGAGGGCCAGCTGGTGACACTGGGAACAATAGGATTAGAGACAGAGACCTCTCCCCCTCCTTCCTGCTGTTGAGGAGGAACTGGTAGTCGTGGTGGTGTACTCGCTTCTTAGTCAGCCTCTCTGTCCAGCAAAGGAAGGAACAGGACCTCACAGCATCTGCAGAGGGAGCCAGCACAGGGCTGGCTGTGGTGACTCCTGATTGAGTGGGTTCATAATTCAGCTAAAAGTGTCAGAAACATGTGCCTTTTTTGAGCAAGCACTGTACACTCCAGCTCTAAATCCTTTGCATCTTTGCAGACCCTGCTCAGCGCAGAGGCAGTAGGATATGAGTACAGCAATCCCACTGGAATACCTCATAACCACAGTGTTGAGGTGCTTCTGCTTTCAGCAGAGCCTGAGGCCCTTGACTATCTTTGCAACAGTGCTCCAGCCCACAATGTGACACCAGGTGACACCCTTCACAGAGCCTCATCCCAAACAGGTCTCAGAAGCCTAAATGTCTATGGGACTGTGAGTCTTGGTCACTTTTTTGGGGCGTACAGAGGGCTTAGCAATGCTATTCTGCTTCCATACAACAAACCCATGATGTAGGAGTTTGAAGGTTTAGTGAATGTAAGGGGAGTTCTAGACTGATAGTAAAAAAATGTCCTTTTTTTGTTAAGGACTACATGCAAAGCTCAGTAAAGGAATTGTGAGATTTTACCTTGATTTACATAGGAGCCAGTTTAGCCTTTTAATGAGCAACTTTTTGACTTAGCTACTGGCAGCCTTTTTAATGGATATAATCCCTATTGTCAGTCTGTAACAAGGGACTGGCTGATTCCCCAGCAAATATCAGTTCTGGGAGTTGTGAGATTTGAGTTCTTCCCCTTCCCTGCTATTGATTTATTGTTCCTGCCTTGGTGAATCACTTAAAATTCTCTGTGTTATAAAGAAAAGAAGACCTGGGCATCTGCAGGCATAAAACCCAGTCTAGATAGCAACAGTGCAAAGCACACTCCCTTCCAAAGGCTGCTGAGCAGCAGCATCACACAGGAGTAGGTCAGAGTGCAGCAGAAGACGACCAGTTTATTCTCAGTCTTTTCTGGCTGGGTGTGAATTCTGCAATTAAATATGAATGCAAAATAAAAAGAACAGACTGCAAAGAGCAGACTGAAAAACACAAGAAATTTGTGGTTGCTTTTGGCCAGAACTCGGCATAGAACATATTTGAAGGAATTGGGGGAGGTTAGGTTTTAGTCTGAGGCGAGTTCTCCGTTTCCTTTAAATCAAGTGGCTGCTCACCACCACTGAATGGCATGGTAATAATATGTTGCAAACCACAGTCTGGTGATCCTGGAATTCCTTATAAGTTAATAGCAGTCATGGTCCACTAATCACAGCTAGGATGTTTTAAGCAACTGTCTTTGATATATTAGTTCAAACACACCATAGAAAGCCTTCCTTATATGCTGGCTTAGTGAGTAGATCAGTAGATCATTAGAAAGAGGGAATAACCTAGGGATTTTCTGTTGGTTACTCATCCCACCCCACTGCTAATCCCAAGGAATTCTTGAGATCTACATGGAGCCTTAGCGAGCAACCACAGTACAGCAGTATGGTGTGGTTTTAAAGTAACACTGGGTCAGACATGGAGATATTATTGTTTAACGGATTCCTAGAAGCAGAGCCTGAAGCAGTGGGGTCTGACAGCAGAAATCCTCTGCCAAAGACTGCATTCTGTTACAAATGGCACAGAAACTAGCAGGGTGGCTGCTCGTGTTATGTGACTGCCCCCACCTTCTTGCAGCAGTACAGAAGACAGTGTGTGAGGAATCATTTGAGGCGGAGTTCTGCTTTCCTGAGACAGGCAGTACTCATCCACTGGTGATGGGAGAGCCCCTGTTCTCAGCCCTGTGCCTGCTGAGGCCATGCTGAATGCAGGGTGTTTGCATGGGAAGTGCTCCACGTGTTAGAAACCCCCAGGGAAACCTCAGAGCTGTGGTTGTTGATGGATGTCCAACGAGGAGAAGTGCCCCCACCCCCTCCACCGGCAGCACGAGAGTTTGAGGCATGTGCTCAGCTTCCTTCCTCTTCTGTGAGTGTTGGTGTGAGGTTTCATTTACATTGTTATTTTGCAGTGAGAAGGAAGGTGTAATGACAGTCTCTTTGGTAATACCAATGTTTGGCTGTTAATCATGGGTGGGAACAAGGTCTGGGATCTCCATCAGCAGAGGGGACTGACTCACCATTGATCTATGCTCACTGCAACTTGTTGTAGTTTTTTGACCTGTGTGATTTCTTAGGTTTTCTTTTGTGAAAACCCTCTGATTTTTCTGCCATTCCGGAGCAAAACACCTCTCTGTCTTTAAATATGGCAGATGGGGATTTCTTCAGATGTCCAGCAACTCAATTGAAGGAGACCTCAGGAGACCTCTCCCCTTCCCTGTCCCCCTTCTCAGCCTGTCTTTTCATCTGCAATCTGGAGATGTAAGGGCTATAGTAATAGAGTGTCAGAGGAAGTAATTGATTCATCACACGCCAAGAGAGGAGTCTGTTGCCTTCAGTGTCAATGGAGCTGAACCACAGCCTGGAAGGGTGAGGGAGGCTTGTAAACACTCCATGGCTGAGCTGGCAGGACAAAGCAGACACACTGCCATGGCTGAACGGGAGGGTGACACGAGGGTTGCTTGAAAGAAAATCTTTTTGAACAAAGCAGTGTCAGGGTCCTTGTTTGTGGGAAAAACAGGGACATTCCCATCCCTCTGCTCCCAGAGTATCCTAAGGAGAAAAGGTACCTACCAGCCTCATACAGCATCCCATTCCCTTGCCTCTGTCTCGCTCTTCTGTCCTGATGTGGCTGCCTCTCTGACCTGCTGGCCTGGGCTGGGCTGAGCTCACCTCAGGGGTACCAACCAGCCCCTGCCAGCAGCTAATTCTTCCCACAACCCCAGATAAGTCACTGCTGTCAAAGAGAACCACGTGGGAGGTCACTGCTGCTGCCAGTGCACAGCAAGGAGTGGCACAGCACTCACCCTCGCTCAGGCATTGATGTGCTCAGACTTGGCACCGTTCGGTTCAGATGGCTATTGAGCTGCAATGCCCATATGGCGAGGAGAGAAGGGGGTAGGAGATGCTGTGCTATGCAGTAAGCAAGGAGGGATCAGGTAGGTTTGGTGCACTGTTTGCCCCAGAAACAGCTCTTACTACAAGCTGGCACGGCCAAATTGTGGGAATGCCCAAATAGTGGAGGCTGCAGGCCAGTCTTGGCAGCAAAGCTTTACTCACTTGTGCACCAGCTAAGGTGGGATCTGGGCTGTGAACAGGCTGTGTCTGAGAAAATGCAGGGTCAGAAAGTCATGCTATGGTGGGCCAGTCCCAGGGTGACCATCCATCATTAATGAGGGATGTAGACAGCCAGGGTGAGGGTGGGCTGGTCAGGGCTCTGTTCTTACAACCTCCTTTATACAATTGGTGCTTAACGAGGTGTTTATTTCAGTTTTGTGCTGAAAAAAAACCAGTGCAAATGAGTGATAGTGGAAAGTCCAGCTACCGGGCTCTGATCCCCATCAGATCCAGTTTTCACTCTTTCCTTTTGCTTTTCACTGCATGTTGTGTCTGAGGCCATGACTGATACTGCACCAGCAAGGTGTGATGGGACATCACTCTCTCCTCTGGGACTAGGGCTGGCACAGCAGGCCATGTGAGTGCTCCCTAATCCTCATCACCACCCTAGAACCTGGACAGCCTGACCTAAGCTCATCTCCAGCTATTGCCTGAGCTGTCAGGCACTGGATCCCATCAGAAAAGGGAATTCTGTACCCCCACTGCAAAGAGATCAAAGTGAGCATTTGCCCTTGCCTTCTGCCTACTCTGCTGCTTTTTGGCAATAAATTTTCCATTTGTGGTTTTTATCTTTTATTATATTTATTTTTTTCTTTCTGTTAGTGATCAAGTGCCTGTGAGTGGTGACAGTAAAATGACATAGAAACCAAAGTCTAATTTTTTCCACAGATGGATTGTAGCAGAAGGAGAAAAGTGCAAATGCATTTTCTCAAGTGTCCTGCGTTTTGGGGTATGAAAGGGTTGTGCGTTGCTTCAGTTCCCTTAGAGCAGCAACAGAAGGCAGAATGCCATGGAAAGGGGGCTTATTCTGAGCATGCTTTATATATTTCATTCCTGATTTCACCATGATTCTCCCCTCACCAATGAACACCAAAGGCATCTTGCAACAAAAGACCCCTGTAGCTAAAAATAGAAAAGCGAGGAATTTATAGAGATGGTTTTGGATACAGAAATAAAATTAAACAGCCATGTGTAACTCCTGAACAACAGCCTGCAAAAAACCCCCTAAGTGCACATTAGCACATCTCTTTTCTTATATGAAGGTGGTTTTGCAGACATGGCCCAGATGAGAGCAGCTCTCCACTCCAAGGCGCCTTTCCACAAGGATCCGGCAGCGCAGTTTGCGGGAGGCAGCCTGGGGATGAGTGGCACAGCGCGGGGGAGCCTTTGCTCTCCCGTCTCAAGGGAGGGCAGCAGCCTGCTAGGAGCTGAAATCCCCTCCTGAATCAGGGCTTGCCTCAGGAGCACTTTGAATAGGTTTTATTCCTCCCTTTGCACGGAGTATTTTGGCTGCCTTCCCCCCCTCGCATAAGTTTGTAGCAACTGCTGAAAGCCTCTTCCCGTCAGCAGTGCTTACAGGGGGTGAAAACAACAACCCCTATTATAAAAAATAGAGGCTCTTTATAGTTTCCATTTTTTGTCTTCAAGGCATTTTTGAAGTTTTCCAATCTAATTTTTCTTTTTCTCTCCCTCTTTCCTTTTTTTTTTTTCTTTCCCTTCAACTGGATTACTGGATTTTTTTTTTTTTTCATTTCTCAGAAATTCTGGTCAGATTTTTTGAGGAGATAAGAAAATAATCCAAAGCACAGTAGAATGATTACAAACCCCCACAATACTGTGATTACACAAGATGTAATTGGATACAACAAATGCAAAACAAACTTCTGAGAAATCCTAAGCAGTTTTGCCTGTGCCATCGCCCCCTACTCCCCCCACACCAGCCTAGCTCTCCCCCTGCTGCCATTGGATTTTTGTCATTTTAGTCACTGAAATCCAGTGAAATCCCTTCAGATTCAGAGCAATTATAGCCCATTTCTCTCTGTTGTTGCCCGAGTCAGTTATTTCCATAAGGGCAAAACAAGGGCAAGCTCTGTGAGCACCTTTTGCCTCAGCATAGGCAAAAATGGCCCCAAAAGGTTCAGACTGAGATCAGATTCATCTCTGCATTGTTCAGACACCCAAAGCCCAGGTCTAGTCAGTAAGAGTGATTTAAAGTACTTCTGTTGTCAGTGCAGAAGAACAATTAATCCCAATCCAAGCTGGGTGTGAGAAATCTGCTTCCACTGAGAGCAGAGGACGTTTCATTGGCTAAACCTAGATGTGGTACAGGCTTTTTAGTTCTGTGCACAAATCCATACCAGAGCCTGTGTCTATGAGGACTGATTCTCTTCTCACACCAGGATAAATTAGGAGTGATTACCCTTAAAATGATGAGTTACACATGTGTAAAACCAGTTCAAGTCAAAGGAGAATCCAATTCATCTGCTGTATTTATAATTAATTACTCTGATTAAGGGCTGGCAGCTAAGATCAAACTTCATTGCTCTTGTTTCATCAGACAATAGTGGTGCTTGCCTCTGCTATCACAGCTGTAAAAAAAAATCATTTAAAAGTCCTCAGTAGCTTCTGGAACAATTTAACCTTTGAAGGGCATGTCCTGCAGTTGCTCAAGATTGTGTAAACATCACAGAAAAGTTTTTTTTTTTTGTCTTTCGCAATGTAACCACCCATGAAATAAGGAATTGGTTGGAAGGTGGTGCACAAAAGAGCATGAAGATGGGTGGTGACACAGAAAAATCTACTAAGCCAGCCAGCACATAATGGACATTAATTCTAGCCACCTCTTGATTGCACAACAAGCACAGAGATGCTGGTTCACCATTTGTTAACTATCTCTATGCTACTGCTGCTATTTAGTTTCTAAGAAGCTGTCTGTTCTTATAGAATGTTCAAAAAAACCTCATGCTTTTTATAAGAATTTCTGAGAAATAAACCTCCCACCACCTTTTCAAAGGGGAAACAATTGTATTTACTAGCTGCCATTGTGGCTAAGCACAGGCCTTCCCCAGCTACCTGCAGAATATTAACACCTGCTGAATTTCACTGTAATTGCAGTTTCTCTTCTTCTCCTCAGCAGATGCATTCAAGACACAATGACATATGGTTCAAGCAGATCAGAGGTCTTGAAGGCTCAAGTCAGCCCTGGGCATTCCCAAATTTAGGGTTGTTGGCATGCAGTCTGTACCTATTTGTCTCCCTGTCTATCTAGGCCAGATTTCTCCAATAGAATATAATCTCTCCAGTCAAGACTGGCTTCTATTCTTGGCCATGCTGCAAACTTCCTGTGTGACCTTGCGGCAGAAGGCTCCTCTCTCTGCCTTCCCACCTCCCAGTGTCTCATGAGAATCCCATCATTACTGTTTGCCAGCTGCAGTCCTGAGCCCCATGGAAACGCCTGTAAATAATAGCTCCAAATTAAACATTGGGGAGGTTCAGGTCAGAGCCTTGCCACTCTCTCCAGTCCTGGCAAGCACTGGAAACGGGGCTTTGCTGAGTGCAAGTCCTCACCTACTTCAAATCATAGCTCTAGAGAGAGACAGAGAAAGCTGCCAGCTAGGTCAGAGCTTGGCCAGTCCTCCTTAGGCTCTGAAGCAAGGCTTGCACAAGTTTATGTATTCAGAGGACTAGTGATATGGCTGGGAAAGTTTGAATAACTTGTTATTCATGTTTCTCCCTGTGCTTAGCTGATGTCCCTGTAATGCCCTTGAAGCACGTTTCAGGGGGGAAGGACTCAGCATCTCTTGGGACCTGGGGATGAAGGTCAGTGGGATGGTTGATTTTGTGTTCAGCAGTGTGGGTCACTCAACTGTTTGTGTTGAGTGTCTCTCTGGAGAGCAGCACCCAGAGGAATGCCACAGGCTTTCTGCTGCTGCTCCCCACACAGGTAGTAGCACTTCTGGAGCTCGGCAGTGCCTGGGTGGGCACCTGGGAGGTCTGCCCTGGCCCTGGGGGATCATGGAGCACAGCTCAATGGTCGGGGAGCAGATTGCCTATTTTGCAGCAGGAAAGGACTGAAAAGTTGGAGGTCTTCTCATAATCGGGGCTTGTTTGCCTTTGTTGCACCTCATTTGGGAAGCAAGCAGCAAAGTGACTTGAGAAAAAGAGAAAGGAAAGCCTGGGAAGCAGAGAGGTTGACTGGAGGGAAAAGCAAGCAAACAAGCATGAATAATACAGGCTGTAGAAGTGCTTTATAATTAGTTTATAAAAGCTCTCTTAACATCAGCAAAGCACTTTCTACTAAAAAATCTGTAATAAAAATGCAGCAATATTTGTAAGCATTGTACATTTTTCATTCAATTCTGTTAAACAACTTCAAGAAGACCATCTAAGCCTTGTATTTCCCTTTTCTCAGCCTCCATTGTCTGGGCAGTTAAAAGCACTTCAGCATTGCCTCCCAGCCTCAAAACTCCCCGGTGAAAAGCAATTTGAGGTGGTTTCAAACCAACTCACTGGCCTTCTCACTCACGTGGCAGCTCAGAATATCTTGCCATTGTGCCATTGCAGGAGCAGCCAACTGTGGTCACCTTCCCTGCAAAAGAAGAGTTGGTTAATCAATTCGTTATCCTTGTGGGTTTCAGGGGTTGCACCCTGCCCTCACATGTTAACGCTTGGCTCGTTGGAGAGGAGAGGTGTGGAGAGGTGGCCATGAAATGTGCTTGGAGATGGCAGCTTTCCCAGTGGGGGTACTGCCAGAGAGGTCAGCCCACAAGAATGTTGGTGCATGTTGACTGAAACAACGGATTTGGTTATATGAGTGAAATGCAAATTGCTGGGCACTGTATGAGACAGTTGGAACACCACTGCAGCATAAATGTGTCCCACCCAGCTGTGCCCTAGGCCACAGTTTTCTGAAAATGAAATGGTTACAGTAGAAAGCGTGGTTGGGTTTTCTTCCAATTTTTCTTCTTGTTTTCCACAAGGGAAGAAGAAAGTCTAGAAACCATACTTAAGCTTAACAGGAGTGAAGATTTGGCCAAACTGGATTGTAACTTGACCCAGAATGAGGAGAATGGGGTTTATCAGTTTGTTTGATGGAGGGCCAAGGCATGGACATGACTAAAGAGCATGGTTCCAAAAGAATCTGTGGTGGGGATTAGCTGGCATTCTTGCTGAAGTTTGGAAGTTTAACAGTTTTGATTGGCTGTCTTTGGTGTTTCATTTTGAAAGCCTAAAGCTTAATTGCTGTGATGGAGAGGAAGTAGGGGGCTCCTGCTCATCTGGGCTGGTGCTTTCTCCCCAGTGTAATACTTACCCAATTCACACTCTGTTTATATGACCCAAAGAAAAGGTTTTGCCTCATGCAGAGCAGAGGACCTGGGCCAAGATTTTTTTACTAGGAAAGAAAATTCTTACACATTTCTATTAATTTTACATTTGGCAAAAAATTATTTCCTGACCTTCTCCTAAAGGCTTTTTTCAGTTGTTTTTAACATTTGATTTATTCAGGATTAGCTCCAGTGTGAGAAAGCTAAGTTAGATGCTTGAATGAAGCCAAATAGGGCTTAATTTAAAGAGGCAAATATTTCCTGATGATTTACTTACTAGATTCATTCTTTTAATTTTCCATTTGCAGATTGCCCATGAGCAGATTGCAATATTCCTTAATTGTATATATTGCTGGATGTCTGTCACCCATTCAATAAGCAAAAATTTGGTCCAGAACTTGCTTCTGAAATGCCAGGGCTCCTTCAGAACTGGGTGGCTTGAGGAGCCATGTGGACAGCACTAGGATATTTGCTGTGCTGGCCACAGCACAAGCTGTGATCATTGCAGTCAAGCAGCTGAAGCCCTGTACTGTGTTGGCGAGGTACATCCCCACGAGGGCACAAACAGATGAGATTCCCTGGGATGCAGCTAACCTCTGCCTGTGCATGAGAATGGCAGCTCTTACAGTCCACTCCATTAACTGTGTTTTGCCAACATTCATGTTTTTGCCAAATTAATTTTTTGCCACACACTCACAATTTCACTGGTAGCCAGTAGTTCTGCAGCACAGATGTGCACTTCAGATGTGGAAGGGCTGCGAGCACGCTGAAAGCAAGTAGTTATTTCGAGAACAAAATGTCCCCGCTGTTTGCTCAGTACTACTTTAAACAAACAGACAAACAAGGAGGAAAAAATTCTACTTAGAAGAAGCACTAGCACTGCCTTCTATGTTCCTCCTCCCTGAGAGATGGTAGGGTGAAGCTACACATGATGGGCATTAGCGGGGTCACGCAGGGTGCTGCTGACTGGTGTCAGGGTAAGAAGGGTCACAAGGTGATGGGGCTAGGCCGAGCTGAGGAGAGAGCAGGGGGGCAGAACTTCATTTGCATTGCTGTGTGTCCATGCACCAGCTAAGCCCAATGCTCTTCCTCTTCAAGTGCCACTTCTCAAGACAACTTGGATTTCACCTTGGTCAAGCCAGTTGAATCTGTATTGAAGTTAAAGGCTGGGCAATTGCAGCTAGTTGGGTGCTCAGTCCAGCGTAGACAGGATTTTATCTGCAGACATTTTGATTCTGGCTCTCAGCCTGATTTAATCCCAGAAAGGAGTGAAACCAAAGCTGTCTGGGCCATCTTTGTGGAGGAGCACACTAAGTCCCTGTAAGTTTGTTTTGAGGCTGTTGCTCGCAGATATGTGCTTTGCAGAATGGGAATGAGTCACATGAGGATCATTCTGTATCCAGCAAGCTACTTCTCCTTTCAACTCTCCATTCTCAAACAGAAGATCTTGTGACAAAGAAGAAAGGCAGATTCCTGGCAGCCTGGAAATGCTTTTTTCCTCCCCAGCCCCTTAAGAAGAGCTGTAGCATGTTGTTCAAACAGGTTGATACAAAGCAAATAAGCAGTCCTAGAGAGATGGTCAGTTTCTGTAAATAGCAGCGTGCTGGCCACAGAGGAGAGGGGTGGGGAGAACGTGGGTGTTAGAAAGCAGCTGAAGAACAAGATGTACACGTAAAAGCTGTTTGTTTCTTCACAGCACACAGAGCCTGATACTACTACCTTGCCTACTCATGGCCTAGAAAATATGGAGGGATCTGTGGCAGTTTCACCTTCCAGCCAAGCATTGCAAGAAGCTTTTGTCTCTGCACCAGGAGGCAATTCCTCTAACCCTACACATTCCTCCCCCAGGCCAGTCAGATACCCAGGCCAGTAGGAGCATCTTCAAGTAGGGTTTAGCAAAGACAGGTTGCAGCTACAGGGCGTACAGGATCAGCAATAATGAGTGTGGGTACCCAGCTCTTACACAAACTTCTCATCCAGGGAAAATCTTCATTAGCACTTAATAGAAGAGGATTAATATTAATGTCCAAGTGCTAAGTGAACGTGCTTGCAATGCTTGCTAAAGGACCAATGTGGTATCAGTGCACAAAAGAGTTACCTGCTCACATGGATTGAACACTGACAGTCTCACTTGGTATGTACTTGGCCAAATCCCACATGGATACTGGCATAAAGCGAGCTCTGCCAAACAGCACAATGGCACTTCAGAAGAGAGCTCAGGGGAGGAGAGCAGCCCCAGGAGAGTTGTGTCTGAGCTTCTCCCATGACAAAGGAGTTTTGTGGAAATGGAGGTAAAGCGTGTCTTAAATTTTGCATGTTGGCTGTGAAGGTGAAGCGGATGTATGTGCAACGAATTAATGATGTGAATGACAGCAGAGGAAAGGACCTAAACGTAGTCAGACAAAAGAGAAAAAGTGTTTTGGGGTCTGTGGTGTGGTGTGCTGTGAATAAGAGAGTCCCAGGTAGCTGTCTGGAAGAGGTTCTGTGAAACATGCAGATCACAAGAGGGGTTTTTGTTTGTGCCTGGCATCCTGAAGCCCGTCCCTGACAGATGGTTTCCCTGCCATTTCACCTGCCTCCGCAGGTACGACTACATCGAGATCCGCGATGGGGACAGCGAAGCGGCAGACCTGCTGGGCAAGCACTGTGGGAACATTGCACCTCCTACCATCATCTCTTCTGGCCCCTCTCTCTATATCAAGTTCACCTCAGACTACGCACGGCAAGGCGCCGGCTTCTCTCTGCGCTACGAGATCTACAAGACAGGTGAGTGCCTGAGTCAGTGCCTGTCTCCCAGACTGTTTGACAATCATCTTTGTCTGGAGATGCCTTTGACCACCTTTGCAATGTGATTTCTAGCATATTTTCCAGAGATAAAGGACTTATTTCTTTTTAATTGAAGCAAGTCTGTGTGTCACATTTCCAAGAAGGTAAAGACGTTGGTGACAGTGAATTTTTGGATTACAGGGTGGCAGTTGAAGCAGGGTTCTTCCTTAAATGCTCTCTTGTATTCAAGGACTTGAAACATATATCTTTACTCTCTGGCATGTGTGTGGAGCTTGTTAGGGCTAAAAGGGGATTGTCCCTCTGTTCGAAGTGCATGGAGCTCCCCCTCCTGTGGAGTTGTGATTCAGGGTTGATCAGTGATGCTGTGCTTTCTCTCCACAGATGTGGGGTTTGTAACTGGGGAGCTCTAGTCTTCAAGTGATTGCTGTCAGCAATGCTGTCAAAGTCTGAGGCAGCACCCTTCCAGGAAGTGTTCATAATTCTATTTAATACTTAACTACTATTGAGGAAAGAAAAATCCTGCTCAAAGCCCTTTTAGTAGTGTTTCTGTCTAAATATTTGCCAGAATTTTGTGCCTGGGAGGAAAGGCTTGAAAAAATAGCCTCTGCTCTGTGTGCATGTGAGGAGAGGTGTGCCTACGTGCTAAGGATCAGGAGAGTGTTTTGTGTGGGCACATGGACACCTGCCATGTGCCCACAGTCCTTTGGTGATGTGTTAGAAGAAAACACACGTGGCTTTCAGTCTTTGCATCCAGCACAAAAAAACCAGTCTGTGCCATGGGAAGAACCAAAAAGGAGCACAATAGTGTTGCTTATGCAGCATCTCTAAAGAAAAGATGGGGAGCACAGGCACCAGTGCCCAGGGGCCCTGGGCCAGCTGTGCAGCAGGTAGAGGTGCACAGACAGCCCATAACCTGGCCATAGGTAGATGTGAATGTGAAGACTTTGCTGCAAGAGAATGAGACTCCCTAAATTCATCGTGAATCAATGAGGACAGGACATGTGTGATGGTTCAGATGGATGAGGAAAGTTCTGTTGCCTGGACTGCATAACTGGCCACTGAGCTGCTGAGCAGCCAGCTCACCACCACTGATGGTTTATGGTTAGGATGCAGGTTAGTCCTGAAAGTTTAGTGATTCAGCCAGATACTGGGGTTTGCTAAGGCCAGTTGCCATCAGTAAGGATGGCAAAAAATGCAGGTGAGAAGACCCACCTCAGCCCCCCTTGCCTCTCTCTCCTGGCTCACACCTCCTGCGAGCCCAGCAGGCTGTGCTGGGCTCTGCCTGACCTCACACTGCATCCATGCCCTGACTCAGGGCACAAGGCACTGGTCCAGCTGGCTGAGGTGGCCTGGCCATGCTGTGGGAAGGGGTGGCAGACGGGAACCCTGTCGGGAGGGAGAGGAATCCAGAGCTGATCTGGAGGAGAGCAGGTATAGGATGGAGGCTGGAGCTGAAGTGCTTCTGGGGCTCCTTTTGCCACCCCCAGCCCTGCAGGCAGCCATCCTCTCCAGATACAGCCGACTTTCTCACAGCCACAGCCCATGAAATCAAGCCTGACAAGGCAGGCTCTGGCACAGGAGTGTGGATGAGCCCGTGATCCGGGAGCACTCCCAGCCCACATCTGCCCAGCCCCAGTCCCTGCCAGGGCTCCAGAGAGGGCAGTGGGCAGTGCTGGCTGCAGGACTCCTGCACTACAAACAAATCCTGCCTTTTTCAGGCAGGCAGGCACGGGCCAAGTTTCCATCTGAGCTGTCACGGTAACCAGCAAGGGTGTCACCAGCTTTAAAGGTCATCAGATTGTCATTGTCCACTTCAGTAAAGGCAGCAGTGGCTGCAGATTCCTTCTGTCTTAAAGGTGACATAAAAAAACAACTCTTTTCAATGGAGCGTTTATTTCCCCACCTTGTGCTAAATTTCCCTTATCGCAGTGTGAGAGAGAAGCAATCTGCATACAAACAACCACATACCAGTCTTTGAATCCCCTGATGGGTATCAGTCAGCCTGCCCTGGCTGGTCCAGCCTCCCTGCTGCTCTCTTTGTGAGTCAGTTTCGCAGGGCTGAGCTCTCCAGCGCTGGGCATCAAAGTCTCCTTTCAGGCTGGCCTGTGCTGCCGAAGTCAGCGTGACTCCCGTTGATTATCTGCAGCTTCCTTATAAAAAGCTGATCATTGTGTTTGCTGCTATTAGCCAAATGTAGGCAAAGATGCCAAATGTGATAAGAACCCCACAAGGGGAAACTGTTGTCTAATGTGGTGACATAGTTACGTCTTGCCTGTCGCTAGAGGACAGTCCCTGACTCTGGGTTTAGCCTTTCATTTTCTTCCTAGCTCGGAGCTTGTGTTATTTTCAGTGTTTATCTGTTAGTCTCTCAGGTTGTTTGGAACGAAGTACACCCTTATGGCATTATGCTGTGATTTGTGTTTGGCTTTTTTTTTTTTTTTTTTTGCCTCTGCATTTTACCCCACAGGTTCACACCAGAAAAGCTGGCTGGTTCATTAGGCAGTCAATTAAGAGCCTCTCCTGAGTAGCTCTCCAGCCAGGCACTGCATAATACAGTGCAAGATCCTGCTACTACTGCAGGCTGCTGGCCTCACTCCGTAGGTTAATGCTGAATTGAATAACAAGTCTGCCATTAGTCCTGGGAAGGCTGGTGCTGCCTGGAAGAGCAGGAGCAAGAGGGTTTGTAGAGGAGAAGGAGAGTGTCCCAGTAAAAGTGAAGCAGAAACCTTTGTGAATGCTAGTGCCAGGTTGCAGCATGGCCAGCAGCCTCTCTAACACCCTCTTTCTGCTCTGATAGCTCCAGGCTGCAGATTTCTGTTGCCTATTGTCCTGGCAAGGGTTTCAAAGTCACCGTGGTATGAGTATGACACAAATTCCCCTTTCCCCGAGCACCCTGAGGCACCTTGGCTGTATGAGAGGGGGCACTGAGCTGGCCTGGCTGCAGCGAGGCCAGTGCTGAGGTCAGCAATAAATAAGAGGCAACATTGTCTGGCATCCCCACCACGCAAAGGTCTTCCTTAAGGATAGAAATAACTTGCATTTCTGGTGTGGATGGCTCATTCTGTGAAAAAGAGGGCTCTGTTCCTGCTCTCAGCAGAGACCCCCCCCCACCATGGCCTCTGTTATCCCCACTCTTTATGTGGCCACGTTGTGGAGATGTATGCTGGAGCTGGCCCCTGTCCCTTGTGTGGGTTTTGGGGGCAGGGGTGGGGGCTGCAGGCTAGCTGTGCACTTCCCAAGGGTTTGCAGCAAACAGTGGAGACATTGGCACCCACCCACAGGCCCTCAGACTGTGTAAATATTTGTGCTTAGGGATTTTCTCAAGAGGAAACTGAGGCACAGATATCTGTGCTGGAAGGCCGGAGTTTGCAGGAGACTGGCCCATGGGAACAGCCTTTCCAAAATGAATACATCCCAATATTCCTCTCTGCCCCATCCCAGGCAGCTCCTTTCCCAAATGGGGCTCCTCCACCAGACCTGGGGTCACTGTGGCACCTTGCCTGCATGGCTGCAGGTAGCAGCAGTGTCATGACTGCTGTGGATGGAGGCTTCCTGTGTGCCAGCCAGCCTCTCTGCAGGCTCTGGAACAGCACAAAGGTCTGCCAGGTCAGTTTAGGGGATGGCTTAGAGTGGAAAGTGCCAGCTGGGGAATACAGGCCAACTTGGTGTGGCCTCTCTGTCCACCCCCACCAGTGTGAAGGACGTGGCATGGTGCTGGCCTGCCAAATCACAGCAATGGCTTTGTGTTGTCCTAGATAACTCGAGTTCTATCATCATCATAGTACGAGGATTTCATATTATCAGAGCTTCATACCTTCTTGATGTTGCTCACAGGCAGCTCCTCTACACTCTGACTTCTCCAAGTCCTCACAGTAATCTGACTCTCCTCATTCCTCTTTCCTTACTCTTATATAGCACCAGTTCTTATTGATTACAGGTGTGGCCTGTTAAGATCAGGCCCACCTCCAATCTTCAGCAACTGAAACAGCTGCAACTCATTGGGGGACAAGATCACCTTCTACAGCTTTGGATAGGATGACTCTTCTAGTCCTGGTTTTGAGGCAATTATCAGGAGGATCAGCAGTAGTGTACAGATTATGTCTGCAAAGCTGTCTAAGGGATTTTGAACCATGTTGTCCACTACAGTACCTCATGGACCTTGTCTCTCCACCTGTGAAAAGCTTTGAAAATCACCTTCTCTTACTTCTTGGTAATTCCCACATTCCTCTTGAGCTGCAGGACATTTCCAGAAATGAATACACAGCCCTACTAAACTCAGAATGGGGTTTTCACAGTGCCAGTTGCTGGCATTAAGCTTCATTGTTGCTAAGGCTCTGGGTTTTTCCTGCTGCTACAGGCTCTGAGGACTGCTCCAGAAACTTCACCGCCTCCAACGGCACTATTGAGTCTCCAGGTTTCCCTGACAAGTATCCACACAACCTGGACTGCATCTTCACCATCATAGCCAAGCCAAAGACAGAAATCCTCCTCCACTTTCTGCTTTTTGACCTCGAGCATGACCCACTGCAGTCAGGGGAAGGAGACTGCAAGTATGACTGGCTAGACATCTGGGATGGCATCCCTCAGGGTAAGCCACGGGGTGCTGCACTGCTTTCCTTGGCCCTTCCTGCTGTCTCACAAAGCTCCAAAACTGTGCAGTCTGTGTCTGAGTACCAAGGGTGCCTAACCTCAAGGGTGGCTGCAGCCTGCAACCTGCCATTAGGGCACACCATGGCCAGCGTGGGGACAGTGTGCCTGCAGAAGGCTGCATTCATTAAACCACAAACCACTGCTCTGTTGTAACCACTGATCTGAAAAGCCCCATGGGACACTCCAAACACCAGCAGCTCTCCCTCAGGGAAGGGCTGTGGGTTCATGCAATGATGGGAGGACCTCTCTGCCTTATAGCAAAACCCAGAAACAGAGCATTTTGGAGCATTTCCCAGCAATTGCAGAGCAATGCCTGCTGCAGTGAATATTTCTGCACTGCATGGCACCAGGCCAATGGATATAAAAAATAGCCCATCCCTGAAGCCTATCTTTTTTATCCTGACCCAGAAGGCCAGTGGCAAAGCAGGCATTACCTTTGCTGCTCTTTCTTTGCAGTTGGCCCCTTGATAGGCAGGTACTGTGGCATTAACATGCCATCGGACATCCGCTCGACCACCGGCGTCCTCTCTCTCACCTTCCACACGGACCTGGCAGTGGCTAAGGATGGTTTCTCTGCTCAGTACTACTTGATCCACCAGGAAGTCCCTGACAGTAAGTTGGAAATGCGTGTGTATGACTTAGTTGTGTCCCCTGTGTTTCCCATCTTTCATTTGGCACATGTGAGAGTAAAGCAGGCAGAAGTGTGTCCAGGGACTGGTTCTCCACCAGCAGTGCAGACAGCAGTTTCACTTAGGTCTGTTCTCTGTTTTGATAGAAGTAAGATTTCAAGTAAGAATTTAACTTTCTGACCTTTTCTTGACTTTTCACTTGCTTGTGAAGTCTTCTCAATACCTTTTGGGTTAGAATCCTTCATGTATGTACTGAGCCCAAAGGATTTAGGGGAAGACTTTAGCCCAGCATGTGCAGCAGATTCATTAAAGCATGGGGAAAAATATGCACTCGCTTGCTCTCTCTCTCTCTCTAGTTTTCCAGAAATTCACAGTCCCAAACCACAAATTGGAATTTCTTGGCTGTCTAATTAAAGATTGCTTAAAGCTCTAAGAATTTCAAGCCAAATTTTGTTTTATAACCCTTAATAAGGGAGGTAAATTGATATGGAGTGAGGAAGTAAGTTGTGTGTTTTGAGAATGAAGAGCATTTTGATTTTTTTATAACACTTGCAAGCAAGGAAAGGTTCCATTTGTTTTCCCATGGTATTTTTGCCTCAGAGCTACTGTTCTTGACCTCTGTTCACAGTGAATCTCTGATACAACAGAAGAAGCCTTCAGGACACCCCTGAGTCCCAGAGAAAGAGAGGCAGTCCCTGACCTGCCACTGAAAGCCTGTGACAGAGAGCAGGGTAGAGTAGGGGTTGTGCAGCACCAGGTCAGCAGGGTTACAATCTCTTACTCTGTGACTGAGTAAGGATTGTTCTGCTGTGAGAGTTACAGACAAGCATGAGCTCTTCACCATTACCTATTGCCACACTCAGTTGATCTGTTTTTTAATCCCTTTTCTGATTTGGATTTGCAAATAAGATGTTGAACACAAAGCTTGATAAATCAAGCACCAGAGCCTTTGTTAAAGTGCCAGGCCTGTTTTCATTTATGGTGGTGTAAATTGAAACTTTATTAATAGCACTGACATCCTAACTTGGTCCATCATTTCCATCCAAGGTTGACTTGACCACATTAAATAACACAGGCAGTTTGGTGGAGCCCCGTTGTTTACAGCAGCAGCATGCTTGAACCTGTGCAGTATTTTCTATCACTGATTTCTTTGCTATTGTCTTTACAGGACAGGTGCTATAAAATAGATGAGGTGTGCCCTAAAATGGAGCTAATTGTGACTTCTAAAGCCTTAGAAGTGAGGAGATCCAAAGAAAAGCACATCAGTGTCTTTCATAATCTTGTCTGGTTAATCCCTATAGACTGATACCACATGCAGTGCATGCAGATAGACACAGACACATACACATGTGCATCCCTGCTCTCACATGCTCACAAAACCTTTAGAGCTTCCCATTCCAATCCTTGATGTTCCTGCTGGCAACAGTGAGCACCCTCCTAATGTGTCTGTCTGTATTCTTTGCCTTGTCAGTGCTTAGACTTCACCTTCAGCCTTCAAAATGGGAGATTTGTGGCAAGGGTATTTGGTACATCTTGGTGGAGGCGAAGGGAGGGAAGGGACAAAATTGTATCAAAACTGAGCAAAGGTGAAGAAGAAAGAAAAAGGGAGAAAGATCCAGACTGTATTAGTGTTCAGAGGGCCATGCAAACACAAAGCTGCCCTATCTATAATTTTTCAGTGCCATCTGTGAACACACACAACCTGCAAGATGGTGCAGATCTGTTCGTCTTTCCAGACAGGCAGCTTTGCTCAGGGTTAGCTGGAGAGATTAGTTCAGGGCTGCCTTTCACTTGGGGGTGAAGTACTGAGAGTGTAAACCAATCTGTGTGTGTGTGTGTCTGCTCTAGACTTTCAGTGCAACGTGCCTCTGGGGATGGAGTCTGGCAGGATCTCCAACATGCAGATCAGTGCCTCCTCCACCTACTCAGATGGGCGATGGACCCCTCAGCAGAGCCGGCTCAACAGTGATGACAACGGCTGGACCCCTAATGTAGACAGCAACAAAGAGTACCTCCAGGTACCTTTCCAGCCCCTCTCCTCTTCCCCCACCAAATGGAGTGTCATGCTCTTAAACTGACCCTTGACCATAATGGTTGTTGAATTTTTTATGGCCTCTGTGGCTCCTGGGGAGCAAGCAGCAGGGGAGCTGCAGTGCCTGGGTGAAATGCAGCAGGCTGGCTCTGCCATTAGCTTGCCCGCACAAGGACTGACTCCATCCGCCTCTCTCTCCCAGCCCCTCCTTTCTGCCCAAACCTTGATGGACTTCCCATCAGACTGACAGAGACTGAGAGACCTCTGCCACTTACAAGGGCCACTGACTCTGCCACTGGCCTGAGGACCAAAGTCTCCGGGGGGTGCACAGAAAAACAGCTAGAATAATATTTATCTCATCAGCGATGCAGGGAGCGTGAGCGGGCTGATGTCAGGCGGGGGCCTGACAGAGCAAAGGCTTTCCCTGGGAGCTGGTTAGAGCCACAGTGTGTCCACACACAGCTTCTGGCTGTGTCACATCGCCGGGAGACACTGCTTGCTAAAGGGCACTACGAGCAGGAGGTGGTGAATGTCATTGCCTCTAGCAGACGTCTCATTCTTCATTCATGGCAGGGCTACTAAGCCAGCTCTGCTGACCTTTCTCAACCCATGTTGTAAAACAAACAGGAAAAAAACCCCAGCAAGGCAAAACCAAGAGCTTCAGCACTTGCTAATTGGATATTATGCTTTTATTTTACATGGAAAAAGTCAGTCTCTGTACTGCTTTAATGGATGTGCACTTCTGTGCAGATCCTATTGCTTGGTCTGAGGCAGGAAGAAGGCTTTGTGATGGTCCCACATAAACAGATATCAAGATCCTTAGCTACTCTTGTCCCAGGGTTCTATCCTGCTGAAGTCAGCCCTGTGAAGTCGTGGATGTTGACTGTGCACCCACAGAGAGTGAGACAGGCTGAATTTGCACCTTTTAATTTTTCAGAGAGAGAGAGAGAGAGAGACACTAACTAATTAGCCACTCTGGACTCTCAGGTGGTCACCACTCTCTTTCTTGTCCCTTTTTCCCCTGGCAAGGTGGACCTCCACTTCCTGACTGTGCTCACAGCCATTGCCACACAGGGTGCCATCTCAAGAGAAACCCAGAAGGGCTACTACGTCCGTACCTACAAGCTGGAGGTCAGCACCAACGGGGAGGACTGGATGATGTACCGACACGGGAAAAACCACAAGGTAATGTCCTTTTTGTCTCTTCTGCCTGCACCTTGCTGAGTCTTGCAGCCAACAAGAGCAAAGAGAACAGAGAGATTTTGCAGGCCCAGAGGGTTTAGTCTGTGAGGGACCCTTTTTCTGATGATGGCTAAAAGACTGATGATGCTCTGAGCAGAAATAGTCCTTTCTCCTCTGCACAGCAATGAGGAAACACTGTTCCTTGGAAAACCTGGCTGCTGCTGCATCTTTCGTGGTGGTGAGAGTATGTTCTTTGACTGCAAATGAAGGAGAAAATGTTTTCGCAGCCTGTGTTTTGCCATATAAGATTCATTGAGCTTTTGTGGTCGTAGACCCATCTGCATGCTGGGTTAACAATCACAAAACCACATGAAACTGTAGTTCAGGAGTTACTGAGGCCTGGAAATGAAAGGGACAAATCCTAAGAGGGAATTGCACCATCCCAGAGAACAAAATGAGCAATAAATAATGAGAAACAATTCAAGCTGCCAGAGCTGTGAGATCTGTGCTAAGCAGGCATGGTCGGAATGGGTGCATTGAGCCCTAGGAGCTGTGCATGCACTTGCTGTGTTTCTGGGACACCCACAGAGGTGGGAGCAAGGAGGAAGTAGGGTAAATATGGGTGTTCATCTGTTTCACACCATATGGATGCTGGTGTGTGGCCAGGAAAGATAAACTTGGAGTGGTCTGCATGGGAAGTGTATGGAGAGGAGGGTTAAGGTAGCCATGGTGCCAGGCTGGTTTTTCTGTATTGCTTTGGTCATGTGGTTGTTCCCTGGTTAAGGGTGCCTCAAGAAAGTGCTTCCCTGCTCTCCTGTGGCACCCTCCAGCACTGCTGCTGTGTTCAGGTGCTTCCTGCTAATATGCCCTAGTGTGTCTGTGTGAACTCTGGCTGGGGTCCCACACACCTCCCCCCACACACATGTCCCAGTCATTTTTGATTGCTCAGCACTTCTATTAAATTAGCTGTCCCTTCCCTTTGCTGGCACGGGCGCTGCTGGCATGAAATGCATAGCCTGCCTTGTCCAGGATTCATCCAGACATTTCCTTCCCTTCCGGGCTGTGTGATTTCCCCTTCCCCACAAGTGTGTCTTGGGTTCAAGTTCCCTCTGCTTCCCAGAATGAGTCCTCGCTGTGCAGAGGTACCTATCAGGGTCTCATACCTGCAATATTTGGGGTATTTAAGCTCCTCATGTGCCAGTGGGGGAGTGTTAGTCCTATTTTAGAAGTAGGGAAATGGAGGCACGGGGCAGTCCAGCACCACACAGGGGAGTCCTCAGCTGGCCTTCTCCAGAAATGGGGCGTGCTGGCTCCAGGACAGTAGCTCATGGCAGAGCTCATGTATAGCCCTGACACCGTGCCCATGCAGTGGTGTGGAGCCTCTGTGCTCTCCCAGGACCCACTGGTCACAGCAGACCTTTCTGTGAACCGGGGCCATCTCTCCTCACCCCAGGTGAGTTTGGGACCTTTTCTGTAAGCTGAGTCAGGGAGGGTAGACTCATCATGCTGGACAGAGAGATGAGTTATATACACAGCTCAGTGTTCCAAATAACCACTGGCAATAAATTTACCTTTTCAAGTCTTATCTGGAGCAGAAATCTGGCCTGGAGGGTGGCTTTAGTTGCAGAGGAAAATAAATATCGTATTCTTGCAGTCCTGGGCATTGGACACTGCATCCTCAGCCAGGGTGGAGCAGGACAGCATGACTGGTTTCAGTGCTGCTAAGCCAATTTACATTGCTTCGGCAAGACCCTAAAACCTGGCTGGTGTCAATCCAAAACAATCCTACAACCATCTGAATTGTCACCATTTCAGGACTTGGTCCTTGATTTCTGCCAACTTTTTTCTACTCTGTTTTCTCTTTTCATTAAAATGTGGAAAAAAATCAAACCCCTTCTTTTTTACTCCTCTATTCCAGTATCTATTCATTCCCACATTCTGGCCTTAATGTAGCAGACACCTCCCAAGGCTGGAGCATAAGTAATTGCTTTTTGGTGTCTCGCCTACCCCTTGTGTCCGGGTGACTGCTTCCTGCCCCACCAAACAACTGGCTGCCAGCTGCTGAGCTACAGTGGGGCCACTGGCTCACAGACCTTCTGCTGGGGGGGGCGCTGGCCTCACATTCCGTGCCCACACTAATCCTGCTGTTCCTGTGCTGTGCAAGCTCCCAGCTGTCTGCGCCCAAGGTGCAGCTCCCTCCCTGCATCAGCGCGGAGCCCGGGCTGCAGCGCTGGAGCGAGCCATGCCAAAGAGATTCGTCAAGTCTGCCGCAGCTTGGTTTGGTGCCATGAGGAGCAGGGAGGGAGGGGAAGCTGTGGACAGACAGGGACTCTCTAGATACATGCAGATAGATGCACACACACATATATATATACATGTATATGCACATACTTAAACCTGCACATGCACACATATATAATGCACGTGCACACGTAGGCATATGGGGTAAACCAAACACTGCTCAGAATTTCTGCCAGCTCTGTGGGCCAAAAGCAGCGCTGTGCCACGTATAGGCGGGTCAGCTAACGCTCACATCTTCATCAGGGAGCTAATGCAAGAGAAAACCAGCGAGTGCAGGAGGGGTGGGGAGGGGATGACGCTCCCTGCAGAGGATGGGAAGCTCTCACCGCCTCTCTTTTGCCCCCTGCTTCCCCTCCCTCCGGTGTTTCAGATGACAGTGGGGCCAGGGTGTTTCCCTGCAAATGTGATGGCTCACCTTTGAGTCCCCAGCTGCTGGCACTCAGCAGCAAGGGAAACGGGAAAGGCAGGATGGAGCAGCGGAAAATGTGATTAATACGTGCTCACAGCAGACAGGGCTGGCTGGGCTGTTTCCGTGCCGAGCACTGCTGTGTTTCTAGGATGGGGAGGCAGGCCGGAGTGGAGTTCCACACTCATTCCCTCCCTTTCCAGGTTTTCCTCCTTCCTGGCAGCCCACTCCCCACAAAGCCTGGCCCAGACATCCCCTGTCCAGGGGCTGGTGCTCTGTCTTTCCTTCAGGCATGGGGCCAGGGTGGGAGGCTAACCCAGCAACCTGGCCAGAGGTGCTGTGCTGTCTTCCAGTGTGCCCCTGAGAGGGGAGACTGGGAGGAGAATGGCCACCACCACGTGCCATCCTCACCAGTGTGCCCCTACCAGGGGACAGGACCAAAACAACCCTGCTGCAGAAAAGCTGGTCTGGCTCTTGCCCTCCCTGTTTCATCCACCTCCTGTGACTTGGGGCCAGGCTGATGGCCTCTGAGGTTTGAGGTTATCTTCCAGCCATCAGCCCCGGTGTTCGTGCCGAGATCTTATCTAATGGTTTGCAAATGTCTTTAGAAAACAACAACTCTTCTTGAACCCAAGGAAGGAAAAGAGCACCTGGCAGGATCTGACCTTTTGTTTTTGGCCATTTTCTTCACCTGGCAGGATTTGACCTTTTACTTTTGTCCATTTTCTTTGGACAGGCTCAACTATGAGGAATTTATCAGAAAACCAAGTTCTCATCCATTTTGATCCACTTCCTTCTTTGTAGCATCTTGGTTCCAGCTCCTGTGTAGTGTGAGCCGCTCCATCTTAGTAACTGTGGAGATGAGCTCACAGGAATCCTCTAGTGTAGCAAGGGACTGAAGGGACTGGGGATGGGATGGATTTCAGGATTTGGAGTGGGTTTGGGCTGTGATGAGTGCTGCTCTCACTGCCTCCATTGCTGTGTGCAAAACACAACTGAAACATTTGTTTTCAGAAGTCAATGGATGAGAAATGGCAGAAAGATCCAGCTGATGTGTAATTTTTATTTCTTACTCATTTTGATGGTTTTGTGCTCGTTATTAGTTAACTTTCCTGAGTGGCATTTCAAGTGGTAGCTGCACAAAGATTGAATTGCTGCAAGGAGCAGCATCTCAGCTGTACACTGGAGCTGGGAACATCAGAGGTTTTTGGTGCTGACAGTGAATATTGAGGATGACTCTTTGGAGACCCTTGTGCCTTCCCTTAGGAGTGTTCCTCTGTCTTTGCAGTTCTTATGTCTCCTGTATTTACTCACCTGAGGAAAGAGAGAAAAGCTTTCAGTCCTGTGGCTTTTTTATCTGGAAAACTCAGGAAAAGCTGGCACAAAGAGCCAGAGGGCCACAAGTGTTTCTGCGCAGAGACGTCATGGTGCAGAGGATTTGCCCAGAAACATCCAGGTCCCAGCCTGCTTCTGCTGCTTTCACAGGCAGGACAAAGACATCAGGCTTTGCCAAAGGCAGACTTGTGCATTCACCCTTGGTGCAGTACCTGGGGAGAATTACAACCCTGGATTTCCTAGCAAGGCTGCAGCTTTGTATTTCTGGGCCGATATCTCCTTTGCAGGCTAACACAGTACCACTCCTCGTGTCCCTGATGACTCCCAAATCTGAGTGGAGCCTCTCAAAGACACGGAGCTGGCAAGCCCAGCCCAGCACACTGTGCCTTGCCCAGACACAGTGCTTTGTTAAGTGTTGCCAAGTATCATTTTTCTTCTAACTCCTTGTTCCTGGATTTATTAAATCCAGAACTATCCATCCTCCACTTGAGCCAGAATCCTCCCACCATCAAACATGCCCCATTTTATGCCTTTCCTATCTGACAAGGAAAATAATCTCCCCTACTTTTCTCCTTCATGCTTTTCTGTCTAAATCCTGAAGCCCTAATCCTGTTAGCATGCTCTGTTCCAGAGCTCTGTCTCCACAGGAGTAACATAATCCTGCAGTAAATCTAGTGGGTCCAAAGAGACACATACATACGGATGAAGGCAAGGCTGCTGCTGTCCTTGGCCTTCTCCTCTTCCTCCCTCAGCTACTTTCTTCAGCACCCCAAGAAATTGCATAGAGACCAAGCAGCATAATAAATAGAGAAGGGAGAGGTTGCCTCTTATCCCCTCCCTGTCTCGCTGCCTCTTCAACTTCATGGCACTTTTTGTCTCCCTGACCTTCATCTCCTTCGCTCCAAGCTGCCAATGGCACAATTCCCATATCCACTGGAACTAATGAAGCTTCAGCAATCCCCCCTATCACCCTATGATGGTTCCAACATGTCAAAAATGCAACTTGTAAATGCTGCTGTGAAGCTTGCATGTGTATGCACAAGGAAAACTTTTGCAGTCCTCTAGCCTAGACATCATGTCCCCTGCTTTTACAGCCTCTCCCTTACCACTTGCTTTCTGCAGCAAATTAATTAGGCAGGTCAGCTCTCATTGATTATCAATTTAATTTCACATGCAGACCTGCTGTCTGGACTAAAAAGGAAGTAAACATACAGTGTATGAGGAGAAGATGGGCAGCTCTTTGGTGCAGCAGTGAAAGAGAGCTCCCTTGACTGTTTCTTGGAAGGTGCTTTTAATTTGTTAATGGTTTTCCCATTCGTCTTCTGGCTCCATCACCCTTCAGTGTGTGTTCACGGGCATAGACATGTGTGCTCTCCACTGAGTGTATATCTATTTATCTATCTATCTCCCTAGATCACAGCCAGGTATTTTTTTTTTCTGCTGGTGTAAATTACTGTGACTTCTTATACTTCGATGGTGATATGTTGATTTACACCATTCGAAGACTTGGCTCAAAATATGTGCTGAGTGGGATGGGAAGCAGATAGGACGGGAGGAATAGCAATATTCTATTTTGGTAGAGAGGGAAGAAATCTTTGCTTTCTTGGCACTCCCAATTTCACACATTTTCTTGCTAGTTCTTCCTATGCTGTGAGTGCTAATTTGAGGCAGGATGTAGAGCCTGTTGAAGTCAATGGGCCTCTCTCCACAGTGTACTGGGTCTCTGGGGTCAGGGTTTTCAGTACAGGGAAACCAGACGGTCAGGGTCAGACCCTGGTCAGCAGCATCAG
Organism: Serinus canaria; assembly: GCF_022539315.1. Classification (NCBI taxonomy): domain Eukaryota; kingdom Metazoa; phylum Chordata; class Aves; order Passeriformes; family Fringillidae; genus Serinus; species Serinus canaria. The sequence continues at coordinate 24,944,219 of NC_066321.1, forward strand.
GACCTGCAGGCTCACAATGCAATTCCCCTTGGGAAGGAGGCTGAAAGAGCAGGCATGTGGGAGTACCTCAGGTGTCTGGCAGCAGCAAGCACATGCCCTCTGAAAGTGGCCCCTTTGTGTTATGCTGAACAGGGTGCGGAGCGATGTCTTGCCGTGGTCAGTTGGGGCTGTTCGGAAGCGAGGGTCGATGGAACAGATCCCACCAGTGCAGCTGATAGCAGAGCTGGAAGTCAGGTGCTGATTCTGCCCTCACAAGCTGGCAGTCTGGAGTGTCATGGCCCAGATTCAGAGTTCATAGCTTGTTGAATGTGATCTAGCCTAAGTTGCTGATTTCTTAATCTAAAGCAGAATTGAAATTGCTCTTCTTGGAAGCAAGTGGTTGAGACCAAGGTCGTCTAAGAGATGTTTTCAGCGATGCCTATAGTAGTGATAAAGTTTTTGGGCTCAGTCCTGCTTCTGCTTTCTGTCAAGCTCGACTGTGCAGAAGTCAGCAACAAATTATGCTGGTGTAAATTTGGATTCTGGCCCCTGATGCTTGTATGTGTGAAGTGAGCTAAAAAAGAACAAAACTTGAAACATGTTAAATCAAAAAGAGCAGCAAACCTCGTCAGTGACTGTTAAACATGCTGGTCCATATGCAACCTTTGGCTCATGGAGTCTTCACACTGCTGATGGTGGGAAGCAAATAGAGGTTGCCAGGAGAAGACTGGACTTGCTGCCCTTGGACATCTGCTGGGGCCACCATTAGGAGCCATCCTCTGGGACAGAGAGACCTTTGGTCTGACCTGACAGGCTGCTCCTTATGCTAAAATAGTTGCACTGGCTCAGATAAACATTTCCTGTCCTCCGGTGTTAGGTTCAGAGATAAGGTGTTGTATGTCAGCTTCTGTCTTGGCATAAAGCTGAAGGCTCTGCTGTAGTGTGGAAATATATCCTTTTAAATTGTTTGTGTGTGTGTCTGTGTGTCTGTGCCCGCAGGTCTACAAGGCACACACACACATAGATATGCCTGGAGAGTGTTTCACAGTAACCACTCTTCTTATAGCCCTCCTGCTGGAAAAAAAGGGTATTTGGTGTCTGCTGAGCAAGGAAAAAGATGGGAAGTGAGGTCAGACAGGATAAAATAGGATATTAAAAACACATAAACCATGCTGTGTTGCTAAACGGTAGCAGCATGATATATATTCTCTAGATTAGCATTTCTGCTCAAGTTCACATCAACCCCTCATCCCAATTACCAGCCAGATTTGCAAGTGATTCCCTCTGTGGAGTGGCTGCTCCATCCACTGCCGAAGGAGTGGATGGCAATGTGCAGGGGCAGCCCAGAGCTAGCTGGGGTGCTGTGAACAGCCCTGTAAACACCCTCTGCACACCCTGCTGTGCTGCATCCTGGGAGAAGAGAAGTAACATGGGCCATCTGCAAGCTAGAGCCACAGGAGGCTCCCAAAATTCTTCCTAGCTGTGATTCGAGGCAAGGGGCCAGGATAGCGCCTCACCCCTTCTTCTGTCCTCAGTTGTTTGGCTCTTGCCTCCCACAGGAGACTGATGCCAGAGATTACACTCTCCTGCTTTCCTGAGATAAACTTACTGGGAACTCTTGTGCTTAGTGCACATACACATGGTTGGAGCTTGCAGAAGAACCCAGCCAGCATCTCAGAGTGGATGCAGTTCCTAGCTGAGATGGGAGGATAGTCTAGCCCTGTCCTGAAGTGCTTGGAGTGAAAGCAAGCAATGCCTGCAGCCTTGGTCAGTGATCTGTAGTGCTTTATGCTGGGGCAGAGAAAGGGTTGAAAATTATCCTCCCCTTGGGTATTTCCTCTTTCCCTCCCTTTTCTTTCCCACTATGGCTTTGCAGCCTAAAATAGAAACACATGCATCCAGTCCTTGCCCGGCCTATTAAAAAAATGGGCAGAAGAGGTGGATCTAACATCCATCTGGTAGTTATTGATTATGGCCATCTGGTAAGGCAGCAGCCTTTTCCAACCATGTGGGATCATAAACTCCTGAAAAGCTGTCTCCATGTGGCAGGCTGCACGTGCACGGGAGAGGCAAAGGCAAGGGGCTGGCTGAGGCAGCAGCTTGTCACCCCAGGCAGAGGTGCACCCTTCCTGCCACACCACTGCTTGCCCTTTCTGGGTGGAGCTCAGTGTAAGGATGCATCAGGGTGTCAGCTTGTTTGGGGGCATCTCGTCATTTGTGCTGGAGCAGATCTAGGTCTGGGGGCAAGCTTGAAGCAGCTGAGGCCTGATAGTCTGAGGTGCCTCGAAGTGCCATGAGAGGCAGTCAGGCAGAAAGCTCCTGGCACCCCTGCCTGGGAGGTGAGTCCGTCCACCACGCTGTCCTGACAGTGGCTCACACGTCCCTGCTGGCCTCTGGTTGGAGGCTGGCCCTGACCAGAAATCCTTTCCTTGGTTTTCCCTGCTGAGATTATTTTGACTGCTTATCTGGTGAGGATGTAACAGTGTGTGCAAATGTACATTTGTGCCTCCCTTCCCTTGCAGACATTTCAGGCCAATGAGGATGCCACAGAGGTGGTTCTCAACAAGATCCACAGCCCAGTGCTCACACGCTTCGTGCGCATCCGTCCCCAGACCTGGCACAACGGCATCGCCCTGAGGCTGGAGCTGTACGGCTGCCGCATCACTGGTGAGGGTCCTCTCCTCGCCCTGCCTTCTGTGCTCCCTCTGTCCCTCCAACAGCCTGTCCCAGGCTGCTGTCCCTTGCCAATTCGTGGCTGCTTGTGTGGGAATGGTGACACTGTGACTAGCATGGAGGCATCCGTGGCAAGGGATGCGCCTGGAGGGACAGGACTCCAGCTCCCAGAGGGAGGGGAAAATGCCCTTTGGTGTCGGTTTAGTGTCCAGAGCTTACTGCTCTGAGGAGAACCATGAGCACTCCCCTTCAGTTACCCCCCTGACTGTTGATGGCCTTTCCTTCCCTGCAGATTCACCCTGCTCCAACTTGCTGGGAATGCTTTCTGGCCTCATTCCTGACTCCCAGATCTCTGCCTCTTCCATCAGGGGCTATGACTGGTCTCCCAGCATGGCCCGCCTGGTGAGCAGCCGCTCGGGCTGGTTTCCCCGTGTGCCCCAAGCCCAGCCTGGGGAGGAGTGGCTGCAGGTGGACCTTGGCGTCCCTGAAGAACATCAAAGGTGTCATTATTCAGGGGGCTCGTGGAGGGGACAGTGTGACCACCACTGAGTCCCGTTCCTTTGTGAAGAAGTTTAAGGTGGCCTACAGCATGAATGGGAAGGACTGGGACTTCATCCAGGACCCCAAAACAATGCAAGCCAAGGTAGGCACTGCCTGGAGCAACTGCAAAACAGGATGTTTTTCTGACTAGCTTCAGTCTGCCTGGTGGGGTCTTGGGAAGTTGGCTGTCCACTCCCACAGAGACCTTGGGAGCTTGGGATTGTCACCATGAAATCCCAAGGTTGTGTCTCTTGGTGCTGCTCCAAATCTGTACTAGTGGCCATAAGTTCCACCTTTCCCCAGGGATGGCAATTTCTTTTCATTTTCTATTGTGGAGCAGGCATGGGGATGTGGACATGACCTGCTGCTTCTCCCAGCTCCTGCAGGTCAGAGTCCAAAAGATGGTGTGTTTCACTATGTTTTGTGTAAAACAATTATGTTTTACATGAACTAATTACATATTTTAAGTGGAAAGGTATGGTGCTGTTGTGGTGTGCACCTCTGAAAGAGGAAGAAGAATCACAACTTCTCTTTAGGAAATCTTCTGTATCTGAAGTCCCTTTGCCACACTGGTGTGACCCTGAAATTCCCCATATTTTTTCTTTATCATTGGAGTTCCCCATAGTCTTTTTGCTTAGTGCTCTTGGAGTGGCAGGGGGCTTGAGGAATAAATAAATTCTCTGCTACTGCCTGTTCTGTTTTTATGCATACTCCTCTGCCTAAAATTTGGGTAAGTTTTCATTTTTCCTGACCCTTCAAATGAGGGCTGATGCCATCTATAGCCCTCTGTTTATTCCCCACAGACTTTAGTTTGTTCATGTAAGCTGAAAAACAGCAGTACTTGGACTGTGAGGAAAACCAACCATTTACACCATCCTAGAACATGCAGTAGCTTCTTTTTTTACTGAAGGACAGATCTGATCTCATTTATTTGTGAATTAAGTGGGTATTCCCTAGGCTTCCCCTGCATGGCTTGGATCAGAATCTAACCCCTGGATTCTGAGCAGAGGCCAGGAGAGATTGTGCAAGTTTCTCAGAAATAGCCTGGCTGGTCCTCTTGAAACTGAGAAGGAACAGCCCAATTTCTGCTCAGCTGGGCTCAATGGCTTGGGGTCAGGCAGATAAACTACTTCAGACTGTGGCCACATTCTGCCAGACCCAAAATATCAACTCTGGTTGGGAGCATGTGAAATGCTCACAATGCACACATCTCTTGCATCTCTCTCTCTCTTTGTCTCTGTAGCTTTTTGAAGGCAACATCCACTACGACATCCCCGAAGTCCGGAGGTTTGACGCTGTTCCTGCCCAGTACGTCCGAGTGCACCCAGAGAGGTGGTCCCCAGCAGGAATAGGAATGCGCCTGGAGGTGCTGGGCTGTGACTGGACAGGTAGGAGCCCCTACACCTCTGCCCACTGCCTGCTCTGGGGCCAGCACTACAGCAGCAAGGTGCAAATTCCAGGTTATTTCCTGCTGTCCTACCTCGGCCATGCTGTGGCAGGGAGACCGCAGCCATGAAGGCAGCACCTGTAGGGTGGCTTGGCCCCACCTTTTTATTTCCACCTTGAAAATAATTGGCCTTGGTGCAGGATGTAGCAGCAATGTTTGGGCTCCAAGCTTTCACACAGAGCCACATGCAGAATTTGTCCTCAACTCCCTTCACACTCCTTTCAGATCTTTTACCTGGACATTGTGCAGTCTTTCACAGCCTCTTATGTTAGAGGACATTTGGGCTTCTTAGTCCAAATAATAAGGCAAAAAGTAGGAGGAGAAGCAGAATTGCAGTGGCCAATACTTCATATCCTGAGCTGCCACAACAAGGCTTTGCTGTAAAAACAACAGTCCCTCTCCCACTGAACCCCATGTGAAAACCTCGCTGCAGACAAGGTTGGGAAGTTAACTCTGTGACATCTCTGTAAACATCCCTAAGACCCAGGAAACTTGTTCACTTTTACCCACCTGTTTTTCACATGTGGTATGCCTTCCAGCCATCATTTTTAATACAGAGATGAAAACTGACTTTACACTTACTGGGATCAGTAGAGGTTGTGCCTCTGACGCTCTGAGGTCCAGTGGTGATCGATTTCTCCACAGTTTCATCCCCAAAAGCAAAAATACACCCGAAGGGTCATTTGGTCTGATGCTAACTTTGCAGTGCCTGCAGCTAGTTATCCTCTTTTTTAATCTTTTATTTTTAATAATCTGCTTACATATGAATCTGGAGTCCAGATGTCAGTGATAAAAAGGTATGATTTCCATTTTATACACACATCTGTAGAAGGCATTTTCTTGTAAGAATTCCCATTCTAGGAAGCTTGAAAGACACAGAGCTTTTTTCACACTCTTGTGCAGTCTTTAGTAGCATTTCCCCCTGCGACATGCTGCAAGATGCATTGCAAACACCTAACAGCAAATCACACAACACATGTACACACTATTAATAACAATAATTTTTCACTTTTGAAGTCAATGGTAAATATCTCCCTGGACTGACAATCCATTGTAAATTATCTAAACTTTAAATTGGATTAGATCTTAATTTAAATTTTACAACATCTTAGGATGCTGTGGGAGAAGCAGGTGCAAGAAGCAGGAGCTGAGGGCTTTGTGCAGAAGTGGTCAGGCAGCTCCCACACTGCTGCTTCCTGCAGCTCCCAGGAGTCTCCAGCTGCCAGATCCCTGCAGACTGTTGCAGGATGGTGCATCACAGCACTGAATCACTGCCATAAAGGGAGGCAGTCACACAGGACCTCCAGCCATGTGCATGCCAGCCCTTCCCCTGCACTCCTCCAGCTTAGAGAATGAGGGGTTTGTTGTCTTTATTGCCTTGTGCTATTTTTGGCCCAAATTTTCTTTTACATGTATGTCCATGCTCATTTTCAATATCAGTAGCAACAGCACATGTTTTTTCCAGGCAAGGTGCTTTATGGTCATTTCCCAGTAGGGGTAATAATTTGCACATTGTAATGTTTAAAACTCAACTGCCAGGTCATAAATATCCCTAGCTTTATTAATCTACAGGCATTCAGCTTTGCAATCAGAGCAGGGCTTGTAATCTTGTGGATTCACCATGTTAGAAAAAGCATTTATATCCCTGATGCAACCTGGGGAGTAGAGATGGCCCATGGCATTATCTGCACTTGTAATCCAGGCTGGCTGCATGCAGCAGGCCTTGACAATCCCCAGAAAGGGCCCTCCTTTCCTGGGAGGATCCAGGCATGTTACAAAACTGGCTGCAAAAACCCAGGCAATTGCACTTGCTTGGGAACAAGAGTCAGAAATGGATTAAAACAAGATGATTAAAAATATTTTCAAGAGAGGGTCTAAGCCCATGTTCATCCTGCCCAGGTGTTTCTATTTCTTATCAGCAGCAAGTATCTTAATTACTGAGTTAAACGGGTAACAGCCCCAACTGGGCTCACAAACTAGCTGGCTACTAACTCAGAAATTGGGAAGCAGGCAGTCAGCAATTGGCTTCTTTCAAAGACCTGCCAAAATTTTTCCTCTGAAGAGTGGAGAATGATGAATGTTCACTAGCAGCTGGGTTTCTATCCTTTGAAGTTCCAAACATCTGGTTTCAATTGCTGGGTGACTTTGCATTTTGATTAGCAGTTACCACCAGTTGAACAGACACTTGCAGGGCCAGGGAGGAGTGAGAAAGCGAGCAAGCAAGCCCTCTCTTTTTCACTTTCCATTTCACACATGAGGCTGTCCTGCCTGTTATTTTCATTATCTCTTGTAACCATCGTGTTGCGGCTCTACCATGGTAACTGATTTTTCAAGATCTATTTCTGCGGCTAGTCCAGGGCAATGCAACACTGTTGATTTACATCCGCTCAGCATCTGTGTCCCATATGGGACTTGCTTTCAAGGTCCTTCCACACTGTCACATTTCAGCTATAAATCTTGATATACAGGAACAACAACCTAAAAAAATGTACCCTCTCTAAATAAGTTCCAGCTTTCGATATGTTGCTTTCACCTGCTGCTTTTTTTTTTTTTTTCCTTTTTTTATGACATTTTTCTGTGCCTGGCTGCTTGCAATTTGCTTCCTGGTTGCATTTGGAGTTTTATGGGGTTGTAACAAATTTGAACTTACAAATTAAAAGACTTTGAGGCTATTTGGTATTTTATCCTGAACAAAAGACAGCCACTGGGGGAAAAAAAAAGTAAAAAACACCCAGAGAGTTTATGTACAACATGTTTAATAACAGGAAAATAAAAGGGTATAAAGGAGCCTATGGAAAATATTCAATGTATTTAGCCATTTCCTCCTGCTTCTGGCTTTATTAAATGATATCCTGAAGGGTGCCGACAAAGAAACGCAATCACACATAACTGAGCAGAGCTGCCTCTTTCTAAAAGTGGAAAGAATCAAGTCTGCTGTACTCCACTTAATGCACCCATAAAAGGAGAGTTTGCTGGAACCTAATGTCATTTACTGTTGATCTTAATATCCTTCCCTTTCTTGCTTAAATTTCCCCTGACACCTGCTTGGAGGTTGTTACACATGGGCCACGTTAGAGAAAGGGAAATTGGACAGAGACCCTTTGAAAGCGTAGTCAGGAGCCTGGAGTGTGAAACCAGATGCTTTCTGCAGTGAGCCAGAGCTCACTAGGGGATCCTCTGGGTCCGTTTGTGGTTACATCATTTGTGGGTTTGAGTGACTTGTTTTATAAATTGGCACAATTGGTGGGAATGTCGTGTGTGTTTTTTCAGCGTGTCATGTGCCTTTATGAAAGAAAAAGATGTTCTGCCTGTGATCTCACTTATCCAGTAATGACAGCTAAGTAGATTTCCAACTACCCATGTAGATTGTTGATTAAAAAATTAAGAGAAAAAGTAGTGTGTATGTCTAGAGATGAGGCTTGTTCAGTGGGAACTCCAAATCCATAGAACTCCCATATGGAAAGACAGTTCACTTGAAGTTCAAACCATGCTGACATTTGTAGCATGTGGAAATCTCATGGCATACTTGTTCTATCTCTTCCTGCCATTATAAGTACATGAAGAAAAAGATTTTTGCCTTGTTTCTACTACCTGGGCTTCTTGTTCTGTCTGTTGCAAACAGCTTCTCTACTCTGTTTTTTTTCAGATGTCAGGCCCACTGCAGAGACACTGGTGCCCACTTTGAAGAGTGAAGAGACCACCACTCCCTACCCAACTGATGCAGAAGCAACTGACTGTGGTGACAGCTGTGGAGAAGAGGAGGGTATGTATCAGAGCAGCACATCTTTATCTCAGTAACTGATGGGTTAAGAGCTAGGAAAATGCTCTTATCTTCCCATTAGCTCCAATACACGGGGCTGATTCCTGGAAAGCTTAGTGTAATATTATTAGTGATAGGCCAGGATTAAAAATATAAAAAACGAAACCAACCCATAAACAAATCTGCCAAAATCTGATAAGTTCTATCAAGGAAGGATGGAAGAGCAAGAGATAGCAACTAATTTGGTCCCTGGGCTACAAGAAATGAAGAGCTGGTCTCCCAGCTTCCTTACATGACCTGAAGAAACTCATTTAGTGCCCTGCTTGGAACCATCTCCATTCCAGATCACCACTTGGCTGGAAACCATAAACTCAGAAGGTGATTCAGACTGCCTGGTATGTAGGGCTCCTCTTGCAGAAGTCACAACTGTGGGAATAAATCACAACATATATCGAAGACTGATGTTCCAAACACTTATCTGCTTAAGGATCATCTTCCCTAATATCAGCAGCTTAAGATTTAGGAAGACAGTCTGGGCTCCTTGTGTGGGCAGTGGAGAGAGGGGAACACTAACTCCACACAGAATTTCACCTACCCAGTCTTAGATGGCTGTCAGATGTAGGTGAAATGATTTGGTAACTGTAGCACTTTACTTTTTCTGAGGATGGAAGAAGCTGAATGTTAGCTTAGACTCCATGCCGTGCCTGTTAAGGGCCAGTGCTGGGGCAGGGCTAATCTTCTCTGCCTCAAATCCCTCTCTGTAAAGGCAGACATCATATTCTTCTGCTTCTTGCAAGGGGGATGTGAGCATCTAAAGGTTGTGAAATGTCCAGATGAAGAGGAGAGGGCTTGACAGAGCTGTGCAAGGTTAGTTGTACAGTGCAATGTTCAGGATGTGCATTCCCCTGGGTGCAACAGCAGAGCCCAGGCCTCAGCACTGGAGCATGTACACAAGGACTTCAACAAGAATCTCACAAGGAAAAACTATCCTCTGAGATATCTCCTAGGATGTCTGTCACTTCAGCTTTCAGTCCCAGATAAAAAAAAAATTAATGGGTTTTAAAATAAATAAATTTATAAATGAACATTAATTGGCTTTTTCACACCTCCCAGGGGGATTCTGCTGTACTTCGGTTCTAGAAATGTAAGTTGCAGAAGTAGCTCAAAGGGCCTGATTCTCATTGCTTTGCCTTGGTGGCAAGCCTGTGCAACCCTGCAACCATTGAGGCACTTGGGAAAGTGCTGAGAGGAAATTTAGGCCAATAACAGTCTCTGCAAGAACACAATTCCTGGGTGCAATCCAGGGCAAGAGAGCAAGCAGAGTATGCTGTGGAGCGTGGAACCAGCCTCCCTGTCAGCTTCCCTCAGATTTAGCAACCATTTTCATTCTCATACTCCATAAAACAATGAGTGTGTTTCTCTGGACAATCAGATTTATGACAGCCAAACAGAAACAATGCTGCTCTCCAGGGTATGAGATTAGATTGGAATAAAAGGATCCATGATCTGCATTGTTTTATTTTGGAGTGGGAGCATGTAAAAAAAGCCTGCTGCCCCTTGCAGTGAAGTTCTGCTGATGCCTATCTCTTGAGTCACTCACCTCCTTCTGGCTATCGCTCACTTTGTGGGCACTGTGATTTAAAACTTCCTCTTTGCTCAGGAAAATCCTGGCCTATAATTAGGCTCAGAGATGCGTGTCCGCTGAGTGCCTGGTATGGATTCAGCCCAGTTCTGCAGCCTCCATGCCATGTGACTGATTCCCTCAACCAGAGGAGCCAGCAGCTGCCTCTCTGCCACATGCAGCCCCTGGCATGTGCCCGCCTGCCCACAGCCTGCAGAAAAGCTCTCCAGAGCTTTCAAAGCTGTTGTCACAGGGGAATTAACTCTGCTCCTGTTTCAAGATGGAAAGTTAAAGGACTCGTCCAGCGACCATGGGGGGAGTCCACAGCAGAGCTAGAAATAGAGGCTGGTTTCTTTCACTCAGAATCCAAAAGCTTGAGCTCATGGTGGCCCCACATTTTCCCTGGTAACATTTCCACGAGAAGGTTGGAAGCAGTGAGTGACAGCTCTCCAGGATGACAGACAGCTCCCGTCTGGTGCTAGGTCTGTCACTCAGGAGCTGGGTTTCTGGAGCACTTGAGATTCTCCTTTTGGAGCCAGGCAGGAACTTCTGAGCATGGGGCACTCAGGAAGGACTCTTCCCTGACATTTAAAAAGGCATTTAATATTGCCCACTCTAGGGGAGGAAGAGAAGGTGCTGATTAGAGTCTGGAAGCATTTGGTTCTTGCTTTTATATTTGCTTAGTTTGTGGATTAGCCACAGGACGTGGTGTGAACATTTTGATGATGCAGAACTTAAGGCTGATCCTTGGAGCTGAGGAAATGTGAGATAGGTTAAAAGCACCAGTGTGAGTGAGATTTCATGCTTTCTTTATTTTTGATGGCTTGCCAGCTATTTTAGTTTTGGGTTGTTTTTAATAGCAACCTTTCATGGGTAGGTCATTTTTTAATCTGACTTTATTTTGCTTTTATTTCTTTTTGTAAGATTTCCAACTCCCTGCGAACTTCAACTGCAACTTTGATCTTCCTGAAGACCTTTGTGGTTGGTCACACGACTTGGCAACTGGCTATACATGGTCTTTTCAGCCTTCAGGCACCTGGATTGGCAACTCTGAACCAAGCCCTGACACTGTGCCTGGTAAGATGATTAATACCAACCAAAGCAGGGAAGAGAGAGCTGATGGGGCCTTCTCCATGTGAACAGTATGAATGATTATTGCACAGCTATCATGAGTTGCAAGGGCTGTGCAGAGCTGAACTTCTTTTATGGAAACTTTCAGATGCTTTACCGTATGGCTCATGACTTATTTATAGGACTGTGACCACTGGCACTGGATTATACTAACTGTCCTCTTGAGATAGACTTGAATCAGACACTGGGCTTTGAATCCCATGGGACTGTGAAGGCTAGCCCAGGCTTTGTTCCACATCCTGATCCAAATGTCCTCTGTAGGATCCAGTGCTTTGTCCCCAGAGTGCATTTCTTCCTCTCCCATATGTTACTCAGATTGCCTATAGTCTTCAGCTACTCTGCACTCTGGGCTGCAGAGACTGGATTTCAGTCTCCTCCAAGTGAAGGATGAGCTAAGCCCAAAGAATGCTGGAAATGCCAGCTTCTTGCTGTTTGACTTTTGCTCTTTTTCTCTTCATGCTTTGGAAGCAGAAGATTTGCATGACTGTGACAGAGCCTAATTTATGGAGGACCTCACTGAGATGTGCTGGCATGGGTTGCAAGGGAGCCTGCCTTTGGCAATGCAGTTGATAGATCAAGTTCTTCAGCTTCACATCTTGGAACTAGTGTGCTTTCCTTATCCCTCATTGACTTTGTGGCATGGTTGGCTCGAAGATCATTTGCCAATTTCCTTATAACAGTAGGCTGTGTCACCCTAGCACCGCTCCACTCTCAGTCATTGCTTGTGAAAGTCAAGGCTCCTGCAGGCGAGCTGGCCGGTCTTACCTGTGCTGGGCTCTGCCCTGATGCCTGGTGATTCCAGTGCCTGTGAGTCCCAGGGAACTGTGCAGGATGTGGGCCCCTCCTCGCCCTCCCCTGGGTAAGGTTGAGTCTCAGAATGCAAACATTCAGGCGAACCTGTTAGCCACCTGGCAGAGTCGCTGGCCAGATTGGCAGTGCTGCCAGCCAGTTGGAAAGCCGTGCAGCCAACACCTGGTAGGCAGTGCTAAAGAGGAAAATATGTATTCCAGAAACATATGGGAAGAGGAGAATCTGCTACATCTCCACACACAAATCACCCCCACACAAATGCACACATCATTTCTCTCTTCAGCTCCTGAGGTGCTTAGCTTTTTTCTAAGAGACACGGTAATGCTGTAAGTGCAGCCCATATGGACATCTGAAAAATTCTTTGGCGTGACATAGGGATACAGTGTCTGCTATGGAGAAAAATATTTTCATATTTCAAGTGTTTATCTCTTCAGCATTTGAGTGCTTCAGAAGATTAATATCTGGAGCTCAGTGGAGCCTCAGGCAACAGGAGAGAACACTTACAGCCAGCCCCAGACTTAATAACCCTCCCCATCTCATTCACTGTAATAATGTTTAATTAATATAAGTCTCCTGCAAGTAGGATAAAAATTACTTATTTTTATAACTCAGACTCAATTTTTCATTTCATTTCCTCTCCCCTGAGTCTCTCTACAATTAGTTGGCCATAGTTTCTTAGAAGATCCTGTTGTAGCCCAGGAGAGGCTGGTGCTGCCTTAGACAGCAGCATGCAGTCCTGGTATTTACCCTTCTTCTGCTCTTTCTCCTTTTTCTCAGTTATGAATTGCACAATTTCACAGTTGGGGCTGGGGAATGTTGTTTTACTGAGTTCAGTGGTCTGTCTTTGTGCCAGTGTGGAGAGCTCTCCCTTAGGGTGCTGTGCAGAGTCAGGCACTGAAGCACTGTGGGGGTGCAGGCAGGAACTCCAGCACTGCCCTGCAAGTCATGGGCTGTGTGGGCAGGAGGTGGTGGCTCCAGGGGGCTGGAGTGACTTACTCATAGCAGTGGGAGAAGCCAGCAGCAAACACCAGCACCAGCTGAGGGGTCAGCATTGGCACTGCCACGGATCTGCCTCCTGGCTGGTTCAGGCAAGGGTGTGCCATCCTGGCATCTGTGGGCACCCACTGCCTTGCCCCCACAGCACAGGGCTGCAGAGGAGCTGGAATTCAAAGGCATCACTGCTATGCCTCACTTTGGTCCTGCTCTTAGAAATTAAGAAGACATGACACAAAAAGAAGCAACTATTTGCTTTTTTCCTCCCCAAGGAGCTTTTAAAGGCAACTGGAGAAACATGAAAAAGAGGCAATGCCAGCTCCTTGGTGGGGACAGAATCAAAGCATTGTTTGGTTCACACTCCCCCATTCTTCCCCTGCCCTTCCCTCGTGCTCCCTCCAGCACTTTGTTTCTAGTTAGAAAATTCACGCTCAGGCTCCAGGGAGCAGGGAATGAAAAGCTGTTGTTCAGGGTGGTCTTTGCTTGTGAATTCCCCACCCTGGGGTGAGCAGTTGGGTGAAGGAGAGCAGCTGTGCTTGGTTAGAGGCAGGGCAAAAGTTAAGGAGAGCTCAAGGCTTCTGGAGCCCTATTTGCTCTGATTTAAAGGTGCTGGCCCAGGCTAGAGGCCATGGCTGTTCCACAGTAGCAGGAAAGTGTGCTGTGCCTTTAAGAGCTGTGTGGAATGTGGTTTTACTTCTTTTGAAAATGGCAAAACAAAAATTAAAATTAAAAAGGAAAAAATAATAATGAAAGGAAGAGCCCTGGCTCAGTCTGCATAAGAGAGAGGAAAGGAAATGACCATGGTGAAATATCCTCTGTGAGGCACTTGATTAGAAAAGTCTGCTGAGAGACAGGCCTGAATTCCTCAGATATCTCCCAATTTCATTTTATGCGCTGCATGCAATTCCTCCTTGTCTTTGGCACGGAGAACTTCTCAAGACTGACAAGACACCCACTGCTCTCATTCCACTATTTTTATTTCCAAGATACTCTTTCAGGCAGCTCTGCATTTCTTTTTTTAGCCCTGTGTTCCTTGGGCTCTTCACACCATGGATTAACTCCACGTCCTCTCCTGCAGGCTCCCGTTACACGTCTGGTCACCTCATTGGTGAAAGTGGACCCAAAGAGCCCAGCTCAGCAGAAGCCCAGCATGGTTCCAACTGCTACCTGCCCTTTGCAAGCCTAGAAAATACCATTGGCTCCCTTTTCCATGCCCCCATAAGAGATTGTCAGGATTTTTCCCTCTATGGACTTTCAGATGCTTCCCATCTGTGGAAAGATTCCCCTTAGCTGCACCAAGCAAGCTTCACGGAGCAACAAGTTCAGGTTTCAATGAGATTTCATCCCTCCTCCTGCTGCACGCAATGGCAGCATGCCATTGGTGTCAAGATAAAGGTCTTAAGACCTGAAAATAAATCTGGGTTAATAACTTGGGCACCTCAACTTTTCACCATCTTTGAATTTCACTGGGGTCTTGATCCTGAAGGGTCTAAAGATCCTGGGTTGTATCCTTAGCCAGTCAATGTGATTGTATTGCTCTCAGTGATGCTGCACTAAAAAGCCAGTCCTGAAGAGCTGGAATCTCCGTGTTTTGCCCATTTTTCCCCTTCCCTTTTCTTGCAGTGCTTAAGCAAATACCTTGTGGTTCTAGAAGAGAACTGTGGGATCTGCAGCTTTACCATGCATTGCTTTTCCTTGGGGTGAGCACAGCTTCAGGGTCAGGGCCCTGGCAGCATCGTGAACCCCGCGCCGCTCGGATGTTGGCAGCTGTACGTGTGCACAGAAGAGGAAGCACTTTTAACCTCGCAGCTCTCCTGACCACACAGCTCTTGGGCTGGGCTGCAAAAACCCACTGAGAGCTTCTCTTGTGGGCCATGGCCTTGCTGGCTTGGAGGGTCAGGAATGCTGCTCACTTGGGCTGCAGGCACTGCAGGGGAAGGTTTATTTGTTTCAAAGTGTTTTCAGCAGAGGAGTGTTTATAGTGCTCTGAAGTTTCATAAGAGCTTGTTTTTTAAGAGAAACAAATGTTGAGCTGTTTTTAAGCTGATGGTGACCCCTTACCATTCCTGTGTTTTTCCCATGGGATCTTTAAAAGGGAAAGTTTCATATTTTTCCTGCAATCCATGAGAACTGCTGCCAGAAGGCCTTGATTCTGCTGTGTCCAAACCAGCAGAAAGGTTTTCATGGTGTTAACAGGGCAGGGCTGAGCTGAAGTGGGTCTGCACTTACTCTCATGAGAGTCTCAGGGCTTGTGCCTTGGGGACACAGTTTGACCTCAAGGGTCAATCCTGTGTCCTTTGAAGTAGGAAGGAGTTTTACATGTGGGGTGGTATGGAAGTCAAACATTTCTGTGCAATGAGTGAGCAGCTGCACACTGTGGGAAGGAGACCATATATCCATCTCTGTCTCTCTTCGCTCCCCTCATGTGTGGTGCAGATTGCCTCTCAGCAAAGCTGTACGTGCCTCTCCTGACTCTCATTTGCACAGGGAAGACAGCAACTGCTAGAAAGTCCTTCATGCCCTGGCTGCCCACAGCATGGCAGAGCTGGCACACCCCAGCACCCCAATCACAAGAGGTTTGCTGAGTGACAGCTGCTCTGCGTGAGTTCTCTGGCTGCAGGCTAGGGCCAGGCTCTGGCTGTCCATGTGCCCATACTGTCTTTCATGAGAGAAGGAGGTATGGCCATGGTCTGTTCCAGCAAAGCTCCTGCTTGCTTGAGCTGGGCTGGAGGCAGAGGAGAAGAAACCATTTCTCTGGGGCTCACTGCTTGCCTCAGTCACTTTTTGGACCCAAACACCAGTGGGTCCAAACACTGCTTAAAAACACCAGCGGGTCCAAACACTCCTGCTTAAAAAAGCAGGCTGGAATGCTCTCTGCAAAGCAAGACACCATCTCTCAAACCTTAGCATGTGCACCACCCCATGGCTTCGCAGCAGTGAGCCACAGAGCAGGGCTGGGGAAAGTGAGCGTGTGCAGCCTGTGCAGTGCAGCACCAGCCTGCTCAGCCCTGCACTCGTGCAGCACCAGCCTGCTCAGCCCTGCACTCGTGCAGCACCAGCCTGCTCAGCCCTGCACTCATGCAGCACCAGCCTGCTCAGCCCTGCAGCTGTGCAGCACCAGCCTGCTCAGCCCTGCACTCGTGCAGGCACAGACACTGGGCTGGTGGGGCTGTGCACACCTTTCATGCAAGGGCAGGCAGGGTGCCTGCCATGCTGCCAAAGGACAAGTTTTGGTGTCTGGCAAGTTTTGGTAGCATAAATGTCGGGCTCTAATGGGCATTTGATTTGTGCCCTCCCTGCACTCCCTGGGGAAGGTGACAGGACTCACAGTTGCACTGTGCTGTTGAGGGCGTGGGGCTTAACTGAGAGGATGTAATGGCAGGTCCATTAGAAAGGCTCTGGAGAGCAGGCTGAGAGCCTGGTTCTGGGTAAGTGTGGGATTTTATGCCTTTTGATGGGCTGATTTAGAGACTGAAATGGCAAGGACTTGGCAGGCTAATTAACACATAATCAAAATTGAGGGGATTTTCCAGTAGACGCAGTGATCTAGTTAATATAAATATTATTTTTATGGAGGATTGACTTCCCATCCTAAATGAAATTCTGTCATTGAGGAGAGGCCTGTCATGAAATTATAGTGGCAGCCTTTTGAGGTGAATTTGCAGGATTTGCCAAAAAATTTAAAAACATGATAACTATCCAATTTCAATCTGCATATTCATGCAGCTGCCATTCCCTTGCTACCAGACCACCCTGCAGTCATGAGAGCATCAGAGCTGATCTGCTCCCCAGGAGCGGCAAGAGCTGATGCAGCTTCCACCTCACATGCCCCAGAAGAACAGCAGGGTCATGCCTCACTGGGGTGACCACTTGGCCACGACACAGTGTGGTTGGGGTGGCATTTGGGGCTGTGCAAGCAGCAGACAGCACCCACAGCAGTGTGGTCACCTCTGGGATTTGACAGACAAGAGGTGGCTGCCACTGGGCTGCCGTGCTGCCAGCTGAAGCACACCGAGCAACAAAGGAGAGTGCAGCGACCTTTGGAGGGACATAAGTGAGGGCAGTTCATGTGGTTCCTCCACAGGAGCAGCAGCTGTAGCTCAGCAATATCCAGTGAGGGGGAAATGCAGAGGGAATCTGAAATCTCAATAATTGCTTGTGTACATGCTGCCCAACATGTTTTGCTGGAACACCTCCAGATGTGCTGCTGGGATCTGTGAGGGAAGGTGCTTTCCTTGAGAGGCGGTGTGAGATGTGCAGGACCCAAGCACAAGGCAGGCTGACCTTGAACAGGGGGTGGCTGCTGTGGTTTGTGCTTGCTGTCTGACCCAAACTGTGAGGCTTCATCCCCCATTGCCCCTAATGTCCTCTCAGATGGCTTCCCAGCAGGAGGGGGCAGGTGTGCCAAGAGAAAACCACGTTGCCCAGATGGTTGGTTTGCAGAGCCCAGCTGGTGATTTATCCAGGACTCACTGCCATGCACACACGAGGGGCTCTGCCATCATCTGGCTGGGGTGGATCCATGTTCACATTACTGGCTCGCTTACATCCAGATGATCCCATAAATCGTCCATGAGATTTATTCCACAGCATCAGTTGCAAAACAGAGGTGAAATGCCTGAGTGGGTTTTCCTGCCTTTTTTGAGCCGGTGCTTTGAACTAGCAGTGCCAGTTCTGTGGAGGATGTAACTATCGTGTTAGGAACAGAGACTGCAAAGCAAAGTTCTGGGAAAGAGATTAAAATGTATTTCTGATCCTGGAAGAATTGATCAGCTCATCATTGCAAAGTTCCCTTCAAGTGTTTTAACAGGGGAAATCGGCCTTTCAGATGCTTTCTGTGCCAAAGGCTTCCATTTACTGTATCAAACAGAGTGACTACTGGAACCACCAGGCTTCCACATGCTGTTCCAACAATTAGCTCCACAGTGCCCTTATTCAGTCAGTCTCAGCAAATTTGTAGGGCTTTTCCAAAGGTCCAACTAGCCATTAGAGTGATCCAGCCATTTCATCTTCAAATGACATAGAAAGTCATGCCTGCCTGCACTTGGCTTTCCACTCCAGAAACTGGTACTGGTACCAGGAGCAAGAGTGCACAGTGCCCAAACCCACTGCTATTGGCAGGGGGGCAGCTGGAATCAGCACCCAAGACTGAGCCTCCTTGCAGCCCTTGGGACTGACAGTGGGTCCTGGAGAGATCTCTGGGCCCCAGCAAGAACTGGGCAGGGAGCACAGGAGATGGAGGGTCCCCAAGTCTCTGAAAGATCCTGTGCTGCTGAGGGGAGCATTGGTTTTGGCTGCAGTTGGAGAGTTTCTTTGATTTCACAGTTTGATAGGAACGGGAACAAACAGAAGGTCAGTGTCAATCCTGGCAGGAGGGATGTGACTCAGAGGCACACAGGAGCTTCTGCTGAAGTGGCAAGGCAGCCACACTGGATACCACTGGCTTTTGGGGTGTGGATAATGGGATGTGTCCAGCTGCACAATTGGAACAGTCAGTCCCCTCTAGTCAGCTGTGGGCTATAGGTAGATCCATGGATGGCTCAAAACCCTGCACTCAGTCAGGCTGCTTAGGTACTGGCACCAAAGTTTGGTCCTGAACTTTGAGGATCTGGATTTGATCATTCTTGAACCTGGCTAGTGCCTTTATTTAAGATTTGCCAGTGAGACAATTTCAGCTGTGAGATAAGTGCATGACTGCAGTATGATTTGCTCCCTTGTTTGTTGCTGCTGTTCTTTTCTTGTTGCTGCTTTTTTATTTGAAGAGGCTTGTAGTGAATTACAAAAAGAGGATTTTAATTCAGGAGACCTTGATGACTTATTATGCCTTATCACTCCTTAGGCATGGAGTACAGCTTGTTCTTTTTTTAATTCCTCCACTTGTTTATCTCCCACATCTCCTCCTCCACTACTACCACTCTGAGGTAAATCACAAGAACACTCCTCCATTAGAAAACGGCATGGTACTTTTTCAAGTGATTCACTCAAGCAGGAGTAGGCAAACACACTTTCATCCTTTTTTTCTGCTACTGTTTGTTGGCATAAAGTGCCAAGTGGCCCAGGGACATTTCACAGGTGCTGGAAAATTTTGCTAAAATGTTGCTGTTTCTTTATGTGGCCAGTTGGGAACAGATTTGTCCTTCATACAGCAAAATCAGTGAAAGTTCATAGGAGTGGATTTGCTTTTGAAGTACTTTGATCACACATGGTAGGAGAAGAATGATGGCAAATATTCCTCTTATCTTGTCCTAAATTTATTTTAGAAGGCTGCGTAGCTCACAGTGGTTGGTTTCTGCTCTCTGGCACTGACAATCCTGCAGCAGGGCCAGCACTGTTGATAGATCTCCCTTGGGCTGTGATGTCACCTGACTGCTGAGCAGCAGTGATGTCAGCTGCTGTTTTCTGTTGGGACCTATCTTTCCATGGATTCCAAGTCCAGGTCTCTCTGGTTTAAGTTTTGGAGGTGTTTTGAGCACACTCTGCAAGCATTCTCAGTACAGACACTGCTCTTGCCACTGCTGTGGGCACTGAAGCCACAGGGGGAGCAGGGCAGGCAGGGCCAAGCTGCTGCTCAGAGCTTGGCCCATCAGGCACAGCAGGCTGAGATGTGGGGGAAGGAACTAACAAACCCTTCAGTGTAGTTCTGGGGCAGAGGTAATCCTCTTGTGCCTGGGCTGGCACATGCTGGCATGAAGCACCAGTGGCACTTGCCCACTGTGCAGCAAGGGCAAGTGTGCACATCCCTCTGTTGAGCAAAATGCAAAATCTAGCAATATCTGCAGCTGGCCTGTCTGGGTCACCTTGCTCTGCAGCTGGAGTGACCCGAGGGACTCTGTCCTGACATTGGTCATGATGGAGGAACAGGTAAAGATCACTTCAGCTACACACTTGGCTTTCAGTCTGTGCTAAGGGTCTTCAGACATCCAAGCTGCAAATGGGAAATTCCTTGAGGAGGCTTTTCATCAGAGAGTCCTGGAAACCACTGATTCCAGATAAAGTCAGGTGTGCCTTGGGATTTGTATCCATGTGCTTTTGCTGCTATTGGTATTCAGATCAAATATCTCCAGTTCCAGCCTCAGCCTTGAACTTCTCCTGGGATATCAAGTGTATCAAATCTCTCCTCCCTGAGGACTTACAAAAAATGTGGCACAATTTAAATGTAATATCAGAGCAAGTGAATCCTCTGTTGTATGTATTTCAGCTACCTTCAAGTTTGCAACCATCCAGTTGTCACCTATGCACACTTCAAGCATTGGGTCCGTGTCCTTCCTCTGTGCTTTGCTTTAGAGGCTGTTTTGCTGCATTACACAAAAACTGAGAGCTAGAGTTTCATTTTGTTGTGTGTATCCTCAAAACGAGATGAGTTTTCAGCACTGGCACTTAGAAAAACCCACCTCAGGCTTGTTCACTGAGGAAGCTCCCAGTAGAATAAACACACATACCCCCTGCCAATGCAATTATCGTGGCATCACTTCCTCTGACAATAACTTGCTCCAGCTTTTTAACTTCTTCTAATTATGTCAGTCTTTTTCTTAACCACTTTCTGCTGCTGGTCTCCTACCCAGGGAGAGGGTGGTGGCTGGTGAGGGAAGTGTGCAACTCAGTGCCCTGCCTGGGCTGCACAGGGTACAGCAGTGGCACAGCTGGATGAGCACACAAAGGGTGCTGGTGTGAGACCCCACTTCTGCAGGCATGGGGCTGCACTGCCATGCAGCACTGCCAAAGCCACTTGGCAGTAGGTGAGACACTCGTTGCCAGTGGCTGCAGAAAACAATAGAATGGTGTTTTTCTCTCTGAACAGATGTCAAGAATTACCTGCAACTGCAAAGCAGCGGAAGGCGGGAAGGCCAGCGAGCCCGGCTCATCAGCCCCACCATCTATTTGCCCCAGAGTGCTGTCTGCATGGTTTTCCAGTACCAGGCATGGGGCAGCAATGGGGTGATGTTGAGGGTGTGGCGGGAAGCCAGCCAGGAGCACAAGGCACTGTGGGTCATCACGGAGGACCAAGGGGAGGAGTGGAGGGAAGGCCGCATCATTCTGCCAAGCTACGACATGGAGTACCGGGTAAGATGCTTGCAGAAGGGGTGCTGGGCCAGATAGACTTCTCCAGCATCTTGATCTCAGTGTTTCAGAGCCCAGGCCCATTCATCATTGGGAAATGTGGCTGTTTTCATTGTGTTTCTCAAGTTACCATAGTAACTAAGCTACACTGTTTGTTATTCTGAGAGTGACTGTCTTCTGCACAGATTTGGGCCTTTGTTCAGCCTGTTGCCGTTCATATTTCTCAGATCTCCTGTTTTGCAAATATTCTCCCTTTTTCTTTTTTTTTCCTTCATTTTGTTTTGTGCATTTCTTCCCTCTCCAAGTAAAGGTCATCAGATCATCTAACCAGAGGCAGATGTGCAGCTCCAGGGGGCAAACCCAGCAGCCAGGAGAAGTGGGAATCTGGGAGGGAGCACAGCCAGCTCCTAAGGGTGGGCAGCAAACAGCCATTCTCCATCCTCAGCTGCAAGTGTTGACACAGGAGAAGGAAGAGGGGATGCAGGCTGGTTTTGAATCCTCTTTGATAGTTTAGCCTAGATCAGAGGGCCTGATGGCGGGCTGTAGAATCATGGCCCTGTCCCACTCTCAGAGATCAGTGGTGTAGAGGGTGATCTTGTCCCCCAATAAGTTGCAGCTGTTTCAGTTGCTGAAGATTGGAGGTGGGCCTGATCTTAACAGGCCACACCTGTAATCAATAAGAACTAGTGCTATATAAGAGTAAGGAAAGAGGAGTGAGGAGAGTCAGATTACTGCAAGGACCTGGAGGTGTCGGTGTGTAGAGGAGCTGCCTGTATCAAGAAGGTATGAAGCTCAGGTAATATGAAATCCTCGTACTATGATGATGCTAGAACTCGAGTTATCTAAGACAACATAATGAGATGAGCTGGAGGGAGGAAGGGAACTGTGCTGCCTTGCCACAGCCACCTGAGCTTCTCTGGCACAGCTGTACCAGTATCCCATGGAGAGGCTGCTGCTTCCAGGAGTGTCTTTGGCATGGTTGCCCTTCTGGGCAGCGTGCCGTTTGCCAGGGAGACAGCGCTACTGTTGTCACTTGTTAATGAGCATCAGCACAGCATCCAGCAGCCTCCAGGGCAGAAGGAAATATGAATTCCTGGGCTTGAGGCAGCAATTTAGTGACCACCCTGGTGGGGAGCCTTCCTCCAGCCAGCTCCCAGCCCTGACCCTGACCCAGGGAGCTGCTGCTGTCAGGCCACTGACCCCTCCAAACTGCTGCCTCCCACATGGGTTGATGGCCCGAGCTTGGGACCCACAGCCCAGACATTCCATTGCCTGTGCAGTCAGATGCCCAGCCCTTCAGGGAGGTGTCCTGGCAGGCAGGCATGGATCCCTGGCACCTTAGGTGAAAGGGGGCACCTAATATGGGGAGCGGAGGTTTGTGAAGTACATAGCTCTAGGAAATAATTTGGACCCTTAGAATCCTAGTATCACTAGGGCTGGAAAAGCTTAGAATCCTAGTATCACTAGGGCTGGAAAAGGACACCGGGATCATCAAGTCCAGTCATTAACCCAGCACCATCATGTGCAGCACTAAACCATATCCACAAGTGCCACATCCACATGCCTTTTGAACACTTCAGGGATAGTGATTCCAGCACTTCTCTTGGCAGCCTATTTCAATGCCTTCAGAGTAGGCAGGGGGATATAAAGCAAAAGCTTTGCACTGGAGCTGTCTGACTAGTTTGTTTGTATGGGTTTGGCTTTTTAATAAAATACCAGAAAACACAATATGCCTGCAGATAAGAATGATGGGCACTGGCTGACTACTTTGTGTGCTAAACATGAATATACCAGCATGCTGAATAATGGTGTCATTATGTAAATATTGCAAGTGTCTCCACTCAGCAGTTCTTAGAGCTAACGACTCGACTTATTTTTGTAAATATATTTTGCCTGTGATTAAGTAGGAATAAGCTGACCCTTCTCCTCTGACATTTCAATACTTCTTATGTAATGTTGATGGGAACAGCACTTTACAGTTAATGTAGCTGTGCATTTTGTGTCTTCCCTTCCTTTTTGTGATCATAGCTCAGTGAATACCATGGGCCAAATTTGCTGCTGCAGTAACTCAGAGTTATGCCACTTGCACCATCTGTGCAAGGGCTAGGGGGGGTTCACTGAATCTTTACTCCTTATGAGAGGCATTTAAATGAAAAAATTGCAAGCCTGGCAAGAGCTGCCAGGCCAGGCAAAGATCTCTCTGTTGAACCTGTCCATGCACGGCAGCTTTCCCTGGAGAAAGGGCAGGCAGAGGCAGGGCAAGGAAGCAGGACTAGTGTCAGGTGATGCCCAGGTCTGTAGGGAAAGCCTGGAGCAGTTTCCCACCCCTTCCTCTGGGAGCAGCAGCCACTCTCCGTAGGCGGTTCTAAGCTGGGAAGCGCCCGTTAGCATTGACATTTCTGTCCCAATTTCCCACAGATCGTGTTTGAGGGATTCATCCGCAACGGCCACTCGGGAGAGCTGGCCCTGGATGACATCCGGCTAGGCACCGACATCCCGCTGGAGAACTGCATGGGTACGTGCTGCATCCCGCCCTGGGGGCAGGGAGGGAGGGGGCACCTCAGCCTGGAGAGCCTTGGCTTGCAAGCTGTCAGTGGGCCACACCTCCCCTGGCTGAGCTAGCCGGAGTTTCTGGGTCTCAGCTGGGACTTGGATTGCCCAGGAAAGAAATGAGGGCGACTCAGCCTCTGGGGGACAGGGGCTGTGCCTGCCTGGGTGTGAGGAGAAGGAAGCACATGTCTCTGCCAGGCAAAGCTGAAAGAGCAGCTGAGGGTTACTGGGGACTATTCTGTGTGATAAGGACATACACCAAATTTGAAAGGAAAGCGCTGAACAAAAGAAGCCAGCTGTCAGTCAGTATTACACACTTAGAGGGGCAATGAGTTCAAAAGGAGTCTTCTCTAATAAGAAAAAAAAAAAAACTGCAGAGAGGTTTTACAGCAATGTTAACAGAATAACAAAAGAAATTTTTTGCCCTAGAATTCACCATTCCCCAAACCAGGCCAAAAGCCAGGTAAAAAACAGAAAGTACTTGAGGGGAAAAAAAAAGGAGCAAAAAAGCGTGTTTCAGCAGTTTACAGGCAGAGCCATTGCCCTGCACTTTTCCTCTAGCTGGCATATCCATGCAATCACACTGATGGCTCTGGCTGCTCTCCTGCTTGGGTGTGTAGTTAGAGGTATCCCAGGTGAGCATGGGACCAGCAGTATCTAAACAGAGGGATCTGTGCTGAGAGCTGCCCAGAGCAGCCAGGTCGTGCTCTTGTGCATGACCTGGGAGAAGCATGTTTCACTAGGAAGTGTCTGACCCATCCTGAAGCAATGGAAAAAGCAGGGAAGAGCCTCTTTCCCTTTTGGGTTTTGAAAGACCCCATGCAGTGAAGCTGCTCTCCTTACCCCCACCAAGGGAGATCCCAGTGCCTCCTAACCCAAGCAGGACCAAGACTCTGTCCCAAGGGGTGTTTCTCAGGGGAGGAAGCACCAGACAAACCATGCTTGGGAAGAGCTGCTGACATTGCTTGCCCCCCTAGGCGGGCAGGTGAGGGTAAAGATGGTGCAGAAACCAGCACTGATAATAAAACAGGACTAGGAGTGCCCCAGAGAGGCTCTTAAGCACCATCAGTCTCTGTTTCTTTGATGCTTTGAACTCTGCTGGTCTCCCATCTGTCAAAGGAGCTAATACTTCAGATGTCAAATTCCCGGTATTTAAGGCTTGACAGTGGTGTTTTAATCTCTTGCCTTCTATGGCATTAAAGAGAAGCAAGGCCCATGATTAACACTAATAGTATTTCCTATTTAAGTTCTTTGGAGCTCAGCAATTCACCTAGCTCCAGTCTTATTGTATCTTGGGCCTCATGAACCTAAAGCTAAGTGTTTCAAAAACAAATGCATTAATAAATTACGAAGTTTCAAGCATTTTCAGCCCAAAAAACACACCTTACTGCTACACAAAATTATTTTACCCTCTCTAGGAAGTTGAATGTGGATCTTAAAACCCATAAGGATTGTTTGTTTCAGATCATTTCCAGCAAAAGGTTCCCACTGCAAACTTTTAACATAACTTAGAGGTCATTTCCAGTTTCACCAAAATAATAATGGAATGGTAGCAATACCATGCTGCTCTCTTTCTTTCAGAGCCATGAGAATAGCTGACTCCAGCACAGGCTACTGTTTTTTTCAAATATAATCCTTGGAAGTAATCTGATTCCTTTTTAGCATGAAAGAATGCTAATAAGTCACAATAATTTTTTCCTTTGACAAATGTGTCATTCGCATTTTGAACCCGAATGATGATTTCATAGCACTCAGTAGAGCCAGAGTCTGCTTCTGTGACTCACAGGCATAATGCAGAAGTAATCTAAAAATAATCAGAAGTCTATTACTTCTGCAAGAAAGTAATCAGTAGTAAGTACCGATTATTGCTTTTCAGATCCAGTAATTTGTAATAGATTACATCTTCAAAGTATCTTGAAAGAAGGAAAACTATCACTTGCCTTTGTTTCTTGTCACTGAGAGACAGAGAGGAGCAGGGCATCACTGCCCAGAATTAACACAGTTCCTGTGTGAGAAGCAGTGCCAGAGTTGAGGCAGAAACCAAAACCACTTTTGGAAATTTAGGGGGTTTCAGGGTTTCGTCACTGGGCCAGGTGAAGCTTTGTCATTGGATGACTCAGGCCAGCCAGGCTGAATACAAATGACCCTCAACCTCAGACACATTTTTTCTCTGAAGTGTGTTTGAGTCGGGGCTTTTGGTGTCTGTTTGGTCCCCGGGTTTCTCAGGGTCCTGGCTGAGGCTGGCTGGCTCCCTGTGCTGTTCCCAGCGAGTGGCTCCTGGGGGGCACAGCCACCTGCCTGCTTGACTCAGGCACTGCAAATCAACGGGGATGTGAACTGGGGGCTCCGTGTGGCATACTCCCCCCCTAATCTGAGCTTTTGTTTTTCCTCTGCAGAACCCATCACAGCTTTCCCAGGTGAGAACTCCCACTTTCCAGGTAAAACTGCACTTCTCTCGGTGATTTTGTTCTGCTGGCATGGGCTTTTACATCGAAGGAAAGCAATGTGTGTGCTTGTACAAACAGCAAATGTTCTGAGCACTGAAATGGCAAGTGTGTACTAAACCTCCCCCACCACAGCAGCAGGAGATGGCATCCTCTGACTTCTGCTAGGTGACAGGGAACAGGCAAGCAGGCAAGTCCCCCGTCTTGGGGCTGAATAGCGTTAGGAAACCTGCTGTCATGAGAAGCACTTAGCTCCTGAAGAGCAGCTAAGCCTGGGAAGGCTGAAGAGTAAAAAGTAGTTTTCAACTGACCTAAATGGAAAAAAAAAAAGAGTAGCCAGTTAAAAGTGAAATCTGGTGGCAGTAATTCACATTGTTGTGAGGGAAGGTGGTTCTCTAGTTCACAGATGCTCTGGCAGTGGCCATGTTGGGTCCTGGCAAAGGAGGGTGGGGTGAGTCTGCTTGGAAGGGGAAGGGAGTTGAGAGGTATAAGTGAGAGAGCAAACTGCCATGAGAATCTCTGAAGGTGACAGTGAATAAAAGGAAAACAAGGTGAAAATGGTACACTTAACAGCTTAATACTAGCCTGGAGGACAGAAACCAAGACTTCTCTGATCAAACCTGAAGGGTAGGAGAAAACGTGAAGAACTCCAAGGAACTGCCTCTCTCTTTTCAGGGGGGATGCTGCTTGTCTTGCTCTGGGGTGGGAGAAGCTATCTACTTTTGCAGACATCAGTTTAGTCTGAGGGGTTTACGTGTTTTTTAAATTTGGATTTTGTTTTCCTGCCTGCCTCTTCAGGAATATGTCTGGGGGTTGTGTTGTGATGAAGAGCAAACTTGGAGCTCCCCTTAATTTTGAGAGTTGTTTTGTCAATTGAATCAACATGCCCTTTGCTTTCACTGGGACATGATGTCTGTACTGTGCTGGTGAACTGTGAGCTGTGGCTGGGCTCTACCCTGGAAGCAGCTGCACATCCATGTGGGCAGAGCTGTCTCTCCTGGGTGTGTGCACTGGAGCTGCGGCAGCGATGGCAAAGCAGGCGCCGAGACTGAGGTCACAGGCACGGCTCTGTCCCTGGGGATCCAGGCTCTGGAGAGTTACCAACAGGAAGGACAATGCAGGGTCTAACACCATGTTTTACAGTCACACCCACACTGTAACAACTAGGAATTCAGTTCTGCTTGTTTATAGGCTCATTTATCTGATGTTGCAGCAGGCTTTTACTGAAAAGCTGCTGCAATATTCTCAGGTGACAGTTAAAGCCTCACAACCATTCATGACTTCCACCATTGCTCTACATTCTCCTCTGGTATCTGTTTTGCAAACACCATCCTTGTCTTTTGAGACTTGTCACAGTTTGAACCCCTCTCTGGTCTTCACATTCCATTCTAAAGTTTACCCTAAAATCCTACTAATTCATATTGCTTGTCTTCCCCTTTGCCCCTGCCCTGCTGCCTGAGTGCTTCCACTTCCCCATCGTATTCCCCAGAAACAGTGAGGTCCCTGAGCACCACAGGCAGATGCTGTTACAGGCACACCTCCCCTTCCCCCTGGAACTTGCCAGCTTGTTCCAATGGCTCCTGCCCATTCCTGGCTCCCTCAAGAACATCCTAGCATTGGTCATAGCAGGGGAGCAATTGCCATTGCAGCAAAAGGTTGAAAAGGCTCCCCTGGAAGACAAGCAGGAATAGATGGCACAGAGGGATGGAGTGACCTGGGAAAAAGTAAAGTGCAGAGGGAAAAGATGGAGAAGTGAAGATGAAGACTGGACGCAATTAAATGATAATTAAAATGAGGGAGAGACAGACATACCCAACAGAAGGGGAGGGTAAAATGAGGGAAAGAAGTCCCTGGCTGGAGAAAAAAAAACTGAGCTGGAGAGAAAAAACTATGCATGAATTACTGAGATGTTCTATAGCCCCCACTCCTGCAATTACATGATGAGCTGAAAAAGTCAGATACCATTAAAAATAATAGCAAATCCTTCCTCTCCTGGCTTGGGAGCAAAGCTGAAAATATGCACCTTACAGGCTCCAGCAAATAATAATAAGAGAATTGGTGTAGGTGGAGTATGTTTCACCTAGTGGGTTGGGACCTTACAGGACCAGAAAAGTGTGCCTCAACTGTGCTGCATTTGAGCATTGATGCATTCCACCCTTAAAGAAAGGGTACAACAAGTGTCTGGAAGCAAGGAATTAGGTAAATGTCAGGTGAAAAATAAGCGATATATTCCAAATAATGCATGGAGAAAAACCATGGGGAGAAAAACTTGCCTTTGGGACTGGCAGATTCTCTCCCTGCTGGTATCCTAAAATCAAGATAGAGATATCTCCCTGGAGCAATGACAGGTAGCAGTTCTGGGGTTGAGACTGACACTGGTTTTGTGGCATTCAGATTAGATGAGTGTAATACTTGCTTTCATCTGTGTCATCTATGAAAAGTCCAGCTGTGTTGCTTGTCCACAGCAGTTAATGTCAGTGATTTCAGGAAGGAATATGAGTTGTGACACGGCAGTGGCAGAGCAAGGCAGGCAGCCCTCCAGGCAGCTTTCTAGAAAGGATTTTCTCTTTTTTTTTTTTTTCCCAGATGATTGCTTTTCCTTCTTTGGGTTTTGATTCTCAGTGCAAAACTCCAGTACTAGTCCCTATAGAGCATTTCCCATTGGAAAGAGAATGGGGCAGTACCTGGCCAGGTTGGAGGTGTGAGGACCAGCAGCACAACCACATAAAATATCCACCCTGTAGGGATTAAATCAGGTTTCCACTGACTGGTGTTCCAAGCTGTGCCATAAACACAGCAGCCACAAACTTGACAGCAACAGCAGGAAGCAGTTCTTTATTAAGACGAGAGCACTAGTGAATAAATGAGGAAGGGCAAGTGTGTGTGTGTGGCAGAAGGCAAAGGGGAGTGGAAAAATTATTAAGTTAAGAAGATGGATTTTTTTTTTTCCATCTCCCTGAGCAGTGAACTTTTCCACTGATATAACAGAAAACTTCCAGAGAGCAGCAGAGCCAGTAAAAACAGAGCAGATAACATCAGCTCTGTGTGTTGAGTGGATGGGCAGCTATATTTAGTGTCTGGCAATGTAAGGAAGAACAATCATTAATGTTGGGGATTGGCTTCATTAGGGCTTAGAGAGTGTGATTCCTTAATGACTTCAGTTGCTAAATGAACTCTCCAGACTTCTGCTATCTCCTCAGCAGGACCATGCTGTGAGGAAACGGGGGTTGAGGAAGGGCTCTGCACCACCCTCGTGCTTGAAGCCCTGGCTGGGACATCTGGAGTGGGTCAGGACCAAGCAGGGGTTGTCCTGAAGCTGCAGCCAGCTTGAGTTCCTCAAGGGATCTTTCCCACAAGCAGGATCATCTGCAGTACATCATACTGCTTCCCTCCATCCCCAGGCAGGCAGAGGGCAGAGATGCACAGGGAAGGGGCAAGGGCTGCAGGCTGGGCACTATGGCACGTGCTCCTCTCTGGCCAGACCCACCCTTTGTACACTCAGCCTTCCACTGGGCAATGTACAGGAGGAGAAAGGAACAAGGAGGAAGGCTTCCTCCCACTCTCTTGAGGCTCAGGAACTGTTGTCACCCCTGACACCTGCCCCTCTCCCCATCCCAGCTTCCACATGGGACCTGGTGCAGATCAGTGGTGTGAGAGGCTGTTTGTTTGTAAATCTCTCACTGAAACAAGGTGCTATGTAAGCAGAGACTGTCACCAAGTGTAAACACAAGCAGCCTCTATACAGCAAGCAGCCCCACGATTTCCCTGGGGGTCAGCCCAGCACCCCCATGCTGTCAGGCACAGGAGAGGTGTTGCTGATCCATTGGGAATGGTGGGTCACAATGGTGGGTCTGGGCCAGCTCAGCCAGCTGGATCTGTGGAGGGAGACGGGGGTTATCAGTGAGGCTCAAGGCAGCATTGAACATGCTCAGCCTCACAGGGAGCTGGCAGCAGCCCCCCTGGGCTGTCCCACACTGCCACCCCCATGCAGGCAGGTGAGGGGCAGCAGCTGCTCGGGGAGGCACAGGGATGTGCTGCTTTCATTCCCCAAACCAGCATGGCATGGGGAGTTAGGGAAGGAGATCAGAGGGCTGCCTGCACTTACCTTTGCCATCCCCAACACAGCCCAGCCTGTATGCCCCTTCTGCAGACACTGTTGGGGGGCAGGAGGGACAGGGCCACCCCCGCTCCCGATGGTGAGGGGCAGCTGGGGTGAGACAGGTTGAGAGCAGCGTATCTGGCAGTTAGGCTTCTCCTGAGACATCCGAGTTCCTTGCCTACCATGACAAATATGTGGGTGGTTCCCAGCCTCCTGCTCTATAAAAGCAGGATTTGTCTTGCTTGTGTGGTTTTTTTCCTAGCTTTTGAGATTTTTTTGTTGTTGTTGTTGTAGCTATTCATCTGGGTGCACTGTTCATTCTTGGTTTTAGTCCCTATGCCCAGTTTTTGAGGAATGGGGACAGGAGAAAAGCCTTGTGAGTGGCAGAGGAGCCATAATTTTGCCTGTGATGTCCTGTGCCACTAGCAGCAAAGCCGTTGCCATCCCAAATTTCCCGCCAGTGACTCTGCTGTTAGGCAATGTTTGTAGGGGAGGGCAGAGGCTGTGCTGCAAGATGCCCTTGCTGCTGGCAAACCTGAGTGTATCCTGAGCTGTTTTGTATCTTCCCCTTAGCATCCTCCAAGCCTGCTCAGGAAACCAAGCTGGAGTTTGGTTAGCACAGAGCTCAACACTGTGCTGACACCGAACCCAGGAGCCCCCAAAGTTCTGCTAGCCAGCACCCAGTGAGGGGGCTGCCCCCCACTAGCCAGCCAGGGGCAGGAGGAGAGGGTGAGCATAGGAAGGGGGTCAATGTGTCCAGCAGCAGAGCAAACCCTCCTGAGAATTTCCCTGGGGACTCCAGCCCCCTTGAATGACCAGTAAATAAACCTGGTGCAAAAACACAGCCCTCCTTAGTTTTGTGCAGCTCGCCCCCAGGAGTGCTGCCAGGGAGGTGGGAGCAGCGTGTGCAGGAGCAGCAGCGGTGCAGGCTGTGCCACTCCTGTGTGAGCTGCAGATGTGTGCAGGCTGTCCCCAAGCCACCTGGCCAGGGACAGCAACCCTTCCACAGCTGCAAGAGCAGGGAGGGATGGCCATCACTGGGCTGAGTCTGGGTACTGCCTGCCCGTGATCTCAAGGGAGCCAGGCACTTTTCCAGCCCTCCTGAGGTGTGTTGCTTTATCAGCATGAATTCATAGTCCTGGCTTGCTGAAGCTGCAGAGAGCATGAGTTTCTTGTCTGAATATTGGGTTGGATTTTGCAGCCCGTGCCCTGGACATAATTATATCCATCCCTTCTTGCTTCAAGAAATAGTAAAGAAATCTGTGTAGGTCTGTGAATGGGGCATCTAGTGAGACTAGACCTGTGTGCAGAGCACTCTCAGACAGAGAACTTCTTCTCTGTCTTTGCAGTAAGAATGACAACTGGTTCTCACTGTAATCTCTTTCCCAGTCTCCTGTGGTAACTTCCTCGGCCATCTGAGATTATGCTTTACTTCCAATTACAAACGTGATGTGTTTTGTCACTGCTTGACAACATCTGCCATGTGGAGACAAAACCAGGTGGCTGATCTGGAGATGGCCAAAATAAAGAAGGGAAAAAAACATTCATCGGTGCCAAAAATAACAGTAATAATAGTGCATATGGAATTTGTATTGCGTTCCAGGCAGCCTGATTAATTAAAAGGGAAGGGAAAGGCCTGTGGAAATGTGGGCTCAGCAAATGCCAGGCTGTGCCCTCCCCTAGGAGCACGCCCTGTATCTGGAGGCGGCCGTGGGACCTCGTGTTGCTCCGTGCTGTACTCTTGAAAGCATGTGTGTTTCTTTTTGTGCGTCTGCATGCCTCCCACCTAGCAACCCTGTTCTGTGTCTCCTCCCCAGGGGCAACCCTCCTGCCAGGGACCGAGCCCACAGTGGACACGGTGTCAGTGCAGCCCATCCCAGCCTACTGGTATTACGTTATTGCCGCCGGAGGTGCTGTTGTGGTGCTGGTCTCCGTCGCGCTGGCCCTTGTGCTCCACTACCACCGGTTCCGCTATGCGGCCAAGAAGAGTGATCACTCCATCACCTACAAAACCTCCCACTATGCCAACGGGGCCCCCGTGGCCGTGGAGCCCACCCTAACCATAAAACTAGAGCAAGACCCCAGCTTGCGCTGCTGAGAACCGAACAGGAACGAGAAAGCAAACAAAACACAAAACAGACAGACAGACAGAAACTAAGACTTCAAATACGTTGCCTCAGTTTTGCACTTTTTTCCTTACCTAGCATACGTGTGAACTCTTAGATATCTCCATCCCTTCTCCGTCCCCCAGCCCTCCCCAAATCTTTTACAAACTCTAAACTAATGCTGCATCTTGGATCGCCAGAAGAGACACACCGCCCCTTCACTTCAAAAGTGAACGCTCCCTTTCTATTACTTTTCAAGGATACTTGGGGTGTCAGGTGGGGGTTTATTTTGTTTTGT
The DNA here is from genome assembly GCF_022539315.1 of Serinus canaria. Taxonomy (NCBI): domain Eukaryota; kingdom Metazoa; phylum Chordata; class Aves; order Passeriformes; family Fringillidae; genus Serinus; species Serinus canaria. The sequence continues at coordinate 24,976,727 of NC_066321.1, forward strand.
TGTGTTTGTTTGGGGAGTTTTTTTTGTTGTTGTTGTTGTTGGTCAGCTTCTTTGGGTTTTGGGGTTTTCTTCTCCTCCCAGTAGGCAACCTGCAAGGGAACCTGATGGTGAGCCTGGAAGCTTGTGTGTGAGGCTCGTGTGCATGTGCTAAACCTGCGTGTGTGAGTGTGCATGGGACACTCTGTGTGGGTCTGACTGACTGAATGTATATTTAGAAACAGCCCCTTTTTCATTTGCTTGTTGTTGCTTCTACTTGCACAGGGAATGCTTTTATTTTTGTTTTTGTTGTTGTTAATTTTCCCTCCTTCCCGCCTCCTCTGGAAGGTCTGGGACGTGTTTATGGTGAATGCCCTGATTTGTTTACTTGGGGAAGAGAGCAATGCTTTTTTGTTGCCTTATCTAGCTTTGGCTGGGTTTCTTGTTTGATAGTGTTAATGTCTTGGGTGCAAATTGAGAAAAGGCCAGGCTGGACAGTAGGAATGTCTGCCCCAGATGGCTAGAAGAATCCAGAGAGGTCCATAGACGCTCAAAAAGCAAGATCTCTCCATTTTATTCTTTCTGCAGCCAACATGAAAACACAGCCATTGTTTGGAAGAGGGAGGGGAAGCCCTCCTCTTCCCCCACCTGCAAGTGAATCTATTTAAAGTTGCCTTATATCAGAGAAGCTCATAATGAATGTTTTGTTTGTATCTGTTAAAGCCAGCCTTAGGGTAACACGTAGACTTCAGCAGGTCTTAGTGGATGCTAAATACTGTAGTTTCTTGAGAATTGAAGGTTTATTTATTTAATAAGTATCCTCACTCTGGGTGCTGATGGTTTTGCTTTTACACGGGGAAGGGGGAGAAGGCTCCTCCTTGTCTTTCTGCTAGAAATGTTCAAGGGACAAATATAGTTCCCTTTCCTGGGTTTGATTTTTTTCCTTCTGCCCAATCCATAGCTGCTGAATCATAAAAAATTGCCCATTGACTTTCTAGAATGTCAGTTTTGCGTTTGCTAATGTTCTGCTTCTTAGAGCACCAGTAACATCTAGCAAGCCAAGCCCAACCAGTGCACCTGGGGGGCCCAGCTATTGCTGCTGCTTTAACTGGGGAGGCAAGGAGGAGCCTCCACACGCCTCCGACTGTTGAATGGCCCAGCGTATTGTAGTGGAAATGCCTTATATAAATTACTGAATGATGACATGCAAAAGTGGTTTGAATTTTTAACCCTGATCTGTTTGCAGGCAAAAAAAAAAGTACCTCCAGTGAGCAAGGTTCTCCATCTTGTTTGTGTTCATCTGTGATGAGTGATCAGATTCCCTCCCCCCTTCTAAACTTGCTAGTGCCCATCCCTCCTTTGCCCATTAATATTGCATAAAATGAATCAAGATGAGCAGCTCTGTTAACTTCCCTGCAGTCTTGAGCTGCTTTTTGGTCTGGGAAAAAAAGTGAAAATACAAACGGTGCTGAAGTGGTATTGGCCCCTGTTGCAGCATAGCCCTGTCCCCAGGGGATGTGTGTCCATGGGGGTGTCAGTCTATCCCCCTCCTTGCCTTAATTCGTGCAGCCAGTTTCAGTTCCCTGTGCTGGTTTCACAGCAGATTTCAGTGGGATCCTCTCAGCTGCAGCAGCAAGTGTCTGAAACAAGCAAGGAGCACAGAAAAGCCCAGGGTGATGTGCTGTGGGGAGCACATCAGGCGTGCTGGGTGCTCGTGGCACCGCTGCACCTGGGCCTGGCTCCCACAAGGCTCTTGAGAGCAGCAGGGACATGCCTGTCCCACGGGGACCGGGGAGCTCCTGCCACCTGGGAGGCAGTGCCACTGAAAGGTCCCTGGAGAGGGGCTTAGAGGGCCAGGGTGCTTTCACCGTGAGCCTCCTCATCTCACAGCACTGGTGTTGCAGTGCATCCGGTTAGGGACGTGGGTTCCTGTCCCCCCCGTCAGCTGCAAATTAAATCAGATGTGAAATACTGGCATGAGTTTACTTTCAGGTCAGCCCAAGCCATGTCAGCAGGTGATATTGTCCCGTTTCCAAAGTCAGCTCAGTCTCCCTAGTTCAGACGATTTCACTTTGACCGGGTTCACCCCCACAGACTTAGCAAGTGTGCATTGGTGTGTCAGAGAGGAGAATGTGGCACCCTGTCTTTTAAACCAAAATCACCAAAGACAAAACAGAAGGTCACTTCGAGATTTTTACTCCCAGTTCTCCCTGCTCCTTGAGCCCTGACATCCCCAGCATTGCCCAGTTGCCTGTGTGTGAAAAATATCTTGTGGAAATTTGAAATTCTTTGAAGATGTATTGTGTGGAATGTAATAAAATGATGATATTTTTATACAAATATCTGGGGTTTTTCTTTCTTCTTCTTTCTTTGCTAATGAGAATGCTGTTGGTTGAAGCAAAGCAGAGTTCCAAAACTCTTTGGAGCATCAGGGCTATTCCTTTTAGCCAAGTGAAGCTCCAGTTCCTGCTGCCTGCAGACCCGGCTCCCAGCAGCCCAAACGCTGTGGGCTCCCTGCCTCACTGCACTCAGGATCGGGTCATTAATAGCAGCTTTTAGATCCATTACATTTGTACCAGTCCTTATGGGAGTTTTGGGAGGCTGGACTGACTCTTGGAATTGTCTGGGGATTTCACCAGCGTTGCCTAAGTGCTAAATTGCTCAGTGTGATTACACAGAATTTCTCCAGCTGGGGCCCCTGGAGACAGGACATCCGACTTTCCAGGGCCCCTGGGGCTGGCCTGGCTGCCAGCTCAGCTGAGCCACATGCTCTGTCCCTGAGCTCAGCAAAAAACGGGTAAGCCATTAGCAAAATTAATAATGAAAGCAGCAATGCTTTCCTTTCCTCTTCTGTGCAATCCCTGTTTCTGTGTGTCAGACTGTGCAGGGAACCTGTGCACCAGTGTTTGCACAGGTGTGTGTCCCCTGCTTTCCCTCCACCTGAGTCCTCCCAGCTTCTTACAGGGACCTCTGCTGCAGCAGTTCTGCTTCCATCTTCCCTGTGTGCACCCTTCACCCCTTCAGCAGAGTCAGCAGCATCACATTTCATGTGAAATACATTTTGTTGCAAGTTTGAGAGGTTTTTTTTCCTTCCCTCTTTATTTTCCTTCTCTCATATTCTTTACCCTGGCATAAAGCTCAGCTTTGCAATGAAACTTCCTGACTTTACTAGGAATTCAGGCCATCAACAAAAAAATAATTCAAATGTGATCCCTCACACTGGCTATTCAAACACAAGCAAAGCTGAGTACCCATGCTGCTTTTTTGGGAGAGGGCTTTTTTTCCCTTAATTGTACAGCAAAGCAAATTACACTTGTAATTTGCATTTTGTACACTTCAGCGACTGTTCAAGCAAAATTCAAAACAAATATGCACATGTGAAAAACAGGGAAGGAGAGACTGACTGATGGCTTCCCAACAAGGAAGAAAAAAATGCTGTTAAGTAAACAGACGAAAAGGGAGAAATCGTTCAGGATTAATTATTCCGTACGTGCGCCACAGACAGATTGGCTGGAGAGTTGGGTGCTGCTCAGGCTGCAGCACATCCTAGGGAAGAAAGCAGCTAAAATTAGCATGCTTTGTTTAAGGCAATAAATACAGCTTAGTGTGATTTTAATGCAAACTCTTCTGCCAGCAACTTCAGGCATTTAGGTGTCTTCTTAAAAAAAAAAAGAGGAAAACTTTTTGGGGGAGCAGTGGGGGCTCTGTTTTTCCGGGAACAGCGTTGTGTCCTGTGTGTCAGGGGAGGCTTTGGGCGTGGCTCCCTAGTGGGATGTGCTGTGATGGTGTCAGTCTTTTCATCTTGTCTCTACAGTCGGTGTTGTGCTGAAGGAGCAGAAGGGGGTCCATGGGCGCTGTCTGCAAGCCCTGGGGCAAAGCCAGTGCCTGACGGGGATGGGAGAGAGGGAGCGCTGACCTGGCATAGCAAAGGGTGCCGTGGGGAAGGCAGGGCTGTGCCTTGGCAATGTCAGCGTGCCTGAGATGGCTGATCGGGCAGGAGCAGGCTGCGGAGCTCCGTCAGGGCAGGCACCTGCAGGATGGCACTTGGCACAGGGTCCCCAGAGCCGCTAGCCCCCGGGCTGTGGGGCTGAGGTTGGCTTTTCCTGGCATGGTGGAAACGCCTCTGCTGCCGCCTGCAAGGGAACACGGTAGGAACCAGGCTGTGCGTGGGGCTGTGTTTGGATTTTTGTCCCTGTGAAAACCTCCTGACTTCCCCAGGGCCAGCCCCCACGTAGCCCGTGTCAGGGCGGCAGAGTGAGGCGTGCAGACGGCAGGCGAGGCCCCGAGGCGAGCTCGGACAGCCGCTTGGCTTTGCGCCACAGCTCCTCCATCAGCGGCTCCGGCGGCTCTGAGCAGAGGCTGCAGGCGTGACTGCCAGTTTGAGGCATGGTGTCGTTAGCCACTGCACTGCGAAAACAAACAGCAACAACGGGGAGGGTGAGAAACGTGGCAGGGTGCCACAGAGCTGCCAGCTTCTCCCCCAGCGCCGAGCCCTCACGGGGCGGCAGCGGGGCCGGTGCCGCCCTTCGCCGAGGAGCCGCTCGGTTTGGGGTGGGTGAGCTCAGCACAGAGCACCGGAGCTGAGGGTCAGCTCCTTACCTGGGTTCTCCAGAGCTGAGAGGGGGAGAGGGAGAGGCTTACGCTGTGTAGTGGCACGGCCACGCCGTACACACGCCTGCCACCATCACTGTGTCTTTGGCCTGGAGCCGCTGCCGAGGGGAGGTGCAAAAGCAGGGCTGGAGAAGGGGTCATGCTGCAAGAGGGGTGTGTGTGCTGCAGGGAGGGCTTGGCACGGTGCTCAGTTTGGGTAGCCACCTTGGCCATCTGCCCTGTGTGCAGCAGGGCCGGGTGCCACATGCTGGAGGGCAGCGCCAGGGCTGGAAATAGCTGCCTGCTCATGGCCACCTCCACACCGAACGCCCAGCCTGGCTCCATGTCTCCAAGTGCTTTTGGTGGGGGGTCTTCAGCTGCCCAGCCATACTTTCCCACCTTATCTTCATATGGGAATCCCAAGGATTGCAAGAGATCATCCATGCTCCCCAGTTTGACAATGGTTTTGTGGTAGTCTGAGGTGTGCACCGGGCAGCCCCAAGACAATCTGGGAATAAGGTCCAGCGGCTCCTGCACTGCAGAGGGAGGCCAGGCCAGGGAGTGGCAGCTTGTTTGTTTTCTTTAATGCTCAACTGTAGCCAAAGCACTGTTTTAATTTCAAATTTGGCAGGGACTTATCCCTTCTGTAAACTAAAGTAGTCCTGTGTTTCTGGAGGAGTGGGAAGGAGAGAAGTGAGGTGAATTTTCAGCTGGAAATAGAGCAGTGGGGGATTCAGAGGGAGTGTTTCTGCTTGGAGCCTGTGCTGCTGCTTTGAGAAGTGCTTCTCCATTTGCTGAGGGTGGGAGGTGTCCCCCCCAGCCCCCGGGGCTCCCAGCCAGAGGAGCAGCGCTGCCGAGCAGAGCGGTGTCAAGGCGAGGCCACGGCGGCTGCTCCGCCGTGTCAAAACAAAATGATGTGTGTTGGAGTCACACACTGCTGTGGAGAGAAAAGGACTGGGAATGAGCAAAGAGAGAAAAGCAGGGATGAGAGCAGAGCCGGGCTCTGTCTCGTTATGCCAATTCCTGACCCCGTTTTCCTAGCTTTGGCTGCATTTAATGTTTCTGACCCTCATGGGCACTTGTTTGGCGGCAGAGCGGCGGTGTACCTCCTACGCTCCCTTCACTGGGCAGGATAGCACTGGCCAAGAGGGATGTTGTAGCAGCAAGAGAGAGGGGTGAGCATGTAGCTGGTTGCCCTCGAGTCCTTTCCACAGTGGGGAAACAACCATGTGCTGCTTATTTCCCCAAACCCAGCAATTTGTTTTTCTTCCTCCTACACACTCTGCTTTTTTTGTCCCAGCAGGCACAGCCACAGATATTACTGGGAATGAAAGACTGTAAGGAGCAGAGCTCACAAAGCACCCATCACCTGGGGCGAGGCTTTCAGCCCCAGAGCTTGTGGACCCTGGCAGAAAGTGGGGAGCAGGAGCACAGGGATGGTGGGAGTGCATCCTGGGCACTCTCCAGGCCAGGCTGTCCTGTGCCAGAGCGGCCCTAGGCGGACAATAATAAGATCTGGAATTTACTGCAAGTTTGATATATTGTTTGGGAAAGGCACCTCCTGCTGAGAGGCTCATTTTGTTCAGCCAGAAAGACTCCAAGAGACACCACAGATAATCTGCAAATGCCTGTGTGCAGAGAGAGATGCCAGGTGATAGAGCTCTGCCCCAGGGTGATTGAGCTCCCCTCAGTGACCTGGCAGGAGGCAGCACCTGGTGCCTGGACATAAACCAGACAAAGTCAGGCTGGAAAGAAACAATTTTTTTTCTTGACAGTTGTCATTTGCCTTGGAAGAATGTGTCCAGGTTCCAGTAATCAGGGCTAGGTGCTCTCTCCAAAGCAATAGTTGTTGGCTTGGTGTGGAGGTCTCTGCCAGAGGTGGTGGTGCTGCTGGTAAGCCCGTGCAGGAGGGCTGGCATTGGGCACCTGGGATGGTGGGAAGTATGTGCCAGGCCATGAGACACGCTGGGCTCAGCTTTGGAGAGGTGAGATGTCTTGGGCAGGTTTGGAGAGCTTTCCTGCAAGAGGCATGTGTATGTCTGTGGTGGGACACCTGAGAACTTTGTCTGCTCTCCTGCCCCTCTCATCCGCCCTGGCACAATCCCTCCCACCCCTGCTACTATTTTAAAACAGATCTACACTGAAACTCTTTAATCTCTGGAAATCCTGCTCGCCCTCCATGTGATTTCATACAAACATGGTATTAAATCAGCCCTTGTCTGATTAGAATTTTATCTTTCTTTTTCCAGGTCCCATAAATTAGCCTTTTAGCTGGCAGTGCTCTCAGATCCAGCAGATAACAGCCTTTCTTGGCATCCGGCTGTTTCCAAAATCATTGCTAATATCATCTTTTGGCCAGGACTGGCTGGGTGCTCACAGCTATCATTTGGCACACGGACTTTAAAAATGGCCTTTCACTCAGGAGAAATCATTCCTCATATTTAATTACAGTTCCCCCCTAACTTTCTTGACTACCTTTCTCCAGAATATTTTTTCCCTTTTAAAATGTAAGTTGTGCCTGAAATTTGCCCTTTAAGGAAGCAGCCTTCCACAACACAGAGCAATGTATGTTTCTCCCACTCTGCCCACCAGCTTGCAGGGCTTTTCTGGGGACCACTTTTGAAGGGAGTTGCCTTCTGTGGCCTGCTCCACTCGTCACTGTATTGCTGGGACTTGTCCCAAAGGAGCCTAACTGATGACAAACAGCAGGCTAGATTCTGTGGCAGGCTAGATTCTAAATCATCTCCACTAGGAACTGAACTGAGACCACCAGCTTCAATTCCCACAGACACCCACACAGCCTGAGCTGATTCAGTTAATGACTCGAGAAGCCCCAGAATGGAAAAAGAAACGTCAAATTACATTTTTCCAAAGCTTTCCGGAGGGTGTAGAGCCCTGCATGATAACATACAATCAAATAGCAATGAAATGGCATGTGGGGAACAGAAGAATGAGGGCCTGAGGAGGAAGGAAAATAGGCAAGTAGGAAGATATCATTTAAGCAGGACTTAAGAGTTGTATTAGCATGGGGAATTGAGCAAATCACTAGAAGAGTAAACAGATTCTAGGCTGGGCTTTTTGTATAAATGTTCTCTCTTTTTCAAGTTTTCCCAGCGCTCTTTCCTTTCAGGCTGGAAGAACTGGTGTTCTTTTGAAAGTGTTGATTAACCAATACTTTTTTATTTCTGGCTTTTCCCTCAAGGCTACCCTGGGAAATTACAAAAGGATCAAATTGCTAGCTTGTTCTCACACAAAATTTAGAGCAGCTACAATATGGAATGTCAAATGACTTCCAAGAGCCCTTCTACACACAGGGACTCCTTGGGCAGACTGTCGTCTAATTTTGACCTCTGCTCATACAGTTTTGAGCAACATACAGTCTCTGTAGGGCTGTGTGGGTGACACGGATGGCAAATCTCACTGCTTGTCCTCCAGTGGGTGACTGGCGGTTCAGCCGTCTCCACGTGTGAAATGCCTTGCAAGTTATTTTTCCACATGTTTGGATCTAAATGTTTGCAAGAGGCCCTCAGGCAGTTCTCCCAGCCCTAAGATGTTGCCATCTGGGCCTGTCAGTTCGAGAACTGTTGAGAAATCATGTGAACTCGCCGCTGAAGTGAGGATTTGCAGAAGGCAGTGTGCACCTGTGTTTCTGCGACAAGGTACCGGCAGCCTTGAGTCAGCTTAACTGACTCACTCGGTGCAGAGCTCAGCGGCAGGAGGGGCAGGTGCTGGGCTGTGAGCCTTCCTGTTGCCAGGTTCACTTGCAAATTCAAAGAAATCCCTTCGTTCTTTGGGTGCAGATACAATTCTGCCTGAGGAACGAGAAGGTGTCATTAATTCCAGCAGAGGATGGCTGCCATCAGGGATCGGGAGGTGTTGGGGCAGCGTGGCTTTCAGCAGAGACCCACTCTGGAGGTGAACCTTATAATGTCACTGGCATGGATTGCCTGACACAGTTGTCTGGGATAGCAAAAAAGTGTATTTCACAATTCAGGAGGCCTTTTCAAGTCCATGCAAATATGCAGAAATATTCTTTTATAAGGTTTTGAATAATTTCTTTGCACATGGCTTTTTAGGTACAATTTACAATCTTTAGTTTTGGTTGTTTGTAAGTAACCTCTTTAAACTCTTCTTGCCATTTTGGCACAAGGCACAAGGTAATCTTGGTTCCAATCACAACTGCTTCCAAGGTGTGACTTGTATCGCTTCCTAGTCCCTGATTTTTTGCATTCCTGATCATTTCAAGACACCTTCTCAGTTGAGTACCCCAAGTTACAGTCAGCTTTGAAAACTCTTCACAGATTGAAATGAAAAGACATATTCTTTTGGAAAAGTGGAAAAGAGCCATGGTAACTGTACTCAGAGAAAATTATAGGAAGACTGCACAGGAAAATAACTTACTTCTGCCCAGATTATAATATGTGCATTTGCTTGCTAGTCCTCAGTCTGTGCTGAACAATAGAAAGAGATGTCACCACTAAAAGGAATTTGGATCAGGCAAATGTTAACATAAGGGCCTAGATATGGCCATTAGCCTCTCTCTCCATTTCAACCAGCTTTTGTATTAAAACATATAATGAAGATACATAAATTCCTCAAATTATTGTGAATTTATCTGAAACTCAAAGAGGAAATGGGTCATTGAAGGTCTGTATCCAGTCAGACATATGGGAAAATATGAAAAGCAGAGTGTGTGCTAAATGGATCCAGCATTTAATGGCAGTAATGACAGGCACTAAGATCCTACTCAAAGGTGTAAGGGTAATACCCATGAGCATGTTAACAGTGAATTATGGCCATTATGGAGGCACCAATGACAATATTTTAGTGCTATTCAAGGTGTCTGATTTCTCTGCTTTTTGCTCACTCTCTTTTCTTCTTAAAAGCTGGTGATCTGGTGGTTATGAAATGTGACATAGTGTGAAGATCCTCTTCTCTCAAGTGTGCAAGAGTCTTCATTGACTTTGGCCAAGGGAAGAAGATCATGAGTTCCTTCTCCTTCCACAAGGAAGAGCCTTGTAGTAGTTTAACAATTACTTTCTTCTGGCTGATCTCACAGTCCAGTGACCAGTGACAATGATGCTGCCAGAAGGCCTCTTTTAACAAACAGTGCTTCCCATTTTGTTGTTCTAGTGAACTTCCCGAGAATGGAGGATGACTTCCCAAGCTCTGAGCAAGACTTCGAAGACAGCGACGATCCAGGTTGGTATGCAGATGGACATGGACATGGACATTGTCCATATGCACATGGACAATCCAGCTGTGGCAGCTTGTGCTTCAGTATCAGAGGCTCAGATTACTCACAAATCTCAGGTTTAGTGGTGTTAGGAGCTAGAGCACACTTGAGAACATGCATTGAAGGGATGGCTTAGCATTCAAAGGCATTGGTTTTCTTTTCCTGTTTTCCAACAGCCAGCAACCTTGCAAAGTCAATGCATTGTATTTGTATTAGGACAAGCGAAACTGATCTTTTAAGCATTAATTGCTGCTTGCATGGCGTTTTGACTTGTAAATGAAGGAAATTAAGTCTGAGACCTGTGACAGATTGATTCCATAGTTTTGAACCTAGTGGCACTGGAAGGGCCAGGGTTTCAGTGGGTGTAGAATGCTTGCACGCTATGTCAATAGTCTGATGTCTAAAAGTGAATCAGAGTGCCTAGCTTTCTTGGTAGTTTGGTGCTCCACATGATTTCTAGACCTGGGTTAGTGAATCCTGCTGAGATAGTCCCCTGTATATACTTTAACTCTTGTAAAGCCATCACAACTCCAAGTAAGAAATGTAAAAAGGCGAGGGGGGAATAAAAAGTGATCCCTGGATAATAAGTGCCCGTTCCACTGCAGATTACTTTGGATCGGATAGGAACGACACACTGTTCTCTACTAACTCTCCAGGAACCCCCAAGCTGGACAAAGAGAAAAGCTGGCTGTACACCCTGGATCCCATCCTGGTGACCATCATAGCCATGAGCTCCCTCGGTGTCCTCCTGGGGGCCATCTGTGCTGGGCTGCTCCTCTACTGCACGTGCTCGTACGCCGGGCTGTCCTCGCGGAGCTCCACCACGCTGGAGAACTACAACTTCGAACTGTACGATGGCATCAAGCACAAGGTGAAGATGAACCACCAGAAGTGCTGCTCGGAGGCCTGATGGGTGCCTGGGCATCACCCTTGGCATTGTGCCTGGTGAGGAGGGCTGGCAGGGGGGTACTTTTTTGCTGTTTTCTATGGGAACTGAATGCCATAACAGGGAATGAGGGGAGCAGGAGTGAGGAGAGGCACTGCTCCTGCCACCAGGTCTTGCTGCCGGGTCACACTCCACCAGGACCGAGTGGCTTTCCTGCAAACCAGACTGTGCCGGGCGAGGGGGGACTGAGCCCCTTGTTTGTTGGTTCATCTTCATTTTCTGCTAATGTGAGTGGCTGGGATGTGGTAAGGGAGCCTGGTTTACCTTTTGGATGTGAGAAACTAAATGTTGATTGTTATTTCCCACCTCCTTTCTCTGGAAAGTTGCTGAGAAGGCTGAGGGATTTCTTTAGAAATAACACACAAACACACGGAGCCCCCTGTCCATTTTAGACTCCGTCCAGATATCATTGTAGGGATTTGTGCACTTCACACTAAGAACAGGAAGCTGCAGTTTGCAGTCCTGAAAATGGGAGCATGTTGTTACCTTCAACTTTCCTTCTCCTGGTAGCAGGGGAAAGGTGGGATACTGGCTTTACTGTCAACAGTAACAACAGCGCTTTCTGAACTCATTAAGAGAGAAAATAGAAGGGAAACCCTATGTGTAGAAGCACCTCTTTGAGAAAAGCTGAAGAGCCTTAAAGTGATTTGTGAATAAGAGCCATTTATTAAATCCATATCTTTGATTGCAACAGCGGAGGCCTTCATCAGGAAGGCCTTTATCTGAATCTCCCACCCCTCTTGAGCCTGCCATTTTTCTTTTTGCTCTAATGAGAAAATTGCAGCAAACAAAAGACAGAGCCTGTCGGGTTGCTGGTGCTTAGGCAATGGCTTTGGGAAGGGGGCTTCACTTGGGGTTTGAGGTACAGTGCTGAGGCCTCTCCAAAGTGCCAGGAAGGGAAAATGAACAGGGAAGGAGGCTGGAGCCATGCCCATAGCCCTGGGGAGCCTGGCCATGGTGCCCACTGGGACTCCCTCACCTTCCTGATGCTCCCCTTGTCCCTGGAGCCAGGGGGTGTGAGCTGGTGTCATCAGCACCACTGGACCAAACAGCTGCCACCACATCCCCTTTGGAGCAAAGCTGTGCTGCTCCTGATCAGTAGCAAAACCCCCAAGTTCTATCTGTGAGCTGTTTTGTTTTTTTTTTTTTTTACTTTGAACAAGTGCCTTAGAAGTATTTTTCCTCCAGCTGATGATCAGTGCTGTAGCAAATAGCAAGTGAGGCCTTCATCCTTCCCCACAAAATGCTCTTCTTCACCACTCTCTGCTGGTTAGAACCCAGCAGAAATCTGGTCCTTCTACTTGCAAATGGTCTGGTTACATTGTGTGGCAGCTGGTACCTCTCCACTTGCCACTGTGCTGTGGGACAGCAGCGTTATGAAAATAACTGAATGGAGAACAAAAGTTGAAATGCTGAACCCCAAAGCAATGCCTTCATTTCCAGTTCAGTACAGGTGGATCACCTCTATCAGCTTGCACATACATAAATTAGAAACCTTTCTGTCACACTGGGTTTGCTTTTCCAGGGGCTCTTTGATAATACCTGGCATGTCCTGATTTTTACATTTTACCTGGCAATTAGTTTGGGGTGGGGATGGCATCATTTTGCTCACCAGCTGCTATTGACAAAGACGTGATGTGTTGTGAAGCTCATTTTGCCCAGCCCCACAAACACATCGTGCAGGAGTCCAGGTGTTTGGGGACACAAGCAACATCTGGAGAGGAGATGAGCACAGACACATGAGCAGTGCCACAGCTGCTCCTTGGTACTGTGGGCATAGGAACATTTGTCTACTGTTTCACGAAGAGCTCCCTCAGACAATAAGATTTTAGGGGAAAAAGCCCCTTCTGTGCTGTGAGGAAGGTGCACATGTGCTGGGGGAGCAGCTGCGTCATCAGCAGCTCCGCGGTCCGCGTGCACCCGCAGGGATGCGCGCACAAAAGGCCTTCGTTTCTTTAATTCACACCGTGCCCCCGACAAAAACAGCAGCAAACCTGTCTCTGCTTCTCCTTTCCAATCACCTTATTTCTTTTGGCGTTTTTCACAGACAAATTCCACAGGGGTGTTATTTTACTGTACAAAAGAAACAGAGGCAGTGAGAGGAAATGTACCAGACCATTTCAAAGCTGGATTGCTGCTGCTCAATGATTTCATTCCCTTCAAATCACCAGAGAGGGGAAGGATGAATGGAAAAGGACCATACAGTAGAAAAGCCAACTTAGGCAAACAATAGGTGAAAATATATAATGAAAAAGGTGATGTTATGGTGTCTAGTAGGCGTACAGAGAGAAGAGTTCATATATAGATATATTCAGAAATAGTGTGTTTGCACACGCACGTGAATTCTCTGTATGTATCGTGTATGTGACTTATTCCGTGGGACTGACTTGTGTTAATGTATCTCTTGATCTGGGGCAGGGGAGTACTGCTGACCTTGGCACTAAGGTGGCACGGGCCCAGCCCGTGTGTCCCGCTGGCCCCTGGCAGCCGGGGCAGGGCCCACGTGTGAGCTCGCCAGGCGAGAGAAGGCCGATCATGCTGCACAGCCAATACCTCACTTACCTCTGCCGGGTGCTTTACTGTTCTGTGGAAAACTGTGTTTGATTGTAACTTCAGCAGGGAGGGGGGAAAGGCCGTCGGTGCATTCAATTCATTGCATCCTCCTCTGCAAATAGATTAGGTTTGCTGATTGCAATTCCCTCTGTGAAATTCAGAAAAGAAAAAATAAATCGGCGTTAATGCCTTTGCTCAAATGGGCTGTTGCCTCCACACGCTTCCCATGGCAGGACATGTTGCTAATGGGCAGGCTGTAGTTCTGGGTGACTTCATTTTGTGGGAAGGTGCTGGAGGTGAGCATGGGAATTAAACCATTAAGAAATTATATGCAGAAATGGAAATTCTCCAAGGTTTGCAGTTCAAGGTGTTTGACCATTTACTGGCTGAGCCAGGACTTACGGACTTAAAGAGCTTTTACTGTGATTCTTCGGTGTAACAAACAAACAAACAAAACAAAACAAAAAATAAAACTGTGTTTATATGATTTGTATAAAAACCTTTTAAAATTACTATTTAATAAACATTATGGTAGAGATTATGTTTCAGCGGCTTTCTTATTCATGAAAGAGCAGCAACAAGGAAACCAAACTGAAGAGGGCTGTGGGTAGCAGAAGCCCCAGCAAAATGAGATGCAACTTGAGGCATGCAGGGCCATGCCCACTCTCCTTTGCTGTGCACTGCCTGTCCCTTTGGATTACCCCAGGCTGCTTGGCACACCAAGGTGACATGGGGTTTTAACACAGATCTAGTGCACACACACAGCATCTCCTGTCAGAGCTGGGGATGGGTGGAAGCTGCTCTGGCCCAAAAGCAGCATCTGAGAGCAAACCCCAAAGTGGATGCAGGTCCTTGCCTGTCACCCTGTGCCATGGACCAATGCTGCCAGTGATCCCAGAGAGGATCACTCTCACCAGTGCAGTTTTAGGCTAAAAATCATTTAGAAAAATTATTTAGAACTAAAGTGCACTGGTGGGGCCCACCCTGTCACAGTTTGTCCACCTCAGGGTACAGGTGCTGGTATCCCCGCGTGTCCCTGTCCTGATTCTATGAACCTGCCAAAGTGGGCAGTGACTGGGATGGGGTGGCATTCTGCAGTTCAGCTTCAGCCCTGTTCTTTGTCTAAAAGACAGTGGGGACTCCTGGCAAACCCCAATGCCAAGCCTGGCTCCCCATACTTGTCTCCTCCACCCTCCCTCTGCTCTGTCACACTGCCCTGGTGGCAGCCCAGCCCAGGGCAGTCTCATGTCTCGCAGGGGCCCCTGTAAGAGGCAGGCAGCCAGGAGCCACTGCAGGGCTGCAGAAGAGAAGCTGTGGGGCTGAACCTACAGCTTGGAAACTCTTGTTTATTTATGGGCACCCTGACAAATGAGAGCCAATCCATCAAGCTCTGAGCGCCTTGAGAGCAAATGAAATTTTGCTGCCATCTCCAACACGGTGACCCCCTCCCAGAGCGTTTGTGTGTTAAAGAGGGTCTTTAAGCGATGAAGGGTGGCTGGCAGCTTAGATGAAGATGACAGTGTAGCTGCAACCTTGACAGCTCTCCTCTCACCTAGGAATAAAGAACTGATGTGCAGATTGATACCTGGGGGAGAGGCTGTCAGGGAGCAGGACGGAGACGGCAGATAAGCGACTCCATCAGTGTCAGAGCTGTCCTGCCGTAACACCGCCTGTAAATCACTGCGGTTCGAGGGAGCTAAGGCAGGCAGCAGAGAGCAGGTAATAGAAACAGGGCGGGCAAAGCAGATGTGTGCTCTGGCTGAGGTTAAAAGCCTGTGAGTTGGGCTGAAGCTGCTGCCTGGGCACCAAGGGGAAGCAAGGACCCGCTTCAGGAAATTTAAATCTTCAGGCGTTTTTTTTCCACGCAAGCTGGGATTGCACATGGATGGGGCTGCTGTGGAGCCGGCGGGATGGGGTGGGACCTGGAGTGCCCTGGTGCGTTTGCCGTGCACACAAAGGTACCCACTGCAAGCAGAGGCCGGACCGTGGGGAGCCATGGGGGGTATTTCACATGGCACAAGAGTAATCAGGGGCTGAGCAGGCTAATGAAATTGATTTCATCATTCTCGGGCTCCTCCAAGATGGGGATCCAGCCACTCCTGCACATCCTCTAGAGCTGATTGCAATCGTGTGTGCACCCTTGCTGTTTCTCTTGCCCCTTCTTCTTTCAAATATTCCTTTTCTTTCAGATTTAATGGGAAATCTTTTCAAATAATGACTTGCTCTCTGGACAGCTGGGGGCTTGGCAGTAAGGGGAGCCATGGGGCTGAGCTAATGAGTGGATTCGTAATTAATTAATTGCAGGCAGGTGCAAGTAGAGCCTCCCGTTGCCTCACTCTCTTCCGTCTCTCTCTGAAGAATGCCTCTGTCTCCTGGAGCCTGGCACTATCACCAGCCATCCAACAGGACTGAGCAAAACCTGGTGCCAGCTTTGCTGTGGACAATGACTTCAGCAGGCTGACTCAGGGAGGCTGGTGCTCCACCTCCTCCCCAAAGGGATCACAGGGAGCCTGTCCATTGCCTCCATAATTACCAGGCCCCCTGAACCCTGATGACAAACACCCATAAAGGCACATTCTCTCCATTGGGAAGCTCCCAGTGGCCACTTCCCATGAAAGCTGGATGGCTCTGTTCAATGGCTGCACTGAAATAGTTCACATCTTCCCTCTTTACACCCCACATGGACAAACCCACCTGGCCATGAGAGGTGCTGACTCCTGGTGATCTGAGCACTGGGAACCTGACTGCAGCCAGTGCCACCACTGCTAGGTCCCTGCTGTGTCCTTTCAGCCTTACTGTGGCTGCAGAGCAGAAATACGGAGGGAGACACTGAGTTTTGGTCTGTATACATCTGTGGCAAAATTTGCATTGAATTCAAGAGGTCTGTGTTGTCACTCACACTGATCAGGTAGGACTAGGCTTTCCTATCAACTCCTGTTACATGCAGTGACCCATTTGAAGCAACAAACTCGCCGTGTCTAAAGCAGTTTAATGGGAAAATAACTAATCCTGAATGTGTTGAGAGGGAATGACTCCTCTCTCAGCTCCTGTGTCATAACTCAGTTGCACTACTAATATCCAGAATGGAAAGCACTGCATTAAACACTCAGCAGCTCTACCCCCGCCTCAGCCCGGGTGCCAAAAATCAAGGGAAGAAATACAGCTCTGCTTCCCTGTGCTGCAGCAGTGGGTGGAGGGCTGCAGGGTGAGCCAGCCCATGCTGGTGGCTCACGACTTTGCTGCAATAGATTTTGCTAACATTTCCTTGGTTAAATGTTTACAAACCTAGAGGAAATAGCTGTCCCAGATGTTGCTGGTAATTTCCTATCAGGTCTCTCCTGGCGCAGTGCAGGGCTGCTTTGTCACCCTTTGGATCAGCTGCCAATCTCATGCTTAATAACTGACTTGATTTCTCTACAAAAACTGTCAAAATTTCTAGCACCGTTTTTGCCCTCCTGGTCCCTCGGGTTTATACAGAGTAGCTGTGCCCTGGCTCCCAGCCCAGCTCTCTCTGCAGCCCTGGAAGCACACTCCCGAGCAGAGTGCCTTCAGCAGAGGCACAGGACACCTCGGTGATGGGCTGTGTTGAGCAACACAGCCCTTGCCAAATGCATTTCAACCTCATATTTTAAGAAGACATTCAATGTGCTTACCAAGGCTGGGGAGCCTTTTACACCACAGCAATAATCCAGCACTCGGCCATGAAATCCTCAGCACAGTGTCACATCCATCCCTTTCAGCAGAGAAGTTTTATTAACTTAGGGTGTGAAAAGTTTTGGAGAGCAAAAGTCTCTCTTCCCTCTGAGAGAAATAAGGATGATTTAAGCAGTCTGGGTGCATTTGAGATGGAGAGTGAGTCCCCCAGCTGACACATCAGAGGGAAAAACTGTAAGCCGAGGCTGCATTTATTAAAGAAGGAAGCTGAGGCTGTGCAAAGCCAACCTTTCTAAGCACTCCACGAGAGCATTTTAATAAAAAACACAACAAGCCCACAACAAATCATGTCTTGAAAGGAGGAAAAAAAAAAAAAAAAAAAAAGTCAATTCCCGTCAAGGTTTGAAGAATCGTTTGAGCTTAAGGAAAAGCGAATTCCTGCTCCGCTCCCCTCCCCTGCCCTCCTCTCCCGTGCGTGGAGCAAAGCCATGGCAAACGCCGCCTGTGACACACCGCAAATCACGGCCGGGAGCGGGGGGGCGCCCCGGCCCTCGGCGGGAAGGCCCGCAGAAGGATTGAAGCTTAGAGAAAATGGAATTTATAGTCAAAGCATTAAAATATTAAAGGGCCTTAAAGAACAGCCATGAATCTGATTTCCGAGGGGGGTGGGACACAAGTCTGTCATCAGGCAGAGACAAACGGCTGCTGGACTTGACAACTCACATAAATCTGGTGGAGGAGAAGAAATAAAGCCCAATCAGACCCAAAAAAAAAAAAAAAAAAGGTGATGAAAAGATTTTAGGGCATGAAGTGTGAAAAGGAGAGGGAAAGCTAAAGAAGATAAGGAGTTGAAAGCAGAAGAGTGATTATAAAAATAGCAGCAGAAGTACTGATGGAGGTAGAGGAGAGAAATTATTTTAAAAGGCCAGAAGTGCCCTGGTGGCATAGGTATTTTTGACAGTCTTGCCCAATACTGCATGATTTTCTTGCACAGCAAGAATTTCTTGGGATGGCTTCAACAGCTGAGGTCAGCATGGGCAGGAGGAGGAGGAGCAGCCCCCACCATGCAGAACACCAGCTCTGAGCCCCCCGGCAAAGAGAGGAGGGCACAGGCAGCCCCCTATGGCCCCAGTGCCTCCAGGAGTGAACCCCCTCCATCTCCAGGCAGAGCAGCACTCACCAGGCCAATCCCCACCAGCAGCAAACCCCATTCCTGAACTGGAGATTTTTTCCCCTGGGATGTGTCTCCAGGCTGATCTCAGAGCTTCCTCAAGAGCCATGGCCATTGCACGGGGCCAGGCTGTGGATGGTCTATTGTGCAAGAAGCCGGCGGGATGAGCCTGCCCAGCCCCACACCCTTCACCACACCTCACTGGGGACCCCTCCAGCGGAGTCTCCCCCAGAGGCAGCCACGCCTCACTGAGAGTGGGACAGCTGGGAATCAGCCCCTCAGTGCCTCAGGGGCTGCTGCCACACTGTGTGAGGAGAGACCGCAAATCCAGCCAGGAGCCACAGCCAGGACCCGCTGTAAGTTGGGAAACAGTGTGCAGTGAGGACTGGATTTATGAAATGCTGTCTGTAAGCCAGCCCTCCCTCCGAAACACTAAACAAAAAACAACATTCAGATACATTTCGGAGGAAAACACAAAGCATCTGGTTCCCTTCGCTGGTGTACATAGCAAGAGAAAAGTTGGCAGTACATTTGCTTACCATAAAAGAGAGAGCTATGCAAAAAAAAAGCCACATTAGAGTAGCATTGCCCAAACAGAGTTAAATGTCTGCCTTGTTTTGAACGTGCTCGTGGTGGAAATGTGAGCAAAGGTCAGTCCAAATTAATGAGAACTGAAAATGAATTGGCTGTGCTGGGACTGGCACCCTGCCACCACATCTCGCCCGGCAATTCTTATTTATCCATTTATTTATTTTGTTGGATGAGGAGACATTCTGCAAACACATGGAAAAGCAGGCCTGGTGCTCCCTATGGGTGACACCCACTGCTTCAGCCGAGGAGACGTGGCACCCATCCCTGTGCTCACCACATCCCTCCCTTGCACCCACACAGGGGTGACAGGAGCCTGGCCTGGAGCCTTTTCTGGGGTGCTTTCCCAGGTGGTGCTGAGCCTGCCTAAACACCCTGTGCCAAAAGCACATCTGAGGCCTCCCAGCCTGGGCAGGGATGAGGATGGGGACAGGCAGGGAAGCTGTGCCACTTCCTGCCACAGGCTGTCCTCTTACCACTGCCCATTGCTGCCACTGCAAGAAAATCCCAGTGCTGGGAAGGTGCCACTTCCCTGCCAACACGTGGCAGGCCAGTTGTGTCCAGGAGGGTGACAAATGTGCTGCCTCAGTTTTATGAAGAAAAGGGAGTTTTCCACAGCTCTTTCTGACACACAGGCAGCGATTACCTGCTGAAGCAGCTAAAAACTTCTGTTTGTTTTGGTTTAGAGGAAAGAAGGAGGATGAAAAAGCCAGTTCCAGTTCTGGCTTTCTTCCTGGAAAGGGAAAGCCATCTCAGTAACTCTTGCTTTGCTGAACTTCACATACACAAGTACTCAGTGCCATTCAAGCAGTTCCTTCCAGCTGCAGCAGCAGCACACTCCAAAGGGCTGGGACAAACATGGAGGAAGCATGCTGAAGTGGCCAAAAGCAAAGGCAGCAGCACAGTTAACCCTTCCCCATGGAGCTGTGTGCCTTGGGGATTCAGGGAATGGGATGGTGCAAACATTAGCCCACTTCTCTGGGATGAGGAGCCCCACCCTTGTCCCCACCAGCTCTGTGGAGGCCAGATGTAGACAGAGGTATCAGCAAGGAGCATCCTAATCTGGGCCTGGTAGCATTATGGAGTGAGTCAGAGTCCCACTTGAAATTGTTTTTCAAAAATAGTCTTTTTTTCTTTTTTTCCAAAGGAAGAAGTTAGACTCTGAGCTTAGAAACAATGTTAGCCTCAACTTAAGAGGAAGAGATGGGTAAGAGGCCCCTTTAAGGCAGTTTCACATCTCAGCCACAGCCCATCCGTGCTGTTGGCATTGCCCCAGCCAGGGCCACGGGCAGGCACGGGGCTCTGGGCACACTCTGGATTAATTATCCCCAGTGGCCATCATCAAACAGCCAGGGCTCTGCTGACAGTGCCATGTCCAAAGCTCATTAAAACAGAGCAGTGCCGCACTTGGGAACAAGCAGTGTACTGCTCTGGGATAAAACCATTCCAATAGGGACCTGCAGTCCCTGCCGTGCAACGGTGCCAGACCACAGCACTGGAGCAGGGGGTTGTAATGGGACCTGCAGCTGAGCAGCTCTAAATCAGGATCTATTTCAAGGGCTGAGGAGGACAGTGAAGCTGGGTGGAATGGTGGAGGGTTTGGCAGGTGATTTGGGAGGATGGGAAGGGCTGCTGTATCTTGTATTTATGGATATCCAGTGTCACAAACAGGACATTGCTCAATGACTTAAAAAATTAACACCTCTGCCTGAGGTTGTCAGCCTCAGGATGATAACAAGGTTGTGAACACAGCAATGATGCTGGAATTGAAGAGATTCAGCATTCTGACTTGGGAATAAGATGTGATACTTTCCTCAGATACTGGAGATGAAGGAAAGATAATGCTGATGAACTGCAGGGAGCCACACACAGCCACAGTGACTCATCACGGCTGCCCAGGTGACTTTGCAGGCTAGGGAAATATTAGCACAACTTTTACCAAGTGTTCCTCCTGATGCCAAGGGATGCCCTGATCAATTTGGATGGCAGTAGTAGGGTACTGGGCTCCTCTGACCAGGCAAGGGCACAGAGTTCTCTTCTGAGCATACAGGCATATTCACATCCTAAAAACCTCTGGTTAGGAGACCCAATGTGCATTGTAACACTGTGCTGACAGAAACAAACACTTCTTCTTCAAACAAGCTGCTAATTATAAACCAATTATAAACCACCTCCAGCTGACATTCCCGTTTAGCCCAGGCAGGACACACTGGCTTGGCCTGCAAACATGGACAGTGCTGCCAGTCCTTTGCCTGTACCCAGCCTGGCATCCTGCAGCTCTTCCCTAGGCACAGGGAACTACAGGATTTGGCCCACTGCAGGACAAGGGCAGGGAGACCTGTTATTCCTGGCTGTCCCCCTGCCCCACAGTCCCCACGTGGAGGGGCTTCACAGACACGGCCCAGGACACCCACCTGCATCCACACAGAGAAGTCACAACCTGCAGGTGAATATCCTCACATGGAGCAGGAGGCTTCCAGCAGCTGCTGCACCCATTGGTGGTGTGGCTGGAGCTCACATCTGCTGGACACACTGCCTATCTGAGTCAGAAATGCTAGCTAGGGTCTAAGAATAAACTTTTGTTTGCACTTTCAGAGGAAGAAGATACAACCAGAAACTATATCTTTAAAAAAGAAAAAAAAAAAAAGAAAATAAAAAGAAAGATAAATACAATCCATTAGCAAATTAAATAAAATCAAGGCTGGGATTGTGTTTTGGTGGCACCGGTTTTTGCAAGAGCCTCACGCTCCAGCCTCAGAGGTCACTGGCGAGGCAGGATGCTGCCTTTATACTGCTCCTTTGGTGCTCTGCTTTACAGTGGAGATTAATTTAGAAAAAAGAAAAAAAAGGATCATTTAAAAAAAGCTCACCCCTCTCTCTCCTCCACCGCCCTCCCCAAGCAGTGATGGGGGATAATGAACTGCTGGGACTGTCATCCAAAGAGTGCTTAATGACAGTATTCACTCTGTGTGTGTAGCATTGGCTGTTCTCAGAGCTCTCATTATGAATAGTTTTCAAGCTGTTTTGACTATTTTCTGTTACAAAGAGGAACTCTCTGCTGGCTGCCTATTTTCATCACTGAAGCTGGCCAATGTAATCCACACAGAGCTGTGACACCATGGCCAACGACCAACGCTCCCATTCTCTCTCCTCCAATTTATGGCAGTGGAGAAGGGCCAGGCTCTCCTTCCCTGTCCTTTGCCTTCTCTCCACTGCTTCTTTTTTGGGCTCACGCTCTGGTTTTGCAGGTGATGCTTCTCTGAACTTTCTGGCTACAGCACCCCAAGTCACATCCCCTTGTGGTGCTGGACCCATGGGTCTCCATGGCACTGAGGAGCCCGTGCCTCCGAATGTCCACTTTTGGGGGCTGTGAGTCCCCACTGCAGGCTTGGCAAGGGGAAGGGGACCCAGCCTGAGCTTCATCTGTGCCGCAGAGACATCATGAAGATGCGCTAAAGCAATCTGTTCTCCCATCTTTTCGCAGACCCTTTGCCGTGAGACACAATATTTCGGAGGGGCAGCTGAAATCTCGCTGGTGTTAATTTCGTTCCGGTCTGCTCGCTGTTAACTTTGGGCTCGCTGCGCTTTTTGTGGCTCCTTTTCTTTAAAGAAAGCTTATTTCTCTTAAAACAGGGCGAGAAGCAGCTTGGCACCACAGACACTTTAAAGATGTTTGAACATTTGCAAGAGGAAGCAAACACATTTTTTAAATATTATGAAAAGCACCTTGAACAACAACCTCTCAGCAAGATCCTCTCTTGGACTCCATCCTTTGCTGCAGGAGCCCATCACTCAGCCTGGGAGCAGCTGAGACCCAGTGCATCCCTCCACACTTCTGTGCTGCATCTCAGAATCCTGCTCTGGGCAGGCCATCCCCAGGGCAGGGACAGGGACTCAGGGCACAGCTTTTCTGAATCCCAGTATTATTAAAAATGATGAGGGACCGCAGCTCCTCTTTGCATCCATACTCAACTGCCAGCCCTGAGGAGTGGCTCATAAAAATAAACAGAAAAATTTATTCACAACATACTCCAGCATTGCCAAGTGAGCAGTGGCTCCTGAGCCACTCCTGGGCCTCTCTGAGGTTTTCAGGAATCTTTTACTGTACGTAGTTTCATGTACTTACACAAATTTGGGATATGACTTGTCTTTGTCTTTCCCCAAATGAGGCTTTCATATCAAATCCTTGATTTCCTGGTCAACATAAAACTTGAGGGGTGGTTTTATTTTGAATGAATTGTGAGGAAAATTAGGGATAGCTAAGCACAAAAAATGTACATGTCTGCTATATCCAGAAATAATATGTTTTTTTCATAAAAATCCTTTTTCTGGCTAAAAGCCTTTCCCTTCTAGTATTCTAACTCTGCACATACACATCAGTCTTCACTTGTCTTCTTGTCCCCTCTGACACAGTGCCACGTTCCTCATGTTTCTCCACTGATTTTTCTTGGTAGAGCCGTGTCCCTGCCAGCTTCCTAGACACAAGCACACAAATCACAGCCTCCAGGCATGGGAGCACTGATGGCCAGCAGAGACCATGAGATCATCTCACCTGACCTTCCCTGATGCAGGGCCGGGTCTGGCATTCAATTACTCTGTACCAAGCCCGGTAACTCCTGCTTGGCTCAAGTGTACGGGGCAGAAACGTGTCCTGTCTGCATCCAAATACATCAAAGGCAAAGGAATGCAGGGCTCTCCTGGGTACTTTAATCTTTATTAACATTTGCTTTTTAAAAGGTCTGTTTGATTCACAATTTGAATTTGTCTGGCTTCAGCTTCCAGGCGCGGGCTCGTGCGATGCCTTTCTCCTCTAGATTAAACAGCCTTTTAATACCTGCCTTTCTCTCCCCATGAAGGTACCTCACACAGCACAATTAAGTCACCTCTTAATCTTCTTTTTAATAAGCTAAACAAGCTGAGCTCCTCCAGTTTTGCTCTGTAAGACATTCCCCCAGCCCTTCCCAAGGATCAAATCTCTAATGCTGCCTGATCCCATGCTGGGGGGATGCATGGTGAAGCAGCCCTGTGCAGCTGATGAAATTAAGCAGCTCGCAGGAGATAGCAGCTTGTCTCTGCTGCCTGCTCCCCCAGCCAGCCTGTATTTTTGGGGAGACTGCTTCGGGGTGTCCAGTGACATTTCACACCCCTCCAGGGACACCTCCCACCAAGTTCTCTGGCTGAGCAATGGGAAGGCAGTACCACAGCTGGCCCCACATGTACGTAGTAGATGCCAGACAATCAACAAAATTTAAGGCTGTTTCCTAGTGTGAGGAATTTGGGATGTTCCTAGAGCCACCACCACACTGCCACACCAAGCTATCCCCAGCAACTTTAGCCATGGCTAAAATTCACAACTCCCCATGGCTTTAAGTGGCTTCCTCAAGTTTTAAGCCTTTCTTCACTCAACACTTACCTAGAGGAACAATAAAACAGCATAGGCAAAAAATGGAAGCCAGCGCACATGCAATGCTGCACACACATTATTGGCAAGAGCCATAACTTTTGATCCATTTTTTAATATGTTTCCTTCTGAACTGGAGCCCAAGCGCCCCAGCCAGTGCGTGCAGGGACGGGGATATTTTGGATGATGCAGCTTTACAGCCAGCCAGCCCACAAGATGGATTTTAGCCACAGGCTTCAGCAATACGATTTCACACAGCGTTATAACATTTTAGCTGGGGGAGTAGGCAGGGCCCCTCGCTCTCTCCACCGGGTATTTGTCCAGCCTGCAAATCAATTACAGCAGCCACGGCGTGCATTAGGATTGCTGCTTGGCACCTATTTCAGCCCTGATATATGTTGCTCTGCTCCACCACAAACGACTCAGATAAACCTCCAGGAGGTCGTGTCTGTCAGCAAGGTTTTTATTAGGTGAGTCGTGCCCATTCTCACAACAGTAGGGCTACCTGGCAGAAAATTGTAAGCTGTTTCCCTTGGAGGGGGCCAGCCCTAAATGAGTTTCCTGGTCTCACTTTGGGAACATACTCAGATATTAAAGGGACCAGAGAGTATCATTACTGCCAGGTGATAAAAACAACCACTATTTGGGAAGACTGATAGCCTTTGTAAAAGCTCCCAACAGAAGCTTCATTCTGCACAGTGGATAATAACAGCCGTCTTGGGCTGAAATCCCAAAGCAGCTGCATTTTCCAAGGCTACAAAAGTGACTTCAGGATTCCTGGCGCCACATTGCTCAAGCATCACTTTTTGGCAGTCAGAAAGCCCAAGAGCAGTTAATATTCTTCAATGATCACAGCTTAAAGATGTCATCTGCTGTCTCCCCACTTGCAGCTCTGCTTTGCTTTCGGGATTGCTTTCCTGTCTCAGCAAGGGTGCAGGAGCAGAGGCTACCTGGGGCAGGAAAACCAGCAAACACATCTTGCCCCTTGCAATGGGAAGAGGAAGGTTTAAGTCTAACACTCTGCCATTAAAATAGCTGCCAGCTTGCACTATGACATCATGAGGACATCATTGCATCACACTACAAACATGACCTTGCACAACAGCTTGTGCTCTGGGAGCAGGCTGCACCATCTGGTACCATCTCCAGACCATTTTCACTATTTGCAGTCCCCTGCCTGGCAATCACAGGTCCCTGACCTCTGGTCCTGGGGCAAGGCACAGGCTGGGACATCTCATTTTCCTTCCACTCTCTTGGCCGTGGCCACACTGAGCAAACTGTCCCAGCTAAGAAATAGCCACCCTGCACAGGAGCTACTGGAATCTTTCCAGGGTTTTGCCAGTCCTTGGACCAGGGCTCTTCAACAATACAGAGCTGCCCCCAGCTCTCCTGGGTGCCAATCAGATCCCCACTGATCCACCAACCAGCTTAACATGCAGTTAATTTCTGTGGCCATTTCCTGCACCCCTTTCACTTCCCAAATCCTTGGCCCCATGGGTGAAAGCCCAGAGGGAAGGGTGAGTAGCATTGGGATGTGGTGAGGCCATGGTGTGCCATCACCCCACCCATGGGGCTGTCCACCATGATGGACTCAGCAGCCTGGAGAAGGGTCTAAGTGACAGGGATGCCTCTCATCAGTGCCTCAGAGCAGAGGTTGAAATGGGGACAACATTCACCAGAGCACAAATAAAAAAGCCACATTTCCATTCTGCCCCATTCGTGCCCCCCTTGTCAGCACAAGGGTGTCAGGTGTGAGGGTAGAGGTGCTGGCCAGCCCCTTGCTGGGCTGGAGGCTGTGCACAGCAGCCACAGGCTGGCTCCTGCACCAGAGCTGCCCCCCACAGGGGACTAGCTTCAGTTTGCTTTCACAACAAGGTGCCCCATTGCCAGTGTCACTTGCATTCATTCCTGACACCTATTCATCCAGCTCAAGTCCTTTCTTCTACATGGATTTTCTTGGCTGTTTTCTCTAGATGAAGATTTTCTGAAGACTGCTGGTTCCCTTTGTAACCTTTCAAGAGTCCTCTCTGTATGAAGTTCTCTTCACATCATCTCCAACAGATGCAGGCAATAAAGTCGCAGCAGATTTATGAGTTTGAGAATCTCATTATATCTATCTACCCATCAGGAAAAGGAGCTGTCTTTAAAAGAGGCAGGGGATGGATTTTGCTGTTACCTTTGTTTAAAAAGATGAAGAAACCCTCTTCAATCCTTCCCAACCACCACTGTGTAAAAACATCCTCTGAATTCACCAAGCATAATGCCAGCCTTTGTCAACATCAGGACACGGTGCCACAGCTCCTTGGAAAGTTGAGAGTACCCAGCTCCACATCTGTGCATCTCAGCCAAGTGCCTCAGCTGGCTCCAACTTCAGGCCCAGCCACAATGCTGCTGTGGATGACAATCATTCCAGGCAAATTGTGCTCTTGGAGCCCTGCTAGACACAAGTTAGAACAGCTTGTGAGGACAATGGCAGCTCACTGTCTGCCTATGTCTGTGAACATGCTTAGCAAAACTCAGGGTGGGACAGGGAGTGCCTCATGTGGTGCCTGTGCCCTTAAGGGTCCCCAAAAGCATGACACCATGGTTTTGCTATGGAGCCCAAATAGGACTACCATCCTACCTCCATCCATCCCATCACAGAACCCACACCACAGCCATCCACCCTGGCAACATCTTGCCATAAAGGACAAAGGCTGCAAGCAAACCAGGCAGAAGAAAGAGAACCAGGGGGACTGGCCAGTTTTCAGAAGGTCAGGCATCAGGAAAGAGGTGACAATCCCCTGTCCCACCCTACACAGCATTGAAACCACTGCCCTGATGAGCCCTCACAGCAAGCACTCACTCCCAGGCTCTGTGGGAGCAGCGCAGCCAGCTCCCTGCCTGTTCCCATGCTCTTCTCTCTGCTTTCCCAGCAGCCAGGCCAGCTCTCCTCCAGGGAGCTCCCATCTGCCTGTGCCTGTGGGGATGGGGGTTTGCACCAGGAAGGGCTGACACTGGAGACACTCAGAGGCAGAAGCTTCTGGGTAGTGCTGGAGAGGGTTAAACAAGCACATTAGCAGGATCATGGTAATGGGTCATGTGTTTGCCATGTTCCTCGACCACATCAGTCAGGGATTTGCAATGGCTGAAGTCCCCACTTGGGAAATACATTTTCCAGGCATGGTTCCAGTCAAAAGGCAGCTCTGCAGCCCTATTGTGAGCATGATTTTGCAGCTTATTTGCAAGCGGTCAGAGACCTGTTTAGCATTTCTCCCAGCCCAGATCATTCCTAAATTGCTCAGCAGCCCCTGCTGTGCTCAGTCTTGGAGATGGAGAAGCCCTTGGGCTCATCCCCAAGTCTGTGCTGAGTTACTTTGTTCAGAGCAGGTTGGGAGGGGGCAGCAGGATGTGACAGCAGGATCTGACATGAAATTGTGGCTTCTGCAAGGTCAGCAGGGCTTTGGTCACCAGCTTACAGCCACATTTTCAGCTTGAAAATGCTGGTGTCTAGGGCCTTCAGACACTCCCTGCTCTGTTTCACAGATCTGGAGCCTCTTTCTCTGCAAACAAAACAAATCAGTTTTGATCTTTCCCATCGCCTCTTTTGCAAACACACATCCCGTGCGACATCTCTGCTCATACATCAAAACACTTGGAGAAACAAAGCAGAAACCTGTCAACTAAAAAATTAATTAGGATAGAACCCTGTTTCTGAAGAAATAAGTAAAAACCCCACCTCCCTCTAGCTCTTTAAGCAAAAATCTCCATGCAAGGATTCACTGCCAGTGAGCAGTAACAGCCATTTCACTTGAAAGGTGACTAGTCTGTAGCTGAAATGTCAGAGTTTACTTTGCAAACACTTTTCTGGTTTTTTGGTTGTTTTTTTTTTTTTTTTTTCCAAAAGAAGATGGGAAAAGCCCACCTGTCACAGCATATGTCACAGTTGAGACTTCCACAATACACAGAGCATCACCATACAATTTCAGAAGGCTTTAAGTACTTACCCATACAGAGTAACACCCTACCACATCAGGCTTCGAGCATCTGCTTATAGAAAGTAACATCAGGCCACCTCAGAAAGCTGCAAGTGTCTGCCCTTCTTGCTCTTTAGCCCAGCATTTTACACCCTCATGTTAATGAATTGCACCTGTGTGCCCTCTATTCCCTTTGGTGGTGGGTCAGTGCACCTGGGCACTCCAGGTCTCACTGCTTTCAATGCTGCTCACCTGCTTCTCACAGCTGTAGCCCATTGGGGCTGAGGCTCAGCCACAGCCCCACTCCCAATTACCACAAACCATGTACCTACACAGTTGGTACACCCTTTGCCATTGCAAATCCTCATTGTTGTATAAAGCAAAACACCATGTCCCCTCTCAAAATACTAGTTTGTGATGATATTTTGTCTCATGCTGATCTAATTTCTGAGCTGTGGTGAGGCACATCCTGTGTTCAAAGAGTTGCTGTATGTGTAGGACTAAATCCAGCCCCTGATGGAATGGGACTCCCCATCTGCAGAGCCCTGGCCTAGGTTGGCTGGACTCTGTGATGGGGATGCAGCCGTGCTTCAGCACCACCCAGACCCTGCAGCCCAGAGCACCCACCTCACTCTTGGGCTGAGTGAGCGTGCAGCAGATGAGGACCTGGCCATTCACAGGAACTTTCACCCCTACAAACCTCTTGACAACAGCAGCTGAGGTGAGCAGCACTTCCACAAGCCATGCCAGAGGAGGAAGGCCTCGGAGGAGAGTAGCTGTGGGGCACTGACTGAATGGCAGCTGGCAGCAGACGTGCTGGAGTGCTGCAAGAGCAAGTCCTCTGCACAAACCCAGGTGCACTCCAGCCCAGCTGCTCCCAGGTCACCATGCCAGCAAATGGCCCAATGTCAGAGTGTGGGACTCTACAATGTCCCCGTGGTCCCAGTGATGGGAGAGCAGCAGTGACATCGATGGAGCATCTCACTGGTTCTGAGCTGGAAGGAGCCAGGGAGCTGTGGCCCACTGTAGGTTGGCAGTAACCACTACCAGCTTCTGCCTCTTCCCTTAGCACAGCATAAAATACAGCTGATAGAGGAGTTTTGGTACAATCTACAGACAGATTTCAGTGCAAGAGTCAGCAAAAATGTCTTCTGCTTGGAAAAAAAAAAAGCCAGTCAGGAGCAGAGACAAAGTCTGATTTAGAAGAGAGGGGGGAAAACCAATCTACAAAGAAAAGAGACAACAGTTTTGGCCAACACACCATGGCATCCATTAAATAAAACAACCTGTCATTTGCATTCACTTGGCAAGTGACTAGACCTGAACTTGGCTGCACACTTGATGATCCACCATTACTTTCCAGGGAGAAGGTTGAAATATTCTTATTCCTATTCATTAGGCCAAAGTAATTCTCTTAATGCCACTGAACCAGCCATGGACAAGATGCTGCACATAATGTCATTGGCAGTGTTGCTAAATGAAATCCCTCTGCAAGCAGTCAGGGGAATCAATACTCACAGTAATTTGTCCTTCCAAGTTTTCCTCCCACGCCATCTTATTTGTGGTGTCAGCTCCATCTACCTCAGCCATGTGTGGGGCATGGAGGATCTGGGGCTGGCTGGGTGCCCCAGTTAGGTGCTCTGCCTCTGCTACTCTCCTCCATTTAGGAGCTGCCTCCCAGACTCATGGGCAGCACCTCTGTATGGCCCAACATGTTGTTATGGGGCAGGCAGGCTTTGTTGTAGGACTGATCAGAGCCAAAAGAGAGATATGAGGTGCTCTCCCCTGGCTCCTTCCAGTATGAAAGGCTGATTTTATAACACATATCAGAATAGAATCATGGCTTTTTCCAGTAATTGGAAATACAGCAAAGCCTTTATTAAATTATTAGCCAGAAATTCAGCTTCTGTTAGACGATGCTGCCACACCACGGCAAACATACCAGGCCATCAGTGAGTGCAGGGCCCAGGGACAACCCAGCCCTCACACATTAGCAATAAAGAGTAAGTCTTTATTGCTTCCTGAGCCCTTGCTTTGGAACACATTAAACATCAATACCGCAGCACTCAATGTCACCCAATATTATATCAAATCATTAGCAAAAGGTTAATCATTACAAAAAGAAGAGGTCTCAGATGACAAAACACTCATTTCCTATGTGAAAGCACTGCCGTTAGCACAGCAGCACAAAGATTTGGGCTCAGTGGCACTGCTGGCTACCTGAATGTGCCACCACTACTGGTAGGCGTAGGTAGAAGGGCCCCTGTCTGTCCACAGTCAGAAGAAGGGACATGCCCAAGGGACAGACAAGTTCCATCCAAAACCCCATCTTCCCCAGCCAGCGTGGGAGCCAGCTCAGTGGCAGAATCCTCCCCCAGGATTAGGCCTGGAACGGGATTCCAGTTGCAGCCGCTGTCACCCCGCAGTGCAGCCAGCCAGGAGCCCTGCAAACCCAGGGAGGTCTGCACAGCAGGAGGGCCTCTTTGGAGTTCTGTCCTGTCATAAAAAAATATATATTACCAAGTTCAAACCCTTGTGTTTCTTTTCTGCTGGCATAATAACTTTGAAATGTATTATTGCTGAGACACTTGCCTCTCTCTCTCTGCCAACAACTCCCTGGAGAAAAGCACTAGCAGAAGAAAAAAACTTTTTACAGCTTCTTCATAAAAGAAGTCAGCAATCCACTGGACCTAATCAACTTTTCCTAGAGATGATGGGAACAGAGCTTCAGCTGCAGTACACAAGTAGAACCTCATTGGTATGCCACAGAGAAGGCTCCAAATGTGCTCTGTCTTAGCTGGTCTCTGCCATGGAAGCAAAAGTTTGTGTTGCTGCCTCCTCTGCCAGCTGCACTAGGAGAGGGTGGAGGACCAATACTGCAGTCCAGGAAGAACTAATAGAAACAGAGAAGCATTTAAGTAAAACCACTCACTAACACTATAGATCTCCTTAGCAGGTCAGCCTGCCAATGCATCAGCACAGCTGGATGGTGTGTGTGAAGAGAACCCACAGCTGATTTAGGATAGCAGGCTAAATCAGGTGGTTTTAGGCTGCTCTTTTCACTCAGCCACAAAACATTGGTGCCAGAAATCTCAGCAAGAGCCACATTAGTGGCTGGTCTTTCCACCGCCAGGAGCTGTGTTGTCTGCAGGAGAAGACTTCCATTTCAGAAAGCACCTGATGGCCTCTGAGCTAATCTTCCCTGCTCCCAGAGATATAGGCAGCCACAGATGTGGCTAGAACTTTGATTATTTTTTTTTAAATCATTTGAGAAATCATCTTGCCAGAGAACAGTTGGAAATTATAGTCCTAAGCAGCTCAGAGGCAGCTCAGCTGGCAGACCTCAAAACAGGGCCATTGTATTAAGCATTTAAACTGGAAAAATTAATGGTTTGGCAGTGAGAGACTAGATCAAAAACTGACACTGTCCTGGGGTTTTGCAAGTAGGCAAGGACCAAGGGGACGAGGTGGGGCTGAGCTGGCCCAGCGTGCTGCTCAGCTCTGCAGAATGAGGCTGAGCCAGGCAGGGTGTCCCTGCCACGGGCAGCTCGGACCCCAGCCAGCAGCACCCCATGTCACTTGGCCTTCTGCACCCTGGTTCCCTTCACTCGTCACCAGGGACACCAGCACACCCTCACCCAACTGCACTTTGGGGAGTGGGACTGCATCCCAACGTGGAGTGGGAGAACATCCTGCCCAGCAGGTCAGGGATCTCAACCCATGCTGCAAAATCTGGATCCCAATGCCTTTGTTTCTGGGGTATGTGCTGGCTGCAGCAGCAGCGGGCTGCCACAGGCACCTGAGAAACCAAGTGTGTGAGGCAGTGGTTTGGGGCAGACCACAGGGGACTACTTCTTCCTTTCCTTCAATTCCTAGTGGAGAAATAGAAAGGCAAGTGTAATCAATTTGGCATGAATCTATTTACTATGAGCACATACAAAAGACTCATAACAGATCTCCTCCCCCACCTTTGGCAGCCAGCCTACATGTTGGCAAGCAAAAGATGTTATCTTAAAGATTCACTGCAATACCCTGAGTCATGCTGGAAGCTTGAATCCACCAGGAAGCCTGCTGAAGTCAAGGTCCTAGAGCAGGGACGCTGCCTTCCTTTGTAATGCTCCTCAGCACCGAGGGGGCTCTCGGAGAGCAACACTTCAGCCCCGGCCCTAGGACCAATATTACAACAGCACTGCTCCACCAAAATTCTGCCTCAGCCATCTGGGCTTTAACTGGAGCTCCAGCTAAACCTCACCTTCCTTTACACGGCCCCTGGGGGCCAGTGAGGTTGCTGAGGTGGCTGCCTTGGGGGCCAGGCTGTGGGAGACGCCGTAAGCTGGGCTATGGGACAGAGGAGCAAAGGCAGTGGAGCTAAACTGATTTACATCAGCCGAGGAACTACCACACGGTTGGGCAACAGAGCGTAGCCATTCAGGGAGGAACAGCAAATTCAAAGCCCAGCATTAACACAACGCTCAGCTGAGCAGCTCAAGGACTTCAAGCAGAAGAAATTCAAACCATGCAGCTGTCTTAAATCAGGTGGATTTGGAAGCTGAGAGCTTTTTCATGTCCTCATCAGGCAAATTCAGACTTAAGCAGCAGAAAGCTGAATTTTTGGGGGGGGAAGAGTGTAGAGGATGATCTTGTCCCCCAATGAGTTGCAGCTGGGTCAATTGCTGAAGATTGGAGGTGGGCCTGATCTTAACAGGCTACACCTGTAATCAATAAGAACTAGTGCTATATAAGAGTAAGGAAAGAGGAGTGAGGAGAGTCAGATTACTGTGAGGACTTGGAGGAGTCAGTGTGTAGAGGAGCTGCCTGTATCAAGAAGGTATGAAGCTCTGATAATATGAAATCCTTGTACTATGATGATGATAGAACCTTTGCTATCTAAGACAACAGAAGAGGGTTCCTTCTCCCAAACTGTAACATTTTCCATAAAAGTGTGTATTTTTTCCCACTATTTCAGTGACAGTTACTTTTCAGAGTAGCCAGAGCTCAGCAGAAATAAAGTCCTATGGCCTCTGCAGGTGATGGGATACTGCATACCTCAGTAGTCCTCAGCAGACAGCAGAGCCTGGACCACAAAACATGTTTTAACCAGACTGTGCAGCAACAAGTTTCCAGCCATCCCTGGACAGAAAACCAGCACAGCAAAATGCTGCATCACTGAAATCCATTTGAGGGAAAGGGGGCTCACAGGAGCCTTTGCAGTCTGCAGTGGCACAGAGGCCCTGGATGTACATCGGAACCACATTTTGGGGAGAGGCAGACACAAAATGTGTCTCATTATGATCATCTGCAAACATCCAGATGGAGTTAGTACATTTGTGGCAGTGTTAGTTATTGCAGGGAGATGTATAGATCTAAAGGCTAAAGGATCAGATAAAATCATTTCATGTGAACTCCTGAAAGACACAGGCCACAGAAACATAAGCCCATAATTTCTGTCTGACCCCAGGCTTGTCTCTTAGAGAGATCTTTAGTCTGGATTTGAAGATCCTAAACGATGGAAACTCTTCCATCCTTCCAAATACATTAGTAGGGAATCTTAAGCATTAACTAGGGAGACACCCCGTTTTCATCAGTCTTCATCTTTCAGGCATTGTATATTGTTATGCTTTTGTCCTCCAAATTCAAGGCACTCTGCTCCCGGAAGGCTTGTTCCTAAATAAGTACTTAGAGATGATGATCCAGTCACCTCTTGACCTTTCCTTTGTTATGCTAAATTAGTTAAAACTTCCTTCATGGCTCCCTTCAGAGACAGTTTTCCAACCTCTGAACCTTCTTCTCTCCCAAGGCAACCTCTGGCATGCTCTCCATTCCCACTGCCCCGCCAAAGGAGCTGCTTAATTGAGCAGGAAGCCAAAGCTGATTAAGCAAATCACTCTGGAAGGTAAGGAAATATGCTGATGGACACACCCTTGGTGTCCTGAGGCTTCCACAAAACCTCCTCGTCCCAGACTGGATACGCTGATACCCAACCATCATCCCTCCATGAGTGCCCTGCCAATGGCACCCTGCCTGGTGCCCCTGCTGCTGCCATCACCCAGCCACATGGCCCTGGCTTCCCAAGGGCACCGGGAGATGCTGTGCACAGCCAAATCTGTTAAGCAATTAATTAACGGTGATAATTAACCACTTCGATTACTTTTATGCCTTCCCAGCAAAACTCTGGGGTGCTTTTGTTTACTTGCTGTGTGGCAACTGCTTGATGGATTTATATGAAGTAAATTAATAAATAGGCAGTACCCATAGAAAGAAATAATTGGAAGGACTTAGTGTCACTGATTAAATTATCCATTCAAAAAGCAAGCGTTTCAGCAAAGCTTTTTTCTTGTCTCCTACATCCGCACATCAGGAGCTCAGTGCCTGCCAGGCCACCTTTCCCTGCGCCGACGCATCTCTCCTTAAAGCCCATCACTGCCACAGCGCTTCAAAGGCACGTGGCGGTGGCTGACAGCGAGCATGACATTTGTCACGCTGCCCTTCACCACCGCATCATTCCCCCTGCTGTCCCAACACCCGTCTTCTGCCCACGGCCCCGTGGCTGCCTCCCCCGAGCCCCACACTGACATTTCCAGCTCACCAGCGTAGGGACTGTCCGGCTTCAGCCGGAGGGCGCAGGGCGCAGCCCCGGGTCTGGCCGGGCCGCGGGGCGGGCGGGACCCTCTGGCTCTGGGGCTGCCACCGGCGGGGCCCTCGGGCTGTGGGACCAGCACCGGCGGGGCCCTCGGGCTCTGGGACCAGCACCGGCGGGGCCCTTCGGACTCTGAGGCTGCCACCGCCGGGGCCTCTCGGGCTGTGGGGCCGGCACCGGCGGGGGCTCTCGGGCTGCCACCGGCGGGACCCTCGGGCTCTGGGACCAGCACTGGCGGGGCCTCTCGGGCTCTGGGGCTGCAACTGGCGGGACCCTCGGGCTCTGGGGGTGGCACCAGCGGGGCCCTTCGGGCTCTGGGGCTGTCACCGGCGGGACCTCTCGGGCCCTGGGGCTGCCACAGGCGGGGCCCTTCGGGCTGTGGGGCCGGCACGGCGGGCACAGCGCAGGGCCCGCTCGGTGCGTGAGCCCTGAGCTCCATCTAGCGGGGACGGCCGGGCCCGTCTGTAGAGCCCCGCGCTGCCGGGGACACCGCTGCCTTTGGGGACACCGCTGCCCCCGGAGCTGCCAGCCCGAGCCCCGAGCCCCCGCCGCCGCTCGGCTGCCCACAGGGTCCGTGTCCGTGCGGAGAGCAGAGCCAGCAGATGGTTCACGGGGTTACTCTCTAAGATCAGCCCGTAATGACAGGAGAAGAGAGCCGGTGGTGCCGAAAGGAGCAGGGAACTGCCTGGGGAGCGTGGTTTGCGGTGGCAAGGGGCTGTCCCCGCACAGGCAGCCCCAGAAGGAATGGCTTCTACAGGACCATCTACAAATATCAGCCCGGGAACACGCACATGATGCAACACTGCATCCCGTGGGCCTTCCGGGCAGAGCTGGCACAGGGCTGCTGTTGCAAGGTGTGATAACATCAACCCAGATGGCCGCTGTACCTGCGGCAGAGCAAGCACATCCCAGGGTCAGAGTTTAGCCAAGGAATTCAGTGGGGTGAGGAATGTTTGCATCTTCTCCTCCTTTCTAAACCCCAGTGCTTTAGTGACAGAAAGCCAGCTCTGATGCCAACTGCAGGCTTTCTAAATCGCTCTTTGCCTCTTTTCTCTCTGGCTCTTTCAAAGATTTCTCACTAAAACACTCATGGAAAAGTTCACAGGTTGCTTTTATGAGTAAGTTATTTATAATCTGCTGGCTGTTCATGTATCCTTCTCTAGACTTTTTAGATTTTATTTTCTCTGTAAACTTGGAGAAGTGATGCAGACAGATTCAAGGCCCAGGTGACATTTTCACACACTGCTCTGCTCCAGAAGACACAAAGTCTGAGCTTTTGCATCCCATTCTCCATGAGGAATTAACACATCCCTCCCACCAAAGAAAGACAGTCACTTCTAGCTTTACTTTTGCCCGAAGGCTGCAGTATTTGGTGTTCCCGTGGAGTCCTGAGAGCACACTTGGCACGGGGTGAGAGGACCTGCTGCCCAAACCTAGTGTCCAGGTGACATGAAGCTCATACTCCAGATGAGAGGGAGGTGGATCAGCCCTCCTTCTGTCTGGGTCCCCTTCCCTCACCATTTACCAGTGCATAAAGAAAACAAGGTTGCAGCACAGAACATCATGACATTTGCCCTAAAAAAAATTAAAGAAAGCTACAGAAGTTAACTTACCCTCTTTATTTAAGTCAGTAGGGCAAGAGTTCCAATTTTACTCTGCAGCACTGAGAGCAGCCACCTTTCCCTTTTGTAAGGAAGAGCAGAGTTGGTCACTGAGGCTTTAGGGGAAGCTCAGCTCCTCGAAGGACTGGTAACAGAAGGGCCCTGCTTCGTACAGGATGGAGAAAAGCTGCAACCACCCTCTGTGTTTCTCCAGCTTTGTGTTGACATTTTTATTTTGTGTTGCTCCTTATCAGCTCAGGGCCAGCCTGGCCCACAGGCAGCTGATGACATTTCCAGTCATCGGCATTTTTCCAGTTGAGCTGAGATTAAGGCAGTGTCTTCTCCTAAGGACTTGGCCATTAAAGGACTGAAAGAGTGCTAATAGCCTCATCCACGACCCAGCCTTTCCGTGGTCTCGCAGTGCCCCTGCCATCGTGCCTGCTGTGTTTCAGAGCTGGTGCCACCTGCACCTGGAAAGGTTCAGGGAGGACCAGCAGGATGGCCAAGCCAGCAGGGCTGGCACACGGACCTCAGGCACTGCCAGCACCGTGGCTGGCTCCTTCCACCTGGCCAATCAAATGAGTCCAGACATCACCTACCTCTTCTGCCAGAAAAAACAGAGTAAATTGTAAATCTCGGTCTGTGAAAGCTTTGCCAGCAATGCTCCTGCCTGTGCCATGGCTGCCCACCTGTTGCAGCAGGGGTGGCTCTGATTCTCTCTAGGAATAGCGTTGGGCACCTGATTCCCAAATTGCATTCGAGGCTCCAGGGCAGAGGTCCATACAGAGGACACCAAATGGTCTCAGTCAGCTTTTCTGCACCTGAAAATATCACCAATTTAAAGTCCTTTTGTTCTGGCTTTCCCAGGATGTATCAAGAACTTGACTCAAAAGAACACAGCCTGCAGCCCAGTGAGACACCAATCCTTAGGCATATAAAAGTGTATGGAGAAACACATTTCTTCATGTATTGAAGCCTAATTTTATGTGGTCTGGACATTGTCTTATGGAGGAAAGGACAAGACAGGTAAAAAATGACAGTCTGTTTTATGGATGTGCACACACACACACCCCAAACACACCTGGCTCAGTTCATTCTGAGAAATCCCCTCTGAAGGCCCCACTTTGGCACTCTGGCAGGGGAAGCTGTGGCTCGCTCAAATATGTGCCCACAGATTCACAGCTAACAAACTAGGTACTGGTGTTTAGGAAGGCAGAAAAAATGGCATGTGTGTCTTGGCAGGTGTCTGTAATAACAAATAACAGTAATCATAATAACAAAGATTACAATAATCACAAGAAACAGTAATAAAGAACCCTGCATGCTGCCAGCTGGACTGAATTGCCTGTGCAGAGCAGTCCATGAGCACTCCTCGCTCAGAAAGCAGAGATGCCACAATATCAAACAATTCCTTATTAGGAGAGAGCCAATGAGCGTGGACTGCTTCCCCTGGTCTCTTTACCCCCAACAAAATCTTCCACCAGCAGTGAAAAAAATCACTTACATCGTAGGCATTCACCAGAAATCAAAGCCCTGGCAAGTTATTATTGCCCTGACACTCTTCCCAAGAGGAGGCTAATGCCGAGTTCTTTATCCCTTCTGTATTCCTGCTTTCCCTGACAACCTTGTTTTTTTTTTTGCATTTGCAGGCAGTTCTGCTCTATCTGACACAGCTCACCTGCCTGTCTAATGGCTTCGCACCATCCGTCTGTCCTGCGGAGCAACTACCCCCACAGCAGCTCTGCCTGTCCTATGTGCTCAACCTGGTGTTTCCTCAGCAA
The DNA here is from genome assembly GCF_022539315.1 of Serinus canaria. NCBI lineage: Eukaryota > Metazoa > Chordata > Aves > Passeriformes > Fringillidae > Serinus > Serinus canaria. Next base: position 25,014,817 of record NC_066321.1, read on the forward strand.
CTCTGCTTTGGAAACACATTTCCTTCTCATCCAGTGCAAGGGACGAGCTGAAGCTGTGAATGCCAGCCTTGCACAGCACTGCCCACAGCTGGACTATGAGGAGGTGGCAGCTTCAGCCCTTTCTGGGAGGGAGGAGATGAGGGCGGGCAAAGGAGGGCAGCTGGCATCCCCTGGCCAGGCATAGGGCTGATCTGCTCAGGAGACAGCCAGCTTCCAATGCAGGAGGAATTGCAGGCACTTCTTCAGCTGCATCCCTATGGGATATAGGGCAGAGGAGCTTGGGGATCAGGCAACTGCTCCTGCAATAGGATGTCTGAATTAAAATTAGGATTTGCCATGTTGTACTCCATGTGTCCCTGGGGCTTCTGGCTGGGCAGCACAGAGCCCGAGAGACAGACCAGTACCATGGGCCTAGCCACCCGCCCACAAAGCAACCTGGCAGCTGAGGTGCCTACAATATAATTTTGTTTCCTAAGAACAATGCTTCTGTTTCCCCAGGAAGGCTCCCTGGGCCTCGGCCCAGCAGCCCCATGGGCAATATCTCGGGGATGTCTTGGGCAAGGCGTCAACACTCTGCTGCCTTGGCCAGCCATGCACCCCTGCCCAGCCCACTGCTGAAGCTCCTGCTGTCACTGCCTGTCTCTGAGGGGCACAAAGGTCCAGGGTGCAAACTGCACCCATATTCCCCCAGCATGACATCCCACTGGCTGGGCTGTGAGGGTGTTGGAGTTGCCTGAGCTCCTGCCAGCCCGGGAGCATTGTAGGAGAGCTCTGCCTGCTGACCCGAGCCTCAGGACATGACAGAAAGCCATGTGTGCTGACAGAGAGCACAGCAATGGCCTTCCTGTGTGCTGTTGGGATGAGGGTTTGGAGCTGTTATGTTTTCTATATACAGTGAGATCAAAATGTGAGCTTTCAAAATGACTTGAGATTAGCTGGAGGGAAACAACAGAGAGGGAGTGCAAAGCACATCCCTCCTTGATTCAACTGCTTGCACACCACGCACACACTGCCCTTCTGCAAAGCCCAGCCCAAAGCCCAGCCCTGTGGGCTCTGGAAAATTGCACCCTTGGCTGAAGACACATGGGTCCTCTTCATAAGTTGCCAAGGCTGTTCTGGGCTCAGCGAGGGACAGGCAGGTCCCCTGAGCCTAAATCTCCCCTTCTGGCTCTGGTACAGGGTCTGAACAGGGCAAGGGTACCCTGGAGCGAGGTTCAAGGTGGTCTGGAGTCCTCAGCTATAATCAGGTGTGCTGAAGAGAACCGTGGAGAGCTGTTCCCAAAGCCACTGGAGGACAGGGGAGAGCAGGGCTGCTGTTTTGGCAGGGATCACCAATACCACGTGCATGCCGCTGGACATGCTGAGGAGCTGTCCCCACCACGCTGTGCACAGCCACACCAGCCCGCCTGCCTGCCAGCCCAGCAGGTCTGCAAATCACATTCCAGCTGTTTACATGCTTAAGATATGCAGATACATGAGGCCCCCGAACACCAACGCCAGCCCTTTTCCCTGGCAAACAAAAGTCACCAGCCCAGGTTCCTGGTGTCAGTTTGCAGGAAACTGCAGCATCTTTGCCCAGCCCATGGCCATCCACCTGGGTTCTCAGCATTTGCTTCTTCCAGGGCCCAGCACCGTGTGCAGCACTACCCACACACGTGCTGGGACCACACTTCTGAGGCCCCTTCAAACAGCCCTGTCAGGCTGGCACAGGTCTGGTCTGGAGGCCACAGCTCCATTTGGGTGTAGTTCAGGGCATGGCAGGACTAAGCAGGAGAGCCCCTGCCAGCAAGGCCATTCAGCCTGAATCTCAAACAAGAATATCCTACAGTCCTGCCTTAGCTGTACTGTCTGTGCTGACAGCACTTCCACCACTGCTCCTTCTTTGTGGGCACAAGCAGGCTGCTCCCCCCTGGAGAACAACTCAGCAGGCACTGATCCCCAGGCCCTGCCCTGTAGCTGGGGCAAACCCACCCCTGCAGATAACAGTGCTAACATCAGATTACATCCTTTGAGACACCAGGGCCCTGCTCCGTCACACGCTGCTGGGGTGACAGCAGAGGAGAGCACCACTGCCTTCATTCTGCACCTCCACCCAGAAGAACAGCATTTCTTTCCTGCACAGATTGAGACAGTAGGATTATTACAAGGATTCCATGCACTCAGATAGGCCATTAGCAAGGAACAACCCCTAGGTAAATAATTAGCAAATTACCTGTTTGAAAACAAATGGAGAAAACTTAATTCTTGGTTGTTAACAGTCTGGCATCTTTCACATTAAAATTACAGCCAATAAGCAATATCACATTGTGGGCCTTGCACAGTAGTATTTTCCTTTGCCAAGCCATTTTCCCAGAGTAAACAAAAACCTCTGAGAATGCTTATCTTACTATAAAACCTTGCAAGAAAAATAAATAGAATTATGTCCAAAATGAAAAATAAAATGGCCTGTGTTGGTTTTACATCATTGGGAAAGCCATTAAACTTAATACTCCAAGTACAAGAGGTTGAAGCTCTTAGTGTATACTCATTAGTGTATCCCTTCTGTTTGAACACCATCTTCCACTGCAAATCAAGTCCCAAACAGCTGCTGGAAAAACAAGAGGCAGAAGGAAAACAAGGCGGAATTGTGAAGTATATGGATGATTTTTCTTATGGCATTAGAGATGATCAAAGTAAAAAGAGGAGTTTCTTTTACAGTTCTGATATATTTTAAGAATTTTGCACCACAGGCTACATTTCAATTACAGGACCAGAGTGTAACAACAGATGGGACATGATGCTTAAAACCCATCAGTTTTCCAGACAGGAAATCTCACAGCAGGATGGCCACCCATACAGGGCAGGGTAAGTGATGTGGGCTGGGGGCCTGATAAGGCAGCAAGAGAATTAAAAATAACTGTCTGTCACAGCTGCATGGACTGCAGACTGGAGCTTTGGACAAGAGAGATCTGCAAGCAAGGGCTGGATCCAGTGGGATGAGCTGGGATCTAAGGCAGCAAAATCTGCAGTGTGTCCACCAGAGACAGTCACTGAGCAGCACAAAGGCAGAACAAAGACAAGGAGCAGATGTGGAGCAGAGAGTACACAAGGTGATGGTGAAGCCAGCTGTGCTGCCATGTGTCACAGGGATGCTGAGGTGTATGGGACAACAGGCAGCCTCTGAGATGGACTTCCAAAGTGCATGCAGACACCAGAATGGAAAGGTAGCTGAAAGAGAGGCTTTTTGTGTCACTCACTGATTCTGAACAGATTGAGTTACATTGAGTCACTGGCTCTTTTCTGCTTACATCCTCCATCATTTTCTGTACAGTTTAGATTATATTTAGAGTCATGAGAAGATCTATGCATTGTTTGTCTCATTCATACTCCTCTTAGACCAGCCTGATGGGGATTTTGGCAGTGGTTAAGAGCATACAATCCAGCAAGAAGCAGGAAGAGACAGATAGAAAGCATGTGGATAAATATCCTGTGTTACTGGGGTGAAATAAAGGAAAAGAGTGCCTGCAAGTATTCAATTAATTGAGATTTAAGATGCCACCCAGCAGCCCTGTTCTCTGTCACCTGGCAAAGGCAGATGGCATCAGTGCTGCCTGTGGGCAAAGTGTGCCCAAAGCCAGGGACATTCTCAAAGATGCACAGCATGACCTCAGTGAAACACTTTGCTCCCCATAGCACAGGGCTGTGTGAAAGCAGCCAACATCACAGCAAACCAGGATGAGCAGGACTGCTAGCCTTTAAAGGATTTCTAATGGGAAATGGTGTCTGATAAAGACATCATCCTTTTGGCATGTCATCACAGAAAATTTGCTACAGGCAGCCAGCTTACCAGGACAAGCAAAATATCACAGAAACTTTACTGAATTTTTCTAAGATTGTTTGTCAACGTCCTCATCCCCATCCTCATCCCAGCTTTGAAAGGGCCAGCTGAGACCTTGCCTGATTCTAATTCCATAATTAGGGATATTAGGAATAGCTCTGCCAAGTCAGGTCTCATACCTGGGCAGAGCTGGTAGAGATAAAAGAGACGAGTGATGAGGATAAGGTTTGACAGGGAACAGTTCTGAGTTCTAGGAATCTAATTTTGCTTACCAGAATCTCTTCAGCAACAATTTTAGTTGCAGTCTGAGGGGAAAGGAGATGGAGAGGACAAGACAGAAACATTGTATAGAATGAGCATAACACTGGGGGGAAAAAGGAGGAGAAAAAAACCAACCTAAAAGCTATATTAAACAGTAGGACCCAAGGGAGAACAGAAAAAAAAATGAGATTATTAACAGAGGAAACTGGCTGGCTCCACTGAGCAAAGGTTGGTAAACAGAAAAATTAAATTCTGCAGGATTAAACAAGGCATTAAACTGGTTGGGGGGGGGGAAAGAAAAAAAACCAACCAAACCCAAACCCAACAAAACCCCAATAATCACATGCTCTCAGAAATAAGTCAAGTGGTTTTACTGACTTTAACACTCAACTGGACTAAAAAAGCTTTTTTACTAAAGCAACCATAGCAATTGGATGCATATTGCTGAGAGCACACATTATAGAAAAATGCACATTTAAGGAGGTATCCTCTGCTGATGCTAATACTTGTCTCTGGATTCAGGCAGCAAGTTTAAATGTCTGCAGCCACAGGCAACAGGAACATGCAGAGAAGAACCCCATGTGTCTTGGATTTCACCCATCCATATCTTCTGGGCACTTAAAGAATCACCCCTTAAACTTCTCTAGCCATCCAGCTGGGTTCTTCCTAATAAGGTGATGGCAAAGAACATTTTCCCCTAGCAAATGGCAAATAAAATCCAACAAAGGTTGTCTTTAAGACCTGCCCAAAACTGGTTGAAAGAACTTTTAATGCCCCTGGAACTCAGGCAGCTCTCCTAACCCTGAAAGGGATTGGCACCACCATGGAGAGATACAGGGAAGCTGTAACCATGTACCACATGTCCCATGTGGAAATGGCAACAACAGTCACTTTGGGAAATTCTGTGAACAATTCCAGGGTCTGGTTCTGCACAAATTCCACTGGCACAAATGTGGGCCAACTCTGCCAATGTGGCAGTATTATAACTGAGACTCACAGCTTGAAATCAAACCTTGGCAGAGTACTGGCCCAGATCTGACATAAATCAGCCTCTCTGTTCTTGCTGATGCTTTGGCACAAGCTGGCTGAGGAAGAGTTGTTGCTACCCCTTCAGCTGGAGTCTGGACCCAATGCATTCCTTCCTGAGTGCTGCCACTCTCAGAACATGCAAAGTCTTGGTGCAAGAAAGCTGCAGCTTGAGAAGAAAGGTTTAACACACTTAAAACCCTAGAAAAAACAGGATTTTTTTTCATCTGTGAAGTTCTTTTTAGCATGGGCTGTATGCTGTTATGTTGTAGATGCTCTGACACAGGACTAGACAGACAGAAGGGTGCCCTATCAGATGCCAGCTGTGCTCCTGACACCAGCCTTTGCCCTCCCTGGGTCACAGCACAGACTCATGGCACTGGTGAGCAGCTGGGAAGACCCTTCCCTGTCACCAGAGCACTTTCTTTCTCTTCTGCTGCAAAGGGCCATCACTCCATCCAGCACAGTTCAGTGGGGAAGCTGGAAGTGTTTGAAATCCATGACACCCTCCCAGGAAACATGGGCTTGCTGAGCACACGGGAGCTGTGAGAAGCACTGCAGAATGTGCCAGCATTCAGGGCTGCACCAGCTGCCCAGCCAGCATCAGCTGCCTGGCAGGCACCACAGTAGGGCCCCACAAATCAGATTTGCAGGAGTGCCCTGGGGCTGGCTGATCACAAGGGGGTTTTTCCACCAGAGTTACACAGTATGAAAGTAAACACTTTGAACAGGCAGGAACCTGAAATAAGCTGAGCAGAAACAGAGCCAGACTGAGTTTACATTGCAGGACTCTCCTCTACACCATGGAGGAGATGTTTGCCATCACAAATGAGATGTGGGCAGTGAACAAGACCTGAATCTCTTGGTCCTAACATCTGTCAAGGTATTGGAGGTAGATACAAAACTTTTGGGCCACTGTTCCCCCACAGAAATACAAGAACTCACCTGAATATCAAAGATACTCTGCCTTCAGGGACATTTCTAGCACAATACTTCAATTTTTTTCCCTAGATTCAGAGGTACCAAGACTCTTCACTGGCACCTTCCACAATTTATAAATTAGCAATAACAATAAAACAAGGCAGCCATTCCTGGGCTGAACCTCATGCCAGCAAATATGACACTCACCTCTTAGCCCCTTAAAACAAGCATCCTGTATCTCTAGTTCAGACCTGAAAGCTGCAGAGTACCAACCATGTGCTTGAGGTGTAGGGTCCAGGGGATACTGCGGAAGATGCCCCCATTCTTTCCTGCAGATGGACAATTGCCTGTAGCTATGGTGGGAGAGAGGTTGCCTTCACCTCTGCAGGAAGCCAGCTCACAATTTAATAAAGGTTTCTCCTTCCAATTGCTTCACTGAATACCAGAGCAACACTTGCTTTTGTAACAAAATGTCACTTGCTTTTCAAGTACAAACTAAATGAGCTTTCCTGAGAAAATAATTGCCAGCTATTAAAAAGCTACTGTTGGAGCTTGAGAGGACTATTAAAATACAAAGAGAAATGTACCACATTCTTCCTGAATTGATACTTCAAACAAAACCTATTTTTGTTTTGAAATGTGGCACTAGAACAATGACCAGTTGCTTTTGTAAAGTTTCAGGCTGAGAGTCATGCAATCATTTTCCAAGAGCAGCATTTCTGTGTTGTTCCTGAAAATAGTGGGGGGAAAAAGCCACAGGTCAGTCAGTCTCTGCCTTAGTCAGCAGAGGAGTCTCAATCTATCTCTCATTAAGTCTCTCATCACGCTGAGGAATGTCCTGCTCAGGACCAGAGTGGACACATTTGCCTCTGCCAGGTAGACATCCCCAGGGAAGAGCCCCCATTTTCCTAACTTCCACCTTCCTAGTCCTTATTACAGCCTCAAATCTTATACCAAACAACACCTTACTGTTGCTGTTTTTTTAAAAGCAGACTTTAAACAAGTGTTTTCTCCATAAGAGTCAATTCCTCCTCTTGCCATTTAGTGTGCTACTTGAGATGGAGCACTTTGAAGGATCAGCTTTGTAATATCCACATGCACAGCCAGAATTGCATCAGTAACAGACCAGAACTGCCTCATCTCTCCTACCCCTAGTGTCCAATTGCCTCAGGCCCATAACCTTGAGAATTCCCTAGAAAGGACAAGGTTGGGGTAGATTTTCTCGAGCCCTATTGCACTGAACTGACACTGCTGTACTCCCTTTAGTTGGCTTTAAGCATCTGTTCTTTTCTGTCATCGCTCTGTCCTGATAAAGGTCTGGATGTGACACTTCCAGGGTATTCCCATCTCCCAGGAACACAAGCTATTAGAGCAGTTTCATCTTTGCCATGAAACCTTTGCAGCACCTGTTGGCATGAAAGACTACACCATTCACTGACGCTACTTACCCCTCAGCCTGCATTACAACCAGGTACTGTGAAATGCTGCCCCAGTTATGCTGTCTAGAATAGCTGGGCCACTGTTCATTAAAAGAGAAGTCAAATGACTGAATCTCTCTCTCATCAATCTCTGTTGGTTGTTATTCTGATGACCAGGTCAGCATTGAGACTGCTAATGAAAAACAGAGCCTGGGAGATGACCTCACCGAGAACACAGCTGCTCCCCCACAAGTCACAACCTCAAACACACTGGAGATGGAGACAAGCAAAGCAAACACCCCTGGAAACACAATCCCTCATGTCAGAAAGCAGAGGCAAAAGACTTCACAAAACAAATGGTGAGAGGGAGATGCAGCAGCAATCTACTCACTGCAAAGTGTCCAAGAGGTAGCTCTGCCTAAAGAGAGGACATCCTTCAAGCTACTGCGGAAAAGCCACTCTGGAATCTCAACCTTGGCACTGGCGGAGCAGTGCCAGCCAAGGCAGCCCTGCTGGCACAAACAGCAGCTGGGTCTGAACAAGGTGGTGGCAATTCCCAGTGTCTGAGCAGTGTAGGTCATAGCCATGCCTTGCTTGGCAAGCCTGCCTGAGAGCTGAGCAGAGCCACAAGCAACATCATTTCTCATCCACATGCTAATCACCAAATAATGCGGAACTCCAACTTAACCAGTTTTGTTGATGAAGCAAGTATATATTTTTTAAATCTCAGAAAACATAACAACATACATGAGAAAATTCTATTCTATACCCCTTAAATTATACTTCCTCAAACTGGAAAACAGGATGAAGAGGATCTGGTCTCCAGACAAGTGATCCAGAGCTAGAAAGCACTATAATTAGAACCAGGACTGAGACTGAAGACCCCAGGTTGTTAGAAAAACTAATTAGCTAATGTCATTAGAAGGCAACAGAGAATAAGCAAGAGCCGACTCAGACTCTACAGCAATCTAAGCAAAGGACAGTTTAATAACTGTACTTACGATATGTTTTAAAAGGAAAAAAAAATCACTTCATGGAGTAGATTTCATCCTGGGCAATATCCATACATCTTGGGCTTGGCAAAATGGCTTGGAGAAGAGGGTTTCATCATAGTAAACACAGCTACTTCACAGCAAGATTTATTAATACATCCAAAAGAAAGAAAGAAAATCATTTTGTCACACTATATACAGATAATACATACAGTGTTTTATACACATATTACATCAGTTTTTACACAAGAAAAATATACATAAAAATGTAAACTTTTGTATACAAAAACCCTTAAACAAATTAAACAAGGACCAGATAACAAAAGGAGACCAATCTATTATCATTTAATTGATTTTTTTTGTTTTTAAATGGTAATACAGTACATTCATTGAGAAGTATGAGGAACATGTGAGCCAACCTTTCCTATTTAAAGGGAAAGTACAAACACAAGCTTTCCTCCCCGCCCCTGGAATGCTGTCCGTGAGCCTCCAGCACTAGAGGTGGTGCGAGTTGCCATTGCTGCCAGGGCCCCTGAAGGAAGGAGCCCTTCTTCTGGGGCACCTCCATGCAGCCCTCCCTCCCCAAGTGACACATGCACAGAAGAAGCGAGCTGGGCTGGGCAGTTTGTGCATATTAGCCAGGCTTCCAGCTAATACCACGAGACGGGACGCGGCAGTGCCCGTTTGTATGTTCCCTTTAAGCAGTCATTCAGTGGATTAGCCTTGCTGGAGGAAGTTGCTTATTTTTCCCAATGTATGGTATGCTGAACACATGTGTCAGACATGAGAGGGAAGAAGGAAGGGGTGTAAGAGACTGCTAATCCTTGCTACCATGCAGTTACTTCAAAATCAGGTACATTTGCAAGCTACAATTCACTGGTTCAAAATACACTGCCTCACCTTTGCTTTCCCACTGCAACTTGTTTACATTTTAAACTCTAGTGACCGAACAACTGTATGAGGCTCTTTGTTACAAGGCTGTTTCTGATATCAAAGCATGATCAAGCTACCTTTAAAATGACACCAAACACAAACTTCTCGGAGACAGCCTTAAAATGAGAGAGCATTCCCTCTAAGCACTTCAGATTGTCCATTTGCCACCTTCTTTTATTAAGTCTAGGATAAATATATTTACCCTGAACTGCAAAAAGGATATTGGTTGAGCTTCTGATATCGTTTTGCTCCACTTGCAGATAAATATTTTTGGGAATTGGAGGGAAAAAATCCCAAAAAACAAATCCAAATTTTAAAACCTCAGGCATAAAAGTAAGAAGGGAATTATTTAACATGTTGGTGAAAAAACAGTTGCGGAAACTTGAACTTGTTGGAAACAAACAGACGATAGATTCCAATGAAGGCTTCTCACATTAAATAAGTTAGACGGGTTACAGACATCTTCAATAAAAACATCCATCCTCCACAAAGTATGTTAAAATGAAACACAATAGTGATGCACTGGTATTTCTCCTAAAAAGGACAGAAGGACATGAAATCTCCTTAGTGATATCAGTACTATTGAATGTAGGAGGTGAACAATGATTTACGAAAGTAACGAGGGGAAAAGAAAATAATGAATCATTTATTATAATTGGACAAAAGGGGGATGGGGCAGAATGTAATTACTGTATGCCTCAGAAACATCTGAAGAAAATAAATACTTAGAAACTTGTGTTTCCATTTCTTTCACCAAAACGAGGGTGGGAATAAAGGCTTGTCTGCTTGCTCTTGTTTTTTTTTTTTTTTGTTTCCTTTTCTTTTTTTTCTTTTCCTTTTTAAAATAACAACCCTTCTAGTAAAAATTCAAAAGACAATTACAAATGACTTTAGATAATTAAAAGTCTCCTTTTTAAAATAAAACTTTGATAACACATTACTCCATTTCTTCTATATAATGCAGCTTCAGTGAAAATAAGTAAGAAGGGACAGCAATTTGCAAAAAAAAAAAAAAATTGAGAAAAAAAAATGCCAACCAAGTTTGGTAACATATACACATGTATATGCAGGACATCTACACTCTATATACATATGTAATATAGGTATGCATGAGTATATATCAGGAGATAACCAACAGGTACACTCTCCACATACACAAACTGAAATAGCATCATAGGCGTGTGCGTATCAATCCACACTGTCCCCACGCAGCACACAGACAGACCCAGACACACACCCCAGCACAGGTGTCAGAGAAGTCACGTGTGGCTGCATGAAAGCTCAGATGGAACAGTACACCAGTTACCTTTTTCTAACAGAAAGGCAAGGAAGACAAAATTCCATGGCTGAATTGTGGCCAAGAAAAATTGTGTCATAGCCATACTGAAAACATGGAATCCAGTATGGCTCGATGACAGAACTGGAGCAGCATTGTCCTCTGAAACTGAAGGCTAAGATACACAGCACTTCAATGTGACTGAGCAGGTTGCTGACAGCTGCTTTCTGCTAAAAGCATATAGAGGCTCCATTTAGCCAGAAAACAGAAAATAAAACATTTGAGCCCATAATTTATTTGCATAAGCAATATGACCCAATACACAACTAGATGCAAAGTGCTAGCATGTTAATGGTGAACTCTGCACTCCTTTTAAAATCCGTTTTATGGTCAAGTGTAACAATCTGTGTTTCTTTTGATATGTTTGATGACAACCCCATTGCTCAGAACAGAGCATAGGGCTGCTTTCTGCTTACTTCCTGTGTTATGGGAGATACACATAAAACTTCTTTTTTCTCCCTAGGGTTGAGAATTGGAAGGTAGTATTTGGTGGGTGCAGTTTTCTCATTTTGACCATTTAAATATAATGCTGGGTTAACCTTTTAATATGCTAGGAAGCTCTGCATCAGGTTCCATGAAAAGTTTGTATTCATCTGCAAATCAATCACAGTCCTACTGAAACACAATTGAAGCTGGGGAAGTTTGCATAAGTTCAAGCAGATGCTCAGGGCCCAATTCAGCTACCACTCCAGTCTCCAAGAGAACTTCCCTCATGCACAAGCAGAGCTGGATTGGGCCATTAAAGCTGATTGCTGCTAGCAAGAGAAACTGCAGAGATGCAGGGACAAGGAGGAGCTGGAATGGAGGCAATGGAGCAGAGAAGCAGAAGAAGTTGGCATTTTGCAAGAGGCCTCAACGAGACTAAATGTAAAACAAAAGCAGAGACATAGAAACTCCACTGCAGGGCTGAGGTAACACAAGCCAATGGTGGCCAAGCTCAGATCAGTCTCTGAGTCATCCAGACCCTTCAGAAGAATTTAAAACAACTTGTCTGGCACAAGTGCTTACCTGTTACACATGTGTTAGGTGGATAGTCCCTCTCTTTAGCTCACACACTCACTCATGTTACAGCTTATGTACAGGTGAGTGATACAAGGCATATTCCACCTATCCATCTGTATGCATGTGTATCTAGATTTAGATTGCTTGCATTCATACATATTTATTGTACATCACGAGGGCAAGTCCACATTCAGCAAAATGCTCCTGTTATCTCAAATACAGACATACCTCTCTGCACACAAAAATGGGTCTCTTCTCCTCTAGAAAGGCATAAAGATTTATGCTCCTAATTCCCATTACCACCAAATAAGCAGAAGAAAAGGCCTCTGACAACTTCCACCTCCCTACCCTTTTGCCTATATGCATATGTGCCAGAAGCAAATAGTGGAGAGAAGGAAAGGGAGAGAGATGCCTGGGGGAGCATCAACATCATGATATGGAGGGGAATAAAAGAAAAATTGCAAAAAATTTCAAATTCAATACTAGAAGCTCTGTTTTTCTAAAAAGGTTTTTAAAGTCACCAGGATCATCATAAAAGTGATACTGTATGAATAAATAACAATTAGGCTACTTTCTCCAGCCTAAATAGAACAATATGAAGAGTAAGCCAATCTGAAGAATGCTTCTGACTTCTCACAATTTCAAGTGAGAGCTCCCATAAAGAAATCTTTCTTTTCCGATTATGAAAAAAAGGTAATTGGTCACAATCAAATTCAGAATTTCACAGCCTAAATGAAACTCCCCTGACTGAATGTATATTTTGTTCTGCAATCCCACAACAGAACTTTTAGGGCAAAATTGATACACACAAATATCCTCAGAAGAGAAAAAAAATCTACTTTGAAGACAAGATCCTTTTATGGAATGGAGACCACTGCACAACCAGTACCCCTTATAATCTAATTGGAAAACACAAGAACGCTGATTGAAAACATTTTCCAAGTCAGACCAGAGGAGATTCAGGTATTAATTTGCAAAGATACAACAATTCTCATGCCTCTCCATCCCACCGAATGCAAACCTTCCCATTCAGTTTGCCCTGGAAAACTCCTTTCTTCCATCACTCCTCCTCCCACATTTGTTTTATTTAAAGGCTGTCTTTGGGAGCTTGGTATTTTCATGGCATTTTAAACAGGGCTCAAAGCAACTCATTTGAAAAACAGTAAAATTGACATGATATCAGAGTTAGCCTTATAACAGAAGATTATATAGTAGAGAGTTTCAGTTATTTATATAACAGTGAGGACATAACAACCCCCTACTAAATAATCACATTTCTACAATACATTCCATCACCTCTTGACTACTTTTCTCTTTACAAAACTATGACCTACATACAATATACACATTCGTATCACACATACATCCCCCCCCAATGCATATTTTTTGTGTGTATATATAATACATACATGCACACAAGCAGTCTAATTCTATTTATAAGTCACAGTGGGAATTCCTTTGTGAGGAAAGGAGGGGAAAATTCCTGAATAAGACACTGTAGATTCCTAATGTTCCAACTTTTCAAATTCCAACTCACAGAGCTAACTGGAAATAAATACATTTAAAAAAAGAAAAGGTCTTACAAACTTGGTTCACAACTCCCAGCTACAGCAGTTGGATGTTTAAATTTGATCTATTTACCCTGTAACTAAATTTCTAATCATAGGTACAAACCACGGATAAATTATTGCAGAATGTAACACTCAAAATTTAAAAAGAGTTATAGGAACAGTAATATAAGGGTTAAAAAGAGTTCTATACTTGTTGATACAGGATACCATTTTATTTTATTTATATATATATCTATATATAGATATAGATATCTGCAAGGTAGCAAAGAATAGCTGTACACCTTGACACGGCAAAGATCCAGTGTAAAAAGGTGCTTCACTAGTTTGTTTTTCCAAAAAAGCTTGTATATAATTTTATAGCTATTAAAAACACATATGCAACATAATTCATTACACTCAATACAGCTTCAGTATAAAACTTATAATTTATGAGGTGATGTTAATAGCATAAATTAATATACCATTTCTCTTAAAATCTACAATAAGTATTCTGAAAGCTCGTTGGGGAAGGGTATCTTTAAATAAAAAGTTTAAAGCTGAGCGTGATGAAAAGGATTCTGTATGTTGAACTTGAGATGAGAGCCCCGAGAAGAGAAAGAGTCCGTGAGCCAGACACTGTTGACTATAAAACTGAACAAAGATTTCTCCTTCTTGCGCTCTCACTTAGGTGACGCTCTACTTAAATTATTATTTACTTTTAAAACTATTAACTTTTTTCTTTTTATTTTTACTTTTTTCTTTTTTTTTTTTTTTTCTTTTTTCTTTTTTTTGTTAACTGCCCTTATTTCCACAAGGAATCCCTGAGACATACCCAAAACTGTACAGTGAAGGTCATCACTGTTCAGAGAAACTGGTTCAACCCCTTCTGGTAGGATGTAGCTATTTTGCATGAGAATCAAAATGTCCATCGCTTCAGAATGAATCTATTTGCACCAGAACCAACTACACTGTTTAAGATGCAGGTTGGAGAGTCATTTCAGGGTAAATCAGTCCACTCCAAGGTAGAAGCCAATGCCATCGCAGTTAGCTACATCAGAGCAATCTGCACCAAAGTTAAAGTTTTCCAGAGGATATCTGGGAACGTTACCTATCCAGAGTTCATCTCCGTGGGCACCAGCTGACAAGGAGAAAGCAGGTTAAACATTAGCATCACTGGACCAAGTTCAGCATGCCTGTGTGGTCGACACATGGGTAACTCTGGACATCTCACTGTGTGTGTGTTTGGGGGACTAGCGAGAGGAAGAGGAGGAATGCCTTTTTCTACAGCAAGTACAGCTTTATGGTCAAAAGCCCAAGTTTCATCCTATTCACTTTCAGACCGAATTCTTCGACCTAGAGTAGACTGAAAAGGTGCCAACACTTACTTCAAGGAGACAGATACAGAAAGCTTTTTCCATCTATTGCTCTCAACTTAGAGCCATGCTCACTTTGTCCTTTCATGCTTCCACTACATTACTTCATTCCACAGCAGCTACAGAAGGAGCAGAGTAAAACAGGGGAAAGCAAAGAACTCAACAACCATAAGAAGTACCAGACAGCAAAGGGAAAATAGTCACTACCATTTGGGGTTTTTTAAAAAAAGCGTCTGAAGACAGTGAGAAAATTGTTTTAGAATGCATCTTTTCTAACTCCTTCTCCTTCTCCAAACTTTTTTTTTCTCAACAACAGTGCTTTTGTCTAGTTTTAAAGACAAGACTGAAATTTCAACTGATCAGAACGCAGGTCTCTTATGACCAGATCTCTCCTGAAGTTCAAGGTGAAGTTTAATGAACACAAATATAGATTTTTGTCACCAACCCTCCTCACTTTTATTTGGGCTCGAGTATATCAAGAAAGAGTAATTTAAATTTTAATTCCTCACTTTCTACTGATACACATCTCAAATGAAGAAGAACTTCTCAGAAGGTAAAAATGCCTCTATATTCACTGCTAGCATGTGCACTCCCATGATCAATGTTGCAACCTCAGCATCTAGTTCATGACATATTAGCATGCTGTGAAACATCTCCCTACTCACTGATCTGAAAAATACTTTGATCTATTGCACTGTCATTCTAGCATCCAAATATATGTTATGAATTGCAGAAATCTCTCCTCCTGTTCATCTTACAGTCAGATTTGCTCAGAACCACAGAAGACTTACCAGCTGGCATAACTTACATTGGAGAAGTGTCTGAGAATGGGAAAACAGATGCAAGAATGATGAAGAATGTGGAGCAGAAGGAAATATAGGAGGTACAAGAAGTAGCCCACAAATCCCCAGAAGATCAGAAAGACCTCGTGGTCAGAAGGTGAGAAAGACCTAAAGATCTGGCCAGCACACTAGCCCCAAACTATTCCTTCAGTTACTATTTCTGCCACTACTGGACCTTGCAAGAGGTCTGCACAGGAGACTCCTTCACATGTAGAAATACAAAAGGAAAAACACCCCAGTTCCACCAGGGAAGCTGCCTGGACAGCCACACAAACGTCTCACTGCAGGTAACTCTTCTATTGTTTGTTGGCTGAATGCACCTCCTGCCACTGTCCTGCAAGTCTTGAAAGGTTAACTGCAGGTACCTGATCTTCCAAAAATGTTTCCCTCTTCTCTGCCCAAAGGCTCATACTGTTGGAGAATTCATGAGCGGATTTAGCTCGCTGCAGCACAAAGACAGGGAGAAATACCCGTGGAGGCCTGACAATGCCTACAGGGATACACAGCAGCAAGAAGGCTGCAGGAGCTCAGGGAGCAGCTGGAGCTCAGAAGCAGCATAGGCAGCCACCAGGGCCAGCTTCTCAGGGAAGAAAACTGCCCACTGTCTATTGTACAGCTTTGCAGGACTCTCTTGGCAAGCAGATTCAAACCCTGAATGCGTTTAGATGTGGTTACAGCAAGACGAAGCTTCCAACTGAATATGGCTACTGGTTTGCAGGTTCAGTCCTAGGTCTTTTTCCTTGGCCATGCCCCTAAAGCCAGTGACAGCTCACAACAGAATATCCTAATTTTCCAATACTCAAGTTCCTTTTATAAAAAATAAAATAAAATAAAATAAAAGGCTGCTTCCCTTGGCTTCTCTTTGCTATTAGGTACAGCTCCTCTTTGACAATTTCTTTTCTCTGATTTTTGCCTAGCAGGCAATAAGCTTCTCAGGGCTTTCAGTGCTTTCCAAACCAGAACTGCAAATCCCCATTTTCAGCTGGAAATGGAGCTGTTGCCATTTTCCCCACAGTGCCTGAGGCAGACCTGCAACTGTGCCGCCTCTCAGCATTATCAATTTAGTGCCTTTATGCTCAGCCATACATAGAAGCATGCTACTAATGAGAAGGGATCCAAGCAAGAACCTGGAGGAACTGGAAGGCAGGAGGAGACAGAGTTCTTGTATCATAATTATGAAGCCAAAGAACAAATCAACTTTGAGGTATCTAAGTGCATATGGTTCCCCTCAGAGCTGGTGTAAGGTCTTCCTAGGTGAAAGGAAATGTCAAAGCAAGCCTTAGAGAATGCCTTATGCACCACAAGAGCATGAAGCTATTCCTGATAAGCCTCTGTACAATGTCAAAATTAACCTTGTGTTAAATACTTTTGTACAGAGACTAATTGAGGTGCTATTATTGCCAAAATTATGTAAATTTTGTCTAATTTTGTTCATTCTTTAAAACTCCAGTCTTATGTGAAGGAATTAACTTTTAGGTTCAACTAGTCTTATTCCATTTGTCAACACATGAAGGGCACGGCAGGTATTGAGCATCTGAAATTGCTACACTGGCTCTTTGGTGAAGGGGTGACAAGAATGCTAACTGCTCTAAGAGCTGATACTCAAAAACATTTGTGAGAGAACATGGAATCTCCTTGGGAACCACCTCAAGGACCACCTTAACCAAGCCAGCAGGATTTCCCAGAGGAAGAGGTGTGAGATATCTCTGACTACACATACCTCTCAATTAGATCTCTTGCATCCAACAGTAAGACACTGATGCACTGAAGTCAACATGTTGTGTGGGTGTAGAAACCCCCTGGAATGATCCACCTTGTAAAGCTAAGATCGACACCCGTAACTGCTTGGCAGCCATGTAACCATGAAATTGGTGGCAGTGACACAATGAGAGGTGAACCAGGAAAAGGCAAGAGTGGTGGCCCGTTTCAGAACACCGGGGCAGACAGGACAGGGAGCTTCCTATTTCAATGGTATACAAACTGAAGTTTATTTTTGAAAGTGCAGCTTTATTGCAAACTTAGTTTGCTCATGGAACAATGTAACGCAGTCAGTTTTCAGGGAAGAGTCGCCAAGCAAGAAACAAAGATTGAAATCTAAGTGGGGAAGAGACTTGATGTCCCAAGCTACTTTAAAGAAACCCAGGTACATAAAAGCCATTGATTTCAAATGGTAATCACAGACCTCCACTGCTCTGACAGCTTCTGAAATTCCCTGTCTAAATCAATGCAGAGATTAGGAGCTGGGTTCTGTTCTGAGTTAGACCAGTACAAACTCACCATGACCTTAGACTGGAAAGCTCCTCTGTAATTTAAACCAGCACACCCAAGCAGAACTTGGCTCTCAGTTCCTATCATCCTCTCTTCCCCCCGGCATTTGCTAAGAAAGAGAAATATGGTGTGGGGCAAATATACTCTGCACTAGCTGCAGCTTCATTAGAAGTTTGATGGGCACAAGAATCATTTCAAGACCAAAGTCCTGAAACCAGTACATAGAAATGAACACCCTCTAAAATTACATGAATTCTCAAGCAGATTAAGGAATTAACCATTTGGTATACTAGTTCTCCACTTTTTGTCAGTCAGACATCCCAGCACATTGAAGAAGGTATATGAACACAACAAAAATCACCTGCAAATCAGTTGTCTCCTCGACAAAGTATGGGTAACATAATATAAAAATAAATAAAAGCCTTGTCAGATTTGCCTCATTCACAATATCACTGGGCATTCCTCAATCAGCAGGACAATCACAAGCAGGATTTCATAGGCTTCAATTAAACTTTTTATGTGATTTAAAAAAACATTTAAGTGTTACAAACATATTTAAATCACCACTTAAAGAATTCGGTATATAATATTAAGATCTATTTTACCAAGTATGAAATAATGACTTCATAACAACAGAAGCATGAAAATAATTTTTGTCTCTTCCACCCACATACACCTGCAATTTCAGAAAAAGACATATGCATCATCCATACCCTTTTATATTTAAAGAGGACAGATCATTCAAGAAAAGAGGGATAATATGATTGCTACAATAGTCAGAAGACACAAGACCTATCCCATTTAAACTCTGTTCCTTAGGAAGATGGAAGGAGAGGTTTGGGTCAGATATTTTGGTGTGTGCCTGACTGCCAACAAAATGAATTTCTATAGCAACTAAACTTCATTCAGTGATCCTTTGCTCAGAAAATTTATTAGGCCTTCCTATTACATGTGCTTGGTTCTCTTAATTTCCTGAAACAGACTAGAATTCACACAGGTAGAATAAAATCCATCATCTACAGTACAGAAAGACTGAAATGTAGAATTTTCTATTTTCTCTCATCTGCATCTCTGAAACAAACCAAGAAGAGTAGAGACTTGTATTAAACAGGAGCTACTTTTACAGTCAAAGTCAGGGTACAGTAGGAAGTTTGAGCCCTAGAGAGTCACAAGCAAATTACTTCTCAATAAGGAGATGCAAGTGAACACCTCAGAATTTCTGCTGCTATTACCTCTTGGTTTAAAGAACAAAATTTTAAAATAATTATTATTTTAAGAAATGGAAAAACCTAGCTGACTCTTTTCTTTAGGAATTGCAATTACTACCAAAGAGTGAATACTGTCATTAGCAGGTGATCAGCACAAACAAAACTATCCTGCAGACATAAGGAATTGTTACCTATTCTGCATTAGTGATATCTCTTTTGATTAGCCATGACTGCTGATAGGTACCTGCTAGTTCCTTGCATACATTCAGTTTCCCAAACAGAGCATCAAACCCTACAAGTGTTGGAAAAACTATATGGCTCTCAGGGGATTAAAAACTGTCCAAGAAAGTCTCACTAGTTAGACATACTGCAAGAAATGCATCCATTTGAAACTTACAATGGGTCTGAACTAGACTTGTGTGGATGGGCAGAAAACCAAACTAATTCTTCCTGTTTCAGCTGAGAAATCCCTGTCAGCCTGTCAGGCGAAGAGTTCTGGACAAAGACACACTTGAAAAGGCAAATCATCAATGCTACAAGGCCACAGTAATTCAGCAAGGAAGGAAATTTCTCACAGGAATCTTCTCTAATCCATGATCTGCATTTCAATCCTTCTGTTTATTTGTGTTTTCCTGGGCTAACTTCGTAACAGCCTTCAAATTTATGGGCAACCAGTCAACTGATCTCTTTGCTACTCAATGAATTAGAAATCGTGATAATAAAAAACCCCAAAAATCAGCATGCAGTAAGAACAGTGACCAGTTCTGGAAGGGGACAACTACTTCTTCACCAAAAGAAGAAAAGGAATCGCTGCTCCCTGCACCCCAAACACACACACACACAGAGGAAGTCAAGAGACTATTTCAAGAAACTGCCAAACTCATCCTTGAATTGTGATCTTGATTTAGGACTTCAGTGCACCACTCTCAAATCAATGTGTGCAGCCAAGTTTTCCGTGCCAAATGCTACCTTTGGAAAAAGAGCAAATTAAAAAAAAAAAAAAATCAAGAGACTTCTGCCCACTGGAAAACCTTCTACCAGATGCTAATGGGATGGCAAGCACTGATCCGAACCCTAGGGAACAGTAGCGTGCATCAGTGATCTGAGGTATCTTCCCATTTCTAGGTCTTGCTGCTAAGATCATTTACATCCAGTAACTGTGCTGTATCCTTAAGGAATTATTGGGGAACAGTGAACCTGCCTGCAATAAATGAGCACCGGTGCCTAACGAGCACATGTGAATGCTACAGCAAGGTTCACAGAGGGCTAACCCTGGTCAGTACTGAAGCAGGGGTTTTCTTCTCAACCCCCTCCCAAAAAAAAGGGAAGAGAAGACAGACAAAATAAAGAGAAAGGAAAAAAGGAAAGATAGAAAACACAGGTCCCCCATCTACCTGCAGGGAGCCAGGCAGACAAGCTCAGTTGGAGGTGGTGAAGGGCGCGGATGCGTTATTGGTACTGGTAGCGGTGGCACCGGTCACTGCGAAGCCCGTGGGAGGAGCTATGGAGCTGTGGCTGGGCTGCAGGTCCTTGGGAATGCCACTGTGGGAGCTCAGCTGGTGCCCAAAGGCTGCGCTGAACTGAGGGAGCTGTTGTTTAGGGGAGGTGGAGCCCATGAGTTCAGCGGAGGCAGGACCCATGCCACTGAAACTGGTCTGCGGTAACCCCGGAAGCACACTGGAGCTGTTGGGGGTCACGGTGGCGAAGGCAGGCTGGGTGGTCTCTGAGTGCGAGGTGGTAGGTGGTGTGGACAGGGAGGTGGACAGGAGGTGTCCATCTGCACCAAGAAGGTTGCTAAACGGAGAGGGGTCCCCAAGATTGACAGGAAGATTTCCCCAGTGAGTTCTGGGGTTGACCACCCCGCTAAGTGGCACATCCAGCTGCGTTGGGAGCAAGTGCTGTGCCATCATGGGCATCTCTGCTGAGAAGGTAGCTGCCAAGTTATCACCAGAAAAGGATGTGGTGTGAGGGGATGTGATATGGTCACTGTAGGGAGACGGCACATGCTCACTATCATAATGGCTTCCATGGGGTGAGGAGTGTGAATGGTCACTGCTGTATTGCTGTCGTGAGGTGATCAGGTCATCTGCCTTGCTCAGCAGCTGGGCAGGGTGGGGCCTCTGGGAGGCATGGCTGCCATCATGAAGTCCATGAAACTGTCCCGGGAAGGCTCTCTCCCCAAGGCCACTCTGGCTTATCAGAGTGGCAGAAGTAAGGCCAACGTTGGCTGGGGCTGAGAACTGCCCCTGGATCTGCCCTGCCAGGGGCGTAGGTGGGTTGGACAAGGTAGCAGAACGGAGCAAGTTCTCATCCAGCTCCAGACCGGAGAAATTATCATGTACTATACGCCCATTCAACAGCTCCCCCAGATCCGTGTTAACCTCTCGACTCAAGGACTGCATTCCTGGAGCTCCAGCACCTGTAGAGAACACCCCTATCGCTCTATCTGACAGCTCCTGAACTGGCACACCATCTGTCTGTGTAAGTACTCCAATGGTACTCAGGCACTCGAGAGAAGTTACAGCCTGTAGGGCCCGTTCCAGTTCTTCAGCCTCTTCTGTGGTTGGAAGAAGATCTCCATTTTTACCTGCAGAGACAGGGACACCACCAGTTAGTGCACTGCTCTCAGGTGAGCCTGGCCCTGGCACTCAAAGGAGGAAGATGCACAGACAGTTCAGTACAGAGTTGCATTGTATGATGACCTTCCAGCACGGCTTGCAGTACACAGAAAGTGTCATACATCAGTGTTCACTAGCCAAGCTACGTAAGAAAATCATGAAATTACACCTTCCTCTTCAATGGAAATCCCCCTCTTCCCCTTCTCTTCCACATACTATAGTAGGAGATGCCTCTTAAACTTCCCAGACTTAAAAGTAAAAATGCTTAAGTAAGATCTTCAATGCTGTAATAACACATTGAAGATCTTTCCACTTACCACATTTAGCCTGGGCCTAAAATTTACACAGACAGTATAATTCAGGTTAATTTCAATTCAAACACAGCCTGATGTCACCTTATATCAGAAAATGACCAAAGAAATCACGTACCCAACTCCAGGCTGTTCTAATTTCTTTGTTATAAGTTACAGGTACTGAACTTTAGAACGCAGAAATTCAAGAACATTTCTGATCAAAAGATAGTTTAAAAAATGTATTTAAAGATTTTATTCTCACTCTCTTCTCTTTTTATCAAAAGCCAACATTGACTGTGATTCCAGCCCCACTCGATGGCAGAAAGATGCCATTACTGAGAACACTCTTGATTAAACTGTAACACTGACAGGCAGTGAAAATGTAAAATGAATTATTAAAACACTAAACCAATTATGATTTTCAGAGCAGTAATTACATGAGCAAGCAGAGAACTATGCACACAGCCTTCTTAAAGTCTGCTTTACTTCAGAGCTCACAAACAATAGAGCAAGTGCACACTTCCTTCTCTAGAATTTATTACCTCTGTAGGAAAGCAAGCAACTCCTCAAAATGCAGTTTAGAAACACTCACTTCTTCAGTTCACTGACTGTGTTCATGCTAGCATAAAATAAAATGGTACCTTCAAAGAAATCAAAATCTTGCAAGTCATCAGGCAGCCGTGGCAGGACATCAGAGAAGTCCTCCTGATTCAATTCCAAGTCATGTGGAATGTCTGTGATTTCATTGGCGATATCATCAGGCAGCTCATCGGCACTGAGCTCTGGAGTGGAGGGGCTCCTGAACAGAAAGGAACATTAGTCCCTGGTGTTCAACTCTGCTTGCTCCAAAGGACAACTATCAGTGTATACCCATCTAAAATGGATGCTTCCCCACACATTTTTTCCTCCACTATCTAGGAAAAAATGTTTTTAGGTAGCATCTTTAGGAAGCTTACACTTAGGCTACTCATTAACTACATAAGAGGCAACATCAGGAGCAAGATATTTTACCCATCAAACCCAATCATTGCTCAAATCCACTCTTAAGGGTTTTTTTTTTCAACAGTCACAAGGAGATGCAATGTTTAGGCCCGCTCCAGATGCTGCCTGGCAGCTTTGTACAGATCTCATTGGCAATGCTGAGGCCAGCAGTGGGAAGCTGGGCAGGAGCAGCACTGACCGTATGTGGGGTATCTCTACTGGCAGTGAGACACTGGCAGGCATGGTGAGGTTCCCTTGGGGCACTGCAGGAGGAATGGGTTTCTGGGGCCGGCGTGGGCCTCGCCTTCTCTTCTTCTTGTGTTTTTTGGTAAGTGCAGGTGGCTTCGTTTTCTTCCTGGGTTTCCTCTGCTGCTGGTGCTGAACTTTGCGGGAGCTGTCCCCTCTCAAGAAATTATCCTTAGGGAGCAAAACAATACCAATGGGAGCATATTAAGAACTAGTATTACTTTCCTAGCTTTTTTCACCCTGGTCATTGAACAGACATGTGGAATGTAATGCAAGAGGAACTGTTAGCTTACACACAAACACAGTTTCAAAAATTGAGCTGTTTCCTTCCTCATTGACCCCAATGGCAAAAATAACACAGACCAAATTATGAGATATTGTAAACTGGAGATTGTGCAGTGACACTTTGAAAATTATCATAGCAAACCCTAACTAAAAAGTGCAAAACCATAACCTTTAGCAGCACTCCTGTAAGTATTAAAGACAAAATGCTGGTGTGAGCTGGTGTTAATGTGGATAATGTGCAGCAGCTGAAGCCACAATCCTCAAGTGCCCGCTGACATAACAGAGGGACAGCACAGAAGAGACAAAATTAATACTGCTGGACTAGAATAAGGATGTGGGTAAACAATTATGGCCTCATTGCTTCTGAACAGCAATCACTGACACATTAAAAAATAAATCAAACCATCATCAGTCTTCAGTTGCCATCATACTGGGTATGGCAGAGGATTACATTTGTTACAGAGGTAAACCTTGAGGGACATACTGAAGATTGCCTAAAAAAGGGGGAAACCCCATACAGATCTGTGTAGCACAAACCCTCACCTCTTAATCAAAAAAACTCTACAATTCAAAATTATTTGAAAGGCTGGGCAAAAACAGTAACAAAAAACTTTTACTAACCCAACAAAACAAACAAAAAAAAAAAAAAGGAGTTTTACACCTAATTGAAGGTAGGACAAGAAGCCTTAAAGCAGGGGCAGGACAGAAGTGGGTTTGTGAATTATCCTAAAGGTTTTGTTGTGGAAGATTGGTGTCATAAAAAGGAGAGCAGAGGACATCAACTTCATTTCTCCATTCTCTCAGCTTGAGGTAGGCCCCTGCTTTTTCTCTGGGATCCATGGATCCCTGAAGGAAGTTAGAGATACATTCTAACAGTTACTAAAAGGCAAATAAAGTAGCAAACCCATTATTTGCATCCTTGCAATCACTATCTACGTTACCTTTAGAAAGTAGTTTGGGCCCTGTGTACTGAGACTGTTTAAGATGCAGTGTTCTAAATACCACACTCACTCTCAGATTCAAGGACCAGGGTCACTCCCAATAAAATGACCTCTCACAATGATCTTCTATTTCTCACTTTAAGACAGCAATCAAATTTCCTCCAGTGAAGAATATTCCTATGTATACTTTATTGTATCCTCAAAACTACATAAAAGATTTTCACTACATACTTTATACTAATTGGGAATGTTTGTCAAGTTTTACCCTTTTAAGAAAAATAATAGCAAACAAGCTCTTAAGTTCATAAACTTGCTAGTTGTCAAGGAAGACTTCATATGAAGACTGGAGTTAAAACTCCTGATCATGCCAATACACAAATAAATACAATGATGGCTTTGTACTTACCATTTTTTTGGCATGTTCTTCGCACAGAGGTGTCTGATGTGTAATGTCAAAAACTGGCACAGAGCACTGCTGACCATCTGCAAACTTGGCTGTGCAACTCGAGAAGAGCTGCTGAGAACGGTTCAATAAGATATCTGTGCATTTCTGCATCAGGAATAACACAGGACAGTGGTGGAGGAACGCCCTTTGATTTATCAATCTGATCAAGATCAGAGACTTCAACTCTATCTGGCCATAGATACTATTTTTAATGAGTGCCTTAAATTTACTATTCAAGTTCAAAGCTAGGTAAGGCTCAAACCCAACTTTTAAAGTGAAAAAGCTGCCTTCATGCAGAATCTCTAATGATTTTATTATATACTGAGATAGTTTTATAAAAGCAGCCATTTCACTAATGAGTTCTTAGCAAAAAGAAGCCCTTTCCTGGAGCCTTAATCAATAGATCAATAGTAGCAGTTGGAACAGGGTAGTCAACAGGACTATTTCCTTACAGACTAATGACAATCCATACTGAAACATTAAAGAAAGAGTATTTCTTAATTCAATCTTTTAAGGTACATTCTTGGCATTTATCTTTAGAGCACAGACACAGAAGTTTCAAGATCCTTCCTGCTCCTCTGAAAAAAAAGAGATGTGCAAGCAGACAGAAAGGTCAAGTAAATCCACATGTAAGCTTGCTGAGATTTCCTTCAGAAAAATCCTTAGCAGGAGTAAAAATGTTTCCAGACTTACAGCAAATCAAACAGATATTTCATTGTGTCTTTTTTCAAACAGCACAAGAAGCACTCCTTCCATCTCGAACAGTTCTCAGACCTCAACATCACTATGTATGTTTATAAAATGTTAAAACAAAACAAAAAAAGGACAAAGAAATGAAAAACCTGCAGAACAATCCAGATAGCAGACTCGGATGGATGGATCAGAACCAAGAAGCTGCTCATTTTAGAGAAGAAAATGCAGAGAGAAAAAATGGGCATACATGCAAAATCACAAGTCTAGACTATCCTGCTCTACACACAGCAACAAGCAAGACCACTTAAAATTAAAAACTACCCAAACAAAAAAATCCCATCAGAACCATGAGGCAAACCCCAAATGAAGCTGTATGTCATGGTGCTCTCTCACAGAGGTTTTGAACTGCTCTGCAAACTGCTTTTAAGTGGCCTCAAAAAAAAAAATCAAACAATAAAAACAAGGCATCTGCAAAACAAAAAGATTGGAAAGGTGCTGCAGTCTGACAGTAGCTGAGTACATCAGCACTAGTCACTTTTAATACCAAAACCAAAAGTTCCAACAATAGGAGTCATCCCAACAAAAGCACCAATTCTTCAGCTGAAAACAAACAAAAAAACCCCAACAAAGTCTGCACAATTTTTAAGTATTATAGGTCATAAGTCTGCCTTTTTGTAGTCTTCAGAACCAAAACTCACATCTATTGTGCTTTCTTCTTTCTGAGATCTTCAGCCATTGACTTTCAACATTCTTTCCAGGCTTTGTTTGAAATTCCAAGCACAGGCAACCCTTCCTCACCTGGACTAAGAGGTTCTGCAACTCCTTCTATTCTGCTTCTTTAAACAATGCAAAGTATGATTTCAACTTTCTAGTCAGTGTAAGCCCTCTTTTTATACTATCTATAAAAACCTTTACCCACGAAAGTGGCACAGAAAGCTGGTCTATTGGAACCTACCAGGAGCTTTATGAAAGCCAGGAGGCTGAAAGTCACATGGTTTGTACCAAGTCATTGTGAAGGATGATCACTTTGTAAAGGTTTCTTGCCCACACTAAATACAGCTCACAAAGTAAAATGATGTTCCTATTACAAATACCAGTAGCAGACTACTTATCCTCTGTGTCTACACACCTAAATCACACAGCCAAATTAAAAACAAAGGAGTTGCCTTTGTTAGTATGATGACATACTAACAAATAGGCATTTCTTTGTGAAAACTTAGTTACCATGCCAAAATTCAACAAACAAACAAAAAACCTCCTAAAACAGAACAGCTTCCATGCCTGAATGCCACTCCCAAACAGAGTTAAGAGGATACGCTGAAAACAGTGCCTGGTGAATGGAAGGGCCTTGTTAGTGCACTGCTCTCCCTTCGAAGTCCCACTGCAGGTTGTTGGTTCTGCATCTCTCTGCCTTGCTTGGCTTGTGCTGAAAAGAAAGCAGAAAAGAGTTTACAGACAAAGCCCCAGTCTTGTGGTTACTTAACACAATTATTATACTGAATGTAGCACAGTAGGATGAAAAATTGTAACACACGTGTGTGTGTCATGATCCAGATGGGTGCACACTACTACCAAGCTCTACACAGGGACACAGAGTAGATGTCAATGACAGGTGAAGGTGTGACTGTAATAACAGGATTATTTCTTATTTCACAGGGTCTTAATTGTAATGAGAGGTGCTATGTGCTTCTACCATGTAAATATTACAACACCTTGCAACACAAAGGGCAGCAAAAGGTGAGTGTCAACACGGGTGACCCTCAAAATGAGGTCAGTCTTTAGAATCCAATGTACTGGGTATGCCTAGATGGGAGTCAAGTGCACTTCCAAGCCTGTTCATAAATCAAAACATGCCGAGCATCCCCAGAGCTTACATGCAAGCACGTGCTCAGACCAACTTTGAGCTCTGGAGTGGCAGAGCCTGAGCGTGCTCAACATGGATAAAAGCTCTCCTCCATCAACGTGCTACAGCCCAATCCAGCAGCAGGTGCCCGGAGCTGGGCGCTCCCCCAGCACAGCCTCTGTGCTCTGAGCCTGAGCTGCAAGCAGGCGCCAGGCAGCGGTGTGCACGGGCACTGAAGCGTCACACAGCTCGCTCGGGGTTAGCCTGCTCTCCAGGCATGTGTCACCTTCATGGAGATAAAGCTGGCGGCTCCAGGGCTGACTTGCACCTCTGGACACGTTGTTTTCTAGGTTGACAAAAAGTTGTCTGTAGCCTGACTGTTTTCCTTCAGCCATTTCTGTCATTAACTGCACTTTGACTGAGCAAAGTTTTAGTTAGCTGTATTACTCCTGTGAAAAATTTTGTATCTGAAAAGACTCTGTGGTTACTTAAATGGACCAGAGCAGTGATGACAGGCATACCTGGCTTTGCTGGTCTACCCAAAACAATGTAAACTTTTTTGCTTAATCAAAGGCAAAAATAATAGGGGAAAAAAAACCCAGCAAGAGCTTGTCAGTTCAGGTGAACTTTTGCTGTAGTGTTTAAGTTTGGAAAAATTTATATACAACTTTGTAAACTAGTAGTGGACTTCTACATTACACCTCAGAGCAGTTCTTCAGAATCAGTCCACCTCCCCAACAATGTCATGAACCGCATCCCACTGTCCAGGACCAACAGCATCCCATTAAACACAATATACTCTCAATACCTAGCTTCAATCTGCATCTCATACTATGTACTACACCCCACAGTCACACATTCTGTAAAGCAAAACCCCAACAGCAAAAGGATGCTTCTGGTACCCCAAATGTAACACCAGGGTTCAGACTTAGTCTGCTCCTGCATGAATATGAATCAACCAACTCTCCATATGCTGAGAGCTAGAGGGATGTTGACATTATCTAGAAAGAATTCCCACAGAAGATAACCTTCAAAGTTGTTAGAAGTTATGTATTTTGTTGCCAAGTTTTATTTAATGTTAGATTGAGTTAAATCTAACAAAAAAGCATGAGCTTAGATTTGGTTTGCTGGGAAGATAATTAAGAGAAGGTACAGATGTTCAAAATGCTGTCTGAAGAACAAAATCTGAACTGGAGCAGTGAACTACGGACCAGACTGCACACCTTCTACTGGCACAGTAAAGGACCAGATATTTGGGCCCAGAAACTGCCGAGCAAACCATCCACATCTACAACATAAAGCTGGAGAAGGCCTGTCCTTATGGAAAACTGTGTGCCACCTTGCTTTTACTCCACTGACAGGCACGTATGTGTCACGTTTTTCCTGCCTTGTGCGTGCCGACCGATGTCAGAGCTCATCCCTTGAGCTGCGGGGCGCTCAGGCCGTGTCCCCCCGCCCAGCCCCAGGCTCTGCAGTGGCAGGGCAGGTCTAACCTGGTGCAGGCACACGCAGCCCTGCGCAGTTCCTGCAGGAGCTGCCCGGCTCGCTCGGGCTCTCTGCTGGCCGCCTGCAGCAGGGCTTTCCGCAGCGTGTGCCGGCATTTCTTCTGGCGCGATTCTGCCCGCTCCAGGCGGCAGAGGTGCTTGTATTTCTGCTGAAAGTAAGTGCAAAGTCTGGTCACCCTGGAACTCCTGTCATCTGCATTGTCATCATCGGACCTGAAGAAGGGAAAAGAAAAACAAATATGCTTTAAGATACTTTTTTTTCCCCCCCCCACTAAGCTAATTTGTCACTCTAATAGAATTGTTAAATTGGCATCCACCTTCGAGCCACACAACATCCAAATGCTGAAATCAGGCAGTGTTACTTGAGAAATAGCAGGAGCAGCTCCCCTTTTAAATTCTCAAGGTATTTGCCCTTCTTAGTATGTCATTATTAGAGATTACATCAACTTATCATCAAGTCTGACACATTTAAATGTCTAGAGCCTGCTGTTCAAAAAGAAATCTATACTGTTAACCTTTATTTACTGTAGATGTCTCAGCAAATGAGACCCATCTTAAATCAAAGTGCAATTAATGGAGAAGACAAGGGTGGGGAATTGTGTAGTGGAAATTTATTGAGGAATGATCATGCTGGAGCAAGCACCTAAACTGCTGACTTCTTCCAATTCCTTTTACTCTGCCAGGCAGTATAGTCCTTTTTAAACCAAAATACACACTAACACAGCTAACAGCTGATACTGATTTCCCCTTGCTGCAGAGTTGCAGTCGAGTTACAGTACAATAATAGAGAAGAAATTCACATTTAACTCAAAGATATTGAGGGAAAGATCAAACCAGGGCTAAGCAATGACCAGAAGAAGGACTAATCCAACTCTCTGTTGGCTTAAGAAAGCCCTTCTCTATTTATCTTGGCTCTCTGAATGTCCAAGCACATATCAACAAGACCATCAAACCATGGCAACACATTCAGTTAAATGAAGTAAAAGTCATGAAACAGAAAATCAGCACTGGAACTTGTTAAAACAAGGTCCATGAAGCTACCCAGAAGTTCTCCACAACAAGCATTAGTTTGCAAAATGAGGTTTTTTTTTTAATGGAGCAACAAAATACATGTGCTGAATGTAAGCAGACTCTGGTTTTCCTCTAATTTTTTTCCTATAGAACAGAAAAACTTTTTGCCAACTTTCCCATCTGTAACACAAAAAACAAAGGGCAGGGGAGAGAAGAGAAATCCAAACAAATGAAGCAAATCAAAAGCTGGCAATGTACAGAGCCCGTGGGACTGAATGAGCTGACCCAAACCTGCACACAGCAAAGGAGGCCACCACTGAGACACAAGAGATGTGAAATACCAGCCATGATATTCACTAAATAAAGATCCAGAAATGCAGACAGCAGATCTGTCCCTGAAAGGCACTATGGTGAAGACCTACTTTCTTTTCTGCAAACTCTGACTCTGTTTACACACAGGCCAAATGGAAGAGACTGCAGCCATCTCCACTCAGGCTTTCCATGAAAACTCTGCAGCAGCAAACACTGCCTTGAACACAAATGCATGTTTTTGTGGTTTCATGTAAAGTCCACCACACTATGTATTTTGTTTATTAAAACAGATTACAGCTTATTTTCTAGAAGCACAAATTACAAGTAATTAACCTCTGCAATTATGTGCTTAGCAGCAAATACAACCTATGTTAAAAATATTTAACATAGGCAATGTTTAGAATATTTGTACATTGAAAATTAAAAAAAAATACACTTTTAAGATCTCTTAGGAAAGAATGCTTACTGGGGAAAATGACCTGTTTACAAAAAATTTATTGTGGGCTATTTAATATAGATTTTATTTTTCCAATGTATTACTAAAAGAGGAAAACATAGCATATATATTTATTGGTAGGTTTAATATCTTAAATATAGAAAAATGTACATTAAAACAACACTCTTTCCACACAAAAGAAACTTCTTTCCCCTAAGGAATACTCCTGGTATTCTTAAAGTTAATTTTTAACCATATTTAAAATTAAATCAGTAACTTTGTTTAAAAGTCTTGGACCAGAGCAGTAATGAAAAATCTAAGATATTAAACCTACCAATAGAGAGACTTTTTACTTCTCTCACATTGAAAGAGCCAGAAAAAATGACATGGTATGCTAAAATATTTTTGATCTTCAGTTTATGAGATCGTTCTTAAAAATAGTGAAGACATATATCAAAGGTATAGAAAGAAATCATGCCTGCAGTGGGAAGGGCTTATTTTGAGCCAAAATTACTAAAAGCCAGTTTCTAAAGCCTGTTCAGAACTTTGTTCCCAGGCCAGTAAGATTAGCCAAAACATTTATATGTTCAAAGAAACCTAAAAATATCAAAATAAAACCTTTTTTCTTCAGTAGGCATGAAAATGAAAGTTACTTTTATTGTTGTTCTTTCATAAACAAGTTTGCCAAACTCTATTTAGTTTATTCTCCTAAGCTGCATATAGAACTTCTGAAGTTCAACTTAACGTGTGGCATTTCATTTTTACAAAGAATTCTGAAAGTGCACACAAGCCATTTGATAATCCAAAATGCTTTCTCCCAACCCTTCCCTTTCAGACTGTCACGTGGAAACATCAGGGGGATTATTACTGAGTGTTCCTGAAGAAAACAAAGACAGCACAAAGCAGCAGAAAGGAAGAGCAAAAGGGTGAGCAGCCAGGCACCACCAGGGAATGAGGAGAACATGCTCTCTATTCTGAGACAACCCAGCAGCTACACTTCAAATCCCTCCTTACAGAGCACTTTGAAGAATCTTCCCTTCTTTCTTTTAGTTATTCTATTTATTGGGAGTTATTAAATCCAACTTTTGACAACACAGTGTTGATATTTAATCCTTTGAGGGAGTTGGTATGAGGAGGGACTCACACTCCTTTTTCAAACTTGCTACTTGAAATGTTTGCTTTATCTATATTTCAGAGTAGGAAGAGAAAAAATAAAGTCATTTGTTATAAAGTCATTTGTTTTCCAGCACTTTCTAAGATACCAGACTCAGTAATCAAATAATCTAGGGGGAAGCTTCAGTAATCTGCAGCAGGGAACAGCCCCTGCTTTCTCTCCAAATTGCTGCTCCCACAAGGGATTCCTCCCACCCCAGCAACCTTCTCTGCCAGCACCCAGCCTGCACTGTGCCCACTGCCAGCTCCTGAGCTATTGGAACTCAAACATTTGTGCCTGCCTCGAAGCACTGTGTCCTGAACTCCTGGGACCAC
Source organism: Serinus canaria (assembly GCF_022539315.1). NCBI lineage: Eukaryota > Metazoa > Chordata > Aves > Passeriformes > Fringillidae > Serinus > Serinus canaria. Next base: position 25,046,861 of record NC_066321.1, read on the forward strand.
AGAACACAATTTTTCAAAATTAAAGCACAGAATAATAAAAGCAAACATTTGGCCTGCGTTTCCACAGATGATTGCAACAATATGAATTTTAGAGATTAAAAGGCCAGAAGGCAAGTGAACCAAAAAGTGTGCTATTGTTGTCATGGTTTAACCTCATCCAGGAACTAAGTACCACAGTTCTGCATGCTCCCTCTCCCTGCGTGCTCCCTCTCCCTGCTCCCACCAGTGGGGTGGGGAGGGGAATCAGAAAAAAAACACCCTGTGGCTTGAGCTAAGAATGGTTTACTAATGAAAACAAAGTAAAATATACTACTACTATTTATTGTAATAGATAATAAAAAAGAAAAATTAACCCCAAGAAAAACAAGTGATGCCCTGTACAGTTGCTCACCACCCACTGCCACTGACTGATATTCAAGCCTACCTCAAGCTTTGATCAGCTCCCCCCAGTTTATGTCCTCGCCATGATGTTCTAGGCTGTGGAGAATCCCTTCAGCTGTCCCAGCTGTGCTCCCTCATGGCTTCTGGTGCACCCCCTCTCTGGCATAGCACAGAGAACTGAAGTGTCCTTGACTTAGGGCTAGCACCACTCAGCAACAGCCAAACCATCGGAGCGTTATCAACGCTGTTCTCCCACAGAACCCAAAACACAGCACTGTGCCAGCTGCTAAGAAGAAAATGAACACTATCCCAGCCAAAACCAGGACACTGGTAAGCCATTAATTTTAAACAAATCTGGTGAATTTTTGGGAGTTTAAGAGCAGCTAGAGTATCACACAAGAAATTCAACAGAGGTTTCTCCCACAATTGCACAAGCAGAAATGCTGAGAACCAGCTGTCCAGTAAAGCAGAAATTAACCGCTCACTTTCTTTCAATAGTCTGTTCTGAGAAGCATTCCTCTCACTGTCTTCCATGCAGTCAAAAGGAAAATGACAGAATGCAGTCAGCTGGTGGGGACCACAAGCTCAGACACAAATAAACAGAAAAAAGAGCTTTAATTTTACTATGAAAACCAGCAAGTAAATCCCCCAAGTTTAGGTATGTGATTTCAAAACCAAAAAGTTTTGGGAAATAATCTCCATTGGTTTCCTGGTAAAATGAGTGCCCAGAATTCAGAGCTGTAAGAAGTCACTGGCTGACTTTAGGAGGCACCAGTCTGTACCACCAGATTAGCAAGACAGAGTCATTTTGACAAATCAAATCTCCCAGAAACAGCCTGAACTAATTCATCTTCAGCAGCAGGCAGACCACACTGCAGAAGTGTCAAAGTCAAACATTCCAGTAATAAAAAGCTCTACAGAAGTTTGCAGAATAGGAACTCAAGTTTTAGAAGGTTGACATCAAGTGACTGCTTATCCATGATCAAAATTAGTAAGGTTGCTGAAGAGCTAACACTGAGCAGGCTGATGGAAGTACAAAAGCAGCCAGCTGCATTCAAAAATGTATCCATCATGGATAGTTAAGACAGCATTTAACTGAGGTGCACAGAATGCTAGAGTGGAAAGGAAAATGTCAAGACAAGGTATTATTTTCTCTCAGTATGTGAAAAGAGTAGGAAGAATCCAAAGGAAGTTAAGACAAATAGAAGACAAAACACACAGAGATGACCTTTACAAGTTCACCAAAAAATCGGGATCTATGGAAGAATCAAATCAAATGTCAAAGAGAGAAGAGTATAAGGGAAGTTATTTAATAGATATATCTGCTGTGAAAAATTATGTATGATTTAGAAGTCTGAAAGTCTGTCCATGATTTCCCAGAACATTTTATTTAAAAGTTGCCTTTCAAGTTAGAAGTAATGTTTGTGAAAGCTCACTCTAAAACTGCTGATGCCCTAAAAAATGGCAGTCATTCATAATAAAAAAAGACTCCTTGATTTTAAAAAAGTGAAGTCTACACTCTGCTTAATAGTTTTGACTCACTGAAGGCTCTTAATATTTAGCATTCTGGTGTGTGTCCTGATGAGAGAGATACAGCTCTGTGGTTCACCTTGAGGATAATCTTCAGAGATGGCAGGAAATTCTAGTAAGTTTCAGAATTTTCAGAATGAAACAACAAAATAAGGTTTCATTAACACCATTATTCTAAGTGTGATAGCTAAAAACTAAAAAAATAGGGAAAAGTTGTAGAATCAAAAAGTCCAGTTGCACACTGAATGAGAGTCATGTTGCAGAAACTATAATCAAATTCTAGTGAGACCCCAATTTCTTTGCTAATAACATACAAAAGTATCACAATATTACACCTGGGATGCTTTGTTTTAACTGTGCACCTTCAAATTTACATTAGTAGACCTATACTATCATATCCTGCTGTAAGTTAAGATTTGTGACTTAGCAGTATTTAGAGAACATCATAAGCCTTTCTGCACCAGCAGTTAATTCCTGCTCTGTTTAGCCTTTTGATCCCATGCTCACAAGTCCCATGCTTCCTTCCAATGCTCACAAGTACTGACAGAGGTTTATTCAAAACTTAATTATGAAAAGAAATACCATGGCCTTTTAAAATCCACGTTAAAACAATAGCCTGCATAATTATTACAAGAATTAATGAGTAAAATGCAGCAAGTTTACTGAGGAAGTTATTAGCAACCAGCAGGAAAGACAAGAAACCAACAGCAACCCCATTTGATTCTATTTCAGCACCTCCAATCATCAAAGCGCACAAGTTCAGGAATAAATCCTACTAAACTCAATTCAATTCAGGCAAACAAGCTTAAATCCTTTCCTGATGCATCCTTCTGATAGCAGACTGCACAAAGGTCTCTAAGTTAGCTGGAAACTGGGACAGAAGGCGACAAGCTGTTCCATAGCTCTTACAAACAAATGAGTTCAAACAATCCTTTGTTTCAGCAAAACACTTGAACAAGTGCTTAGGTTCCACTGACTCCACTTGAAGTGAAGCTCACATTTACATGATTTATTCCACCAAGGCCAGCATGAATGCTAAAGAAGCATACTCACTCAGGTCTCTCATAGCCGAGGCTCTCTCGGATAGACCACGCAACCTGGTAAGGGGAGGTTTGCTCTGAATCCTCCAGCTCTTCTCCACTGTCTTCAGACCAATCCAGCCCTAAGGGAATTGAAAACATGGAAACTGGATGAAAAGAGCATCCACCTCATATAAGCCTCTGAGCAACCTTTGGCACAAAAGATGAATGTATAGTATCGTTGCAAGCATAATTACATTTGATTAAATTATGCAGCATTCTCAATTATACAGGAAAAGCTACAGTAACAGCTCCATTACAGTGTGCAAGTAGCATGCACTGATTTTTATCACAACTAAGTTTTCCTTTTAAAATCCTTATTGGCTTCTTTATCCACAAACAGTGCAAGAAAAATCACTAACTATCTTACCCACAGAGAAATACTAGTTTTCATAACCAAGTACAAGGTAAGAGAGAAGTCCCTGACATGAGGAACTGACTACTTGGTCTAAATAGGCCAATTTTATTTCTGTTTATATTCTGACCCCTTCTCTGTGCCAAAACATAGAAGAATATGAAAACTGTAGGACACAGCAGCAGGGACAGAGATAGATAACAGCTACCCAGGATGTTCCTCTGCTCAGTCTCTGTAATTGCCTGCCAAATGCACATATTAGTGGGAAGAAAGAGCTAAAGGGAGAGATACAAACATTCCAGCAATTTCACCAATCAGCATGTTTTCACTTAATGGTGATGCAGTATGATCAACTTACAGTGTGCTCCAGCAGCCTCAGTTTGGCCAGAAAGTGGCCAGTAAGTTCTCAGGTGCAACATTTCATCTGAAACTTCACCTTTTGGTTTTCTTTCCTTTTATCTCTCCCACATCCAGTGAAATTCTTGCCACTTTCTTGCAGCAGGTGGGATAAAATCCCATTCCTGCATTTATAAACTAGCATTCTTTGCTTTTTCCTTTTCTTGCTCCTTGAAAACTGATAGCGTTAAGGAGCATTTCATTTTTGCTAAAACTAGACTAAACAACTATATCTGAGATGATTTTGAAGTCAGATGCCTTGAATCTGGGAAATGCTTCATCAGTACTTGGTCAAGCACTTTCAGGGTTAGAGACACACACACACAAGCTTGGAATACAATCATCAGGTAACTCTTCATCTTATAGAACTAGCACTTTAACATAAACCACAGATATTAGTAAACCCAAATTTTCAGGAACTTCAGCATCTTAAAAAATATTTTCTATTTTTAAGACATATATTTGAACTAAATTAAGATACCTTAAGACATTTGATAAAATGCCAGAATTATACTTTCAACTTATATCTTTCTTTTTCCTGTTGTCTCTTCCATAAAGGAATGAAAAAACAACTTAATCATTCCATAAAGATGTCCACAATTGACAACCATATAACAAATTGTTTAAACCCTAAGTTTAAAAACAAAATCAGAAACTGAGTTGTTTTTGCTTCTCCTGAGCACTGTAAAAAGGAAGCAATAAAATCTAATCCAGATTCAACTGTACTGACACTGAAGAATGCAGTTCCATTAACATCCAATTACATGGCTCTGATGTTGGTACACACAAAACTGGCCTAATCTTTTGAAAGATTCTGTGCAGTCATGTCTAGAGCTGCTCAAATATAGAAAAGAAATCCTGAACTTCTCAGATCTGGCATACCTAGTCTTTAATATTAAGGCTTATAATGAATAAATAACAAATAAATTTTCCACTTTCATGTCATTAATATGTAAATTCTTTTACTTTGCCAAATATTAACTGTTCTAAATGCATCCACATAGTTATGCACCTGCCCAGCTGTACATGTATAGGCCTAACTGTACCTGTATAGGTCTAAGTGTTTTTTAGTTTTACTATGCCTCTTTTTAAGGAGCACATAATCTCTACACCAGTTGAGAATGTAGAATGTTAAGCACAGAAAGAGATCTTTCTACAGTCTTTCAAAACACAGGTCACTTTCCAAGCTCTTGAGGTCTGTGACACTCAGAAATGCCTCTAGAGTTGCCATTCCTCTGAAGACCTGCACTACATACAGGAACATCAAAGCTGTTTTCTGAAGAACAGTTTCCTTTGGAGACAGGCTACTGGATGCTAATTATCTCCTGAACAAATAGTCAAACTATCCCACGAGTGCCAAAGGGCAGATCTTCACAGCAAATTATGAAAAAGTTAATTGAAATTGCAAAAATTACAGATGTTTGCAATTAAAGAAGACATTATATAAGGAATGTCCAGGTTTATCTGAAGTCTTTTTTTTTATTTTAAACATCATAAATGGTGTTCCTACTTATATCACACAGACTCACATTCCCTTTTCCCTGTCAGTATTTTACTTGTTAGAAATGTACAACCTAAAACTAAGCAGAAAAGTAACTTGGGAGGGTGAAGAAGATAAAAAGGACAGATAATGTGCCTAGATCTATATTCACAAGACAAATCAGCCATAAGGTCAGTTGCCTTTTCAAAGCTTACAGAGCACTACTACCATAGCACCAACTTGGCTATATTTGCTCATATTTTCATAAGCAGCTATTAATATGATATATAATGATATGTAAGACTATTTCTGCATGGTATGCAGACAAGAGTTCACCCTTCTAACTATCTTCTGTAACAATGCTGAAGTGGTCTTTTCCTTCTGTTCATCCATATTCCATACATAAATAGGGCCCAGTCAAGCAAAATTCTCATGTGTTCCTATTTTCCAATTAAGTCAACTGGAATTTTGAATATGCAGAGATCGATGGGCCAAATTGCCAAACTTTTACTTATATTCATTATGTCATGTGCACTTATCACACACCTAATGTTTCAATCTAACTTTGTCCACTCATGTAGGTACTGCTAGTGTCGCGTTTACTACTCAAGTTGCAAACCTTCTTCATGAGGTCTTTATAACCCAAACAATGTTTTCTACACTTCAGTTTGGTTTCTCAAATGGTTAACACAACATTAAGAAGAATAAACAGCCAAATTGCCACAAAACATTTGGGATGGGTCCAGGCATTCCCTTCACAGACAAAAAAGAAAGCGAGAAGGTCTTTGATAAAGAAAATGCCAAGAGATTACCTAGCTCAGGGTTATTTTGCAAGGACTTCACAGGAATTCAAGACAGGGCTGGGAAGACATTCCCATCTAGTCTTTTGGTTTCAGGCTAAAAAACATGGCTGCAGTGCATCTGTGACCTACTCACCTAAGTGAGGAAACAGGTCAGTGTCCAGCTGCTGTTTTCGAGTGCACAGTTTCACCAGTCTCTGGAGCCGGCTCATGCAGGACGAGTGCGGAGAGAAGGCTGTGGCTTTCATGAGGACCCGGTCAGTCCTTGGTGGGTCCGTGCCAGGAGCCCTGGCGGGTGACAGGACAGGCAGAGGTCTCTTGTTGGACACCTGCCGCGCTTGTGCTATAGTGTGTGTGGTGGGTGCCACTCCCTGCATTGGTAGGCTGGTGTTCAGAGGTTGAGGTGACTTGCAGACGGTGCCCTGCGGTAGCCCTGTCGGCTTTAATGAAGCTGATGAAGGTGGCAGATGGGAGTGCTGCTGCTGCTGCTGCTGCAGAGGCTGCTGCTGCAAAGGTGCAGGAATGGGGCTAAAGTGCTCTTGGCGAACTTTTAAAATCTCTGTCTCTCTCTGGCGCTGCCGGTTGTGAGCCAACTTGCTCTGCAACTTTTTCTTCACCGTTGCCCCTTTCTTTAGGTCATCATCCTCCTCATTGAAAGCAAAGGGGTCTTCTAATTCTGCCTCCAGGTAGTGGAGAGGAAGCCTTGCCCCTGGAGGGGAGAGGGACATCCCATCCAGTCCATTGGGCATCTTCAAGGCCAGGGTGGGCACTGTCAGACCGAAGGCCATAGCATCCATCTGATGCCTGACCTTTACCTCCTCTATGGGATCATTCTTTTTCTTCCTCTCCTTTTTCGGTATAAAGCCAAGTACCTGCAGGTGGCTGTTGCAGTACCTTTGAAAAGTAAGAGCAGTCAGTTATTAGCTAAACTTCCTTAAGTAAAATCTGAAGACAACACATCCCTTAGGAGAAACTCACAGACACATTTCAAGCAAATATAAATGGAAGCAGAAAAGGTTTCATAAGAATTGTACACAACTCCTAATACAACAGATAACTGTGGTGCTCCCAAACCAACTTACACAAGCAACTACTTCTAATCTTATATCTTAGGATTCATTTGTTATTCATAGGAAAATCACACACAGTCATTCAAAATCTTAACTCTCTAATAGGGTAAACAGTCAAAATCCAAAGGGAACAAAACAAATGGACGGTCTTATACAGAAAGTAGCAAGAACACAAGCCATTAACTGATCAGCTCAAAAGCTCCTAAGAAAAAGTACATTGAAGGCTACTTCCTTTCATTTGCTCATTCTTTCAGTGGAAGTAGTTAACATTTTCATAAATACACACATTATTATTATTATTATTATTATTATTATTATTATTATTATTATTATTATTATTATTATTATTATACTACTACTACTACTATGAATTACACTGTAGTAGGGAGCAGTTTCTTATAAGGACAATCTCAGCACATATCTATCTGCTATGAAAGAAAGATCACTATTTCCACTCACTGAACAAGCAGCATAAATACTTAAATTCTGTTTTAGTAGTTTAACATGATGAATTTTAAAGCCAGAGGATTAGCTGAATATTCTTCAATAAAAATCTATCTTAAAACAAACTCTCTGCTGCTAGAAAGCATTAACACAATGCCAATAATATGTATATATACAATCCAAAAGCACAGATTTTAAGTTCTTCTAATATGAAAAACTTTCAAAGTCATGCTATTAAAAAAAAGAAAGTGAGAAGCTCTTTGATACCCTGTCATGAAAGTAAAAATAATTATAATTTGTGCCACAGATGACATACTAAAAAGTAAGCAATTAGCTTTTGTTTGATTGGAATCAGTATGTGACAGAAACTTAGGAACCATGATGTGATCCTTTCCCTGTACACCACAAGCAGGCACTCCTGCCTCTTTAGAACCCACCAAGAATCAAAATTTGCCCTTGCTGAATCCCATCTATAACTTACAGCTTATAGATGACCAAAGATACAAGGAAAGAGTGATGTCTGCATCAAGGTAATGATGGACAAGATAATGAACAGAATACCATGAAGGTATTATTTAAAATCCGATCAGTATGAATCTGAGAACAGTAAGTTTTGTAGAAAAATCAGGCTAACATTATATTATTTCAGGTCTTCACGGAGCAAAAAATGGCAGAAAAACCCAAAAACACCCCCCAAAAAGGTTCAGCACTTCAGTTTAGTCACTTTCAACTTGTCGACCCATTTCTAAAGAAACAATGTGTGAACAGCTCTAAAGGATCCTTAAAAGGGAAAAAAGAGAAAGCAAATTTATATATGCTCTTTAGTGGTCTCCATATATGTAGCTTCTTGCAAGACCCCCACTCCTAAGGTTTCACAAATCAGAAAAGGCCGAAAAGCACTGCTACTTATTATTGCCTAAACAATTTCTTCATTACATTATGCTGTAAGTAAAAAATAAACCCAGATGAGGCAAGCTAAAAGCCAACAACTTGTGCAGTCCTTATTAGAACACACTGGAATACTGTAAATTCATACTGAGAGATGCACTTCTAAAAATAAAATTATATAATGAGGGCTCAATAAAGCCCTTAAAGTCAACAAGCACTGTTTCCATATTTAAAATTAAGCCCTTTTTAAATATCTTGTTTGAACAGTTACCACAACACTTTTAGTATGGCAGAAGAAATAAACAGACTAAACAAACACAAGGGAATTTTTGTCCCTCTTATGCCAATAAAATGAGTATTCTGCTCAACACAAATTCTTCCCTTATATTGTCCAGAACTCAAATTACTGTCATCTTGTGCTCGTGCTGATGTGAGGAGGTAGAACTGCATAGTCTTTTTTCATTGCAAAAACAGTAAGAAAAGAAATAGAAAAGATGAATAAGTCTGTGGAAAGGTAATAAGCCTGCTAAAATTCTCTGAGTTTTAGGCTAGTAAGGGTTTGTCTTGTTCATTTAACTCTAACAGAATCATTTTTACATGGCAGAGAATAAAGCTTTGGCTCTTACAGCTGACCATACTGCATCACTGAGAGCCAACTGGCTCCACTGGACACAAACCCAGGGATGCCAGGCACAACATTCAGATTCCAGTACACACTGACTTGGCCCTGTGCTTTAGGCTCTGTCAACTCCCTGTCTCCCACTATAACCAAGGCTGTTACACCTTGGTCTAACAGGAGCAAGAAGAAACCAGGAAGAACAGTTGAGTCTTCTCTGGGTAAAAAGACTGCACAGAAGCAGTTTTGGCTAGGCATAGCTCTCAATAGCACCACTTCAGCCTGGACCATGTCATGCTCTTGCTAGCCCTGCTCACAGCCAGGGGGGCATGCACCTACATTTCCCCATCCTGCACATTCCAAGGTGGCTTTTTAGCTGGCCCTGGCCCAAAGTGGCTCTGACTTCCCACAGTGCTACAGAGTCTGCATTAGTAGTTCCAGCCCATGGAAGTCAGATTTATGGGAAGACAGGAATCTAACCTGCAAGTAGCACCGTGCTTTTCACACAGCACTGAGCACAAAACCCATCAGGGTCGAGCTGGCCCTACAAGAGCCAATTCCAACAAGCCTGTCTGTCTTAGAGGTTCGGTTTGTCACTTCCATAACTTGTCTGTGAGTTATGCTCAGCTGACAGTATCACAATAAGTATCTAATACAGGTGGTTTTCCCCTTCCTCAATCAGCACCAAAGGCACTTATTCTGTGCAGGTAATGTCAAATTAAGTCCACAAATATGGTGGGTTGATATCCATTAAAATTATCATAACATGAAGTACACAAAATGTGAAGGGCTCTGAAGACTTCAGCTGGACTGTTTCCTACATCCACTGGGAAGGCAAGAATTCAGACAGTGAGGTTTTCTACCTACAAATGCACTCTGCTTCTTAGTACACCCCAGCTTGGCATCAATTTTCATCTCTTACTTAAAAGAAGACACAAACAAACTGGGGAGCAGCTTGTATATTAACAAAGAATTTAAAGATTCTCTTAAGTGAGGAGAATTAGAGACAAAATAGCATTTAACTCAACCAGATTGTAGTAAACCTATATTTAGAAATCAAGTTGCATTTCATTATCTTTGTGTGTATCTGGTTAAGAAAGAAGTAGGAGATGTATTCAGAGAAAACAGAGAAATAAAACCCATGTGTGTATCATCCTGCATATATATATATTCTCTAAAAAAAGGTAGTGAATAGAAAAATCAGACTTCAAATAAGGTAATGAAGTGACATACTATTAATAGATTTAATTTGTAGAATGTTATTGGTTAATAAGAAATTTAATAATATGGCATCATATTAACCATCTTTGTGGCTGGTAGCATCTCATTTGTCTGGGGTCAAGTGATAATTCTTCTTTATCTGTAGACAGACTATGAAGTTTTTGGCATATAATGCATGCATCTTCTTGAAATACTTTTTTTGAACAATCTCTTAAAGTATAAAAGAAGATAGCTGTCAGAGCATCATACAGCCTGCTTCTGATCCTGTACAGTTCTGTGTCTAACACTGTGACAAAATGACCATCTGACAGTAATTCTGTACACAGAAAATTAAAAGCTATGAGTGAAGAACTCAGACACTACAAACATCTTTTTATTGAACAGAGTGTGAAAAAAGTCTTCTAACAGATACAGGTTTGCTTGCCAAAAAAAAAAAGTTTAGAACAGCCACAGTCTTATCACTAGCATTCATTAAATGCCATTGTTAAAATTAAACTCTGCCCCGAGAAACAGTCTTTTAAAATATTCTTTCAACTCTCACATCCTCTCATTTGAAATTAAAAGTTTATTTTCTCTTTCAGACACCTGCTGTCCTCTTCAAGCACTGTAATGCGACACTCGACATGTAACTGAATTATTCTAATATAACATACACCAGATGTCATGACCACACTTCACTTTAACTTGAGAAAAATCTAAAAGAACAAAGTGTGAACTCAATTCAAGGTGTAAAGAAAAATCACAAATTCCATGGGAACATATGAGACATAGAAAAGTGTCATTAAGTACTATTCCTTCTATTGTTTTTCAGTATGACCCCTGGTAAACAGGAACTCTCTCAGTCAGCTCTTGCATCTGAAATTACAGCATACCATTTGTGCTAACAATTTCTATGATCATTTCTGTGAGCTTATTTTCAAAGAGCCTCAATTGTACAGTAGCAAAGAAACACTCACTGACTGTCAAATTACAGCTTCAAGTTATTCATCTTGTGCCATTTGAGCATTTGCCCTACAGCTTTTGACAAACATTCATGTTTTTTCCTCACTTCATCAGTCTCCTCAGCTGAAATGGCAGGTGAAGTGCAAGTTAATTTAGAGCACAGTCCAACTGTTGTTTCAGACAAGAGAGGGAGCTGTGAGCTGAGAAGGAAGTTATATGTAGGGCACAGTGGGAACACCACTAATAATGCAAAAGGTTAGTGAATGGCAGCTAATAATGTGAAAGGTCAGTGAATAGTGGCTTGATTTTTTTGGCATATTTTATTCATATTTTAGGTTTAAAAAAGCATTTCTACAGGAACAAGCCTCAGATAGTTAACACGCACATTAATTAAACACAGCTCTGAAAAATAAAGTCATATATTGATGGCAGACAAGATTAGACAAATTCTGCTATTTCAGCCTGAGCAGCACCAACGAGACTGATGTTCAGGAAGTCTTAAAGAGCAAGGAGGAATGCCCTTGTGGTTACAGTATGGGCTGCAATTCAGGAAATCTGCTTTTAATTCCCAGCTCTCAACAAGTTCAAGGACTATATTTTGCAAGAAATTTAATACCTGGGCACTCTGGGCATCTTCATTTGGGCAGGGAGGGGGAGAGAAATAAGGGAAGCAAAAAAGAAAAGGAGTATGTGGCACTTTCCCAGCTGGCTCATCTGTTATCAAGTAACATTTATTTTATTCCAGTGAAACAACACTACAGATCAGTACCAAATCACCAACACTGAATTGTAATTCTGGATTTGTCCCTATGTGTCATTGCCCCCCGTGTCCAGAATATAAGCATTTTCAACTACTTGTACTGAAAAAGCAGACAGAAGTGTGCTTTTGGCACTGCTGGCTAAACAAGCAGGCCTTTCTAAGAGCACGTACTGTGAGTGACAAAGCAAATGAGTTAGAACAGCTGATATTGTGTAGCAGGTTTGATCCACAGTTTATAGTGAATTTGTGAAAAGCAGTGAACTCTGCCATAAACTTCCCTGGGATTAAGTCACTGCCCTCTCGCTGAGTACTTGACTCCCACAGAAAATAAAAGAAAGTTTACTGCTCTTAAAACAAAATACTCAAAGGAACATCCTGGAATACAATTCACTCAGAGCAGTTCCTCCCTCATCCTGAAACCAGGCAGCAGCTTAAATAAAACATCCCAGCCGCTTCCCACTTTGCAGAGAGGAAACCACAACTCACCTACGGTCCTCAGACTTGGGGATGGGGTTGGTGCAGCGTTGGCTGTTGTACTTGGCCACATATTCACATTGCTTGAAGGGGGCAGTCTTGTCCTCCAGAACGTGTCTGATACAGAAGGCGTAGCCGTTAAGTCGCCTCTGCTTGCACAGTTTGGGGCTATATGAGCACAAGGGCTTATTGTCAACCTCAGAGAAGTGTATGTGTTTGCCTTCATACATCACGTGACTCTATTCCTTGTGAACATCAGCTGAAAGAAGCAAAATATTGAGACAAATCACATAAGGGAAGAAAAACTGCAATCAGTTCTAGGTTGTGTGTTTCGTTCTGGCCAGAAAGAAGGATCCAAAACAATACCTGATTTTAAATCTTCTGTACCGTGTCAGTGTTAAGAGAGAGCCCCAAGGACACCGCTATCTTGGAATGATGATGAACCAAGATGAAGCAGATTGTCTAAGGAAAATATCAAAAGGGTCACTGTCAGTCAGAATAAAATAGATATTACTACAGTAAGTAAACAGGCACACCTAGTCACCAAGCCTGTGGTTCAGCTAGCATCCAATAAAACAATAGCACAGCGGTTTTCAATCAGTAGTCACAGATCTTTGAAAAACATTAAAGAAATTACTGGGGGAAAGAAAATTCTACTGCCACCACACTTAAATCACTTTAACAGAACTTCACTCATCCACTGGAAAGTGATTAGAAGCTACAAGTTGAAAAAGGTTAAGTGTCAGATTAGATCACTTGCTTTCATAAATCAAGCTGAAAGATGATTAACCCATTTGATTGCAGAGGGTTTACTTCAAGGTATCTTTGTTTACAAAACCACCACAGACTGTCTTTGCTCCGCAAAATTACTTTGCCAGTCACTGCAACAAAGCTTTTTTTAAGAAAAGATTTCTTTACCACACCTCATGACCAGTCTTTCAGATTTTGTAGCTGCTTACAATTTCTGCAAACATCCATATGCAGTCCTTCCTGAGGTCACCATGCTTCTTCAAAGTTTATCCTACCTCACTGTACTTATTTTTGGGAAATGCAGGCACTAATCCCAGGCAGTGGGATGAATGCCAGAAGGGTTGAAATGTCAATTCAGCAAGAGGCTGGGGTCCTACAGTGCTTTCTGCAGTTCCTAAAGCAGGTTCCTACAGTGCAAATCCATGCAGCCATAAGGTACTTTTTCAATTCCCAACATTATGGAGGCCTTTGGCAATAATCTTTTCAACAAAACCCCCAAACCATCCCAAAGTAGTTTCAAAAAAATTAACAGTACATACATTCTGCATCTACTGTGATACACTAAGCTTAACCTCCAAATGGTAGCTTTTATTCAGAAAGGTCATCCTGAAGCACTGGAATGAACTCTTTTGAGCACTGTGTATTCATTCAGTATTCAGTTCAGTTTCATATGTGTTATACACCAAGGAAAGCAATATTCATAGAGGTGATATTCAGGACATATGTAATAAATTAGAGGCATGTGACAAATGTACAGATTACCACCTCAATGAAATTACTTGTTCCCGAGGCCCAAAATGGCAAGAGCAGAATTGCAAGGAGGAAACCTAGACAGACTTTGCAGGAAAATGTACTTTCCTCTTGTAAAGGTACAAGCCTCCACTATCTGCTGTAAAAAAAGTACCACGAGAAAATGACAAAGCACTATGACATGGGGATCTACAAAACAAATTTTAAGTCACTAAGGCAAAACAAAACACCCTATCCCACAGAGTAAACAACATAAATCTGGCCTTCATTAGCATATATCTAGCTGTAGATGCAGAAAGACAGAAGAGTACTAAAAGATTCAAAAACACACTTAAAATTCTTGGAACAGCCGCACATGCACACATACAGTATACCGAGCATGTGAATGGAGACAGGTGCTACAGAATGTAACTATTGCAAGCAACCTGAACGACCATTTGACAACAATGGTAACTTTGTATTTCTTCTTGATACACATTTCCCTTCCTTTGCTTACACCAGAGAGACACAACACGCACACAGTCACCGAGTCCAATTTCAATCACCTTTCCCAACTTCAACATGAAGGAAACCCATAAATCCCATGGGAACATGACAACCCATACAGCAGTCCTGGTCAGAGTTTGTATCCCATATGCTTGAGAGATGGACTCCTGCATTACTATGGCAGCAAAGGTAATCAAAGTCTCCACCACTTGCATCTCACACACACCACACTGACAGAAAGCCTTTTGCTGGAGAGTCTGCTTCTCTCAGTTTATCTAAGCTTGGATTAGGTGGCATACTGGACTGGACATAGAACTGGAAAGACCAAGTGTGTCTTGCAGCTGGGGTGACCCACATGTTGCTCTCTATTTTCTTCTGGTTTATTTATCATCTTCTTTTAAACTACTACTATCATGCTTTGCAGAGTTTCTGATGGACCACTAACTTTCTCCTCTTTTGTACAACCCAGCTGTATTTCTTTCCTGAAGGTTAGCAGGCAATAGACCAGAGAAAGAGTTCCTTAGGATGGTTCCAAAGTAAACAGTGAGAAATGCATACCTTGTGTGCCTCCGTTAAGCTTCTGTAAGGAAACTGCTCCACAGTTCCCAGCCACTAATCCTAGATTTATTCTTGTGGCCACAGTCTTATTTTTGGATTTAACTCATAATTAAGTCTTATTTTTGCATTTAACTTGACTGTGTCAAGGCAGGCATAGTATTTCACTTCTTACTTGTCTGAGAGATACAGGGCACAAGGACAATGCCATTTGAAACACTCACACAAAAATACTGACAATAATCCCCAGGGAAACCTACAAGCATGAACTTGAAGTTTTGGGTCTATATATACACTAAAAGAAGCTCATGCAAATATAGCCATGTTAAAAATCCTGACAGTAATCAATTACTGCAACTACAGTGCAAGGACCAAGAAAGCCAACAAACGTGGTAGCCATCAATGTTATATTCAAAAAAAACAACACAGCAATTCTCTCAAACTTGCAATTATATCTTTATTGGTAGATTCTTAAACAGACTCCCCAAAAGACATGTCACTATGTGGATACATTGCCAGGAACAAAGACTGACGTTGGACATCATCTAAAAAGAGCTTTTTTTTTTTTTTAATTCCATGGCATACCATATGAGAGAGTGTGTGTGTGTATAAATATATATATATATAAAAACTAAGACACTTAAATCTCTTCATTCTGATTTCATCTGATGCAGTGTTTTATTTTTAACAATTTACAGGAGTTCTTGTCAGAGCTTTTTGCTGCTACGTAAAAAGTAGCACAAGCATGGAATAGGCACATGTCACTTAACTGAGGAGAACTGAAACTACACTTAGCTAAATAGTGGGTGGGGGAGAAATTATTTTTGTCCCACAGGATTCAGTAAGAGATGACGGAAACATGGACTTCCCCTGGAAAAAGCAAATGCTTAAGCAGCTGTACTTCACTATAAAAATATCAGAATACAAAACTTTCTGGAAGCTGTTTTCAGTTTTGCATTTATACTCTACATTGAAGATGTAGGAAGGTTCAACAGAAAAAAAATGTGTGCCTGCATGTGCTGAAACTAACTTTAGCCACAACCCATGAATGAGAAACCAGATGCTGCTTCTTGAGGAACCTAGATTTTCCCTAAACAACTGACTCTAAATAAAAGATTTGGAGCTAGTAAGAAACAACAGGGCAAAGAACAGCATGGAATCCAAAAATGCGTGCCCTTGTGAAATAAAAAATCATGGTAGGGAATAGGGTAAGTACAGAGCAGCCACACCAGATCACAAAATATTGCAGCTAGGGGTACTGATGAAGTTAGTAAGAGTTTGACTCAAAACATATCGAAGTATTTCTTCATTTTTACTACTCACAGGCAGTGAACTGCTGGAGCCTGCAGTGACATGAGACTATGGAAGCAAGACAGTACCATCAGGTTCAAAAAGGCAATAGAGAAGTTCATGGACAACAGGGACATAAGTGATGCACTTGCTAGCATGACCGATTTAACAAATATGGGTGGTGGAGGAGTAAGAGAAGAAAGCACAAAAAAAGTGCCTGGGCTTTAATGCCCTTCCTAAGTAGCATCACTTATTTCTACTGCCCTAGACAGAACATTAGGTTGGATCCAAGCTAATCTAACCCAGCAGAGTATTTTTCACATTCTTATGAGGTTATCACTAATATTTGTAACTTCATAACACATTCACTTCTCTCCTTGTCCCATTTTTTATTCTTGAGCAGCTGACTGGAAGAAAATCTCCACCCTCTGGCTAAAGTCCTATCTGGATGTGTGAAGAAGAGTAACAAACTTAGCACCCCAGCAAGGCTTTATAGCAAGGACATGCAGGACAGAGAGCAAAGTCACACTCTGAGACATCAGCACTTAAGAGCAGAGCTATTTGTCCTGCTGAGTGCAGCCACTGGTAGTCCTTAAGACAACTGAAGGTGGTTTGCACTGTGACTGCAAAAAGAGAAATAAAGATTTCAATACACACAGGAACACACCTGTCCAACTACCAACACCTACTATCACAGTTTCCAACCTGCTTTTAGTACTGGCTTTTCAGTACAGGTATAATCAGCTCCCTTGCAGTGCACATCAGCTCCAAAGACAACACAGTTGTAGCTCTGCACTCCACATGTCCTCTTCCAGAAGAGTTAAACACTCCTTCAGAGGGGCTGGAAAACAGTGTAGCAGCAAACTTTGGAGGATGACCTTTACTATAACCATACCCAAGTAGCAGCATTATGTCATGCAGAAATCTGGTACCTGACACTGTCAGTAGTCCACAGGGAAGGCAATGGCTTACTCACTAATAGAAAGCCCAAAGCACTAGAGCCTCAAAACTCAGATTGGTAATTTTGTGCAAAGGCTGTGCTGAAAATATTAGAGTATTTTAAATCATGTGGGTTGAAACATTCTTAAACATATGCTCAGAACTTGACATTCAATGTACTAAGACCCTTTTAGGCAATGGAATCCCCAAATGCATTGTAAATTGCGAGGCAATTATATGCTGGTGGTTAAAAGATGTATAATTAAGAGGACTGAGCTCAGAGCTTCACACACTGCATCCAAACAAAATCCACAACTACAGAGGTCTTTACTGTGCTGTTTGCATTGGCTAATACTAGCCTAAATTTCATGTTAAATTGCTTGGTGTGATCATGACATCTCACAGACAAGGTACAATCATCTCCTTAGGTTCCCAAAACCACCAGCTTGGGGCCGGAAGTAGAACATGGATCTAAAAGAATCTCAGCTTCTCCACAAGCACAAATAACATAAATAGTAGTTTTGTCATTTCCTCTTGACCAAGAAAGAACAAATACTTGTCACTGTCAGGCCCATTTCCTGAAACTGAGCAAACACACAGCGTGCAAGACGTTTGGAAGCATGGAATTTCATCCACTCCAAGATGAACATAAGCCATAAAGCTCATGACAAAAAGACAGGCACTTAAAGCTATTTTACAGCAAAACTTTTCAATCAGTGTTAGTAAAAAGTACACTTCTAAGTATGAATCTAAAACATTCATTTTCTCTATTTCATAGCAAGTGATAACTCTCTTTGAAATGTTTTGTTCTATCAAGAGAAGCTGTACCACATCTACTTGTGATCAACATCAACACCACAAAGTTCCAACTTCTGTCCCTATGCTGTGATCTAACCATAAGTTTGGCTTAGTTCTAGTCTTTTAACAGCTCCATTCTCTACTACACTCAGCTAGCAAACCAAGAATGCTGTAATTGTGGAAACAAGAGTCTTTTTGTCAGTAAAAGCACTCAAATTGAGACAGAGGACACTGGGAAGCAACCAACGTCAGCTACAAGAGTTCTGCACAGAATGCTTTCATTAACTGGAGTACAGTCCTTACTCAGGAAGGCCTCTGAAGTGCAGGTACTGCAACACACATGCAAGAACCCTGACAGATCAAGGCATTCAACATGTTAGGATCTTACAAGATATTTTTAGTTACCACCTGGAATCATACTTTGGACTACTTTTTTTCATATGTTAAGACCTACCTAGGAAGAATGAAGCAATATTGCCCTCATTCTGCCTTTTTAGAAAGCTTTTTACTTCAGTTCTGGCAAAAGGCAGTTTACATTGCATAAGGATGTCCAATATATTAACAGAAAAGCAGCAGAATGTTTTAGGCAACACTGGTAAAACAGATTATGTTTTAGAATATAACACAATAAATACAGAATTAAACTTAAGCATTATTCCTAATAATAGCTACAGCTAGAGAACTTATAGACTTGTAACTGGTTACAATCAAGAGTAGAAATCATAACTATGAGGAAGAAAATAAGAAGTCTTTGCTCACAAACTGAACAGGTTCTTTTTGTTTTCCTACAGCACATGAACTTAAACAGGAATTTTAATTTCAGCTGATTCACTCATCTGTACCTCATAGTATCTTAGAGAAAACCTGACAAAGATAGCCCAAACCCTAAAAACCAACAAACATTTAAGATTCTACAAATTTTAGAAACTTCAGATGATTTCTAAAGAAAAAAGAACTTATGTAGGAAAATTTCTAACTACTGCCAGGAGTACATTCCTACAGATTTCAAAAAAGTAATTTCTTAAACATGACTATTCCTGACCTAAGGTTCAAGATGGGCTCTGTATCTTGAAAGTTTTTTTGAACAAGGATTTCTCTATTTGAGCAGAAGGTCTCCAGGCCCCAGTCCTGCCATCACATCCTCACAGGGAGGTTGTCACGCACGGTGATTTCAATGTAGTTATAAACAGGCCTGGGTTTTGCCAGCATGAGCAGGGCTGCAAAGAGGTGGCCTTCAGATACAGCAACAAATGGACCCTTCATGACATTGCAACATGGCAGAAATGTACTTTAAAAACATTCTCTCAAAATACCAAAAGCAATATCCTGAGATAAAGTAGAGTTTAAACATACCATAACACACCTTGCATCTGTACTAGGGGAAAAAAAAGTCCAAGCCTTTTATTTATTCAAATAACACATAGCCTGCCTTTCCAGATGAGGTTAAACAAAATACCTTTGTCTTATTTTTAGTCCCAATACTACAAAGACAAATAAACTTATTTTCTCACAATACAATATCATTCTTGCTTCAGTAGGAATACTCAATAAATAAACCAATAGAGCTCCTCACAGAGGAGCCTTTCAGCAGGTATAAACTACTATTGGAGTTTCAGTGTGGTCCTAAAATAAACTTGTACCTCCTGATGATTTACCATACCATGAGAACATGGTACACACAGTTCTGTAGGACACACAAATTCAATCACTCATCCCAAAAATACTGAACATCAAAATAACCCCCAGTACGTAAATTTAGCGTTGCTTTCAGTAAATAATTTAGCTTTACAATTAATAAAACTTGTGTGATCTTTGTATGTATTACAAACAGTCACCAATTTGTAAGTGACAGCTTCACACCAGCAGTGGTACCTGGTGGGTATGGCCTGAGCATGGAACACTGTCACTACAGGTGAGCCCACAGGGAAGGGCACCTGTCTACAGGGGAACAGTGCATTGCCCTAATTTTGTCACTTTTAAGTCTCCCAACCCTCAAAAACTAAAAGGCCTTAAAATAAACCCGCATTGCATGTTGTTGAGCAACGAAGTTAGAACTAACTCTATGTATTTTAATCAGATGGTATAAGGCTTTAAGGTGAGTGTCACTGTCACTTCCATCACTTCCAAAATTCATTTGAGGTTACTTGTACAAAGCCCTTACAATTTTGACCTAGAAGACACATTAAGGAATATTTGACCGAAACGTGCCACCTCCCGCATTAGAAACCGGAGCTATTTCACCTGTGCGGGGTGAAGTGCGATGGTGGGTCTTCCAGTGCACTCACTTCACAACTACCAGACGTTCTTTTCCCTGAAAAAAAGGATCCTTTCATTTTCAGTCCGGGGGACAGCAGCACCTCACACAGACCCCCCAGCGCAGCGGGACATGAGAGGGGACCAGACACAGCCCTTGCCGTGTAGGGGCTACCGAGGCGATCCCCTCCCCGGGCGGAGGTGCCAGTGGGCTGTGGCTGCTGTCCCGCTAACGGGTCCTGGCACAGCGGGGTGCCCGAGGGACCCCAGCCCGGCCCCGGCAGGGCTCAGGCAGCCGCTGGCCGCGGCATGTGCCCGGCACCGAAGGCACTGCCGGGGCAGTCCCTCGCCCCTGCCCCGGGTTCCCCGCTCGGGGGCCGGCCCGGGGTCCCACGTGCCGGCAGCCTGGGGGGCGGGGGGGGGGGACACTCCGAGGGCTTCCCCGCACCCCAAAACCGCTCCCCACTACCTCTCAAAAAGTTGTTGGCGAATCCACCCGCCGCCGGCCCGGCCGAAGGGGGTCACCGACGGGGGGGAAAGGGGGTACGGGACGGGCGGGGGGGAACCTGCGGCCGCATTCCGAGGTGCCCCCGCCCGGCCGGCACCGTCCCCACGGCCGCGGGCGGGGGGTGGCCGGCGGCGGCGGTGGGGGGATAAGCACCCCAAAAACGCTGCGAAACTTTCCAGGCCGCGGCCGGCGCAGCCCCGCGGGACCGGCACCGCCTCCGCCGCGGCGGCCCCGCACCGGGCTGGGGGAGGGGGTGCCCCCCCACCCCGGCACCGCTCATTAAAAGTCATTTCGGCAAATTAATGCCGCCCCCGTCCCCCCGTCCCGCGGCCCTCTCGCCCCGCGCGGGGGGCGGGGGGGCTTGGGGGGGAAGAGCGGCCCCAACCGCGGCGCCCCCACCGCTTCCCCCCAGCCGCCCGGCCCCGGCGGCGGCGGGGCTCGGCCCGCTCTGGGCCCGGGGCCCGGCGCGGGGGGCCCGGCGGGGCGGGGAGCGGAGCTGCCGGGCCGGGCCGCGCCGCGGCCTAGCGCCCCCCCGCCCCCGTTCTCCCCCGCCGCCCTTCACCTCCTGGGCAAAGGCGCCGCGCCCCGACCCTCCCGCTGTGCTCCGGCGGCCGTCTCACCCCCCCTCCGGCGCTCCTCCCGGCGCCCGAAAGCTTCAAAAACCCCCCTGGCTCCCCGCACCCCCTACTGCGGCCTACGCCGCCCCGACCGATCCCCGGCCTCGCGTAGCCCGCCTCCCCGCCCGCCCTGCACCCTCCGCACCGCCTGCCGCGCTACGCGAGCCCGGGGATGCAGGCCGGGCCTGGCTTACCTTTCCAGCTGCTTTTTTTTCCCTCCTCTCTCTCCTCTCCCCCCTTTCCCTCTGTTGGGCTGACAGATCAGAGTTTCCTCCCCAGCAGAGGGACTGGGAATGTGCTCGGGCTCTGTGCTGAGGAGCTGCTGCCCCCCTGTCTCTGAGAAGATCCTGCTTTTTGTGGGGAGGAAGCTTTGGGGGCTCTTTTATTATTTTAAAACTACAAAGTGCTCAGAGGGTAGGTGATTATTAAGGGGAATCCCTGAATATATTCTCCAGCAAAGAAGGCAGGGCTGCTGGGGCTGCTCAAGAAGAGAGCCAGCAGCCTCCTATAGCACCACTACAGGCACTGAGAGGACATAACATCAGAGAGCGGCTCCTCTGCCCTCCAAAACAACAACTTTCCTACCATCTTGGAGGTAGTAGCGAGGGAGAGAGGGAGGGGGAAAAAAGTACAGAAGGTTTTTATAAAGTGTCAATTTGGAGGAGGGAGACAAATGGCCAGAACAAAATATTTTATCGTTTGTGTGACTTTTTTTTTTTTTTTTTTAATAAAAATAAAATACAAAGGCTCGTGGCTGAAGAAATATTTTTTTTAATAATCTGTAAAGATCAACTCTCTGGAAAAAAAAATTAAAGGAGGTACGGTAAAAAATATATTTTTAGTAACTTCGTTGTTCTTAAAGCTATGTAATTTTTTTCTGTATTTTAAAGTTGATAACTTCTTTGTCAATTTGTGATGGTTCTAAAAATTAGTGTGTAATTGTGAAAGTTTGTGTAACTTTTTTTTTTTTTGGTATTCATAGTCTTAGTAAACAGCTGAGATTGATGTCGGATAGTTTGGTGTAACTGTACCATAATGTCGTTCTCTCTTTCAAGGCATTGTAAATAAAATTGGATATACAGGTAGGAAAAAACCCATATGTTTTTAATTTTTACTTTTTTATTTCTTTCTAGAGTAGTCTATGTAGAGAAACAATGAGGGATTTAGTGTGAGTGAGAGGAACCTATGATAGATATCTGAAAAATTGTGCTGTCATAAATTTAGCATTGTCTGCCCTTCAGGATGGGATGAGAAAAAACAGAACTCATAGCAAGAAATTTGGGGGTAACAGTTGAGTTTTGTTCTTAATATTTTCAAAGCGTTTTGCAGCATTCTAAAAATCTGTTTCGGTTCTTTTTAAGTTACTGTTTTGATTTAGGGGGTTTGTTCTTTATATTTATGAATATTATTCCAAACTTATAGTTGAGAAATGCTATAAATTTATACTACAGTGTATTGTAATATAAATTAATATTACTTTTCATTTTTGCAGATTCTTTTATTAGATTGTAAAAAATATATTAAATGCTGTCAAAACAGTGTCAGATGCTGTGGTGTATCTGTAGGTGAAGACACTGATCACTGTATTCAGCAGATCTGTGATAATGTTTCTTGAAGTAGTATTATGCAGAGCCCTCTTCAGAGATGAACTGCAAAGATGCCTTTTTATTTGTCCCGAAGGAAGAGGAAATAATTAGGAAACTAATGAGCTATACATTATGTTTTTTCCATTGTAAAAATTATTCAGGTGGTACAGACTAATTGAACTGCAGTCAGACTAAGGTCATATGGATGAAGTACTGAATTATTTAGTATATTATCACCCTCTTCCTCTCCCATGCCAAATCTGAAATATATTGGTTTAGTTCAGTTCTTGTAATCATAAAAAAAAAAAAAAATCCTGTATTTTAGGTATATCCGCATTTCGAAACGTATTTTGAGTTTGCACAGCCTGCATGGTGAGTGTAGTTTGTGTGTTCATACTGGGTTTTTCATTTAGATAAATAGGTTTCAATTAAAGTATAATTAAAAGTCAGCTGGTCTTTGTGTCAAACTGTTTTTGTTTAGCAGAGTTTTTTAGATTATGCTTAGTCTACCTAGCTCATTTTTAATAATCTGGAGTGTTGGGTTCAATGGAATTACTGCATGGGAGCTGTTTTTCTGATATTTGATTTTTTTTCCTGTTTTGCAGTTATTAATCTGTTAAACGGATAGTTCTGATGATAGAAAACAACCAAAAACCCCCCAAATATGTTGCTCCTATATTGTATTTCCAAAGAGTTTGTATTTTGTATAGAGGTAATGCAATAATTAGGGTCCTTCATCATTTTACCAGTCATTATTGTATGCTTCAGAGCATGAAGTATGATTATTCTCTTTGTAAGCTGTTTCAGCAAAAACTCTTTTATATCCTATACCTAGAATTCATTACACAGGAATGACAGGGATTACAAACATTGGTCAGGTATAGGATGGTTGAAAAACCGCAGACCCTTTGAAATATTACAAATAAATTATCTTAATTAATTTAGGAATCCAACAAATGCAGCATAAACTAGTATTTCCTTTTATTCTAAATAGATAGATAAAGGGCCAAATTCTCAGACCCCTGCAAATGCTTGCAAGCCTTACTAACCCTTCCTAATTCAGAAGTGCTTGAAAGATCACTGTAGTTCCTTGCATAAAACTCTTCCCATAAAAGTTGGTAGGATTTTGCTCAAGTACCAAATTCAAGTTTCTGTACAAAGTGATTTCTTGTATTGACCATTGTGTTAAACAAGAGAATTGCTACTTTCAGCTTAATTCAGTAGTTCAGTATAATTCAACTACAGTTCAGCTTCTCTTCACTGGGCTACTTAGATGTTTTTTGTGTTTTAGGGAAGAGAGGCACACCATGAACAACTAATGTATGCCACATCTCGCTGTGGTACTCTTAATATCTGTGCAGCACACTTAGGATCTTGGAACTGTATTTTTTTAAATGGGATGCAGGTAATTCAACATTTTAGAGAAATGGCTATGAATGCACTTGAGTAACTGAGCACAGAAACAATATTAAACCTTTTCTTGGGCTTATGTGTTTGACTTTGCAGATACTGACTTTAATCAGATTACTTGCCTGCCTAAATTTAAACATGCATCATGGTAGCATTACACATTTTGGTGACATCCTAAGATCTATTCGATGTGTTTTAATTGTGAAGCCAGAAGCTTAAGGCCAAGCAAAATGAGAAACATTTTGACTTGGGAAGTTTGGAATAGGAAAACTTGAAATGGAATACTTCTGGTATCTTGTACAAAAATAATAAATCAGTCTTTTCAAGGAGGAGAAAGTAAAGAGGAAAAATTTACCAGATCTTGGTTGTGTGGACTATTGTGTAATCATTCAACAGAGAAATTAAAAATTTGTACTTCATGGATAGATAAATTTATTTAACAAAACTTTATTTACCTGAGAGTAATTTGCTTTTCACTAACTTACTAAGAGATGTAAATAATTATTTTAATTGTTTTGCTGAAAATAAAATGTTACACGGTAACAACCTAAAGGAGCAGTCTGCTAGCTTTAGTAATGTAGAATTAAATTATTTTTTAAAAAAAGATTTGCTTATCTTTTTGGATAAGACTCTTAGGCTGGGACATACATTATTTTGATGGGTAGAGCAGTGCTCTGAAATTACACTGAAGAACAAATTGGACTCTGAAACTTCAGTACAAGGACAATGTGTAAACCCAAAGCAGGAGAGATCCCCTGTACCACATTTGGAATTGTATTCTGGAACTTCCATTCTTCAGAACGGGTCTGTCTGCCTTGATTTCAGTCGGCCTCATGCCTGGAACAACTACTCCATCCAGTAAACTTACTGTACACTTGAGCACAGAGTGGTCAGAGAACATTAATGTTCTGTAAATCACACGTTCTGGCTAATGAGGCATTCTGTGCTGATGTGTCTCACTTGTGTTAGTAGTGAGACAGGGCAGTGATGCAGTGAATAAGCTTTGTAAGTCTAATAAAGCAATGGAATAGGGGCTTTAGGCTGTACACCAGTTACTGGAGGAGGCTGCATCAAGAAATGAACCTTGACTCTCTCCCAAGGTCGTATGCACCCTGAGTGCAGACCTCAAGAATTTCTGGAGCATGACTTAGACTGTGCATGTGATGAAGACTCTCGGGTTCCCCACAAATAGTGTTACAATGTCGGCATCTTGGTATTATTTCTTGAAAGACACATACTGAGGAAACAGTTCCAATGTCTTCAAATGCTTGCTAAAGGGATTAGCAATTTGTTAAAATGTAGGTGAATGTTGTGAAGAGGAAGAACAACTCTAAGTGTATAGCTGTTAATTCAAGATTTTCTTATCTGAAGAGCCACATTTGTATAGAAGGTCTTGTCTTTAGGCATTTAAAGACTGAAAAGGGTGAGAAATTAAATAAAACCCAAAGTTATGATGCATTCTTCTAAGCAATGTCTTGATCAGCTGAGATGTGGCATTAGTTTGTGTAATAGTGGCAAGTTCTGGGGTCAAGCTAACCATTACATCCCAGCATATTAACATTTTTGAAAAATGCCTATTCTTATTTTTTAACATGCAAATTTTATAATATGGTTGTCTCTTGCATATCTGGGTTTCAGTTACTCTGCTGCTGTTGTATGTATTTGATAACCAGCATGATTTTTGCCACTTTTCCAAACCACAGAGTCCTTATGTTAAAAACGCTGTCCATGATCTGAGGATTTTTCTCTAGGAAATATACCCAAGTTATGGCATAAATTGAGCTTCTTAAACCAGTTGCTAAACTCCTTCAAACCCGTGCTTTAGTGCACTCCTGTGTGGCAGATAGCACAGCTGAAACTATAGGACAAGCCCTATATACAACAGAGTAACTTTGCTTTACTTAGTTTCAAGCCCCAAATGCTAGCAAAGCAACATGATGTACACTTAGCCAGTCTTGTTTTCCTGAGTGTTAGGGGTTCATTAAAGCTTTTTTCAGCAGTGGGAATTTTGCTGTGGGTTTCAGTAGGAGTATAGCTGAAGAAGTATTTAACCAATTGGGAACAGATGTATGCTAGCTATTACATGATAATATAATTAATTGATAGTGAACTGTACTGAAAATAGTAATTAACTAAGACTTCACTAATCTGTTCTTCATTATCAATGTGTATTTTAATCTGCATTAAATAAATGGTATTGTCTTCCTAAAGCTCAGCAAAGACAAAACAGTAAGACTGTTAATTGTGGGAAGGTTGTCCAGAGTACATTGGGCATCTGTGGAGACCTCTTTAAATAGAGGACAAATTAATGGAATAAGCTGTCCCAGCAGAATGCTCTAATACCTTCCAATTTTACTGGGAAGCCCTCTGTTAATTCAAAGTATACTATTGTATTTTTACTATCTGCTTCTGTCTATTGATTTTCCTTAACTGTAATTGTAGTGGTTAAGAAACTCCACACTTTATCACCAGTCCTCTCTGCTATTAGTCCAGTTATTCATTTACAGTCAGGTTGCAGAGGGTCTTGGTCACCACTGCAGGATGGAAAGAAGAGAATTCCCACTCTGGACCAAATCAAGGGTCTCTTAAGTCTTCTGAGAGTAGCTTCCAACAAAGGTGTGGAATATCCTGCAGTGGTAATTGAGAAGTAAAGGGCATGCAGGACAAGATTTTTCTAAAATAGTTGGAGCAGAGCTAACATCAAAGCAAAGGCTTAATAAGTGTCTAGGGTCATGGGATTCCAGTGGATTTTGAAAGTTTTTTGTTACACGAAGTTTTTTGCTCTTAGTATGTTTCTTTTTGATACATGGTTCTCATCTCTGATCCATTTCAAACATAAACACAGGTGTACAGATGATGATAAGAAGAAATAAAACTATTTCTTTGAAGTATTAGTTAATTATATTTAAAATTCAGCATTGGCTGAGTGAGAAGATGTCTCTACTACCTCTTATGCCTCTAAATCTCAGTAAGGCTTCTCAGCATTAGGCACTGTGAATAAATGTGTACATGTAGCTGGAGGAAAACATAATTATTAACAGTGCTTAGCATAGCAGGCTTTGCTGATTATGAAATCACTCATTTTGTTTGAATTACAAGGCTTTATATATGTTATTTATGTCTGTCTGGGCCATTTTTCTGTGGTCCTGAGCTATGGAGAGTTGGAGTAACCTGGGTACTTTCAGACACTTTACTGACATCATTCCATCAACTAATATGTGTTACTGTAAAGTGTCTTTTGGATAAAACCTTACACAACAGAAAGGACCATGACAAGCCCACACACACAGTGAAGGATTTGGTGTTTATTTCTGAACTAAGTTTTCCTTGTGTCTCTCTGTATACTTCAGTATTTTGTTCACAGAAGTACTTGTGCCCATTTGGCATTTTATGAAAAATAATAATAATCTGTTAACATCTATTAATAAATTGAAATTTGTGTGTTGTTTTTGGCTTTGTTTTTTTTTTTTTTTTAATAGGAATTTTAAAACTTCTTGGGTAATTCTAGGATAACTTACGCATTTTGATGTTTTGTGGGGTTCTTGTACTCCTTGTAAAAAGCTTACTGCTGTTGTCAGGGAAGTCCTTAGCTTTTAGCCACTCTCCAGAATTCCCCATTTACTTAATACTTTTTTTCCATTTTGGTAGTCACCATGAAGTCCTCTTCTATTTGCTTCTCTTGCTTTCTGTTAGTCCTGTCAGTGCCTTGAGAGAGTTATCTTCCAACCCTTCAGCACTAAAGGTGATTTCATCTTACTGCATATTCAAAGGACAACACAGTAAATTATTAGGAGACTGTCTTGTTTTTGGAGAGGATGTTTTGGCTTAGCCATTGTTCGGAGTATTTTATGAGGGGCAGAATTGTGGGGACAGAGATGAAGTTATATTACCTTTCCCCTTTGGATTAAGGCTGATGCCAGTCTGCCATGCTGCCTTTCCTTTAGAGCTATGACCCTGAGCTATTTTTCTGTTGGTTTCAACATTAAAATACAGCATATCCCCCAATGAAGCATGTAGCAGACTGTCTTACAAGAACCTTATCAGCCTCAGAAAGGCACTGATCCAAAATCTTGTACTTTTTGGGGAAATGCTACAGACACCTTCTTTTCTGCCTTGAGCTATGCTTCAAAATACATTAAAAAAATAAGTCAGTTCCAGCTATTTTTATGACTGGCCTAATTTTGCTGGACATTTCAGAGTCTTGCTGAGAACATGCCTGTTTGACTTGAATTCTGTTATGTTTCTTTTATTGAAGCAGCTCACTACACTGCCCAGGGTTTTAACCACTCTCCCTTTGGAACTACAGGGATGCACCCATGGGATTCTGGTGCTGTCAGTAAGGTGGCTATTGAACAGGGTTTAGTTTTTGTTTTTTGAGTTTTTTGTTTGGTTGGTTTTTGTTGTTTTTGTTTGGTTTGGAGTCACAGCTTTAGACTTAGATGCTTAAATCTGTCTGCAGTTATAGCTTCTCTTTAATCTGAATGCACCTGGCCTAAACTTGAAAGTGTAACTGTATAGTATAGTCTTACCTTGAATTAACACACCCTTTGCCTTCTCTACTCCCCACATCCACCTGATGAAGACAAGACTACAAAAAGACAAGGTTTAATCAAAGTCATGCTTGGAGTTAATATTTTGCACACAAGAGCCTTGTTTACACCGGGCTGTGCTCACAGAGGAGGACACTTATGACCAAGCCCATCCATCTCTACCCAGACACATTGCTGTTCCTTGGCAGGCTGCCCAGGCAAGAGTGCACAGGAGCAGGCGACATGAAGGTTACTGCACCTGAAGGTAACTGGCGATGCACCCGCTGAGAAGTTCTGCCAGTTGGCCACCAGGTGGAAGCAGGGCTGCACTCGGGGAATTGCAGCTCCTCCGGGGCTGCGCTCAGCTCCAAAACAAAGCCTAACAAAGCCCCTGCCCACCCCAGCAGAGTCGGGATAAAGGCACCCACCAGCCTCTCATGTGGAGTGAGCTGCACCAGCACACTGATGGCTCAGGCAGTGTTACCACCTGGCTGGTCGGCCCTTACTGTAACCACCAGGAACAATACTCGGGGGGTGTTTATCTCCCACCATCCCAGCTCTTCATCACCAATTTTTCATCATTCTCTAACCTGAGGTTGCAGCTTCAGGACCAGCATGTAGCAGCACTGACTGTAAACTTTTTCTCTTAAATAAAATAAACAGAGGTAAGTTGTGTGAATAGTCCTGTTTCCGTAATTTTTCTTCAAATATTTTGCCCAGCCTATGTCACTTCCCTGCCTCTGCAGACCCCTATTATGTTTTTGTCACTAGCTGGGTAAAAGTCCTCATGTACACCAACTGTCCAGTCACCAGAGCAAACAGAAGGGATAAGGGGTAGGCTATGCTCCAAACTCAGTGGTTAACAATGCTAATTTAGATTTCTCTTTCCTGTCTAGTTTCCAACAGTCAAATTTATAGAGTGCCTTGTTGCTATTACCAAGGTTGGCTGAAAAATTCTGTACTTGACTAGTTAGGTGGGAAAGAGAGTAGAAACAGGACAGAGAGCACCACATTTACTTCTTCCCCTTATTGCCTTTCTTGATAAAGGCTGGACAGTTTTTGAACAGAAACAGGAATCCACTCTACTTACTAATTGAAGGACATAGAGCTGTCAAACCAAAAAGCATGCCTGAGTCCCAAAGTAATGCCACAACATTTAAGGGAAAAAAACCTAAAACTTTTGAACCTTTATAAATTCTGAAGTGATAACTGACTTGGTGCACAGCTGAAGTTATTCCTCTGTGTTTGTACAACATAGGGGAGGGGGGGAGGTGAAAAAAAGGTTTTCATCTTAGGAGCCTGAGAACTAAACATTTTTTTTGAATACAGGATTCAGCTACACTCTTTCTTCCTATTTTTTGGTACGTCACACACATTTTTCTTTTGCTATGTGCCAATAAACCCCTGCTCCTGCTAAAGAAGTAACATTCCACAAGGACAGGAGGAAGGATTCATGCTGTACTTGAGCCTGTGAACTGCCACATTAAAAGCAGACTGCAAGTCTCCCTCGCTGCCTTGCTAACATGCATAGCAGTATCTCAGTAAAATGAACAGTTACCCTCTTCTGTACCACCACCAGAACTGACCCTGTCCCTGCTGGTAACTGGAGATGGCAGGCTGAGTAAAACCAAGTCCAACATTGAACACTTAACTCGTGTGAGGACACTGTGATATACCAGGATAACCAGGAAGAGTCTTCTTCCTGGGCAAAAGGAAAACAGTGTTTTTAAAAGTTATGTGTATGTTACTGAGAAATCTTAGACATGGAAGAAAAAAGGAATTTTATAAAACCAAGACTTCTACAGCAGCACCCCCACAGACTCAGTATTATTCTACACTGAAAAGTGTAGCTTTTTCTCATGCAAAATTAACACTTTTCTTTTCGAATAATACAGTTGGAAATGATGGCTTTATGATACTGTTCCCATTTTTGCAATTCCTGGAAGAATTACACTGAACTTTAGTAGCCAGTTGGAAAGGAAGTTATCCTTCTTCCAAATTTACATTAACCAGCATAATACAGAGGAGAGAGTCACTGTTCTGAAATTATTCTAGAGCATAAAAAATCCCAACCACCCAAACAAATAATACCACACACAACCCCTTCCCCCACTTTGCTATATAAAGATCAATGCACAGAGAAACTATTCTGAGAATTTTTTTCTGTATTTGAACTGGTATAAAGGCCTTTAGTCTTTCTGCTAATTATTAAAGCAGTTCAGTATGAGGAAGCTGTGTGAAGGCTGCTTTTTTTTTTTTCCACAACATCAAAATGATTTGTATTTCCTCCAAGAGTAGTCCCAACTGAAACTAAATGAAGAAACACACAAGTATCCAGAGCAGAGCTAGGTCTGAACATTGGCATAAACCAGGTTTGAAGGACAACTTGCTTTAAAAGTACATTACAAAAATGGCATGTTCACATTCTGACCAGGGTTTGATGGGAAGTTACAATCTAGTATTTTTGCCATGTAAACCCGTTCCTAGAAAATCAAGACTTACTGAGTTGCTTACTGAATTATTTTCATGGAAGAAGCATGAGCTACATGAATTACACAGGTAATGGGGTGGCTTGGTATTCATAATTTATTTGTATACAATCATCATGTACCCTGCCTCTGGGTACAGTAAGTTGAGTGCTGCGTGTTCCCTCAGACACAACAGTCCTACAGTACGATGGAGCTATTTGAAGCGATGAAAATGTGAATGAAGGAAGGGAAAAAAAATACAACAGCCTGTCAAATAGATTTTGGAAAAAATGTATCAGTCACAGCAGTTAACTGCAACAAACACCTAGAAGAAGGTGGTGGAAGCCTGATTAGTCTCTAGCAGATGGATGGCTCTTCTACTGCATGGGCACCTTCAACAACAGCTTTCACACACTTGGCCATTGTCTGCGATGCTCTACTGATGGAATCTGTAAGAAAAAAAAATCCAAACATGTCAGTGCACAGACACAATAAAAAATAAATTTATTATAAGACTGGATACAAAGAGGATAAATAAAACCACTTAGATGAAAATACAGTCTGTGCTTTATGTAAATTCCAAATAATTTTACTGAAAAATTTTGTGTCTTCAAAAGACTCAAATCCTATGGATCTTAATGAAAAGCTTTAAATTAATCATAAGAACCTTACTGTAAAGCTAAGTAAAATGTTCTGATTTCAGAATGGAAAGACCACACTATACATACCTGTCATATAGAAGTCTTTGATTGTGAGCTGAGGTGGAACAAGAGGATCAGCAAGAAGCTGTTGCTTTGCTAACTGTGGTAAGAAATGAAAACAAAGTCACCTCTATCATAGGAGCTTGTTATCAAAGCATTTGTTTAGTCAATTCTGCATTCAGTGTAGGTCAAAAAATGCTTCTTGCATTACATATGAAGATTTTTCAAAAAGGCATTATGCTATATAACAGCCCTAAATCATCCAAGGTGCTTCAGTTTTGCTTACCTTTGCCAACTCATTTGCCTGGATGAAGTAGTTTGCTTCTTCCACATCATCATATCGAACCAGATTGGGTGATACTTCTTCTAAACGCTTCCGTATTTGATCGAGGTTCTCGTAAGGCAAGGTCAAACCAGCCAGCTGAGAGATTCACAGAAAGAAATGCCATCAAGTCTAGGGATTTAACTCAGAGTGGTTTAGATTACCAATCCATTAACTTCTCTAAAGTAAAGTAAGGAAAAGTCTACACTCCTGAAAACACAGGCAGTTAGAATGCACAGACTGAAGCAAGGACAGTGTTCTGTTGGGCCTCGGCTGTCCTGTTTGCTATACAAAGGATAAAAACAAAAGGAAGTCCTTGTCTCCTTCCATACTTGCATTTTCCTTAGCTTACCACCAAATGAGATAAAAGTTGATGCAATTATCAATGCATCTTGTTCCCTCTAAGTAGTGAGCATATATCTGACTTCATCTAATGATACTATATCTGCTGTTTTCTTTCAAAAAAGCAAGAAACTGCATGCTTTCACCAACTTCCTCTAAAGCACTTTACAAAGACCTGTAAAATTTGAAAAGCTTCACCCATTATGCATTCCAACAGTATACAGCAACTGCAACTTTAGAACTATCTTCAAAAGGGAAACAGTATGATTTAACTCAGAGAATTAACCTAGGATTCAATACAGAACATTACTTCTTAAAACTATGTGTTTTCCTGAAAATCTACCTTTTTTTATATTGGAAAATGTTTACAAAAAGGAACTTAACCTCTCAGTATATTTTTATTAAAAGCAACTTATAACAGCAACAGTACCTCAGAGACAGCTCTAATAATTTTCCAGTCTTCCCTTGCCATCCCAGGAGGTGTTACTGCCTACCCTTGTCTGCTGGGCCCGACCTTCAGTATTCACATATGTGGCTGCTTTCTCTGTATATGCTGCTCCTGGGAGAATAATATCAGCCATGGGAGCTCCCACATCCCCATGATGCCCTAAATACATGGAAAGAGGAAACATTAAACAACCATGAGACAGAAGTAAGTCAAAATAAAAAGAAATGCTTTACTAAGACAGAATTTGTGTGTTCCCAGAAAGAAAGGATTTTCTAAGTTTTGCTTAGCCCATGAGGCTGGCTGCTCTGAGGTCTTACTTGGCTAATACTCTGGGGAGAATGAATGGACTACTAGCATGAGTAAATGGTACTTCAGTCTCTGTAGTCACTCAGATTTGGGAGGTTCTTGGAACAAGGATTCTGAGATTGACATAAGATCATGTTTTGGTATGATAGAACAGCTGGAAACTGTCTGAAGCTATGTTTCAGAAGCCCTATACTGGTTTATATTCCCTTATTACTCATCAATAGTTTCCCATCTTTACCTAAAAAATAGGTAACCAGTAACTCAGTTATGTGTTAGAAGTTCCCTTTCCTGGCAGAAAACAAAAATTCCTCAAAGGGATTTATGCCACTGTTTATGCTTTTTCTCCAACTATCAAGATAGCAACATGTCTTAATTTACATCTACTAATTACCTTGATAGATAATAAAACAGTATTCTGGCAAGTCTTGACGTGTTATAGCACCCGCATCTGCTCCCAAGAGATACAACACTTTGGGAGCACCTTTCCGAATTGCCTCCACTCCTGGTTTGAAACCCAGGTCCAAAGCAGCAACTTGGCTTGCAACCCTGTAGGAACAATTACATCATGACTTTAAGTAATTTCAGAATTCTCCCATCAGAGGAGACCTAACTTCTTTTTCTGACTAAATATTCTGAAGCTACGTAAGAGGTTCCTAATAGTAACAAGACAAACATGAAGCTCAAAGGCAGCAGAAATTTTTGACAGAGTATAGAGTTAGTTTTGCATTTTGACAACCTGACACCATTTAAAGTCTTCACAAGGAATCTCACCTATTTCAGATGGGATAGCAAAAATAAAGGCAGATATTGCAAATCAGGACCTAGTGGCAGGCAGCTCACTGGTGAAGCTTGATGCTCCAGATGATATTTCAGCTATGAATGGAACTCATCAGGCCTTTAATTTAGGGCACTCATGGGGAACACGAAAGACTGGGGCCATCAGCTACTCAAAATCATCAAAGACTTAAGGCCACTATTTCATCACTATTCATTTATTCACACATAAAAATAATTTTAAAAGAATGAACTAATAATTCCATTTTCTGTCAGTCTTCCTTTTCCAAAGCAACAGTTTTGCATAATCCTTCATGATCAGGCGCCAGTCTTATTTGAAAGAAAAAAGATTCTCTCTAGAGTACAGACCTTCCAATGTAACTCATTTTGTCTGACACAGTCAGACATAGAGGTTTCAATAAGTTAGGTTGCTTTTTACACTTAAGGTTGAACGGATGGTGCACCAGAAGTATGGAAGGCAGTATGATAGACTGCCAAACCACACTTGTATCATGAGTGTTCTTTAACTCATCATTATTTTGGTACTAAATATTTCAGTTTCAGCAGCAGAATCTTATATTCAAGTTTCCTTCAGAGGCCCAAGCCCTGCTCTAACTATACTATATTTACATTAGTGAGGCTGCTTTAGGCAGAAAAAAATTTTGGAGTCTCCAGAATTAGAAGCCATTACATTTGGTGAAATAATTTTTCCTTTACAGAGCTGGTCAATTTGACAGAATTTTAGAAAGGAAGTGGTGAAGAACTGTTCAAAGAGAAGCTTGTCTATTAAAAGGAGTATGATGCTGACAAACTGAATAAAAGCTCTCAAATGGAAATCTTTGAAGCAGTTCTGTTAGCTATTCAGTTGACAAGCTGAACATTAAAAGGAATATTAGAAAAACCCAAACAAAGAAACCATATTATTTAAATACTCTTGCCATTTTGTTTTTCTTCCTCTAGATAAAATGCAGTCATTTAGCAAGTGACACTGGTCTGCTGTGCATCCTACAGCAGTAGATGTTATTAAGCCCTCTTGTATTCCATGTCTAAATCAAAACCTTAAATTCTATATTTGAATATCATAAGTTAATAAAAACTCATGGAGAGCCAGGTCACTTTTATTAAGAAGTTTTTGCTAGCTTGTATTTCTGGTTTTTACATTCCCTACAGGTTTTAATCCAAAAGGCTGCTTATGTGTACAAGAAGCAATCTGTACACATACACTGTGGTAACCTGTGTAGCCCAATGTGCAAGCGAGCTGGTCCCCAAGAAGTTTTTAAGCAAACCTGTGCAGGATGTTCATGACTTTCCAATCAGCAGCAGCACCGCTCCTGGCCCTGGTGTTCTGTGCAATGCTGGAGACAGCAGCGAGGATGGCAGCTCCGTCACTGCGCTGCAGGGCTGCACTGCCCACCACCACCATGGGCTTTTTGGCATTGTCAAGGACCTGTGCAAGCCAACAATCAGAAACTCATTCCACAGCTACAAAGACAATTCTTGGGACAGATAAAGTAATAAATCCCTGATTTCTCCATAAGTCTTCCATGTAAACCTACAGTTCCAAAATGGTCGTTGTTTCATTTAGAGCTAAAGCCAAGAGAAAGTGCTGTAAGCAGGAAACTACCTTGTCAGTACAACTGTACACTCAATAACCACACATTCAAGTGGAAACAGCAGCACCTGGAACAGCCTGTTATATGGCAAGAAATATCCCAGGAGTTTCCTGCACTGCAATGTTTTACACACCTGAATATATTACACAGTTTATACATACAAGGTGCATACTAATCATTACTTCATCTCTGCATTTGATTAAAAACAAATAACTCCATCTACAAGATGGTACTTTTCTTCAAATCTGTCTCTAGGGAATTCAGATTATTCCTCAATACCTGTGGAATTTAACAGCCACACTCTTAAGTTCTGTGTACCTTGGAAAAGGCATGCTTGCCAGAAGCAATCTCCTGCAGTATCTGTGGGGACTCTCCCAGATGTTCATATCTGTAGGTCAAATCCACAGGAGTGCCAACAAGGGCCACTTGCAAGTCATTATGAAGCCAGCTGAAAATACAACAGACATTTTATAAAAATTAAAGAAATACAGAGTTTTACCCAACCAAAGCCATTAATTAGAACTTCAGCAGTCACTTCAAATAGGACTGCAAAGGAATTTAAATGGCATTCATTGTTTTGGCAAGACGCAGTTTAGTTTTATTCTGGCTATTAAGCAAGCCTATAGGTTTTTAGAAGGATTATTTCTCTAGATATATTTCAGAAACAGTACAGCAACACACCTTACGTGACAAGTTCATAACTCAATTCCCTCCTCCCCCCAAGCTTCTGCAAATTGAGTTTTAGAAATCCACTTTCTTAGATAAACAAAGAAAAATTTAGCTGGCTAGAAATTTTTCTTTTTTGCAGCTTCTCATGGCACAGACTTATAACAATACATGAAAATACACATTCAAAAGTCTCACTGCATTTTCTCCTTTCAAAATGTCAACGCCATTACTGTTTAAAATCATGTATTTTCAAAGATCCCAGCATTAAGAAGGACAGGGCTTTTATAGACCTCATTTGCCTCATACTGACATATCTTATTAAAATTTAATTAGCTATGTTCAAAAGTTTGG
Source organism: Serinus canaria (assembly GCF_022539315.1). Taxonomy (NCBI): domain Eukaryota; kingdom Metazoa; phylum Chordata; class Aves; order Passeriformes; family Fringillidae; genus Serinus; species Serinus canaria. The sequence goes on from NC_066321.1 coordinate 25,083,762, forward strand.
TAAAGCCACACTACATGGCAAAGAAAATGTTAAACTGGAATGATGGCTTCTAAACTCAGCACATCTGATTTGTTACAGTACAAAACGCAATAAACTGATGCTGAAAATAAATCTTTAAGGAATATGCTTTAACAGACTTCTATAAAACAGAAAATCTGAGGTGTCTGTGTAATGCAACAAAGGAATAAATGTCTGAGTAGATGAACTTAATGCAAAATGTCAAAGTGAGAATGAACTAGCTCTGCACTATAGGGTACTACCCTTTTTCCACACATAAATCACCATTCCCTTTACTAAAAGGTGAACTAAATCCAATGATCCCATCTCAATGAATGCTCTCAAGTTACTGCCTGCAGCTCCAGCCAAGCACCATATCAAATCCAGATGGATTCACGTGCTTATTCACCACCAAGGAACACGAACCTCTTCCGAATTCTAGCATTAAAAAGCGGTGCCTCAAAGCGTGGATTGGTGCCAACCAGAAGGAGGACATCTGCCTCCTCCACCCCAGCAATCCTGGTATTCAGCAGGTAGTTGGAGCGTAAATCTGTGCTATAACAAAAAGATGGAACAAAGAGAATAAGAATTCAGCAGAGGGAAGGAAAGAAGCAATGGTCAAGATTGTAAATGCTCAAAATACTTTTTCATCTCAGGAAAAGAAAGACAAAGAAGAGATTTCTCAATCCAAATTACTAATCATAAATGTACTGAAATTTTTACACCACAAATAGAAAGAGAGTAACTTATCCAGCTCACAACAGAGTGTAACTGGCTTTCAGTGACTGACTCCAACTGCAGCAGCTGTACATTCAGTACAACATGGAATAAGTGTGCAACCCTTGCTGGAGTACAGAATACAAATCAACTCACAGTCCATAAATACTCTCTGTATGTGAGGACTGGAAATTCAAATAAATCCTGCTAATGCATTACTAGTTGTTATTCCTGCTAATTTCAGAATATTGCCATGAGATGATGTGCAAACTAAAAAGTTTATTAACATACTAATTATAGACAGACATTGCCTGTCCTCTTACCCAGCTCCAGCAGTAGGGAAGACCTCTTCAGTGCAGAGCATATCACAATTCAGTCTATTCAGTAGGTCTTTCAGAGCTATCAGTGCTTCTGCATCCACCAGCCCTCCTACAACTGCTGCTATATCCTTACCTTCCACTGACTGGAGCTACAGAGAAAGGAAGCATAAACATAAACAAAAGAAACGGCTGAAATAAATTCTTATTTAGCCCAGGTAAATATTTGTTATATTAGAGCATGCCAAAGCCAACAGTGCTATCATTGGCCTGAAGTAGCACAAACTGATCAGTGATGTCTGATTCCTGCCAGGAAGCAGCTCCAGCTCACTCAGAACTCATGATAAGCAAAGAAGAGCTCTTTGCATTCTATGCAGGTCTCTCCCAGTTGAGTTATCACTCAGGTGTAGCTAATTCTCATTTGGTGTGGTGAGAGAGGAAGGCTGGTGAATGTTTTTATTTTAACAAAGCCACAGTGCAGACAGAATACAAACTTCCCTTACACAAGCTCTGGTAGTAAACTTAAAGGTATTATCTGAGAAGAAATAGCTTTTGTAACAAACCCTGCTACTGTACCATGGGCAAAAACATCCTTGAGGAAAGTTCAATTACAGTTATTCAATTCTACTTCACCCACATAAAATTTTTAATCAAAATCCAGAGCAGTCATGCAGCACTTCATTTGAGCTGCAGAATCAATCACCACTTAGAGAAAGCACTGAGGAAAGCACAATTCAGATATAAGTAATACAGACTTAATGTCTTTGATGTCAAAAGTGGTGATAGCACAGTTTAAATAAATTTAAAGATGTCTTCAGATAGGTCAGAGTATTTGGGAAAATCGCTTCCTCCTAAATTTCTGAAGAAACAGTTTACTTTCCTATTTAAATAAAAGCAATTTCTCTCCCAAGGATCCAAATGAAATCATGATAAGAAAAAGTTCTTTAAAAGGTCCAATCCATGAAACAGGAAATATTAGTCAAAATAAGAAATTGAAGTGGAAACACAATGGTTCACCTCTAACTTTAAAGAAAAAATGCTTTTAAATATAATTAATTCGATACTAATATTTGTAATACATCCAGTTTTTGAAATTAATTTTAGATTACTTATATTGAAAACTGATCTTACCACACCAGCAACACGAGGTAATACATCCTCCCATGAGGTATAAACAAATACTCCTTTCTCATTTTTGACCATTGGCTGAGTAAGCCTCTGACGCTTCAGACCATCATAAGCAAACCTAAGTGAACACCAAAAATATCATTAAACAGCAAAGACAATGATAAAAGTGTATAATTATGTGAGTCTAATTGCAGGCTTTTAGAAAAGAGAAAACCAAAAAATATTTCCCCTGAAAGTTTAACTTTTCCTTCTCAAAAACTTGGAAAACTATCAGTAACAGAAATAAAAGTTACTGTGAAAAAATGTTACAAAAATCAGAACATTAGAAATCTCAGCAACTTGAATTACAGAATTTAAAAACATATTTTACAATTATTCCTCCCTCTAGCTTTGTAATACTACCAGCTGAATACCAAAGTGGGCGCTACTGTGCACATTTCTGGTTCTCCACACTGAGCCTTTGATGCAGGCATAAACACACGTGGGTACAAGCACATCCACACACCTGGTTTTGTCAGATATCCATTCCTCATTGATATCTTCATGCAGCCTTGGCAAAATTCTCATCACTTCTCCCGTTCTCGTGCTCACTACAATGTTGCTTCCAACTGCATCAAGAACATCAATTGACTCTACCTTCCTGTTTAGAAGAACAAATAAACCACTTTCAGTCTTTCATACATAAGCAGCCAGTGTCTTATTTTTGGCCTGAATAGAGACAATTTTCTTCCTAGTAAATGGTATAGAGATGTATTTTGGATTTAGGGTGAGAGTAATGTGATAACACAGGGATGTTCTAGTTGCTGCTAAGCAACATTTACACCACATCAAGGACTTTTCAGCTTCTCCCACCAGTAAGGAGGCTGGGGAGCACAAGAAGCCATGGGGACACAGGCAGGATAGCTGAACCCAACAGGCCTAAGGAATGTTCTGCACCACACAGCAAAAAGCTTAGCATGTGAATGAGGGGGAAAGCTGGCTGGGGGCTGTTGCTGGGCAACTGCAGTATGCATCACTTGCTTTGTACATTCTAGTTCTTTTATAATTATTGTAATTTTCTTCTTCTGTCCTATTAAACTGCCCTTATTTCAGCCCACAAATTCTACATTTTTTCCCCCAGTTTTCTCTCTCCTATGCCACATGAGGGCCTGAAACGAGCAACTGGCTAGGTCCTATTTAGCTGCTTGCTGAGTTAAATCACAACAGTCTTTTAAAGCATCCAGTGTGGGGCACAAAGAGTTGAGGTAACAACAGATCTGACCAGAGCATGTGAAAAGAGATTTGTTAGAAGCGCTCATTGTATGAGTTTAACAGGTGCTGGTCTCGGAGTTGCTGCACGCATTCTCAGAGCTGTGTTATGTAACACCTTGCTGTGTGCACGTGTTCCTTGTCTGCTGTTTATCATCTCTTGAAGGTGGGTTAAGGATGTAATTCTGTCACGGTGTGCTACTGGTTTAGGACGGGACGAAATCGCTGTTGGAGAGACCGAGCCGGGGCTCGCACCCAGCGCCGCCGTCGGCTCCGTGCTTCGGGCGCCGTCCAGCGGACACGCTTGGTAATTACACACTCCGCCTTCCCGGAGAGCCATCGGTGGGGAGACGCCTTCCCCCGCCTTCCCCGGCTCCTCCAGACTACTTACAACAGCTCTAGGGATTTTGAGTATCACTGGGATGGTCAAACCAGCATGTTCCTGTGTTCAAGGCCAGGCTGGATAAATTCTTGACCACCCTGATCTAGTGAGGGCATCCCTGCCCATGGCAGGGGTGGTTGTGACTAGATGATCTTCGAGGACCACTCCAATCCTTTATGTTCTGTGATTCTGTCTCCTGATTGTGTTTCAGGTCTTGTTTAGGGTTAAACAACTACTTAAGAAAATCACACAGAGATCTGCTCTGAGACTGAAGAGCTTAGTTGCACATGATATTTTAAATAATGTCCTCAACAATTAGTGAGTTAATGAATTTGTATTTTCCTTTATATGCATCTTTTACTAAGCAATCAGCACAACGTACAAGTCCAAAACATTTTAGGGTAAAATTAAGGGAAGAACAGTCTGCAAACTATAACATCCTTCCTTTTCTTAAATAAGCTGTAAGTAACAAAATTTGTGTTAAGATTCAGTCTATGGAAAAGTCTACAACAAAACCACAGAAAATAAAAACCAGAGAAAACCCTTGGTATCACAGATGGACATATTCCAAGATAAAGTGTACAACAAACAGATAAAGCTGTGTCTTCAGTAGGAGTTAAGACACCTACCTTGTCTCCCATGGGCGTGCAGTAAAGGCATATGGCTTGGAGGTAAGAGCACCAACTGGACAGATGTCAATAATATTTCCTGATAACTCAGACATAAACATTTTCTCAACGTAAGTGCCAACTTGCATATCATTTCCTCTTCCGGTTGTTCCCAAGTCATCTACCCCTGCAATCTCACTAGCAAACCTGGTAGGTGCAAAAGAAGGAGAAACACATCTGGCATGTACAACTGCAACACAGAACATTTTTCAGCCCTCATCCCATTTTCTTAAGATAAAACATTAGTTCATACACCTGAAAGAAGAAAACAATTGTTTAGGTGCATTAGTCAGCGCCATCACATACAGGACCATCTGCAGGATTTCATTCAGAAAGGGCTACAAAAACTAGGGGGAGGTATATCAAAAAACACAGCAGTTCAACACTCACTGTATCACACTAACTGAGTCCAAGATTAGTCCTAAGCAACAAGTTCTTTCTAGAACTATTTGGGTACATAGTACTTTTCCATCTGGCTCAAGTTGGCCAGTACAGCATCTCAGGGCTACAGAACAACATAAATATAGCTACCAGAGGCTATCAAAAATAAATAAACCTTACACCTGTGGCTGAGGAAGTCACATATCCATTCTGGCACCAACACCATGGGACCAGTTCTGCCTTGCAGAACTCTGATTTCACTTTCATGCATTGGCCATCTTTTTTTATTTCCTGTCTGGCAGCTCCACGAAACCAGCTATCAGTCACTAACAGAAATAAATTTTATAAGTACAATCAGAAAATAACTTTTTAAAAAACTGACTACCCCTCATGGGGTTTCTTCTATTTCTTTTACTAGTCACAAACTGCCACAAATATGCCTGCCTAGTACTCTCCTCAGTGAACGAAAAGGACTTTACCTGATGCATCGAGTGCACTGTATACACCGAGTCATGATGGTTTTCACTAAGGGGCCAATGTTCTTGTCTTCCACAGCACGTTTGCTCTCTCTAAATCTGCTCCTGTCACTGCCAAACATCATTGACTGGTCCTGCAACAGACAATAGAACACACCCATATCCAGGCTGCTGGAAAGCACAAGAGCATTATGTATAAGTCCACATAATCTAATTGGATGTTGTACCTGTAGATCACACTCTCCACCCTGATCACAGATAGGACAGTCCAATGGGTGATTTGCCAGCAGAAACTCCATTACACCCTCTCTGTTAGGTTCAGAGAATGAAGTTAATGTCAACATCATTTAGCAGATAGTACAACTAATCAGTCAAAGGAGGCTAAAAGAAAGGTACCTTGCTTTCCTGGACTTCTCAGAGTTTGTCAAAATATTCCAGCCCTTCATAACTGGCATGGCACAAGCAGCAACTGGCTGCAACCACCATAAAAAACAAGCATGAACACAATGTATTTCTCCTCAGCATGGGCACAAACCCCCACCTCCTCCCCCTGCAATTCTAACATAGCTATCTGTTATAAATAAATAGAAATAAATAGGTCTGCAAGGAAAAAAAAAAAGAGTCTAACTGATAAAGTCACTAGAAGCCATATTTATTAATAATCTGCTATATAAAAAGGTAAAATTAGTTGTGATTTATTCAAAATATAAAATTCTACAATGTCCAGTCCGCATTTGAGCAGTTGCAGCATTAAGAATGTCAGTTGTAATAGATACAAGGCAAATGAAAGAGCTTCAGCAGACATCTAGAAAACCTCTAGAACTGAAATTCAGAGTATGAATCATTTACAAGACATTTATTTGCACAAAGCCTGTATAAAGTCTTGGAATAAAATTCTTCTCAAGATTACTGCAAGAATAACAAAAACTCCTGCTCTGTAAACAAATCCCTCTTACTTCTCAATCCCATCATGACTTCCACCTTTAGTGATAGCCCAACATATCCAGAGACACAAAGCTCAAACTATGGAATTAAAGTTGGGGTGAGCTAAAAAAATTTATGTGTGAGTATAAATGTGTAATCCAAGACTGAACTCCAAAACAATGTGCAGAGATTTCTTAGCACTGCTGAAGAGAGTGTTCGCTCCTGAAATCAAATATTTCACAACAGGTATCAATAAAATATAAACTACTAACTAACTGCAATCTTTACTTAGAATGAACCTGCATGTACTAATCCTACAACTAACTTCATACAGTATCTGAAGTTTATTATTTATGTAGTTTCAGCTGAAAATGTGTGCCTGAAGCTTGAACTACAGAGCAAAAAAAGCATCTAACAGCAAACTCTCAGCTATCAAATGCTTATGTCCAAGAGAATGACAACAATTACTTACAAGATTTAAACTAGGCCCAAGCACAGCAGAAAAATTCCTATTGAATTCTGTATTGCATATTCCATATTGCAATTCCTATGAAACACAAACAATACCTTTGGAGCTTTCTCTATTTCCACAAGACACATCCTACAGTTTCCAGCAACAGAGAGACGATCATGGTAACAAAAGCGAGGTATCTGAACTCCAGCCTTTTCACAGGCCTATCAGAAAATAAGAAATCAAAGGAAAATTAAATCTTAGTTAGACTTTTCAGTTCCATCTCAGAAAACACTATACAGCTTTTCAAAGAGTAACACTGTCAGTGCTCAAGAACAGAGTGCACTTGACCTTTCATCTTAAGAAGTGACCATAAATAACAAATTGTGACAAAGCAAAAAAAAAAAAGTCAGGATATCAATTACAAATACAGTTTTTCTAACCTTTAGAAAGGTTAGAAAAACTAACTGACCTCTATTTCATTGTTTCCTCCAATAATAGAATTCTCTGCAACAGGGCAATACAAGTAACTTTTGCCAGCAATACAAATAACTTTTTTAAGAAAACATCAACTCTTTACAGAAAAGTGCATCAAAATAAAAATTGAAAAATATAAAAAGAGCACCATGAGTATAGTGATTTCCAACAACACAGATCCTCTGTATAAAGGTACTCCAGCACAGTCAATCTTCAACTTCAACAGACCCCAAACTCAAAGGCAACATGACTGAAGAAGAGACAGGGGGACAGAGCCAACAGATTTCCAGAGACCAGATGAAGACAGCCTTTCCTGCATAAAATCCCCACAGCTAATGGGATCTATGCTACAGCATTATAGCTATGCCTGCCAGAAGAAATACCACTGTATTGTGTATTTTAATGTTCTAACCCATTATACCACATCTTCATTTAATGGCTTCTTAAAAAAAGCTTTACTTGAAATTTTAGCCTGAAAAGTAACAATGCTCAGTACAGGCTGGGAAATCCAGGTTCCCTTTCTTCCCACACCAAGAATAACAAAAGCAGCTAAGGATGAGCACTCTGAATCCTAACAACTAATAACTAAGAGTAGATAATCCCTCATTTACCCAAGACACACTGTAATAAGATACAAAATGTACAGGTTCTGAAAGACTACAAGGTCACAAAGTGTTCAGAGACAGAAGTTCAACCAGAATTTTCTGAAGTCTGTTATTGCACTGAATAAAGTTTTGCAGCTGGGATTGATGCTGCATGCATCTTCTTTCAAGCAACCATGGCATTTTTTCTTTTTCAAACACTGAATTCCTCCAAGGATTTCTGTCACTTGAAATTGCATCACAGTCAATCAATATGCAATCAAGAATTGCAAGAAACAATGTAAAGATGGGTGGCTTTTTGCTGTATGGAACAGAAATGCTGCCAAGAAGTGAGATGGGAGGTCCCAGAAAATTGAGAATGCCATTCCCCACACCTGCAGGACAGTGGTTCCGGGGTTCACCAGTACAGGATGGCCATCCACAAACACCTCTATTTGGTTGCTGGCTGCTGTTGCAGTTGTACGCCCTGAAGGACATGGAAAAAAAAACAAAACCAACTTTCACTTACTGCTAGATGGAAACCAATAGAGTGCTGCTAGAATCCCAATTCTACCAACAGTGCCACACAGAATCCCTCAGCCTGCAAAGCACGTATGCATATGTGTCCTTCAATAAACGGACTGCACATACATCTATCACCAGAGATCCAGATATAAACTACAGACACTTACCACATACTCTGGAGGACTGGGTGACCCCAGCTAAGGCCCTGGGGACAGCGAGCAGTCGAAGCATGATGCTTTGGTGAGAGAAAAAACAGCACTGTTGTTATCAGTTCAAATGTTTGCTGGAGAGTTTTAAACCGGCAGAGTAAAAACTTCTACCCCAGTTGCAAAGGAGCACGTATGCACACCTATATGTACAGTTATGGGACAGGGAGTTACCTCCTCCAAACGCAAGATATGATTCTCTACAATCTATGCATCACACACAGGGTGTCACCGAGCGGCCTCTCCGCCTGCAGCGGAGTGCCGGCCCGGCCCCGCTCCCCCACGGACCGGACGGAGCAGTTCGGCGGCATCGGGCCCGGTGTCGCCATCCCCGGTGCCGAGGGCACGGCGGGCGACAGCGCTACCCGGAGCGGGGGTCACCTTGGAGGCGCCGCCGCCCGCCGGGCAGCCCCCAGCCCGCCGCCCGGCCCGTCAAGGACACCGGGAGCGGCGGCGGCGGAGGCGCCCGGAGCAGCGGCACCCGCGCCCACCCAGCCGCCCGCGGCGGCACCGCCGTTACCTGGCGCGGGACGGGCGGCGGCGCCGCGGGACGGCTGCGCTCCGCCTCGGCCTCTGTGGCGGCGGCCTCGGGCCTTTCCGCCGCTGACCTCAGCCTGCTTCGGCTATCTCCGGAGCCTTCTTCGGCAATCTCCGTACAGGGCAGTCCGCGCTCGGCAACCTCCGGAGCGAACCGCTTCGGGTATTTCCGGCAAGCTATAGGCGAACGATGACAGGCGTAATTTCCGCCGCTAGCCCACAGCCTTTTCGGCCACCGTCAAACGCACTACCCTCCCTCGGCAGTTTCCGTCCCTTGCCGCCTCTTTCTTCGCTCAACTCCGGCAACTTCCGCTTAGCTAGCAGGGCGGGGTGTGGCAACAGTACAATGTTACAAGTCCCGTATAACGCCGCAAACCTTCCTAGGGTTTATAGTCAGCCTCACTTTTATTACTTCAACGCTTTTCCGCACCTCTGGTGTCCCGTCCGCTGCCCGCCCTGCGCTGCAGTAGTCGACCAGTGAGGAGCTACCTCGCAGCTCGCTCTCGCGGAGGAACACAACTGCGTGCAGCGCAGCGGCGGGATACCGGCACTATATAAGGCCGGCGCAGGCGCGCCGCGGTCCTTTCCCGCGGCGGTGGCGGTTGCGGCGGGCGTAGCGTGTGGGCCGCGCTGCCGCCATGGGCTTCGGGGACCTGAAGTCCGCCGCGGGCCTCCGCGTCCTCAATGACTTCCTGGCCGACAAGAGCTACATCGAGGGGTGAGAGGCGGCGGGGAGGGGGTGCCAGGGTGCGGGGAATGTGAGTCGGGCCTGGCGGATCCAAGCGGTGGGGACGCGGGAGGGCCGCGAGTCACCCCGGCAGCTGCACGGACGGCGCTGCTCGGTGGCCGCCGCTGCTCCACGTGTTCATCCGTGCATCGAGCAAGGAAGGTAATTTGGTTCGTTCTCCCTAGGTACGTCCCTTCCCAGGCTGACATAGCAGTCTTCGAAGCGATCGCTGCCCCGCCGCCTGCAGAATTGTTCCATGCTCTCCGGTGGTACAATCACATTAAGTCGTATGAAAAGCAAAAGGCAAGGTACGGTAAAACTCAGAAGCTGCAATGTTTCCCCGAACTAGCCTATAAATTGTTCCATTTGTTTCTTGGAGTTTGAGCAAAACTGGTTTCCAGCGGCACCACGTGGCGTTTGGTGTTGTTGGAACTCCAACAGCTCGAGAAACAGGCCAGACCCTTTGTCTGTACGGAGGCTAAAATTAATGTTGTAGTACTGAAGGACATGGAAACAACAGGAGATATGCAAGGAAATAGTATTTTTTTTCTCTTTTAGTGGTTTTACGTGTTCATGAAAGGTGCTGTATTGACATCCGTGGAGACTGCAGGCCTCTGTGAAAAGGTACAGCATAGGTAGGGCCAGTGCTGCTACACTGCTTTCTCTGAGCCTCAGTCATCCTCCAGTCCTCCTCGAAGGAAACACTTCCAAACATGGGTGTCTCAGTCTCCAGTACATTTCTGAAGCTTTTGTAATGCTAAAAGGGACTGAAATTCTGAAGTGGTTTCATAGAGTATCTGGAAACTGCTTAGGGTTCCTGAAATCCAAAGCTAGTTATATGGCTTTGGTAACAGCCATTCACATTAGCAATACAGTTGTGAGCTTATTGTAAGATAACAGGTCTGTATGAGTTTCGAGTAAAGGTAAATTCAGGGAGTTCCGGTCCTTGTCCTGTTAAGAGCAAGGGTTTAGGGTAAAGTGTTCACTAAAACATAGGAAAATAGCGTTTACCTTGTAGTAGTGTGTTTTCAGTGACTTCCTAGGTTCTAAACAAGTGAAAGTAGTTCTAGGGAAGCATGAACAAGAAGTTGGTAATTCCTCCTACACGGAATATCGTTTAGATAAAGGATTCTTGTAAGAAAGCTTTTCCTATCCATGTACTTAGTTGGGCAGGATCACACCAGCTTTGATGAGCTACACCAAACCCCTTATTCACAGCTTACTTGGCTGGCATGTCAGGAGCATTGGGGGCTGTCTTTCACAAGGTCCTGATTTCAAGTAGCAGAATTGGATTTTTACTCTTTAGCACAGTTTTTCATTATAAATGTATTTCTAGGTGTATTGATAAACTGGCAGTGCTTATATTGATCTTTGAGGAGGTTCCCAATGCCTGCATTTGTCTTTCAGCTTGCCAGGAGTAAAGAAAGCTTTGGGAAAATATGGTCCTGCTGATGTTGAGGATACCACAGGAGCGGCCACAGATAGCAAAGATGATGATGACATTGACCTTTTTGGATCTGATGATGAGGAGGTACTTGTGCCCTTCTTGTATTATTATTACTGCTTTTCAGAAATAACCACAGTTAGGCAGATCTTCACCTTGACCTAGTTGAAATTACTTCTATTTCTGACCTTGTAATTCTCAAGTGTAGCTGTCTTTGCGGAATAGAAAAGCTTGGAAGGTAAAAACTCGAAAGTTAGAAAATAGTGGGGTGAACTGTCCAACTTTGACTGGTTACATGATGAGTAAAACAAAAAATCACCATCTTTCGGCTGACAGGTGTGATGATTTGTTTTTTTCTGAGTAGATGCCAGTCAGTTTAGTAGTGCTTTGGAGAGGTGGAGGTTTGGTGCTTTTCTGTAACTGCAAATTTCTCTTTCAGGAAAGTGAAGAAGCAAAGAAACTGAGGGAAGAACGTCTGGCCCAGTATGAATCAAAGAAGTCCAAAAGTATGTGTGCCAAGAACTTTCTAATCTTTGTGCTTGAGTTAATTTTCATGCATTTGGACAGGATGGCTAGAAAGACTAATTAATAATAGATCAGCTTGACTGGAATGAGACAGGAGTAATTAGCTGCACTTGGATTGCTAGTGAGCTCAGCCTTCGCACAGCAAATAGGAATGTTAACATGCTTTTTGTTTTGGTTCATACATTCCTGCTTGTTCTTTCCAGAGACTGGGCTTTCTACATAAATGGAGATAAAAGTTTAGAGAAACTGCTGCAGTACACAAGTTACTCCACAGCTACTGGTCTGGAACTGTTCAGAACTGTAGCAGTTGCAGTATTCCCTCTGTGGAAGATAAACTGTTGCACAGCATTGTGCTCTTTCTCAGATGTTCTGAGAAGGACTTCCTATGTAACAAACACTGTTATCTACTTAATTCTGTGTTTTCATAGTGTATCTATATACTGAACCTTGGGAGGTACACAGCTGCAGTACTTCAGACATGTACATTGGTACCAGAGGCCTGTCACAGCAGTGTGAGGAGGTTCTTGTTCATGAAATGGGATAAGTTGCTCTTGTAAAACCAATTTTCAAGTGTATTCATGAGTTTTTGGAAGATGCCCTTTTTTTCATGGTGATTTTCTTCCCCCAGAACCAGCTGTTGTTGCCAAGTCATCAATCCTGCTTGATGTGAAACCTTGGGATGATGAGACAGACATGGCCAAACTAGAGGAGTGTGTTCGAAGCATTCAAGCAGATGGCTTGGTCTGGGGGTCTTGTAAGTATGGGCAGATTTCAGAGCAGGGAGAGGGGGAGTGCAGGCCCCTGGGATAGTACACGAGCAGTGGACTTGTGGTCACTGCTGATCTGTGAAATGTAGGTATCTATCATAGGGGAACTGCAGTACTTCAGTGTCTTTACGTGGTCAGAAAAGGTGCATTACTACAGTTAGATATGGTTAAGACTCAAATACAGGTTTTAAAAGCTATAGGACTTAAATTCTGCTCTCCTGTATCAATTCCTGATGCAGCAAACAAACACCTTTACCCACCTATATCACTGGTTTGGAGGGGTGGAGGTCCACAGAAAGAAGCTTTTTCAATCAGATGTAATGAAGGCTGGGTTAATTAGATGGTCCATAATGTGGATCACAGGCTGTTTATATATGCTTCGTTAATTTCAGTCTTAGATCTGTATTTTTAAGAATTTCCAGCAATAAAGGAGTACTAAAGGCTTTTTTTGTTTTGCAGCCAAGCTAGTACCTGTTGGCTATGGTATCAAAAAGCTTCAGATCCAGTGTGTTGTTGAAGATGATAAAGTTGGAACAGATATGCTGGAAGAGAGAATAACAGCTTTTGAAGATTATGTACAATCAATGGATGTAGCTGCTTTCAATAAGATTTAAATCTTGATATACCTAGAATAAATGTTGTTGCAAAAAAATGTGCAGTGTCTGTGCTTTTTTCAGAATCTTGGAGTAATCCAGCTCACAAATGTAAGGTTTTCTTGATGGGTAAAGTAGAAGCCAAAACTGAATTTCAGTGTTGCTCTGACACGTCACTGCAGTACCTAAGAGCACAAGCAGAGCATCACTTCAGGGTTAACATGACCATGGCTTTAAAATACTGAAATGCTCTTCCCTCCATCTCAGGAAATTGCTTCTTTGGAAATGTCTGGGATTCCTCTGGAGGGGAGGGATGGTTTTAAGGGAAAGGAGCAGGGCTCAGTCAAAGAGCATGTTTTAGTGAGTAAACAGTATAAATTCCTTTTGTTTAGTAAGGGTGGTGACTACTCAAATCTACCACAGCCTTTGTTGAAAGCTAAAACTCCAGTGAGAGAGGGAGCCGAAAGTAAGTTCAAAGTGACTTGCCGTGCTCTAGTGATAAGGCCTGAGACTACCCTGCTGCCTTCTAACCTGTTCAATGACGTGAAACTTTTTTCTGTGAGGTTTGGAAACATTTGCTCTCGGTTTTGTGTCTCAATTACCGCAGCAAAGAATGCAGCGGAGGAGCCGCGGCCGTGCGGGGCGCGGGCGGTGCCTCCGGGGGGCGCTGCGAGCCCGGCGGTGCCCCGGGTGCGGAGCCGGGACCGCAGGGTCGGTCTGACCTACACGGGAACCTTGACTCGTGACTTAAACAAGAAAAAAGTAGCCGAAAATGCAAACACGTTAAAGGATATAAAAAGTAGTGAAATTAACAGCAGTTTGAGCTGTTTACTCAGCTCCAGAGTGGTTTCTAGATAGATTTTGACATTTCTTTTAGCAATTGAAGAACCAGCAGGAATAAATCCCAAAAACTGTCAATAGGAATGATACAAACGAAGAAGCTGTCAAAGTTGTGAAGCTTCTAAACAAATCCATAATTCTATGCCTTGCATTGGGCTGACAGGATTTATTGTGACCATGGAATGGAATCCTTTTATGTGCCACATTTGTCATTCTGAGATGAAGCTGCCCAGTGTCAGAGACTGACAGCTGCATCTTAACTCTTTTTGTTGGTGTTTTTTTTTTTTTCCACAGAGCATCTGTGTGGTTATCTGGCACAGCAGGTCCTCTTTCTTGATTAAAGGTCTGCCAACTTCAGATTATGTAAGAGCTTTGTTTATAGTCTGCCTCAGAAAAAAAAATCTGCCTGCTAGAGGCTTAAAGCATGGTTAAAGATCTGAAAGTGACTATTGTTACAGGCTCACTTGCCACCTTCCATAAGCCTAATTCCTAAACAGTACCCTTTCTGTGGCAATTCTCTAGCTGTTGCTTCTGCTAAATCATGTAGCTTAGTTTTACCAATTCTGTCATGGTGCTGTTACAAGCAGGAAATTGGCAAGCACCATATCAGACAAGCAAGTTATTAAAAATTCTGCCTCGAAAATACCCGTTTTATTGTCTTGGCCATCACTTTTTCTGACCTCCCATTCAATGTGCTGCTTACCTTGATACTGTTTTCTTGGCTTTCAAATAAAAGCCCTAAGTGGATAAAATGGTTTGATTTATAGATGGTAACTTTGCAGCACTGAGCCATCCAGACGTGCCAGACTGGATTTGTGTGTATTATGTTTATGCTAAGCATGCACACACAAACTCTTTGGTTCTTGAGATTTCTTGTGTGTGTTGGGTTTTGGCAGGGTTTTTTTTTTATCCTGATATTAAAAAGAAAGTTGCACAGAAACAAAAGAAACAAAAAAACCCTAGAGAGCACAGTGTTCACAGTGAAAAAATAGGTAGGTGTGTGGGCAAGAGTATTCGGCTCAATCCACATAGATTTGTGTTAGGTGGTTTTGGGTGGTGTTTGGATATGTGCTGGTTTATTACTGTGTCATTGTGCCTGTGAAAAATCAGCACCCAGGAATAAATGAAGGAAATATCCCAAGTGCACCCCATAACAGAGGGATCAGTAGAAAATTCTGTAACTTCAATATATTCTATGTGGGAATGCTGGGAAAACAGTTTGAACAAAACTAATCTACATAAAAACCTTCAGAAACACAAACTGGCCAGGAAGAAGATAAAAGTAACTAGAACCTGTCCACTATGAAATGTGTCAGTAGCTATTTCTGTAGGATCTCTTTGCATGATGACACAGGTTCCTTTCCTTTTTCTGGCCCTTTTTTTCCATTGTGGTGAGTCGAATGAGCATTCCTCAGTCCGAGCAGCATAGAAGTGTTGGTATTGTTTTGGAGACTCTTTGGAAACAGAGCATTGTCTGTTTTGTTTAGATATCTTGCATTACTCTTGAAGGAATGATTGAGATAATTCTGTAACTGATCTTGGTGTGAACGGTAGCAGTTACACTGCACAATTGTTAATCCACCCAATGCCATAGATCAAGGCTGATTTTGGCTTTTTTCAGTTCTATCCTCTGTTCCTCCTGTCTGCTTCAGGCCACACTTTCAGGTCCTTTGTGCAAGATGGGACATATTTGCTCCCCCATTTGAAAATCCAGTCTCTGTGCCGTACACAGGAACACATGTGTGCACACAGCCAAAGAAACCTGACATGAACCTTAAATCCCATAGTAGAAAGGGCCAGGGCTTGATTTCACCTTCCAAACTCTTTGGGAGGTGAAACTTCCAGGGCTTGATTTCACCTTCCAAACTCCTTTGGGAAGGAGCTGTTGTAAGAAAAGCCAGTCACCACACATTGCTGCTAAGAAAAGCAAATGAACATGCTCTTTGGAAACAAGAAAATTTTATTGCTTCACTTGGACTACAGCCAGGAGAGTACATCATTCTTAGAAAGATGTCAGGGAACATGTGAAGAAAAACTGCAAAATGTTTGATTTAGGCACATACACCAGCACGATGCCAAAATATTATGATGAGCAACTATGTACCAGGCAGCAAATGACTCAAAGGAAGAATGCTGCTTATCAGCTTTTCAGCCCAAAGGGAAATACACTGAAATTCCACTGATCCTGCCTGACTCTCAGGCTCTGAAACCAGAGCCCAAAGAAATAGTTACAGAACACAGTCAGGCTGTTTCTATTTGTGCAGCTCCCAATATTGGATGTACTCATGCATATATATATATATTTTATACAAAAGCAAATCTATTTACACATAAGGCCTCAATTATAGCATAAATGCTACTGTGTTGGCAGGCCATATAAACTAGGCAAATTATCTGAAAGGCAGTTTTATTCTATATGCCTAGGCCAATAACTAGGAAAAACCAGTTCAAATTTACCCAAAGCTCTATGCTTTTACTTTCAGCAGAGTTTAGTCCCACATTAAACTTTTTAATTAAGTGGTATTGCATCAGAAATTGGTTCACTCCACATAGCATATATATTTGCATTGGTGCATATGTGATTCTGCAGCAAGCAACAAATTGGAAGAAAATAAAGAATAACTGGGACTACTTCATCTTTCTTATGGGAGTGGACTCCATTTCCTGGATGAACTGTTTTGCCTCTTATTTGGAAAAGAAGCCCGAATTTGGCTACAGACTTGTAACAGAATACTGATGAATTCACTCCACCCATTTTTTAAGCTTGACATTAAGGCAAACAAAATGTTATATTACTTCTTTACCTTTGCTTGAAAGAGGAATAAAGAGCAATCAATAGTTGTAAATCTCTATAGGACTAAAATTTTAAACATAGAAAAAGAAGTGTGGCACAGAAGCTGTAAGAAATATTTTCACTAATTCTTTGCACATTTTGAATGAGCCTAATACCTATATGAAACATCTGCTCAGTATTTTGTACCCAGCTAGTGCTAAAAATATAGTAAGTGACCCCAAAACACAGGGTCTTCTGTCTTAGTTTTGAGTATAAGATAAAGAGTAGTGGGAGAAGAGGTTTTATTTCCATATTTTTCTTTTTTGACAATAGAAGGCAGCAATTCAGTGTTCTCCATCTTGGGATTCTTCTCCAGCTGCAGAGTGGAGCCACTGACAGCTTCATTTAGGTGGGATGTAGCCAGGGGATTCCTCCTTGGGGCAGTAGTAGGCAATCAGGAGACTCATGACCCAGTGAGGTATGGCCACAGCCTCTTGGATGAGAATGCCTCAATTAGGAGTTGTATCAGCAATGGCAAGGAGGAATATTTTTATTATGTGTTCTTTTGATATCAATGAGGTATGGAACCACAGCAAACCAACAGGATCACAACAACATTCCTCAGCAAAAGCCCAGTTAGAGTAATTCCACCTGTGCTGGCAACTTTCAGTTCAGGCTGTAGGTGCATTGCAAGGGCACACATCCAAATCACGCGTCCCTCAAAAACCTTTCCATTAAAGCAGCAAGTGCAATGCAGCTGTTTACAGAAAACCGTCCATGCAAAGGTGCACATCTGACTGGCAGATGTGAAGCCAAGAACACCTCCAAATCTCCTGTCAGCTCCTCTGGGGAGAGCTGCTGGCAGGAGCAGTCACTGGGCAGTTTCGCAGTGGTGCGCGGGCGCGGTGTCCGAGCTCCAGAGCTGCTCGCTGACCGTGCCCGAGCGGCTCACCTCCCACAGGGCCAGCTTCAGCACCTCAGACACCGTGCTCTTCACCTGGGCTTGGAACTTCTTGCTAATCAGAACGTAGAGGATGGGGTTGAGGCAGCTGTTGATGAAACCAAGGCCGGTGGAGAGGGGAATGCCATCCTGCAGTAAGTCATGCAGGTTTTCATCGTGGTGAGCAGACAGCTCCACGATGCTGAATATGTGATAGGGTGTCCAGCAGACAAAAAAAGCTACAACTACAGCAGTGATGGTCCAGAAAAGCCTGCTAGAAGTCAATACGGTTCTCCTCTTCACTTTGACAATCAGCAGAGAGTAGCAAATAACCATGGTCACTAAAGGAAAGAGGTAACCAAATGCAAGCCTCACCCAAATGAGGATGTGATGCGTCAGCAAAATAAGTTCTCTGTCATGCACGTGGAAGTTGTTGTAGCAAATGGTGACATTGTTGAGAACTGTGGTTGTGTCTTTAAAGTACAAGGCAGGGCCACCAATAATTGCAGCTGACATCCAAATGACCCCACTGAGAAGGAGGGTGTTCTTCACAGTCCTGTATTTGTAGGAAAAGACGGGGTGGACGAGGCGGATGTAGCGGTCAAGGCTGATGAATGTCAGGAAGAAAACACTGGCAAACATATTGAGCAGTGCAATGAATGAGTTCATTTTGCACAGCCACTTCCCAAAAGGCCAGTGGAAGCCCATTGCCACGTATGTAATATAGAGGGGCAGGAAGAGAACAAAAATGAAATCTGCAATGGCCAGATTCAGGAACCAGAGCGTGGAAACAGATTTATCCCACTTAAAGCCCATAAACCAGATGACAATGGCATTACCTGGCACTCCCAGCAGAAATGCCACGCTGTAAAAGAAAAGGGAAATAATGTGGGCAATGCTGAGGGAGGACTGGGGTGACTCATCTTCCTCAGACAGATCATAGAAATAAGAGTAGTTCTCAAAATCTTCAAATGTCATGTTGCAGAGTGGCTTTCTGGGGAAGAAAAGAAATGAAATGATCAAAGGAGAAATGTTTTACTGCACTGAAAATAGTAAACTGCAATTCTTTCATGTTTTTGGCCATAAACCAAAAACATTGCCTTAGTTTGGCATACCCGTCACCTTTTATCTGTCAGTTGCTAGCACAAAACTCCTGAAGAAATTTGGTCACAGGACATTTCAAGAAATGTTCAAATCAAAACAGAACTTGAAATCTTCAATAACTTCTACGTTTCCTTCACATTAATTTCTTAACAGACAGCACTGAGCACAGTATCACTGATAAATTTCTGGTAGACCAGACTCAAAGTTTCATTGCAGTATGATTGTGCTGTTCTTTTCTGGTCAGGTTTTGCACTTTACTGCTCTGTTCCTATGTGAAGCAAGTTTCATGCATCTGTCTAAAATCAGAGAAGCATTAAACATCTATGTAGGAAAAAAAAATCACTTAAAATGCGAGGAAGACATCTTCTGTAAAATTTCACCCACCACCCTGCCTCAAATTATAGTTAACAAAATGACAGCAATTTCTCCAGCAACTAAAAGTTCATGGGTTTATTCATCTCTGTCATGTATGTCCTTGTATCAAGAAATGATGACTTTCAGGCCCATTTAACATCTGGATTTCCTTAATACAGCAAATAATGTAGAGAAAGAAATATATAGAATATATTGCAGGTATAATGCACACTATGGTGTTCTTCCAATAGTGAGTTGAGAAACAGGTAACAGATGAGAGAAAGTAAAGCTTCCCCTGAACAAAAAACACACTGTAAGAGCTATAAATAAACATATTTGTGTGTCCTTTCTTAAGACAGAATTATAGGATTTTCTCAGTTTTCTTCTCTTGCAAAAGCTTCTGGAACTTGCAAGTACAACATGATTTTTTCACATAGAAACTCTTTCTGTGGGTGGGAGGGAAGGTGAGGGGGAGGAAAAGTGGAATATAAACCAAAACAGAGGGGAAAAAAAGAAATTAATGGGAAAACAGACAGGAAACAGAGTTTGTACAACAGAAAGAAAAGCAATCAGAAGTTATTTCACAGAATTATTTCACTGTGTTTAGTTTGCAGTATAGACAAAGCTGCAGCACATCACAGGTAGCCACAGTCAGACAAAAGTCTCTGCAATGATGAAAACAACTATTCTGCAACACTCTGTTATCATTTAAAGCTGAATAGTTAGGCTGGGCTCAGCTGCTCTGAAGACCTGTGCCTGAGAGCTGTACTTGGATTTATCTCACTGCTGAATTTCTGAGCGCTATCTCCATTCCTACACCAAAATTCAGCCCGAGCTCCTGGAACTCAGCCCTGCATTCCTGCAATGCCATTAATTACAGCATGCTAGGGACAGCAGGAGAGGGGTCTCCAGAGCACACTGCCTGCACAACCACATCTGCAAACTTGTACTCCTGCACTTACCTTTCCTCCAAAAAGCAGCTCAGCCAGTTTGAAAGGATTACTCACACCAGCCAAGCCACGCATGTGCACATGCCTTAGCAGGATTAGAGTTCTCATTTGTAGATGGATAGACAGGGAAGGGAAGGAAAAAAAAGGTTGTGTAATTTTATATCTCTTGATTAAAAAAATATGTAGTAAGAGTCAGCACAGCCTGTTCTGTCAAGAGGCTGTGATAGCGTTTGTGATTTACATCAGGCTGAAAGAATGTTATTTGGTTTGCTGTCCTGATAAATGATACTTATTGGGCTGCATTTATGTAATTACATGCCCCTTGGGGGTGGATTCTGCATCAAATACCACTACCACCCATCTGAGTAATTTTTTCAAACAGCTTAACAGCTGCTGAGAGAAGAGTATAAACATGGAGCAGTACCATTAACATCTGGAACATTACATTTGGACAGTTTCAGAGGACAGTCAGGTTAACAACTGGATTTTTAAGTGGGTTTGCCTATACAAAAAACTATACCTTCAAATCAAATTTATGCAACTGAACAAAAAAATTTCCAACTATAATGACAATGACAAACATTTGCCTACTGCCCAGCAATGTTAATTTTATATTCAGCATTTTAAAGATGATGTATAGCAGGAGAAAAAACACATACCCAAATAAATGCCAAATATTACCCAAGCCTGCTGTAGTTTAAAACTCCAATGAAAGAACACACCTTTAGAATGCAATTATTTTTCCAGGCTTATATTTTTTCCTCTTCTCTAACTCTAGACTTCAATGCAGGGAGTCTTTAGCAGTGGGAGTAAAAAAGCAGAAGGAACATTGTTTACCACTGCTTCCAGTGCACAGATGCTGAAATTAGACTCTATGGCTAGGGCTCAGCAAAGGCTGCCAATTACTTTTGCAAAGCCCAGAAGCTTTTACTTCTGACGCTGACATATATGAAGCACTTCTATAGCAGGACAAATGGTGTTAAGCCCTGTCCTGAAAAAGATAAGCAGTAGGTGATTGTCAGAGCTATCAATGAGAACACAGATTTTTTTCATTAACCATAATTCAGCAGGGATGTTTCTCTGTTGTCCTGAAACACATTATCTCTTAATACATGACTCTGAAATTAATAAATTTCCAGAGTCAAAACTGTCTTGCAGTTCAAGTCTAGGCTTTGTGAAGAAATCTAATTGCATTCCTTATTCTATCACTAATTTCCTGCATGATCTTTGACAAATGGCTTACTTTCCAAGCTGGAAAAATTCTCCTGAATGTGTTTGCAAACTGAGGCTCAGCAGAGAAAACAATACAGCAGTTTCTGCTTGGCTCTAAGGCAACTGCTAGTAAGGGTAAGGGAGGTTTGGTGCAGTTCACTGGCTCAGTGTCCCTGGTCTGGGGAGCCAGTGCACGGAAAACATTTTTCAATAAACAGGAAAGTGTGGTTAGAGGCCTGCCAATAAACCTTGGGAGCAGCCACAGGTTACAGAGCAGTGTTCTATTGCATATGGATTAATATAACCAAGTTTAGATTTCATCCTGTCCCTCTTTTTTAAATTTTATTTTAAATAGCAAACACCCTGTGTAAAGTGTACGCCCAGCAGTTGTTTGACGAGTCCATTCCTGTTTGCTGAGCCACAAGCTGCCCTGAAAACTGAGCCTCCTTCATTCAGTTGCTTAATTATGAAAATAGTTGACCAGGAGGTTTTATTTCCTGTAAAAAAGAAGTAAGTTTCTAAATTACTTTATAGGAATATAACAGGATGGCTCTTGGCGCTTTTAGATCTTGGGACAGAAAGCAGAATCACCAAGAAATACAGATCATCAGGAAATATTTATCTGAAATACAAAGCCACAGAACTGCTGGGAAGAGGTTTCACCACGTGTTGCATGGACAGTCTTTCTCTGAATTTCAGCAGGGAATTACAGACTTGGATCTCAGTTGACATATTCACAGCTTTCTACTAAAAGTACCTAGAGTTCCTGTCCTCTGCCACTATGATGGCTAAGCCATAATGACAGCTTGAACAAATGACTGGATCTGCCTAAAATAGACCAGCTCTTGCCACACTAAGAATGGCCCTAGAGTTCTGACATGGGACAGGACTTTGGAACCTATCCATGGCTATGCCACAAGCATCCTGTTTGGCCAGGGGAAGTCGTTTGACCCCTCCACACCTCAGCCCTGAGGTCACTGCAATGGCTTTGGAATTAAATGACATTGGGCTTTCAGTCCAAAATAGAAGAAAACAAACAAAAAAGTTGCAATTTCCGTCCACTTCACTTGAAGCAAAATCCTCCTGGGGGTTCAAAGTTCCCTGGGCACCACACAAGTTAGGACCTAACTGAATTACACTGTCAGTCTTTACCACAAATTCGAGTTCAGCCCACACAACCTCTCTCTCTCTCTCTCACATTTGCTCCTCATTACTTGTGAATTTTACAGAAAGGTCAAAGGGAAGAGTTTATTCATTGTCTCTGTTAGTTAAAAGTTAACACAAATATTTGAGTGGTAGTCCCCAAATCTATTTTTTCAGTGTGACAAACAGTGTTAGACCCTTTGGCCAGCTAAATTGATTTCAGAGGTCACAGCAATGGGTCCTGACTTACTAGGAAAATGATGGTTTGGAGGGTTGGCTGTCTCAAGAGCTCAGTTCAGAGGGAAGATACTACACAAACCCTCCTATCAATGTCTTTCTGAACAATTGTGAGCACATCACATTCCATGTGTATTATCTGTGGCTAAAGGAAAGCTTATTTGATTGTATCACTTCAACTTCTGTCATTTGCAAGAGTCAAAAGCTGGTGAACAACGAGTTTCACAAAAGGTCACTTAGAGCCTGCCTGTCATATTGTGGCAGCAAGTTCACCCAGGTATTGAATTCAGTTGCAAGCCCTTATAATTTTTTCTTGGAACTTCTGAGGTGACAAATTTTGAATATATCTAGCTTCAAAAACATAAACATGAAATCCACCTGGTAGTTCATCTGTAAAGTTCAAAACTCAGAAGGCTGAGCAAATTCATTAGAGGTACACATGTATTTATGGCAAACATTATACAATAGGATAGATTTGAAAACACACAAGGAATACTGATGAAATTACAGACTGGCATAGATTCACATTTCTCCCTCAAAAGGACAAAGCCAAGATAACCACTTGCCTTTATG
The DNA here is from genome assembly GCF_022539315.1 of Serinus canaria. Taxonomy (NCBI): domain Eukaryota; kingdom Metazoa; phylum Chordata; class Aves; order Passeriformes; family Fringillidae; genus Serinus; species Serinus canaria. The sequence goes on from NC_066321.1 coordinate 25,106,959, forward strand.
CAGAAACATTCCTATAGCAGGAGGTGCCTGATACACTCAGACTACAAAATTAAATCAGAGCTATGCTACAGATTAAGCCTAAAATTGGCCCTGCAGACAAAGCCACTAGGTAAGGAGCATTTTAATCTGGTATACACACAGGCAGAATCAAGGCTTGTGCCTGTTTTCTCTTTCACAGACACAGACACAAACATTTGTCTTTTGACCATCCTTTTAATGGTGATTGGATATATGGTACCCTAATTATTTCATATGTCATCCTGAATCCAACAATGGGCCACAACAGATATGAGATGTGACTGGAAATGTTTTTGGGCCACCATATAGATGTGTTTGTTCTAGCAGATAAGAAAGGAATGCAAATAACAATCATTCTCCATTATGTCTCTCAGCAAAGCAGCATTAGAAATGTATTTGCCATGTACTAGCTAGACATGTCCTAGATCTTGGGCCAAAACCAACTTTCTTCAACCAAACACGACCCTGTTAGTCATAACCCAGCACCTCATCTGTGGGATTGAAGTCCTTGGAGCAGATAACAGCCTGATGATCCTTCACACAAAGAGAGTGCTGCAGGATTAACAAACTCCTACAGCACAGACTCAGGCAATACTGGGAAATCTACAATTTCACACCAGTGGTTTTGCCAGCACAGAAATGTTAAACAAAAAATGGAAAATCCAACTTTATATCTAATGTAGTAGGAAAAGTATCACGGTAGTTCTGGCCTGAATATAAAATATCTTCCAGACAATGGTTGCAATTGAGCAGTGTCCTGTTTCCACAATCAGAGACCTGATAAATGTCTGCAACCAGCAACTGTATTCCATCAAAACTGATTTATTTTCAAGCTGATCCCAAGCACCAAGTCTTCCATTCCCAAAAATGACAAAGAAACCCAGATGTCCCCAGGTGAAGGGGAGGACACTTGATAACTCCACAGTTAGCACTTGTTTCTGCTCTTATTCCCTTCTGCTAATACAGCTAAAAGTAGGAATATAATTTTTAATATTTCTTTGGAATATAAGGAGTTGCTGTAGCCCCTGCAAATCAAATAACCACAAAATTTGTACATCAGAGTCAGGAAAACGACCGGTCATATCTGTGAAACACTTAAAAGTAGCACCAGCTTTAGAGAAAAAAAATCCAATATTCTTACCAAAAAAATACAGACATTTAGCTAAACAGTGACTCTTGAGATTTAAAAATTTCCTGATGTATTGAATATGTCAGCACTGCCAAAGTTTTACAGAACCAGTCATAATGCTTCAGTATTCATACCCCCTACTGAAATGAGGTTCAGGTGAGAAATATCATCAGTCTGTAGGTTTACTGTAGAATGCTGAGAATGACCTACAGGAAGTCTCTGATCAAACCAAGTGCTAAATCTGGAGTCCCTGCCTGGTGGCTCAACCACAGCTCTATCCTCCCTTCTCAAACTTAGCACTGTCTCTTCTGTCATGGTGAAGAGCAGAAACCACAGCTTCACCTCTGGGAGACCTTTCCCTCCCTGAAGGGAAGCTCCCTTCTGTGCCATCCTGCTCATTTTGGGGGAGGAAGGCAGCACTTACCTGGGCAGCCCTTACTGCTCCTGGTCTGTTTTCTCTGCAGGGAAGAGAAATCAGCCTGGATTTGCACCCTTTGCTTGCCATGCCCACTGCTGTGTCTCAGGACACACCTCAGAGCCAGCAGGCACACCATGGATCCTGCTGGCTGTGAGCTCACTCACTGATCAAGTGTTGTTCCACGGAAGCTTCACGTGTTTTCTGGCCCTCCTCAAATGCCAGCAGGATTTTCTTTGGCTAAAAGCCACCACAATAACTACATACCTAGAGCAACAGAGATATCTGATTAAAAAAATTTAAGTGCTTCAGCTTTGCAGTGACTGGACTGATGGGATAATGAAGGCTTGCATTTCTAATTAATTATGGCTTTTTAAGGTTTCCATGCAAAAATTACTTGGAATTTTTACTTTGCACAGTCTTCATGTATTTGTGATGAAAGAATATTTTGACTAGCATTCATGTGATCATTACATGATCATGCAGATCCCAGCATGTTCTTTAAATGGTTGAACTGTTTCAACAAACACATGCTTTAACCACAACTCCCTCCAACCAAAAAATAATAGTGAGAGTAGAGGATACAGAGTAAATGCAGAGATTTTTTCCTGCAATTGACTCAGCAGACTAATTAAGCCAATTAAACATATGTTAGACAACAGCCATTCAAAAGGCACTGCAGGGTAACAACAGGTCACAGAAAAAATCCAAAGTAACACTCTCTCCAGCAAGATACAAAATACCTACTGAAGGTAGAACAAATAAAAAACGAGTTACAATCTGCTATGCTTACAGTCCTTTTAAAAATCTGCTATGCTTACAGTCCTTCTTAAATTCCTTTTAAGAAATAACCCCAGAGAACCACAACTGATTCCTCTAATAAGCCTTCTTATATCCTATTCAATTTCACAGATTAATTTCCTAGTCACTTATTGCAGTATGCTTGGTTGTGTACTCTCCTCTAAATTGATCTCTGGTTTCCTAGGTTCATTCTACCCCTCTTTTATATAACTCAGCAGCTTCTTCTAGCATAAATGTAATATTGCTATGCTTATGTTGCTCTTGACACATACTCTTGCATGGGTATATCAGAATCCAATTCCAAAATACTCCTAGTACATATCTTATCAGCTGGAATGTTTTGGAGAACATACTTTATTATGTCCTCACAGTTAATATACTGGGATCACTGTGTACAGTAGATTAAGGGTATCTATTCTTGTATCAGTGTTATTCTAATTTTCCTACTTTTACAAAGCCAAGTATTTTTTCACTTTAAGATCAAGTCTATAGTAAGTACTGGCTTTATTCCTGCAAAACTGAAAAATTCAAATTGTTAAACATAGTTTCAGGAGGACTGGATATTTATCCATTTCCCTAACATGGTATTGGGAACACTCCCCAGCACTGATAGGAATAGATGGCACCTATGATTAAGGTGTTAAATTAGGAGCTTGGAAATACTGGTTTTACAGGCTTCCCATATTACCTTTACAAATCACTTCTCACTTGACTCTGCCAGATTTGGTACAACACCCTCAGTTAACACTACTCAGGTTTCTTAAATGGGCAATGGTTCTTAACATACCCAAAATATCTCATTAAAAGGATGTGGGGCTGAAACTCATTAAAAGGGCACCACTAGAAAGAAGAGATGGGAGTGTAGAAAGTGGCAATACATTGACTGTACAGGACTTGCTACACATCACTTTCTCTGTCTCCTCTAGAAGGCCACAAAAGGGAATAAAACTTGTGTGCCAGGCCCACACCTGCTGAAAGAAGCAGGTATTTTATGTTGGGAAAGTACCCAAAGGCCCTGGTCCTTGAGATCAAAGCCTCACAGGCACTACAGCACATAATAATGAAAGACAATCCCTGCTTTGTTTATAATTGAACAGAATGAACACACACAAGAGCAGGGAAAGGAAGAGGCACATCTTGCCTAAAGCCAAACAGTAAATTTGAAGGTAAAGTTGGGAGCAGAATAACTTGCCAAAAGAGTAAAGAGGCAAATATCTTCAGTGGATAGAGGGAAAAGATGCAGGTTCTTGATACTTGTGCCTTTTGATTCTTGAAATCCATCCTCCAAGAAGTATCAAAAAGGGACAAGAGAGCCTGGGTAGGGGAAGAGAAGTAGGAGCAACAAGCCAGCAGAAATTCCTTTAGGGAAAAAGCAGCCGTGGGCTAATTTGTGGATTTTTGCTCCTGCTTTAAGGCCCCCCACCCCTGGAACATACTGAAGATACAAAGAGTACAGAAGTAGTTGAGCTCCCCTGGAAGTACCATATGCTGCCTTTGAGGAAGAACACAGAACTTTTTCCTTCTGTCTCAGGAGCCCCAAGCACACTGTGAAAGTAAAAGCAATTGTGAGAGAGCTCATCTCCACACAGAGGCATCTCCCCTGCAGAAGCCATGTCTCTTGGACACTGCCTGCCCCAGTCACAGCAATCCCTTTCTCCTGCTGAGAGAGCACCAGGAACTGCTCCTCACAGCCAGCTCTCTTGTGCAAAGCCAGCCACAACAGAGCCCAGCACTGTGGTGGAACTGCTGGCTGCAGACTGAATGAGCACAAATTAAACCATTATCAGAAATAATGAGTGCAAATTAGCCAGACAAGCAGCCACCACAGTAAGAGAGACAGCTGAACTGCTGGCACATTCCAGAAGACAAAATAAATAAATAAGCAAATAATAAGACCATTCAATAGATTACAGTCCCCTGGAAACCTAGCTGCTGCTTAATAGAAGAATAGCAGAGTTATTAATGCAAAATTAATATCGAATAACAGATCACAAACTTCAAGTGTCTGTTAAAAAACACAAGGAGGAGAAAATCCTTTAAGGCAACTGCCTTTATTAGGAAACAGATCTAAGTTTTACTCTTGAATCAGCCTATCAGAAATGAACAAGAATGGAAGCATTCCAGAAGTTGCTCACTTGGTTGTCAGCAGAAAAAGAAATTCTTAAAATTAAAAGAAAGAATGTATAATGCACAGGATATAGAAATTGCATTATTTTGATCAACACTTTTCCTCTGCCCTCACCCATGCAGTAAAAATCTGTAATCAGATCCAGCCTAGGAATCCTTAGACAGAGCTTCCCTGACTTTTCCACAAGGGCAATCAGAGAATCCAAACCATAAATTCATTCTCCAGAGTCAAAAAACTTCCACTGTGCCACAATCAGAGATTCTCAGTTCAACAGAAGTGGACTCACTTATGGCACATCAAAAATCCCTAGGATTGAAGTGAAGTTGATAGGACCTCTATCCTGTCTGCCTGGCATAAGCTGCTGGTAATGCTTTAAAATTGGCCAGAAGTTGCAGTGACATCAAACAAAACTAAATTGGGTTATCAAAAGATTTGCATTTCCTAGTTCTGAGGCAGAACAATAACATTATGATTGTGAAAGTAAGCTAACCTATCTAAGTAAGTTCATCCTGAAATCAGTTTCTACAAATCTGATCTGACAAACTACCTTGGCATAGCCTAGTCACTCTCTTCTCCTTAGCTATGAATTAATAAATATTCTATATTATTCAGTGTTACAGTTTTATTCAGCTAGAAAGCAAATGTGTTTTACTTCACAATGTTCAATGTATACATGTTTTCTAAGTCCACAAAAACAGCTCTGGGATATTGTTTGGCTTGCAAGATCACATCTAGAGAGGTGACAGGTGACAATGACTCTGTTGTCACTAAGTGTGAAGAGCAGGTGGAACTACCTGGAGTGGATGCCATTGTGTGGTAGCATATAAAGCTTCAGATCTTATTGTCACTTCCAACACACTGACTGAAAGCTAGATCCATATCCTACCTTATTCCACAATGGTTAGGGAAAACACACACTCTTTCCAGCTGAGATCACAGAAACCTTATTCAATTCTGTAGAACTGCAGTTCTTCAGAAGTATTCTGTTAATCTGCCATTTAAATTGAAATTATTTCCAGTTTCTAGAATCTGTTCAGAACAGAACTAATGTATTTTTAACTAAATATACTGGAAATTGCTATACACACTATCCCTGAGCAAATTAAAAAATTAAATCCAACACACTAGGGAACACAGTGGGGAGAGAGATTTAAGTCAGGGTCACTTACCATTTGCTGACAGGGTAAAATCCCTCGGAGTGTGTATTAACATATTCAAAAGTAATTAAAAATTAAAATCACACACATTTTCATACCTTTTCTTGGTGCTGGGGTGGTTCAAAGTCACCTTTGAAGTAAATGAGTATCACATTTTTCTTCCAAGAAGCTCTTTTAGCCAGTATATGCTATTCCACCTTACAACATTTGCCTGCAAGTGTTGCTGCAGCTCTAGAGACTCACTATTCAGAAGGGAAGGGAGAGAAAGATCTTAAATATTTGAGAGTTTGACCTACCTTGCTTAGTCCTTTGAAACAAAAAGCACTGTAAATCAGGGATCTGAGCTCTGTAGCAGAAGGAAGATGATCTGCAGAGTTCAGAGTCACTTCAGTGTGATTCCAGCTGCTTCACTTGGCCACTGCCTTCCCTCTAATAAAGCTGCAGGATGATATAACGCCGTGTTTGTTTTCAGCTGAGGAAGTTGTTTCCAACTTCCCTTGGTTTTCTAGACCCATTTTTGAAATATTGCCACGCTGTATAATCCCAGTATTTCACCAAAAATAAATGTTAGACATTTGAATGAATCATTTTGGTCAGTGTCCAAGCAAGCAACAGATGTGGTGGCTGATGAATGGAAAGAGACCTTACAGTTGTGGGCTGCTTTTTGTTCTGCAGAGGAGAGGTTGAACAGTATTTCTTTGTAAGCACCCTGGTTTATAGAAAATAATGTTGAATGAGCTGAAAGATGTTTAAAAAGTCACACTGAAAGCATCATTTTGTAACTGTACAATGTGATACATTCATTTGGTATTTAGGATTAGTAGATTAATCTCCTTTTGTGTGTAAGAGAGAAGTAAGATCTTCAAAACACTAATTAGTGACTCTCTCTGTCAGATAGTGTAACACTGGCCAGGAATTTGAACTGGATTTTAGGTGACTGGGCCTGACTCCCAGCTCTCTACAGAGCCTGATGGGGTTTTGTGGCCAGGCTTCATGATCTCCAGGTTGTCAATTTCTCAGTCAGTAAAATGGAAATATTATTCCCCTAGTATCTACCTACCACAGCTTACCTGACTCTGATGGTACCACACTAATCATACCATTTTAAATCAGCTGAGCATCTGCCAGTCTACCCTGCCAGTGGAAACAATAATTTAACAGTGGTACCCCACTGTCAGTAATGCAATACGTGTAAGATGTTCAACACTGATTGAATCTGGTCAAGGTCAAATTTTCCAGATGGCAAATTTATTGATTCCAGTGAAAAAATAGAAAGAAAAATCTCCAACAAACCAACCAAGCATGAAAAAAAACAAAAAAAAAAACCCAAAAACCACCACAACAACAACAACAACAAATAAAAAACAACCCCCCAAAAAAACCCAACAAAAAGCCCCACAGAAGAGTGAAGTGCTTAGTGAGATCAGATCAGCTAAACTGGGATTTCAACATCTGGTTAATAAGGCTATCAGCTCTTAAGCAACTCTCTTTAGGTTCACAGACCACAGATTGTCTTAACAGGAACCAAAAACTCCTTCTAGCAAAATTAGTCTTCTTTGTCTCTCCTCCATGACAGTTCTTCTCGTTCTGCCAATATAACTTTAAACACTGAAAGTTATACATGTATACTAAAGTTTTACATGTACATTGTACATGAGTGGGAAAGCCTCTGATTCTATGAAAGGAGGGTGGGGATTATGCACAGAGCCCCTGGACCATAAGGAAAGGACAGAGGAGCAGGATTCCTGGGAATATATGGGGAAAAAACAGAGGGGGTTGTCTGAGGAAAGACCCTCACTTGTTTATTTCTTGTATTTTAAAGATTTCCTGTTTTCTCTAGTTACTGATTGGTGAATCTTCACTAACAAAAGCTCTTGTAACAGCAATTATCTTCTTTTGTAAATACTGGGATAGGGTAAATGCAGGCACCATTTAACAGCAGATCTGCTGAGGGCTTTTTCACCTGTAATGGCACCTGTAATGAGTCTGGGTCTCTCTAGGTATTTTGCCAAATTTAATAATTGTAAGGCAGTTAATTCAAAGGTTTGTTGAGTACTATTTCAGCAGGACAAAATAGGAAATTGTGAGGTAGATAACCCTCGGACATGATCCACAAAAAAGATAAAACCCCCAGCAGACAAATTGCCAAATGCTCTTCACCCTCTCAGTGAAGGGAGCATTCTGGAGAGTGCAAAAGATTCTTGCAGTTTGGGGCAGTGAGGAATTGTCCTTAAAGCATGGTTCCCTTCACCATACATTAAAAACAGGTTTGTGACTACTGTAACATAAACTGGTGTTGACACCTCAGCTCTTCCATCCATCAGAATCAAGGGAGGATTAAACCCCACATAGCAATTTTCCTCACCCTTCCTTACTGCTGCACCACACATGAAATACCAAACTCTAGGGGCCCAGAAATCACTCTGTAGAGGAAGTTAGAGTGAATGGATGAATGAATTCCTAATTTCACAGGAAATTAGAGTTTGTTTCCAAGAATAGCAGATTACTGCATTTAAAATAATTTTCTACCTCTCTGTCCTACTGACATTTTCCCCTTTTCCATTGGAAAGGACTTTTGCTTTGATGAGAAATTATCCAACTCGCACACTATAACCAGCATAGTAACATACCTGGGAGGAAAAAAAAAAAAACAAACCAGATTTTTACAGACAAAATTGCATTCAGTCAGAAAGGGTTTAGTTCTGCTTGTTTTCTGTTTAGATCTAACTGGACCATTTTAGTAATATATAGTTTTGTTTAACCACAGTGGAAATCTTAAACCCCTAAAGAATGAAAGCTTAGGCTCTAAATTTTTCATTGTTTTAGTTCCTTCTATGCTCAGACACAGTGAAACTGGAATGGTGAGTCACAAATTACATGGCTTTTTAATATACCCTTTTTTGGAACCCACTAACCACTGACATCATTTGAGTGTGATCTTTGCAGATAATTTTGTGAAAGTTACATGCTTGGAAGAAAATTAGTGAATAAAAAAGAATACCTTGTATACTTTCATGTCTTCTCCTTCTCTATTTGGAAGTTATATTTGTATTTTGTCGTGTTATTTATGCTTTTTCAATTGGGTAAGTTATCCAAACCAATATGCCAGAGAGCTCTGAAGAGGGATGTGCATTCATGAGCATACAGTGCACCTGGATCTTGCAAAGCAGGGAAATATTTTTTACCTGATGGAAAAAGAACAAAGGAGAGCATTTACATACAGCTAACAGACATTGGGTCATCCAGCAGTGAACAACCTGGGTCTATTGAAAAGAAAGTTAATTTTAAAAGCACTTCTGATTCTTTGGGGGCTTTTTAACCCTATAAAACTAAACAAAAGCACAGGATGTATGGAAAAAAGTATACAGGGGAAAAACTTCCAGAAATGTTTTACTGGTATTAACCAAAGCACAAATTACAAAGCAATAAAACCACCAAAAGTAACTTTTAATTTATCTGGATTGCCAACAATTGCCTGATAGTTCTGGCAATTATCCCCACTCCCAGGACCACCGGATTTTATCAAGTTACCTAAAAGTGTGTGCAGATAATCTCAGCACTAATCAACATCCCATCAATGTTCCTTAATTCACTAAAATTAAAGAAACCACGAACTTGCAAATTAGATGAAACAAAAGATGTTTAGTTTTTCTCAGGGTTAATTTAACACAAGAAAGCAACTACTTACTGTTGTTTACAGTTAGGTCTTTTTTTTTTTTTAGAAAAGTAATTCTTCACTGCTGCTTTGTCCTCACTGTTTGAATACCTCACCGAATAAAATGCACTCTGGAAAGACCACATTTAACTACCTGACAATCAGGAAAGGGGTAATTTCCTTCCTTCCTGTGAAACTTCAGGCTATTCATGCCAACCCTTTAGGTAAAGATGTAATGTTTACTTGGGGCTTAACTACCCACTATATACCAGAGTCAGCAACTGGGACAAAATTCTCCAGCGAGCCATTTGAACAAACCGCACGATGAAGGAAGGTTTGGCTCATTTACCTCTTTCTATGCTGACATTAACAATCTGAAAGGTTTTAATGTATAACACACTGAAGAAATTAAATAATTCTGCAGAAGGCAAAATCTTTCCTCATTACTTTAGTCAGGTCAAAAACCACAAGGATATATTGCTATACATCTATATATGAATGTATGTACATACCAGTGCAAGCTGCAGCACTTCATGTAACTCCTGCAAACACACTCAGCAGGGGGTTACATTCTACAAAATAATGAATATTAGAGAATAATTTATTATATGTGATGAATGTATTATATGTTATTATATAATGTATGTAAAGTATTATTATATAATGTATTTTTATTTGATAACTGGGAAAAATGCCATTAGAAATAGCCTTTTTCCTCCATAGATTTTGCTTTTATGTGTGCATTTTTTCTCATTTTCCACAAGTAAGTAGGAATTCTTTTCTACATAACTTTCAGACCACAGGTATTCAAGTTCTAAATTCATATGACAATAATATAAGAGACTATACATGCCACTCAGATAACACTTGAAATCCATGGAATTTTCAGAGTGTGTCTTGACAACCAAACTTCTGATATATGTCATTGAGTGCTAAAGATTATATTAATTGGATAGCTAACCAGCCAACTCAACAACAGTATTTTTCCATTTTAGCCAAAGTGCTGTTTCCTCCCATGGAAAGGAATGTCAGTGTTTGGAAAAATTAGTTCAGAGAGATCTACCGAGATTAGAGACACAAAAATAAGGCTACACAAACTACAGTTGTTTCACTACATATTTCACAAAATATTTGCATATCTTCAGTAGTGGTTGTATGGATTAACCAACTTGCTCTTTTTCACTTCACATAAATTACCTGGAACTACAGAGTTACCTCTGAAGAGAGATCTGTAGAGAGAAGCCAGAATTTGCTGCACCTAGGATTGAGTCAGATGTCTCAAAACCTGCCCAAAGCCTGGCCAGTCTGAGTTCAAGGAAACCCAAAGCACAGGGATGAACTTTAACCACACCTCTTAGGGACTGAGATTGCTCTACCCACTCAGCATGCAAGTCCCAGCATAATTGTTTACAACTATGCTTACAACAGAGACCTTATTTTCCATTTAAAGTGCAAAGACTCAGTTTCCACCTTCTATATAATGTGTCTTTCCATTAAAATCCACAAATCCCCAAATCCACAGTTCAAATAGGATTCAGAACTCCTGACCCAAGAGGTGCTTCTGTTTCACGTTTTGCAGTCAGCTATTAACAATTCACAGCCAAGTTGCTGAAGACTATTATGATGAATAACAATGCAAAAAGCAAGCAGATTTGTATGAAGGAAACAATCACCAGCTCCTGTCCCTCACTATTCTACAACTAGACTATTGCTCTTGGCTGCTGTGATCACTGAGACACAGCTGGTCTTAAACACAAACAAAATGGAGATGGGGAAACTGAAAAGGATTCTATTTCCCTGAAAAAGACACAGAGCAAAACTGAGTGTTGATACAAAATTTGGGCATTCCCTGAAAATATATGCTAATAATCAGGGTGCCTACACATGTGATCATGTACAGAGGGTGACTCACATGTGATCAAGCAAGGACGTTGCTTTGCACCATTAATGCTCAAAATCTAAACTAAGAGAAACACCTGTGCACATGTGGAATTGTAGAGCCTGCTGGTTGCTCTTTACAATACTTGATCAGCCATTGACATTCCTTAAGAATTATGAACGTGCTAAGGTTTTAAATTGGACAGTAGTTCCTTGCAATGAGGAATGGTTCCTGACCACCAAGTGCAAAGCTGATGCAAATCAAATCCAAACCAAACTCAATCACCTATAGATGTTCTGAGGATTTTCTGAGATGCTCCTGGTTTGGTGGTTTCAATACATATTCACTTGTATTTTTAAAGTTGCTTTTTATAGTCAGCTACATTTGTCAGACTATTTTTCTGTTAAGTGGATGCAAACATGTCTTGTGAAACACCTGACCGTGACTCCACAAGGACTTTAGTTATTTATCCATAGAAATGAATGTGAGATAGGGAGAACCAATGCAAGCTTCTGTCTACTGCTCTGCCTTTGTCCTCTCTGATAACAGTTTTGCTTCTAAATCCTACCCAGTTCTCAGCCTCTAATGAGTTTGGAGCTGATAAATCCCTATAAACCTGCTACTTGTGATAGAGGCAAAGCAAATTATTAGATGCTTTGAAAAACACTTTGCTAGTTAAGGGCTCAGTGTACAAGCCAACCTTCTCTCTTTCTTGGCCTTCAATAAAAGCAAAACACCATCTCTAATAAATCATTAGTGGGCTCTGGGGATGAGGCATAGGATATCAATCTAAGCAAAGACACAGCTAACTCTCGCAATATTTATCTGTCCATTTTAGTTCTGATTCTTAAGCTCTATCAAGACACATAAAGGTTAATTTGAAATCTTCCTCACTTTGCAATCTCTTTTTAAAGAAGACTATATGACCAAATTCAGCACTTAGCATGAATTTCAATATAGAATTTACATGAACTGAAAGACCATGTCCTTTACACAAAATGCTAAATCCATGAGATTGGATTTGGGATTTTATGTAAAGGATATTTAAGTTGCTACTTGTATTTTAAAGACAATGAGAAGAGAAGAGAAAGAGAGAGAGAAGAGAGAGAGAGAAGAGAAGAGAAGAGAAGAGAAGAGAAGAGAAGGAAGAGAGAGAGAGAAGAGAAGAGAAGAGGATATGAGAAGAGAAGAGAAGAGAAGAGAAGAGAGAGAAGAGAAGAGAACGAAGAGAATGAGAAGAGAAGAGAAGAGAAGAGAAGAGACGAGAAGAGAAGAGCAGAGAGAAGAGAAGAGCCAATGAGAAGAGACAGACGACCGAGACGCGCAAGCCTGAAGCACGAACGAGACACGAGAACGAGAAGAGAAGAGGTTTTGTGGAGAAGGGAACAGCCCATTTCTCCATTTCAGTGCTGAGACTAGGCAAAGGGAAATTACACTAATTGTATGAACCTTGGGTGCAAACCAGAAACTGAACTCAAATCTCAAATTACTTCAGTATTATAAAAACAGACAATCTAACAGCATAGAATAGATCAGAAAAAGAGAGAGGCTAAACTCTGATCCAAAGTAATAGTATGTGAAATGCTGAAGAAACACAAATCAAATGAAAGACTTTTTGTTTAAAAGTTCTTTTTCTCCCTTTTAATTTTTTTGTATGAAAACCTCTCTGTTTTCAAATTATAAGAGAAAGAGACTTTTTTTCAAAGGCTAATGTTTTTGCATACCAGCATTCTTAGCCTAAAATTAAGTTTTGTCCTCGGGAAAGAAACCCAGAACTTCTCTTGTTTAACTTTCTGCTTGCCTTGTGAATAGCATAAAGAAAACTTTCTTTAAATTATTCCCATGGTAATGCAAAGTAGAGAGTCCACTTTTTCTCAGATGTAAAAGAATATCTTATGTGGTTTATTGCAGGAACATTAAAAAAGTTTTACATTATTTAGAACAGCCAGAGCAGAGAAAAATAGCACTTACTTAACTTCCTTGGGAATACATTTTGACCCCACCTTAAACTGCAGAACATCCAGTGACTCAACATAATAATATATATTTGGAACTCCTCAACTCCTAAAGACTGCACTACAGACAAGGAAGCTGCAGATTCATTTTACATTCCAGATTACCTTAAATTCATATCCATCTATTAAAAATCAGAAAGGAATCAAATCAAAAATCAGTTCCATTAAAATGGATGTATATAAGCATTTAATTCAGAATATTACAAGAGGCAAAAGCTGGTTTGAAACTTCTGGGAGCTTGAAAATTCTTGATAAACAGAATTAATAACCTTCCAAGCAGCTTTGAGAAAATTATCTCTTTGTATCAGAAAGACATTATTGCCTTTTGGAGTAATGAGAATTAATATTTACTTCTGCAAAAATGCCTGTGACAAAATGTGATGTAGGCTATAAGGGAGTATTAGTCCTCTACTATACCTATTGAATATATTTCAAGACACTCACATGGGCATTTGATTTAAAAAGCCACATTCATTTGTTACCTAATCTGTTAATAAAATGGATGGTTTAAAACAGGCTAAAGCAAACATTGTGCAATGCAGACCAGATTAATTCAGTCCTGAGGATAAGTGCATTTCCACCATGTTATCCTACTGTGGTTAGCACAAGAACCTCCTGGTGTTTCTGCTCCCTTCAGAGCTGAAGGCTCTCAGGCTGCAGAGTCCCCTTCAGCATGGAGGAAATGGAGTCATTTTATGGCTTTCCATTACAACTTCCAGCACGCACATGTCAGAAATTATCAGATTTTTCCAAGTAATTTGGTAATCAACAAAAACACTTGAGAAAATCTTGCAATTCTCAAGGGTCAATCTGACTACATCAATCAGACCATTTTAAAATTGGTGTTATATTTGGAAGCAAATATGAAACAATGGAACACAGAATAGGGAAATTCTAAGGAACAGTTGTTTTTGAAGTTATAAAAAAACTCCATGCACAACATGAAGGTCAAAGAATATCCTGCAATTCATGAGCAGGCAGGTACAGCCAACTCCAAGCCTAATTACTGACCTAGACCCTTCCTTTATGTCACTACCCTAAAAAATCAGGCAGAGTTATTTTGGAGAGATTAAATGACTGATCATTAACTGAAAACAGAAATTACTGTGACAGTAAACTATTCAGCATTTTATGATGAAAACATGTTCTCTGAAAACAGAATCCTCTTTAGCATACAAACTTCCAACTGCTGATTTATTTTCTTTGCATTTACTTTTAGAACAGAACACCCTAAAAACAAGATAATTTAAGCTGATGGAGAGATTCAAAACCACTGCAGCAAAGCTAAGGTATGGATTGAAATCTAATGTAAGATGATTAGAAGCCCATCATACAGAAACTTTCTGAAAGCACTGGATTTGGATAGATTTTGTAGCCATACTATTTAAAGCAATCCTTTCAGAGTTGTCTCTTCAGCTGTTCCTTCTGGATGACCTGCCAGCAAATGAACAGCAACAGCAGACCTAACAGCAGTAATAAAACCCTCTGGGATCAGTACATCCCAGAATTTTTCTCAGCACTATTATATTAAAAATCTCTATATTCTGTAAATGTAAACAGAAGTAAAATATAGAGAGCAATTTTAGTGGAAAAAAGTGCATAGAACCCACAGACAGACATGGCAAGCCTGTGAAAGCAGCAGCATGGCTTCCAAATCAATTTAAAATTGACTAGAGAAGGATTTTCTTCTAACAAGATATTGGAAAAAGAGTCAAACTGTTTTGTATTTCAAGTCACCTTTTAAAAATTTAAGATCTGATTACACAAAAGTAAAATAATATTTTTAGTAGAAAATGATACGCCCATGCATTTCAAAAATGATTTTTTAAAGCTGTCTTTTAAAGCTTCTAAATGATATATCAAATTTTTTTCTTGGTCACTATCCAATCATGTTTCAATTATTACACAACTGTCAAGCTTTGTGGTGGATTAAACAATTAATAAAAAGAGAAAAAATTGGTTTTGGTTTTCATTTCATTTCAGTGCCACATCCAAGTAACTAAAAAACCATTATTATTTTTTTAAACATATGTTTTTCATTCAAAAATGAGAAAAATACTTATAATAGAGAAGAATCAATGTGTAATAGTAATCTGTCAATCCCAGCTAAGTGTTTGAGAAAAGCAGAGCAAAGAAAACAAGAAGCTCTGTTTTGTGAAGAGATTATCCTTACCTTTTACACTTTTGAGGAATTATTTTTTTTTTACTTTGAAAAACTTTATTAAATATCACAGAATTCATAATAAAGGGGAAAACTAGCATGCTATACAGGACCAGATAATTGTTCCCTATATCTCATACCTGATATCAGCCAGTGGCCAAGATCAGATTTTTCAGAGAAAGACTACAATTACTTCTTAGGAATTAAAGGTTTTAATACAGTGCCAGGCACTATGGAACTGTAAAGTTGGAAAGACACTTTCTCCCCAAGGTTACTCAGAATGAAAAGTTCTCTAAAATCTACACTGCCTTGTTATAATCCAGGCTAAACCCAGCAACCCATCACTGGGAACATTTGGCAAAGGTAATTTCAGCATGGCTCAAGCCCCAGACCTTCAACTGTCCGTCAGTCAACACTTAGCTCAGATCCCTTGAAGAACTTTACCAAAACAACCATTTAAGATAAATTATGCTTATAACATCAGAATGCATAAAGTACATATGCAACAAACTAAAAACCTAGCCAAGAATTTCCTGCCAGCTAGTTTTACCAAGCTTGATTTTCTTTCATCACATTCTCTCTTTTCCAATCTGAACCCAGCTGTTGGAAGCAATTTGACATTCTTTAGGAAAGAGACTGTCTTTGTTAATTTGTCTTAATGATTTCATGGGTACAACTTTGACTTACATTTGGATAACAGAAGTGAAAACTACAAACCAAATCAAAGGAAAAGTAGAAAGCAACACAGTGAAAGGTAGGGGGCAGATTTTTAAAATCTGAATACATGAGTAAAGACACCAGCAGAGAGGAAAAAAAAAAGTCTGATGCTTACATTGCTTACATCAAGAGAAAGAATCATTTTTTAAGGGGAAGTTTGTCAGCCCTACTCAATGTTCATGCTCATATGTGAGGAGTAGTTCCCTAGCTGGGAAGAGGAGACTGAAGGACAGCAATCTCTCTCAATGCCTTACATGAATTTGAATCAAGGTGAAACCTCTAGCTCATAAATACAGAAAGAATTGAAAGCTAAAAAACACTTGGCAACACAAGACTAAATTCTACTATCTTTCCATGACAGTCCAAGAGATGGAATGTTACACTCTATCCTGCAAAAATATTCAGGAATATTCTGGGGACATGTTGCGTGGAATTATAAGACAGACTGCATAGATTTCTCAGAGCTAAAAAGGGCTTCTGTTTCTCATGAGCCATTCTGGAAAAGAAACTCCAGTGCCTCAGCTATGCAACCAAGCTTCCTTTGTTTCAATAAGCCATGGAGCTAGCAGAGCCACAGTAACTCACTAATCCTGCCATAAACCACCATAAAAGTAAACTATTTCAGCCTAAGATAACATGTCTACATATGTGTTTGCCACATGTTTAAACAATGAAGCTCTGCTGACATGCAATAATTTGGGCACGTGCCTGAGCCTTCCATGCGTGCAAATGCTCTCAGCTGAAAGTTCCATTTTTCCCAAGTTGTGGATCGTGCTAGGCAACAAAATATCATCAGGCAACTTTTGTTTTGTAATAAATATTTATTTTTCAAGATAGATAGCAGGAAAGATATATTCATAGGCATGCATGAATCAAAAGAATCCAACAGCAACTAAATTCAGCCTTCCTAAAGAGAGGCCTTCTACTCTCCTGTCATGTGAAATTTGTATTGAATTACTTGCTCAGCGTGGGTGGACATTTCTAAGCCGTGGTTTCATAATCACATAGCCACACAGCAGCTCCTTTTTACAGCAACCTCTTTAAATTTTCTGTATTGCAGCGCATTCAGGATTGTTTTCCCTCCATTGAACAATCCAAGCCTGTATCTGCACCTGTCTTCACACATAAGGGTGTTGTGTTGACTTTGTGTCTGCCTGGATTACTTAAAACACCCTGCGGCTTCAGCATAGTGAGAGAAATATGCAATGGCTGGTTTCCCACAGGAGATGAGATAAACGTTCAAAACCCTATAAATGAAAAAAAGAGAACCTGAGGAAAGGTCACATTCTTAAGCCCACTTAGAAGCAAAGCAGCTCTAGCATTACCTCTGGTAAAGTCAGACTTTAAGGTTCTGATAAAACCTACTTGAACAACCCACACCGTGCAAAGCAAGCTACTTTTAACGGCCGAGAATAAAATAAAATAAAATAGAATAAAATAAAATAGAATAAAATAAAATAAAATAAAATAAAATAAAATAAAATAAAATAAAATAAAATAAAATAAAATAACGCTTTAGCTTACTTTCAAGTACATTAAATAGTGTGTTTTGAAGGAGAAAATGACTAGTACAGTTGTTGAAATGAAACTTAGCTAAGAGGCTACTTTTCCGTAACCAAAAACACCCTGCCGGGGCTGACAAAAGACGCCACCCCGAGGCGTTCTGGAGCAGTTTTGCAGCCCGGGCTGCAGGAAGCGACGCTCCGGGGCTCCGTGCGAGCCGCGCCGAGCCGGCTCCCCACAGCCCGGCCCGCATGGCGGGTACAGGCCGGGATCCCGGGCGGGCGGAGCGTGGCTCTGAGGGAAGGAGGCGCCCGAGCCGGGGGGGGGGAGCAGCGGCCCGGGAACCGCAGCTCCCGCCATTCCCTTCGCGGGGCGCGGCCCGCCGACCCGGAGCAGGAAGCAGAGGATGGCGTCCCTTGACCCCAGGGCGGCACTGAAGAGCGAGCGGGGAGCGATGGAGGTGAGCCGGCGCCGGCAGCGGGGAAGCGGCAGTGGGCGGACAAGAGCGCGGGGCCGCCTCAGCGTCCCCTCAGCGCCCGGCCGCGGGTGGCGGCTCCCGGCGGGGCGGGGCGGGCGGAGCTCCCGCGGGCACGGCCGGCCCCGGTCCCTCGGCTGCTGGCCGGCCCTGCGGCTCCGCCCCGGGCGGCGGGGCCCGGAGCGAGACGGAGCGAGGCGGGGCGGGCACCGCGGGCTCGGAGCAGCCGGGACGGGAGCGGAGCCGCGCCTTGCGGTGAGGCCACGGGGCAGAGGCCGCTGCTGAGGGAGCTGCCGCCTCCCTGCTGTGGTAGCGCTGTGGGAAGGCACCTGCCTGTGCCTCTGTCTAGGGGAGGGACTCGTTCTCCCCCGGCCTGCCCAGCACAGCTGCTCTCAGGTGAAGGGGTGCATTTCGAAGAGCAGTTTTTATTGCCTTTTCGCCCTTTTTATTTTACTTGTTGCGGTGCAAGAGTGACACTGTCTGGAGTGTCACTCTTGAGGCTCTGGAGAGTTTATCTGATGCCTTTGACACCCAGGTACTATCAGAATGCACCACTGATTTTTTTTGTTTTTCTTTTAGATTATTTTTTAAAATTTTAATGTGTTTCATACCTTTTGGTTGTGTAGTTAAATATGATTGAAGATTTTCATTCTCTACCTGCTGTACACAGAGTAGTTCAATGAAGCCAAAACGAAGCATTGGTTTTAGAGACATCTGCTAAAATAGCTTTATTAGAGTTTTACAAAATCAAATATTTCTGTATGTACCTGTTTATACAGTTTATACATTTGTTACAATTTAAAGGATTTTTTGGTTGTAAAACATTTAAGCTTTATCTTGAACAGATAGTATTTATTTACTCTTAATCCAACAGTTTAAGATCGTGCCCACTGTAAATATCTTAACTAAGGCATAATTCTGCAGTCTTTCCTTGGACATCTGAAAAATCCTTTGTGGGTTTTTTAAAAAGTAAGGATCTCAGGCAACCCAGATTTTGACAAAATAAATAAAGCATCTACGAAGCAGATTTCCTTAATTTTATTAGCTTGTGGGTTGAGCTTGACTTCAGATGGTAAGCAAGCTGTATATCCTGTACACTAGTGGTTTTTCAAAACACTGATATAAAGAGAATAGGTTTTCCTCTAAGAAATTCCTCTAAGACAGCAGGTTTTCCTCCATCCTCCAACATACTGTCGAGGTGCTTTAATCTCCTTTTGGGGCAGTGGATGGGGATGAATGGTTGTGGTGTCCCCTGCTGGCTGTGGAGCTGTCTGACCGCCTCACCGTGGGGTTGTCTCCTCTGTGGTTGCTACACTTGCCACACTTTTAGCTTTATCGTAAGATTGTATATGTTCAGTAAGACTTCAAATAGCAGGAAATTTACTTCAAGCGGGTAGAACAAGTGATTTTACATAGAGCACCACTCATGAGGGATAGTAGGGATAGTTTTCTGTGGTTTTCCTTCACTTTCTTTCAGATCCTGGCAGTGTATAGGAAATAGAACAGGATGACTGAGATGAGTTGATCTGTCAAAAAAGCTTTTCTCAGCTGCCAGATGAAAAGGTTTATAGGAACAGCTGGGGTTTCTTGTTTATTTTGGCTTTTAATATTATTACATAAATTGAAACACGATTGGAAGTAGAAGGAGTTTGGTGTTTTGGTGGATTGTGTTGTTTTTGGGGGTGAGGGGCTGTTTAAAGTTGAGCTATTAAAATATTCCTTCTGACCATAACTGCTATAACAGCTGAAGTATTTTATCATGAGCAATGTATAGTCTCAGAAAGGACAACAATGTTTAGTACACAGGGCCCATGCGGAGGAAAGTAGAAAAAGTTATTCCAGAAGGAATGGTTAACATTTATATAGGAAAGACTGTCAAAATTACTTCCATATTAAAAAAGATATGCTGCAGACTTCAAAAAGATTTATCCATTTGTTCAACTGTTTGCAAAATGGTACAGAAAAATTTACATGCCTTAGGGCATGGAAAACATGCATTATTAATGCTATTTTAAAAGGCTCTTTTACTTCCATGTTGCCAGATGGGATGAGAGAAGTGTCCTGCACTGCAGATGGCCTCCTGTTTGACATTTATTGCTTGCTAGTCTGGATCCAGCTTTGGTGGATGAGGAAGGTTGGTGACTCTAAGGTAGGTACTAGAAAGCTGATTTAATGTTTACATTCCATAGCATAAAAGGCCTGTGTGACACCTGGAAGTCCTTTGTGTTTGGACACCCTAAAGCACATGACTGCTTGTTGCTGCAGTCATATTTTTACTATAAATTGTGAGATTCAAAATTGATTTGCAGATCTTTTGAGTAATAAGGCTTACTTTTCCAGCCTAGATAATTTCTTCGTGTAGTATAGGTCTCATATGTGTTTTCTTCCATATATTT
Organism: Serinus canaria; assembly: GCF_022539315.1. NCBI lineage: Eukaryota > Metazoa > Chordata > Aves > Passeriformes > Fringillidae > Serinus > Serinus canaria. The sequence goes on from NC_066321.1 coordinate 25,127,408, forward strand.
CTTGTCTTAATTGTTAAGGCAACTTCGGAAATTAAGTAATTAAATTAATTTGACAAGGTTAGTGCTTAATAACCTAACAGGTTATTAAGGTATAATAGGTATAGTATTTGATTTCATTAATTAAAAGTTAGTCCCTTCTATCAAAACTAAAACATCCTGCTAAATGTAATATCAGGGTAACCTAGTAAAGCAGAAGTTCCTTTTTAGAATGCAGTTTCATTTAAATCAGGTATTGGTCTATGGCTGAAACAGTTTAGAGCTTTTAAAGAAGCTTCAGGATACACTGAGTATGAGGATGGACTGACTTTAAAAATTTTTTACTTACAGATGTTTGAGAGACTCAAACGATCTGATGAAGCTTCTGCTTCTTCAGCACAAGGTAAGAAGCTGAAAATGTTCAAAGTAGTTTTTGTTGCAGTTACATTTAAAAATGTAATAACTAGCAGTAGAAGTATTAGTTCATCTTGTAGTTCAATTGCTTACTTTGATTTCTTAAATTTCATTATGGAACTTAGATGGAAGGAGTGACTTCTGAATCATCCACAAGTTTTCCATGAAGGTGTAATTTTCTTGTCCTGTTGTAAGCTGTATGAGACATTTTACATTTTATCTCAGTAATTATGGATGTTGCCATACCAATGTAGATTGCCTAGTCTTGAACCCAGACAAATCAGTAGAAAAACTCCCTCACCCCAGCTATGAAAGAGTAAAGCTTATTTTAAGTTGTTGGATGAACTTTGCTGACAAAAGGATCTCTTCATGCTTTTTTGAACTTAGTAAACCGTTTATCTTCCTTTAAAATAGTAGTTTTGACAAATGTTAGAGAAGTAGCTAGGTGCAGGTAAAACTCTCCATCTCCTTGATACTCTGTTGGTTTTTGTGTTTTATACATGTGTTTGGTTGGTTGATTTCTTGGTTGTTGTTTTTGTTGTTCTGTAGGAATCCAAAGACATGGTGTTGAGGGCTCTCCACAACAGGACAGCAGTAGCAGGTAAGTTAGGTGATCTAACTGGCATCCAGCTTACTGCTTGCCAAAGATGGGAAGAATCTGCTTTACAGCCTTATCTGTGACCTTGTGTAATGGATGACAGTGCCACAAAATGGATTAGGTGTATGATTGGAGGTCCTTTGTATCTTACACCCAGGTACTGGTGAAAACTGTGGGGAAGGCATGTTGTAGTGCCCCAAACTGCTGTGTGGATGTCAAGTGTTTTTTGTCTTTTCTTCTTTTATTTCAAAATACTAACAAAAGAAAAATTAAAAGATGACTCTGCCTTTTTCTTTAGAGGCAGTTATTTTCAGATTTCAGCTAACTGTGCCGTCAAGCTGTTATCCTTTGTTCTGCATTTAGGAAAAAAGTTTTTTAGTGAAATTTGCTTGAGAATACTTTAAAATACATAGTCTCACCATTACAGTTCTAAAATGGAAACATTTATCTTGCAAGTTTTTCCCATCTGTGTAGTAAGGGAGATATTTAGAATTTTGATGCTAAGGACATGGATTGAACAACCCAACATGTCTTGACAAAATTACCTGCTTTTTTCAGTTTACACAGAAGAGGACCAGAACATCCTCGGCCTGGAGCATCCACTGTGCAAAATAGACAAGGATACTGCAACTGTTGCCACGTACACTACAGTAATCTGGAACAGGTGAGACAGCTTCTGCATAATTTGGCAGCAGATAGCAAGGAGTACCTAAGGCTTTATCAACTCATAAATATCTTTCTACACCAAACAACCAATACTTAGTGAAAAATGAGCAGTTTGTGAATTGCACGATGTGTGCCCTGAGGAAGATCCCTTGCTTATTTGTTACCTGTTGTAAAAGATGGCGATGGAGTGGCACAGCTGCTGCAGTCTGCTTTTCTGAAGTGCCACACAGCTCTGCATTGCATCCATTATGATTTTCTTTGTGTCTTTAATCATGAGATCTCTATATGTTTTAAAGTATTAGGGTTTTAGTAATATGGTAAATATCAAGGCTGGAGACGTTTGATCAATCATTTTCAGTTCTTCTATCCGTCTCCTGTCTTACAGACTTTTTAAATTTGAAAGTAGGAGCCTATTTAATCTTCTACACTTAAGAAAATTCTTGTTAATTTGAGTGAATTATAGGATGTTTGCTCATATGAAGTTCAATAATTTTATAAGCAATTTTAGATAGATTTATAGTATTTGTTCTGGTTAAGAGACTTGTGAGCAGCTGTGAGATTTGTGAGAGTACTTGTACTAGTTATAAGAGATTTATCAGCAGCTACCAGAACCACTAATTTAAGTTCCAACTCAGAAAGATGCTTCAATACATTCTAATATTATTTGAGACTGCCTAAACATACTTAAATCTTCTTTTACTATTTTAAAATCTTAATTGAGATTGTTTTCTTTTTATTTAAATATTTTCATAGCAATGGTGTAATGTTTAACCTGGGAAGGAATTTGTAGGAATAGGCCTGTGTGTTAGCAGTATTACTAGACTAATCATCTGCTGCATCTTTCCCCAGCACATTTTCAGCTCCCAGCACAGACATTTTACAACATACTGTAGGAATCGTACCGGTGCCAGTAGCTTGATGGAGCGTTTCCTTCAGGATGTTTTGCAGCATCATCCCCACAGATACCATGACAGCAGGTATAATACAGAAGGCTTTTTATTTTAATATGTGTTAGTGGAATGCATGTGTTATGGATTCCTGTATTTGTTCTACTGCTGAGCAGTAAATTTGGCTTATCTGAGGTGAAACTTGCTCAATGGAGACAATTGCTGTTTATCAGAAGACAAAACTTCACAAGTTATGGATTTGAAACAACACCACTAATAGCTTTTAAATGTGAAGACCTGAAAAAGAAGGAATGTATAGGTCAGCACTTACAATGGCAGACTGTACAATCTCACATGCATTCACAAATTCTTAAAATTTGAGCATTAGATGTTTTATTCTAAATATTTTAATTTTGAGCCTTACATACATACATATATATATATTTTTTTTTTAACATGTTTATTTTTTCATTATCCTTGCAGTTTGCCTGTTCAGTTAATACTTGAATTAAATTAATTGGCCAATTCATTAATGCTCAAGTTTTGAAAAGTGTTCTCTTTATTTATCATGTGCATGTTTCAAGAGTGATAAGAGGATCAGTGTGTTAAATTTTTCTCTATAGATGAAGGAAAATCAATTAAACCTCATTTGAAAAGTTTTGAAAGGCAGACAAAAATCCCAGTTTGATCCCAGTACAGAGCAGTGTTTCTCAACATGCAACTCTGCTATATGTCTTGACAAACAAGCAGAAGGGTGTTTTATCTGAAAGCACTCATTGGTATTGTCAGGGATGTGCCAGAACTAGCTAATATGCATGTTTATGCCAGACTAGCCCAGGACATGATTTACACATCACTACAAGTAAATAAATTGTCCTCCCATCTTAAATAAATAGATTTTATCGCACTATCAAGAATGTTCAGCATTTTTTGCTGTGGAGAAAATACAGGATTCACTTTAAGACAGGCTTCTCTGGAGGTGTCACTAATACAAGTTTGTTGCTTTGGTGAATGAAACCTACTAACAAGGAAAAACAATCTACCCAGGTTCCTCTAACTTGTTGGTAGAAGGAATAGAGTGAGAAAAATAATATACAAAATCTAGATTAAGTTGGAGGAAGAAGGGGGAACAGTAATCCCAAATCTAGACAGAGCTTGGAGGAAGAAAATTAAAGATGGAAAAGAAAGCATGAATAGATTTATGCTGTGGTCCTGCTCTGAAAAGAAAGTCATGATCTTAACTGACGCTCAAGGTAAGATTTTGATTCTCTTCTTTCTCATGTTAAAACACTTGGATTTTTATACAGTTTCACACAGTTCTTTAAATACCTGTTTTTACTGTTTAGCTGAATTCATACAAGGGATCTTTATGTGCACTTTTAAAAGATTATGGAAATATTTGTAAGACTTGATTTGTTTTACAGAACCAGTATACCTAGTAGTTATGTGGAAAAAGGAAAAATTCATCAGAGCTTTGCCTTATACTGAATTTCAAAGGATATTGTTGTTCTCCCCCAGTAAAAAAACAAAACAAAACCAAACACCCACAAACCATCAAATCATTCCTTCCTCCAAACACTTGGTATGTAAGTTTTTTACTTAAGGAAATAGTATTGAGCATTTTAGAAAGTAAATCTTCATTTTACTTAAGGGGGTAATTTGTAGCAAAACTGTCAAAAGTTCCTAACGATATAAAACTGTCGTTCTGTTCTCTTACCCCAGGGACATTTGCTTAAAAGGCATTTTTGAGAGGTGCTTGTAGGCTGTTAACTGAGCTAGAGACCTAGGAGTTTGCTATAGTTTCTCCATATGAAAATCTATTCAGTTTTATATTCAGTCATTCAGCAAGGTCCAAATGCCAGGATGCAAAGATGTTCCACGCAAAGATGGAAGAACCCTGAAGTCAGGAAATTAAAAAGATTAGTGCTGTTGCATCTGGCATTCCCTTTAGGTCCTATTTCAGAGCTTAGGTGACCAAGAATTTGTGCAAGGGCAACACAGCATTTCAGATGATAGGCATTGTTTGATCATCTGATGTATTTGATTACTCTGCATTCATGTAGTAATAGTTCTTTTTAAATGTTTCATTATATGAGATTTCTCTTGCTTACTCAGTCCTAAACCCCTTAGCTGTATGTAGTTTTAGTTATATAACCAAGGAAATTACTGTACTATAAAATTTGTTTACAATACTAATGTTAGCTGATGTCTGCCATGTATTAAAGTAAGCATCCATTGGGGTCTCACAAGATGGTTATAATTTTTGAGTGAAACACAATATTCCCTTCTTCAGTTATATTTACATATTTTAAAAATTGTTTTCATTGCATTTGCCTGGCTGCTACACATGAAAGCCTTGTGGGTTCCTGTGTTGCATAGGAAAAATAGTCCTTATCTGTCAGCTGTGTTAATTCTGAAAGACACAAACCCTTGTGTTTGAGGCAGTCTTAAAGACAGAACTGCCAGTTACAGAATATATAAAAATCTGTTGTCACAGCAAGGCTGAACCATCCTAACTTGGCTTCTTGCAGGAGTGAGTCAGAAGCTGTGGTATGTCTGAGAAACAGTAAACATGGAATTCCTTGGCCACATGTGCAGAGTTCCTATCAGGCAGCCATAATTTGTAGGGAAAAGGGCATTTATACTCAACAATGGTTTTATACTGTGTCCTATTATTATGTTCCATTTCTCTACAAAAGCTTGATTTTAAGTAATGATAGTATGACCAGTGAAATCACATCTTTATAGGCTTACCACTTCAAACAAAGAAAATATCTTTGCTTTTTCTGGTCTGCTGTATTTATAAAATTACAATAATCTATGCTTGGCCGTTCTTAATTGATGATTGCATAAAGAGGGTGCTAGACTAATGCCCAAATTGTTATCTTTAGCTTTGTGGAGCATTTTCCCCTCCATAATTAAAAAAAAAAATTAGTATCTCTGAGATAGAACAACAGAAATAGTAATTTCAGTTTGTTCATTAGAAGTGATGCAGTCTAGGTAATGACTCTTAAAAAAACCCTACACTGCTGTTTTTTGAAAAATTGTAAGCATATTTACAGTATTTATTTAAGCTGTTTTTTTCTCCTCTCTCCTTTAGACCAACCTATGATGACATGCCATTCCCCGTCACTCTGGAGGCTCCTAGGATTTCTTGCCTGTCCTCAGAAGAGCTGCAGAAAAAGAGGAATAGTGAGAAACAGGAGATTTCCAACAAAGACCAGGAGTCCATTCGTGAAATAGGCTCTTCTGCTCCATGCCTGTCTCGTGAGGGCACAAAGAAAACTTTTGTCACACAAGCAGGTTTTCAAAAACTACAAAGAGGCCAGGAATGTGCTCCAGGAATATCCCAGCAGTCTGTTGGCATTTGTAGTGATAAGAAATGGGTAAATCTGAAACATGCTCGAATTGCAGATCATAGCCATGAAGGTCAGTCTACAGCTGTGAGCTCTGTACCTCAGCAGTTTTCTCTCAGTCCTACAAGCCACAGTTCCTCTGTTAATCCTAAAACAGGAAAAAATGTTAGGGATTTGGCAGCATCAAATCTGTTTCTGCGTAGAGGATGTGATGAAAGAGCGGTGGAGGTCTGCAGTAGGGATGTGTTATTGAACCCACGCTTGAATCCTGCTCCAGCAATGGCTCACCCAAAATGCCCTTCAGTTTCTCATCAGAATCCTACACACAGCCACAGTAATTCTTCCTTTATTACCTCAGGTCAGTCTCTCTCAAAGCGAGATAATTTACGAACTCAGGATGAAACTCTGGTGTCTGATCTCCATCTCAGGGATACTGTGGGTATCAGCAGCTCCCTAGATCTTGGGACATCCCCACAGCTAGCAAGATGCAAAAACATGAAGACAAACAGAGGTGATGAAAATTCAGTGGATGAAACTATTGAAGATGTAATTGTGAAATACTGCCATGAAACTACATCTGAAGAAATTTATTTCAAAAAAGAGAATAATCCCAATGTACCTTTTTCATCACTTCTGGACCATACCAATTTAGAGGGCTCTGAAATGAGTTTTGACTGTGATGCACCAATACAGGTAGGAACACATTTACCCAAGGCAGCTATAAAAGATATAGAATTCCTGAAAGAGGTCCAAGTATGTTTGCAAGATAAGGACTATGGAACACAGCTCTCTTCTGTTTTAAAAACTGAATCATTAGAGAAAATAGAAGCAGTGAAAAAGGATGTCGGAGTTCATCCCGAAGAACCAGTTCTTCCAGCCCTGCCTCACGTGCCTCCTTCTTTTGTGGGAAAAACTTGGTCTCAAATAATGTATGAAGATGATATAAAAATTGAAGAACTTGTGCGTGATTTCAGGGAAGGTCGTTTTCGCTGCTACTTCAACAGTGAATCCTCAGCCAATTGTGCAGGGAAGAGAATGAAGAAAAAAAAGCAGAAGGATGAAAAAAGGATCAATATTATTGAGGGTAATAGAACAGAAAGTGCACCAGTTAAGGCACTGCCAGAATTTAATGATGTATTAAGTGTTGGCTCTGATTTGGATAACCCGTCTTTAGCCTCAGATACACTATGCAACCCACAAATTGTAAAAATGCCTAGGAAAAGGACATGGCGCCTGGCTTCAAGGTGTCAGGTGGTTAAAGTCAGCCATGGCACCCAAACAAGTCTGTTGAACTACCCTGTAGTAAAAAGGAAAATGTCTAGAAGGGAATCTGATCCAGCTGATCAGAAAGCAAGCATTGCGTTGCTGGAGAATGAAAAAACTCCAGACATGAAAACTAGACTATGTGCCCTTAAACTTCCAGAGTCCTACAGCAAGATCATGAGTCCTGTTCAGCCCAAGACAGTGGTGTATGTACTCTCGTGCCCAGAGGTAAAACAGTGCAAAGGTAAACCTATAGATATTCCCAAGATGAGGAAGAATCATCATTCCACAGATAGCAAGGACTCTGTAAGATATAAATACAAACAGTGTTCTCTCAAGTATTATGACCCACTGACAAATCGAATTCTGAAAACGCCTCCTAAAGTACAGTTGGAGAAAAGGCCAAAAAGCCCTCTCATGTTCGACAGCTTTTCAGAAGCCTCAGCTTTGATGCAAACATGAAGAAACTAGCTGATACACAGAGAGAAGGCACGCCATCAAAGTCACTCAATTGGTCAGACTTCTGTAGTTCTTCTTCAGCATCTCTCCTGCCTGATCAAGATAAAGGGAATGATGCAGCTTCAAGTCAAAAGGCAGATGGACCATCTGTTGCCACAGAAAAAACAGATTGTCTTGTATCTGAGAACTCTTTTAAACACCTAATCATTTCACCTTTGAACTCTGTGATAGAAGGAGATTATAGATTAATTCCATTTAATAGAATTACCAAAACTCCTCTGACCTCCATTAGGAGTGAGTGGTCAGAGAGGGAGACTCCAAAAGCAATATGGAAGAGAAAAGAAGGCACTAACAAAGAACCAGCTTTTTCCAGAAAGGCTGCAGGATCTAAGTCTGTCAGATGTACTCTTGCTAGGAGAGGAAACAGAGTGACCACAGGCAAACAAACGTCCAGAACTAAAAAACAACAGAAAGAGGGGATGAGAAGACAACTTCAGCCTTGTGCCCAGAAATCTGCTTTCTCCATACACAGGTGCCAGACAAGGAAAACTACAGTGGGAAAGCACCCTAAGAAAGAAAAGCCTGATGCTAAAAAATTAAAGGTGAGGAGGAAACCAAAAAGGGCCTTTCTGAACTCAACAGTTGTAACAGGGATTCCTGAAAAAAGGCAGAAAGTCACATCAGAATCTTTTCCCAAGAAACCAGAGCAAGCTTCCTCCAAAGTCAGGAGCTGGGAAGTAAGTGGAGATCGGGGTCATCCTGGCACTGTGAGCCGGCGCTCTACAAGAACCTCTGCTGTACCATTACTTCGAAACTGCCTTGTTCTACCAGGTGAGAGCTAGCTACCAAAAGAACTTCTTTTTTTCTTTTTTTTTTTTTTTTTTATAGCCAGCACCTGGAAGAAGGAAGGAGGAAAAAAAGAGGCCATAGAGAAGTGAAGTTGAAGTGCTAGAGCTCCAGAAAGTGCAAAGCCAGTCTAATGTGAAATAAATAAAACTGTAAACTCAGCTCTTGTTCCTGGAATATGGGGACACAATGTATTGCACTGTTCTACTGTGTAAAGCTGCAGAAATTGTGGATTTGATTTAAAAGCACTTATAATCATATTTACTAGTCTTCACTGTCCATCAGCAAAATGACCTTGAATGGTATCATATTGTTATTATGGTATTATCAGTGCGTAACAGTGCACTATAATAAGGTAATTTAGAAGCTCTGTTAATTAATTGTGCCTATTTAATTTTTTTCACGTAATTCTAAAGTGCAGAAGATGACTCACTTGCTATGCTAGAAGTATAATGAAGACACATCAATCAGGGCTGAAATCTGTGTATGTATTTTGTGTTTGTATATATGTGCACCTTCTTCAACACATAATATATACTTGCCTGTGGAATGGCATTAAAATTAATACAGTATGATACAATTCAGATCAATTCAGTGCTTTCTTGAAATGAAATATAATTTTACACATTTTTCTATTGACTTCTTTGTTCCTGAAATCATGTCCAAAGTTTTTTTTTTTTTTTTGGACTGAAAGTCACTGTGGGCTCTCATCAAGCAATAATGGACCATGCTGGTAAGGAAATATGTCTCCTTAGGGGACTGTTCAAATGGTGGTAGCTGAAGCTAAAAGAAATATAGGGTTATGTTTGGGGGCTTTTTTGTTTGTTTCTAATACCTTGTTGAATAAGTTTGTAGGTGAATTTCACATTCCTTAGTGAGGGGGATGGAAAAGTTGTAATGCAGACAAATAGCAGCAAATTGTTTCAGAATGTCAGGCTTGAGTTTGGGGTTCTATGCTTTTCTGGCTTTATTTGGTATAGTGTTGGTTAAATTTTTATGGACTAGAGTTCAAACTTCCTTTCTAAATTTTCAGTAAAATATTTATAAACCTAACACAGCATCCATTTAAATGTATTAGAGTTCAAATATTTGGTTAAAAAGCCTGGTTGAATAAAAATTATATTCCATAGAGATTCAAGTTTGGCCCCTGGTATTCCATCTACTATGGTTTTATGGCAAAAAAAGCCCCAAAACCATGGTGGTTTGGCTTAGTTTTCTCTCTTTTTTTAATAGCTGTTATGATGACAGTTTATTTGATGTGCTTAGGAGACATAAAGCCAGTCTCACGGGTGTTTCTGTGCTTTAAAACTTAAGATTAATGGTTCATTTACAGTAAATTAAGCACACAGTTAAACATCATCATAATCCAGGCTTTGGTTTTTGAATCTTCAGTTTGATATATTATATAATCTGTTTGGCCTTGAAGGTCTTCATAAATTCTCTAGTGGTACAATACATTTTTCAGAACACAAGAAAAGCATGGAAAAGAGCAGACTTTGCCGTCTCTGGCATTGAACATATCTGTGCATTTTCCCCCCAGAAAACAAAACTGTTCTTGATTCTTCATTCACTTCTTTTTGAAGTGTCAAGGGTCACAGATTTGGGCTGAGATGAAGGTGGACTTGGAAATGGTTTATTTTAATATGCAGTACCTGAAGGAAATATAAAAGCTGTCATCATAAACCACATGTTCAGAGAATATTTTGAGGATGTTTTTAATGTATGTGCATATTTCCTAAGATAAGTAAAAGATGGGCATGTGTCAGCTGGAAAGTAAGTTCCTTTACAAGTCAAATATGATCTGACAGATTTTTTTATTTGTTTTGTTTTAATTTATTTTATTTTTTATATAAAAGTTGATTTCTTTGGATGAATTTTCCTATGGTTGTCTGTAGACACAGAATCTTATGACTGTATTGCAAGTCACTGGAAAATGAAGGGCTGTAATATAAATTTTTATAGCCCTCCACTAATTGTGCCTGTATAATTTAATATTTTGTCTAATATAAAACTGATGTTTTTAAAGCAAAGTTTTAAAGGAATGGTTTTTATAGAAAGGCTAATTTTTAGATAAAGCAAAAGAAGATTTTTAAATAAATTTGTTTTAAAGCAAAGCTTTAACTATAGATAAGTCCCATTCTAACATATTTTTATGGTACAAGAATGTTTTCCTATTTAACTTCTTCCATCTTATTTTTCACAGTATTTCACACGTGAAGAGCATGAATTATTTTGTGTGTGAATAAGTTTTAATGTACATTGTACTTTAAGAACACTAGTATATAATTGTTTAGAGTCAAAATACTGTTCTCCATACTCATTCATTGTACATTTGTATTATTTCAGTGCACAACTTTTCCTTGAAATCTTGAGTAATAAAGATGTGTTGAGGACTATAAATTACTAATATTTTTAGACTGTAATGTCTTTTGTTATTGGTAATAGACCCTCTTATCAGGGTGGGATTTTTAGAAGAAAAATGTTCTATTTAAATAAGAGTGTAAGTAGCTATATATTTTTCTTAAAAAAAAGGAAAAAACCCCCAAAAAAAGTATGTAAGAATTTATTAGAAGAATAAGACTTGAGGTACAAGTCTGGAAACATTTTTGTAGTTCATATTGTCAAGCTAAGGTTTACTGTAGGCTTGGATATTAATCTGTGCCTCACTTCTGAATATTCAGAAACCTCTTCTGTGCATGCTCAATGACCACTAGGAAAAAGAGGAAAGACTGTGATGTGAGAAGTAAAAGAAGAAGCTGCTTTGGAATGAGAATTATGAACATATTTGCAAAACAAAATATTGCAAAGATCCTCAGGATCATGTGCAAGAAGGAGAAAATTCTGGGGTCTTGAGAAATAGGCAGGCACTTTCCTGTTAGATAAGTAATGGAGTTTCTGCCATTATGGGATAGAACATTGTTTCATTAGCAGCATGGCTGATATTTCATAGCTTGGTTGTGAAGTCTACAGCAATGGCAAACTTGAGAACTGAAATACTTTCTCTCCAAAATTGGTGGGTGGGTTGGTTGGTTTTGGGTGATATTTCTTGTTTCTATTTTTGTTTATGGTTTTTTCCCTTTTGTATTTTTTTTTTTTGATAGGGGGATGTGATCTGAGTTCTTTTGATGTTAGTGGACAAAGAGACAAAGGGATTTTGTCAGTGTTTGCATGTCTTGACATAGAGAAGCAAGAAAAGAGCTGGAGTAGAGAGGAGTAAAGTCATGCTTTTTGAATTAACTTGGCAGCAGTTAGAACCAGTATCTTCCTTAATAGAAGAGAAAAATGTTACTATTTCTTCTTTAGTACGTATGCTATTTTGACCTGTAAGTTTGTTGTTTTTATTACACATTCATAATTTTTAAAAAGTCTCCCCACGTAAAGTACTCATTCAGCCTTTCAAAACAGTCTTATTCTAAGCAGATAGATTTTTATTATTTATTAGGATTGTGAACCATGAGTGTGACTCCATCATATTGTGTCAGGTGCTAACCAAACATAAAATAGCAATCCCCCAAAACTTCAGATATCTGACACTTGCTCCTCGCAGTTCTTCAGTTAATTTTCTGATAGGATTTTTTGCTCTCTTCTTTCTGACAGGTTTGTATCCAATGTTCTGGTAATTGTGTTATGAAAGTACCCCTCTCTGGGACTCAGATAAATAAGATTATTTCTGTTTTTAATGAGCCTATGGGTTCATCTGAAATTGTGTTTTAAGTTTCGTGCTGATTTTGTGCCCAAATGAGAATGTGTTTTGTGGTTTTCATGTTGTTACTATTGATAATGTATTTTGCAATAATTTTGCTTGATGTTGTAATTTTTTATCTGTTTATCTCTTTTGTCTGTGGTTGTTTGACATTGTAAGGATACAGCGATACTACAGACTGGTTCAGTGGTGTTGCTGGATGTTCTTTCTCTGTATCTTCTGCTCATTTTATTTCAGATTTTATTGTTTCCATTGTTTTTCTCAGTCACTTATTTGGATTTCTTTTTTTATGTTGTAAGAGCTAAATTTCAGGGCAGTATGTTCTGTTTGGAAGTAAATCAGTGACAGGTGACAGAAGAGGATGTTGTCCCAGTCTGAAGTGCAGAGGGCAGGTTGGCACAGGTGCCCCTGTGCTTGGGAGTCTGTTTTATGTCACTGAATAGTGTGAAACAGGAGTGGGATGATGATTCTTGATTCCTTTGCCAGTCTTCCTTTCTTCTTCCTTTGGGGTCACTCTGCCTGAGAACAAAGTAATCTGAACTCATACTGGAAATAAGGGGTTTTCAACTTTTGTTGTTTTGGGGACAGATAGGAAAAGTAAAATGTATCTCTTTCACTAATGTAACTAAAATCACTGAATTTTTGCCTTTAATGTTTTACCTGCTGAATTACAGCATTCCTGATAATATTTTTCAGAAAAATTTGTAATAGGATAGTTCTGAGCATGCCCAGAAGCAAAGGTTTTGTTCCTTGTTTGTTTTGCACTTATAAATTCATTCATTCCTTCAGCAGAACAAATCTTGTTTTAATAAAATAAAGACTGAATATGTGCTTTTGGAGTTTCTTTATTCTTGAAGTGGAGTTCACCTTGAAGCTATTTGCTATAATTTGTTGTGGAAAGAACACAACAAATGGAATAAGCTACTACTATGAAGGCAGACAGTCATAGTTTAAACAACTGTTCACAATGGTGTGATATCTTGACTCAGTGGAGCCAAGATTCATCCTATTCTCTGCCAGCTGAAGAAATGACACCCTGGGATGGCATAGAAAAGATGACAGATACATTTAAAATGTCTAAGTTCATTTTGGCAGCATGAAACCAAGAAGCCCCAACCACATGGCAAGCCAGATGCCTGCAGATCTTACTCATTAAGAGTTTTTTGAGAATGTGCACTTACTATATGAGGGTAGGGGCTGGAAATATTATAGTCTTAAGCAGCTTTCTACTTTATGCAAAACAGTTTGGCATCTGTAGTCATAGACCAAGTTAATGCAGGCAGAACTCTCTTCAAACTGTGCAACAATACTTCTAAGAGTATGATAAACAGATTACTGGAATGCCTTGAACAGTATAATACCTTGTTCTATAAATTTGGTAGTCATTTGATGTGTGCAGCAGTGCCTGTTTAAGCCAGTGTGATTTTTTTTACAGGAACAACACACAGAGATGTGTCAGATCAGTAAATGGCTGAGAAGCAGAGGCATGTGGTTCCCTGAGGCTGTAGTAAGTCATAAAATTTCAGGACACAGTTTTCAGTCCCTACTTGAAAATATCCATGTGTTATGTAGTTGGCTGAATAAAGTTAATACTGTGCTGTCTGATAGTGATTAACTGCAGAAATAATTGTTCAGCCATCTAAACATGGAGTTACAAGCATGATGCTATAACCAAAGTGTATGTCAGGTGATCACTCTTTCATGGGAAATAAAAGCAGTTAACAATATCTTATAGGGTGTAGAAGGGAGATCTAGTCCAAACTGGTGTGTTTGAGAGTTATGATGGAATTAATAGCACCGTTTTAGTTGGCTTGGGATTCACTGGAGTAATTAGTGTTATAATTATTGTGTTTTGATGGTTCTGGAAGTCGTAATTATTTCTTGGAGTGCAGAAGCATTTTTCATGAAACGTATGAACACATCATTATGTTTGTGATTTAACAGTTTCAGCATTTCTAAACTTAGGTTCTTTTTTGTCAGTGTCCTACCCTTAAGGAAAACTGAAAAACAGCTTTTCCCAAATATTGGTATTCATAAAGAAGGTTTTTCAGCATCACACATCCTCAAATATAATTGTATTTTAATGTTTTAAAGCTGGTCAGCTTCTCATATTTGCTGTGTCATACTGCATTAATGTTGGCACTGGTGCATCTGAAAATGTTGGTTATAGCTTACTGAATTATGATTAATATTGCACAAAAAAGTTGCAGAATCAAAATACAGCCTTGCTAGCTGATGCAGAGAGCTTAAATACTGTGCTGGCCTGGAGATTGTGCTGTAAAAATTAACAGAGAAGCTGAAGCTGTGGATGCAAGGCATGTGTATGTCTTGCCTTTTATTACACTGAAATTTTAAGATGAAGAGGGAGGTAGAAGTAATGCATAAGACTTAAATATGTATTTTAGACTGGAACTAGATCGATGAATATTTATCTTTGGGGGGGGGCGTGGTTTGGTTTGTTTTTTTTAATGTTTATTTTATCTGAACCTTGGCAAAGAGTTGTCAAAATCCATCTACTTCTATAGTGGTGCAGCTCAGAATCTGTCACTCACTCTTTTGGTATGTTACTTTTATTTGCTAAATGCATGGATAATACTTCTCTTTACTGCTGATTACTGCTTGTTTCATACTTTCAGCCACTGGTAAGAGGGGAGAAATGTTTTTAACAAAGGCTGTGCACATACACCTTTTTGAAGGCTAAAGAGAAAAGTTCTAAGGCAGTTCATGGCTACCAGCAGATTTCTCCACATGCCAAAAGGAGCTTTTGTTAAAATTCAGGTCTGATGATGAGTCATAAATAAGTTGCCCAAATGGTGATGGAAACACTTTTCATTTTATTGGCATTAATTGGAATCTGCATAGAATTAAAAATAAACATACTGACTTTTTGGTGACAGTTATATTATAGATTTCTAAATGTATCTAGTGCTTTAATTTTTCGATCTGTTCTAGCAAATAACTCATTTCCTGAGTTATTGCCAACACACTCTAGTTCTGATTGAATCTGGAATCAGGGTAATAATGGAGTCAAAGTCAGCATATTTTTACCTACCACAATTAGTTACTGTTCATGCAGCACTTTCTGTGGATGTAAAGAACTCTTAAGTGTTTAATATTATCAAGAATTATATTCTGTATTATTCTTATTTTAGACATTAGTATTAAATTTATCTTTAAAAATGCATGGATACATTTATATTTTTGTGACTATAAATGTGTGTTTGTCATTGATAAGCACAATATTTTTTTATTTTTAGAGCTCAAAGGAGAGCACTAATGAAACAGTATTTTACATTTTTTTTTCCAGTTATACAGAGACTATTAACTTTTTCTGTGCTTAGCAAATTTCTGTTTTCCTCCCTCACACTCCACCATTTTAAAATAAGAATTCATCTGCAATGCAGAGTTCTCCATCTTTATTTTCTCAGAGTAGGGTGTGATGAGTGTCATTCGGCTGTATCACAAAGATGGTTTTATGTAATTATGTAGTTATTGCATATGCCTTCATAACTACCTTTCCTTTTTCATGGAAGCTGTAAAGGGGAGCCAAGGATCTCTGTCTGGTCCTTGTCCTTCTGTCTTGTTTTATTGCCCACCCCATCCTTCTTGAGCTCCCTATGCAGCCAGTGGGTCAGCTCCTCTTTATTTCATTGAGCTCTACAGTATATTGAAAACCAACCATTTTTAATTCACTGGAAAAAATTAGTTGAAACCATTTTCAACCAGTTTTTCCTGCAATACTCGCATTCTAGTGCATGTGTGGGGAAACAACAAAATTCTGACTTCTATTTGGCAAGCCCTGTGTTCCCACCATCTCCCCACAGCTCACAGAAGCACAGGAAGGGCTGAGGCTGGCAGGCACCTCTGGTGACCATCTGCTCCAACCCCCTGCTCCCAGCAGGCTCAGCTGGAGCAGCCTGCTCAGGGCCAGCCCCATCCCACGGATTCTGAGCATTTCCAAGCACGGACGTTCCACAGCCCTTCTGGGTAAGCAGCTCCAGCACCTGGCCACCCACAGCCTCAGAGTTAAAGGGGTTTTTATCTCTGTGTTTGAGCTGATGTGTTTCAGTTTGTGCTCACTGGGTCTTGTCCTTTTCCCCAGCTCTGCATGTTTGTTCCCTGGGTGGCAGCTGGACCAGTGCTCGTGCCGTGTGTCCCTCGGGGTGCTGGCACTGTCCACAGGGGCTGTGGGGAACAGCTGGCACTGACACCCTTGCCCAGCTGTTCCAGGGGAGATTCTCTTCAAGTGGGGAGCCCAGCTCATATATGTGAAGGTGCCAGTGAGGGCCTATGTGAGGTTTGGTTTTCTGGGTTTACCTGGTAAATTGACTCCTCTAAGCCACCTTTCTAAAGCTTGATCCTTCTTTTTATCCTACAGGAATTGGGTTGTTTGCATTTTTGAGTTTTTTTTCTTTTTCCCCACTAGATGTTTCCTTTATTCTCTTGAATATTTGAAGTTCTATGGGTTTGCTGACTGAAGATCTAAAACTTCATGTTTATGTGCTACAATTATAATTTTGTTACAAATCTCTACACTTCTTATGTATGCTCTCTCAATGCCTTTTTTCCCCTGTTTGCTTTTAGCTCCATTTGCTCTTGATTGAGACTTCTGTATTGGTTTACACTGAGTCCAAGATTTTGCTCTAACTGGCTTTGTATTAATTTGGTTTGATAAATATTTCACAAACATGGCATTTGGGATAACTTGCTGTGGTTGATTTTGTTACAGTTTTTTACACTATAAGTTTCTTATTGTTTGTTTTGCTTCTTTCTGTTTTCATGGACTTTCTTGCATGTATTCATAAAGAGCTTCTGTTTGGTTTCCCACTGCTGATAATTAAATAGCTTTTAATGAGGAGGGCTGGAGGAACAGGAGTTAAAAGAGCTGACTTGTGCTGCCATTGCCTTCTCCAAAGCAGGCTACTGGCATTGTGCAAACCCCCAGGCTTTTATCACTTTGTCACTTGATCTCCTTTATTAAGGATAAGGGATGTCAACTCTGTAAAAATATAGGTGTGTAGATTAAAAATCTTCTAGAGCAGCTAGAATAGTAACATTAGATTAGCACATTTTGCCACTGCACTCTCTCCTGAATTTGCTGTGAACAAAACCTTGATAAATTTGTGTCAGATATCAGATGATGTTGCAAACATTCCCAATGTGAGAGCTTGCAGTGTTTGTCCCTCCTTTTATGCTTAGATGTCTCTTTAGGAGGGCATTTTGTTTGCATTTTCTTTTTGTTTGAATACTGTGGCATATCTCTGTCACCAGTCTAAGTTCTTTCTCTTAGTCTGTCTGAGAATGAGAGTGCTCTATCTTTTCTTTGTTAAAATACCTATTTGTCCTAAGTTTTTAGGAGGAAATAATTAGCATTTGTCAAAAAGTGACTTGTAAATCTGAGCTCCCCATCATCAGTTTGTGTGAAACTTAGTAATTTAATTACATCTGAAGAGATGGGGAAGGCATGAGTCTGCAACTCACTCTGAAATTTTATGTGAAATACTTCAGTTGGGGTGGGTTTGAGTTCTTTTGCTCCTTTCTCTTTCTTCAGCACTGTTTTAAAGAGCTACTTTGTGCTTTTAACAATGTCTTGACAGTCAAAATTCTCACTCTTTAGTGGATTTTAAAGGACTGAGTACTAAAATTTAAAATTCAAGCACAAGTTGACTTGATTTTAACTTTCATTTTCATGTTTTTAGCACTTAGAAGTGGACTACCATTTGTATCACAGTCTCAGCTTTGTACTTTGGAGGAAGAAAAATTTTATTTCTAAATGATGAATTACAAAGGTGTTTGTATGCTAAGTGTGGCTGCTTGGTTGAGGAAAGGTTGTGGTAGTTTTTATTTTTATTTAAAGTAAATCTTTAAACTTAATGGACTTGTTGCAAGCAAAGATCATGGAGCATCTCAGATGTCATTTTTGTAGGCCCATAGGAGGATACTTGCTCTTTTTCAACCTCTTGGTATTTTGTCACTTAAGGCCCACAGAATTTCTCTTTTGCAATTGCAAACTACACATCTACAACACTGAAAATTATTGTTGAAAGAAGTACTAAGAGGCTGGAAACACTCTTCTTGATTAAAAAAAATTGTTGTGTATAGTATGAAAGGCCTGTATGATGGCATTCACTATGTGATGTCAAGGCTTTATCCATTCATATTTGTGCATGCACTGGGCTTATTTGTCAGCTAGGAAGAATCCAAGTGAAGGATGGATTTGAAGTAAACTATGTTGAGGTGACTGAGATTTTGGAAAGTTTGGATGTGGATCTTAATTTTGCAGTTTGAATATGTGAAATTAATAAATACAAAAGAAACTTTAGTGTTGCAGTATCTGTTCCAGTTGAAGGAGAGCAATAGGACATTAATCCAGTAAGCTACAGCCCAGATCATCTGAGAGCTAACTTCTGTTTTTCAGCAAGCTTTAGTCAGTTCAAGGGGACCTACTTCTGAGCTGTATCTGGAATCTGTACCATTTTGTGCTGATTCAGAGCCAGAGCACTGCAGGTATAGCAGAATATTCCTCCGTGTGGTTGGGCTGAAATCACCTGGTGCCAACACAAGGACCGTCAGCGCCAGCCTGCAGCCTGGGTCTGGTCCCAAGCATGATGTGCCAGGAACTGAGGAATCCAGTTCACTATTCCTACTCCAAGAATATTTGTTCAAGTTACTCAAATATATGAATTGTTTTGATACATAGTTATCAGTAGAGGAAAAGCTTTACAACTATAGCACACAGTAATTTCACCGTCAGTCACCTGCCGAGCCCAACAAGTTGAGTCGTGTTAGTTTCTTACCTGCTCCTTCCAATTAAGGATCTATTTAGCTTGCCTTTCTTCAGTGGCTTACGTCTTGGATGGTGTAGAACCAAAGACCACTTCCTATCTCTCTGCCTGGAGACAAAATGCTAATTCTTCCTGTGTTCTTCACTGGTGCTTTGATAGCATGTATCACAACACAGGGGACTGCACAGCCCTGCTGCTAGTGCGTGTTCTCCTCCCAGCTGTGCAGCTGCTCCAGGCAAGCTAACTATAGCTTAGTTTTTGTGAGTGGCATGTCAAAGCCATCTATTTATAAACCAAATTAGAAAATGCTTTGGAACTGTAATTTTTCTTTCAGGCTTCACTTCCAGCTATCCAGAAGCTCAGTATTCCATATACATAGATTTGGCTACAATATTGGAACTTATCTAGAAAAATAAAAAATAATATATTGGAAAAGCCAAAACAAACCCCCCTGTTAAATTATTAAATTTTGGAATATAGGTATCAATCAAAAACCATTTAAAATATTTTTATACTTTACCTGTAAGATGAATCAGGAAGAATCTGCAGAGGCACTAATAAAACTATTCATATTTATTTTTTCAATTTTCCATAATTTCCAATTAGTTGTTTCTTTTGAAAGTATTTCTTACTAAGAAAGTGGTATTATACATGTTTATGTAAGGTAAAATGCTTGAGAGAAACCTTTTAAATGTGCTCACTAGTTTTGACCTCCTTCAGTTTCAAATCAAAATGCATGCTGACTAATGCTTGAAGTTTGTAATGGTCTGGATGCTGGTCCAAGTATTTGCTTGATTTTTATGAGGATCAGGCCCTAGGGAACCTGAAATGAATATCAACAAAAATGGCATTCAAAATGAATGGAGATCCTTCATCATGTGGGGTTAAGCAACCTTCCCAATTCCACAAAAGAAATACAAACCCTCCAATTCTTTCTGATTTATAGATCAATATATTAGTATAGGAAGGACTCACCTTTTCTTACTATTTTGTAGGGGCCTGGTAAAGTTGAGGAATTTAGATGTGGATGACAGAGGCTGAACTCCACCAAGGCCTGTGGATAATATTTCAGTCTGAAAGCAGCCAGCTTTTTTCTCTGCAGAGCCATTCTCTGAACAGGAGGGTAGGGCAGCACGAGGAGCCAGTACACTGTAGTTACCCACATGGGTTAGTGATGTTAGGAGTCTGTGCAAATTGCTCTGGGAGGGTTTTCTGCATTAAATAATAGACTTCTCTCACAGATTAATCTCCTATAACTAAGCATTTTCTTTTAAATATAAACAGCTCTGTGCCACTTTTAGAACACTTGGATTACTTTGTTAAATTATTAACCAGTTTTTATCATCGGTAGGGGAGTTTTTATAGAAATGAGAGCAGGATCTTACTCACTAGTTATTTTTAAAATGTGCCACTGTGAAGGCTTGTACTTGTGACAAGGCTCATGAAGCCTAACAGAGCTGTTGTACTGATTTTAAAGGAATTACAAAAATTAGAGATAGAAAACATTCTTTTAAGGCATGAAACTCCATCCAGGTTTGGTGTTTGCAGTGTATTTGATATTCTGCTTCTGAAACCAGTGGATGTTGAGGCTGTTTAACAGCTCTTGGTAAATTTTTTATTATATTTCAGGATATGGCTAGTAGGCTGTGAATACTGAAGCAAGGGGGAAACTGGTATTTAAATCTTCAATTACTGATAAGTATTTTTCTGCCCTGACACAAGACATGGGTTGGCAGTAGGCTGTATGTAATCTTCTTTCTCTTCTGCTTTTTCTATCCCTTGGAATAGAGGCTGCAGGTAGAGAAGCACTGAGATCTTGTTTTGCTTGAAGGCCTGGCAGGAAAAAAGTCCAGCTGTAGGGGCATAGCTAAGTGGATCACCATCAACTAAATATTTGGAAGTCCTTAGTCCCAAGTTCTCCATGATTTACCTGAATACATTTACCAATGTATCTGTTATCCATAAATTCCAAATCCTGGGCTAGTGGACTGTGGTCAGGCATGAAGAAGTCTCTGTAATGATGCCTGCCAGATCCTGAGCAGATCAGCTTCTAGACATGAAAGCCATAGGCTCTTCCAGAGATGTAGCTCCCTCCTCTTTGGCAGGCAACTGAAAACAAAACAGGTCTGTTTTGCTCCAAACTGTAATGAAAGACAATGCAAGAATATATCAAAATCCACCAGAACATGGAATTACCTTTCTGCAGAGTGCAACTTGTCTGTTGTAACTGAAAATATTTTGGTGAAGGACAGTGTAACAATTTAGAGTTGAGAGAACGTGGGTGTTGTTCCTCCAAGGCTTTACCACATTACTTTTTCCAAATAAATTTAGAAGTCCCTGTTTTACATTTCACATGCTGTTCCAATTTTCCTATTTAAAAGGTTAATCATGAAAGTATGCTGAACAAGTGTGGATGGCATGAAGGTGGTTTGAGAAATCTCTTGAGAACTTGCATTACATGGCCATTTTTAACTAGTGTCAGCATGCCCAAAATTAAAATTTAAGATTCAATAACATCACTTTCAGTGTCTCATTATGCTGTGTTGTATTTCCACTTTTCCTCTTTGCACTGTGCAAAACCAGATTTTATTTTCCATGGAAAATTACTAAATTTCAAAATTGTGTATGGATATATGCTTTGTGCTGTTTATATAGCAAAATGCTCTCCTGACATTGGCAAGGCCTATTCAGCAGATGGCTGGAGAGAGTCTAATCCTCTCCCTCCTGGCACAAAGAATGCTAATTACTATGTGCCTTGAGCAAAGAGCCTTCTAGATAGTCAGCTGCCTTTCCTATTGGGGCAAGAATGTCTGCTGGAGAACAAAATGGAAAGATCTCCATGTAAATTCCTTGAGGACATCTTTACTGTGAAAATTTTAAAATAAATAAATTAAGAAATCTCTACTATCTCCAAATGTCAGTTGGAAAAAAAACGGGCCTTGCTGGCAGCCTAATGCAGATCATACCAAGAATTCATGCTGGGTGGAGCTTGGGCTTGGCAGGATAATTGGGAAGAGATTACAACTGCTTTCATCAAAACAGAATCATTTTTCAGGAGAGGCAGCAAAGGATATCTCTGTCTCCTCCTGACACAGCCATCTGAGACCTGTGAAAGATGTGGTAGGAGGGTTACCAGATGAGCATTTGGCACTTCTTGCCTCATTATTTGCAGTTTCACTGAATTGACAGTGAAGCATTGCAGCAAAGGAGCCAGAAGGAGGTCAGGAAAAACTGCTTGCCCAGCATGGGAAAATCGCTCAATGAAACCTGAGATGTTCCACCATGAAAGCAACCCAGAGAGCTCAGGTCCTTCCAGAGCTGTACAAACAGAGAAGGCACCCCCAGTGCTGGTCCAAGGTCCTTGTTTGCAGCTGCCTCATTTCCAGCAGCGACATGACAGGAAGCCAAGGGATGGGAAAGACAAAAGGAGACAGCACTTGCCCTAGCACCTGCTGAGACCTGGCTGTCCTTGCCTAACTCCTGCTTTTACTGAGCACTTACCTCCTCCTGCCCCAGCACTCAGCAGGGCAGTGAGTGTGGGAGGTGACCTGGCCACATCAGCGATTCTGCTGTGGGGCTGCTCCTGCCTGATCTGGCCAGGAGCAGGGAAATTCAGAGAGGAGCTGACTGACATCTTCACTGGCGGTGAGATTTCCTCCAAAGGGGAGCCTGAACATGGTCATGGGGCAGAGAAGGAGCTCAGTGCCTGACCCATGTACCTACCTGTGAGTGTGTGGTGGGGAACCCTCTGGGCTGCTGGGAGGGAGCCAATCACCCAAGGGCCTCCTTTGTCTTTTCATATTTCCAGCAAAAGCCTTCAGACCCAAACCATGCAGGTCTTGGGTGGGGTGTTTAGCACTTTTCTCTGTGCATCCTCAGAGTCTTTTACCCAGGAACTTACTCTGCTAAACTGATTCTTACCAAAAAAGAATGCCAAATTCTGCAAATTCTGCAAAATTCTTTTTTTGGTAAGAATCAGTTTAGCAGAGTAAGTTCCTGGGTAAAAGGAACTTCCTGCCAAAGCCTGTCCCCAGAAGGCTGATGGCACTTGTCAATCTGGAGCTCCTCTGTGGCGATAGGCCTGCTGGGAGAATCACCGTGCTCACAGTTTACATGGCCAGCACTGACATGGTCTGGCTGGTATGGTGGCATCAGCCAAAAGAAACACCAAAGGAAGATTATTATTTATCCAATATCTGTGCTTTTTAGAAGTTGAAGTTGTTATTACCACCTGCTTTTTACCATCTTAATACTCTTAACATACCAGCTGCTAAAGCTTCTGTGCTGACTCTTTTCACTTGCCCCTCAAGACCTCATTTCTGCTCACAGCAGTGCCTGGGTAAGCTCTGGGGCTCAGGGTCATCACTGCTGCTGGGAGCCCTGCAAGGCCCCGTGCCAGAACTGCACTGGGAGCAGCTGAGAGGCAAATGGGGCAGACCAAGCTGTGGTAACAAGCTGGCAAATATGCTATCTGCACACCCCTGCTATGTGAGCACATTATTTGCTCAGTGACCTAGTTTTATGAATAAAAAAGTCCTCCCTCTTCATAACCACAGTAACAGTGAGTTTTATTAATGTTTGCCACTATAAAGAAAAGGTTACTGTGTCTTAATTTTACTAGGTGGCTTTAAAACCAATAAGATTTTATGGATGTTGGGAGATGGCTTGTGATCAGCTGTCAGTTCTATGTGCACGCTTCTTCAAGAAATGAGTCTGTAGGGATGACTCAGGCTTGGCAACAATAGATGTTCCCTCTGTTAAACAGTTACCTCTGGAAATGTAAGGCTGTTTCTTCCTTGCTCTCTTGGAGAAGGGAGAGGATGATAAGATTGCTAGGATTATGATTATGAATATTTTAAATTTGAGCTCTCAGTTCAGCTGCATGACAGCTCGTACCAGCCAAATCACATTTTCTACCCTGACTGGATAAGCACATTAGTGCTTCCAGAACAGATTCTAGTTTTGGCTCTACAACTGATTGCCTTAACACATTTGTCTGTGACCAAAAAGGGTTCCAGAAACCTGCATTTAAATGTTACTGGAAGACTATTTGTATCTTATCTAAGCCCAGACTGAGGGCTGTTACCATATGCCCAAATCTGTAACGGCTGTTCTCAAAATAGGAATAACTAAATTCATTTGAAAACCAGAGAGAGGGAGGTTTCAGGTCTGGTACCTCCTAGGAAGTAACCTGTGCTCTTTTACACTGCTCTGAGTGCTGGGCTGCAGTGTAGATAGGTAAAGTCAGGCTTAAAACAATTAGTCTGAAGTAAATAAGGTCATTCTTTAGCTAGCATTAAACAGGCTGACATTTTGAATGGAATTATTGAGAGGCCAGACTTCCTGAAGCAGAAATATAATTGCATGGGTTTCTTGTGATTGTTACTTAGCAAAATAATGCTAAAGAAATAATTCTGATCCCATTAGTTTTGATCTAGGAATTGTTTTATTATTTTATTACAGTGATGCTCCTTGTCTGCATCCATTCATCTACTGTCATTTCCTTCTTAGAGTTTGTAGGTGGTATAATGTTGTGATATACTGATGTATTGCCTAAACAGAGCCTGGATCAATGGATGGTAAAGGCTGTTTAAGATCAGTTTTCTCTTCTACAAGAAAAGTCAATTTATCTGTAAGCAGAATGAGCAAAAAGAGATATTTAGTACTCAGCAGGATCTCTTTGGTAAATGGAGGTTTCATGGATTATGCAACTTTATTGGAGAGCACCATAATTTTTGAGATGGGGCTGAAATAATGTTTTTAAAAAACCCAAAAACAGGCAAGAAAACACTGTCCAGTGAGAAGGGCCTTGAAATGCCTTTGGCCAGCAGAGGTCAGACTGTCCTTTATACTGTGTAGTTAATCTGCTTTGTACCTTTGGGCATGTTCTCCTGCTGTTTAATGCTCCAATCCACCAAGCTCTGCCAGCTGAAGTATATTAGTTTATTTATTTAAGAATTTTTTTTGCAATCCAAGCTCCACATGCAGTATCAGCACATGAGAACTGTAATAAAAATTAAGGATAACTTAAGTTTCTCTGAGTAAATACTTAATTTTGCAGCCCTACAATCCAAGTATTGTGTATGCATTTGATATGGGAATACTATTTGGTCCGAAATCCAATTTTGTCAGCAGTGAGATTTTTTTTAAATTTTGGTTTTTGTGTAGGTACTTGATGCTTGCAATGTTTTGATTATCAGCAAACTGGTCCTTTTCAGCTACAAGTAGGAACAGCTAATTTTCTGGATCTGCTTGCAGTAAGCAAACATTTTCTGCTGCAAGCTAATGCATTCCTATGGTTTTCTTAGTATTTATGTGAAATTCTTCAGCTGTGATGCTGTAGATGGTGCAAGTAAACCTGAATTATGGGTAAGGACTGCTTTTGGGGGTGTCTATCTCTGAGCAGTAGCTGGCACCTGTGTGCACAGACAGCTGGGCCATGTCCCTTGTGCTCATCTGCACCAAGAAATGGTTCTGGCATCACTGTACACTGAAACCTTTGCCTTCTCAAGGCAACAACCTTGAGAAAAGAAGCAACCTTCTTCTTTATTTATGGGGCTTTTGGTGTCCACAGGTAAAAAATGGGATGAAGAGAAGAGAAACTGAAAGGTAGTTAATGTTGGAGAATTTCTTAGTCATAAGATATGGGTGGAATTTAAGAGAAAAGTAAATGAAGTAATTCCTCATAGGAAGCAGTATTATAAGTAATAATAGAAAAAGTTGAGCTATAGGTTTTTAATAATAAACCTGTTCTTGCTAGTGAGGGGTATAGGAAAAGTAGCACTTTTTCAATCATGTATGCTACAAAGATACTCCATGCAGGATAAAATAGTGCTGCTTTAATTTCCAAGGATGTCTTAAAAACCATGCTACATTTCCATAGTAACAACAAATAATAATGTGTGTTTAAACTTGTGGTTAACTAGTGGGATAAGCAATTCCAGAAAACCATGGGGAACATATGCTTATAGAGAAATAATAAGATCTTTGAAGGGTGACTAAGCATGAGTTCATGTGGGTGAAAGGAAAAATGAAAGCAGCGGGGTAAAGGACATAATTTCACATCCCCCAGGTGTGGGTTCTTGACATGACAATCCACATGGGAGGGCTGTGTGTGGCTTCTGTGGGTGTGAAAGAGGAGTACCCTCTTTCGTGGTTGTGAGGACTTTAGGGGTTTTTTTTTTGGGCCCTAAAGATTTGTGGCTTAGATTTTTGTCCAGAAAATTAACATGAAGCCTGAGGGGTTCACACTCCATTGAGGAAAGACTTATTTGCATTTGTACCAAGATGACAAAGCAGAAGAAGTAAGTCCCTGAATTATCTGCTGCATTATGGCACCAGCAGCTTGAGTCTGGTAAAATATTGTTGGGTCATGATCCTTTCTGTGCTTTGAGAGATTGAAAATTTACTCGAGCTTCCTTAGGAAGCAAGAAATTAATAGCAGAAATTATACAAAACATTCTCTGGGATCTGTGCATAATTTCAATGCAATGTTACAAAACAACTAAATTGATGCTGTCTTTGAGAGATGGGTCATGAGAAGGGCCAAATCTCTGACTAACCTCTAAGATTTGGGAATCCACAGTCCAGAATGACTGGCAGGAAGAAGCTGAAAGAGGACTTTCTTTGGTCGTATATAAAACTTAAAAGGAATTTAGTTTAGAAGATCTTTGGTGTGGGGATCATAACACACCAATCTGTGATCCATGTCCAATATTGCAAGTTATTTTTGTGATAAAAAATATATTTTAGTAACTCATATGTGTAGGGGACACCCTAAGGCTTTCGTGAGACAATTTGATTATACTTTGCACTGATTTTTCTTAAAAATTCAGACCATCTCTCTAGAGAGATGATGGGTAAATGTTTTAGGCTCTTTAGGGGAGTCAGTGCCAAAGCCTAGATACAGCATCAAACAGGAATCTTTTAGGATAGCGTGTTTCATGTCTGATTCATCCCTCTGCCTAATTAGGAAAAGAGCAGGGAAACTGATCCAAATTTGTCTGAAGGAAAAGTCAGGATGCCTAATTGGATGTAACAGTTTCTGGGTTTTTTTCCGTCTGTTTCGTAGAGCTGCATTTTTTGGAAACACCAGGATTTTCCTCATGTGATGAACATTGCCACTTCTCAGCATTTTTACCTACCTTTTACAGCACAGTATGACAGCAGTGATGACAGCAGCAGCAGCAGCACAGGTGTCTTGAATGCAAGTCTGTGTACCTGAGCAGCACCTCAGCACCTGCCAGTTATGGAAAGAATATTTCCATTTTGGGATGAACATTGGTAAAGCAACTGTAACACCTTTAAATGCTGTGTGTCCACACCCAGTGAACCATCTTCCAAGCAGCAGCAGCTATAGACAGTAAGTTCCTTTTCCCAGTGAGGTTTAGTAGCTCAAGAGTGTGTTGTACTGGCATGGCCATATTCCTTCTGCTTCTTAGGCTAATGCAGCCTTTACTCTTCAGGGCCTCTCTGTGCTAAAAGGTATTTTCAGCTTCAGTCTCATGAAATTTTCACCTACCACTTGGGCTTACATGCTGTAAACATTGAGAGCCTGGTCCTTTCTACCAGTAGAGGGAATGAGCTATTAGGGCTAGTGTTGCCCCAGGAACAAAAGGGGGGCACAAGAAAAAATGGGTTTCTATTGGGCATGAATGAATTTAGTCTGGGAAAGGATTTGCTTAGTGATTCCAACCATGAGCTTCTGAAACAGCCTTCCAGAGGAAGTAGAAGGACAAACTCCCCAGTTAATCTTGAGGGCAATATATGGAAGGAACTGTGCAGTGGAATAGCCGGGGGCTGGACTTGATGATTCCAGAAATCCCTTGCAGATTCCTTCTTTCCTGCACAAGTGTGTCAGGGAATGAGTGATGACATCACCCCTCCCTTTCCAAAGCTGCACTGGAATAGCTGCAATCTAGCTTTTTTAGAACCTACCACTTGGAAATGTTTGATCAGCTGTGGCAAGTGCTTGGGATGTAGACTCCATGTATTTATTTTGGAAGGATATATAAATCAAAGTACATATCTAAGTAAGATTTCCCCTGCCACTCCATCTTACTTTCTTGACACTATTTTTACATTTTACCTCACAAAAGTGAAACAAGCTAGTGAGAAGCAGGCTGCTGTCACAGCCAGAGTTAGAAGTGCTTGCTTATTAGAAGAGCAGCCTTTTTTTCCCTGCTGGTGGCATATGTTTTACTTACTAAGTATATCTGTATCAGAAGAGTTGACAAATGTGTTCTAGGTAGCCTCATTGACCAACATGTTTCTGCTTCTGCTCTCTCTCTCATTAATAATTTGGACATAATTGGAAACATATTCATTTGGTGAATAATTGGAGCTTTTAATATGAGAATATTTCCATTGATGGCATAAAATCTCACTGCAGTGTCTTCTGTGCACTTTCTTACATGCAGTTGCTTAAATGCTGCTGAGGAATCCTACTAAACAGCTTGTAAAATCCTTTGGCCATGAAGGCTTAGTTAATTATACAGGAGGACACAGTGAATTAATTCTGAAATTAGTCTAGTACATTTTTCAAAATATTTTTCCTGCATCCAGAATTACACAATTGTTTTAAGGTTTCACCTGGATGCAATTTGAAATTAATAAACCCTCTGACCCATTT
Source organism: Serinus canaria (assembly GCF_022539315.1). Lineage (NCBI taxonomy): Eukaryota > Metazoa > Chordata > Aves > Passeriformes > Fringillidae > Serinus > Serinus canaria. Next base: position 25,155,992 of record NC_066321.1, read on the forward strand.
GCTATTAGCAGCACAGCTCTGTTCCCTTTCCTTCCCTGCTGAACACTGGTAAGATATATTCTTATATCATTTTACTTGACCTTAACATTAATATTTCACAGTATTAAGGGGAGAGGCCTGGCAAGTATGTCCTAATTACTGTGTATATTCTACCCTGGAGTGCTAGAACATACAGTACTTACAAAGAGTTCATTTGTGCAGTACCACTGGTGAGTGGAGTTATTAATGAAGATGTGCACACAGATCTCAATAAATGAGTGACAGTTCTGAAGGAAAGGTGACATTTTTTACTGTATTTTATTTTATAGTATTACTGTGTTTAAAATAGTTTTGTGCTGAATATTGTACATAGTTCCACTACTGTACATAGATGGGAAAACTGTTTTTAGGGCTCTGTTGAACCAGGAAGTAGCAGGAGAAAGTTCTTCCTCTAAAGTGTATAAGGTTGAAACAAAAATGGAAAAGTGAAGGGTAATAGAAACCCATTTCTGTTAAATCTACAGTTTGGAAAGTGATGTCTGTTTATGAACAATCTAGAGTCAGTGCTCTGTTTCCTACATCTCTCTTATGTGTTTCTCACATTACTGTGTCACTTAATGCTCCCCTGCCCCCTCAGTTACTGAAAAGTATTTAACAAGGCTAAAATAAACAGAATAAATGAAAAGTACTGATTTTTCTGACTAAATGCTGTGTTGCTGCTGCATTCTTAGGTGGTGGGATGTGTAGCAAGAGATGGTCATATAATTACAAAAAATTCTGACAGCAATATTCTCTTTTACTCTACTTACTGTGGAGCTCTTTAAGAATAGCTGAATGCAGAGAATTGGTGAGTATTCAGATATGAATGATTAAAAGCAGTTATGCTAATGCAATGCGTTGTTCATTGCAATTACCAGGTTTCTTCTCAGTATAAATTATCCATACTTACACTGCGTATGATACAAAGTAAGGAAAAATGGGTGGCATGGGGTTTCAGTACAGCTTTGTCTTCACTGTTAACCCCCTGTTGAGAAATAGAGAATGGCTACCACCCTCTTCTGCATGCAGATTACAGGTTGTGTGCATTACTTAGGTGCCAGCTAATGAGGTTCTGTTGTTCAAAGTCCCCCGTGTAATTACCACTTTTTAAACTTGCAGCATGTTTGGTACCCGTGCTAGAGCTGTTAGATTTCTTCTGTGATTTACAGCATTGGCTGGGCTGTTTGCTATTGCAAATAAAAAGGAAATTTCTCTTTACAGAGGTCTGTCATTTTGTCCTGTGTGTACAGCACAGAGCACAGCAGGACCCTAGCTGAGCCTGCTAGTGTGGCAGTAATGTGAGTAAATCAGAATCAGATCTGACTTCTGTTCTTCTCTGGGGACAGAGTTCAGCAGTAGCTGCTTCTGCCGTGCTGTTTGTGCTGCCTGCACTCCGTGGCATTTACACCTTTCATTGCCAGGGTCAGTCTGGAGCTGCCCAGCTGGAATCACCTTATTGCCAAAGTGACAGTCTATGCTAGTGCCTTACTCCTCTCTAATGAGCATCACTGTTGTAAATTTGATTTGTTCTTATGGCATCCTTGCTAAGACTTTTTGATAAATCAGTCACTCATGTTTTCATCTCCTGAATTTGTCTCCTTCATATTCCTTCTGCAACAGAAATAGTCTTCTTTCTGTTAAAATGAAAACCAGTTTTTCTCTGTGGGAAATATCCAGGAATATCCCACTTGCTTATTTGTTACAGGACTTGTTACATGGATTCTTGAAATAAATGTTAGATAAAAAACTACTGTTGAAATCTACAAATTATCTTTATGTTTTATTAAGATACTGCCTTATTGTGCTCACTCAGAAAGATCAGTATTATTAATGCTTTGTGAGGAATAAGTTATTTAAATTCATATTTTACATAGAGATTTTCCCAGAACAAACAAGTGATATGGTGGCTTTTTTCAGGTGACATCAGAAAAGGCATTTGTTTGTGTTGGAAGTTTGTTATCTTTATGGCTGGATTAACAGTGTCTGAACCAACATCTTCCACCTGAGTATCAATATGAACAGCCAAGATTATAATCAGCAGTTTTGCATCTGAAGCCTTTTTTATTTGAATTGTGACACTACGAAATTTCATCCTTTGTGATCACTGTCCCCACCTTGAAAAAGGAGGAAGGAGCTGGAAAGCTCTGGGCAATCATCAGAAGCTGTGATGTAAAGTCTCTTTAACACCCTGATGTATAAAAGGGTGTATACTTTGCATGGTACACATTTGCTCCCCAGCCAGTCTTGAGGCTCCAGCTGTCAGCTTTTTCCTGTGGGCTTCTGATTTAGATGTTTCAATTTCTTTCACTGGATACAGATGCTACAATGATCCATGCTTCTGGTATTTTGTTTTCAGACATCTGCAGTGCAATATATCTGGGATTATTTCATAGCATCTTTCAAAGTTGAAAGCAAGCTCAAAAAAAAAAAAAAAACCCAAACAAAAAGCAGCTGTCATTTGTTGTAGAACACTTCATCTTGAGCTGATTATGCTCTGTGAACTGCATATGACCATCTGAAGGTTTCTAGCAGGTTTATGAGGCACAGCTTGTCCATCAGGGCTTTGGAGAGTAAGCATGCGTGCTTTAGATGGCTCTTCTGGAGGCTTGTACATTGTATTGTATTTCTGCTGTAGGCTTGTACATGAGTTAAAAGAACTTCAGAAAATCTTTGCCCTAGACCACCTTTGTACAAATAGGAAATAATTTTCTACCCTCAAAATCTGGCTGGCAAATTCAGGACCTAACAGTTTCAGAGAGCAGGTGTTTCCACTGTTCATTGTTGCTAGTCTTGTTTCTTGAGTGTGGTGAACGTTTCTGGATTTTTTTTTTTAATTGCATGGTCATTCTACTCATTTTCTCTTTGCTAGTAAAATATTTTTTCAAACTATTTATTTTAGATTTGAATGCACTGACATAACTGATCCTTTGTTCTGTTTATATGTTTATGGGGAGAAACATGAGCTGCTATTGTTTGAAATATTCTATAATAATAATGAGGAACAGCTGGGATGGGTGGTCTGCATGGAAAATGCCTGGAAATGTGAGATTTAAGGAAGACCATTTTATGTAGAAAATGGGTATAGCTTTCTCATTAGACCTAGACAACTGTGAAATCCTAAGGCACATTTTATATTTTTTTTTACGCCTGGCAATACCATGGATCTGTCATTTCAAAGTGTTTGTCTGCTGCTACACACCCAGATTTTGAGTTTCCACAAGCAGCCTCTATTTAACCAGCATGAGAATTCAAATTTAATTGTTTATAAAACTAATAACACTACTGTTATAAAATAGTTTGCATGGTAATGATCTGTAAAGCTGCTTATACTTTCTAAATTAACAATGATAATGAAGTCAGGCTGGAATATAGAGAAAATTATGTGAAACAGAGCACTACCTATCTTTCTGGAAATCCATGTGGTATGCAGACTCAGCTTAAAAGGCATAAACTGAAAAATAAAAAGCTATATCCAGACCAAAAAAAAAAAAAAAAGAAAAAGGAGACATCTTTATTTCCTCAGCAGCAAGACTTGCACCAAAATAAAGCATATCTGGTTTTGGGTATTAGAAGTCTGCCGGGCAAAATGTTTGCTAGGAAATTCATATCTAAACTTGTCTCTGAACTCAGGTTTTCTGACTCCTGAAGTCACAGTATGAATACAAAACAGCAGATTCATCTTCTCATATCTCTTTGAAGTTATTTTTATCTTTGCAACTATTCTTCATCTTAGTGGTTCACCCCAGGCATGCTGGACTGGAAGTATGAGAGATACTATTCACTGCACAGAAATGCACCAGTCCTTGTGTTTGTGGTCCAGACTGCCTGCTGCTGAACACAGCACTGCAGAGTGGATTTACACCAGGTCAGAATCTGACCATGCACCTCCCTGCAGTCCTCCTCTTGGTTTATTGTACACATATCAATTTTTCTGTAATATCTGTGCACTTTTTTGGCGGCATTTGGTTCTCACCTCCACCGCCCTTCACTGCAGGGGTTAGTTATCTGCAGTCAGTGAGGATGAGCGGGACCCAGGGACCAAAGAGAACGCCGGGGCGATGCAAGAAACAGAGCTGTTAGCTGGAGGCGTTGGGAGGGAGGAGAGGGGGGAGCCTGAAGCTCCGCACAAGGAGCAGGGGCTGCCCATGCATCCCTCTGCAGTAGCTGGGGACTGTCTGCTCTGAAATGCCTCAGCTTGCAGCGCTGCCCGGGTCGCGAAGAGCGGCCTGGCCCTGCTCTCAGGAGAGCAAAGCTGCCCCTGCTGCTGTTCAGCGTCTCCGGAGACTCCTCCGAACTTTGCTCAGGGCTGATGCATTTCAAAGAAATTTCACCCGGCGTGAAAGCTCTTTAAAACAGTTCCTAAACCCAGCTGTTTGCAGCTGTGCCCCTGTGAGGGGGGAGAGGTCTGTGAGCTACGCCTCGGGCAGTCGCGCACCGCTCCCAGCTGCCGCTTCAGCCCGTCCGGCCGCGGCCGCGGGACCCCGGCCCGGAGCGGCTCTGTGGGCAGCTGGCGGCGGTCACCCCGCCGGCAGGTAGCACCTCACTCTCGGCTGCACAGGGGCAGCGGCATCCGCCACCGGCGGGGCGCGGGAGAGCCGGGGGAGCCGGGTCCCGCCGGTGCTCGCGGGCAGCACATCGGACAGCGGCCGCTGCCCCGCCCGGCCGGCCCGGCCCGCCCCGAGCGCGCGTGCGCGGGGCCGCGCGGCCGGGGGCGGGCGCGGAAGGTGCGCGCGCGCCGCCGCCCGCCCGCGCTGGCGCTGAGGTGTCGAGGCGGTGCCGGTGTGTCCCGCACGGCGGCGGCAGGAGCCGTACGGGCGGTGCCGCTGCGGGGACCCGCCCGCCCCCGCGCTGAGGTGCCGCTGTGTCCCTGGCGGCGGCGGCGGCGGCGGCAGCGGCAGGAGCCGCACGGGCGGTGCCGCTGCGGGGACCCGGCCGCCCGCGCCGCTCCGCCCGCGCCCCCCGTGCGCAGCCCGCCGGCCGTGCGGGCTGTGCCGCGCTGCCCCCCCCGCCCCGGGGCGCTATGAGCCATGAAGCCGCCCGGCAGCAACTCCCTGCGGCAGCCTGGCTGCGGCGGCCGCCGCCGCCCCGCGCTCCTACCGCTCCTCGGCCGCCTCGTCTCGCTGCTCCTGCTCGTGCACGGCTCCTCCTGCCCCCGGGCCCGCGCGGCTGCAGCGGCCGCCGGTGGGTATGGCGGGGTGCGGGTGCCTGAGGGGTCTGCGGCCCCTCGGTCGCCGTCGCCCGCGATAAACCCTGGCAACATCCATTTCCCTTCAAGCATTCCTTCCTCCCTTCCCGCTCCCAGCTTTGTGTACGTGTCTGTGTCAGCGTGTGTAAACCCGGGGCTCAGTTAAGATTTCGTTGGCTTGCTTGCTCTCACAAAAGAGAGGGACGTGCGGTGCCGGTGCTGCAGTGTCTTGGGTAGGGATGCTGTGCGTGGAAAGACGCCCGTGAGGGATGCGACACAAAAAGCTCCGGCGGGCTTTGGATGTGTCACGGTGCATGTGGACGGCGATCCGCTAATTTGTCTGCTTGGGGTCGGATCTCCGTGTGTGCTTTGTTGTTTATTTGCTCTTGGTTGCATATAGGTGACATGTGGAATGCTCGGAAGGCACTCTGTGCATCGTGTTATTATTGTTGGTACATTGCCGTTACCTTGTAATATTGTTATATTGTTACATCGCGTTGATTGACTGTCTTGAAATTTTAATGAAGAAAGATACAGGATTTCTTTTCAAAAGCTGCTACTGAAGAAAAGGGCTCTTGTCAAAGTTAAAAGAAGTAGAAATCCATTCCCTTTACATAATAGGAAGTTTAGCATTCAGTGCACATGGACTCTGAAATCTGTGTTAGCAACACTGGGAGTATTCTTAGCTTTTTGTAGATTTTTTTTTTTTTTTGTGAAAGAATTTAGCTGTGCAAGAGGAGGTAGGGGGTAACTACATATCCATTAAGTTGAGGGGTTTTTCCTCCTGAAGGTTGAGAGGTATTAAAATATTTATAATCTATGACTGCATATGAAAATGTAGATTAATGCAATTAAATAAATAATGTTCTTTCTGAAACCATTTTATGTGTAAAAAATGAATCAAATCTAGCTCAGTGAGTAAGCTATCTTTTTGTTTGCTTGAGTGATTAGTAAAATGTTAGAAAACTGCAAGCAAATATGTAGCTTTTTCATGGAAATAAACACATTCTGCCATGGAATTTATGGCTGGCATATCTTTCTTCCCCAGGCCTGCACTGGAATGAAACAGCAAGCGGTATAGAGGAAGCACTGGCAGATGAAGAGAGTACATTTCAACAGAGTAACAGCAGTACCAGTAAAAATAACAGCTACAGCAATGCAATCCAGAAAGAAATCACACTGCCTTCAAGACTAATCTATTACATCAACAGAGACTCTGAGACCCCTTACCATATCCTGGACACCAGGGCAAGGCACCAGCAGAAACATGACAAGGTAGGGTAAAAAGAGGCTCATCTGCAGAATTTTAAAAACAGTGATATGTGATGTGAAGCTGTGTTTGTTTTGATCTGTATATATTCAAGACTTAATGGTGGTCCCTACCACAATTTTTAGGAATTAAGGGAGTACATGTAATTAAACAAGAGTGAAATTTCCCTTGTGTTAACTTAAAGATAATTATTTTGAATTTCAGAATGGTTCAGAAACTCAACTGTAGATAAAACAAATGGGAATTAGGTGAAGCTGACTTGACTAATCAGCATAGATCCTGGTGTCTTCACTTTTGGTACACAACCATCAGCAACATGTTTCTTCCAAAATAGCTCTAGACTGCAGAAGTACCTGCATAGGGAGCTTCTTTGGAATCCTAAACTTGCAGCATGAGTGGCTTAGCTTTGAGTGTGCTTGCACTACCTAATAAATGCAGCATTCATTTCCTGCCACTGCATGGCCAGTGAAGACCACTGTAAATGTTACCATTTTTTGTCAAACAGTACCTGGGTTCTTCATTTTTAGTGGCAAGATCTAATGTTACATTTTGTATGGATACAGCTAGTAAATTGTTTGGGGCTTTTTTTCCCCTGAAATTACATGGAATTAAACATACTTTGGTTTTGGGAATTGCTTTGTAAAGAAATAAATCTGTCTAAACAATGTCACTTAGTACCCTTTAAATTAATTTCATCCTATTTTTATAAATCTTTATTTAAAAAATTAATTTCTTCCTACAGGGTAAAAGATAAAGTGAAGGTAAAGATGATTTGGATATAAAGAGGTAGGGAAGAGGCAACAAAGCAAATCAGTGTGTAGGATATTACTGAAGGGCTTAGCTATAATGGAGTTCCTACCTATTCAATAGCATTTCTCTTGAAATTTTGGACAGTGAATTTAATACATGTTATATGTCCTTATGTTGATATTGATTATGTGCCATTTCAGATTAGGAATTAATAAGAAGGCACTGAATAATCTTTGAAAAAAAAAAAAGGTTGAGGTACCCGTATCATTTTCATGTTTTAGTAGGAAGAAATGTTGCTTCCTAGCTTATTGAACATGGATACTGGTGTGTGCCTTTGGATGCATCTCAGTGCATGAATATGTTGTGGTTGGCACAGAAAAGCTTTTGGTTGGAAACTGGAGCTACTTAAGAGAACACTACATTCAGAACTAATACTCTTTCACGTGACTCCACTCTTTTAAATACACTTAAAACACTAAGGTCTTGCTGTTCCCCTCTTGGGAAGAAAGGGATTTAAAAGTACTTGCACAGTTGCTTATGGGAATAATGCTTCTTCCATGTTGCTGTATGTTGTTTTGAAATCCACTGGGGACAATGTCCACTGATCTCTGTGCTTACCCAGCAATGCCCACGAGAACGTTGCTGTTCCTTCCTACGCCCTACCTTGTATCTACTCATTGGAGTAAAGCTCTGCAGAAATCAGTGCTGACAGAATTGGTATTGATTTCCTTGGGCATGCTTGCTGCTGACTATTGTGTAAAGTGGATCTTCTTACTACTCATATGTCCCTTTTAAGCACAGGGAATGCTAATGCTGCAGTTTTTCCCGCAGAAGTGTTCCTCAGTCCTGGGCCTTCATGGAGAGTGACATTATGTTGACTTCATTCTTCTGGCATGAATTTTCAATTGTTTTATATCTATTGTTTATATTTAATTGAAGGAAAGAGTTGATTTACATTCATTGTCTGGATGGATTTTTCTATGTCTTGCTTCCGGATCATCATACCTGACACCTTCACCCCCAGCTTGCATCTTGTGCATTTCCTTGCATGAAGTAACTCTTTGCCTTTTCATCTACTTTACAACAGCTAAAATATTTGTTATTATATTATTTTCTTCTGTCTAAGATTTTCTATGTCTTCTCTGTAGAGCAATAATTGGGGACCGGGGGAAGTCTGGAAGGTGTAAAAGGAAAACCACCCAAACAACAACCCATAAACAAAACAATGCAGTTGATTGTGAAAGATACCCAGGGGTTGGCTTTGACTTAGTGGGGGGATTCTTTTCAATACTGGCTTTTACCCTTCCCAAAATTAAAAGAAAGGCCATATGGTAATAAATCCTACCTGTGAGATTTTGATGTCTCTTATTAGTAATAAAGAGAAGTAGTTAGGTAAATAACTACAAAATAACAAAATTTAGTTAGGAAAAGAAAGACATCTGTATTTAGGATTTTTTTAATAATGTGAAAAAAGTTAAGACAGCCTTCTATATGTATAGAGTGTAAAATGTTGAGGAAAAAATGCTTTTGTTGTTCTTCTGCTGTTCTTGGGACTATGCATTTTAACCTGTATTTTCTTGTCAAGGTTAATATGCCATTTATAGGCATATGATGTGGAAACAGTCCCTAACTACTGATAATATTCAGTAGACTCCTCTCTGTGGAACTTCTGTACAGTGGTCAGAATAATGTAATATGGCTATGATCTGTTTGTGAGATCAGGCCTGAATGCCTCAGAAATGCTGAGTCACTCTAAGGAGAGGGTAAGACTAGAAGAAATAGTGTGGAGGTGGGAAGAAAGAGGTTGGAGAAATATAATTATGTAAAATTTATGTAAAAGTATTTTTAAAATACTTTTTTAAAAATCACTTCCCAAAAGTAAGGGTCTGCAATGCTCTTTGTGAAAGGTTGGTAGAAATTAAACACTCGAGAGAAAACAGTGTAGCAGAGAATAAAAAAACATAAACAAGAAGTTACTTTCTTAGCAATGATTTTTCTCTATCCCCTTTTGGTGAAATGTCATCATATTGAGAAGGTGTTTGTGATCAGGACCCTCTCACATTCCTTCTTCTTGGAAAAAGCTTTGTATCGCTGCTAAAAGAAAGAAATGTTCACCATAGTTTTGACAAAGTGATCTATCTCCAAGGGGGCTGAGTTCTAGTATATACTTTATTTTAGCTTTGTGCTCTTAAAGAAGCTAATTTTAAATACTTGATGCTTGAAAACTGATAATTCTATATATCTGTTTCCTCATAGTCAAATTAAGGCTAGGCTGCTTTTGAGTTCTTCTGAAGTTATTTTTAGTGCAAAATGCTCAGAAAAGAGCATCTCTTTATAAAAACACACTGAAGAAGCTCACAGGAATCCATAAAATTGATGAAGAGGTCTGAGTCACCTGTGTTCTGTCTTTTTAAGCTTCTGCAGGTGGAGGTAGTATTTTGAAGGAGCTGTTAATCTCTTTATTGAACTGGATCACTGTTTTGGTTCATTTTCACAGGCTACATACACAAGAATTTTAGGAGCTAGCAGGAAGACTACTTGGGACACAACTTGTCAGAAAAGGCTAGGAGCAAGTCCTTACAGTGGCCAGCAGAAGGAAAAATCCTGCAATGCAAGGTGTTTGAACATAATAGGATTGCTGGAGAAACACAGCCCAGGGCAACCTTAGCAAATTTTGAGTGGAAAATAACTAAAAATGGATTCATATGGAGGCTGACTATATCTGCTGGAGAGTTTCTGAATCAGAAGTTTTCAGGAGCTGTAAAGAAGCCATCTCTTCATGCATAATTATAAGCTGTTAATGTGATTTTGGGAAGGAGAGAGGTGTTAGGAAAACTGTTTTGCAGATCCTAAAGAGGAAAAAATAAGCAAGAGTACTTTTGACTATGAATATGTTCCCCCTTCCCCAAAATTTTGATTTATTTTGAGCTATTTTTCATGGGGTGGAACTCCAGGTGTTTCTGATCAGGTCAGCTGTTTCTCATTTACATAAAGAAAATACTCCTGCCAGGTGAATGCAATGATTTTTTGCTCTGTTGCCTTGCTTTAAAGGTTGAGATACCATGCTGTCTCAGTCCTCTATGTAATTTTAGCATGCAGCATATGAAAGTTGAGCAGGAAAGCATACTTGAGATGAAGAAAAACAATTCTTTTCCATTTAAAAGGAAGCAGTATTGAAAAAAAAGCAGGTATTTTTTTGTTGTTGAAGAATCTTTGTGATATTTCAGCTGGCTTTGTCTTTTCTTTCTTTTTCCCTGATCTTTCTGTGCTGCAGTTTCAGTTTGCACTACTTGTAAATGGAAGGTTGTGTGTACTTTTTATTTTTTTCTGTTCTATACCGAATTTATATTAATGCAAAAGTCTTATCTTGACTCTGTCTTCAGTAGTAAATAACAGGAGGATTGAAATTGGTCTTCCTGTCTTTGGTTTCTGGGAGTAGGAGATTTTCCTTATGCCATCTTCAGCTAGATCTAGAGCTTTGTTTCTTAGCTGAAATGCAGGTAATGTTACTTCTACAACTTCTTAAATCCTTTAAAAAAGAAAAAAAAAGTTATTTCTGGGCTCTCTCATGAGCTTCACACAATAACCTACAAAAGAGTTAGGTAGCACAATGCTTCTACTTGTTATGCCTTATTCCAAAATAGAAATAAATTAAGTTTATGGATTTTCTGGCATTTGTGGGAAGGTGGATACTGCAGGAAAGTGGCCCTAGATAGTGATGCTCTACTTTGTAGAGTCTTAAAAAAAATTCTCAAGGGGGGATATGGCTTTGGAAGCCAGGGTTACTACAGAAGGGTATCTAAGTATTGTCACGTTAGGAGAGAATAGTGAGTTCTGGCCTCTGGGGTTTAGATGCACAACAGTAGGATTGCTTCCGGTGGTCTTTTTTCACATGCCCATGACCTTTCTTTCAAAGAACAGTCTTCAAGGCTTGGGGTTCAAGTGCATTAAAGTGACTCCTCTGTTGTTCAAGTCCAGAGACAAATCATCAACAAGAGGTTTTCTGAAATTCTGTATGTTTTAAACATCAGTTTTCATGTGCTGTTGGGACATTTATGTATTCTGTTTCAGTATGAAATGCTTTATTTCCAGGGAGTATTGGAAGGTTGTTTTGGTGAACGTGCCATGCAGTGGAATGTAACCAAATGCTAGAAGAGGGAATAGTTTCTGTATGGGGTCTGAGGATAGGCCAACAAGCGGAAAGCAGGATTAGGAACTGATACGTGCTAAGTCACATTGACTTGTGACAAAACTAAGGCTGTTATTAGAATGGAGGTCTAGAGCAAAGAACTGTTTTGCTGGTGTAAAATCCATCTAAATCTGACTTACATTTCTATTTCCATAATGAGAGTGATGAAACCCCTTGCTCAGCTTCTAAACTCAGAGAGGTAGATTTTGGCCATTGTTTTAGTCAGCAGAATTGTATGAAAAAATAGATTTCTAAAAGCAATGAGCTTGTCATTTGGAGATTGTATCAGCATGAATATAGCAAAAGACTTATAGCCGTCATTAGTCAGTTAAATAAGGCTGTTACTTTTGTTTAAAGACTTGTGATGGAACTTAGTGTTTTTGAAGGGATAACACATTAGTGCATTGGGCATAGTTTTACTGTGAAGAAAGTAAAACTAATGTAGTAGTTTATTTTTGGTGATGATGATTGTAAATTTCCTGAAAATCTGAAAAAAGTGAATTATATTGTAACCTAATGACTGATTTGAGAGAAACTGGAATTCTTTATACATATGGATTTTTAGCTTAGAAAAAAACCCTGAGAGCTACTACTTAGCATAAGCACCTATAGCACTCCTAGAATGTCCCTGGTATGAAGAATCTCTTATTACAATGACTATACCAGTAATTTGAGCTTCCAGAACAGGGGGGGAAAAAAGACTTTTTTTCTTTTTCCTAAAATTTGGGTATGAGGATTGGGTATGAGGACAGGAAGAATTTGAGAGACTCAGACCTTTCTTCAACCCACATCGCAATACATCATCAGTAAGTCTTTGCAGAAGAAAAACTTTATATAATTTTGGAGCTTTGCCATTGGAATAGGCTATGGCTGTCAAAGCAGGAGCCTCTGCAGAGGGTTTTAGATGATAAGCAAACACAGACAAAGGAACTTGGTCTCCTCTTTATGTAAATAAAGAATACTTATGCAGGTGTGAGCATTTGCATGTGCGCAAGCCATACAAGAGGATGATGTTTGTTATTTTTCCTGCAAAAATACACATATTCTTCAAAATATGTACTGATCAACATTATATTCTTGTTTGAATTTATATTTGTATGCCAATGAGAAGAACACAGTATTTCAGATTATACTTCAGGTATTTGTATTACACAGTAGCTGATGAGAGAATACAGTGAAATTATAAGGTGGATAACAGAATTGCAGATACGGTTCTGAAATATTTCCTCCCATCATTGTGGTACATGATGCTTGTAATGCTTAAAACATCTGGTGATAGTTCACTGGTAGCTTTCTATGCGAACTTATTGCAGGAAAGAAATGTTTCAGGATTGGATATTTAGTCTTGTTACCTTCAGCTCTTTTAGGGCTTTTGGGAGTGGTTATCTATTGTTAAACTAGTTTAATAGAATCTGAATTTGCTGTAGCAGCAGTGTATTGCATTCACCTGAATTCAAAAGAGTGCTTTTGCTAAACTCCAGGGATTTAAAATCTTTTTGTAACCCATGGTTTCAGCTGAGTTTGGTGGAGAACATGCCCTGCTGCAGGTCATCAAATTAGTGTCAGCTGCTTTGCAGCAGTTGCTTTTGTATACAGGCTGCATCTGCTAGTGAGTCACACTAATAGATAGCAAGTATCTGTGTTTTTTTACACAGAAGTAGTTGTTTTCAGAAATAGCAACGTTGCTATATGTAATTCTACAAGAGTAAGAGGTTTTATGATATTGCAGACCAAGAATAAAAATTACTTTTAATATTTTGAAATTGCATAAGGATAAAGAATACATGGTTCATGATTTAGAAACTTGAAGGGTGATACACAGAAATCATTCAACAGTCTTGGTTGGACAATAGAAAGCTGTAGCAGGTCAGACTAGTCATCCGTCTGTCACTGAAATCAGTAGCTGATGCCTAGGGAGAGATTTCTCATGTTTTAGAATGATCTTAATGGAATAGTTCATGCTCTTGTAAATTTTGCAGATATTTAACATTGAAATCTTGTGACATATATATGAACATCTTTTTAGGTAAATGTTACATGTGGAGGAGATTCAAAGCAGTAGCTTGTGTAACTCCTAATTGGAATCTTTATGGCATAAAACTAATTTGCAGCCCTTTTCCCATAACAAAATTTAATGCTTTAAAAAAAAAAAAATGTGTATTTTGAAAACATAATAAGGTTTTTGTCATGAACAGATCCCTGGAAAGCTCCTTGTGATAGTTGTTCCTTTATTTCATTTGTAAAAAAAAGTGGATTTGGGGTTGAAAAGCCTGTCCTACTGGGCATGTATTTAACCTGATGTATGATACCCATGTACTCCCTTTTTCTTTTTTTTTTTTTAATGTATATGCTAGCAGAGTCTGATCATGCCACCTGTTTGTGTTTGTACTTAAACCATTTTCCTCTGCTGATTCAGAGCAGCTGTAAACTCAGATCTGCCAGGCCAGTGTTAGCAAATTGGTGAACTGGTGAGACGACAATATACATTTACCAAAATATAGAACTGAGAGAAAGCTTAGCTTCTATATGATTTTAGATATCAGCTAAGAATATTATTTTTTTTAGTTCTCACTTAGAATCATTGTGTTTTTTTAATGAACAAAACTAGGCTTTAGCCAAGATTTTTTAATGGCATTATAGGTATTTAAAATATTTGTACATGACTTTTATTTTTAAAAAAAGAAGCTTGACAACAAAGCTCTGTGACCCTATTGAAAGGGAAATGATAATTCTGGCAGCAAAGAATGATAAAGTAATATGGGAAATGTCACAGCTGATTTTAGTAACAATAGCAATTAAAAAAATTATATTGAAGAATTTTCTGAAAGATGATTAATAACTTTGCTGAGAAGGAAGATTAAAATCAGTGCTGCTTTGTGTAGTGCAAGAATGGAAGAGAAACATCAAGAACTTATCTTTTGTGCAGAAATTTCCAAAAGAGAGCAGAACTGTGGGCCATAAAAGCTAACCTTCATACTATTTAAGTTATGCTGTAAACTAGCTAGAACTTGATATATTTTCTGTGACATACCTGAAGGTTAATTGTGGTGTTTAATAAAAAATATGGGTTTTTTTGTCTTTTGACTAATGGGCTTAGTCATAATATTCCAGCTTTGTGTAATTATTTATACTGTATCAAATTAGTGTATAAGTAAGCATGATTTTATTAGAATATTATCAGGAAAGCTGCTGTGAAATTCAGATCTAATCTCTTCAACCCTGCTGGAACAGCTCTTCACAAAAAGAAATTCTTGGATCATCTATTATCATTTCCCTATTTTTCTAGAAAACAGATAAGTGTGTTTTAAATGTCTTTGGGTATAGTTATTACAGTATAGAGAAAAAAGAATGCAATTTATCTGACAATAACTGAATATTGTGAAGTTAACTCTCTATGCAAGACAGGCTAATGTTGATCTGTTGTGTGTTGACCAGCATCAGTATTCTTTATACTGATTAGCTACGGTGCCAACTACAAAGCCATTAATTGTGAAGGGATTACTTTGAAGGAGTTTTTCATAATATGTAATAGAAGCCTTGCCATGATTTTCATATTTGAACAAATGCTTTAATTATTTCAGCCTTTTAAAGGGAATGATTGCAATAACTAAATTAAAAGAACAGTATACTACATTACTTATGGTTATGTTGCACAGCCATCTGGTTATGACAAAATATAGACATTTGTGTGAAACTTTTTCTCTTTTTTTTTTCCTTTACTTTTTTTGAGGGATGAGTGTGTATTTCACAGTATGCTTTTCAGGTACCGTTTGCTTCCCTCTAAAAAGGAAAATGCTTTTGAATGAGAATTTGGTGCAAGGGCAAAAGTTTTCATATGCCCATGAGATTCATGAAAATAAGCATGTTTTCCATAACTTTGTTTTTCACAGTCACATTTGTTTTGTATATAAAACTAAGTGAATATTTTGACAACTGCATGTTTCTGTTTACAGGCTGTACATCTGGCCCAGGCAAGTTTCCAGATTGAGGCCTTTGGCTCTAAATTCATCCTTGACCTCACACTGAATAAGTAAGTGCATGATTTGAGGTTTCCTTCACTCCTGCTCTTATCATCTTATGATACAAGGTCAGGGCATGTAATATTCCAAGATCTGTTGAACAAAGATGCTGTTATCCAAGTTTATTAATACAAAACAACATTTATCATTTTTTATGTAAGATATCAGTAACACTTGCTGACACCCATAAAGTAGATACCCTGAAAATTTTATTGTTCATAAATTTTATTGTTTCATGGTAAAATTAATTGTGATAGATGGAGAAATTCCAATAATGGTAGTGTTTGCAAAGTGTGGATTTTCTTGTGCTTTTTTTTTAAACTAATTGATGAATTATCATGAGATGTTTTAGTTGCTCAAGTTAGAGTACTGTTGCTCAGTATAGAAATACTGTAAATACTTGTATGAATAGCTCATCTTTAGTGATCTGGAAATCATGTTATTGTCACTACAGTCATGAAGTTCCTAATAAGATGGGACTCTTAATGGTGTGACTGCGCTGAAAGGTGCAGCTAGAGTCTGTTTGCTCCAAGACAGACAAGTTTACAGAATTCTTTGGTCTAGAAGAACTGGCTTGTAATAAAGGACAGTGGTGGTTTAGTTGTGGATATCCCACATGCTTTTATATCACTGCTGAAGGTGTGGAACTATGATTTTCTGAAAATTGTAATGACCTTTCTTTTGTCTGCTGAAAGTTTAAGAATAAGGTAGAAGTATAAAATTCATACTAAATACTGGACAGGTAAAATGTAATGCTCAAAAGTGCATTTGCCCCTTCTATGTCCCTTGAGACTGAACATGTTTCAAAAAGGAGAAACAAATTTACAGAAACAATTGCGTACTGATTTTAAAAAACATTCCTCTGGTCTTGAGGTTCATATGAGGCCTTTTTTTGGTCTTAAACTGTCATATAAGGTAAGTTTTCTTAAGGATAAAGATGCAAACTTAGTAAATCTAACAGCTTTTAAAAGCAGCAAGTTATGGCTTTGGAAAATTTGCAGAACTTAATTTGTGTATTTGGCTTCTTGGCTGCTAATTGTCAGATATTTTGCTGTAAAGGTGAGCTGGAAACAGTTTGCTTCATCCATGCATAATTTTGAAGTTAGGTTGCTCGTGCATTTTTTTCTTTCAAAATGTTATGTGAAGTCTTGAGTGTCTGGCAAAAGATGAATTAGTGTGAAGGCTGGGAATGTCACACAATTGAAGGACAAAGAAAGCTTGTAGATAACTGGATGTTCTCTCGGCTCTGGAAAAATTACAGTGTAATGCAAGACTGTGTTGTTTTATGAGGGTTGGATTGTGCATAGTAATTCCAATGAATAACCATGACACATTTGTGAAGAGAACCAGTATTTAGTGCCCTCTAAGCTACAGGGAATTCCTCTTCTTGGTCTGCTTTCCACTGCTCCTGTCTGCTCATCCAGCAAGAAGTGAGTGGGAGCACACCTTCCCAAGATGGAAGTGTCTGTAGGGTATGGCTGGTCACACAGTGACAAAGAAAAACCATTGCCTTTACTGGCACCATGTCAACATGCTGACAGCCCTTAGGAGAAGAAGAAAACAGGCACATAAATTTCTTCCATGGCTGATGAGAATTGAAAGCTTGCTGGTGAAAGGTCCTCCAGCCCTCTCCTGATTCACAGGCAGGACAGCATTCACTGACACAAAGAGAGCAAGGTCACAAAGGGAGCATTACAAGTAGGACTTAACATAGGACAGACAGCAGTGATCAGGTGCCAGGCTATGCCAAACAAGCCATCTTGCAGCTTACACTAGTGACTCCTTTTTAGGCCCCCTCCTCTCCATTTTCTGACATGTTATGTCCTGATTCACCTTTTCTACCCTTGGCACATTCCCTGAATGTTCCATAAAAATGATTACACATATTCACAAGTCTTGGCAGACATCCTGAGATAAGTTTGTTCCTTCCCAGGAGACAAATTATGTTGTTTACCACTTCTTATCTGTTCTAAATTTCTGGCTGAACCTCTTCAAGACCATGCCTGAGTGGCTTCTTCCATGGCCCGTTGGTCAGTGGCCTAACAGAAACAAAATGAAGACCAGAACTCTTATCTCCTGTTCATTAGGATTTGGATTTTGTTGCATTTCCTGTCTGAGTATCATGGTGAATGGCTATTATCCAAGTAAAATCACAAGCCCATTGACATTCCCCATATCCTGGCAATGTTACCCCTTGTCCAGTCCTGCTGTTTGTCCTTGCTTATTTTTAAAAGCAGTTCATAAGTAAATGTACAGATTTTTTCTAATTGTGGCTGCTTTCTCAGCAATCAAGAAATGCAGTGCCTATCACTTCAAAAAGAGAGAGGGAATGAACTTGCTGTGCACCTTGGCTGAAGAAGTTGTGCTCTTGTGATAGCAGGAGTCTTCTTACTGCCTATATATAAGGCACAGGGTGTTTGGGTGCCTTACTGATATCCCTACTGCTTGCCTCTTTATACATTAGGTTTACTCCTAGCTTTTTTTGTCTCATAAACATTTGACTCTTTATCTGCTCTGGAAAATGACTTCAAAAACCTGTGCTAGTTTTTGACTGGACGTAATACTCTAAAACTGTAAGTCATGAAACTTGTAACATAAATTGTAAATACCCATAGACAATGATTTGAAAAAGACCCATTCTTGTGTTTCAGTTATTTTTATGTGTTCAGCAAAAAGCAGCATTTTGCTACTATGTTGGGTTGTAGTTGGCTTACTGGTGGCAATCTGAAGCTTGTTACTAGAAAATTTTACTTTTTTTTCCATCTTGCCATGATGCAGTGTCACAAACAGCTTAAAAGAAGTGTGAACCCCTCAAGCCCTTGAATCCAGTGTGCAGAGACAATAAGTAAGATTTGTGTGGAGCTTGAAAGGGTAACCAACTTTTCAGATTCACATGGTCTAAAACAGAAGAAATATAATTTGTTATCCTAAGAGTGATTTTTGGTACCGTTTTCTGAGAAGAAGACTGAGAGAAAAAGAACTCACTTGAACTCCTTAGCAAGGTGGGTGACTCTGAAATTTTAGACATCTTGCCCCTTGCTACACTCCAGTGTTGACCAGTTGCAGGCTCTCAGTGTGATGCTAGTTATGATGATGCATAATTGTAGATATGTTGATTATGGAAATAACTTGATGCAAAACGTAATAGTTTCATAATCTGTAATGGATTAAATATTGTTTTTAGTTAACACTCTTAGTACGAGAATGGAAGATTGTAGTGGGGTAACAATCCCATTTGAGAAGTTAGAATTCAACTAAGATTGTCTGCCCAAACTCAGTAAACTTCTTATGCAATGAGTAGCATGTAGCATTGTCATAAAACACAATTTATATAAAAAGTCTTTGTTCACTTATTTCAGTAAGTTCGCTTTTGTTCTCAAATGGCAGTGTTGTAATATTGTATTTGGGTAATCAATGATCCTACTATATCTGACCAGTTTCTTATATTGGTGCATTATTTATGCAAACAAATGTTTGCAAGGTGCTAGAAAATCAGATTTTAATGATTTCATTTCCAGCAACATGTAAAAGGCTTTTAACTTGTTGTTTTTCTGCTGAAAGGGAAGAGTTTTTGTAAGTAACTCTTAATGTCCTATTTCAAGGTAAACAGGCTTTATGTTCTGGTGTAGTACTAAAACACATTAAAGAGCAGTACTACCAAAGGCAGTGAATTAAAAATGTTTACTTGCTGCTTTTTTTAGTGAGGAGGGAAGTTGGCTGTGATTTCTGGCAGTTTGCAGCCATGGCCTAGTTCCAGCCTCTAGATAAAGAGGTCTCCACCAGCATAGGGGGCTCAGGCTGTACTGGAACCTTCACCCACTGTGACTGTGGTGGCTGAGACACATCCAAGAATAGGAAATTAGTTAATTGGTATGGACAGAAACAGAGGGAAAACCCAAAGACAAAAATTTCTCTCCCTTCCTATGGATTACTTGCCTCAAAATTTAGGATTCTGGGGAAGGGGAGGAAAAAAAATCACCAAAATCAGTCTATTTTTTAGCTTTTCCTTCATTCCTATGTAGAGGTCCATCCTTCCAGGAAACTCTGTTTCCAGGAAAATGGATTTCTTTTCCATGAAGATATCATAGAAAAAATATTTGGCATCTTTGACATGAACTGAAAAAAACCAACCCCACTCCATTTGACCATAATGTCACTTAACAATTTAAGACATTAAAGTATGATGACTATGGTGGAAAGTTAGTTTCTTTTGTGAGGCGCGGCCAACATAAAAGAAAATTTTATCTAATTGTTTAAACCTTATAATTGGTGTTTATTCTTTGTGGTGTATGCTTCTGCAGAACTGAATTAACTGGGGAATGGTCCCAGAGGAGATTACAATGTTAGCCTAATTTAAAAAACAATAGGGCAGTAATGGAATTATTTGGGAAACTACTTGATTCTTGAGGTTTTCTCATAATTAGTTTTTAAAATAAAATTTAATCCTTTTTAGAATGAAAATGGGAAAGCTAGTCACAGTTTTTTGAAGGAAACTTTGAGTATTTATGACATTTCTTAAATAAACAATAGAAATTTTAAAAATTCACCTAAAAACAGTGAGTTCAACAAAGTTTGTGAATATAATTGAAACTGGTAATATAAACAAGGCTATAGATGGGCATTGCATTAGATGATGGTGTCTTGATTGTCTTAAAAAAATACTCTTTGCAAGGTCTCTTTGGTTTTCCCGTCTTTATGTGCTACTAAACTATATCTGTCAAATGGACAAAAACATCTCATGGGTGTTCTCCTAAATAATTCAACTAAACTAGGTTGCTCAGACACTGGTACTGAGCTTGAAATATTTCAGAATAGTTAATAATATATTGCCTGGTAATAGGTTAGTATAAAGATAATTTAATAAGTATGCAAGAAAGGTAATTCTTGCTGTACTCTGATTTTCTGCAGGCTGTCTACTAGGTTGCTGGAAGATAATTTGCTTGCTTGTATATGATACCTTTGGTAATTTCATAGCTTTTTCCTACCCAAATCAATTCTCTTCTTCAGGATAGTTAGATGCCAGCTGAGGTAAGCCACTTTGACTCTGCAGCTCTCCTGCTAATGAAAACATCAGCAGTGAAGTACATGCCAGGGAAGTGGATGTGAGTTCTTCAGAAAGCATCTGCTGTTTGCTTTAACAGCTGGTCTGTGCCTTCGAAGGCAGCAGCTACAGGGAATGGCATATCCCTTTGCTGCTTATTTTGCATTTCTCAGTGTAATTCAGATAGAAAAGCCAGGGAGCAAGACAACTCAATAAGAACAATTGTCTGAGATAAACAAGACAGGGTGGAAGGAACTGTAGAAAAGGACACAGCAGATAAATTATTTTGTCACAAGTTCATTCAATAAGTCGCAACTTTGTGTGTTCATTGCAAAGGATCATTCTAATGTGCCACCACCCAAACTGACTTTTGTCTGATGTGATCATGACTGACACTCATTTCAGTTAAAGCTTGCACTGTTTCTGGTGCTTGTCATACTGAAAATCAAATTTGCTGTGCTGAATGCATTTCTGCCCTAAGCAAGATGTGGATGGCTCAAAATGGATCAAAGGTGGCAAAACACTGTCCAGTGTAGATGAGATGCAAATGTATTTCATAAAATTCAGATTTGCCTTTCAGAGGTAAATTTAGGCATTCAGTAAGTGATAATGAAGGAAGAAGAGTTCTTTTGCGCTGTGAAGACCCCTACGTTTTGCATGAGTTCCGTGCCTCATTCCTCAGGCAATTGCTCTTCTTCATGAGCTCTTAATCAGTGTATTCTAGGCCTTTCTTTTTGATGCCACTTACATAAAGAACCCCATCACACCTCCTGGTGAAATTACAGTGCTCTTCTGTGTGTGTCTTTTGTGTAGGAAAAAATGTTTGAAAGTTATTTTGGTTAAGCATTCTTTTCTTTTTTTTTTCCCTTTAATACTTTGTCTTTTGTCAAATTTGTCAGTGTTAATAACAGGTAAAAGTTTCATAGGGGAAATTTGCAGTAGCAGTTCTATGTATATTTTTACATCTGTTGTTATTCCCACAGTTTTAGCAAAATGTAGAACAAATTTCCTTACCCTTCCTGTCTTACTCAATGTTTGCAAGCAAGGTGTTCTTTTGCATGTTTTGCTAGTGTAGACAGATACTTAAAATGAGACAGTGATACAAGGTACCTGACAAAAATCAGGTACTTGGCAAGGGGAAGGCATACAGTTTAAGGAACAGCTGACTGGTTTTTTTTATAATGGAATGTTCAAAATTCTGGCTGTCCTGAGGGAAATGTTAAGAGAAAACTGCCCTTGCATGACCTTGGTGGCTATGTGTACCAAGCTTAAAAACATAATAATGACTAGAAGCTAGAGATAAACACTCCAGTCCAGCCTTGCATGAGAGAGAATTTTGTGAAGTCCAAAAGTCTTATAAAAGATTTTCCCACTCTACCCTCTAGGTGGTGGATACTGTGTTATGTTTGCCAAAAGGGTGCTTCACAAATTAAAGTTGTATTTTGTTTATAACATGGCATTTGGGAAGTATATCACAAACAGCAGGTCTTAATTTTCTTTGGAGGGAATTTGTTCAGCATAGAGAATTTCACTGATGTGCCTTGTGTCCTGCAGATGCCAAAGGTCCATCTTGGAGCTGGCTGGCACCAGCTCTGTTGGACATGGAGGAAGCTCCCAGCAGCTTCTCAGAGAGCCATTCCCATAGCAACCCCCCCCCCGCAAAAACCTTGCCACATAGACCCCATACATGCTGGAAAGTCAGAGATGAGAAAAGTGTAGTCTTCTGGGAAACTGTCTGATCCCTGCTTTGTACTTGTAGTATTTGTGTATATACATATGGGAGTTTTCCATCAAAAGTATTCCATGTTAGATATCCTATCATGTGGGACATGGTATTTGGAGAAAACCCAACTGGGAATTCTTTGGCAGCTGGAACTAATGAGAAGCTAAAGAATGGAAAAGGTTGGCAGATGAGGAACCAACTAGGTTACAACAGAAGCTCAACCAAAATCCAAGAAAAGAGTACTAAACTCTGGAAAGGTGCTGCAAAGGGTAGACTAAAGAAGGTTCGAGCAGCTCTTATGTCATACAAAATAGGATAAATCTGAGAGAAATGCTATAATTAAACTATAGTTGGTTTTGAGTCAGTACAGGTACTGGGATATCACTTACTGCAAGTCTTCCAAGATGCAAAAAGCACTAGATAGCATGGAAAGAAGTTCTGAGATCAGTCATATAAGAGTCATAATAAAAGAGGGCGAAAAAGAAGGTGTGAAACTATGAGCTTGATTTGGCAACAGGTAGCTAATTGCTGATCCAGGAATTAGTTTGAGGAAACCAAATGGTCTTCATGAATTGAAGCAGAAGTGTCTGTAAAAGTTGGACTCTGGTCAGGGGCCTATCATGTTGAGCACAGTTCCTATGTTTAATCATTCTCAGTAATTTTTTTTGTGTTGTAATTACAGTTTTCAGTTTTCTTACTTAAGTTAGTTATGTGTAGCCTTGTCTGTACCATCCCCTACTGGGAACAGTAGTCTTTATGCTTCATAACAAGTATAAAAAAGGTAAAGGATAAAAGGACATTATCAACACTCTAATCTTGAATTGTTTTGTATATGAATGCCTTTTTAGGAGCTTCAGTCCTGCCATGTTGAAGAAATAAATATTTGCATTGCAGTCAAGTATTTACACTATTTATACAACATTTTTATTTTCTGCAGAAAGTTTATAGCTTACTATGACACAAAGTTAAAATTAATTCATGCAACTAAATTTATTTTTAAATCTGCACTTTAAAAGAATAATTTTAATAGTGCCTTCACTGTGATGTTTAAGGCAAATTATTAGACTTAAATAATTATTCAGGGCTATTAGCATTGGTTTTGCAGGCCCAGAGTATGCTGTGTCAGTTTCATGAGATAGAACTTTTAAGAGAACCACTGGTAACTGACTTCTGCAGGATGCTCTCTAATGTGTGTAGTGCCTGATAAATATGGCATGAAGAATTGATTGGAGGAGCCAGGAGTCCCAGAGCTAAAGTGTTATCAGGATTGCTAATAGCCTAATCTGAGTTTGAGATACCCATTATCATAGGTTGTTTTTAGTCACGAATTCCCATCAGAGCTATTTTGCCACACCAGCCTTCCATAATGGTGTTTTTTATTTGTAGCAATGATATTTTTGTTTTGAAATATGTACCAGTATCAGACCTTTTAATGATTTTTTCAATTCTTTTTTTTGTTGCAAGTGTATACATTAGAGGCTTCAAAAATGCTAAGAATTCTGGATCACATTAAGTAAAATGCTAATCTTGCATATTTGGTGGGGCCAGTTAATGTCATTAATTTCTTTGCTCTCCCTAGGTATTATGCTGCAACCCTGATTGTAACAGGGTGAGATGTGAATGGGGCACTGAGGTTGTTGCAGGATGTGTACAGGCTGGCTAAGCTTAGTTTAAAAAAAAATCAACAAAACTGTAAATTTTATATTTTGGAAAATTAATATGCTTCTGAAATTTTCTTGCCAGAGTTAGAAAGGAAATAAGAATGAGAAAGGTATCTAAAAATAAAAAGTGAAAGTAAGGGAAAAGGTAGTGTTGAGTGTGTTTTGTGTTCTACATTGTGTGTTTTCTTTTAAGGAACATTATTGCTTTTGGAAAAAAATCCAAGTATTTGCAGCTTGTGAAAGTGATTATACACTCCTGTCTTCATAACAATGGTGTATTTATTTGTTCAGCCTTACATACATTCTATTTACGCTTTAAGGTAGAATGAAAAAGCTATTTGAAAATGGTGATGAACTAAAATATACTGTCAGCAAGGAAAGTTCTAAAGCCAAGGGGTATTTTTTTTTTATTTTGCATATTTAGAAGGCTGGTAATCTAATTGTAAAGCTAAAATACAGGGGATTAGATTGTAGAATGAAATTCCCCCTTCTATACCACACTCTCACTTCCAGTGTACCTTCAAACCATTTACTGAATACAAACTCCTTGATTTTTTTTTTTTTTTAACTAATGTACAAGGAAAATAAAAATGCTTTGAAAATGCTAACAAAAACCCTTAAATCTCCCCTTAGCAATAGAAGGAGTACTCAGATTTTTCTCATCTTTATTTATCCTTTCTTTGGCAGTGACTTGTTATCTTCCAATTATGTGGAGATCCACTATGAAGATGGAAAACCAAAATTTTCAAAGGTATTGTGTTCTCAAATTGTCATTCTGAGGGAACAATGCCAATAAAACGTTAAAAAAAAAAAGACAGAGAAAAAATGTTTTGCAAGACTTAAAAACTTCAGAAGTGTTTTTCACACATAGAAGGTAACTGTGATCTCATCATGTATGGATATCTCAGTAATACAGGAGGAATTGTATGACAAAGAAAAGCTGTGTTTTGGGGTGAGGAGTAGGCATTTGTAAGTGGCAGTAATGAAGATGATCCATTACTGCTAGGACAGTTACATCATGTCAAATATAGGAGGTGCAGGGGTTGAAGTCACCATCAGATTAGTCTTCATTAACTATTTATGTGTCCTTAGCACAATGTGCAAGGAGAAAGAATAATGGTGATCTAAGACATTTAAACAAACTCAAAAGTCTTCCAGTGACTTTTGTTTGCAAGGATTATAAAGTCACAAAACAGAAAATGAAAGATTTAACTGAAACCTTAACCTCTGGAGTTATTACAAAATCAGCATATTGCTAGACATCCAATTAATTTTGTTTGTCAGACTAGCTCCCAAATTGAATTCAGTGCCATGGGTTATTGATCCAAAGCCAGACTGAAGTTCTGCAAGGTAGTTCAATCCTAAGGGAACCAGACCAGTCTTTTTGTTTGTCTGTAGTAACAAAATGAAAACTGGAAGGTTCCTAGGAAGGTTATAAACTACATTTACAGGGAATTACTTTTTTATTTGGTAGAAATGCCAAAATATTTCTTGCAAACTTAATATGTATGAATTATATCTGTATTGGGAGTGGAGGGAAGCAAGCATTCTAGTTGTATTCATGTCTTCAGAAAGTCCAGACTGTGTTTGTCCAAGTATTAGGTGTCTGGTTTATTATTTTGCCCTTTCTGTAATTTGAAATAAAATAATAAATGGCAGATCAGGGCAGAATTAAACAACTCCATTGCAATGCAATCACTGATATATGCTGTTTTGTTTTCTTCCACTGAAGAAGAAAAACAGTTTCATGTTACATACAAAGGAGGATATTCCATTAAGACTTGGTATTCTGCAGAATAGGCGAAAATGCTAAATGATGCAAGAAAACAATTCCCTCTGGCCTCTAGACTGGCTCATGCAATTGTCAGCTGCAGCACTGGCATTGAGCACTGCGGTTGCTGAATCATGGATCTCACTGGAAAATTATATTAGAACTTCAGACTCAGCAAATGGGCTACCTTTGCATGCTGCAGTAACTTGATCCAAACTTCCTAGGGGATGTTTTCTGAATTGCTGTATTTAGAAGCGATAATAGAGCTTCTGAGGTCACGTTAATGTGTGAAAGGCTTCATTCTAGAAAATAAAAAGACCCCAGAACACCACACAATTTGTGTAGGAGATCAAATAAGGACTGTGTCCTGGTCCTTTGCAGTGTCTTGTAATACTTTTTATGCCCAAGTAAAAGGCTGCTTTGTTTCCTGATGTGGAGCTAAAGAAATGAAATCTCAATGAAAAGTACTGTATTTTCTAGAAAGAGGTAGTTAATTACAAAAATGACTGAAGAACAAGCAGCAGTTTCTCTACTCAGGAGATCATCTTTAAAGAAAAAAAAATCTTGAAAAGCTTTGTGTGAGAAACAATCAAAAGTAGCGGTTAAAAAGTATGTTTTATGCATTCTCACTGATGGAAGGGTAAACACAGAATGATTACTTTCTGTGAAGTACTTTGATTTAATTACATACAATAACCTGTAAGGAATTTAAAGCATAATCTGAATAACTCATTAAGTAAGATGCAAAATGGAAATAATGCTGTCATAGACAAAGAGCGTTTACATTTTTTGTTCTGTCTCAAGTTTTAATCATTACATAAAGAATGGGTTTAATATGCATGTTGGAGTTCAGATGACATGACGCAAGAATTACAAATATTTTTATGATGAATAGTAGGTTTTTCAAACAATGGCTGAGAGACAGCTATGCTTCAGGGTTTTTAATAAAATTTTTTGAGAATACTTTTTAGTTTACCTGAGCTTATTGCTGATAGACAGTAAAGACAGGTACATAAATGGGGTTAATGTGTATTGTTACTGTTAGATTTTTCTGGCATTGGTTTTATGCAACAGACATTAAATCAGGATAATTTTGTGTGTGTGTTTGTTTTTAAAAATTATTAGGGGGGAGAGCATTGTTACTACCATGGAAATATCAGAGGTGTGGAGGATTCCAAAGTTGCTCTTTCAACTTGTAATGGACTTCAGTAAGTGCATGTTCTCATTTTTTAAACAAGGCTATAACTATTTATCATTCTTTAATATTGTCTCTTAATATAGAAGGAACTGAAATGCTACAGGCTCAAAGATATTTTTTGTTTTGAAATTTTTCTTGTTAGCATTGGAATTAGTGTTTGATGCTGTCTCATGAAACATTTGAATACAATAAGTGCAGGTAAATATTTCCCCAGATGACTTACTATGGTAAAGGATAAAAAAGAATTATATTTCAGCAGTTTGTATGCTCAATATTCATGTATGAATCTGTCATAGCAAAATGGATCTTTTTGTTAGATTGTACAAGGAAAAAATGCAAGATATTAGCAGTAGTTCCTGCTAAGTGCAACTCAGCTGTTGTTTATATTTTGCATGCTCAAGGTGTGTCATAGCCTTCCTTTTCCAAGGTCAGGTCTTTACCCCTTTTGGTATTTTATCATTGCATTGCCATTACATTTACTGTTAGTCCATTAAAATGTGCCAGATATTTTAATAATCCCCCAAGCTTGGCTTTAGCTACAGGTGGTATTAATGAACATATATTTAATATTGGTCAGTTTTTCAGCCCTAAGTTTGGTTTTGTCTTATCAAAATTCATATACTGGAGTTAAACCTTTTGTCAATCCTAAATATCACTTCTTTTTCTCCATGTTCTAGTGGCATGTTTGAAGACAGTACTTATTTGTACTTGATAGAACCAATGGATCTGACCCACACTGCTGTAAGTTTAGTTTTGTCTAATTTATTTGGTTTGGGAGAGTGCTCAAGGAATACCAAATAAAAGTATTAGAATAAATCAAAAAGTGATATGTCTCATGCATTCATATGAAAATTAAAAGTATTTTAAAACACTTGGTTTGAATTTGTTTAAGGTGGCAGTTATGTAATTATGATTTACCTATGATTTTTTCCTGCTTTTCTTTAATCCTTTGTTTCCTATTTGCTGTTGATCATTTAGATGCTGGGAACAGACAAGTAAAACTGTTTCCCATAGTACATGGTTATAGACTGTCAAAAAGTGTTTATCAGTTTGCTCTAGTACTTGAATTAAAGTGTTTATAAATTCATTGAAAGGATCTCTGAAACTCATTAATACATTCCTCTCTAAATAGCTGCATCAGATTGCTCTTGGCCTGCCATGATTCCACAAAAAGCATAAATAAATAGATAATTACATCTGGGTATCTTAAACTTTGTATGTCTTAAGTCAGTGATCATTGTATAGCTTAAATGATTGTGATCCAGCATAGTCAAATACAAGATTATGCTGGATCGGCATTTAGGACTGTGTTTATGCAAGTATTTTGCTATTATTTTTTTGTATTTCATGTTTCATGTGTACAACCATTTCTAAAACTTGAGCTGTTAATACAGCTGACAGAGTTTCACAGACAGTAGTAAAACTAGATATATTTCTATCCTCTAAGTGATTTTCAGTGAAATGATTTTGCAACATTGGGACAAAGAATTCTCAGGGTTTGGATCCTGCTTGGTCTGTAGGATATATTGGAGATGCTGTGCCACAGTTCTCGAGCTTGTATCACTCTAGTATGTATTTGACAATATTTGTATGGTATGTGACAAATAACTAATAATGCTGCTGAACTGACATGCTGTAGTGACTGGAAAGCTGAAATTAGAGTCTGAATAAAGATCTGCACAATCATAGGTTGATACTGTCGAAGAAATCGGATCAGCATTCAGAGGCCTCAGTATTATTTGGACAGTCAATTATTGGGCTGCAGATGAAAATTCAGAGACATGGGAAAATACTACATCTAACAGAATCAGTCTCCCCAGGAACATGCTGAGTATCTGTGATGTAGCACATGTTCATAAAGGTTGCAATTCTAAAAACTGACCACACAGACACAGTAAATTCATGGAGATTATGTTTATAGAAGGAAGAAGAAAATTTGACTAAACTGTTTCCTTCCTTGGGTGAACGAAGGAAACCAGGATATCTCTCTGAGTGGTATTTCAGTAAAAAATTGTAAGTAGAGCAAAAGTTCTGGTTATAAAAGTGAGATACCATTTGCCAACTCAAGATTTCAAGTTGAACTCTAAATAAGAAAACAGATGAGATGCATAGTTTTCTCAAAACTACTGGAAATAATACAGCTACAGAGAGCTTTCAGAGGCTCATTTTTAAATTGCAATACATGTGATAAATATCTTGAACACAGCCTTAAGCATGTACTTTATTGGGCTTGATTAATCTCAGCTGTAGTAGATACTATGTAAAACTCCCTCTCCTTCCCCCCAAAATCTAGCAAATACATGCTATTGTCCTTCAGGGTGCTGTGTACTCCTTATGGAAGTTACACAACAGTAGTCGCCTACCCTTTGAATAGAATTGCTTGTTTTGGCAGGCTCTGCAGAGGAGGTGTTACGGAAGAAAGGAGTTGTTTTCTAGAGTAGATACTCAAATGTGATAATTTGGGGTGTGTCAGATTTCTAAAGAAAATATGCGTTAAAAATCTTGTCCTTTTTAAGTGTGGAATGCACCAATAAAACAGGGTGAAAGGATCCTCTTCAGGATAGTATATTAATTGATTTCTTGCAATTTGCTGCAATTAGATAGGATTTTTGTCATAAGTAGTAGTAGTTGCATTTCATCTGTGGAAGGAAGATTTCAACCAGATGCAGACATTCTAGTTTGATTTATTGGAATAAGGGATCTGTGTTCTCTAATGCTAAGGCTTTTAAAGGACTTTTTTAAGGTAATCTCAAAGACATCTGTGACACTTTTTTTGTCACTGGTCAATTTGCTGCAGCAGAGAGGCTCTGTGATTTGCTCAGGATTGCAAATGGCTTCAGATTAGATCTATCCCAAATTGGTACTATAGTTGCTTGCATTTTATGGAAAAAACCAATAAAAATTATAAATACTGAAAGAAGTGCCACATTTTTCACTTGATGATATTAATTAGAAGAAAATTTCACCTATTTTTCTTTTTAGGAAAGTAAAAGTAGGCCACATGTCATCCAAAGAACTTACGGAACGCAAGCCTCCAAGCAGTTGCAGGACCTTGGTATGTTTTTGCTTATGAGTTTTTAAATATTGGAAATAATCTTATATATAACTTGGAAAATTTGAGTATTAGGCTAGCAGTGTTTATAAAATTGCTGATTATTTAGAAAATCTAGAAAAACAGATATTTACTTGCTCTTTTTCACAATTATTGCAACAGAATATAGATTTTTTCAAAAAGCAGCTGTAAGACTTTCATCCACAGACCTGTATTTAGCTTTTCTCTGAAAATCACTGAATTTAATCAGTGATAGTATTGTTACTGAGGCAATGAGATAGAATATACATTTTCTTCTAAGCCTAGGTTATAATTTCTTCACCTCTCCTTGCATGCTTTAGAATTTCTGAATTACTTGAGTTTTGATATGTTTTATATCTTTCTAAAAATGAGCTTTTGAATAGCAAGGGTGTTTCTAATTTGTGTGATCTTAATCTACTTTTGGT
Organism: Serinus canaria; assembly: GCF_022539315.1. NCBI lineage: Eukaryota > Metazoa > Chordata > Aves > Passeriformes > Fringillidae > Serinus > Serinus canaria. The sequence goes on from NC_066321.1 coordinate 25,186,315, forward strand.
TTGGATGATGTACAAAAGTTGTTTAAAATAATTGGTAATTGTAATTTTTACAGATACTGACTCTAGTTCTGAATGGCCTTTTATGTCTGAACTGCAGTGGCTGAGGAGAAGGAGAAGAAAGAGAGCAGTAAGTAGAAGAGTGACCCTAAGTTAAGACCACTTATAAACCCAAACTCACTAATTTCTGTATTTTTTAATGTCAAGAGAATATAGGATTTAGGAAACAAGTATTTTTAGGAGCTTGATATTGTCCCATAATGCAGTTATCAAGTGAGAAAACAAGACTTTTCTCAAAATTAGAAAATAGCAAATTTGGAAGAAAGGTGATAAACTTTCTAAAGTCACAGCAATATTATGCCTCAATTAAATCGAAATTTAGTAGTGGAAATGACTTTAGAATTTTAATTTTTTTGTCTGCTTGAGAATAAAGAATAATTTTGAATGAGCTCTTGCTACTTTATAGTTATCTGCCTTTAATGTCACTTGGCTCATTAAGTAGCATGATTAAATCAAAAATCTAAATGAGGACGCCCAGAACTGGGTTACTGGGAGAATCTAAGTGGGCAGTCCTCTTGATCTTCACATGCATATTTATCAGTTGGGGAGTAATTAAGTTAAAGGAGATTATTGTGAATTTCTTCACTGAATTGCACAATCCACACCATGTTTTTGAGGGTGCTTATGTTTTTAGTGACTTCCTTCCTCATTAAATCTGTGGTGAATAGTACATAATGTAAGGAGGAGGAAAGCAGTGATGTGGCTCAGATTCTCAGCCAGTGTTTAAGTTACTGGAGCTATGATCCTTTACTGTGCTTGCATTTCTCACCCAGTTGTTTACTGATTTACATACCCTAAACAATATGTATTTTATATGTATATATAATAATAATCAGCTGCAGTTATTTTTGAAAATAACTACATCTTCATGATTTCTCAAAGAATTTCTTTAATTCATCAGTTATCTCGTGGTGTCTTTGAAGAAATGAAATATCTGGAGCTCATGATAGTAAATGACCATAAAATGGTAAGTATATCAATTCAGTGGTAATCTTCTTTTTCGTGACTGTTTGTAGGCTGATGTACATCCTTTCACCCTTTTTTGGGCCCAGGATTTTATTTATGAACAGCTATTAACATTTGTACTGTAAGACACCCTGCAGGCCATAATACCTAATGAAACTTCATGTTACCTAAGAACTTCTGGGGCAATTATATATTCAAAATGAATCTGGAACACTTTGGTCTCATATGGATAAGTTAATATGCCCATCACTAATGCAGTAAAACAATAAAACATTTTTGTGCAGAACAAACACATTAAACGTTCTAAAATTACATCCTATCTTTGAAGTTATATAGAAAGAGGTCAGAAATTGTTACTTTGAGTTTAGTTTTACTAATTTAAACTTTAATGCAGCAAAACATGTAGACAAAACTCTGATTGTTCTTCCTGGCTATTCCATACTTATAAACAGGAGTGATAATGGAGTGCAAGGTGAGTTGTTTATTTGATTCAGAAAGTGTTTGTCATTAAAAAAGCCCAAAAAGCATGGGGAGAGGAAAGCCCAGTTTTTTTCCCCTTTTTGTCTTGAGGGTTGACTGGCAAAAGTCAGACTAAGTGATATTTGTTGTAAGCAGGACTTCTTTTTTTTTTTAATCAAATTTTGCTCATACAATAGTTTTCACTTATTTTTTTTGCAAGTAAAGAGTTTTTCATATCTCCCACCCTACTGCAAGTTTCCCAGTGCTTTATGGAGTTGTGGGCTCTGTTGTCAAGATTAAAGGATGATATTTAAGAGCAAGAAATTGAAAATATCAGAACAGGATGCAGTAATTAATACTTGTTCCAATGCTGAATAGACAATGTACCCTCTCCTCACCTGTCTAATAAATCATAGAAGTAGTCTGGGCAAACATAGCCTGTATTTTATTTGTATTAATTTAGCACTGTGAAGGGAATTTGAATGGGTGGAAAAAGTAGGACAAATTTCTTGAGCTATTTTCATTTGTAAAGCCACCTGGTAGGAAACTACTCTTAAGAGTGTGCAGGTATTGGTTATTTAGTAGTAGGGCACAGTAACTGAAGTTATGGCCATTTTGTCTATGCTTGGTGTCCTTTATGAAGAGAAAATACTCCTATGCCTGTCTCTTTCCCCTGGCCTCTTGTATTGCAGACGTGCTTGAAGGTGCTCACTACACTAACTACAGACACTGTTGTCTCCTCTAAAGGTTTATTTGTTAGAACTTATAGCACAAGATTTTTTTGCTTCATAATTAGCAGTGATTTAGAAGCAGATAGTAATTCTTCTCAAAGAATAAAGTGGATGTACTCAGGGAAATGTTCACAGCTTGCCAGTCCAGGACCTCACTAAAGCCTTTCAGGGTTTTCTGCTTACCAGGAGAGGGCATGTTTCCCCTGCAGCAAAGGTCTTCTTTGGAAGAAGTATCTTAAACCTCCTTGATCATTGTGTTAAATGATTAATGCTGTGTATTTTCACAACATTTCCTTTCCTCTAGCAGGAAAGATATTTTAATACATTAAATTAGGTTGTTGTGGTTTTTACTGGTTTAGGTTAATTTCTGCTGCTGCATGTCACAAAAGTATTGTGCTGTTGTTGCTCTTTGCAAAGAGCTGTGCACAGGATAAATGATAAGTGCTTCATCTTCATGTCTTATAATTAAAGACATGGAATGTGGCTACTACAGTCTGACATGTAACCCATCCGATTAAGTAATTTTAATGGGTAAAGCATCCTCTCAATTTTGAGCTCATGTTTACCTGTAATTTTGTCTCAAGCATTTGAACTCTGATTCTAAACACAGTATTTCTTGTGGTTAAATACTCTTTTTACAGTTGGGAAAGGCTGCATAACATACATGGTTCCCTTTATCTTCAGGGGATTCTTGAATATGAGTATAGGTTGTGATCTAAAAGAGTAAGGGGAAAACTCAAAAAAACTTGCTTAAAATATTAACTTTACTTTCATGCTGTAAAAATTAAGAATTAGTAATAAATATGTAATTTCTCACTGTGTTCTACTTTCTCTTCTTTTAGTTCAAAAGGCACCGTTCTTCAACTGCATACACAAACAATTTTGCAAAGTCTGTGGTAAACCTTGTAGATGCTGTAAGTATCAATATTTCTTCTGAAAACTGATTCACTGACTTGTACTTTAGCACTGTGTTAAAAATGTTATCATTTTCAGATACCAGATTTCAGTTACACTTTAAAGTGCACTTCTGGTTCCTCTGCAGAAGAATAGCCTGGGGTGAATGGATAAGAAACTGCCAGATTATCTGTGGCATTTTTCTTAAAGCTTGCAACTGTCAGATTTTGCCATTGGTAGGGGTGATTTCATTATCTGCCACCAATTAAGAATGAGATTTTATCAAATTTATATTTGTATCTAACTACAAGTGATTGAAACTGCAAGTGTAGCTCACAAGGGATACATATATCTATTGGAAGCAAAAGTGAGTGTGGGTGAAATTAACTGCTTTATAAATCTCTATTTATAGCTTAAAAACAAACAATATGCCACTGTACTACATTATAAATGGGTGGAGCTGATACAGATACCATACTTGTAACTGTGCTAAATTTAAAACGATTTTGCATACAGCATATAAACAAAAAGTAATATTTGTGGTAAAATGAATTGGGTTTTTTTTTCCTCTTTTTGCTACATATATAATGATCACACATGTTTAAGAGCTCTCTATGTAGTGGAAGAAGGTAGATTTTCTAGTAGGGATGAATACAGAGGGTGCCAAATACTGACTCTGAGTCCCTTTTCCATATAAGATTATTGATACCAGTGGAACTGTGTGATATGATTCAGTCCAAAACATTGTCAGCAGTTTGACTCTGGAGGAAACAGTGCAGTGTTTGTTCTTACATATAAAGTGTACTGGATATGTAGTCAAAACTTAGGTGAATATATTTATAATACATGAAATACCAGAAGCGTTTTGGACTATTTTTCTGTAATGATCTGAAAAATTACTAGAGCAGGTAAAAATGTAAATAATTGTAATATTTCTGCAATTTATATTGGACATACCCAAAGAAATGGTGGCATCTTTATTTTTCCTCATCTGATAATTATTTCTTTCTCTTTCTTCTGCATTTTAATGAAAGTTATTTCATCCATTTTTTCTTTCACTACTATGTCTGTTTTTTCCATTTTTATCTGTGTGTATGCAGAAAAACAAGCTTCATTCTTGTGTAGAATTCAGTCCATTCATAGAGATTTTACAAAATGACATCTTAATGGTCTTTTTCTTTAAATAAACCATGAAAAGGAGCAGGATTTTCTGCCTTGTTATTCCCTTGTGTCCATAGGGTGTGGGCTGTATTTCTTACTGATTTATTGCTGGGAAGAGGATAATGGCTTTCAGAAGCCTTCAGGTTCTCTGCCCCCCTTGCATTTTTTTTTGTTGCTGTTTGCTCCAGGAGAAAGAGCTTTCCTCTAGGCAAACAGAAGTAGAGTCTTTATTGATTGACCCCATGTCATTCCAGGCAGTTTAATTTCATTGGGTTTGCTCATGTTGTAAACCATTTTCTGTGTATGTTCTCAGCCTGTCTCCCTGAGATTGAAGCATGTTAATACTCTTTTCCTTCCAGGGTCTTGGACGAGACCAGGCTTAGCTGGTTCCTATCTCTTGTTTTTATAGTTCTCTTTTTTTTCTAAGCTGAATATTATACATTGACTTTTTAATAAGGATAACTCTGCCCTGATGCAAAACTGGGTTTCTGGTCTGGGCAGATAAGGAATACATCTTTTGTAGACCTGCAAGTTCTGCATAACCTTGGTTATTAAAATTTAGCATTTTTTGAACTGAACCCAAAGACAGAAGTAGTTTTATGTCAGAATCAAGTATCATGCACAATGGTAAAATGCATATTTTAAAACTGTTTTGTTATTATTAATGCCTGATTGTTGTTTCCTTGTCTATTGCTACAGTAACATTAAAATTTATTGAAAAATAAATATTTTTCCTTAATTCCATCATGCAATGTGAAAATTAAGTGATCATACTAAATAAATGGAAATCAAGCATTAATTAAAATTTGGATTTATTGGAAAACTGAGAAATGATTTAATTGCAACTTTAAAATTGTCTTTGGCTACTCTTTGAGGTAGTTTTTTTCTTTGAGATCACCCAGTGTACCTTTACATCTCTTCCTTGCTCATTTTTGCACAGGCTTTCTGCAAAACTCAGTGGCAAAATTATTTGCCATGATAATTTTAAAGAAAATGGAGTGGCTCAGAAAAAAAAAAAAAAGAGCAACAAGGGTTGGTTTCTTTTTCCTTCTAAAACATAAAATTTAAGTGGATCAGATTATCAGTTTTAGGAAATGCCAGGCATTGCCAGCTAACTGTTTCCCCGTGTTTTCCTCCTGCTTTATCCCTCTTGTCCCTCCGCTTTACTCTTACTGGCTAACTGTGCCTGTTTGACCCAGTGTTCTACTCCTGTGCCTGTCCTGTCTCTGCCCTCAGATATACAAGGAGCAGCTGAACACCAGGGTGGTTCTCGTTGCTGTGGAGACTTGGACAGACAGAGACCGCATTAACATTCACCCCGACCCTCTGCAGATGCTGCACGACTTCTCCAAGTACCGGCAGCACTACATCAAGCAGCACGCTGATGCTGTGCACCTGCTCTCGTATGTACCCTTGGCAATGGCTTACCTGTTAGTTCCTGTCTGCTGCTTTGCTCTACTTGCTTTCTTTTTTTTTTTGTTTTTTTCCTTGGTATTCTCTGTATCAATCAACATCTGCCTTCCTTAGGAAGCTTAATCGATGCCTGTTTTTAATTGGTGTAGTATATGCCATGGTCATGGATAGATATCTATAATGCAACCTGGAGACAGTGTCACATGTGAAGTGTCTTTAGGTGAGCCCTTAAGGACACTTAGCTTTGCTAGGCAGGTGTGTAATGTGCTGCTTTTCCAGTTGTGATCAGGAGAGGGCAGAGCTGACAGGATTATGTGTTGCCACAAGAGTGTTCCAGTTAGTAAATTTATTCACACATGTGGCTGCAGTGATGATTTGTTAATGGAAGGTCTTTTCCTTTGGAGCTGTAATGAATTGTTCTGAGTCACAAAGCATTTCGAGGGGAAATTCCACTTGCATCACTTGCATCCACAGGCACAACTTCAGCCTTGAGCAAGGATTATTTTACTTCCTGGCATTGTAAGCAAAGAGGAGGAAATGTGTGTTCCCCTGTGCAGCATAGGGAAAGATCTTAAGCTGCCTCCCAGCGGCATGACATACTGTAAGGATCGAGTAACTAATGTCTTCCATGGTGAATATATTTTCTCCTGTAGTTCATCTGCAGAAGAAGATAAAGATAGGGGATGAAGAATTTCCTCCATATTTCCTTAATACAGGCATCACAATTCAACGCTGATTTTGTTCTCTGTAATACAGGCACAGTGCTGCTGACATGCACTCTTAGTGACTTCAATACATGTTTTGTGTCACTTGCTGAAGAGTTTGCCAGCAGCAGGCTCTTCTCATGGTGAAAGGTATCAAATCCAAGCTGAAATACAAGAAGTTCGATTTAAACACAGGGCAAAAAACACCTTTCACTGTGAAGCTGGTCAGATGCTGGAACATAGAGAGACTATGGAGTGCCCATGCTTGGAGATATTCCAAAGCTAATGGAACATGGCATGCTCCAGCTGAGCCTCCTTGGAGCTGGGGAGAGGTGAACTAGGACATTTCCAAAAAGTGCCTGCAGTCCTGTCTGTTGTAAAGCCCCTGGCTGTAAGTGTTTAGTTAAGCTGCAGTCTGAAGGTTCTGATGGCTGTTAGAATGTTCTGAAAAATAAATGCATGCCTGTATGGGGTAACCTGACATTAAAAAAAAAACAGCATCAATTTTCAAAGGTTAGGTCATTCATGCATCATGCAGGATCACTGTAGGTTGTTTGTAGGCTGTGTAGATTTATTGTTACCACTATGAAGTTAAAATAGGTGTAGTTCATAGTAATTTATAGGCATTTTATTGAATAATTTAGATCTTCTAGATTTCATTACTTAACTAAATTATTTGGTGCTTATTAACAATAAATGAAAAGGAAGCAAGGTTAAAGAGCAGTACTAAACTACTTTCCCTTTAGGTGTACTTCTCAGTCTTTTAATTTGGATTTAAAACTTAAATTGGTTTGGATTAAGATAATAATTTTTAAAGTTCTGTTCTGAAATGTACTGGTACATTTCAGAACAGAACTCCTTCATGACAAATCATAAATTGGAATATATTGTAAAATTTTTAAAGAAGTTTTATTACTGTATTGTCTTAGGAGTCTGGCACTCAAGCTTTCTGTGCTTGGTTTGATTGTGAGTTAAGACTGATTCTGACTCTAAAGAGAAAAATAGTATTTGTGTCAAAGCTTACATAAAACCACCTCTTTCAGTGATGGTATTCTGTTCGTAAACTTGCAGTTGCTTTTTATGCTAGAAATTGATGAATGTACATGCAATCTATCATAGTGTATGTGAGAGTATGCTCTTTCAGTAAGCTCTTGGTGCCCAATGTCAACATGTTATAGTTTCTTCATTTTTATTTGTTTGTAAGGAATGTGACATTTCATTACAAAAGGAGCAGCTTAAGTTACTTTGGAGGTGTTTGCTCTGTGGCCAGAGGAGTAGGAGTGAATGAGGTAATTTTTTTTTTCATGACTAAGTGAAATAAAGTAGAATCTCTACATTATAATCTCAAGAGTTCAAATGTTTCAGTATCCAGGGTTTTAAAGATAATTTACATATTAAAAAGTTAGGGTTCTCCCAGCCAGCCTTCTTGATCATCATCAAACTACTGCTCAGACTGCCTTTCTTTTTAGAAGGTATTTCTCCTGTCTGCATTATTCTCTTATAAAGAGCTTAAATTCCCTTTTATTATATTTAACAGAAATTTAGACACTAAAGTCTCAGCTAGGAGTGTTTGAAACACAGCACCGAATACTCTTTGTCTTACCACTGTAAGACACTTGATCTTCTGAGGTACCAATGTCATGTGATTCTTCCTGAAATTTTTTAACATTGAAATTAGAAAACAAATTTCCCTGTGTATTGATTTTTTTACTGTTATTGTGGGGTTTTTACCTCAATGCAGTGTTAAATTGATAGAGATTCTCCTGGTTTTATGTGGGTTAAATCCTACTATTACAAAAGTGTATTGCATATATATCAAATAAACTTCTTTCTTTAGATTAACCATTGGGGAGAGATTGCCTGAGATTAGGAGAGGAATATTTTATCTGTTATGTACTTTATTGAGTTTATTTCCTTTATATGCACACAGAATTGTGATTGACTGCACTGAATTATTGAAGTAGTAGTTATGTGGTAGGGCAGAATGAGCCAGTGTAGTGTTCATTACAATAACTAATGGGTTTTTGTTTATTTTATAATTGTGCTTCTCTTGGAATGCAGTATGGCCTCCCTTTGCCCATGGCACAGGAACTAGCACAGAGTCTTGCTCAGAATCTTGGAATACAATGGGAGCCAGCTGCCAGGAAACCGAGTATGTACATGGAGTCTTTTGTCTTCCTTAGCTAAATACAAACACTTCCTTTATTAGGTTTGAAAGAAATGCCAAAATTGCTATAACTATAAAGCAAGAATTGCTGCTTTTGGAAATATATGTAGTGAAATTTCTGCCTCACCAAATAAGAGCCGTCAGTCCAGTGACATTTTGCATGACCTCAGTGATGTCCTGTGTCAAGGTTAGATTCATAGCCAATATTCAGAGGTATATTGATAAAAACACCATTAATTTAATTTAGAACTCATTTTTTATCATCATAAAATCTGTAAATCCAATAGAACAATTGCTGACTTCTTGAAATGCAAAACCACCTGATTTACAATTGAAGAAATGGTAAGGAATTGTAACTTAGTCCAGTGTGACATTTGCTCAGCTTGTTATCCTGCTGCTTCACAGTCAGACCAGATTTGTGTTACCTTAAGATGTGTAGAGTGTTGGTATAAAAACTGCTGCAAACCCCTTTTCAGGGCTAAAGAAAATGGTTTTGTTTTTCACTTGCATTTTGTAAGGAGTTTGGCTACCTGCTCTCTTTGTTTCCTCTTTAAAAATGTGAATGATAATGTTGACTTTGTTGTGAATTAGTAAACCGTGCTTAGGAATATTGTTTTGTAAAGCATTGCTTTTAAATTGTGTAAACTAGCAAATTGCTAAACTATTTGCTCTATAATTGTTTTAGAGGTAAAACAGAGTTCATACAATTTGGAAATCAGAATATTTTTTAACTGAAAAATAGAGGGTTTTGATATGATAGCTTTGTGTCCTTATTTGGGTGCCCTTTATAGAGAAAGATAAATGAAAGACCTGGGGAGAGTAGAAATAACCACATAAATGATTTCTAAATGTTTTCCATGGAGAAACGCTGGATTTCCAGTAGTAACTGCAGTTCATCTGTCTTTGGTAGATCATTTTTATGGGCAGTTTGCAGCTTCTGTTTTACCAACCATAAGATGCTGATCTTTTGTTTTTATGTTCTGAATTTGGTCACTGTTGACTTATGTGCTATAGCTATAAGTAAACTGTAAATCCATTTTCATTCAGCTACTTTTTCGAATGAAGGTTTGATTGGCTGATTGACATATTACTGTTAATAATTTTATACCAAAGGGAAAAAGCCTGGCCTGTCCAGTAAGAATCCTCTTTCAGGGTATTCTGTATTTTTATATCGGGGAAATGTAAATGTTTAAAATCATCAATATTATGTGTACTGCAGACAGCCTTGGGCTGCCTGTTTTGAGAGCATGGAGGGAAGAGACTTGCCAACTTTTTTTAGCATTGTATAGTGCCTAAAATTTTGTGTTGAATCTTAAGAACCTGCTGATATGGTAATCTGAAAGTATTGTATTTATTTAAGGTGTTATTATGTCTTCAAGTGGGCTGGTTTCCTTTTTCTGGGGCTAGAGTTTGTACAGCCAAGAAACTATCAAATCTTTGTATAATTAGTCAAGCTCCATTTTTATAGTACTTTATATTTATTGTAAGCATATTTATAACTTCTCCTTTTCTGTTGTATTTTGGTCTTGTCTGAGAAGAGTGTGACTGCACTGAATCCTGGGGTGGTTGCATCATGGAGGAAACAGGGTATGTCATAAATATCAGTAATTGAGGGATCTGGAATGAGTTCATAGTTTACATTATGGCAGAAATATTTATGCATTGAGTTTTATCCATGTGTTTTAGTGCTAATAAACAAAAAGCCAGAAACAGTTGGAACTCAATCCTTAGGTAAATAAATGGTCAGTGAAGTCTGAAGGGAAGAACATCTAGATGGGAGGAATTGCATTGCACTCCACCCTCACACACTGCCAATGATTCTTTTCTTTATAATGTAAGCAATTGATTAGAAAAGGATAACTTCTGCAATATAGGGATTTGAGTCTTACAAATAATTTCCTGTCAGTATCTTGCTCACTGTGGAAGCTTGATTGCAAAAATCAAGCTAATGGAGAAAATTAAGTTACAAATAAGACAGAAGGAGCTTAGTTTCTTTGTACAGTATTTGAAAATTGGTTCTTCAGTAGGGTTACTTTGTGGCTTCCCTGTAGACTTGTAATTGTCAGCCACTGTAGGAGTGCAGCAGAAAATTATTCCATAAATTTGTTTCTGGAATCCAAGGTAAAGCATTGATCAGAATAGATACTGGCTTCCTTCATATGGTGAAATCATCTAAGTATTGGTCTTGGATGGAAGTGTCAGAAGAAGAGGGTGTGGAATAAGCCTCTTCTGTAAAAAAGGTTAACAGTAAACAAAAGCCAGGAGCAGAGGATGGTCATGTAGAAACTGATAAAGGGCTGACTATGAAATGAGTGAATAATTAGCTGCACTTTAAAGCCTTTTCACTTAACTCCATCAGTATCAGGAGACATTTTTTCTGTATGGAATAATTCAGTGGGGAAATAGCTCAGTGGCAGTGAGCTGTTAGGAGAGGAGTGGCAAACCTCCTTATGGCATGGTTTCTCCAATCTTTCATGGAGTGAATAGATCTCATTCCCAGATCTCAAAACATGACTAATAAACATATCAGACAACTTCTGAGTGAGAAATTACTAATAAAGTACATTTTCAATAGTCTGGGAAAAAGATTGGGTTGAGGAAATATGAGAGAAGTCTGTAACATTATGCAAAAATAATTACTCTTTCTTCTAGTATAAGAACTGGGGAGACATGAAATGAGATTAGCAAATATGACAGAAGAAAATGGGATGAAATTGTTCTTCTACCAGTCTGTTTTAAGCTGTGAAACTTCTTGCTGTAGCATCTTGTAAGTGCTAAACCTAGGAGGATACTGGATTATGCAAGCAATAGAAAGGGTGACGAGCAGCTACTATGATAATGTGGGTTTACCTTATTAAGAAGTTTAAAGCCTACAGTTTTATATACTGTACATAAAGTAGAAACATAAAAAAGGCAAAATGTTTTAATTTTTTTCTTTTGTTCTGATTTTATTATTTGAGAATAAGACTGAGCTGTTATACTGTTGCACACAGTGGTTGTAAGAAAGTGGGATTTACAGTATTTGAAGAAGGTTGTGACCCCTTTGCCCCTTTCCAGTAGTTGATGGTGTTTCAAGGCATTTACTCACCTAATTCTTTGCCATTTTAGGGTATACCATTCCAGGAAATTCTCCAAATGCAGCATTGCAGAATACAAGGAATTCTTACTTCGTGGGGGAGGTGCCTGTCTTTTTAACAGGCCGACAAAGGTAATAAATAAGTTGGTAGTCAGGACATCTGCTATGTGTTGTAATGAAAATGTAATCATTTCACTGATGTCATCTTGATCTCAGATATCTGTCTGGGTATTTTCTTGGGGGTGTAATTAGCTCTTCAGCCCATTAGCATTTTAAAATAATATTGAGAGGAATGCAACTTGATTTTCATAATTCTTCATACTCAAATAATGATAAATTCCACATTCAGCATAAATGCACTACTTACTAAACTGGAAATAGTGCAAAATAAATTCAGAAGTGTATGCTCCACCTATACTCAGTTCTTGGACTTTATGTCTGAGGTTGTTCAAAAGAATGCCACATTAGGAAATAGCAATCCATAGCTGATTTCATGTAGGCAGTAGTAACTTTTGGTTGTTCTCAATGTTAGCTTAATTTCATTTCAAATACACATCTAGCAAGGTATCATTCATAGCTGTTTACTTCTACCATTGCTTTTTTGCCTAAAAACTTACCAAGGTCATAATTTTTTCTAAGACAATGTTAGCCTGACATCCCTGTAAAGCTGAGCAGTCTAAAAATATTCCATGTGGCTCCTTTTGCCAAGTAAGAGCAATCCAAAGCATTAATATTCTATTTAATCATGGTGTCAAACTGCTGTCCTTGTAGAATTTAATACCACATGAGGCTATTAGGCTGTTCTGTTTACTATGCTATACCCTTTGGTGGACCATCACCTTGCACAATTAACTAAAAAAAAATTTGCCTGTTCAAGTGGTTTTGAATCTTTTCCCAGGGTAGCAATCTTTGCATATAGAATAAGAATGCAAGAATTTTTACATGAAGGAATAAGTAGGGAAATAGAAAAACACAGCTTCAGTTTTTAGTGACAGTTGTCAGGCAAAGTAATGTGAAGAAGTTGTCAATTTGACTCAATTTGACAGAATAAAAATCTGATTTATTTTAGGGAAAAGGCTTACAGGGGAATGGTTGAATTATTTTTATATATTATCTGTGCCAGTACTTCACAGCTTTAAAGTATTTTGGGAGGGAAAAATAATCATACAGTGTTTAGAATGCTTTTATTTATAGGTGAGGAGGTAAGGTAGAAAATTTTGTGTTTAATCCTTTGGTAAGTAAAACAGAATTGTTAAGCAGTGACCATGATGCCATTTTTAAAATTATATCCCGAGTTATGCTCTGACATGTATATGGACATTGAAGGGTTCCTGATTGCCATAGGCAATTTGTGTGTGCCTGCTTGTGTTCTGTAATTTTCTTGTTTGACAGAGGAATTAATTTCAGTTTCAGAGTAAGAGATCTTGCTGTTTGCACCAAAGTGTAGTAGAGACAGGAGCTTACAGAGGGGGGAAAAAAATTAAATGTTTTTTTTTAATCCTATCAACATTACTGGTGAAGAAGAGTGCATGTGGATATTTCTTCACTATTGTTTTGCTTCTGGCACCCAAAATTGTAGGTGCTATTAATTACCTATGTGGTTTATACAACAAAAGTGAAATGTTGTATTTCTTTTTTACTAGGCATTATGATTCCCCCCCTACCCCAACCAAAACTACCAAAGAAGAATTTCATACAAGTTTATGTATCATTTTTATTGTATTTTATGTTGTGGTTCATATCTTGCTGGTTCTCCACAGCTTTACTTGCACTAAGCCCATGCAGAAAAGTTTACTCACATCTTTCACCCTTAGATTAATCTGTTCGCATTTTAACTTGTTAACTTCTAACTTCATTTCAACCATGTTCTAGTGGATGTGTTTCTGCTATTAATATTCCAATGAAATTGGTGATTCCGGATATTCTTATATGATTTTAAAGCAGAATTATATTTAAAACAGACAAGCTTCTTGCAGAATTATTTCTGTGGCAAGACTGAAAAGTACCTTAATCAAAATTATGATGTGTGAAACCACTATAGAATCTGCATCATCCTGAGCTGCAGAATTTATCTGCATTGTATGTTTCTGGTACTAGGGCTAGCTGTTTAGTAGTCTTTGTATGTGGTTGTGTATAACTTACTAATAAGGCACACAGGACTTCCTTTTGGTAGTATTTCTTTCTATTTATTATTTTCATGCACAAATGTTGCAGAGGAACAGACAGTATCTCATTGCATGAGTAGGTGTGGGTACCTGAGCAAATCCCAAGAATGATATTGTGGACTGTTTTCTTGAAGGAATTGTCAGAAAACTTGGGAGTCCATGGAGCAGGAATGAAATTCAAATGTCATCCCCTTAAATATTATTGTAGTGTCTCTCTACTTATCATGCTTTTCTGAGATCAGTGTTCTCCTGAAGAGGACCAGCATTCCTGTGATTTAGCTGGATGCCTTTCACTCTGAAAAATTCTGAGCAGCATTTGAAAACCACGCTGCCTTTGCTTCACCGAGGCATGGCACCTGCATTGTCTGGGCCAGCACATTTGTGTAGCGTTGCAGAGATGGGTTGTGTATGACACAGAAGTCACTTGACACTAGTTTTATTCTTACTTTGGGGTCGGGGCTTTTTCTTTTAGCTCTTTGAAGCCACCGAGTGTGGAAATGGATACGTAGAAGCAGGAGAAGAATGTGATTGTGGTTTCCGAATGGTAAGTAGAGTTATATATTCCTCCACAAGTTTTTCTTATAAAATTTATTAAGATCAATTAAGTGATTGGTAAGAGAGGGAGGAAAGGAAATTAATGTTTTGCCTGTTGTTTGGGAACAATTTTGTTAAAAGCCTGTGTTAAAACATCTTTTCAAATGACAGTGAGTGCAAAAACGTGTCCTCTGAACAGTTCCTGTTACACCAGTGACAAGATACAGCTGTTTCCCAGCAGTTTTTGAGCTGCACTGGAGAAGTTCTTACCTCTTTGCTTTTCTGGATAGCATATCTGGAGTGGTAGACTCCTTACTGATACTTTGGAGACTAGTGCCTGTTTTCAGACAGAACAAGTAAACTGTTATTTTCATCTCTATTGCAGAAATACTCCACTAATGTTTTTGCAAAAATCTGCCCTCTAGATTTGAGTTCTCATTCTATTATTTAAGTACAATTGCACTTGTAATTAGGTTGGAAGTTTTTTTCTGCATTGAATACTATTGAACTAGGCAGCATAAATATGGCACAGGCCTCAGAAGGTGTGAATCCCTGTGTTGCTATAGCATTGTATGTCACTGTTTTCCCTTTAGTATTTGAGTATTGCAAAGGCTTCCTCTAGCTGATAATTTCAAATCATCAGTGCTAAACTGAATCTTTTGTCAGCTGGTATGTAATAATTTCATGCTGGAAAGATTGTGAAGAAAAAAACTTGTTTAAAAGGGAAAACTAAACTTTTTGCTTATTTTTTTTCTTCAGGAATGCTATGCAGACTGTTGTAAGAAGTGTTCTCTTTCTAATGGAGCTCACTGTAGTGATGGACCTTGCTGTAATACATCATGTCTTGTGAGTGTTGCTGTTATATATCAGTTGTTCTTTTCAGTTGTCCGTGGCAGTCATGAGCAGCCTGTTAAAGTTCAGAGTGTGTTTTAGGTAGAAGGAAAAGGTGCAGCATATGTAGATGTATTCTTAGTGCTGAACTATGTTTTTAATTTTCTAGTTTTTCCCACGAGGTTATGACTGTCGATACGCAGTGAATGAGTGTGACATTGCAGAGTTCTGCACTGGGGATTCTGGACAGGTATGGCTTAAAATATAATTGTAGAAAATTACAACTAAAGGAGTATAGAAACATAGAATCCTTTAGGTTGGAAAAGACCTTTTAGATTGAGTGCAACCATGAACCCAGCACTGCCAACTCCACCAATAAACCATGTCCCCATATGCCACATCTGCACATCTTTTACATACCTCTAGGGATGGTGATTTTTCTGTGTCTCTGAGCAGCTTGTTCCAATGCTTGACAACTCTTTTGGTGAAGGAGTTTTTCCTAATATCCAGGCTAAACCTCTCCAGCACAACTTAAGGCCATTTCCTCTTACCCTGTCATTTGTTACCTGAGCAGAAGAGGCTGACCTCTATATCTCTGCAGCATCCTTTCAGAGAGTTGTAGAGGATGAAAAGGTCCCAGCTGAACCTCTTCTTGTCCAGGCTAAACTTGTATAAAGTGTGTTATGTTTCCTAAGAGAGAGGGGGAAGTGACTGATACCTGGAAAAGGACAGGGTACCTGAGATAAACTATGACATCACACTGCTACATATGAGAAGTTTAAAAGTTGTGGATCTTATGCATTTGTCCTGTAAACATTTGGCTAATACAAAATATGGGAATAAACAGCAACCAGAATGTTGTTTCAATTTGATTTCTTTTAAATAGTCAACATCCTGTACATTTTCCATTTTCACAGCAACTTTGATGTTTTAGGTGACATACACACCTTTTCAGTATTGAATGTTTATATATTTATTCTAATTATATAAGAACTTCATAACTGATGCAGTCACCTACTGCATCAAGTTCTTAGCCTTGAAGAAATGAGAATCAGGACAAATCACACTCTCTTTGGGTATTGGCTGTAGTTATAAATGCCAATAAATCAACAATAACTTTCTTTTATTTTATCCTCTGAGACATCAACACATAGATAAGTAGCTGTTGCCAATATTTTATGGTAAATCTTTTGCTCTGTGGATGGAGCATTCTTAATGAGAGAGAGAGGGGCTTTCTCAAGCTGCCCTCAGAGTATTGGCTAACACAGTCCAGTGCAGCAGCATTCTCTTTTCAGATTTTCACAGGTCCCTTTTAGATGAGGAAAAACCTTAAGAATGGTTTAAAGTAAGTCCTTACTTCAATAGTCTGAGGTTTCTGCACCTAGTGACTTGTTTGTACAAAAGAATTTCCAGTGCCAATGGAACATACCAATGAAGATCATTAAGTCCCCTGAAGCTCTAGGGCAATAGACTGGTAGGCTGTGACCCGGTGCTCCCTCACTGCTGTAGTGGAACTGAAATGCATGTGGTGGCAGTGTTGCAAATGTGGCCCCAGTGTTTGCTACCAAATACCCTCTTACTGAACACATTGGCTTTCATTTTGCCCCACCTCCTTAATTTCTTCTTGGAATATGCAGGAAGTTAAACTTGAACATTGTATTTCATGGCTCAAAATGTTAATTTTTTCATTTCTATTTGTAGCTATGAAGATTATTGCACTAATTATGTTTTCAACCCCCTTCATATATTGTCCAATTTTCTTAAAAGCAGGAAAATTCCATATGTGATACTCTGATGTATTATTACAGTAAACATGACAAAAAAGATTCTTTTTTTTTTTTCAGTGTCCACCAAATCTTCATAAACAAGATGGGTATGCCTGTGATTCTAATCAGGTATGCAATGTTTTAAAATCCCTGCACATTAGCAAATAGAAATCAACACATTCTTGTTTAGTTTTGGCATTGTTTTTTTAAAATCCCGTGTTCCATATTTCTTCATAAATTTTATCCTTTAAACATCAGTGTTGCTTGTGTTTGATGCACTCTATGAACTGTAATAATTTCTACTTTGAGTGAAATCCACTTGGTAGCTCTACATTTTATATGTAGATATTTTATTAGACTCCAAGTTAAACAGTTCTTTCCAACTATGAAAAGGTATAAAGCAACTGCTTAAATGTCAGTATGTATTGGCCACAAACTGGCTTTGGGAATCTGGGCCAAAATGTGTACTTCATCTACCCAAATTCATGGAATCTACATCCCAACATGCATGTGAAGGGTGACAATGAGACATTTGTTGTGGGAGGGGAGGGAGGTGAATTTGTTTTCAGTTCTCATTCCTAACATGTTGTATTTTGTTTAGGGTCGTTGCTATAATGGTGAATGCAAGACAAGAGATAATCAGTGCAAATATATCTGGGGATCTAGTAGGTTGACTTTAATTACCTTAAATATGTTTTATTTCTAGTTCATTCCTGCCTTTGCTTTGCATTTTTCATGTTTTTATTTTTTGCTCTTGTCACTACAAGTTAAAGTTGTCTGATCAGTAGACTGCAGTGAGAAAATGGCTTGATTGCCAAGTGGAATTATGCATTTGGGAGTGGTGTCAGTGAAAGTGATGATGTGGCTGCAAATCTGGGTAGGACAGCAAATGCTACTGGGGGAAGGGGGCTGAGGATTTTTTGGGTATAGTTCAAAAGCAGATGTTTTGGGCTTTCCTTTAATGACAGTCACCATTTCCATTATCCCATCAGTGGCTCGTGCCAAAGCTGCTCCACCTTGCCTCTCCTTCCTATACCATCCTCCAAGTCAGGAAAATTAGTACATTGGTGTGCGCTTAAATATGCATAGTGTGATTTAAGTCCAGAGGTGTTGAGTTAAACAGAATTGCAATTGCAATTCTTGCAAATGCTTTGCTTTCAGCAGAGAGGGGCTGAATGTTCTGTGTAATGACTTGGAAACAATTCAGCAGAGTAGAACTACCAGGACGTCCTGTGCTCTGGCATTTAGTGTGCTCTTGTGCATTTTGTCTAATCATAACTGCCACTGAGGCCACTCTGTCTTATTATTTTATCTTCCTCTATAAAATTGTTGTGCTTTTCTATTTTCTTTTTTTTAGACTCATTTTTAGAAAAAACAAATGAGCTCATTAGTAAATAATTATGGGTTTAAAACCTATTAGTTCAGAATTTTACTCCTAAAAATAAGCAAAAATTGCACTGTGTTCAAGTTTGGTTTCCTGTGAACATCTGAAAAATAGAATAAAATCAACATTGAGTTGATGTCAGAACATATGCTTATCATAAATGTCCTATATAAAATCTTCTGAAATGCAGATCAGGAAAAATTGCACTGAAAAACAACTAGATTAAATCTATGTGCAACTGTTATGAAGTGAGCAAAATGAGACCACAGATAAATTTCATATGAAGAGTACAATACAAACACCATGGAGGCTACTTTCAGAAGTTCAGAGCAAATTTTGAACATATCAGTAGGTATTTCAGTTTAGCCTGTTCTCCCTTTTAGTCACTGGAAAATACCATTTGTGCACATACATGTGTATTTAAATTGATGGTTTTTATTAAAAACATTACAGAGAACAGCTGCAATAAATTATGCAGGTTTCAAAGCTGTCATGTTGCTAGTGAAAAGCATGGGGTTTTTTTTCTTCCTCAACAGAGTCTTCAGGATCTGACAAATTTTGTTATGAAAAGCTAAATACAGAAGGCACAACAAAAGGAAACTGTGGAAAGGATGGAGACCGATGGATTCAGTGCAGCAAACAGTAAGTTCATTTGGTAGAGATTATCTGTAATTTAAATAGATTGGTAATGGTTTAATATTGTCTACTTTTTCTACTTTTTCATGCATGATTCAGCAGCTTGCTTTGCTTTATTTCAAACCTCTTTTCCCTTATGAGGTTTGCATCTTGAAAAAATTGCGCTCTGACAATTCTATAAGTGACTCAGCAATAGAGTTGTAAATAATTCTAGATTTTCAGACTTCAATTATTTCAGAGTAGCTGAGGGACAAGACAGCAAAAAGTCACAAGTTCATAACATAAAAACACCTCAGCCTTGGCAGGGATAAATTAGGCTGCAAATACACACTCTGTTCACTTGCTCTGGGACTGACACCAGATTATGCTGTGTCAAGTTTGTTCCAACCTTTATTTTGACCAGAGAGGACCATTAGACATTTGGATGCTATAGAGAAAAGGCCTGATTAATTTCCATGTGATTATTAGTAGATGAATATTTGATTAAATTTACTTTTCAAGGTAATGATTATTAGTAGATAGAGTTAAATTTCTCCTGATCTACTTCTGTTTTGTAATTTTTAATTTTGTACATACAAATTTCAGTTTTGGAATAGCATTTTCCTTCTTTGACTGTTTGATGCTTGTATAGTGAATTTTTTATATGATTAGTTTTCAGATAGGATCATAAGGAAAGGAGTTGTTTAATTTAGATGAGGATAGTGTGTTCTACTGTGTATGTTAAACCCCTCATTTCTATAAAAGCTTTTCTTTGTTGGTAGAGAGATGCAGGACAATGATTTGGCTGAAGGGGTATTTATGTTTTTTTCAGTTTTAACAAAGTCAATTTCCAGCATTCATTCAGCTGCTTCAGTGGCTTAGGACAGTCAGTATTAGTTAATATCCTTCTACTGAAAGTATAAAAGATATGTTGTATATATTATTTAGAATATATTTAAATATATGCAGATATAAAATAACATCAAAAAAGGAGATTCTTTACCAAGACTTGGACACGCACAACTTCACACCAAAAATTGTTATGGTTCTGTGTCCAGCAAGGAAAATAAAATGCAATGAAGATTTCAAACTTGACATTAATGTATGGTGTGTAAGCTGCCAGAGAGAGAAAAGCAGTTCAGCCTAACTTGACAAAGCTTTGTACAGTTTGGCTCCTCTTACTTGTACTGGATTGTTCTTAGAGCACAGATACATTCTTTGCTCATGAGAGCATTCACTGGTGCATTGGAGTGAATGATGACTTGTTTCTGCCTTCTGTCATTTAAATGAAATAATATTTTATTTCCAGGCTTGCACTCTGAAAGTCTGTCATGTGGCTTATGGTAATATATTACTGTGATCAGCAGCACCATTGCTAGACTTTCTTTTTTGTAAGTTTACCTCATATCATTTTAGTAATATTTTGATTTTTGTTTTCATTTTCCAGTGATGTTTTCTGTGGCTTTTTGCTCTGTACCAATCTTACTAGAGTTCCACGAGTTGGTCAAGTTCAAGGAGAAATTATCCCAAATTCTTTTTATCATCAGGGACGCATAGTGGACTGCAGGTAAAAGATAATGCAGTGTTCCAATGTGATTTATCTCTGTCTAACCTAATTGAATTTCAGCTACAGTTCAGTTAAAGAACAGATAAATGAGTTTCAGTCTCCTGCACTGCAGGGTCTGTACACAATACTGTGTTTGTATTTTGAAGACATGGGCAACATTGCAGTTTTTGTCACCCTAAGAGTACTGTCTTACATAGTTGGGTCCTGAGTGAACAGTGATTCTTAATTCTTCCATTATTCCTCTAGTGTTTTTATTTAAATCAGATGGGAAGTTAGTTTGTTGGTTTTGTTTTGTTTTTTTTTCTAGCAATATTATTTCACAGCACTTGGAAAAAAAGAAAAAAGAAGGAAAATGGTCTGTCAGAGACTTAAAAAATCCCCAAAGCCTAAGGTGCCCTTCTTGAGTATTTAGGTCCTAATCTAGATTTATTTTTATTTTGACAACTGGAACACTGTCATTGCTGTGGACAGACAGAAAAACTCTATGGTTTTGTTCAGTCTGAATTAAAAGGGAGGTGTGGAGCTTTCAGTGTCTACACTGACATGCTTTTAATATTTTCAAAAGATTCCAGTCCTAATACTAATACTGTCTTCAAACTTATTTCTCCTAGTGGTGCTCATGTTCTTTTAGATGATGATACGGATTTAGGTTATGTGGAGGATGGAGCTCCATGTGGACCTCAGATGATGTGTCTGGACAAAAAGTGCCTGCCAATTCAGTCCTTGAACATAAGCAGCTGTCCCATTGGTTCCAATGGAAAAGTCTGTTCTGGTCATGGGGTGAGTCTGTACTGGGAGTGAGCAGCTCAGCTTCCCCAGCTCTCTCTGCTCTACCTGAACCTAACACCTGAAAGTCTTCCTAAGACCTTTTGATCTGAAACCACAAATGTTGGATTCAGGGGAAGACTGCTGTTTTGTGATGCAGAAAAAAAATTTTAGAAAGGAAAGTTCTCAAATCTGTTTTGCAATTATATCCAAATTGGGTTTGTAAGTAGCAAGAAAGACCTTTGACATTATTTATTGGAAGGACTTCTGTAATGTACTACCCATATTTCAAGCTACTTGCCATCTTGAATTCAACTTTTTCCTGCACACTAACACCTTTATAAAGTTGGTCTTTTGTTCATAGATTTATAGCCCATGGCTTAAATAATTAAAATTCCAAACTGTGGGCCCTCAGCAGAGAGGGAGTTCTTCAACAGTTCCAAACAGTTCTTGAACAGATCCAAAGTGTGTCATTTCATTTGGGCACATTATGTTCTGCTATTCTGCCCACAAGTTCATTTGTCTAAGATGTTAGGTCTGTTTTGATGAACAGATCACTGTTTTAAATACCAATAAAACCTTTGCACTATGGGATTCAGTGAGACAAATACTTGCCTGAAGGGCTAGACTTTGTACAAAAAGGGATTATTTCTTCTTGTTGTCTATTCTTGAATATAAAATTGAGTGTTTCAAAGTAGCGGGTTAGGTTCCAAATCAAGAATAAAAATTTTAAGATTTGAAAGTAAAGTATCCAGGAGATTAGAAATCATCTTGGTACTTTTTGAGAGTGACATGAAGGGTGAGTGAACTTTGGGTGAGTGTTTGCTTTGGATTATTACAATTCCTAATTTTGAAGGGGTATTTCCATTGGTCAAACCTGCCATAAAATGTGTTTATCTTCAATTAAGATTATCCAGTGAGTGCTTCTTAAAAGCAGAGCATGATAAAAGTTGAATTAAAAAATCACATGTGTTACTTAGAATCATATGTGGGAAGGTTGTTTCCTGGTTTTTTTTTTTTTTCACAGTATGTTCCAGTGTCCAAAAGACATCAAGACATTATTAGCTGGTTGTCTAAGGATTGACTTCATTTCTAGTCCTATAATCAAAACTTCATCCTTTGTGTCTGTTTCTTGTGTCATGCTCTTTTCCACCATAACCTCTTCTATCAGCACCATTCCATGTTCTTTTTCATATGGGAAGTTTATAGCTATTAACTCTTACTACTGATTTGATGGTTTAGGTTTTGTCCACTGGTTTTGTCCACTGGTTTTTCTGTATCTAATAAATATACTGCCAATTTTAGAGTGCTGAGTTCTTTTTTAGAGGTCATTCAGGTAAATGTAAACTGAGGAAGAACTGTTCCTCTCTCTTTTAGAAGCCAGATAAGCATTCCTCATTGCTGCTTAAGAAAAATGGTAACAAAACCAATGAAAATATATTGACTTTGTTCTACATGGGAACAAGCTGTAAATGAGAGGTTGGAAAGTGTAGCCATGTCCTGAACCTTTCACAGGCAAATGTTTGTATCCCTTCTGGGCACCCAGGCTCACAGCCCAGATAGTTGGCTGGTGAAGATCTAGCTAGTCTAGCTAAATTGCTGTCATTTTTCACAGCCTGTACAGGTGTGTGCCAGTGGTGGTAGAACCAGTTCTGCTTCTCCTGGCATGTGAGAGTATTAGGAGGGTTGAGGTAAACTTCCAGGTGTGTTATGACATTCCAGACACTCAGTGCTGTTGTTACAATATATAAATACATAAGTTTTATACCTTGAATTAAATGTCTAATTACATGTTAAATAAATGCACAGTGACATTTTATTAATATGTAGTTAGAAATTAAGTGCTATCACTTTTTCCCCCGTAGGTTTGTAGTAATGAAGCCACTTGCATTTGTAATTTCTCCTGGGCTGGGACAGACTGCAGCATTGACGATCCTGTCAGGGATACTGGTGGCAAGAAGGATGAAGGACCCAAGGGTTTGTGTTTTGTTTCAGTTTTTATGTTCCTTTTTATGTTTTTCTCTTGATACATGGTAGCATAATTAGCATATAAAAAGCAAATACAATTGTACAGTGTTTAGACCCAGACAGTAAAATTCTGCTTCATGTAGAGGAAGTAGATTTTTCTACTTTGAGAATTGATAAAACTTACTTTTCTAACTTAAATTTGGAAAAGATTTCAACAGGTAATGTTTTTTTCCTTTGTCCCTTATTCTCTGTTTTTTAATGATCATTTTCATTGTGATTGGAATCTGACTTAGTTTAGCTCTTTTTTTTTATATAATAATTGAATATTTATCTTTTACTAGAGATTTTCAGTTTTCTCAGTTGACTAATTCAGAGAGCTGTGGCATAAAAAAGGGAAAAGTGGAATGTCCCTGGTAAAATCAGATTCCTTGAAATCATATTGCAATGAAAGAAAAAAGAAATTGGATTTTTGATAAATTATTCTTACAATCATTGTTGCTTGTTCTTATGTAGTTGGTACATATTTCAACTACATATGAAGTACAAATACAAAGGGGAGGTACTGAGAAAATAATCCAAAAGTTTTTTCAAAGAGGAAGGAAAGTATTTGAGCTTCTCGCTGACTCCTCTGCCAAAGAATATCTTTGGAATTGTGCTGTCCAGTTTTTTTTTAATGTCTTTCCTGTCATCAGGGCACTGAGGGCACTGTCCAACATCAGACTATATTCATCCAGTCTTATGCATTTACAATGTCCCCAGTTCCAGGTTCTTCTGCTCCATTTGCAAGGTAGATGGAGAAAAGATAAGAGTTGTTCAAAAAGGTAGTCCTGAGGACTCAGACTAACTGAATCTAACTGATTACTCTGAAAGTACCAAGGTTTCAAGGAAGGACAGGATTTTGGTATGTCCCTCTGGAATGGCCCTACATCTGTCTTGTGTGCCTTTTTGTGTTACCCCTTGGCAGAATGGTCCCAGTAGACCTTTGCCAAGAACTGTTTGAAGAGATCATCTTGAAACAAGTTACTGTTGTGAAGGAGGCTCTGTAGACCAGTGCAGATTTGTATAAGGAATCTGCACAGGTGCTTCCTGGACTCCCAGTCCCAGCATTGCTCAGTGTAGAGCTGCCTGGTTTGTACTCTGCCTTACAAGCCACTTTCCATTCCATTTTCTCTAAAAACCTTCCTGACAGTGGAATGCTGCCTAGAGAGTCTTAAAAAAAATAAAAATTATGGAGCCCACCACTGCAGAGCTGTTCAGTTCTCTGAGTGTGTAGATGAGGAGAGCAGGATTTACAGCTGTGACACTGAGAGCACATAAATTTCACTTTGTTCATTTCCAGATCTGGTAGGTAAGAAATGATTCCCTCTTCTGTGAAAAGGTCTATAGGAAGGGTAACACAGAAGGTACACTTATCTTTGATAAATCACTGTAAGTCAGATTGCCTCATCTAGTTCAGAGTGGAGATATCTTAGTGAAAATTAATACATCAATATTGAAATATTGAAATATTCTGGGAAAGAGCCTTAAATGGATAGTATGTGCATGGATTTCTGCCAGCAGGTACAGGCAAAGTTTAGACTGCATTTTTCAGTGGAGTCCTCTGCAAAAGAGCAGACTCTGCTTTTGTTCAAGGTGGCTCGATGATCTCAAAAGATGGATTCTTTTTCTTACAGTGTTACAGTAATTTACTGATGTTGAATCACCTGGTAATGAATTTAAGAGACTGAACACTGTGATCTCTTTCTGTGTGCTTATAGAGGAATTCCTTTCTGAGAAGATTTCAGACGAGTAGAGCAGTAGTTTCCTTTGTTGTAAGGACCCAACATACACAAGAGTAGCTTCCATTAAGTTTTTATCCCTTATTACTCCGTCATAGGCCAGTTTACAAGTCTTAGACAAGGAAACCAAAATAGTTAGTTTTCCTTAGCCATAAGGTTGAATGAAGTGAAACACTCATGGTGTGAAAATTCATCTAATAGGTTTAATCTTTCTCACACCAAAACTCCAAGCATTTTTCTTGCTACAACTAGAACATGTATAGGTAGGGAGTGTTGCTATTTATTTATGTATTGTTGTGATAATTGACAATTGACTGCTATTCTGTTGCACTTTTCAGACTTTTCCATCGTCCATCCATTTCTTTTTGGCTCCATTCTCTATTTCAGGATAAAAAAAATTGTAGTCCTTAATTATGTTGCTATTAATACATGACTCTTGAATTACTCTAAACTCAGCAACCTACTGTATCCTGTACAAGCAGATATACACAGCATTTGGCAGTTTGGGGAAGACAAAGAGTTCTTGCTGGTTTTGGTAACTGCAGAAACTTTGAATTACTTTAGAGTGTGAGTTAGCAGTTTTGAAATCAGTGGGACTCCATATACACATGAGATTCTTCTTTGCAATTTAATTTGCAGAATTAGGTCTTTGACTAGTGGAGTACTGTTTGTTTCATATAGAACTTATGTCTCAAGTGTGTGTGTGTGTGTGTTTGTGTGTGTATATTTATGAAACAGGATAAAAAAACCCCAAAATATTTTAAAACACACTTCACTCAGCATGGAGTCTGTAAAATCTTTGTCCCTAAGTTCCCATTTGACAGGGAATTCAGCTTTTTGCTTGTTGTCTGTTGTGACTCCATCAATCTATCAAACTTTTACATCTCTAACATAGGAGATGTACAGAATTTTTTCCTGAAGAGTGTTCCCTTAAGGTTTAAAAGTAAGGCCTCGATGTCTTGAGAGACTATCTGAACATATCAACATTTCTAAGGTGTTACCTGAAGCATGTTTCTAGGGTAGATTTGTGCTTTTAAAAGGTGTTACCTGTTTTAGGTCATATGGATAAACTGAGAGTCCTATTGATAAATGCAGTAACAAGGAAAAATATTACTAATTAGTAAAGGAATTACTTTAAAAGTTGTGGATTTTTGTTTTTTTCTGAGGTGGAATTGTTTCCAAACAGTTTTCGTTTTCTTAATTATATTATGGATACAGTAAGTTTCTGGTAATCAAAAAGAACGTTTTTTTATTAGCAATTTATTTATATTTTGGCTGTTTTAAATAAGCAGTAGGTTGAGGATATTCCCTTTTAGAGTAAATAATAGAATCACAAGCTGAAAGGAATTTACAGGAAAACTTCTCATTGAAATATTTGCAAGCATTCACAGAAAACCAAATAGAGCTAATTTCAGAATTTTTAAGCTACACTATTTGGTAAACAAAGTTTGTGAGGAGATTTGAATTGTTTATCCAGTGGTGGATTGTATTCTAAAGTATTCCTTTGAGGAATTATTTCATGTTTTCATTTCAGACCTATACGTGATGATTTCCTGAAAAATTCTTCCCTTTTCCCTCCACACAGTGAGCATGGCCGCTAACAGGCTAATAGGTGCAGTGGCAGGGACCATTCTGGCCTTGGGGGTGATTTTTGGAGGCACAGGGTGGGGAATAGAGTAAGCACTTTTCTCAGTTTGAGTTCTCTGTCTGGTGCCTTAGTGTGTGAGGTAACCGTATGCACCTGAGCCCTGTGTGTTCCCCTGGCTTTGTCCTCTGGTGACCGTGTTTGTCTGTGATTTGACTGTGTCTGTGTCATGTGGTTTGCTCATGCAGTGTTGAACCTTCTCCTGTCTGGGATAATGTGGGGCATAAAACAATAAGTTTGTGAATTTTTACATTGTCACCATAAAATTTAAATGTTTAAATGTTTCCATTACACCAAATTACCAAAAAAAAGGAAAAGGAGAGAAAAAAAAGGGGGATTTCTTGATTATTTTGCAAAATAGACTGAGTAATGTGAATTTGTTTATTACATGCAGGGCTTTCAGTCCAATGATCAAGCTAGGCAGATGAAAGCTGGTGATAGTCATACAGACAGGTAGTTTTACAGTAAAGCTTCTGAAGGTTCTGTTGCTAGGATTCTGTTACCTCAGGATAGCACAGTGCTGGAGTGTAGTATTCATGTATAAAGAATACAGATGAGCAATTTTTATTGTCTCTTCATAGTTCTAGAAAATGGTAATCCTAAGTGTTATCCCAGTACCTCAATGTTAACAATGGCTATGATTTATATAAATTTGTGTTCATGTACACATACACATAAAAAGGCCCATGTGAAAGCTGTCTTCATTCTGCATTCACTGTGCAAACTACAGATGACATGACTGCTGTTTTGCTGCTCTGAGATTTCCAACTTCTCCATGTTTCTAGTACTGTATATGACATCTGGCATGTGACAAGTGGGACCTCTCTGAAGGGGCACTTGCTAGCCGGACAGTCTGTGATTTCCAATCAGGCTGAGTGCCAAAGCATTCACCCACAGTTCTAGTCCAGTGAGGCAGCACTTTGTGTGTTGAGCCTGCAGCCCTAGGAACCTGTCCATGCATGAAACTGATCCAAGATTCTCAGAAGAGTAGAGACTTTTACGTTCATTGAGGACAATTATTAGAAAACAGATAGAAGGAAGAAGGTAAGAGGTCATTTCCTTGAGAAAGATCAGATCTGTGTTACTGGTAGCTTTTACAGCTGTTTGCTAAAAACTGAAGACTGTGAAAGTTGTAGAGGTTTGGGGGACAGATTCTGGAGCAGAAAGTTTACCTACAAGCTGAGGACCACTTGCCTTCTGCTTACATTCTGCCTTGTTCTCTTTTGTTTGTCAGTCCCTCACCTGCTGTCTCAAGCCATTCAGCTCTGACCAGTGTCCCTGACCATTTGTTCTTGCTCCTGTATCCTTCTATACCAATGCCAGCTTTTCTTCATCTCTCTCTGCTTTTATCACTCGCTACCCAACTCATTCTTTTTGTTTCTATTCATTCTTTTTTCCTGCATCTCATCAATATTTCTCTGTCCTCTGGTTTCTTCAGACACAACTATGCATTCAAGGCAAGCCACTGCTACTTTTTGTTGGTTTATAGAAAGCATGCAGGGAATGCAAATTCCCTTTGTGTTCCTAATGCCCTGCTGCCATTGCTGTGCCTAGCTGCAGGGCAGGGTGTGAGCATCACAGCCCCATGCCAGAACCTCTCCTCCTTCCTCACCGCTTCATTGCAAATTGTAAATGCTTGTTCAAAGTGCTGAAATAACTTTAATTACTTGATGATTTATGAACTTCTTTCAGGAATCATGTGGGACAAAATGGTGCAGTAGTTTCTTTTCCAGATTTCATACCAAAATGGATACTTAGCTTTGATAACTTAAACCAGAGGATTTGGCTGGCATAGCAACAGGCAAGAAAAGACATCAGATCACCAGAGTTGTTGTTACCTGCAGTATAGTCTGCAGTAAACTTGCCTTTTCTAATACTGGGAGAGTTTCAAATGGTGTGTATTCATTCTTGTAGAATCTATTGAATGATGATGAAAATTTTGGGAATAGTCTGATGGCTGCTGAAGTTTCAGGTGTGTTCTGCTTTAACATCTTCAGTAGGATTTGTATCAGGGTCCTAAAAGATGGCCAGGGATGGTATGATAGCCATGCTGGACCAGTGTCCTTGCAGGAAAAGGAGGTGGGCCAGGAGGGAATCTGCAGGAGATTCCTCCTGACAAATCTGTGGCTGCAGGTTATAGCAGTGGTGTGGTGGAAAGAGCAATGTACCAAAGTGTTTCCTCTTGTGATAGTCTGGATGGAAAATGATCCCACAGTGTGGTGGTTATTAAGACCTTCCTCTTACTTCTGGTTTGTCAGGACTGAGTTCAGTGACTAAAGAGGTTTATTGAGCTGAAACATACAGATTTTTATCTTTCTTCATAAAAGTCCCTTTACTGGGACTAGCAAAATAAATACAATTTATTTGGTAATGCTAATAAAACATAAGGCATAGATCCTTACAGTGAGGTATAACACATAAAAATAATCTCATTTTAAGTACTTGTATGTGCACAGTCTGTCTTAAAATGACTCATCAGTGATCCTCTTAGATCTCTGTATTTTGAAACTGGGATTCAACAGTTGGAGTACTCCAGTCTCATAAAAAAGTGGTTGCTCTTTAGTCATATTACCTATTCTACAGGCTTGATTTTTAAAAATATTTATATTTTCTATTACCTGAGGCTAATTGCCTAGTATATTATCATCTTCTGTTTGAATTTATTGAATTATTTAATATTTATAGTAAATAAAACCAATCCTGACTTTCTTTATTTAAAGAATAAACTGATGTTTGGTGATTAGATGTGCTCTATGAAATGGATTCACATCCCTGGGCATTAACAACCAGGGAACCTAGTGAGAAGAGAGATGTAAAAGTGTTGATTTGGCACATCTTTATCTAATTTATGACTATGTTACTATCAGTTAATCATTGTATGCCTTTTGTGAGAAGATGGCATTCTGTGGCTAGGAAGAAATTGGCTTTAGAATTTTTCAAGGCTTATTTGTTATAGATTTTCAAGGCAAATCTATTACAGATAAATCACTTGCTGTGTTTTCAGTCTTTTGTTCTGTGAGATCATTTGATTAAATCCAGAGCAAACACTAGATATCAGTCAGAAATGGTGGCTCATTAGGCTGCTGTTACAAGCAAGCCTTAATTGGAACAACAATGCCTGCAGGATGACACCCTCCACCACGCTCAAGTCTCTTAATTTGAGCCAGATGTGACTTAACTTCAAGTCCAAATAAGAAGGACTTCCAAATTGTGCAGAATTACCTTTTGATTTTTGTTAAATTTGTGCACTGTTCATCTATAAAGCTCATTACATTTTTCTGTAGTCCAACTATTTTATTCATGTTCCTGAATACTCTTTGTGTAGGAACTGCAGGAAACAATTTTTAAAACTTGGTTTTCTTTTAGCTAATCAGAATGTCCAGAAGCACTGAGGTGAGAAAGATGTAGTAGAGCCAATAAAGTTAGGTGGCTGCAGTAAATTTTAAAACTTAGGGCAAGTGCTTATTGCAGTGTGTGGGGTTGGGCAGGAGGTTTTGTAATATTGACCTAACAGCTTAAAACTTTCAGTTGTTGCAGCTGCCCTCGCTCTTTCTTTGCTGCTCTCTGGCTGCTCCTCTTTCTTCCTTATATTAGCTGTGTGACAGTTTTCCAAACTCAGCTCAGAACAATTAATTAGGAAAATTTCAATTGCTGTGTAGAAGTGTTGGTTTGGGAAGAGTGGGATAGGGGTAAGAGCTGTTTTTGAAGGCTATTCCTGAATATGTAAATGGTTAAACAAAGTGTGTGATATGCTGCAGAAGAACTGTTGAGTTGTTTTCATTTTGCAATGTTTTACATCAAAGACTGCAAAGGGAAGTTTTTGTACAGGGCAAATGTTACTCAAACCTCTGTCCTGTGTAAACAGAGCACTTAAGGGTCAATTATTAATATCTTATTTAGGTGCTCTCTTGCCCTCTTCAGAAAATTGCACAAACATTTTTTGTGCTGCTTCTTTTTGTTGCTCTTTTTTCTGCTCCACCCTTCCCCACTTTGTTGTTCAGTAGCTTCTTGAGGATGATGAAGAGATGCTTTGATGTTTGGAAAGCTTAGTGGAAATAAACTTTTATTTCAACTTTCATTCCCTATTATATAATCCTTTGCTTTTGTCAAACAATTGTAAATTTAGCATTGACGTAACAGTAGGGTGTCTGGATTCTGATGAGTAAGTGGTGCTAGATGCTCTCAGCTCAAATTAAAATACCTACACTTTTCAGGAGCTCCATGAAAAAAGAGAGGGCTTTTTGATTTTTTATTTCTTTCTCATTTTCTGTAGTCTTAAAACATACAGCATTCATCCTTTTCCCTCTAAGTTAAGGAATTATTCACAACTATCTTAGTGTCCTCAGCTGACTGTTCAAGAAGCAGATAATGGAGTAAGTTACAATGGAATTCACTGTCTAATACTAGGTTTTTATCTATGGTAGAAGTCAGCATAGCACAATGCAGAGACCAACAGCTTTGTTTGTTCCTATTGTTAAAGAAAAGTAAGTTGGGCTTGTTGAGACTGTCTAGAGGCATCACCTTGTGTGCTGTCCCATATTCCCTGAATTGTTTGACTACCCTTCAGATGCTTCACATAATGTGAATGAAGTTGTTGGTTCTTACATCTGTCTTACCCTAATCCTTTACCACAGGTCCTAGTGCCACCAATCTTATAATAGGCTCCATCGCTGGTGCCATCCTGGTAGCAGCTATTGTCCTTGGGGGGACAGGATGGGGCTTTAAGTAAGCAATGCCGCATGTCTTCTCTTCGGTGGCTCTGGCATTTCTCTTTCTTGCTTACCTCACTCAGTTTTGAGTTCCTGCTACAAGAGTTCCAAGTTAACCCAAAAGACTCCAACAGACTGCTTTAAACAAGAAAAGAAATTATACATGCAGTAAACAAGTGAAGGAAATGGATTTGAAAATAGCAAATGTTATCAGGGTGCAAAGTTGAATAAAAATAAAAGAATTAGGTGAATTCCTGAAAATTAAATTAACACTTAAGGAACAAGGTCTTTTTTCACTTCCAGTCCGTAGCATTGAAGCTGATTACATTGGTTAAAAAGCTCCCAAAAGATACAGGTTGTATTCTGAATGTTAGTAGTACTTTTGACTGCTCAACTTTTTGAGAACAAGAGATGTCATGTAAATGGTCAGTGGTGGAAGGAGCAGAGTCATTTTCAGGAACAGCTGTGTTGATGTAGTTGACTCTGGAATAGCAGATTTAACTTGTTTGTGATTATTGATTTTTTAAATTTTTTTTTTGTTATTGATACACAATTTAAAAAACTAATTCAGGTTTAGAGAGACCATTTTGAAATCTTGAGCTGTTTCCTGAAAGATGAAAGCATTTCTCTCCCATTTCTAGTTTGATGTGTTTTGTAACTATAAAGACTAACAGATTAGTCATTCCACTTGACTGCTCTGTTAAAGCAACCAGAGTCTTGTACAAAGGTACTTAATTCCTACCCTTTCTGTGGTGTCCATTCTGCCCATGTGCATGGCCCCCATTTGGTAAAAAAGTTCTCCCTTTAGAAGCAGTGTTTTTATAACCTAACAGATCATGGAAGTAATTAAGTACAAGTGATTTTTCATGGCATTTAAAGTTGCTGTTTCTTTTCAATAACATGAATCAAGGTTAAGCCATGATACAACAATAAGCCACAATTCTTCAAGGAGAATAAGTAGTAGTAATAATAACAGTAATTCAAAGAAAATTTTCTATGGCCTCTATTCATATTTCATTTCTAAGTTGAGAAGAAAAAATTGTTCCCTAATTGATTAAAGCAGTTATCAAAGTAGACTCTAGTGATAAGGTCTTATCTTGTAATTCACTTTCAAAGGTCACCTGCAAATGCTTTACTTCTGGTTTATACTCACATATTTGTGAAGTTTCAGCTGGCCTTAATTAACTATGCATATAGAAGGAGAATATTTTAAAATCTCTTTCAGGCCTGCTGAAAGCAGCAAATCAGGCTTTGCCCTTTCTCCTGGACAAGGCAATTACTCCCTATTACACTGCCTGTCACTGCTGGTGTTCTCAGAAAGACTCAGCCACATTCATTGTTCTCTCAGTGCTTGTTTGGAGGGTGCCCATGAGAATTAACCAAGCAAGATTCTGTTGGGGGGAAAAAAGTCTGCTTACCCTTTTGGATGAGTTTTCTACAGTAAGAGGCATTTGTCCATTACTTAGGAATTCGTGGACTTTGCAGAAACAGGGTGTGCATCCCTAGATGATAGGTTTGTATTGCACAGGGTAGTTTGCTGAAAATAAAATACATGTCATGGAAATATGAAATAATTAGTCAGTTTTTCCTCTAAGTCTTTTCAAGCTGTCTTGTGCCCTGGCCATCTTTGCCCCTTGCCATCAGCACTGCAGCCCCTGCCTCCAGCAGACAGAGCTTGAGAACTTACATGAAAGAGAGGAGTAGGACAATCCCTCCCTGTCTGAAACAATACAGGATGTAATTGATTATTTATTCTCCATGTTTCACACTTCTCAAACTGCTCTCACAAGTGATCAGCTTTGCACCCTGGTTTCTTTGCCCAAAGGGAGAAGCTCGTTATGCTTGTAGAGGATTTGCTCTGGAAATGCCTCCTGAAGCTCCTACTCTCACAGGAGCAAGAAACAACTGTTTATTCTGTAGCAGAACCTCAAATACACTGGCCTGGCCTAGCTCACAGCTTGAAGTGCATGTTTCTTCTGGGGGCCAGAGGGGAACAGAAAAGGCTTTTCAGCTTGTTCACAATGAGGGCTAGCACATGTAGACCCCCAATATATGGCTTCAGATAGATCTGGAGGGACAGATGAGGGTAATAAAGGGATTTTAACTTTTTTTTTAAGCAAGTGATATATTTAGTCTCTGCAACTATGAGAGAAGGTAGCTAATGCTTTACAAACTGGGAGATGTGATTTCTGTTTCACAGGTTATCAGATGTTCATATGAACATACGGTACTGTGGTGTCAAGTCCATATCAAACGTAAGCTGCAACTAAGCAAACTTTGTTCATGAACTGAGGTTGGGGGTGGGGGTTGGAGGGGAAGTGTTAAAGAAACCTTGATGCAAGTTCAGAGAAAAAAAAGGTAAAAACAGCTCAACAAACAACTTCCAGTTTCA
Organism: Serinus canaria; assembly: GCF_022539315.1. NCBI lineage: Eukaryota > Metazoa > Chordata > Aves > Passeriformes > Fringillidae > Serinus > Serinus canaria. The sequence continues at coordinate 25,220,062 of NC_066321.1, forward strand.
AGAAGAATCCAAGGTTAATTTTAAATCAAGTTAATGTGTGGAGAGAATAGGAAAGAAAATATTAACTGACAATTTTACAGAATATAGAATCTCATTAGACATTTGAGGTGGCTTAAAGGCTCTGAGTAGAAACCTTGTTAAGAAGTAGATTCTACTCAGTTGAGCGTTGCATAGTACTTTTAAATCTGTTTAAGTACAGCAGTAAGAACTTGATTTTGGTGCAGCAAGTCTGTGTAAAGTTTCAGTGTACAGTGTTTAAAATAGGTGGGACATTTTTACCATTAGAGTAGCTCAGGGGCCTACACTTTTTTTCCTAGCATATATTCACTCACTTCTGCTAAGCTACTGCAGTAATATAAGTCAATTAATGCTTTTGTAACTGACTTTAACAGCATTTTTGGTAACAAAACACTGCTAAGAGGTAAGACTAATAAGAGTGATGTGGAAATGTACATAAAAATCTGCTGCTTGTTAATAGCAGAATACAAAAGTGGCAGATAGAGAATTGACTGTAGGCACAAATCTATTTCCAGCAATTGTTCTCAGCTAAAGAACTGCAAGGTTTTCTCTTTCTTTAACAGGAGATTAATGGAGGAACCAAAGACTTACCCAGCCATAACAGATGCTGGGGTTGAACTGGTCTGGGCTGTTGTGTTTAGACTCCAATGGTTTCCACAAGTTAAAGCAGTGGAATGCTGGTGGCAATTTTGTGAGGAAGAGGTTTTGGTTCCTTACCAGAATTCCCATCAATCATGAATTGTGGACCAAAATGCAGTCATCACTGCACAAACAGCAGCTAGAATCAAATGTGAGCTATTTTCTAATTTTTCCCCCTAACTACTGGAATAGTAGTCTTATTTTAAGTTGCTTTTTTTAGTACCTCATTTTGATAATTTTAGCCAGTTTCGTAGCAAAAGTTAATTTTTTTTAAGCTCTTCTTCAGCATTTGAACCATGCTTTAGGAATGCCTATGAAAATATTAGCTAGTTGAAGTGATTAAAATACTGGGTTTGCCTAAATCTTTTATAAAACTTTGTACTTACATGATCACACACAGGGGCACACATTGCAAGTAGCATACTCTGTGACCATGTTCCTAGTTCATTGCACAGAAGAATGCAGGGGATTGCAGCAAGGTATATCTTAAATACATCCTGCCCTTTTTGAAACCAGTTTTTCTTTTCTGAAATTTTTTTTTTTTTTGGTAAACAAGACCATGTTAGGCACTGATGTGCTGTGGCATGGAGTGGTTTTTTTGACTAAAAATAACTATACAGACCCTGTTTCTGGTTGGATTACAGACAGAAAGGCTGACCCTCATTATTTAGAGGCATTAAAACTTGAAATGCAAAGATATTGATATTCTAAGATCTTCCACATAAACCAACAAAGGACTAGGAATCATTCTCAGCATTATTCCTTCCCTAGAGGCCACTTCTGCTCCTTACCATTTAACTGAAGCATAGCAGAAGGCAATTTGTACTGCTGTAACTCAAAGCTAGAAGTGGTGGAAAGATCCAGAACCTGCTACTCACCTACTCTCCCTTATTGTAATTTTCTTGGGGAAGAGGTAGACTTGTTCTATTTGCCAATTTATGTTAGACTACTAATTGTCTTCATTTTAGTATTATAAGGCTTGGTAATTCAGGATGAAGGGGTTAAAGCAGGTCAGGTAATCAGAACAGAATTTCAGTTCCTGCAGGGTAACACCTCCCTGCTCACCTCTGAAGGGCTACAATGGCAGCTCTTGTTAAAGCTTTGCATGTGTGTACTGTTTCCTTATTGACACTGTACCTCATGTTCCCTATTTCAGGCTCTTATTTTAGTTCTTCACATGTTTCTCTCCCTCATACAACATTGTTAGCAGAATATCCTAAGGGAAGAAAGGCAGTGGTTTGGTCAGTATCTTGTTCCTCAAAGGCTGTATTTCTGCTGAGTAAAACTAGGAAATAAGTAAATATATGGTTTGGACAGAATGCATGATGAGGTTTGTACTAGAATACTACACTAGTGAAGATCAGGTTAGAAAAGAGCAGATAAAAGTCAAAAGAGTTAGATTGTACTGGGAAGCTAGCATAGCATCTGTCCTCTGTTCCATGTTCTAAGACTTTTTATAAAGTCAAGTTCTTTAATTAAAATAAGCTCAGGTAACAATAATTCAGTGTCTGTTTTAAGGACTTGTCCTCTTCAAGCAAACAGGAATATGGTACTTCCCATATAGTGGAAGGACAAGTTCTGTCACCTGGATTTTTCATCTGCATTGTTGATTTAAAAGGACTGACTAATTAGTAGTTTATCAATAGTGCTTGAATTCAAGGATGCTAGACAGTATTTAAAAGGAGGAGATGGGGAAAGACAAGCAGACACATCCTTTTCCCATTGAAACTGAGAGAACAAGCAGATACACAGTAGCCTTTAACTCACATTTAACCAAGTTCTCTAATATTCATCCTTCCTAGCTGGCAGTTTTGCAAGTTGGCCTGAAAATTATTTTCCTTATCTTAAATTTACCTGTAGTGTAGAGGACAAGGAATTGAGAAACTGACCTAACATCAGCCTCATTCCAAAGGAGCATTAGTACAGTAATCCTGGAGGGGAAAAGACTGGAAGAAGAATACAGTAATCTTCTTTCAGAATCTAGCACTTCTTAAGCATTCATCTTGCACAAATCCAATCACAGGTATCCAAGGAAAAAACCAAAATCAAGGAGGACTCTGGAAGTCCTCTCAAAAAAGTTGCCTTTGCATTAGTCTCAAACCACCAGTTAAACCTTCTGTATAGAATAAATATGGTAGCAGTGGTAGAGGTTAGCAGGGCTGCAGAAGATTGAAAATTCAGGGGTTGGTCTGTAGCTTTAGGGAAAATATGAATTCCTGTTCTGTATTTTTTGCATGTTGGTTTGGTGGTGGTAGTGGTGTGTATGCCCAATGGTAAAACTAAATGCATGAGCCCCTTGCTTGATGCCCCACATAAAGCCAGATACTGGGGAGGTTGCACCCAACTTTTGTTGTTGCTTCCTAATGTCTTGCTGTGTGGCATAGGACATCAACATCGCAGGAGATTGGATGTCACCAGCTTGCTGCCCACTGTTAACATTCAGTTCTAATCACACAACTGACAAAGCTGTCCAGTCTCCTTCGAATGCAATGTCTCAGCTGTCTTTTGCACCTTACTAAGAGTCACAGCACTTATGGTCAATAGTGTGGTAAGAGCTCACAAAGGCACTTTTGTCACAAACTAAATTCTGGTGTAGCCAGAGCTGGGCATTTGCTCTGAGAACTCAAGCCTCTGCTGGCTGAAATGCTGCTATTCCTGGCACTTGTGTCTCATTCTCTTTAGGTAAACGTGTGCATTCTTGGCCTAGTGCACACATGTGTTACTGGGAGCTGAAAAGTTGTACAAATTTAGAGCACCACTTGAAATAATACAGAAATAATTGATTTCTGTATGCCAGCATGATCTTTAAACTGCATAAGGAAACCTGTGCTTGGTATCATGCTGTAGAAAGAATGCAATCAAATTTCTGAAATAATTACCCCTTGAAAAAGTTCCTGGTTAAGCTGTCAGTGTGAGCCTTTTACTTTACTATGACCTTAGCAATGGCTTTGTTCCTGTTATCTCTAACTAATGTCTTGCATTTTTCTCTCTCCGTCTCCTTTTGATGCAAACTGGAAGAAATGTCAAAAAAAGAAGGTTCGATCCAACTCAGCAGGGCCCTATCTGAAGAAATGCCATTCAAAGAGCTGCTGCTTGCACTACTGGATTTTGGGTATGATGTTGCTGTAGCTACACAGGAACTAAATCAGTACAGAAGAACATGAGAACAGTAACTATAAACACAAAGTTGGGATGTTGAGATAAGTTGGAAATACTTCCTCTATTCACCTTTCTCTTGTTAACATTAACTGACAAGTGGTACAAGCAAACTGCTTCAAAGAATCGGGTGTTTTTTTCCTTTTCTCAAATTAAGAAGGAGACACACAGACCAAGTGCAATAAGAGAACTGTTCCAAAATAATGGAGTTGCAAAAGATTCTTTCCCAGCCTGCTGGCACTCTAACTTCACTTGAGTTCGCATGACTTCCTTTTTCTTATCAAACTCCAGTGGCATGAGGAGCTAATTTTGAAAGGGTTACCTGCATGGCTCACATACAAACAACCAAGTTAGCAAGCTGACCCCAAGCAGAATCTGCAGCCCAATAAATACAAACCACTGGGAAGCCAGTGCCAGGCTTCAACAGCTTTTCCAGCTATGCAGTGCATTCTGCTGCTGGACTTGAGGGTTCCCTGCTCCATGAGCTCACTGTCCACCTTGGACAGGAGCCTCTTGGGTATGGAAGCTAGAGAATGATGGATGGAATTCTTCCAAGAAGGAGAAAGTGTAAATATGGAAATAAGATTTTGATGTATCATTTTCACAGATTATATATAAATATATATATATATGAGAGAAAAGAATTTCCATATAAAAAGGTTCTATTCTTTATGTAAATCTATTTTTGATGTTGGGTTTGGTTTTGGGTTTTTTTCTTCCCCTTTTTTTCTGTAGCATGTTGTACAGCAGATGTTCTGGGCTTGCTCAAAAAAGGCAGATAATAGCATGCAGATGCAGGGAGTTCTGACACCAAACAGATGTGATCTAAAGTTTGTATGCTTGAAACCAAAAACAATTAAAATGTATAAATGCATATCTATGTATTGACTATAAGTCTGAATTACTTCTTTTGGCTGTTATACAGACTTTTCCATGATATAAGTAACACACACTCCAACTAATCACAGAAGTGCCAAGCTCTTTTTTTTCTTTTAAGAAAAGCTACTTTTTTTTCTGCCTAGGTCCTGTAAAATAAAAACTTAAACAAGCCTTAAAATACTCAAAAGATGTTAAAGCTTGGAATGAGCTATTATTCTCTTGCCTTCTGCCCATCCACTCAAAGCAGCTTGCAAAGGTGACTGACCTTTTTAACTCACTCCCTGTATCTCTTTGATGCATGTCACTTTTCAAAGTTTAATGCAAGATTGATACTTTGGCCCTTGGCTACTGATAGCCAGTTACCACCAAAATATGTGCAAAATCCCAGGTGTGTTGTCATTACTTTTAGAGACACCTTCTGCACCAACACACTCTTTTACAGAGTAGTCCTGGGCAGCAGTCCTGTGTCCCTAGGAACCACCTGGCTGCAGCTGCCTTGAGAAAGGTTTGTGAAGAGGTTGAGTTTAGGGCTCCCTTAAAGTACAGAGCTGGACAGTCTGGCTCATCCTTTTAATCTTGACTTAAAACTTAAATCATTTGGTAAGTGAAGTAACTGAAAATTTAATTGCTGATTAATTGTCTGATAATCAGAATTAAAGACTTTTGGATCTAATTTAAAAGTTGTAGTTTAGTAACAACAGAAGCCCAGTTACATTACTTCCTGTATCTTTGTTCAGAGGAAATACATTTCCCAAGATAGCTTTAAGAGCCAAAACATTAAAAAAATGCTGCAGACATTTTCCTGTGAGTTAGAAAACCTCATTTCAGTTATTTTTCTTATTATTATAATGTTTAATTCAACAGTCTCTATATTGGTTTTGTTGTTATTAAATATTTTCAATCAGCTTTAACATAATCACATTTACACTTACTACATTATAAGTTAAAGGTGCTGCACACACAGGTAGTTGACATTAATAGAAATTATAAACCTTATTCTGAAAATTTCCTGTTTGGCTTTAAGCAGAAATAAATTAGTGACATTTCTCTGATGACAAACCAAAAATACTTGCAACTGTATTATGTTTCTCTAAAAATGCTGTGATGGGGAACACAATGTCTAACTTTTTTCAGGTTCTGCTTCCAAAGCAAGCATAACCCACAACATAAACACCAGTGCTATCAAAAATTACAATAAGTCAACTGGATCTACATAAACTGCCTGTGTAATAAACCTTGGAGAAGCATTTCACAAACAACATTGTTAGTGTGTGATGTGATGTTTTAAATCAGACCACAGTGGTCCCCAACTACTATGTATATAGGTTCAGTGCTGGAGTAACTTTTTTATTTACACCAGCAGTTTCATAGCAATTAGGATTTCTTGACTGAATTTATGCTCCAGTCCTCAGCCATTGTGTGCATGGGAAGAACAAACTTTCTGCCCTGTGTGCACACAACACAAGTGACAATATAGCTCAGAGCAGGTACAGGCTGAAGTGCTTCCTGTGCTGGTAGACAGTTAAAAACCTGGATTTGATAGGTGTTGATTTTGTACAAGCCCTCGCTGTGCTTTGGGAAGTGCATATCCATTTAGCAGTAACTTGTTCATTACAAAGCATCACTACAAGAAGACCAGGTTGACTCTGCCTCCATTTCATCCACTCTACATTTGCTCCATTATTTACCTATTCAGCTGGACAAGAAGCTGTGGTAACTGTATAGCTCATTCCAGTCTGCTGCATGATCTCACTGATTTGATCTGATACTCCTAAAAGAGAAGTCTGCCAGGCAAAGTGACAGCTGGATAGGTGCATGGTCAAGAAACAGATTACTTAAGGCTGGAGTCTAACCAATTTTTCTTTACTATGCAAAGATGGGTATTGCAAAAACAGATGAGACAAATTTTGGAGGAAATGCCATGGAATACTTGAAGTTATGTTTTAAGCCTAATCAGTCATGTTTTTTATATTCATTACTGCTTCCACTGTTACTCTTCCTTTTAAAAATGTTTTGTAATTATTTTTTTAAGTGCACAACTCAATGTTGTTATAAATCAAGTTTTTGTTTGAAGTTAATACTCATTCATATCCTGTTGGCTGCTAATGAATGGAAATTCAATAGTCCTTGTTCTGCATCTTAGCAAGATGAGTATTAAAAATGTCATGAACATGGAATGGAGTAGTTTTTAATTTTCAATCTTTTTTTTTCTTATTTATACTCTCCCTTTAATTTACTTTCTGTGTTCAAAGAATCATCACCTTTGTATGGAAATTGAATGGAGTTTTCTTTTATGAAAGATCTCAGACTGTGTCAAATCTCACAGTGAGGCTCTGTCTGTGGGAGGGCGTTGCACGCAGCCTCTCTGCCGTGCATGGAACCAGTGCCTCTGCACCCAGGATGGGCCCAGCCTGCTTCAGTCCCAGCTGCTGGCTACACTGAGTTCAGTGAGACCTGGAGGCTTTTGTTAGTGGAGGGAAGCCTTTTCCAGCACAAAAATCTGAATTATATAATTACAAGAAGTCCAAAATAAGGCCCTTTAAGTATTCTTTAAATAATTACATCATAACAACCTCATACTATGGCCATCACTTTAATGGAATACTGTATGAAACTTCATCTCCTCTTTCTTTTTTTGCCAGACTAACTCTAGTGAAGCCAGCCTGGGAAAGTAAAATGCATGCATGTCACAGTTACCAGATAACTACTGATAATGTTTTGCTTTCTCCATCTCCAGACAGGGAAACAAAATACACTTTTGTGTTAGTATCTCCCAAGGTCCTCTATGAAAACATCATTCTCATTTAGAATGATAGAGTGAGGGAACACTCTCACTAATGGATCCACTATTATCCACATCTATTTCCTGTCATTTAAATATAGGATTTATCCATAAACTCAATATAAACATGCAACATTTTGGGTATAATTAGAATAGACAGTCATTCCTTAAAATAGGAGTTGTCTTTTGCAGCATATGAATAGAAAAGCAATATAGAGACAGATGCCTACCTGCTTTTGATTTCACAAGAAAAAATTCTTAGAATTGTTTTTGAAAACGTTCTCAGTTTCAGCACAAACACTGAAGTTTGGTCCTGCTGGGGCACTTACTATCATGAACAAAACCAATACAACATGCAGCCACTTTGTATAAACCCAAAAAAAAGCCTCTTTTGTGCTAAATGTACTTCCTATAGATTCCTACCTACAGGAGCCAAAAAGTTAATTTAACGTTAATATCGCTGAGACTGTTTAAGTGTCCATGGAAAGATTAAATAAAAAAAAGTAAGTAAGAATTCTAATAGTAGAGATGCTCAAACCAGTACAATTGAAAGGAAAAGGTCACAAAAACATGTTAAAGCTGCACACACTGTAATTCAGTTCAGTGATTTATTGTTCACATTGTTGTAGGTTTGTGGAATAAGTTATTTAGTTGGAACAGGAAACACAAGAGAGGACACAACCCCTGGATAAGTACAAGGACTCCACATCAGACCAGCATCACCAGCCACTTAACAGCTCACTTTTTTCTGAGCAACCACAAACTACTGAGGGCAGTTTAATTATGAATGCACTAGTTTGTAGAAAACCCATAATCAAGTGTCAGTTGATTTTTTCTTATTAAAATTTTCTTCTGAAAAAGCTTGGTTTTGTAATAAGTCATGGGATAGCCCTCATCTTTACCACTAATACTCTAACAGGCCATGCTTTAATGTGGCATTTTCTGAGCCAGTATAAGAATTGCCCCCATCAAAGCTGGTAGCTCAAAGCATGGAGGAACTTAAATGTATTTTACGTGGTCCAAGTCCAGTTGTCAGACTTGATAAGCACAACACCTGCCCCACTGTGTATCGTACATTCACAGATTTCCTCAGCCATCAGTCCAGCTGCTGGAGGCTTTGAGTTTCCTTTGGAGACTGTGAGGCTGTGTTTGCATCTGCACTGCACAGAGGAGCTGGGAGAAGGGCTGGTTGTTGCAGCTGTATTTAACTGGTGACAAAGGCATGAGCACAACATACTCCTTACATTCCCATTACTCCTTACCTAACACTGCTGACATGCTGTGGGGGTTATAACATTGCTTTTGCCTCTTGTGCAGAAAGGGTCCCCACACATAACATGTGCTGCTTCCCTGCACTCTAACCTGGACACTGTCCACCCAAAAAACAGCACAGGCAAACTGCTTTTGACTGGTTTCCTATCTCCAACTGAGATGGTGATCAGTTTATTCTCATGAATGAAAAGTGTCTAAATATCTCAAATCTGCCCGAGCATTACAGAAGAAATGGCACCAGCAGTGCAGCTGGTATTCCTGTGAGCCTGCAGCTCATATTGACAATGTCCTAAGGACCCTTGATGGGAGCTGTGCTGAACAACCCCTTGTGCTGTCAAGCTGAAGGAAGTGCCCAGACCCTACCAGCACAACACACCCCTATTTGCCTCTGGTCAGTGCTCCCAGCTGTGTGGCAGCACCATTGGGGACACCTCAAGCTCCACCTCTCTATAGCAAAGCCTGACTTTCAGCCGTAGTGCAGTCACACCAAGATGCTTCCACTCCTCTCTTCAGCTTATGTAAAGAGAGATGTTCATCTCCCTACCAAGGACCTCTTCCCAAAACATGCTTTCTAGCTGTCTGGTTTTCTCCAAAGCACACTAATAATCATATAACTAGAGAATAAATGTACAGAACTTGCAGTGGCAGTGCTCATGGTTTTGTTAAACAGTCTCAAGCTGTTCTTTCAAAGAGAAAGCTCAAGTTACTTGTAAAAAGTAAGTACAAGGACCACAGTCTAAGCCTCCATACTCCATTCATATATTTTTGTTAGGATTTTAGATATTCTGACCATCCATTTCCTCCCCATACCTTTTCCCTTGTCAACATGCCCCACTCTGAGAGGGGGGCAAAATCAGATGGAGGCAAAGTACACAAGCAAGCCTGTTTCCTTTGGAGTCACTTCTCCCCTATTTCCTTTCATGTACATCTGAACTCTGTATTGCTATTTCAAGACTTGCTCCATTATGAAGTTACTCTTACTGATATTGTTAACAATACCATAGTTTACAGACAATGAAAGCTTGACCAGGATTTCTGTGCAATGAGAAAGCAGTTCCAAGAAATGCAGTTATTCTAGTGCCCTCCAGCATTCACTGAAAAGCTCCAGGAAACTAAAATCTTTAACTTCTTTGTGTAGTGAGGAGGTCCTAAACACAAGACTGAAAATTGCCTCATTTGCAGAAGGAAAGAAACAATTGCCTTACATTACAGAACCCTCTCTGTGTGCTGTTGGATCAGAGGGCTGGGCAGGTAGGTAAAAGATTCAGGTCTCATTACATTTTTGCTTCAGTTTTCCTTCCTGTGGTTAGGCTGGGCATTTTCACCTCAAACACAAGATCTCTAGGACAAAAACTGTTGTATGCAAAGGTGACCTTTACCCCCAGGCCAGGGAGCTCTGGTTTTTGGCAGAGCTGGTTGGCTGATAAGTTTGAGACAAACCCTCTCCCCAGGTATTCAAAAAAATTAAAATCTTCATGAAATATGCAGCTTTTAAGCTGTGCCTGATCAGTAATAGGATAGGAAATAAAGGACCTTGATAAATTAAACTATAATATTTTCAAAAGTTCCAAATTAAACTCACTACATAGAAATTCACTCTAGTATCACCTTTTTAGCATCTCCTTTGAGAATAGGTTTCAAAGGGTGCATTTGTGAAATAAAAATGGGAGTTTCAAAGGCTGAGTGGCCTGACCTGTTAAAGAAATAAACTATATACTTAATTAAGAAAAGCAAACCAATGTTCTATCTGCCTCTATCACATGGTTCCTTACTGATAATGGATGGGTTTTACTCATCTACATATTCTAAATGACAGAGTTTGCACTACTTCATTCAGGAAAATAATTCCAGAAGGCAGATTTCTCTGCCAATAAATTATTCATGACAGATCTTGCACATCAAAATCCCCCAACTTTCTCCTCTGACAACAGTAGTAGTGTACTTACTAGGCTTCACATCTGTTGTTTGAAGAGTTGCAAGAACTCTATGAGTGCCAAAGAGCCCTAGTAGGAGCTACCAGCAAAACACAGAGCAAAGCAGATAGTCCAGCAAAGAGTCTGAGAATGAGCAGGCGACCAAGGAGAGCCAAAGACCCCCCAATTCCCTTTCACATGAGACAGAATATCCTCATTACTCTCCAGAATCTCCTGTGACCTATTCCTTGGCCCTAAATAATTTGCTATCCTCCAATTTCTTCTTGAAGGCTATTTTCCCCAAACAACTTTGAGTGGGAATGTGCAGGCTCCCTGCATGGAGTCCTGTCAGGGGAGTGTCTGTGCTGAGGGATGAGTGTGACAGTGGCAGGGCTGGCACCCCCTCCTTGGTGGCCCACTGGCATAGCCCAGAAGCTGCCCTGAGGAAAGTGTGCTCCAACACCCTTTTCTCCCAAGAGCTGCAGGAAAGAAACACTCTCAGAGAAAGAAAAGGTAGGAGGTTCCACATTGCAATCCTGCTCAGCCTCAGGAGAGAATGCACTGTGAAAGTGCTTTTGTTCCCCAGAAGATTTGGCTGTAACTCCCTGGGAGAAACTGCTCCTGTAACAGCTTTGCTTTCTTGGAAGTTAGTGGCACTTTTATGAAAACATGTTTTACTGAACTGCTCTTCTAGCTGTGGCATACCCAGGGTGACTCTCCTGGCTGCCTGGAGTGCTGAAGGGTTTCCCCATTGTCTGTGGGAATGCTGAAGGGTTTCCCCATTGTCTGCAGGAAGAGCATGAGGAAGCAGGAGGGCTGAGTCAGGAAGGACCAATGAGTTTATTCTGTAGCATGTTGATATCAGTCCAGCACCCAAATGGCAATGAATCCCTTAATTCAAAAACTCATAGTTGTCTGCCTATAAATACTCAGAATGCCATTAAAATTAATCAAAAACTCTCTAACTGAATGGCTAAAGTGAGACAACTTGCCCAAAAGACACAAACAATTAACTTTTCATGTTCTATACTATCAGTTTGGGGTTCTTTCTTATTTTCTTGGAATGTTTAAGTCTAGAGAGAAATGTGGTCACATCCTTTACAAAGGTCATTTGCATTTATAGTGTCACATATCACCAGATTATGTTTTCAAAAATATATATTAATTTTTAACCAACATTGCTTAGCTTGCACTTGTAAAAATACCTGCTCCACACATCTTTTCAAAGCTTGTGTTAAATACATTTACCAGGAGAAGTGTTACCTCTTCCACAAATTAATTTAAATAAGTGGCTTCCACAATGAAGCCAGTTCACACTTCTGACATGTCACCTAAACTCACTCCTGGGAAACACTCTGAATATGGCACTGGAGACAGAGCCTCTCACACCAACAGCTGGCAGGCATAGAGAGACAGACACATTATTACAGAAAGACAAAACTAGTCTAATGGGGAGCTGCAGCTCCATAAACCTTCTAGCAGAAGGCCAGAGACATGCCAGGGTGTCCACAGGGCTCCAGCTCCTGGCTCAGAAATACCCTGGTCTCCTGCCAGCCCCATGGAAATGTTTCAGGTAATCAGCAATAGTGTACAGCACTGAAGAATTGTATGTTCCACATATTACTATGTACAGTAACTACATCTTTCCACTGGTTAGAACTGTTTAAGTGTTGCATCACACCCAGTGATTTTCCTGCTGGCCATCTCAACAGAGAATAGACCTAGAAGGTTGTTTAGAGCAGTGTGGGGTCATCAAACACTTTGGGAATAGAGATTCAATCCACAAAAAGAAAAAGAAAAAAAAAAGAAAAAGAAAAAACTTGACATCAAAAGTTAAAAACCCCCAGGTTTAGATACTTAAAGCTCTCTACATATAATTTTTAAAAAATAGTAAAATAAAGTGGCAGACTTTGGATCAAGTATTCAATTTCATTTCCAAGAAGCTCTTGGGAGTCAGGGAGCCAATTTTAAGGACAGCTTAATCTTCTGCTTAAAAGAGAACTGGGAAAGTTAAAAATGGGAGTAGGATTCCACACTCTTCCTTTGTGGATTTTGAAGAAAAAACAAGCCTCTAACCAGGTACTATGAGTTTAAAGCTAACAGACCTTTGGGTATCCCATCACAAGCTTTGCCTTTGCCATCACTTAGCCAAGTTTCACATAAGGCTGGAATAATTTGGAACCCAATTCAGCAAAACCCAAACTTTCAGCTAAGAATATGTCTGTAAAGCATTTTCTTTTAGTAAGCCTAAAACAGGTGTTTTTCATCATGTGGGACATTTTTAAAAAGCTTAATACTGCATTCAGGTGTGGCTGCTTATGGAAGTAAGAGGCAAGCTGTGCATCCCATCACATGTTACTCTCTCTCAGCCCCAGTGCTGAATCTCTTTTTTTATGTGTAAATGCTGACTTAGCTCAAGCAACCATAAGCCACTGCCTATTAACTTAAATGTTAATTTTAAACCACCAGAAGTTTTGCTGGGAGTAAACGCAGGAAGAAAGCAACTCTATTTAGTTATTTATACCTTTGCTCTATTCAAAATGCAAATACCAGTGAAATAGCGTCCTACTTTTCTTACTTATCCTTTATTCCTTTATCCTGATCATTTAACTTTTTGTTTTATTTTTATATTTTTCTGGTAGAAATAGCATCCTTTCTGTAGTGTTACATGATCTGAAACCTCTGTCTCATCTATGAGTAAATAATCTCTGTCTCATCTGAGAGTAAATAATCAACTTTTCTTGATAAAAATATCCTTCTGCAAATGTACTGGATATGATCTACAGCTCATGTGAATTATATTCATAAGATATGGAAACCCACAGAAGATATGAACACTGGCTGCCAAGGGAATATATCATGTGCTGCAATGAAATAAAGATTATTGATAGCTTAAGAAGGGCACAGAAAGCTTGACTGAGGAAGTGTGTGGAACTGAATGAGTTGGTCAATCCTGGTAAATTTCTTCTCCACTAGGAGGCTGAGGTGATCAATCTAATTATCAAAAACCTCTTTCCCAGAAATAGAATATAAGTGCTCTGGTTCAGAGGGAGCAGAATGTAGTAGGCTCAGGAAGGAATTGTGGACCCAACTATTTTATCTGTAGCAGTATTTCCCTTGAGCAGCAACTCTCATTTCTGTGAGAGCCCCTGGTTCAACACCCTTGGGTCTGCCAGGATTCTGAGTGGAACAAAACCAATGTTGTTCTTGATCCAAAGCCAGATAAAGTGCACCCCAGAAGGGGACTCAAACTCACTTCTTAACAATAATTCCACAAAGGTTACAGGTTGACAGGAATTTATCAACTGACAAGAAACATTTTATCTCTTCCTTTCCATTTGGCTCTACCCTTAACAACATGGGGGACAGTCCTTGGAGTGACACCCCACAGATACAGAAACAGCAGCAAAAACCACTTCTGTGGCATTTTAATCTTGCTCAGCTCTGGCCCCTGCAGCCAGGCCAACCATGAACATAAGCAGCCCCAGAGCTTTTTCTACCCAGGAACTGCCTTCACAACACCCAGACCTTACCTGCACACTTTCCTTCTCTCCTTTGCCTCCTTCAACCCCCAAATACACAGGCAAGGAGAAGTACACTGGCTACCCACTTGCCAAGGGGGCTCCAGATTGCACATGAGTCCAGAGCAGATTTTAAAAAGAAACAAAACCAAAAACTGGTCCTTAAGGATCATTTCAGCACAAGAACCCAGGAGAAGGACGTCTACTGGAATAGCCTGTATTCCATAGCACAGAGAAGAAACACTGGAGATCCTACATAAGAGAGGTTTCCTCCAGCACGTTGCAAGGGCCCCTTGCAAGGTATTACACTCTTCATTTCATCCTGAAGTCTGTTTCAGCAGTTGGTGATCACTATTCCCACCATTCCCAAACTCACACTTCAAGCCAAATAAATGGAACATTTGCAAGTTGGCCAAAGTCCTACAGCACAGCTATTTGCAATTATTCTAGGCAGTGTTCACTCATCCCCAAAAAGTTCCTTGCACTTTTGTTAAACAGTAGCATTACTTACACAAAATACATTTTGACAGGGATTGGTTATGGAGGAGATAAAGCATCAGAAGAAAAGCAGTGTTTATCATCATAGGCACACTGCACGACCAAGGGTTTGGAAAGGAAGTTGCTTCTCCATTTCCATGGACTGGATGCACAGAAAGAATGCAAACTATAAAGGTATTGATGAACATCAGAGAAATCAAAGTCTCAAGCCAGCTTTCCAGCTGATGTGAACCAGGACAGCCCCACTGTCTTCAACGAAGATACGCCTTATGTTACTGAAACACAGTTCTTTCTGGAGAAGGGATTATGATTCCACGTGCAAAGATAAAAGAGAGCTGCCAGTGAAAGCCTTGGAAAAACAAATAGTTTGCTGCCCAGCTGGTATGGACTGGTGCAGCTGCACTGCCTTCAGACATACAGCAAGGTGCTACATGGTTTGGCCTAGAAACTACAGAGCGAGGGAAAAAAGAATGGTCTCACCTGCCTATTGTTTCAAACAGCTGGTGTTAAGTAAGTTCTGCCCACCACTGGTTATCAGCATGGTCCCAGAGCCCCAGCTCTTTGAGTAGTATGTTTTCTGGATGCAAGGGGATCCCAGCAGGCACAGTGAGCACAGGCAGAGTTGTCAGTTGCAGAGTTGTGCTCAGGCTTTTCTCTCCATGCTGCACATAACAGGAGACAGCCTTCTCATCAGTGCTTTCCTTTCACTTCCCTACTAGCTAAACTCATTTCTCCAACACATAGAGGTTTCCCAGCTGCTACACAGAAGTCATAATCCAGCTGAGAACCTCACAGAGAGAAAATGCAACAGTAGACCACATTATTGTTCTTGGGAGGGAAAATGGAACCAGACCATCCCCTTCTGCTGGAGAACATACAGCCCTCCAAGTTAGCTCTTAAAGTTGTGTAAATTGAGCTGCAGTGGGCAGCACAGCCCAACTACAACTAATGCCTTTAAGTGGAGCCCGTCTGTGGCTCTTCTCTAGGTCTCTGCTTCAACTTCCATGAGCTGCAGCATGCGGGCTGAGCCCTAGCCAGCAAATAGCTCTAATTGTGCCAGGCAGATTCCTGCTCTGGGGTGGAGGGATCTGCAACAGCCAAGCACATAAAGCAAGATACCTGAGGTTTGAGCCAGCTCTGGACAATATGAGCTCCAAGGGCAGACTTGCTTTCTACTCTTCCCCTCCTGCCCCCCGCCCGGTGCATCAAGGAGAGGGCCGCAGCTTTGCCAGCTCTGTTACCCTTCCACCCCGCTGTGTCCCCCTTCCCCTCGGGCAGAGGCAGCACAGCCCCCAGGCTGCCCCGGGAGGACAGGGGTCCGCAAACAGAGGAGGACAGGCGGGACGGAGAAGCGGAGCAGACTTGCAGCTAGGACAGCTCCGCACAGAGAAAGCGGGAGCTCCGGGTGCCCGGGAGCAGCGGCCGGGCCCGGGGGGTGGGGGCTGCTCTCGAGTCCTGACGTAAAAACTAAGCGGGGCTGCCCGCTCCGGCTTCTTAAGGAGCGCGGCGGCGGCAGCGGGCTCGGAGAGCCCTGCCCTGGCCGCAGCGCCGAGGTAAGCGATGGGAGCCGCGGGCGGGAGCGGAGCGGAGCGGGCGGGAGCAGCGGGCACTGCCCGGAGCCTCGGGAGCCGCGCGGGACTGCCCGGGGATGCCGCACCGGAGCGGGCACCCGGCCCGGGACCGGCTGCGGCAGCCTCACGGCTGAGAGACTAGCTAACGAGAGCTCCAAGTTAGATGATAATAACAAATTAACTGATTAACTCGAACTTTTGAATTATTATTGTAAGGCATTATCCATGCCGGGGAGTGGAGCAGGAGACTACACTGCAAGGAGAAGCAGGGATGGGGGGGAGGGTGGGAAAAGTCAGAACCAGGAAGTGTAAATAGCACTCACACACACAAAAACTTCAATGTATGGACAGAAATACCAAGAGATTGGACGGTGTAGGGGAGGAACTGCATGGAAGCATCCACGACAAGCACAGGTAAGAGATTAATGCAATCTGGCGTTTCCTGGGCATCCCTTCCAACTCTCAACTATCTAAAATAATACAATCTTGAACCTTGTGGAAGATTAACAGCACAGGGCTGCCCGAGTTTGACCAGACCATAAGGGTTAGTGGCCTTTGCTACTGGCCCTTACTAATGCCATGCACATCACACTTTCAAGGGCACTGATTCTCATATTAATGCCCTACAAACTCCTTGCCCAGGACTGTCCCCTTGTTTTGACAAATCCAGAACCCTTGGTCTTAGCCAGTTTTGTAACTTATGAAGTTTAGAATAGGTGCTGGGGAGCAGAAAATGAAAAGCAACCAGTTCTATTTTTAACCTGTACAAATGAGATGGGCTCTGTCAAAGTCACAGAACCATAATTTAAAGGATTTTAGTATTATTATTTAGTACTATTAGCTTCTTTTAGTATTATTCCTTTGTTTTAACAATTTGTTGTTGTTGGGGCTCCCAACCCACTGTCCCGTCTCTGTGTCCTCACCCTCATGGTCATATTTGAGACAGCTAAATTGCTCTGAAAACCAGAAACTTGCTAAAGTTAACTATGTCCCTTGAAAAAGTCTCAGTAAACAGACATATGTGCATCCTGCATGGCACACAGGTGTCTGTGCCCAGTGGAAGGGCTCTGATGCACAAACAAGAATGAAGTAGTGACTCACAGGATGTTTTTGGCTTGCTTCTGAGAAAGCAATCAAAGCCTGCCTTGTGGAGTAGGGTACAGAAGAATGATGTTTCTTGGGGATCTTGGAAGCAGCAGCAGGACAGCCCTATTACCACCACCACTGTCATAAGTGACATCCACCAGGCAGTGCAGTGTGGGAAGAGCAAGCTGTCCCTCTTTTGTTCCTTAAATACAATGTTCAGGTCCAGGGCTATCAAGCCAGATCTTCTCACAACACCCAAACTCAGATTAAAAAGTGACTGTAGGCAGCTGGGGAACAAAGTCTGAATACCTCAAAAATGTTCCCAGAAGCTGACCAGGTAGCCAGACAGGGGGCTAGGTAAGAATAACATTTCTAGGACTGAAATCTGTGAAGAGTCCTTTAGCTCTATAAGGAGATATTCCACAAAGCAGACTACTCTTCCCTAGTCTCACACAGGCTGTGGCTGGGCTACTTCCCATGTACAATCTCTCTGCACATCAATGTTCTGCCTTTGGCATTTTTCTTCACATAGCAAAGGAACACTTCTTCAGGATCACTCATAGAAGAGACTTTCTACACAAAAAGCCATTTGCTTATCTAGTTCATTAAGTAGCTTCCCACCCCCAACAACCAAACTGAAAACATACAAGCATGAACACTCAGCAGATCAGCACATGCATTAAGCAGAATTTTTTTCCTAAATGCTGATTTCAGATGTAGCTGATTTCCACAAATGGGAAGTTTTCCATATGCCATGAGTGACACTAAAAACAACCCCTCAAACTTGTTCAATATCAGAAATGCTAGAAGCTTGTTAGAAAACATAGCAGAGAATTGTGTACTAGAAGTGAAATCTGATGGAGACAACTGGGCCTTTCTGTCCACAAAACGATCATTGTCAGAATTTCTACCTATCCATTATTGATCCTACTTAGCAAATTTCAGAGTTTTTACAGTTAATTCTCAGTGACCTGCAATACATATCTATACCTATAAATATACACAAATACATCTCAGCACAGGAAAGACACAGACCTGTTAGAGCAAGTCCAGAGAAGGGCCATGACAATGATGAGAAGGGTGAGGCAGCTCTCCTGAGAAGACAGGCTGAGAAAGCTGGAGCTGGAGAAGAGCAGGCTCCAGGCAGACCTTGTTGCAGCCTTCCAGTACCTCCAGAGGGCCCATAAGAAAGATGGGGACAGGCTTTTTAACAGGGCCTGTTGCAAGAGGACAAAGAGTGATGGCTTCAAACTGAAGGAGGACCAATATAGATTAGATATAATGAAAAAATCTTTTACAATGAGGCTAGTGAGACACTGGAACAGGCTGCTCAGAGAAGTGGAAGATGCCCTATTCCTAAAAACAGTTCAAAGTCATGTTGGACAGGACTCTGGGCAATCTGATGTGGTTGAAGAAGTTTCTGACAATGGTAGAAAGGTTGGACTAGAGACCTTTAAAGGTTCCTTGCAACCTGAACTGTTCTATGATTATATATGCATGGGTACATGTTGTACAGTACAGCTGCTATGTGATGGCTTTGCTATACCCTCTTCTCAGAACTGTTCTGCTCTTTAGCACCTAAACCACTCCTGGTTAATGGAGGAATATGAAACCTGCAATAATTAGAACCATTAAAACACATTTTCAACAACATTTTTCCACCTGCTGTCCCCTGATCCTTGTGATTCTGAAGACTACTTGAAAGGGCTCATAAAATGTTGAGAAAAATGAAGACTGTCTAGAAGCTTAAATTGTGTAAAAAGGAATGGATTTTTACTGAAAAAGATTTGGGATCTCTAAAGCAAATATTGAAAGTTTTTTTGCTATTTTAAGTACTTCCAGATAAGACAGAGGATAATTCAGATCTGAGGATGATTAAAAATTTTTACACATGCTTCTGCTGCACAGAGCATTGTCACTCCTCTTGTATTTATATACATGCAAAAAGCATACACAAATCTTTAAGGAGCAGAGAAACAGTGTTTAAGTGCCTTGCATATCCTGTAAAGTAACAGGATTTTATTCCTGCATCTAAGAGCGAGACTTTTCCAGCTTCTCTTGGTTTTCTTATATTTCAGTGATGTAATGGATCTTGGAGGCAGAGGAAGAATCCACTGCACCATGAGACTCACCTGCTCTCTCCTACTCCTGGCAGTGTTCTGTGTGACACCTTTCCTCTGCCACAGTCAAGTTGATCCACTGGCTCTTGGGCGGGCAGACCCCCAGTGCTGGGAATCCTCCTCAGCTGTTTTACTGGAGATGAGGAAGCCTCGCATTTCTGACTCTGTCAGTGGCTTTTGGGACTTCATGATCTTTCTGAAATCCTCAGAGAACTTGAAACATGGGGCTTTGTTCTGGGACCTGGCTCAGCTCTTCTGGGATATCTATGTGGACTGTGTGCTCTCCAGAACCCACGGGCTGGGGAGAAGGCAGCTCTCAGAAGCTGTCAGAAGCCCAAAGATGGCTACTCTACGTTCTCACTACACAGGGAGAAACCAAGGTCACTACTCCTTTAATATGCATCTCACGGGCAATAATTAGTGGAGAGAAAAGAGATTGAGGCCTATTATGCTATGTGGTAATAACACAGAAACAGAGGACAGTGCTGTGCAAAAAGCCCCTACCCTTCCCACTGAAGTGTAAAGCTCTGTTTAGGTTCAATGTGATCTCAGTAAAAATTTTACCTCCAAACAACCTGGACTCTAACAGCAGCTTTTAAGTTTCAGTTTGATAGGGTAGGAAAAGCAGCAGAAAGTGTGATACAGGAGGATTCAAACAAAGAAGGCAGCTCAGCAATATATATATATATATGAATACACCAACATATTCTTCCACAGCAGCATTTTTACCACAGCTGTGCTATGAACAGGCTAGCTCTGAATTCCCCCTTCTGAAGGAATGCATTGCACTGTGCTGTTAGGGAGAGCAGCAGCCTCTTGGCAGAAGGGTAAAGGTGTGTCTACTTGCCATCTAGCAATCAGTCACCAGCTATTTTTCATTTCCATACCAGTAACTTCACCCAACAAGGAATGGAAACAGAGCTCAGCTTTAGATTCATGCAGGCTTTCAGACACAGCTACAGCTTCAGAAAGAACACCACTACCCATGACACTAAGTGCTGCAATTCCTAGTCTCCAGGTTCCCAGCCCCCCTCCATATGCCTGTCAATTACCACCCTCATTCCCAAAAGGGAGACACAGTTTAGCTTTTCCTAAATCTCAGTCCCTTCCAGGGCTCCAGTTCTGATCCTGCTATATCCACTTTCAGATAGAGGTAGGTGCTGTGATTTGATGGAGAGGTACAAGTGCTGTTTCCATCACCAACAGTGTAGTGCATCAGCCCACAGTGAGAGGCAGAACTGCCTTTACATTTCAGTGGATTGAGACCCTTATCTCCACTTCCTAGAGCAGTGTCTTAGGAAGATGTTTGGGGGGAATGTTCGTGGAATAATGAAGAGTGTCTATGAGTATTGAAAGCTAGAATGTAGGATAGAAAGGGTAAGGACTTCTCAGTCCTAATACCTACTGGCAGTATCCTGAACTTTGAGATAGGAGTTGAGCTTGACTCAATCCCCTCAGACTGAAAAGCTCACACACAGAGGGTCAATTTCTAATCTATGAGTCAAACAACCACCACCTGCAATTTAAAAGCACGGACTGGATCCTATCCTGCTCTGCAAAGAATCTGAGTTCTGACTGGATCTTTACTGTGCTGGCA
The DNA here is from genome assembly GCF_022539315.1 of Serinus canaria. Taxonomy (NCBI): domain Eukaryota; kingdom Metazoa; phylum Chordata; class Aves; order Passeriformes; family Fringillidae; genus Serinus; species Serinus canaria. The sequence continues at coordinate 25,241,114 of NC_066321.1, forward strand.
TGCAGCACAGAACTTACTTCTGGTTTCTAAGTGGTCTTGGACATCACACAGGCAACAAGTTGCTCAATCCTTACCAAACTGACACACTTTTGGGTGCAAACAGAATCCAGCCTTAGACAACACAGCAGTAGCATTGTCAAAAACTGAGATAACCCACCAGGTGTTAAAGCACTAGATTATTTTTTGTTTGGGATTACAGCTTTGAATATCACTGTCTAAACTTTTACTTACATCTGGCTCTACATATCTATATCACACAGTGATTTTCCTATACAAAGAGTTTTGTTCTAGTCAAGATTAAAGAGTAACAGTATGATGTATTTTGAAGAATCAAGGGTTTTATGATAAATTCTGACTATTCTTCACTCTTATACAAAGAGATTTTAAGTACTACTAAGTATTCACTCCCTCTTTGTTTTGTGAATTGTAATCATTTAATCTGGTTTCTCTGTACAGCTGATTAACATCAGTCTGTTGCAGGCAGCTTATAGCAGTGACAGCCTATCTTTTTTTTTTTTAAGAGGAGCTATCTAACTTCTCATCCAAGTCTCACAGTTTCTTAACAAAGCCAGCTCTTTTAATCTTTGTAATCCGTGGTCCAACTGCCTTATTTCACCAGTGAAAGTAGAAATCAATTGGTAATAATTGCAGCTAGAAATGGCATAGCAAATGATGAGGAATAGAGTTTGCACTTCTCATGCACAGAGGTACAAGCCTGGTTCCTCAGTCCCAGGAGCAGCACTTAAATTACCTTATGTACTTCACATCTACACGAGCAGGTATAAATAGCTTTCAGTAGGCTTCTTCCAGAAATCCAAAAATAAAGCAAAATTTTCTGGTTCCACACTGTTACTTTTGTAACAGTTGGTAACTTTATTGTTTCATACTCAAGTTTGTTATCTTATTCCTCTTAAATAGTTAAAATTTCAGTGTGTTTGGGGTTTGCTTTTTTGTTTTAATTGCAAAGAGGATCATAAATCAGGAACGAGGAGCAATCTGTAACCTGCATTCTCTGTTGTTCCTTAAACACATCACTGAATTGGAAAAGCAAGACAGAGATCTGAACTTGGCACAGAAATACTGATGTTAAGGTGTTATTATTAGCATTACATTTCAGAACTAATGGATAAATCCTACTTGTGAAGACTGAGAATCAGGAACTTTTCTAGGGAGAAAAAAACCCCTACTTTGTCACATCTTAGAGGCACTTTCACAGCTACCCATACTTGGTCCTCCTGGGAAACAATTCTCTTCAGGTGTGCACCAAGAAGTGGGAGAAATAGCCCAGTTCCAGACTTAGAGATTCAAACACTGTTTTCTGGACCAGTCTAGTCCTTCCAGGACTAGTCACAGTCTGAAGATACTCTCAAACTCTACACAACCCATGAAAAAGACTACAAAATCAGAACAGTTGAATATGAGTAATCTGACAAACTGTCTCAATCAACCTAAAACCATACTTAACCCAGCAGCATTTCAACTTCCCTAAATATTCTTCTGAGAATTCTTAATCAGCTGTAAGCAGAAAGAAGTAGGGAGAGTTTTTCAGATACCTGGCCAGGCTTACTTTAGTAACTCATCCCTTTTCCCTAAAAACACCATGAAAAAGCAGGTTTCATAAATGCATTTCCAATCTATGACAACACTGTAGTTACATTACAGTTATAAAAACTGTAACCAAAATAAGACTTTAGAGCCGCCAAGAAAACACAGCTTTTGTACTTACAGTGATCTTCCTGAAGAGCAGCTGTACAAGAAGTTCCTCCTCAAGAAGCCACATTGCACAGCCTAGAAACATCTGAAGACTACAGATATGAACCTTCTGCCTCTTTTCTCCTTTCTTTGTCCTTTCTCTCTTCAGCCAGCAGTCCCACTGCCCCCTGCCACTGAGTGGCCTCAGCTGTGCACAGCTCCCTCACAGGTGCAGGTGATTTGGCTCAGACCACACTTTGCACCTGGCCCAAGAGAGACACAATTTCCTGCCCCAGCTCTGCAGGGTGGTGGGGGCAAAGGCTATTGTACAATTGAGATCTGGTAAATCAGCAAGTATTGTGTTAATCAGTTACTTCTTCAGAAGACAAATATGTCTAAAGGAAAGAAAACCAACCAGCTGCATTTTAGAGATCATTGCAAGGAAAACACCCCATAGTTCCTCAAGGAAATAACAAATGTGACACTGTGAGAGATCTCACCCACTGTGCAGAGAGGTTGATAACACGCCAGTGGGGTAGTAGGATTCTGAGCAGACTTAAGCACTTTGATTCTGCTAATTACAAGTAGAAGAGTTTTATAGGAAGACTAAAGGAAAAAGTCAATACTGGGGAAAGATCAAAGTGACTTGACTGAAAGGCAACATGCAAATGGAGGGATATGACCATCAGCAGGGCAAGAGGCTTGGGGGCAATGCTGATAAAATAGGACCAGCAGCAGCTAAAGGCAGAGGAAGCATGGAGGTGGGAAACTGAGTATTTAGCTGCTCTTTGCTGTTTGGAAATTATTTACTTATATGCATTTTTATGTCACTTTTCAGGGACATTTCCTCACAGTCAGAGGTCACCAGTTCTGAAGAAGAAGGACTCATTTGAAGATTTAATAAGTATCCATATACATAAGAGTAGATCTATATCACTTGGAAGAATCATTGGAGCGCTAGGAAAAAAGAGGAAATTACACATATAGTCTAAGATTTTGATTTGTAGAAAAATTTTAACTATTTCTCTTTATTTTTTGTATTTTAATCCCCATTGATGTCAATTTATGTGGTGGAAGAAGGCATGTAACCTTGAGCACTGCATCTCTGATTAACTTGGATTTATGAGTTTTCTTAATTACCTATGAATTTAGTCTCCTTACTAAACTGCATGATTTATAAGCAGTTGCCTACTTTAATCTGTGTGTATATCAGGCTTTTTGTAATACATGTGATCTGTTCAAACTATTTTGTCTTTTGGATGCCAAAACAGGAAATAACTGATCCTTCAATAAAATATAGACAAGCAGAGAAGGAAGTTGTCAAAAAACCTCCACTGGCTCCAAGACAGGATTAGAGAAGAGATGGTGATATTTGGTTGTATGCAGAGCTGTACACTTGTACAGAGACATCATCCTGCTAAAGAAAAATGGAGCATATTTCTACATGAAAAATACCTTCCAAGAGTGTTTTCAGTTTTCCAGTAAAAGGGTTAACAGCTTTTACCAGCTCTCTGCTTTCACATTTGAAATGTTTAATCACAAAAATCCTCATACATAATTTGCATTCACTTCTTTTTTTAGTTTACAAATTCTTTGTAGAAAAATCAGCTTTTTCTGACTCTTATCAATAACCTAGCAGACAATTTGACCTTAAACTAATGCAAAACAACTTATGGCAGGTAACATTTGATTGCTTTTATGGTATCAATTATTTCCATTGCCAGACTGGCTGGATGAAACCATGAATTTCATCTTTCCAGGGCTATTACACTTAATTGTTCATTCAAAGTTGCTTTCCTTGAGCATGTGGCAATATTTGGTGGTGTTTTTTTTTACTTTTTCCCAAATGCCCACCAAAAAATGGTCTTCCTGGTTGTTCATCAACTTGCAGAAATAGGTTCAAGTCACAAAACGTGTAAAGAAATCTTGAAATGGTTACTGGCACCAACAAAATAAGGCTTAATCACAGTCCCATTGAGGGAAATCCTGACTTCAGGAAGCAAATAAAAAACTGCATGAGGGCTAGCAGCTTCAATGGCCCTGAATTTGTGCTTCAAGTTAAGCATGCAGCAAACCATTTAAATGTTTAAGAGGGAACACTAAATAAAGAAGGATAGACACAGGAATACAGAGTTTATTGTACTCAGCAACAGACCTCAGTTGCAGCCCCAGCCTATGAGAGTGCTTTGCTGCCACGTGGGAGGGCAGCAGCAGCATTGTCACAACAGATCTGCTCTCTCCTCTACTGATGTTGTTCATTATTGTATTATTGCTATATGTCTAAAAGCCTTATTGTTGCAACTTTATATCAGTATAAGAGAGTCTTCACTCACAATATAAGAGAGTCTTCACTCACAGTCCCTACAGATACCAAGACAGCACCTGACAAAGAGTGTGAAGCCTCAGCCCAGGAGGATTGGTACTGGAGTAGAGCAGATGTTACCTGTTCCCATACACTCCCAAGCTCTAGCAAATGTGAAACCAAACAGATTATCTGAACAGGTCCTGTTTAACTGAGGTGCATTTCCACAGGGCCCTTTGGGCAGCTGTTAGTTATTCCACTTTAGATAGGTCCCACCTGCAACAACAGGATCCCTTAGGAAATGGCTCATGTCAGCTTTCTGCCTCCCTTCAGACAGAAATACCACTATGGGCCAAGACAATATTTAGCTCAAATAGATTCACAATACTTCTCTGCTTCAGTAAGCCTCTTAATTAATAGGCTGTAGCAAAATTCAGCCTTTGAGGCAATGGGCAGGAAAGGATGTGGAGGCAAGACTGACAAAACAGATCAATCTCTAGGATAGATCACACTATGGAGAACATTTGGAAATTGCTGATGTAAAGAGGCAACCTGTGTTATTAATTGTGCTGACATAAAAAAGGGGATGCAACTAACTACATGTAAACCTGCAAGTGATAGAGTGCAAGTGATAAAAGAGTTTCTATATTAAAAAAAAACAACAACAAGAAGAGGTCTCAGTTTGAGATGAAAGTAGATCTGCTATACAGGAACATTTAAAAATGTCACTGTGTTCAAAGACAGGATATTGCCTCCTAGCACTGCTCCTTATCAAATTCATGGCAGATCTTGGCATGAAATAGGATTGTTTTTTACAGATACTGTTCCTGGCTTACTGTTTCTCAGTCAGAATGTGTCAGAAGAAGGATGGGATGAACATGTCTGACTGGAATTCCTTCACTGTCATCTGAACTGAATAACAGCAAAATAAAGACCTTGTGATTTTGTCCCCTTCATCTTACAGGGATCTGTGAGCTAAACAACTGCTTCTTAGCATGGAAAACAATTCTTTAAATCTTTACATAATGACATGAAAAAACAATTCATGGTAGTTCAGCAAAATCTATTTGTAAGAATTTGTCCTCCAGGTCTGTTCAATGCTGCTTCACACCAAACCAGCATTTGTCAGTTGCTACTGTTTCCAACCAAGCTGAATTCAGATGCACGCACTAGAAGGAGATGTAAAGCCTCATCAGAAGCTGATGGGTATCTTCCCATAATCAACAAGTGGGCTCCTTGGATTGTTGTGCATGTCTCTTGCAAAAGCTACTAAGCTTCTATCTCAGTATATTTATTTATTTATGTTATGATGTATATAACAGACATCATAACATAAAAAGTGATATCCACTTTCTAATTACCTCATCTCTATTTGTTCTCTGGGGTCCTCCGTCCTCCCTCAATAAGTTTCTTTTTTTAAAATTTTCACCCTCTTTACACTTCCTTTGCTACAGACAAGCCACTTGTTAGTTTCCAGTAGCACACCATTATTTCTTGCTGTAAATTCTCCAGTGTTTGCAGTACATGTAATTCACGCCTCCCTTGACCAAAACTAGCAGAAAGAATGAGGAACGTTCATTAATCTCACTACCACAGTCTTTCAAGAAGATGGCTGAGGTGCTACCAACAGAAAATAAGATTTCTAGCCTCTTTAATGAGTCAGGCAGTCCCTTTATCTTGATGACTATAACTCATTCTGAAAAATACAACACAAGGAAAATCTATGTGGAAAATCTGTGTGGAGTTCTGCTAAGCAGCTTTTCTTAAGCTCTATGCTTTTCATTAGCCTGTTCTATCAAATCAGCCTAAGCACTGTCTGATTATATACGAAACAAAGCTGCAGAAAATTTACCTAACTTTTCTCTCAGAGCTTCCAAAAATATTTTGTTTTCACCTGAATGAAATTTATTTTCTTTGTAATCACAAAAAAAAAAAAAAAAATCCTGTAAAAACCTGGGCTATTTTCTTTCTTGGAAAGCTGGTATCGTTTCAGTGACATAATTAAAATCCTTAAAAGTATGCAAATTTTCGTGAATTATAATTGGTTTTGAGCATATATGAACATAGATATTTACTATTTTTATGCCAAAGAATGCTAGTAAATAACTGGCTGTATATTTTTTTTCTCTCTGAAGTGGTACTGAATAATTTCCATTTCTCAGATCTTTAAAATCCTTCTGTACATTACAGGAAAAAGTGTTTTCCTTGTTGCTGGCATCAACAAGAAATAGAGCACCATTCCAAGGAAGTAACTCGACCATGGGATATCAAGAGCTAAAGAGAGAGAAATCATTTGCACAGCTGAGGAAGTCACAGCACGGGAGCTGGAAATCACCAACAGAAAAGGAATATAGCTCTGCAGAATGTTCCAGGTGAAGGCAGTAAATGCAGAAACCTGTCATGCTGTGTTATTTCAGGCAAGGTCTGAGACATTTTAAAGAGTCTCTTTTTCAAGAGACATGGCATCAATTACCTTAAGTAGTTCAGTGAAGTTGTAAGGTGAATGGTAGTTTCCATCATTCAGCAGGTGAAATTACTTGGTTGATGAGGTCAGAAAAGGACCTGCACACATGCTCAGCTCTAGAGAAGAACTCCTGGCGCAAAGCAGTTTGTTGGGCTGAAAAGCAGAATGAATTTTAAGTCTTTCCAAGCTTTTGGATGCTGCCAGAGCACTAGAAAACTCTTAATGAATCTCTAAGATGACTCTGTAGAAGCACCAGCTTTTTCTGTCACATTCCATATTACATCCTCATTATCAAAATTGAGGCACCCTGAATGTTGAACAAAGCTCTGCTGTGTAAAACCTTTGATTACAAAGGGATTTTGTTCTGCTGGAAGCCTCCTAGGACTAGAGTTATAGTTACAGAATCACAGAAGTGGCAAGAGCAAAAACCTCATGCCCTCACCAGTTTAAGTTTGCTCCTTAATTGGCTGCTAAGACCCATTATCTCTTAGGAGCTTTGACTCATCCAGTTCCAAATCAGTTGTAAATTAGGGGCTATATTTGGAGTATGCCCTACCTTATTATATAGGATAATACTACAAAGGCTAAAGCAAGAGTCTGAGTTTCCTCTGAGGGTTACAGGGTTATGAACAGTATTATGGAATAAATGGGATGAAGGCAAGAACACAGGGACAGGATGACTGGAGAACTTATACCTGGTTGAGTTTGGAGAGACAATGCGTCCTTCAGTTTCATCATTAGCACTTCCAATTCCTCTCTCACTTCCTTCTCATCAGGTGGTATCTGCCTTGCAGTGGGAATAAGAACTGTATTCCCCATTCCACCCAGAGAGTTTTCTGTCAGTTTAGGCAGATATGTTTCTTTCTCTTTTGCTTGTTTATGCTGTCCTAGAAAGGGTTTGTTAGTCTGCAGGGACCCTGACTCCAGTGGCTCATCTGAGAACATGAAGTCCACTGCAGTAGGAGCCTCAGGTGTCTGTAAAAGCTGCATTCTATTCACAGCGTTTGGGGAGTTTGGAGTTTCCTGCCTTATTTGGGCAGGATTTAATTCACTCTGCATTCTCCTTTCCAACAGAACATGTGGATTTCTTGGCATTGTATTATGACACTGTGCAAACGGATGCTCTGATGACTGCAACATGGTCTACAAGAGACAAAACACAGAAAATAAATTGTAAAAATAATTGGTATTTCAGTTTGCCAGAAGTACTAAAACAGTGTTGCATAAAATGCTACAAAAAAATCTGTAGGAGGAAAATATGTAAACATTTTCTGTGAAACAAGGGCCTTTTAAGAATCTCAGAAATAATTGTAATGATAAGAATCACTATAATTGAAAACAAATAAAATATTTTCTATAATATGTCTGTATTAAACCCCAGTAAAAAACAGCAATTAGGAACGACATTATATTTATTCAATGCCAGCACTTTGACTCTTCTCTGAAGAACAGACTGCAATGAAGTATCTAACACTTCTGTTGGAAACTCTTATTGGAACTTTCATTATTTTCATTGCAGTAGTATTTAAATGTGCTAACATGGATATCTGTGCTAGGTGCCAGATATGCACAGAATGACAAGAAATACATACTGCCAGACCTTATCTGCTTTCTCTGAAGAGAAGAACCTAGGATGACTGAAAATACAATTGGAAGGTGCATGAAATTTCATTAAGAGTGCTGGTCTACAGGAAAAGCAGTAAGTGTTCAGTAATGGCTCATAGCTGTGACAATTCTTGATATATATATATCACTATACCTTTACTTCTTCCTTCATGTGCCGCAGTGTAATTTGCAGGTTTTCATGGCTTACTCTCAGTCTTTGCAGTTTTGCCTCTATTTTGCAGCTTTTTTCTTCCTGGCAGTTATGAAGAAATTGCATTTTGTCCTTCCATTTTTTGAACTGCTTTTTCATGTACCTACCAGAGATACAGGAGGGTGGGATTTTTGCTAGACCAGACATACACAAATATATGCATTCATGGAAATGAGCAAACACTTTTGCACAAAATTTATCCCCTTTACTAGTGTAGGAAAATTTTGTCAGCTTTGGGATTAGAGGCCAATATTTCAGATGCTGGACTGTATCCATGGAATTAGCAAGAACATGAGTATTGAAATGAGGAAATATGAGAGCTGAGTAGAACTGTGGCCACATCTAAACCTTGCATCTTGGGGTTTTACCTTTCCCACAAGGTGGCTGCAACAAGACAGACAATAGCAGTTCCTCTGTATAGAAGCAAACTACTTATAGCAAGTCCATGACCTGCAAAAGATTTCCATTACATGCATGGGCAACAATGAAGTAAAAGCAAGTTCTGCTCCTTTGATAGAGTTTCTTCCTGCTGGTGGTATTCTCTGCAGTTTCTTCAATGATAGCAATAGCTTTCAAGCACAGGCCATTATCTTTGAAAAAACACTCTGATTTTTGCAATCAGAGGTGCCACCCTTCTATGTACAACAGAGACTTAGAAATTACCTACTCAGAGCACTGTATGACAGAAATACCACCCATAATTCTGTTCTAGTTGTGATTTCTCTAAGAAGTCAGGGTTTGCTTTCCTCACAGCTGAGATGCAGCTCACAGTAAAGTTTGTTAACACTACAGTAATAAACCAAGTGCTTCATATCACAAATCTGAAATAGTTATGTGCCATGCTTATTTACATTCAGAAGTTTACCTGATCCACTTTCTTGTGGTAATGCTTTGGCTTACAGACAACAGCCCCATCACTTGAGCTATGCAAGATTTGTCTGAATGGGACAGCAAGTCAGACCATTTAAAATTAAAATTAATATTACAGTGGTCCCTTATAACAACAATTAAGGGCTCCTCACTGTAAAATGCTGTCCTCCTTCAACTAACTCAGAATCCAGTTCTGAGAACAGACAGGTGAATTCTGGAAGTCAGTGCACAAACAAGAATAAAGAGTTTCCCATGAGTAATGTGATTCATTCACCCAGTTCTATGATAAGCTCTGGGTCAGAGCAGCATTATAGGAGCAGGCAACCCAAATATCCTCTCAACGATTGCTAATCTAAAAGAAAGCTGAAGATCTTTGCCATATCTCTTCATTTTCCCAAGTGAGAACAGACACACAATGAAACTGAAATTGTTTAGCTCTAATCTTGGAGTGCCCTTTTGTGAACTTGGAGCAGCAATTGTACTTGGAATGAAACAGAACAGGAACAGAGGGAACTGAACATACTGAAGGAAATAAAGAGAGTAGATTCAGGATCAAATTCTACACTTCACTGTAATTCCATCACTTTCAGTGGTCATAGGCATGGTTATATAGAGCACATTTATGTACAACTACAAAAACGAATGGAGGGAAGGCAAAAATGCAAGTAAAAGGTAAGCATCATAGCTCACACACCAACTTCTCCCCTGCCATGTCACCCAAGCAAACAAGCCTCCCAAGAGATTTTTAATTTAGGAGTTAATGTTTTACAGTGTCAAAGATTTGACTATCAGAAGGAACATCTGTGATAAACTGTTATACCTATAGCTATTGTATTCATCCTATTAATCTCTATTTGATATACAGCATATATTTTAGAAATAAATTCTACTTTGATTTAAAAGATTCATGCAAATTATGAAATTTGTTTTGATTAAGCCTTATTCAGAGAAAAATTTGAAAAAGTATGCTATTCTGACATTTTTATGTGGATGAACACCTTTTTGTCTAAAAATTCCTTTTAGAAATGTAAACTAGCAATTGCAGAAACACTGATGAAAGCAAACCAAAAAATGTTTTGTTTTGCCATTGTTTTTCTAGTGATCCTGATCTAATTTTTTTTGCTGAATTTTATTATTCATTCTCATTGGATAGGATTTTTTAAAATCTAAAAATCTCCAAAGTATGGAAAAGTCATCTGTCTTCTAGCCCTCCAGCTGGAGCAGAAATGCCCACCAGTCTTCAGTGAATCTACTACAGCATTTACCTACCTGCTGTCACTGTGAATGCTTTTAATGGATTCCTGTATTTTTAACACATCTGCTTCAAAAGAGGCTATTGCCTAAAACAAAAAGAAGTATCTGTTCATAACTTCATCAGCAATAGTATTTCATTTTTATATGAAAGTTTTATGATAGAAGTGCATGGCAAATTTTGGATCTGGCGGATCTACAAATTTATTAGTTAACCTTTTTAATTTAATGTATTATAATCAACTGATGCATTAAAGTATTTCTAATGGCTGGAAAATTTATTCTATAAAACAAATTCTTTGTTCTATGACAAATTTAAGTGTATGAGAATTTGTTTGAAATTAGAACAAAATCCATATTCCTGATTTCTGCAAAATGACATGTTCTGATTTGGGAACAATCTCTCTCAAGTCCCACAGCTGCTTCAAGACAAGGAGATGTTGAGAGAGACTGTATGTAGAAGAGAGAAGAGAAACTCCTGGTCTTTAAGTGGAAGTAGCATTCTCTGGACCATGCAGAGAACAGTAGCCCAGAAGTCAGGGAGACAAACACTTTCCAGCTAAGTTACTTTTGAGGCATGATATAAGTTGGGCAGGAATCAGGGCTGCCAGGAAATTATGACACTAAGAGCTGCATCACCCAGGACCTCCATACTTATAGATTCTATTAAAAGCAATCATTGGACTTACTGTCCAATGGTTGCTTTTAATAGAATCTATAAGTGGAAATCAAAGTGGAAATAATCTGCACTATAAGATCTTAGAAATCAATATAAAACCGCTCAAAAGGAATTCTCAGCCCAGAGAGAAAATAAACAAGAGATCAATGCACCTGACAGAATCCCAGCACAGGGATGCAAGTCCTGTCCTGCTGCTTTCTAAAATGACAAATGCCAACCATCAAGATTGTGTGTTTAAGCAATGTCTGCCCACAGCATCTCGTGCAGATATCTGCTGGCTGGCACTGTACCTTGGCACTGTACCTGGGCAGCAGAGTTCTAAAAGACAGGTCTTCCAAAGGGCAGCACAGGATTAGCAGCCAAAGGAATGACCTGATACACAGAGGCTAGTATTGTGTTACTGCTCCCCTTGGCTCCTGGGAAGAACAAGATGAGTGGATGACATAAACTGGTTTGAACACAACCCAGTGTTCCCTGTTTTCTGAGTAAGTGCACAGCTACCAGCCTCTCAGAAAATATAGAGACAAAAAATTACTACCTACTTTTTTTTAGCTACGCTGTCCTACCCACTCTTTTAACATTCTTTATTTGGAGGAAAGCTGAGAATGGATTAATAGAGACCTTTTGTGCATTAGCTATTTTAGTTGGAGTGGACACTGCTCTGAGTTCATCCTAAGAGGGCCCATTCTGTCCTCTTGCTATTTCCATGGTAACAAAAATGGCCTGAGTCTGATAAGAATTCAGGCATTCTTCTTTGACATTTGCTTGCAGTAGGAAGACATGATGGCCTTTTTTACTGTCAGAATAGCAAGAGATCTCCAGACTCATCTAGACTTTAGCATGCTACTCTACGACATCTCAAAAAACCCCAAAGCAGATATTCCTACAGGTGCTTCTGAAGGTCATGAAAGTCAAGGAGTTAGTCACTAATCTTGGGAAGATAACAAATTCAAACCTCACTAAGTTTTCAGATTCCAAATTTTTTACTGTAAGTGAGGAATTAACAGAAAGGTGAAGCTGCCCATTACATTTTCATTGAAATTAGAAGGCAATTAGATAATTAACTTGCTAGGTCTTCTTCACAGCTTTAGCACTATTACTGTTTTGCTCACCTGATCTATTGTCTTGCCTTGCTCTGGTGTTGTCTTGTTATTCTCACTCTTCTGCATTACAGTCCTGTTTTCAGGTATGAACCTGGGTGACTCTGGGACACAATTGTCCCCTGGGAAAGACACATTTTCAGGACCAGGTAGTGATGAAGCACTGAATTCCACAGGAGGACTGTATACCAACAGAGAAGTAATGAATAGGGAAAGGATCAGGACTCACATGGCTTTTCTACACAGGAAGATCCAAATGCAGAAACCTAATGCAGTGTAACTAGACAGACATGTGCTATTGACTAAGCAAGAAGTAAAGTTTAGCTATGCCTGCTGGAATATCTTGGTTAAAAGAATGAAATTTCTGAAAACAAATTCCACTCTCCCAACAGGGTCTCAGCAACAGGTTCTACTTTCCACCCATTTATTCTCAGTGCAATTTGCTGCTTCTCTTTTTTGCTTCCTTTAGCCAAGTGTTAAATATATTAGGAAATTCAGCTACAAAAAAATAGCAAAATATCCTGCTGTTCAGTCCATCATATGCTAGGAAAAGCTTAGATATTTATCAGCCCCTCAGTGACACCTGTAACAGCAATCCCAAATTCTTTGTCTCGTTGCTACCCAAGCAGTAGGTAAGCAAACCCCCACAGAACTAAAGAGAAATCTTGATTAATTCCAGAAAGATTAAATTCCATTAAAATTATTAAATATTGTTTTGTTGCTGAATACAAGAGAGGAAATATTAGCAACAAAAGATGTTTTACATTTCACCACATTCCAAAAAACAGACACTGAAATAATATTCTCCATGAGGATCACTATAAATATCATCCATTGGTCTTATATGTAGGAACATTTCTCTTCACAGAGAAAAGCAAGGCACAATTCTTCCCAGGAATATTTCTGGGATTCACATTCTCTGAACCTCACAGAAAGAAAACACAATTCTTATCATTTGCTGTGCCTGTGTTTGTGCAAAAGTAGAATGCATAATGGAGATTGTTTACCCATAGTCATGGTGTTTTGTTTCCTTGGCCTATCAGGGCCAAGAGTGTGTTTGTGTCAGGACTGTCAGAGGACAGTCACAAGAATAAGTTCAGTGCAGAGCAGTTGTGTGCAGGGTTGAGTGCTTGGCAGATTCAGTTCTAGATGTATAGAATAATATAGTATAGTAAAGTAATTATTAGCCTTCTGATGTGCACGGAGTCAGATGCATCATTCTCTCTCCCTCATCAACGTCAGAGTCACCTTTGATTTACTATACTTATAGTATAAAATGTTTTCTAACTGAAAACCTACCAGAGTAGCACAATCCAGATTTATGAACAGATTTTTTCTCCTCCTTCACATAAGGATGAAATTAGTTATTTTAGAGAGGACTGACCATTTTTTCCCACTGTAGCCTCATTGGGAGAACACATGAGATGCAAGACAGTTGCTAGATCTTTGTACAAATAGGAAGGAATCTCGCCCTTTGTATGTTTTTAGCACTAATCTCCTGTAATCATTCCCTTCAGTTTCTATACCTAGGTATCAATCACAATCTCATAGCAAGGAAGGAGAAATTATTGGGGAAAATCTCAGCATAATCTCCAATGCTCATTATTAACCACTGTGATGAGTGAAAATACTGTAATGACTAAATATTAGCCAAAGCACACAAAACAACTGGTCTGAAAGAAGAGGAATGGTGAGATCATCTACTTGCAATTGTGAGTGATTCCACAGGTCTGCAATTTAGTGGGACTTGAGTAGAATGCCTGCCAGTGAATGCACTCTGGGTCATATGTAGAAAGTATTCACAGTTAATTTCCAATGGATTTGTCACAGAGGAGCTGCTTAAGAACGCATGCAGTTGCAAAGGTAGGAAATATTTGCAATGCTTGGCCCTAGACTGAGTATAAGAAATGGAACAGAGTGAAAAATACAACATAAGGAAGGAGGGAAGTACAATACAAGCCTGTTATATTTTATAAGACAACTGATCATTAGGTTGTCAGCATGGTAACTATAGTTAAGCTACAGAACAATGTGCAGCAACTTCTCAGTTATTCTTTCCCCTTTTTAATAGCAAAATCATGACATGGTATCTGTCATAACAAAATCCCTTAGTCAAAGGACATAATCAAGCAATATCCCACAGCCTGACATTCAGAGATTATAAATTCATCTGACACCGAAACTCACAAAGTCTTTTTGTGAGCAGGGAAGTGCCTCTCCTCCACTGACTCCAGAGCTGTCTTTCTCTGAGCCTCTTTTCTTCTGCAGTGCTCTTGAAACAGGTTGTTCCTGATGGTGCAGAGAAAGTGCTTTGCGTTCGCCTTTGCTGACATCTATTGGAACGAGGGATAATAAAGTGACTTTTCAAACAGGTGCTGCCCAGAAACAGACATATTCCAAAGTAAAAGGTCCATCTGCTCATCATCTGATGAGGCTCATGGCTGCTATCTGAGCCCTAGAAGGGGAGCTGAGGTGGGTAATGCTTGCAGGACCACAGGCAAGAGCAGGTCCAATTTGTTTAGGCAAAATACTGACTGGATCAAAGTCAGGCAGCCTGGAAATGCCTAAGCACTTACAATGATTAAGCTCAGTCACAACAATAATTCTGCTGACTAGTATCTAAGGAAGAAATACTTTTATATTTGTATAAAGCATTTGTAGATATAGTCTTCCATGGCTCACATCCTCCTCTCATAGAATACGGTAAAATACACATCCATGTATCACAGGAGTGTCAGGCTCATGTACAACAATTAAGCTCAGTAGCTGTATTATTGGAGGACACCAACCAGGTCTGCCCCAGGTGACTGCTGCAGAACATGGGGTGAGCCCTGACAGACTGAACAGGAAAACAAAGAAAACACACCACATGCCTCCTAGTGCTTCTCAACGTGGTAGTGACATTACCACAAGGTGTCAGCACGGTAAGGAAAAACTGCTGATATTTCAAACCTCCACTCAGCAGCTCAATCTCTGATAAAGACAGTGAGAAAACTTACCCAGACAAGGACAGCATCTGCTAAGAGTGGAAGGTATGGGGATAGCAACTTACTACTGATTATTTTATGTCCCACACAACAGATATGAAAATGGTATCTGTCATAACGAGTAGCTTATCTTTTAAATTTTGGTATAGATTTTGGCCCGTATTGTAATATTTGGCCTACAAAATAATGTTTACAGAGTTTGTGTTAGAGTAAGGCTTCATAAAGGAAATCTAAATTCAGTGATTCAATTGCAATTCTGCAGCAACAATGTGGCTGCAATCCAGGCTGCAACATCTCTTGACTTGTTTTATTTCTCGTCCTTTCTTCTGGTGCTTCTACAAACACACATTCCCATTCACTCTCAATTCACACTAATTTTAAGGTCTCCACTTAGAAATCTCTTAATGAGGAGTTTAGTTTACTTTTGTTTTCCCTCCTTTCTCACAGATGGATTATGAGGAAGAATATTTGAAGGAATGAACTGTTATTTTTAATGCAGATATTGAGCATCCAGATATAATTTCTCACAATGCTAGCAATAGGGTTTTGTTTTCAGAAAGAGAGCAATGAAGTAGCAAGAGTTTAATGCTACCCCAGACAAAGGGTGACTACAAGAGCAGTCTAACAGTCTTTAGTTTTAGTGCAGACACTGGCTGCCCAGGTATCTTTCTCATGAACTGCAGAGGACTGGGAAGGAGAACAGGAAGTACATGTTTCTAGGGAAACTTTCCTAAGTGCTTTTCAGTTCATTTACTGGAACAGAAGGATACAGTTATACAGATCCACAAAAAGCCCATCTGCTGCTGTGTGCAAGATCTGGAATCTCCTCCTCAAAGGAGAAGCTGGTCTTCCAAATACAAATTCCCAGTGTTGTACTTTGCCACTGGTGTGATGATAGCACAAGTTGCCCCTGTAACAGAGTCCAGGTGTGTGATCTTAGTTGGGCACATGTTGCCTCTTTGTGCTGTATCCCGAACTGACAGAGACAAATGAGTCAGAAAGGTTTACAATAAAGTGGAAAAACTGAAGACATTCAGAAAAGAGAGAAAAAGAAAGACATTTTATGCAGGAGTTTGTATAACTTTAGGATTAATGAATTTCTGGATGAGTCTGCATTGGGATTGGGATGAAGGAACATTGGGACATTGAGGGGAATTTTCATAGGTTTAAGGATTATCTGCTAACAGAAAATTTGCCATTAAACTTCTTAAGATGAAGACTTGCACTGGGATATTTCACAGCTCTATTGAGTTACATCAGAACAGAACACTCATTCTAAAGCTAGAAGCCTGCTTTTGTCCTTTCCCTGTCTCCCTGTCCCCAGACTAATAATGGGAATATGTCATGGCCATTATGGCTAATGCACACATAACTTTGAAATGCTTGCAGTTCAAGAATCCACTGCCTAGTTGCTTCCATGAAGAACCTCCACAGGGAAATGAATCAGTACAATAGGACTCTACCTGCACACAGTGTTCCACGAGAGGATGTGAGCTCTTATGGGGTTTGCAGAGACGGCCACTGAAAAAGCAGGCTTGGCAAAGGTCAAAATTGAGGCACTTTAAACAGTGATACCTGTGAGGGAAAACAAAAGGATTTCTTTACCTCCCCACAAGGAAGAACTTGGTGTAAGTAAGCTTGATTACTGGAAACCCAAATCCCTGGGCTCTGAAATTCAAAGAAAAATCTTCATTGGAATAATGATTTTCCTCAGCATTCTCTGAATTCAAGTTATTTTGCCCAAATGATTGAGGACTTTTCTCTGAACCCACCAGTGGTTTTGATCTTATTTATTTGCTGCACTGAAGTGCAGTCCGTGGATAAAACTGTTGTTCTAGCACCATTTCCCATTTTTTGGAACGTAGTTACAACTTCATATGCTTCTTACACACCAGCTTACCTCTATTTGCTGCTTCCATGGAACTGTAATATTGACATAGGATGCATAAACAAAAAACTAAAAATGCAAGAAACTAAACCTGCAACCTTACAATTAGTGAGAATATAGTAACAGTAAAATGCTTTTCTGAGCATTCTGGTCAGATGGTAATGGATAGTGTTCTTTTTATACCACTATGCCATTATATAACATTGCTTAGATGACTAAGATGCTATGATGGAAAACTTAACAAGCCAGTTAATACAACTGGTTACAGGAAAAATAACTAAGAAATGAGATACAGAGGTTTAATTGACTTTACCTTTGGAGTGCCAGTTTACCTTTGGCCAGTTTTCATGTTTGTGCTAGTGAGCTAAAGAGAAGTAGGATGAAGGCTGAAGCATTAGACTGCAGTGGTTCTCTCTATCCCTCTTTTCTGGTTAAATTAGATTACATCCAAAGCCTGTTACTCAGTACCTCAG
Organism: Serinus canaria; assembly: GCF_022539315.1. NCBI lineage: Eukaryota > Metazoa > Chordata > Aves > Passeriformes > Fringillidae > Serinus > Serinus canaria. Next base: position 25,258,636 of record NC_066321.1, read on the forward strand.
TTACAGCCTGTAAGGTATGCAAACAATGGTAAGAACTAATTGTGTGGATGCTAAAGACCGCTGACACACCTCATGCCTGTAATGGGGAAAACTTTGCAGACTCTGCATCTAGCTTGGTGAGAAACCATTTCAGTGGCTGATAATCTGTAACATGTAGGGAGCCACGGGAGAACAGCAGGCTTTGATCTCAGCCAAGACAGGAATTTTTCTTCAACAATAGCTGCATTCAGAACCTAGAAAAAATACATGTCTCAAGCTCATACATTCATGTAAAAAAAACCTGGTGGTTCATCGACAATATCTAATAAAAGCTCTGATATTGGATTTTGCTGGCATAAATTTTCCATTTATGTAAAATGTTACTGGGTTCCAAAGGTTTTGGAATAAATGCGAGAGCCTTCAGTAGTACCTTACTGAGCATCTTTTCTATACATACAAATCCTCCCATACTCAGAGACTGATGATCAGCCCTGCTTCTTAAAAGTAGATACCTGGGCATGTTTTGTGGTGATACACTTGAAGTTTTAATCAATCAGCAACATTCAGAATAATTTCCCAGGACATCAGAATTTCACTCACCCCTCGGAAACAGTCATGAATCGCAATTTCCACACAAGACAGAGTGTAGCCTTCTCCCACAATGGCTGGAATCTACATCAAGAAGAAAGGCTCAGAAACACCTCAATAAGAAACAGATGTTCCCATCATGCTCTGCTGCAATGGTGACAGCACACAGATGGTGAAGTATCTATAGCAATGCCATTTTACACACTTTTCTGAAGAAAGCCCGTTCATATTCATGCCATCAGTATGCAGTTTCACAGTTCAGGCTGTGTCAGAATGATTTGTTTCCAACTCACTTACTGTGATGGATAAACATACTATATTTCCACACTATACTACTGAAGGACACTGAGTTTAAATCCCAGAGGTCATTTTCAGATCCCGTTTTCAGCACCAGTTCAGCTGGAAATACCTGTATGCTAAGGCAACTTGCTGCAACTGCAAGCTATTCTAGTGAGTACAGACATCTGAAGTTTGCAGTTGCTTTAGAAACAGTTGTATCCAGCTGTTTCCAGGACCTGTAAGCTCAGGCAACATGAATGCATGGAGGCATTCACTAATGAAAGTGGTTATTTTGAAGAAAAGGACAGAATTTGATTCTTTTACCTACTTTGCATGATAGCTCCCTATGTCCATAGTGTCCTATTAACTTCAGCCCCATAAGGTAATCAACATAAAAGGTATCAACCATGAGGGGTTTTCTTCTGCTAGGTTAGCACACTCCTACAAAATCTGTTGAGCAAAAGCATTGCACTGACAGTACCTGATTTAAGTCTGTTAGAAGGCTTCTCAGGGCACTTTGGGTAATCAAGGTCTCCTTCCCATCAGGGACAGCATAAAACTGGAAAAAAGCTGAAGACAAGGAAAAAACCCTGGAATCCTGGCAGTGCCTGAACTGTCTTCAAGCTATCTTCAAGCTGCTATGGTAATTGCAGTCTAACAAAGAAACCCCTCCAGAAACTTTCACTATATTTTGTACCTAACAAGCTCTCAGTGACTGCTGTGACCATAGTTCTCCCTACAGCGAAGGAAAGAGAAGGAAAGCAAGGAAAAAAAGCAATGAACTCATTCTTACAACATTAGGAAAAATGTTTAAATATGTTTATACAAGAAGTGCTCTATTTAAATTGTGAAATGCTAATTTAAAACCATGGGGTTTCTGTTCTTTTATACTAGGCAAATAGAAGCTCTACTTAAATGTCACTATAACCTCTTCTGAGGCTCTCTATTGCAAAGATGGCTACAGAGAGTGATTGGAAAGCATTATTCTGCATCAGCCTTTCTCTACAACTAAACAGTCAATATAATTTACTTTTTTCATGGCAGAGCTTTTTTTTAAAAAAAAAAATTACAATGGAAATTTTCATCAGTGTTCAGTATTTCAGATAGTGTATAAAATCATGCATTTCCCACCTCTGTATTTAGCCAGTAGAGTATCTTCTGAAAGGGAAATTAGGGCAGCTGCAGCAGATCTAGTTTTGACATACCCTGTTCCAGATCTAGGGAAATGAAATAAGTTACACTATTCTTATTCACTGAAAATATAAAGACTGAAACATCTAAAGAATTGAATACTACTATGTAGGAAAAGAACTTCAAAACAAGTATCCTTTTATATGTATAAATGTAACCAAAGTAACATTTCAGTGATATTTTATGTCTAGAACCTTTTGTCACTGAACATAACTGCAGAGTTAACTGTTCCAAGATACCATGCAATCATAAAACAAAAAGAAAACATCTCCTTCAGAGACTTCCCATTCCAAGTAAAATGTATTTTCACATTTACAATGTATGACCAAAAAAAACCAATCTGCTCTTTTTATTGTGGGAATCCTTCCCAAGTACAGTACTGAATAAAGGACACAATCTAAGTTGTGCATATATCATCAGGCAGCTCTGCTATGGCCCCAGATCTGCACTAAGCTTCTCTTGGGCTGATTACATTTAATTTCACTGAAACTCAATTTAATCAAAAGGATATATGCAGGAGCAGGACATTTAGTTTTGACCTTTAGATAATAAATAATGAAGATTAATTTAGAACCAAATTTTGTGACATAGGCACCTAATGAAAAACACTAATTTTTTTTGTGAAGACATTGCAGACATTAACCAGAAATCACAAATCAGGAAATCCCAGAAATCTATATTTAAGATATTACTTTTGCAAAGATTCAAAATATCATTACAAAAATTGTTTTAAGAGTCTATAGATAAACCCACACTGTGTAAGGCTGCAATACAGACTCTAAAGTATGAACTGCATGAGAAACTGTTGTTTTTCCAGAAATTTCAAAGAAAAAACTCCAAGATTAAAGCTGAAGTACACAAACACCCTTAAGATGTTTATGTAAGCTTATTAAGTAAATACCACAAAAACATGGAGAATTCCTATGTGCTCCTCCTTTTAAGTACTTTCCAGTGTTAATAGTGCAGAATAGCACTCCATAGAGAAAATGTGATTAGAAATTTATAAGAAGCTTTTCCTATCTTATATACATGTCGAGAAACTTGTGAAATTCTTTTTAAAAAAGAAATAGTAGCAAAAAGAAAATGTCCTAAGACAGTCCTAAGAAAACAGACTAAAGCACTAACATAGTGCTATTAAGAAGATTCTTCTAAATAATTTCCCTGCAGCACACAAAAATTACAAAATACTCCTGATGTTTCTAGCTGTGTTTCTTATTACAGCATTTATTCTTAGCCTTAAATGACTTTTTACAAAAAAATTTGATAAAGTGGGACCTTTAGCAGTAGTGATCATATGAGTAATGAATAATGATTCAGGAAAAAGTCCTGCAGACCACTTACATCTCATTTACTTTCAGTAAAAACTTTGCCATCATGTAGAAGGGAAAAATTTCACCTGTGGTAAATAACTTGTACTATGAACTTAGTCTTTGTCTTTTAAATATGCTACAATTACAAACCAATCCTGCCTTTAGTGATTTAACTCATTATTTACAAACAATACATAAGAGAAATACACTCTGTGAGGTCTTTCCTTATTATTTTCAGAAATTTTGCTATTCACTAAGCTGCTCAGCTTAGTTATGAGATATCAATTTTGTTTCATAATTGGTAGATGAACTTTTTAAGCCTGAGAAAAATGAATAACAAAAAGTGACTGGCAAATTCCTGACCTGTGCATGGCTACTGTTCTCCAGAGGCAAATATGGGTTCATTTTTAGGAGTGTATCAAAATATTTCGTAAGTCAGAAGAAAATCTACTCTGCAAAGCTGTTCAGAGAAAAAGTCAGCATGGACTGGCAAAAGTCTGGATTTCTGGATAGCTTTGGGAATGTTTAAGCACTGTGTTTCTGATGAAGTTTTGTGCCTTATATTCCTACAGCTGAACTACTCCTAGTTTTTTTGCAAAGCAAAGCCAATCAAAATGGGAGAGTTTCACACAGAAAGGGTGTGAGAGTGGTAGCAACAGATTTAGTCTAGCAATACTTCAGGTGGGAGCTATATTATCTTTAGGGTCCTGTCCAAAAACACATTCTTTGACTCTACAGTACTTCACAATGGACCTACATTTCTTCTCACCTGTCATACATGGCAATCAGTAGGCCCAATGTTAATTCAGCAGCTCTTGGATCTACCTGGCCTGGTTTTTCTAACCTTGCCCTTTGGAACAGCTTCGTCAGCATTCTAGAGATTTGCTGCATGTTCAGAGAAATCTGCTCTTCCCTCTGGCTTTGTTCACTTGATAGGATGTGCTGAATCAGAGAAACGTCAGTCAAATCCAGTGTGGGAAAATGAAGGAAGAAATGAAGGAGGATCCCTGCCTTTTCATGAATGGAAACATGTCCATTTTTTATCAGAAATGCCTAGCTAAGACAGGTCTGTAAAATCAATCCTAAAACAGTACATCACATAAAAAGAAAACCAGTACCTGTGGTACTTCCACATTGACACAGAGCTTCAGGCAGATAAACCATATCAGGACTGAGACCAGACTAAATGTATTCCTAGAAAAGCATCCCCAAATGAAAGAAATGTGTCCAAGGCCAACAAACTAGTCACCTTCTCTGTGTTACCCTGAAGACCTCACTTGCAATATTGTGCATTTTCAGCACAAATAAAAAATTCAAGATTTCCATGAAATTTAGCTCAATATGGAACTTACATGCAGTAATTTCAAAGTGAGCTAGGTGTCCAGGACTTTGTTGCACAAATCTCTGCTTGCACTGAATTCTCCCTCACTTCAAAGACAGGGAGAATGAATACTAACCATTAATTTTCTGGTCTATCATGCTCTATTTTGCTCTCATTAATTCTTATAGTCCAGCCAATGCATTTTCAATAAGCCATGATTATTTCCAATAAATCAGCTCCTAAGAAACACATTAGAATTTGACTTTTCATGAGCATAATACACAGATAGATTAATAATTGTCAGTGATGTCTACACAGTATTGCTGCAGATTGTAAAAATAATTTGTATTCTCTCATAATTTTAGAATTTTACTAATGTATTTCCATTGACATTCAAAAGGGGAAAAAAAATCAATTTGTATATGAAGCACTATCTCAATCTTAAGTGTTCATAATCCATTCTGAAACTCCAAGGTGGAAAATGAGAGAGCAAAGTAGCATAATAGCTCCTGGTGACAGCAATGCAAATTTGATACAGATTCTCCTCCTTGTAAAAGCATAGAGTTCTTTTTGGCTACTAACACTGGCAAAGACTTTGCAGTGAGCGTAGTTTTAGGGCTGCTCTGTATACGGAGCTCTCAACATCATTGAAAGCCTCTGTGAAAGAAAACAAACACACATTACAATGGAGTGGTTCACTCAAAACTAACTAAAAATCAAAACAACCAAATCTGGAATTTCCAGTTGATCAACACTCTGAAGGAAAATTTTGGAAAAAAAATAAAAGAAAACAAAAAGAAAACATTTTCTTTTTATTTAAATAACTTAGTGGGGTGAACAGTCTTCTTGTAAACAGTGACAATCTCTTGTAAAATCAGAATTTATCATAGAGAGAACATCTGTTTCTTTGGGAATCAAGTTTATTCATATATCAGAACAAGGCCTCTGAGGGTTATGCACTGCAGAAACTTTTAGCCAAGATCATAATGAAATATTTCTTCACACAAATAGGTTTTTTGATCAGAGATGCTCTTCTTCAAGGAACAGTTTGTCAGTTTGCATAGCAGGGTTATTGTTTTGGATGCATATTTCTTCAAGCACCAAACAAATCTTCTGTCAAGATCAACATGTGGGACCCTTGCAGAAGAAGACAAGCCCTTTATCAGAGCAAATTACTTTTGACATCTCTGCTTAGCATACCCACTCAATCTGCTTGATTAAATCCTAAACCCTTCTATTATTTGAGCTTATTTCTTTCACATCAATAAAGGATGTTTTTCTGAATGGAAAGTAAGAGATGCTGACCATGACCTATACCTGATACTTTACAAATACCTAGAACTTCAAGGGCAAAAACGAGGCTTGTTCACTAAAATTCAGAAACTAGAAAGGGATTTATCAGTTATCCTTCTGTCCTCAGAGACTCTTTTCTTTCCGTACTTCAGAGAGAGTTGCACACAGTTGATTAAGGCTAAAAATAAGCAATAATATGTATAAATGAGTAGAAATAACTCACAAAGTACTTCACCTGTTCAGTCTGGAAAGGTGCCAATCTGTGTGCAATGGTTTCCAAGAAATACACCAGATTAATATTAATAGTCAGCAAATTATGGGCTCTTCTGGTTCCCAGATGCTGCCTAAGCTATAGAAAGATGCCAATAACTGCTATACCATCTGTTTAGTCCTGCTCTTGTCATACTATATTTTGTGATATTATTTGGAGATGCAGTGTAGCATGTCATACAATGTGAAAAATGAGTTTTGACTTCCACGCATCATCAGTTCTCTTTCCTCAATAAACTGACCCAAAGCCCTTTTGAAAGGAACAGAACAACTCCCACAGTTTTCATTAGGCTATGGATTAAGTTCCAAACGCTTATTCTCAAATACAAATGCTAGAAATATATACATGATTCAACTCAAACACCTTACATGCATGATTTTCAAATTGAAGGGAATCTGTTTCAGTAGCCATCTGCTACTTAATTCTAGTCCACCCTTACAAACAAAATGTGGCCTCAAAGTAGGGCATTCTGTGCCTGTCAAGCAGAGCTCCAGAATTAACTTGTGAGGACGCATAAGTAAAATAGCAAATCATTTTAGAATTATTACTGATGAGAGGCTATTTAGGGACATTAAAATCTTTCTCATAGGAAAGGGGCTGTCCCTCTGGACAGAAAACCAGCATGTAATCATTTTGCTGTGGGTCAAATTTCACCTCAAGAAATATAAATGCCCTTTGTTGAGAAGCTGACAAAGGAGCTCCTACACACATACAAGTGTCCTGATTCCTGACATCTTCAGCTGGTTACCTGCTATTCTGCATTTTGAGGTATTTGCTCTGTGGCAGATGAGGTGTCTGCTAGATTTTGCCTTCAAAAAGGGAGTGTATGGCTATCTTCATGCCTATTCCAAAGCATGCAAAAACCTTAGCATTTATTATAAACTAGGGATCATGGCCATGTGTGCCTGACCATTCCATTAGCCAATGTGATAGTGGCAAGAAAGGTGCCTGGACACATCCAACAATAAAGGTAGAGGTAGGACATCACAGCTCTGTAATTTGTCATTTATGTGCTACAGAACAAAGATTCTCAAGGTGGTATGACTTCATGAAAATTCAGTAGTTTCTGTTCAAAAAGACACAGAAATGCCTTTTGAGAAAAGTTGGTGGAAAATAAGAAAAATCCTTACCCTGCAAGTCTGGATCCATTTGAAATTAACAGATGGCATTAGGCATTCTATAACAAAACAAACCGAAGTGTAAAACCACATATTCTAGACAGAGACATATTGAACCATTCAAATTAAACCTTTTAATCTGAACAATTCACTGGATGCATTTCAGAAATTAAATTAAACAGAATTACATTAAACAAAATAGTTTTGGTGCCATGTGCAGAGAACTGCCAGCAAATGGCAAGCTTTCTGCTCAGCATAAAATAGGAGTAATTCAAGTAACTGCAAAACTGTAGCTGGGCAAAGCCAATCCTCAAAACAGTTTTAAGTACAGGAAATGAGATCTTTCACTATTAAGAGCCCAGTGTTTACATGCAGGATTACTACATGGTCCTTAGTGTACAATTTCAGGTCACAGAGGGCATATCTACACCAGACTCTTCCTCAGATTCACTGATTGCAATTACTCAAAAGTATTATAAAATTTTCAAAAAAAACTAAAGTTTTAGGCTGAGTTGACATTATTTGTTATTTAGCTGATATGGAAGTGGAAAAGGAAGCTTAACCATGAACCTACTTGCATTAACAACTGTGAAAGCAAAAGTAGTTATGTCCCTGTAATAATGGAAACTGAATGTCTCCCCTCAGGATTTGTTTCACCAATGCTCTAAACTACATTATATTTCCAGTCACAGAAATATAAGTATGAATTAACTGTAATAACTATCTTTCAGCTAACACTGTAGTTGAAAAACACTAGGCATAATGGATCTAAGTCACACAAGATTCCAAAGGCAGTCTATATGGCTTGTTGTGCAGAACAAAGAGAAAGTTTGCTAAAATAAATAAAAATTAAATAGTTGGAAATTATTTAAAACTTAAAAATAAATTTGGTGTTAAATCTGAACTTAAACAAATGCTCACTTCTTACATCGTTTCAGTTAGAATCATTGATAATTTTTAATAAACATGACAGAATACTGGCCATTTATGAAGCATAAATATTCAATGATCTAAAATTATTAAGTCTACCAGAAATATGTTCCTTACCATTTTAATTGTTGAAAGCTGCAGTTTGTGTTTCAGTCCTTAAATTTCAGTCATAACCTAAATTTAGATGCTTAAAATACTGAGATACATATTTGTTTTAATACTCTTTTTCATTCAAGACTACAATGCCACAGCTTTATTGCAGTCCTTCTTTGAAAAAAAATACCACTATGTTTCTTTCCTTCTATTCTATTTTCTTTCTTACTAAGGGTTTTGCAAAATTACAGCTCTGCCCAGGATTTACACAGGCACATAAGTTTGCCTATAGATATATATTCACGTGCAATATATATGAAAATATGATACAACTGTCCTTAAATAGCTGCAGTAGTAGGAGCTCCTGCATAACTTGACAGTAAAGTTCATGTACAGAAATCAGTGAAATCAAAAGACACAGAGCAATGAATTAAACATAAGTGTTTGGTGAAAGCTACATGTAGCAATCTAGAAGGTAGACTTACAAATGCACAGCTTGCCTCCTTTATTTTCTCTGTACCAGAGGTACATAAAATAAAGTGGATGGGATGAATGTAAAAATATCCAGGTTAAACTCACTTAAATTAGAACTCATTAGAATTTGCTCACTCAAATAAGAGCAGATCCACTGACTTACTGAGTTATACAGCATGCATAACATATGAGTGCTTGATACTTACTGTAAGATGACCAGATCTCTGTCCAGTACAACACAATGTCTAACATTTAAATTACCCACATGGAAAAACACTCTATGGTCTTGTACTAGGGTATTCATAGTCTCAAAGTCAACCATGTATTTCTGTGTTTTACCAAACTACATCATATCTATGAACCCTTCTTCCAAAAAGTTAAAGAAGACATTATTAATGTATGTACAGTCTACATTTTCACATACAAAACTCTGCAGACAGTCCACATCTTGACTGCAGTAGGAGTGTCTGGGTGAAATAAAGAGAATCAATTTCAGTGTTAGCACATGAACACAATGGGAAAGCAGAAGCAGTATCTGCTGCCCATGAAATCTGAAGTAACTTTGATACACTATTTCAGCCCGTGTGGTATATTTCAGTTACTTGTGTGCTTTAATAGTGAAAAACACTTAAGAATACAAACAAAAAAATTAAAATTATGTACAAATGGTCAGAAAGTAAATTGTTACAGTTAACAGTCCTGGTGCCATTAACGTGAATACTCTTATGTGCAGAATACTCTTATTTCATATTAGTGGAATATAAAAGAAAAGTAACACTTGATTACTTTTATGTACTTTGTTTGACACAGAGGTTCTCAGATATGTACTTTAGCAAGTAAAGTGCATTTTGAAGCATGCTACATAATTAAATTAAAGTACAGAGAAAGATGAGCCACATGAAGTAAGACAGAAACCTCCCAGCAGATCAATCGACCTGATCAGAGACTTTTCTTTTGAAATCAGACAACATATGATCAACATCTTAAATATGCATAAAAGAACCTACAGTTACTTTTGTTTTCCTGTGAAGGGTGAAGGCATTCTATGTTTTATTCAAAGGCCAAAATTATTGTCTCCTCTTAAATACAGTAGCTGTGCTTACCTTCCTCTCATTACTTACTGAAGGTCCAGAAGTCAGATGACACTGCCAGAGAAGTCCAGTAGTTTTACAGCACTTAAAAGTTGACTTCAAGACACAGTTCTAAAGGTTTTGCTTTTAAATTAAAGCTACTCACAACAAATGCCTAGCAAAGGCCCAGATCAAAGTATCAGGTAATTGTCTAAGCAGTCAAAACAGAGAACACTAATTAATTAGTAATAAATATCCTGAATTATTAAAGATAAAAGTTCTTTGATCTTTGTTTCAAAGCTTTTTTTTATGGTTGGAGCAATATTTCTAAATTGAGAGGCCTTTACTAGGCATCTCCCAGTTGCTGAGAAACTGTTGCTATAGAGACTGAAAATGAGGTAGAAGCTGACACAGTAAGGCAGAAAGCACAATGTGCTGTAACAAAGAGTTGGGGCAGCTACACAAAGAAGAAAAATAGTATGCTCTAGTTGGTCTGAACAATTCTAGAGCTAGAATTGTTCAGACCAACCACAAAGCTCTTCAGTACACCCAAATGCTAGGGTTTATGAGGAATCTATATATAATATTTGTAAGACATATACAACTTAAAGCCCTTTGCATAAATTTTTCAACAGTTACATAACACCCAGGTAGAAGGAGTCATCAACACCATGAATATCCCGCATACATAACATGACTTAGAGACTTGTGAAAAAATGTGTCCCAGAAACTGCTTATAACTTATAGAAATACCCAAACTTACTGATGACTAAGTCAGTTGCTGTTTTACAGCTGTAACCAACTTTGAATATGTTACCATATTTTAGCTTTCCTATTATTTTTTTCTTTCTTTTTCTCCTAAACAAAAGCCAGGAAAAAAAGCTTTTCTATTCACTAATGCTTCCATGAGGAAAGACCTGAATTTCCCTGCACATCACTAGACAAATCCAGTTAGAATAATTTAGGATACATGAGACATCCCAAGCAGCTTTTCCTTTCTGCTCCCAGTCCCTGAGCAGAGAGGTTTTCAGCAGGAAACTCAGAAGTCAGATAAGTCTACTTATACATTGCTGGAAGAGTTATTTTCCCTTTAACAGTTGTGCAGTGCTGGTGCTTGACCTGCAGGTTGTTTGAACTCTCTCCACTGGCAGAATAAAAGAATTCAAAGAGTAAGATTGCTAAAGCCTATTCATACAGAAAAAGCCCAAATGTAAATACACATTAGAAAAGCTAACTTTTCTATCTTGGCAAAGGAATTACAGAAAAAACAGGTAGTTTGTAGAGACTACTGATATCTTCCCTCCCTGCTATTTTCTCCTGAGACATCTCCCTCCAGATGGTCCTCAGACACTCAGCCAATCTTCTGTACATACACTAGTGGAAACAAATGCCCTGGAGACTACTCCCATGAAATGAATGGTTCCTAACCCTTCTCTTCAAGACTTTTTACCACACCTACCTCTACAATTTCCATGTGAACTCTTCCATGAAAACACTCACGATAATATCTCAACACCTCTAAATGTTGTTTCTCCCATATACACTTTGTATACAACCCCAGATTCTTTCAGACCCCTTGTGATATCCCAGCTTTCTGAGCTCCTCTGTCTAAGACCAGCAAGACATCCCTCCCAGTCCTGTCCTAACCAGCCAGTAAATTATCTTACTTTCCTCATATAGGAAGTCCACCCCTATTCAGAGCTTGAACCTCCATTTGAAGAGAAATAATGAATTTATTGCAACTATATGCAACTAATCCAAAGAACAGGAAGCTTTCTATTTTGTTTTAAACGTATCTGATAAAAAATTAGCAAGTACAAGAACATCATTAACACAATCTTCATCATTTAAGACACCAAAGATGCAAGTAAAAGAGGTTCCTCAAAAATTCTGTTTAAACAAGAATCAATTATGTTTGACTTAAAACACATGAGTATTCTCTTGAAACTCATTAAATAAATAAGAAAAACATGGAAAAAAATATGAACTTGTCACTAAGGAGATGTATAATTTTTGCTTTAAAATCAATTTTTCCTAAGAAGATATTTTATTACAAAAATATTGTACCTTTTATTACTGTACCATTTTATTACAAAAATGTTTCTGTACTTCTGGAAAAAAATATTTGTAATTACAAAATTTCTACTCTGTATGTGACAGTCCTCAAAATTTTCATATGAACATTTTAGGCATTAAACTATGTTTTTCAATAATTTATTGGTCTGAAGAAATAAGTGGTTAGATGCAAATGAAATCTTTGACTCATTAAAATCAGTAGAAATTTTACTTTGGTCTACAGGTCAAAAATGTTAAATTCACAGTGGTTTTGATATTTTTTTCCTCTTAGAGATATCCCGAAGTATTTATAATTAGAAATTCTAATGCATAGAATTTCTTTCAAGTTTGATCTTTTGGGCAATGGAAACTTTATTTAATATGGGAATTTCCGGCATTTGCTCCTCCAGAAAATTCTAGCTAAAGCGACCCAGTAGGTAAGGTTTCCATTTCTGTTTAAAAAAAAAGCAGCAAAACATGAGCTATTTTTGTCATCCTCCTAAAATACTTCCATATGCAAGGAGATAAAGCAGGGCACTTACGGGAAACAAATCTCACCTGTCCAGATTGCTGGTGTCAGTATGCAGGAGGCACTTGGCAGTGTCAAATCCGCCTGAGTGGGAAGAGGGGGATACATGGGTCTGGGAGGAATCTGCGATATCAGGAATGCCTGTAGGCAGCCAGCCATTTTAGGCCTCAGGCCCCTGAAAGACTGTCTAGGCCCTTTCCATGGGAAACAAATCTTACCTGCGCAGATTGCTGGTGTCAGTATGCAGGAGGCACTTGGCACTGTCAAACAAGCCTGAGAGGGCAGAGGGGACGCTCTGTGTCAGGGGGGCAGCTGCGATATCAGGAATGCCAGTAGGCAGCCGGCCATTTTGGGCCTCACTCCCCTGAACAATTGTCCAGGCCCATTGAATAAGAAAAAATCCTACCTGTCCAGATTACTGGTGTCAGTATGCAGGTGGCACTTGGCACTGCCAAACAAGCCTGAGTAGGCAGAGGGGGATGCATGGGTCTGGGAGGGATCTGCGATAACAGAAATGCCAGTAGGCAGGCGGCCATTTTGGGCCTCAGGCCCCTGAAAAACTGTCCAGGCTTTTTCCCCAGGAAACAAATCTCAGTTTCCCAGATTCCTGGTGTCAGTTTGGAGGTGATACATGGCAGTGCCAAACAAGCCTGAGTGGGCAGAGCGGACGGCCTGTGTCTGGAAGGCATCTGCGATATCAGGAATGCCAGAAGGCAGCCAGCCATTTACTGTCTCAGGCTCCAGAACAACTTTCCAGGCCTTTTCCCCAGGAAACAAATCTCACCTTCCCAGATTGCTGGTGTCAGTATGCAGGAGGCACTTGGCACTGTCAAATCAGCCTGAGTTGGCTGAGGGGACGGCCTCTGTCTGGGAGGCATCTGCAGTATCAGGAATGCCAGGAAAGAGAAAAGGAAGAATAGGGAATACTTGAACACCTGATACTGATGTCACAATGGAAGGCTGTGGTATTGTCCACAAGGGTCCCAGGATGAGGGAAGGGTCGAGAAATTTGACTCCATGTATCAAAATGCTTGATTTATTTTTTTATGATAGATAATATATTAGAACTGTACTAAAAGAATAGAAGAAAGGATTTCATCAGAAGGCTAAGCTAAGAATAGAATAGGAATGAACAACAAAGTCTTGTCTCTGACCGAGACCGTCTGGACAGGTGATCTGTGATTGACCCTTAATTGGAAACAGTCAGATGAGACCAATCACAGATTCCCCCTGTTGCATTCCACAGCGGCAGATAAGAATTGTTTACAGTTTGTTCTAGAGGCCTCTCAGCTTCTCAGGAGGGGAAAAATCCTAAGGAAAGGATTTTTCATAAAACATGTCGGTGACAGAAGGCCACAACTAAGCACATTGCTGCTAGCAGTGGGAAGGCCTCTGCTTAGCACTGAATGCTGACACAGTGTTAAATAGGAGCAGGACAGCTCTACAGAACAGCAGTGCCACACAAGTAGAGAGCACACAGGGAAGGACACGCTTATCTAATTGGGAATTCCCTGTCTGGATTAAACAAGGTCATGGTTAGCCAAATAATTAAATTCTGCATTCATCAAGAATATCTTACTGTGTCTTTAGTCCTTTCCCAAAAACCAAGCATGGATAACCAAAAGGCTTTGTGCTCAGTAGAGGCTCTGGGTATCTAACTCAGAATAGCTTCCCCATTCTTCAGCCCATCCTTAATGGCAAAGAACAGCTCATAGTAAAGAATAGGCTGATATAAAAGTTCTGGAAAGAATCTGAAGGAAGGGAGAAAGAAAACAAAGTAGGGAAAAGGTCTGTAGGAATGAAAATTAGAAATAAATTGTGAGAACATTGGAAAAGTGCAGGAATTTCACAACCTGAAAATAGAGAAAAAGTGAAAAAACAAAACTAAAACCTGTTTTAGTTTTCATCTGCTCTTATTTTGATGAATGAGGACAGAACTTGAAAAGCAAAATAATAGGAAAAGCAGCAGAGAAACACTTGGGAGAAGATGTGGAGTTTTTATTCTTCTTCATAAGGATGCATTTCATTTATTTCCTTTAGTGCAACGAGCTTTTCCTAAATGGAAGAAAAACCGTATTTTAATGCCACCCATTCTTTTAATCTGCTCTAATTTCTAACACAAACTTAAAATATGTTAAAACAAAATAATTCTTACACATTACTAGTATGACTGAAGATCACAAAACCTGATTAAAGCTAATGTAGACTTTGGGACAAGTCTTTTTAAATATTTCAATAGTACAAATAAATTCTTTTTGTCTCACTAAGTGACAAGAAGTTCATTATGAAAATAGTACTCAATGATTTTGTATTTTCTGAAAAATCCCTAATTCTAGTAAGGTCTGGCCTTCATTCATGCAAAGTCACAGGCATATGTGACATATCTCATGTGACATATCTTTTGGCATATTTATGGCCATAAGTTGGCCATAAATATGCCAAAAGATATGTCTTCTAGCATAGAAGTACTCTGAACACCATATAAGCAAAATCAACACAGGATGTAGAAACATGAAATGAAAGGCAATATTTCTGTTTTGCACATAGCCTGCAGAACTTTGGAGTGCAAATTCTCCATGTATATAGGTATACTCATTTAATCATCTCTTTTTGAGCCTAACAGTTGTCTGTTCATTTCAATACACAAACCTTTCACTTATAAATACCCAGTGTTGACCATGCATAAGTGCATGTCTGCAGTTTGTACATCTAACACTTAAAGGTCCGTGCTCAAAGTTGCATCACAACGTGCCCATAGGTGGCAGAATGGGCATACATGAGACTCAAGTAACCCTCACCTGAACCAGCTCGTGGGATAAGCGTCTTAGAATTTTTTGGGTGGTTTCATTAATTTCTAATTCTGTCATGACTTCCCAGTTACCATTCTGGAACCTCACTGGCATAGAGAAGATAATTCCTTCAGGAATGCAAAACTGACCTGAAGAAGAGGGGGGAAAAAGGACAAAACACGTTATTTCTGATTACATCCTCAACAGTGTAAACATTAAGTCCTACAGACTGGCAAAAGTCTACAACTGCAAGATCTAATTATAAATGGAGACTGCCTTTTTCAATCTACAGTTCAAAAAAGAATGTCCCTTTTATTGTAACTTTGTACTTTAGTTAGATGTGCATGAATCATAGCATCAGATGGGTTTGGGCTGCAAGGGACCTTTAAAGGTCTCTAGTTCAACCCTCCTACCATGGGCAGGGACATCTTCAAATGTATCTGAGCCCCATCCAGCTTGACCTTGGATGTTTCCAGGGTTGAGGCATCTCCCACCTCTCTGGGCAGCTTGTTTCAGTGTCTTACCACATGCATTGTAAAAACTTAATAATATCTAATCTAAATTGACCCTTCTTCATTTTAAATCCATTGCCCCCTGTCCTATTGCAACAGGTCCTGCTAAAACATTTGTCCCCATCTTCCTTATAAGAACTTTTAAGCACTGGAAGGTGCTATAAGGTCTCTCCAGAACCTTTTCTTCTCCAGAGCCTTTTCTCTTCCAGGCTGAACAACCTCAGTTTTCTCAGCCTGTTTTCATATGAGAGGCGTTCATGCCTGTGATTATTTTGTAAGGCCCTCCTCTGGACTATCTCCAACTGATGTCATTCTTGTGTTGTAATAACACAATTGTGTATTGGTTGTACATCTTAAAAAAGGGGAAAAATTATTGAGTTCATAAGGGTTAAATGGCTGCTGTGAAATATTCCATTAATTGGTTTACATAACTACACAAGAAAAACAAATTTTCATAGCCTAGGCTCTAAGAATCAGAAAGAGTTCTTGCACAAAACACATACATCAGAAAAGCATTTAAACTAAAAGACTAAGAGATCATCTGCAAAAAGACAATATTAACCTAAGAAATGCCTTTAAAAAGTGAGCATTATCACAAACTGTCTTTGATTTGGAAGTCCTTATGATGAAACAAACTCTTAGCCTCACATGATTTGTTTTATAAGATTTTATTAAATGAAAAATATTGATTAAAAAATAACATTATAAATGGGGGAAAGCTAGTACATGCAGGACAAAGCTACAAGAGAACACGTGAAGCAAAACTAGCTTTACCTTCACTAAGTATTCCCACAGAAATGATCTCCCCAGAAGGAGAGCCATGGTACCAGTACCGCAGTACTGTGGCTATGGCATGAGCAGGTAACGTTCCCTTGCAGCGGGACACCCGGGAACTCAGCGTGCTCTGTGCCGACACCAGCTCTGAGTGGATCCATTCGCTACCAACAAAACATGGAGAGAAAAGGCATGAAAAACTAAGATGATAGCAGGAAGAGTAGCTTCCTAGAGAAAAAAGAACTAAACCTGAGGAAAGAAAATAGTCAAAACTTATTCAAACATCACTGCTGAAAGAAAGGCATTTTTACAGACAGAGAAAAAAGATCTGAAAAAAGTAGCTTAAAAAGTAACAAGTCCGGTGAAAGTTAGGTCATTTACTCAAGTCAAAACCTCTACTATTATTGTCATTTATATTTTGTATGCAATTTAATATTTTATATGTAATTTATATAATACTGTCTTCTGTAAGAACCCAGCCATGAACAAGTCTGCCTGTGTGAGGCTCAGTACAAGCCTAGAACATTGAAATGTCTGCTCTCCAGTAAATGCTAAGTCTAGACGAGAGTGGGAGCTCCAGATAACCAGGCCTGAGTGTATGTAACATCTGCTGCCCTCTCACTGAACCCACTCTTTCTCTGCTACTGTTCTTTCCACAGGAAGCTATCTAGCCGCTAGGTATCCTTTCCACATATATTACCAAATCATTTGTTTTGGGAAACTGACAACATTAGTATGCTCAGACCCGTTCCATGTAACTCAGGTTCAGAAATCTGTTTAATACTATTTCAAAGTTCCTTCATGCAAACTAGACATCTAAATCACTACTTTGACTTCTATCACTTCTTATAAACTGCTCATGATATAAGAGAAACCCATTTAAAATGTAGGAAAAACATAGTTATAAACAGAGTTGGCAGGAGAGTGCAACAGCACAGCACTAGGAGCTACCCATTCTTTTGCAGATGGACTACCTCAACTTGTGTTTTCCTTTACATACATTGCCAATCGGTAAAGACAAATCTTGAAAACAAAAACATTTATTGATGTTTTATTAGACAATCCAGGTAAGCATGAATTAAAAGCAATTATTTAATTTTACTTGAAAGAAATAAATCTGTACTGTACCTATCATAAATCATATTCAACAAAGGACGTTGAAAATTAGGAGGGCCCCGAATAGCACAGTCATATCCATAAAGTTTTGCATGTGACAAATCAATGCAGTTAGACCCAGTAATATTGCCCCAAACAATCACATCTTTAACTCCTGCAACAAAGGAAAGTGAAAAGACAAATACTTTCAGAAAAATGGGCTTCATAAATCCTTTTCAAAATGAATCATTTAAATCTGTGCCCTGCCTTGCTTGCAGAAATTATTTGATCTGAAAAACGCAACCAAGTTCTCCCTAACATATGAAACCTTATCGCAAGCTGAAAAAGAAGCTTTAATTTATATCATGGTACTGTAAATAATTGACAAAATCTAGTAAATATTTAACTCTTAAAACAGTAACAAATCATACTGCAAACATACAGCTGTGTTCCTTTTAAAATCCTCTAAAAACAAATATAAAAACAGCAAAAACAATAATTTTAAAAAATGACCTGCTTTGGTGCAAAAGGATTTTCTCAAATAACCTGCTGATAGACTATTCAGTCTATTAACTTGCCTTTCTATTTTATTAGGCTTCAAAATATCTAGACTTGTCATCAATGACCAGTTCTAGCTATGCAACACTTACAGAATCCTGATGCTGAGCAGACTGTCAGAGTACCCTTTGCTATGCAGTGCAGAACTGTGCAAATATAACAAAGCTATAACAATTGACCTGAAAATGAAAGTTAATTAACCTCAAAATAATACTACAACACAGTTCTACTTTACTCTCATTATCTGCACAGCAGTATATTGTCATATTTATTCACAGCTCCAAAACAACAATGCACTACAGAGTGCAAATGCAATCTTGAAGTCCTAGTTCCCAATCTGCAAAACAATTGTCTTCCTTAGCATATTTCCAGCACGAAATACACACCAGAGTGACAAGGCTGCATCTCAGAGCAAGCAAAGACTCTGGCACTCTGTACACCCAGGAAATTCAGTGGGTGCACTACTGTGCATTTCTGCATGCACATCAACTGTGCTCTGGAATGAAATAGATACTCTTGAAGGTATGCTGAATTCCTGAAATGCTACATAAACATTCACCTGCTGTGTTCATATTCAGCTTCCTGGCCAGCATGGCTTTAGCTGCACTTTCCCAGGATGTCGAAATGGCAATGATATTTTCAGGCCTAATGGATGGGCCATACGTCCTTAACATTGTTGCCTTAAGGTTTGCAAAGGTTTTTCCTGATGAAATGACTTTGACCTCACTCTTGGCATTCTGCTCAATCAAAGGAGCATACACTTGGCAGATCTCACTCACTTCTCTGATGTAGTTCTCAAGGGATTGGACTTCAAGGTTTAAGAGGACATCATCAAGAACAATGATAATATCAGCATCAACAAAAGCCTGATCTATTTTTGTGTGCTCTGAAATACTGCGGAGAAGTGGGAATGCCATGTCTTCAGCTTCCATGACAATACCGCAAAGCATTTCCTTAAACTGCTCAGTGTCAAGCAAATGGATACTGACTTCCGTGGTCATCCCAAACACTTCTCCATTTGCCAACAGTGGGATCAGATGATAACAGATTGGAACTGATGCACTAGTAAGAGAGGATGTAGAGAAGTTACAGTTAACAATGAACCACTGCTTGTTTGGAAGTGTTAGATAAACACAAAGTTGTTTATTTTGTACTTGATTACACTTAGAGATACCATTAGCTTGTGTCCTTTACTGCTCTTTTTGTCATTTTAACAGGTTAAGAATTAAAAGAGTTGGGTCCTCCTTTCATTTCTGAAGCCTTTCACTGGAAGGCTTCTCCATTCTGAGCATTTCAGTCAATGCTACCACTTAAAATTTATGTCTTTACAGAACCACAATTTTTTAAGGTGCTCTATTAGGACTACTAGAAACACAGGAATTTCTGTAAGTAAAGACCTACTCTTTACCTACTTGAATATTTCCAACAACATTTAATGCAAGATAGTTGTATTATAAAATTTCTAGCTTATTTTGTAAATACTTGCTTTTCCCTAAACTGATCTGAGGTCTAAGTGATGCCTGTTTATACCCCTCATTTGAACTGGTGTAGCATGTAACAAAACCATAAATTATTTCTAAGTTATACACTAATTGCTAAGTTAAATACTAATAGTGAGGGTGCAGAACCAAGTCAAATCATGAAATTGCAGGGATTTGTGATTAACTTCAGATGGTTACACCTGTTTTGTGTGATAGGAAAAAGTGCATTCTCCTGAACAAGTAAAAGTTCACAGATACTCTCTTCACTCTCACCTGGTAATCCAGATCTGCACAGGCTTGATAAGACTTTTAATCTCTTCATCCTCTTTCACAATTTCAAGATGCGCCTGCAGGTTCTCCTCAGCAATGGCTAACATTTCCTCAATCAGCATCATTGAAGTGATGCCATAATATTTCTAAGAACAAAAGGGATGATCTCTAAGCAAATGGCAGTCCAAACACATCAAGGTAACATTAACAATTCCTTTATTATACATTTGAAGGAGGGAAAAGGAATAACAATGTTGTACAACATGGGCTTGAAGTATTAAAGGCAGCTTATTACCTGAGCATATTCCAGAAAATCCTTAAGTCCTCCCAGAAGCTGACCCTTCCCTCCACGGTCCAACAGCTCTCTCCAAATGATAGGACACTGTCTGTGTTCCCATCCATTTGTTTCACAAATGTCATGAAGCCACTGCTGATGACATCCCCACCAGATGTTTTAATACGTCACATTTGATAACAAACATTACAACTACAAGCATTCTTACTATTTCCTCTCAATATATAATTACAAGGTGCTTCAGAATTTAATTACCAGTGGGTACAAAATGCAGGAATAACACAGAGCAAGGTATGAATACACTGGGATAGCTCACCTCAAGGTCTTGATTTCACTTAGTTGTCTTAGTGGTATAGAAGACAGCAATGTTGTGAAGCAGAGAGTAATCTGAGGATTCTTACTCAGCCACGGAAGGTAAGTAAGGTGAAGAGGTTAATTGCTTTTCACTTAACTGTTTAAGTTACTTGGTGAAGGTGTAAAGCAAAATACACAAGGTAATAAATACCACAGTTCCGTCTATTTCATGGAGTAAGTCTGCAGTTTTTTTCAGAGCCTTATAGGCAGCATGTCTATGACATAAGTACTCAGGCCCATCCACACTGTAAACAAATATGTGATAATAAACTTCATACTTCCACATTAATTCAAAGCCCTTGAATGCCACAAAGGCTCTTGACAAGTAAGAACTCAGAAGGTATATGTAATCACAGTGAGCAAAAGATTTCCAGGCTGAACAGCCATTTATACTTTAAAAAATAACCCAGAAAACTAAGCAAGCAAGCAAAACCACCTTGAACTTTTCCTTGACATAATACAGCTTGAGGCTGGTCCACACTTTGTGCCCATTTTCTGTAGTAAAACTCAGAGATGTCAGTTCCTCAAAACATTGTAACCTTTCCTCTGGCTGGCTCTCACAGCCAGAGCTGCTTCTGCAGCACTTCCATCTACACAGCAAACCACTGATACAAGAGAAGAAGAAACATACTGCAGATAAGCACTTTTCTTGGTCTGTAGAGCACTGGAGCACCTACCAGCGACTTGACTTACAATCTCTTACCTGCCACTTGTCAGGGTGCAGAGTAATCTTGTGAACCCTGAAGTTGGGCAAGTTAGTCTGGAGATAGTCAGCCAGGAGCTCAGCTTTGGCATAGCAAGGGCAGTTTGCCTTACCTACGAACATAGCAACAGCAGCACAATTGGATGATTTTGTCATTCACTGATAAGGGCTTAAAAGACCAAAATTGTTTAATGTGAGCCAGCCAAGGAAGAGTAATTCTGCAGGGGAAAAAGATTCCCGAGCCAGCGTCCAAGGGGCCGAGGAGGCCACTCCCGGGGGGACGGCAGCAGAGATGCTGACATCTCACCGACGGCATGAAGGGGAACGCTGACCCGGGACCGCCCGAGGCTGCGCGCCGTGCGGACACGGCTCCCGGAGAGCCGCAAAGACGGGCACGGGGGTCAGCCCGCAGACAGGGGCCGCTGCCGCAAGCACGGCGAGCTGCCCAGCCCGGCTCCCGGTACAAAGCGTAGCCGGGGCTGTCCCGCCCGGCCCCCGGGTCTCCCCTCACCCGCCACCACGAACTTGGCCATGCGCGCGCCGCCCTCCAACGGTCGCTTTGGAGTTGCTCAGCAACGCGCCGCGCGCCGCGGCAGTTTGTCCCTCGGCCCGCGCCGTCCGTCTCGCGCGGCCCGCCGGGAGCTCGCGGCGCGCCGGGCCCGGTGTGACGGCGGTGCGCGTGCGAGGTAACCGCGGCCGCGGGAGCCCCGGCCCGGCCCGGCCCGGCCGGTGCCATCCCCGCCGTTCCTTCGGTGTGCTCCGAGCCGCTGCGGAGCCGCCGAAAAACCTCTGTCCCCGTGTTCTGTCGCGCCCTGTTGGGCAGCGCTCCCAGGGCCAGCGGGAAGTGATCCCGAAACCCAGCGGCTTCTCGCCGGCACCGGGAGAGCGAGCGCCCGCGGCTGTGCCGGGAAGGCGGCTGTGCCCTGGGAGGCAGGCAGGATGGGACAGGCTGGCGGGTGGGATCCGATCACCCGCTGCTGAAGTTTGCAGGGATCCTCCTGTCGGGAGACGCGTGTGCCTGGGGAAACGTCCTTTGGGAAAAGTCTCTGCTTCCCGGCAGAGCTTGCAAGTAGAGCGGCGAGGAGGAAGCAAGGGCCTTCCTTGTGCTGAGATGTTTGACTGAAATGTAGGAGACCAAATAAAAGCCTCTCTGCAAGTCATTTTCCGGGGCTCTTTTACCAAATCCCTTCCTGTAAAAGTGTGCAGATTTGGCAATTAAAACTGTGGGAATTGAAACTCTGGTAACTAATCCATAATTTTCTGTTGTTTTTACAGATGAGTGATTTTGTGTAGTTTCTCCAGAACTGTTTCTACGGGTAAAATGTCATCGGATCCCTTACTTTGAGCTGGCGTTTCAAATCTCTTCATGAGGTGTTTGCAGAAATGAATAATAAAATAAGTTACTTGTTAAATACTGTCAGATGTGTGCATAGGTACAGTTCTGTGCTCACTCCCAAATCTTCAGCCACAACAAGAAAACACGTTTTATGGATTGGCAGATACAGGGATCCCTTAGGAAATGTGAACTTCAGGAAATTACTTTTAAATATTTTGCCTTCCCTGCATGGATCGTCTCTTCGGTTTGTATCTCAAAAGACAGATGTTTACAGCCCAGGTGCAGAGGTTTTGGTGAGTGAGAAGGCTTCCCAGAGCTCCTTGGAAGTTGAAAAGTTGGATGATTCTGGGAGCTTCAAAGCGAAGCATGCAGTGGATCATAGTGACCCGTTCTTTACCAGCCTCCAGAAGTGCTCCTGTCCCTGCGACGCGCTGGACCTGGCTGCAGAGGCGGCTGTTTCCATCAAGCACTACACAAACTCTCTAACCACGGCCTGGAGGCTCTTCAAGAACCTGTCGGAGGAGCAGCAGCGCTACGAGAAGCAGCTGATCTTTGAGCACCCGGCTTTCGTGAAGCTGTGCCAGCAGCTGCTGCGCGACGCGCGCAGGATGACGCGCGGGGACCTGGTGTTCAGCCTGCACGCCCTGGTGAGCCTCGGCGTGCCCCAGAACACGCTCCTGCTCCAGACCCTGGTGAGGGTGTGCCAAGTAAGTGTGAAAATCCTTCTCCTCGGTTTGGGATGAATGACCAGTGGGGAATTCTGGGAAGCTGTGCAGCATCAGAGAGAGTTGGAGTACATCCCTGGTTTACTCTGATGTTCCATGGAAATAGTTCCCATAATTCATTTGTGTGTGCTTCTAATTTCCTTAACTTTTGAAACCACTGCCTGATTTCAGATTTAAAAGAGAGCAGAAATCTCAAAAATCGTTACCTTTTCCAAATCAGCTCAGTTTGACTGATGTGAGACCTTGTGGGTTCTGCAGAAATAAAGCTTGTAAATTGACTTTTTCAGGGGGGAAAGAAAATGGCAGTTACAGATTAAAAGTGGTCAGTTTTTCTTTTCTGAAACTTTTACTGGTTTGAAGTAATCTGACATTGTCAAATCTTTTAACAGGAGAAGCTCAATCAACTTGATAACCGATGTATCTCAGTTTTGGCAACTACTTTAGCAGGGATGGATAAAGACAAGAATGTGAGCGCTCTTCAAGCTGGATTACAGTGAGAAAAATATCTTTCATGTGTCCTTCACATTTAAATGTTGTTGAAATGCTTGTGTGTTAGAAATTGTCAAGGGTATGTCTGTACATAAAATACCTTCTGTGGTTTTAGGATTTAAATGATCACATGAGATAAGAGCAATGTTAGACAGCGAATTTTGGCACTGTCTTTGCAGTTTCAAAGAGGAGGGCTTCCAGTGGTAAAGGGTGCTAGACTGGTCTGCAGGGGATTGTGTTCTGACTGCAGCGCCACCAGTTTTTTTTTGTGATGTTGATCAAGTCCCTTCACAAATCTATCCCTTTTTCATCTGTATGCAGACAGGAGGTAATGACACTATCTTACTTAGGGACCTATCTGATTTCTCATGATGAAGAGCATTGTTTAACAGCCTGGGAATATTTTCTTGCAGTTTAGTAAGTGAAAACTTAGATGAAGTCCAGCAAGTCCCTCTGTGTAGTGGTTTATCAGAATAACTTTGGCTTTTTTCTGGGCCTGTGTGATTTATGTGTGTAACCAATCTGCTCTTTCCCATGAGACTGATTTTACTGAGGCAATCACAAGACTTGCCATGGATTAGTACTTTTGACTGTGTATCATGTTCTGCTTTGAGAAAGTGGATGTGATACCCAAAATCCAGGTTCTCTTGGGAGCACAGCTACACAATTCTTAGAAGTTGGTGGAAAGCAGGAGTCCCACCTACACTTTTCTGTCCTGATGTCTGGAGCTCTGGCCCGTTTGCAGGGATGAGTTTCAGACCAGTGCACTGCCTTAGAAAGTGACACAATATTTTTGTAGGTATGTTTACCTGTGCAGGTATATTTAAGGGTGGTTCAGACCTAACAATTAGAATGCCACCCACTGAGCCAGAAGAGGAGGTGCTAGCAGTGCACCTTCATCTTGTGCAGATGATCTCTGTGTTATCCCCTGTTCAGCCCACAGCACTGTTTGGTTGGTTTTATTCCTCACTTGCATCCAGTTGTTGTCTGTGTCCCTTCCTGAGTTTCCTGTCTCTTTCAGAACTTGCCCGCACAGCGATGATTTAAAGATAAAAATGAGCAATTTTCTTTTTCTGCAGAAGGTTGTTCATTCCTTGAGGCTTAACAGCACTCGTATTTGCACTGTGTGTCTGTCTATTATTTGCACATGTGTAGTCTGCTCAGGTGCCCCTGCTGTTAAGTGTATCAGCAACAACAATTCATCTATTGGATGAATTAGGTTAACAGGATTAACACTGAGAAAGCATTTATAATTGCTTCCATGTGTAAAATGTCTGTGCTGCAGCTATGTCATATTGACTTAGGTCAGCATTTCAAAAAAAAGGAAGATGGGAGAGGAGCAAGGTGTAGAGGGTGATCTTGTCCCCCAATGAGTTGCAGCTGTTTCAGTTGCTGAAGATTGGAGGTGGGCCTGATCTTAACAGGCTACACCTGCAATCAATAAGAACTAGGACTATATGAGAGTAAGGAAAGAGGAGTGAGGGGAGTCAGATTACTGTGAGGACCTGGGGAAGTCAGTGTGTAGAGGAGCTGCCTGTATCAAGAAGGTATGAAGCTCTGATAATATGAAATCCTTGTACTATGATGATGATAGAACCTTTGCTATCTAGGACAACAGCAAGGAATTACAGCTTTCACTTGGGGGCTACATCAGTGAAGAAGAATGGGGGTACTTACCTGTTTCTGCTGAAATGAGGAGAGCTCTTGTGTGTGTTTCTCCATCAGATTAATAGTGGAACAGCGCATTTCAAGTATCAGAGACATCTTTATGCTGCAAAACCTGATGAAATGCCTGGGAAAAGATGCTCCAGTTTTTCTGAAAAAGAAAATAGAGGTAAAGTTAGTTGGAGGCGCATTTTTACTCTCACAAAGCCTGTGCTCTTGCATCATTTATAAATTGTGTATGGTTCTTTGCGGACACTGAAAGAGAAAATGTGATGGAAAGGTGACTGTATTTGCTGTATGCATCAGAGTCTAGCTATATCTGTAGGAAGAGCTTATATTTGGGGGCTAGTAACAAAACAAATTGAGGCAGTGAAACAGCAGTGCCCTCACCTCTTTGGGCTGGCCACATGGTGTTTCATAGAAGTGCTCACAGGCTGGTTCCCTTGCCCAGACTGTGGCTGAAGATGAGGATACAGAAAACTGATCTGTGATGGGGCTGTGTCCAGTAACTGCACAGAGCAGGAGGACTGGAGTGAGTGAGATGCCACAACTCCCCAAGCTCATGGTCTTGCTTTTCTGTGTATGTCGTAGGTCCCCTGGGAAGTACAGTGCCTGGGGACAGGCTGTAGGTTTTACAGCAGGGTGTACTGGGTTTTGTCCCCTGATTTAAAAGCCCTTTTGGAAACCTTCTTTCAAACAGGACCTACTGGTGTTTTCATCACATAACTGTAGGGTTCTGATGTCAGAGGTTTTAATAGCATTCATGAAACATCATAGAACTGAGAGGAAAATAACATTTGCACTTGTTAACTAAAGGGAGCACCTAATTTTCTGAGCCCACAGGGTGCTATTTTTTTACAGGGCAATTTCTTATAGATGGATTTTGTTTTTAACCTCTGATACGTATACAGTAAAAAGATTCTATTTTAGCAGTCAATATAATTTGTAGTTTTCATTTTTACTGTCATTTATATCAAGCTAATGATTGCTTTGATAAATGAAATCTCCTTTCTGGCATCAGAGCTGACTCTCTGCCTCAGTCCACATTCGTAGCTGGGTGTTTTTGTAAAATACAGGCCACTCACATACTGTTGAATCACTTTGGAGGCCTACAGTTTTCATGCACATGCAAAACCATAATTGCACTACTATGAACTTTTAAGTTAACTGTATCCGTTTTATTTCTCCTTCTTTCTTAAGAGTTGTTAGAAGATGTGTATTCACAGTATTTAGAAATGACCTTTTCTGAGGCTTTTTTCTTTTAAAATAACCATATAAAGGCAAATTGCTGCAAACTTGTGTGGTGACACATTTCTAGAGCACTTGACCTGCTATAATTATGTATTAAATAATTGACAGTAGTTATTATATGCTTTTACTGTTTTTTTGCTTCTTTCTTTTTCATATAAATCTGAACTAAGGACTTTGGGAAAGTTTTGGTGATAATGTCTTCACCAGAAAGCAATTATAATATACCTGAAGAATGAAGGATTTAATAAACTCTGGTTCACTTTAGTTGGCAGTTCTGAGAGAAATAGACGGTTTGACTTTTCCGAATGCGCTGCGTATGTTTTTGGCTCTTGCTGCAATGAACTATTGTTCCCTTCCAATCCTGAATCCCTGCAGTAAAAAGATCCAGGGTAAGAAAAAAATATGTTAATTAAATTTCCCTTCCTTTTACCAAATTCTTCCTAATTATCGTCTCATCTCCCTTTTCTGATTTCCTTTAAAACTCAGGAAACATCTTTGTTTTACAGGATATTATAGTTATGTGGAGCCATTTGACAAGCAGCAGAACAGAAAATTACTGATCAATAATAAAAGCAAATAGCTCTTGTCATCTCTGCCCTTCTTAACATTTATCTGAATTACATATTTTTCTTTAAACTTTTCTTTTCTTTAAACTTTTCTGTACATGGGATTTAAGAAAAATAATTTAATTTTAGCAAGGAAAAGAGACTTCAAATAAAAATTTAAAACAAATCTGAATTGGAAATTTGCAACTTACAGGATGGATTGGTGACTTAGTGTGATTAGTTGGTAAACTAAAGGGAAAATAGCGTTTCCTTGTGTAGAGGGTGATCTTGTCCCCCAATAATTTGCAGCTGGGTCAGTTGCTGAAGATTGGAGGTGGGCCTGATCTTAACAGGCCACACCTGTAATCAATAAGAACTAGTGCTATATAAGAGTAAGGAAAGAGGAGTGAGGACAGTCAGTGTGTAGAGGAGCTGCCTGTGAGCAACATCAAGAAGGTATGAAGCTCAGATAATATGAAATCCTCGTACTATGATGATGATAGAACCTTTGCTATCTAAGACAAGATCCTTGATTACTGGATTTAATTATTGAGTACTGCTTAATAGCCTAATGCTGTATCCCATAAAAATATTAAGTGAAAGCTAATGCTTCACCTCTCTATACCTTTCCAATACATTCCTTAAGTATATATGATCAGTATGTGTTGAATCATGCTTAAAATACATAAGAATTTGTGTCTCAAGAAGCACGAAGGTAGCAAAATAGCCTTCTTAATAGAAATGACCCAGAAGCATTGAGGCTGCTTGTGCAGTCTTTATTTGTCCTGGTCATTCTTATATGTTAGGACGCAGTGTTTAATTGCACATCCAGCTTTTTCCTATAGGGCTTTCACTACACTCAGCACACAGGCCAGGTGGCGTACACAGAGGGAGCAGTGACTTTTTTCAGCATTTTTTTGGTGCATGCTGAAAATCAAAAATCCTGGAACAGAAGACATCCTGGGAATACAATCTTCTTAGTTATTTTGTTAATTTGTCCCCTTTTGCTGATTCATGTATCGTAGATTGATTCTGGCTCAGTTTGGTTTCTTCTGTCTCTCAGTTTCTTAAGGTGTTTTAGCTCATTTGAGCTTTGCCTAGCTAGTCACAGTCTTCCACAGTTTCTTGTCATATTTTTCCCCTCCTCCATCCCTTAACCAAACTGTTCCTACAATGTCTCAATGTCTCCAACCTACAGCTCCTGTTGCTTTTTATCATTTGTCCTTCATTGATCTTCTCTTACAGAAAATGTCCATGATGTTCCATTTCGGCAGTTAATTCTCATTCTGGAAGCTTGTCACACTCTCCAGTACCGTAATGTGAAACTGTTTTCAACATTAGCAGACTATGTTAATTCTACTGCCTACCTTTGGGACAAAAGACAGGTACATGTTTTTGAGACCAAATAATTTATACTGGTACTAATAGAGTATTTGATGCTTCCATCTTACCTGTCTTCATGTTTGTGCTTGATCTTTGGAAAACGAATGTTTATGAATACCAATCTGATGAAGCTGTTATATTTTTAAAATGCTCTTCTATTTATTGATAACTAAAGAAATAAAAGTGTTGAAAAATTTGCTTTCATTAAAATTGTCTTCTGTGAAATCAACAGGTAGGATCAGCGTCACCTTTTTTTTGACTTATAAAACTATCTTTTCTTTTAGATTATCCTTTTTCTCTCTGCCTGCGAGACACTTGGCTTTCAGCCTACTGAGTTGCTGGATATTTTTGCTGAGAAGGTGACAGAAGACCCTGATTTCCTTAACTTGAAAAACTTTCTGACTGTTGTTCGAGTGTATTCACGACTCAACCATGTTCCCAGAGTCCAAAAGCATCTGTAGGTTTTCATTTAGAGTGCCTGATAATATATTACATGGTCATTACAGAGTAATGTATGGCAACTAGTATTTAATTTTACTTGTGAAGGAGCTCATAATTCTGTTTCATTCATCTGTAAGGTGAATTGCTGTGTCTTTTAATATTTTTTCTAAATATAATTTTTTTTCTAACTGAAAGGCTAAACAGGTTCTAGACTGACCAGGCTACTAAATCTGTTGATAGGTAGCTGTATCCTCAAAGTAAGAATCAAACCCTAATGTTAGATAACACAAGATACAATTATACAAGATAATAAAGTTGTATTTTTATTAAAAATATGTACTTCATGTAGGCTTATTTATGTACTCAGATACTTTTCTTCTATTGGAAAAGGTTTTTTGAGACTCTTCATAGCTGCTTGAACAAGTGCCTGCCTCAGATTTCCAACACAGAGCTGCTGAAGGCAGTGTATTCACTTGGCATCTTAGGATATCTTCCCCACCGTGCACTTGATGAGCTGCTGCAAAAGGACAGCAAGGATGAACTTATACTGCCAGGTCAGACCTAACTTTGTCATGTACTTCTTTTAAACAGGATGTCTGCTTGTGTATGTAATTTGTTGTAATTGTGTTAGCAGATTAGAAATTAAAGAACACAAGCATGATTAATATTAAATTTGAAGTCCTCAAGACACAGCTAATGTAGTGATGGTGATCTGAGTCTGCTCTGGGGAATCAGGCTTATTGTCTTGGGCCCCATGGTGGCAACAGTTTAACAGTAGGTGTGCACTTAAACATAGGCAGTCTTAACCATTGCAAACTAACTTTAGTACCCGGAGTCATGAGTAAAAGTGGGAGTTGGAATGCTCTGAGCTACAATGAGGTCCTTGGAATGGTTTGTAGGAGAATTTAGTTTCCACATTACGATTTTGTACAGCTATTAGAGTAGCCAAGTGGATTTTGCTGTGCTAGAACAGACTGTAAATGATAATGAAATTAAAAATTCTGTGGGATAATATATTGCATGTAATAGTTTTCCTATCCTTTTTCAGATGATCTTAAAGAACAAAACACAATGATGCTTCGCTGTGTGAAAACATGTATGGAACTTGACAGCCCTTCTTTCACAAAGCCTGCTTTTGTGCCGACTGAGAATTTGTCCTCATTAGTATCTGTAAATCTCAGAAAGGCTCAGGAGGCACTGATAGAACTTCTGGGAGATGAGAACATGTTTCGGCAAAACGTTCGGCTGCCGTACAGATATCATATTGGTATGAAGTTATGTTTATGTCACAATATTTTAATATGGATTAATAATCCCCAAAATGATAAGATGGAAATAAATTTGAATAGGGTGCAAGTGATTAAAAGTTTAACACTTTGAAGATACAGTAATTTAACAAATGATGCCACTGATTGGTGAATCTACTTCTAAGGATGCTGCTATTAAAGTTTTTAAGTCAATTTGATAAAACTTTTATGATTTCTCTTGTTTACAAAGCTGCTTTAGACTTTTTTTCAGGCATCAGCAAGCAGATGTTAATTGTACATAAATCCAATGTGGCCGGCTTTGACAGAGTTGACATGTTAGTAGCAAATTATATTAGAAGGAAAGCCAAAGAGCAGCTGCCTTTTTTTCTCTTTTATTCTCTTTTGTTCTCTTGTTTCTTCTCTGGAGTTCTGGCTAAGATGTAGGCTCTACTTTCATTTCTAAAATGGGATATGACTTCTTTTGGTTTCTTTTTCATCTGGATATTGCCCTTTTTTTTTTTTTTTTTTTTTTTGCCAGCCACCCAGCTTAATAATTTTTCTGTACTAGTAATAATTGTATTCCTAAATATTTCGAATGAGGAACTGGATTACAGGAAAATCTGAGTAGGCATGACAGACTGTGATCAAGAGTAGTTTCTTTAAATGATGATTTCACTCCATAAGCTTAAATCTGCAGTTTCCAAAAAAAAAAATTTATTTTTTTCTTGAGATGGGCAAGCTATAGCTTTATATTCATTGCAGGGAGGGAAAGCTATCAGTAATAATTCAATTATTAGAGAACAGCAATTAGAAACAGACCAGTGATGGTGTCTATTAACTTTTTCAAACGAGCTGTTCATTTGAGAACAATTTGTACAATTAATGGGTTCAAATGACAACATTAATTTTAACCTCTTGCAGAGTTAAATGTTTTGTTGTTTTGTTTTCAGATTTTGAAATCAGAAT
The DNA here is from genome assembly GCF_022539315.1 of Serinus canaria. Taxonomy (NCBI): domain Eukaryota; kingdom Metazoa; phylum Chordata; class Aves; order Passeriformes; family Fringillidae; genus Serinus; species Serinus canaria. Next base: position 25,290,016 of record NC_066321.1, read on the forward strand.
GGATTCAGACAGAAGGAAGGTGCTCCCCATAACTGCAACAGATGATCATCCTGACTCATGTGTTCAGAGGTGGTTTTTTTTACTGCATATTTTTACTAGCCTGCTAGTTTTATTTGCATGTATCTGTCCAGTTACTTCTTTGGTTCACTGATTTGCAGAAGCAAAGTAGGTGACTCAATTGTTATTTGTGCTCACCAGATTATCCAAAAGTTGCCATGCCAGTGCAGAGCAGCAATTCATCCAGCTCAATACCTTCATGTAACAGAGGCTAGCACTTAACATTTCAAACAAAGACACAGGAAACATCACAGTGATACTCTTGTAATGAATGCAGGTAGCAATTTTTTTAAAAGTATTTGTCCAATTAAACGTTCATTTTTTTCTCTCAAGTCTCAAAAATTTACATCTTAGTGATATGTCAGTTCATTCAGCTACTGAAATATAATTTGAATAAAAAGGATCACTATATCCACATTCTAGGTGATTAATCTTGTGTAGAAGACTGACCTCTCAGTAATTGAAGCAGGACATATATCATTTAAGTAATGCTTAAGCAGAATTGGATAATGCTTGACATTTATGTGCTGGATCACTGCACAGCAATGTATTTTGTACAGTTTGCTTTTTGATAAAAGGAGAGCTAGTGAATTGTGTAACAGAAACTCAGTGTTCCAAGGCATTCAGCTTTCCTCACCCTTCCAAATAGGTTATTATGGCAGGAAGTGACTGATTATGAATATCATTAGCAAAGGATCAAAGTAAATACAGAACCTGTCAAATTAATGGAGAATATTGAATTATCTATTTTCCTCTCACTGTGGGAGAAGTGGAGATCTGAGTACCTAATTCTGCTGTAGGTTTTTGGGTAGATGCTTGTGCTTGTGTGAAGCTCTTGGAAGAAAAGAATCTAAATTACTTAAACCTGAAGAAAGAAGAGGATAATGAAATTTGTGCAGTCCTAATGCATTTGCCCACCAGAATGACACATTCTGCAGTGCTAACAGACATCATTGAATCACTGTCTTATAAGTGATTTGCATTTGTACAGTGAAGTCTTCCCTACTTTCCTTGGTTGCAGGTTGGCTTTTCTGTTTGCTCCTGTGTCTGCCTTCTGTCTGGGTACAGCACACCCCCAGGGGAAGCTGGCGATGAAGAAGCGGCATCTGAATAAACTGGGCTATCATGTGATTCTGGTGAGAAGAGCCCTGCTACTGTCTCTGTTCCTGTTAGCAGCACGGTGATGAGGATGTTTGGTAGGCCAGGCCTTGTTCTACAAAGCAGGAAGGTTCACCAGGAATGGTGGGCTTTCTTCAGAGTGGTAATTGTGTGTAATTTCTAGTTACAGGGTAGTGGTGCTGTCACTAGGGCGAAAAGAGAGGAACGCTAAAAGTCAAGCTACTACTTACCATTATCAGTAAATTATTAGTTGAGGGGAAAAAAACTCAAGCCACAAATTGCTTTGTACCTGAGAAACCTATGTGTCTTTGATTTATTTCCCTGACTTTTATGACACAATGATTCAAGTGAACTTGTTTTCAGAAAACAATTCCTGTGGCCTTCTCATTGCTGAATGCTTGGTTTGTAGGACAGGGTAGTTTGGACAATAATGTACCCTGTCCTTTTGTTTTCTTACAGATCCAGAACAAGAAGTTTCAGGAAATGAAAAATGAAGATGCAGTTGAGTTTTTGAAAAGAAAAATTTACTCAGAAGATGCTTTCTCTTTTCCTGATGCAACTGTGCAGGATAATAATTAAAATAAACTAAGAGTTTTGTGTCTCCTGATTTCTCTTCTGTTAAAATCCTTACAGAAATTACACAAGAGATAAATAGTTTTATATACAACTACCTGCTCCACCATATTACTGAGTAAGGAATGGTTGTGAAATGAACACTGCCTGCTGATAGCAGGGGCTCTCTTTTGTGAGGTGGGAGTTGATTTTCTTTAATGGAAGGAAGTAATTGATCCAGAAAGCACCCTGACCTCTATTGCTGTTACAGTCTCTTAGATTAATCTGTACTTTGCTTCCCCTCCTGCATGCCCCTAGTTAAATTTCTCTCTTCTCTAGAGCAGGGCCTGGGAAAAGATGTAACTTTAACTGTTTCAAGTGCTGTTGCAACCTGGCCTACAGGTTGCAACACTAGGAGGATTTCCTCTCAACTAGGCACTAGGAGCATTTCCTCTCAACTATGTAGTTCTTTATGCAGAACTGTATATGGTAAATCAGTAAATAACTAAGCCTAAGTGGTATATTAAAAGATCCAGTCATGTGGAAACTTTCTGCAAAAATCAATCTCATTCAGTTTTCAGAATTCAAGGCCAGAAATGGTCCTGTTAGCTGTGTGCTTTTGCTTCACTGCTACTGTAATAGATTTTGATGCTTTTCACTGCAAGAACATATAGATCTGCTGTGTCTTTATCAGCTGACTCCTTCTCTCTGTTTCTGATATAAGTAGCTCCACCACTATTCATAGAGGTGTTGCAATACTCGGATTTGTTCATTGCACCCTGTGATGCATCTCCACAGACCTGCTATGTACGGGGACAATTGATGTTGGCAGTTCCAGAAGTGCAAAGCAGCTTTGGACCTTTGATAGGAAGGAGCAGAGAGAACTGATATATCTTTGGTGTGCTTGATGACCTGTAACTGATAAAGCACCTTTTGTTCTGCTGGAGTTGCTCAAGTTGCTAACAGCTTGCTTGTTTCTGCCCTGTAATCAGATCTTCATTCACTATTTTGCTGTAGCACAGTCACAGGCCCATGGGCATGAAGGGAAGCAGGGAAACAGCCATACTTGCTACAGTGACTGTGTGCTACCTAACCGTGGAGCCCTTGCTTCACTTGCTAAGCTACAAGCACTGTGTTCTTTGTCTTGCTGAAGTAGCGTGGACACATGCTTAAGGTACTACAATGATTACATTAAAAAGGCAGCACAGCAATGAGATAATGTGGAAAGAAACAATATGCTTAGAAAACTTAACTGCCCAACTTTTTGTGGAACAGGCAGATAGAATGTAGTGCATATTTCTGAAGGAAGCAGTGTAACCAAAGCAGCACAGTCACATCTCTCTGGCATAAAAAGCAGAGAGCTGTTCAGCATTTCAGTCTCTGAAATGAAGCACATGCAGAAAACCAGATTTGAGGCAATTGTAAAACTTAACAGCAGAGCAGAGGTCATTTGCTTGACTCAATGAGAAGTTTGTTATGCTCCCTTTTTGGACCTTCTGCTTTAAGGAAGCACTGTCAGTGAAGCAGGCTGGTCAGTGCTGTTCTCTTGTTCTGAGCTGGACTTGAGGTCCCAGCCTGCACTGAAGGATGACTAAAATATTCTGTGCTGGAGGGCCAGGTACTACACAGAGCTGTGTTTGAGATGGTACTTGGTGCTGCTCAAGCTGGAAACCTGCAAACCAATGCTGTGGTGTCAGCCATGGCTCTTGGATGGGTTGGGAAGCTGCTTCCTCCAGCTGCTCTGAGCTTTTCAGTCAGGTCCTCAGTCACAGGTGTGTAAATTCAGGGGCAGAATACAGGCAGGGGTGCCAGCAGCCTGGACAGAACTAACCACCAGTGGGCACAAAATGGTAGAGCATATTATTAAATTAGTTAATCACTATGCATTCTTTCTTAAACTCCCTGTGGGCAGGTAGAAACTTATACAAGCAGTGTGGAAGTGTAGTAGTCTTCCATACAGATCACCTTGCTTACTGAAGTTTCTTGCTCTATGTTCTCAATCATTTATATCATCTTACACTGATTCAGAGTTCCAAGCTGTATGAAGCTGCTGCCAGAGACTTCAGAGCTGTGGGCTTCTTGGATCTTTACATATGCTAAAAAGCTAGTCTGCTGAAAATAAATCCAGGTTTTTCAGGTGTCCCATTCATGTAGTAAGGAAGATCTAGTCCCCTGCTCTGTGCAATACAATCTATATTTAGAATACCATTCTCCTCTCCTGAATCATTATTAAAATTAGTGGGAGACTCACAATGAAGATCAACAATAATTATTTTGCATCTGTAATTATGGGGTTTGTCACTGCATGGAGTTCTTGGTGTGAAAGGTGCAAACTCCCCTTTTTAAGCCAAACAGGTACAAAATGGATGATTTTAGCTGACCTGCCAGTGAGGCTAACTGGAGATGTAAGCTGCATCTTTTTCTACCATTTTTCCTGAATCTGCAGATTCAGAAACATGTGTTTTCAACCTTTATTCACAGTTGGAACACTTTGTAAGTGCAGTAGGTGGAAATCTTTTCTCAATGAGGAGTGAGAAATGAGGAAGCTGTGTATGGCTTTATTTCATACAGTCCATGGGTGTACCTTATGAATGGATGGAACCCAGACTGTGATGTTTGACTGACTAAAAGTATTTCAAGGGTGTATTGCATCTGTAGCAAGCCAAGGTTCTCAAATCCATGTGAAATGAAAATAAGTCCTTCATTAAGTAAACTAGATTGCTGAAGCAGAGGAAGATTTTCAATGAATTGAAGGCTTGTTAAAGAAAGTATAGGGCTTAGAGTAATTATATATCTGTGACTTAAAGACAGGGGACTCAGCTGCACTAAGCAACCATCTATTTTACCAGACTCTCATAAGAAGGCACTATATTTTATTCCTGGGCCACAAAGAAGCCAGAAAAGTAGAAGCATGTCTTTCCTTCATTCTGAGCTATGAAACATTGGACTTCAGTATTTGTCCTGTCAATCTCAAAGAAACAGATACTACCCTTTATGATTGCTGGTTTTTACATGGTGCTTGTTGTTAGACATGATTTCATTAATAAATATTGTCTTATTACAAAATAGTAAAATCCCATGATAAAGCTGGATTATCTGGTATTTTTTTCTTTGAGAATAATGCAGATACTGTTCATCCTGTGAAATCTCCACATCATCAGAAGGCTATACATGCAAAAGGGTGGATATAGACATATGACAAGGGTAGATCATTGTCATATGACACACAATCAAAAAGAAAGCATTGAGAGAAGGATTTACAAATGTAAGTTGTAGAGCACATTTTACAGGCCCAAGGATCCATGTTAAGCATTGCAGGATGTGTGAACAGATCTAAAATGAAAGCAAGAAACAGGCAGAAGGTGTGGGCTGCAAAGGTCAGGAAGGTTCTTGCATTAACAAAAAATAAACTGGTATCATCTGAGCAAAAATGAAACAAATATTGTGAAGTAAAATGAATGTGATTTTGTCAATGCAAAATGAGAACAGTACGTGTTTGGAAAACCAAATTTTCTCCATAAACAGCTGGATTTGCAGACTGTGATGATCTGTAGTTCTCTCCAGTTTGGATTTCTTCATGTTTAAAAATACCTTTGAACCATAACTCCAGCCTTCTCAGGGTATTAAATATTCTGGCTACGTATTTCACAAGAAACATACAGGAGCTCACTTTAAAATTTCCACCTTGGCCTCAAAATAATAAAGATCTTCATAAGAGACTGGGAAAGAGGAACTAGAAGTTCAGTGCAAGAGTGTGACTTTTGTTAAGAAATCAGAATCTAAATAAACTGCAACAGTTTCTGCCTAGACAAGAGTTGAGTAATGCTTTGCAGACAGAGAGCTAAAGATGTTGCTCTGGTTAACTGGAAAAGTGAATAAAGTATTAAGACTTCCCTCTAATTAGATCCCCCCCCACCCTTTCTGGTCATTGCAGTAAGTATTATTGTATATTGCCATTTGTTAATATTGAACTATTCTCTTTACACACAAATATCAGTGCATGTAAGCTTGCATGTATGAGGTTCCAGTTTCAATATCCCATTACTGATACTATAACATCGAAATTAAAATAGAACTACAGGTGTTTTGCAGAGCTCAAAAAAGGTGGAACATTCACCAGTAGGTGAAATGTGTTGAAATTAGTTATTTCAGAACAAAACCAGAGCCATAGTGATCTGATAGTTGTGACATGCATAATTTTGAAGGGAGTTATGGCACTTAAGTGCAGGTTTTACTGAACATGTAAATCTTGTGGTACTGGGGTTTTTTGCTATAGTAACTACAGCAGCTTTAGTACTTCTTCATATCTTTTAACTGATGCAAATACCATGGAATTCTGAACTATGTTTAAAGTCCTTCTAGTTGTAGCAGGTTTTCCCCCTTTTTTCAGTATTTCTGGGCAGCAAAGTGATAATATATGAATGTGGTGGCAATTGTAAATAGCCACCCAGAAATAATAAGAAGGAGAATATGTATTTGTCTGCAGCACGTCCTTGTGTCCACAGATAACCAGTGAGGGTTTTGTTTCATCCTATTTCCTCTCTCAAAAAACGCTCCTAGGAGTACTTGGTAACATTGTTGCCATGGCACCTATTAAAACCTAGAGAAACTCTTGCTTTATGAAGCAAGATGAAATATTTTTTTATAAACAGGAGAATTTATTTTCGCTTTGCACCGCTATAGGTAAGGGACTCTATCCATGCTTACAGACAAGGGCATTTTTTACTGAACATTTCTGATTCTTGAGTGGGCACCATAGTTTATCCTTATCAGTTCAATCCACAAAGGGCACTTCCGAAATCTTTTGTATTTCCCCATTTGATTTTCATGGTTCAGATTCTGCTGCACATGAAGTGTCATCTGTACAATCACAGTTTAGAAAGGGGGGGAAGTGTGTCGGGACTGTAGAGAAAGGGGGAGTGGCTCCTCAACTGCTTGGATTAGAGTCAGGGCGCTACAGCAAATATACACCAGCTGAGGGAGTGGCTCTACAACTTCAAAGCAAAAAACTTCAAGTGTTGAGCACAGTTTTCTCATTCTGCAGGAGGGAGCAGCTGGCAAATTGGCCTCTGACTGCACAGACACTGGAGTAAATAGCAACAGTTGTCACTAAAGCCTTGATTTGTGCTGACACAGATGAGATATGATTCAGGAATTATACAATGGCCTGTTGTGGTGAACCCATATTTGAAATGTCATTCACATAATAAATGACTATTTAATCTTTAAAAATACATATATTGAAAACCAATCCTGTATGGGCTCTTTGTGATTGCTCAGCAGTTAGATATCAGCTTTATCAGAACAGCAGTTCCTCAACACTCAGAACTCTCCAAAAAATACAAAAGAAACCTACACCCCTTACTGCATTGTATGGGGCAGAAAGAGGGCAAAGATGATGCATTTGTACTTCTTGCTTTAGAATATGCTTCATTTTGCCAATGAATGATTTGTCCCAGGGACATGCCAACTTCTAAATGAATCTTCAGTCAGGGTCACTTCTGTATAAATGTAAGGAACATGATGGAGATATGAAAAGTAAAGCAGACCAAAAAAATGTGTGTGTTTGGAGATTTGCTCTGTATCAGTCTGTGCTAAAGGAGCAGCACAAAAGGGGGAATGCCTCCCTGATGTCAGCAAGAATACTTTCTTCTCAGAAGGCAGTAATCCCCCCAAAAGGTAGTACTGAGGAGGGTGAGTTCAGTTTCTGCTGATGCAGAATAAAGAACGAACTTTCCAAAATTTCTGCTGCAGTTTTGATGTTAATTTGCTGAACCTAATAACTCAGTGTTTGAAGGGGGGAAAAGAGAACAATGACAGTATCAGAACCACTCTATCTGAACAGACATAAAATGATCTGACACTAAGGTAGTAGCCAGAGACCTAGGGAATTTGACTTCAGCTCCCTGCTTGCCACTGCTTATCTGTCTTCTCTCAGGAAAGGCCCTGAGAAGGTCCTTGGGGCACACCCAGATTCCTGCTGTTCTGCACCCATCTCATTAGTGCATGACTCCAAGGAGTTCCTTGTTTGGCAGCAGAGGCACAGTTCCAGGTGTCTGTGTTCCATGTCTGTACGTCGTGGATGCCCCCATGTTGAGTTGCTTGGATTTATAAGCTCTCCCAGGCACAGCTGGCTGATATTTCAGATCTACTCCTTGTACAAAGAGTAGGAACAGTCCTGACATGAGAGTGGAGAAACTCTTGGCTGCCTTTGGTGAAGAACCCCAAAGCTTGTGACCAATGCAAGCCATGTCAACAGCCTTACTGCAAACCTCCCCAGTCATGTCACACAAGCACTTTAAAGCTAGAACTACCCAGTCCCTTACTCCAAGAGCATTAGCAGCAACTATATTTAACAGGATCACTCACCAAAATACAAGCTGTTTCTACTGCATGTCACGCCCAAACATACACACCTCAGATGTGGCTTACAAATTCTTTAAGGTTCATTTGCAAAACTATGCTGGAAATTCTACTGTAAGTTAGGCAGAATAGACTTGTTTGACTCAGGCAAGATCCACTTTGAGGTCTTCTGTCAGGTACTACTGACCTCATTAATGATGTCTGAGATTCTTCAAGAATATCATAAGCATTTTAACAGTTTCTCACAGTGGTTGAAGGGTCTGGAGCATTACTCCCCTTGCATGGCCCACATACATAACTACATGCACACAAAAAATACATTTACACTCCCTAATGCTGGCATTGCACAGAAAGCTCAGTCATTGTTGATAGAATGAAGGACAAAGGTTAATATGAACATGTTTTATAGCTGCAAAAGCTAATTACTTACCATAAAGTGTGTATTGTTTGTGTTTAAGAAATCATATGCAAGCATATTCTCATCTAATCATAAAGTATTTTAGTGCTTGTAACAGAACTCATTAAAAATAATCCTGGCTATTCTAGGATACAGTGCAGTAAGCTTGTTGTTTAACCATTAAGCAATAATGGAGACTTATGTTCTGTCCTTTAGAGTTCTGCTAGTAGGAATAATATAATACTTATTTATTTACCCACAAAGATAATTATTTTATTTGAAAATACAAGCCAGGTTTTTAATGTTATATGACATCTTCTGTAAAAAGGCCTAATTGAAACAAACAGTGCATAACTTTGACTGCTAAAGCTTTACAAGAAGTTTGTTTCTTCACAAAATAGAGGATTTTTGCCTAATTCTTGCCCACTCAGAACAACAACACAGGATCAAACACTTTGGCAAATTCTTTCCCCCTAGAGCAATACCTTTGAAATCATGAGTTCTAATCATGTCATCAGAAGGTATTCTTACAAAGGAAAGTTTTTAGGACTGGAGAAGGTGAGCTTAAAAAAACCAAACTTCTTTTCCTGACAGTTGATCCAAGCACATTAAAATCTTTGAGCGAATTGAATCTTTGCTCAAACTGCAAAAACAATATTCTGCAGCCAGCCTTGTATGTGTGGACTTGGGGTTTAGCAATTTACCATTGCACCTGAAAAACACTGCTAATACTTCTTTAAGTTTAATTGCATGGTCTTTATGCAGAATAATTTCCCATAGGAATTATGTTTACATAAGGACTGTAGGATTTTGTGCACAACTCCTTGTAAACGTGATCACTCTTAACCCCTAGATCAGAACCAAGAGTTTTTTACTTTTGAGTAACACATGGTAAATATCATCTTGAATTCAGACTGTATGTTAGAGCTCAAGATCCTTAAGCAGTGATATTTGCTCTCTAAAGGATGAAGTAAAAATAACCATTCAGACCAGCTGCTGTTAAGGAAAGACAATTCAGTAGTAACATTTTTCTTTCCTGGTTAAAGAAAGTGGTGTCTGAGGAAGCTGGTCTGCCAGGCTAATTAGACCAGTACAAGTTTTGTCAGCTTGGTGTCATCCATTTCAGTAAGGAGCTGCTTGCTGAATGGATGCTTGAAGCTCCTCTCTGAGAGGAGGGCTGTCTAAAAGCTGCATCACAAGACTTGTGGAGAAAAGGCAGGTGTAATTTCCCACACTGACACAACACACTGGTTTTTATGGTTGTTCTCAAATTTGTGAGTATGCATGTACACAAATGCTGTACAATCTATTGAGACATCCTTAAAAGTGTCTGTAAACCTGTATTTCTTGAAATTGCTAGATCATGTGCCAATAGTCAAATTAGCTCCACTAAGATAAAGTTTATGCATCCTGTGTCGCTTGATGATCTGCAGGACATTTAAGGTTGGCTTAATGGAACTAATTTTAAGGTTTACTGGTAATGTCATTCTAATCTAGTGTATGTTGGCTGGAATTCTTCCTGGTTTGTGATTATTTTAAAGTCCCAAATGTAAGGTTAATGGAGTGTTTTCACTGTAATAGCAGAGACAGAGAGAGAACAAGGAAATATCAGCAAGATGACTAGAACAAAATTGTTGTAACTAAGCGTGGTTTACAGTATATTCCCATTTATCCTAAGATTGTTGCTGGAACTAATGAGATTTGAGAACACTTAGCACTGTCAAATCACAATGGAGTCCAGAGACTTTCAGTAAAACTTTTCTATAACAGAGCTATGGAAGCTGTAGGCTTGGAATACTGAGGGGAGCAATGATTCACATTGCAGACCACACAACATATTGCTGAATATATAAATGCTACAGAAAAAGACAATACCTATAGAACATCCTATCTCCTCTGACAAGACAACAGGAAACAGAACTGTCAATTCATTGTGTGCTTCCCCCAAGTAAAATTACAGTGATAACCAGAGGATATTTCAGTAAAATAACTGAATTATCTAGCCCCCTCTTCAGTGGAGCACAACTCTAGGATTTAAAGCTCATTTGTCTGCTACTGTTTAGACCTCACTGAGTGATGATTCTGTTTTGGACACACACAGTGAGTTTTCTGCAGCATTGAAAGAGAAAAGAAAATCAAATGGAGTATGATTTTCTCTGAATCCCAATGATGATTTAAAAAAATGTTGATCAGGTTGAATTCCATCTAGTTTAGTTAGGTTTTTAGTTTCAGTGTGGGATTTAGCTGTGAAGTGGGAAAGCTTAGCATGATGAACTGATGTTTGCAGAGACACACGTGTGTACATTTTGTTGTCTTTTTAACAAGCCCTTTGTCCTTGAAAGTAGCATGCAGCTCAGTAGGAAATCTGGGTGCAGGAAGCTACCAGGATCAAACTCCCTGCTATATGATAGTTGTTTAAAACATGTGGTGTGCTTCAGTCTGCAATCTTTAAACAAAACAGCTCTAGCTTGTGGCTGTTGTTACACAGACTGTATGCAGATAAGTCACAAATAGCTGAGCATATGTGTGGTGCAAGGTTAAAACAATAACAAGCAGGTCGAATCATTCAAACACTGGAAATCACTTTGACTCCAGGCCAAAAGCTTAGCTGGAGATGATATCAGTATGGGATAAAAAGAGGATAAACTAACAGGCTTAGCAGCCAGCTTGTTGGAGTCAGCATATAGTATCTATACTTCCAGCAGTAGAGCAGATGGTCATATATTTTTAAGGAAGCACCAGACAGGGAGTCAGGAGATCTGAATTCTATTCCTGGCTCTGCAGCAATGTTCCTATGTCACCTTGGGGAGTCACTTTTTTCCCCCTTTTTTCTTAATCTTTTCAGTAGTGGAAATAATATTTGCTTGTCTTACAGGGCAGTTGAGAGGCTAAACTGAGGCTAAAAAAATGCTCTGAGGCTCTGAGAAAAATGCATAGAAGATGTGCAAGTAAACTTGCTTGGAAAAAAGGACACCACATGGTTTCATGTGGCATGTTTGTGCCACATATTTATGACCCTTCCTCTCCCCAGAAAGTCTCATGCCTTTTTGCCCACTGTTTTCAAGGAGGGAATAAATGGATTAAGCTGCCTCCCACATTTGCTAGAAAGATAAGCAGCTGCCAGTAAGAACCTGACCAAAGAACAGGCTTTATTACTGAGAGACACATTATTTATGCCCAAGAGGGCAATAGGCTTGTTGAAGTTTACTGTTCATCCCAAGATATTTTTTTGCATTGGTGGCAGAATAATGTCTCTAATGGCTTTTCTTCTGAATTCAGAAATGCTGCTTGCCAGCTGAATGCAAGTAGAAAATGAAGGATTGTCTTTTACAAACAAATATTCTGCTGAAATCCCCAGAATAAGTCCATTTCTTAAATCAGAGAAATGTCCATAATTCTTTGCACAGGACTTTCATCTAAAGCCCATTAGAATCAACTAGACCTCAAAAGAATCCAAATCAAAGACCTAGCAAGCAACTGTCATTTCTTCTGAATTTTATATTCCTTAAGCAAAATGACTCTATCTATCTATCTGTCTGTGTATCTATCTCTGTCTGTCTTCATAACTATTTAGCATCAGAGGAGTGATGTTTTCACCACAGAATAAATAGCTTCTGCTTTCAATATGAAGGTGGAAACTTTGGGCTGGATTTGAATTTTAGCACATATCATAATTTGCTCCATTTCTCTTTATGCCTTCATTTTCTTCTCCCCTAGATTCTGAGTCCCTGTCAAGGGACTGAACCCCAGTTCAAAGCCAAGTCTGTTAAAAGGGCACAGACAGCACTGCAGAAGTCTTAAAATCATTAGTCTACCTCATAGCAGGGGTGGAGACAAAGGAAACAAAAGCAAAGGTTATCTGTCCTGAGTATTAATATGAACTTCCAACATGAATTTGTTTTGCTGACTCCTGACAAATGAAGCTGCATCAAATCCTGTAAACTTAACTTCTTGCAGCTCTTCTGGAAGTCCTTGTGGGCTGGATATCAACATGAAGAGAATACTCAGCATTTTCAGGCCCAGGCTGTTGAGAAGGTTGCAATAAAACAGAAAGGGTCTGGTGTGATTTATGAAGAAGAGCATATTCTTCTCTTGCCTGCAGCCTGGTTTTGTGTAAAAACTTTTAAGCTAAGCTGTTCCTCTTTTATACTGGGACAGTTCTGCTGCTTGTTTCCTTGATAACAGCCCTTGTAAAAATGTAAGAGGACTGTGCACTTTGATAAGAAGAATCTATAAACATCCCAGGTATCATGTCCATTGTATATGTACACAAACTGACTTACTGGAGTCTCAGCATCCCAAATTCATGCAGTTTTCTTCATCAAATCATCACAAGATAGTTTCAATCCAAGAGAGAGGATGAGGGAAACCATTTCTTTCTGAAGAACTGTGCTATATGTCTAACTACAATCTTCAAATGTTAACACTTGCCATGTGAACTAAGCAAGAAATTAAATATTTCAGATAGTACCCAGCTCACTTTTAAAAAATATATAACAAAACCACTTTTTATGACAGTGTAGAGTTGTAAGCCTGTGGCTAGAGACTGATCTGGGCCAGTTGAGAGTGGTTTGGGTGAGCCTCTGATGTCCCAGTATTTCCTTTTATGGAGCATTAGTTGCTCTTCCATGTCCTCCTTTAAGTTAGGTAAGTGATAGAACTGCACTTAAGGGGTCACAGAAGTGTTCCACAAAGGAAAAAACACAAAAAGAAAGAGAGCAAGGATAAAGCCTGTTTTACTACCTGTTCTTCCCTAGCTCCATGATTGCTATAAGCTAACCATCATGATTTGCTGTAGATCTTGCAGGTAACACTTTCTCTAAATTCTACCAATTCTGTCACAAAACACTTTCAAAGACAGAAAGGTGACATGAAGGAAAATGTTCTTAATCCTTAGAAAAAGTGTTTCAGTAAGAATGTTGTGTTTTGGGGAATGGAAGAGACTTTGAAGAATTAAGAAAAGGTAGAACTATTTACAAAGGAAGTTAATGATTCATCTAGAACTTTTTGCAAGTAAAGCTAATGATTCATAAAGGGTGGGTTGCCTTTCAGGATAAGTCTAGTTGTATATTATAATTATATAAATCATATGGTCAGTCCAGATCTATCTTCCTCCTTTTAGTGCTGCACTGTCAGTGCTGGGTTCTTTGCACAAAGATGTGGCTTTCTCTTGGGATCATCTTTTCTCTGGGGATACTAATTCCTGGAAAATTCAGCTGGAAATTGCAATATGACAGGTGAGTGTGAACAGGTCTCATGAAGAATTGTGCATGCAGTGAAAGTCCCAGAAACTGTGTAAGAATATTAATAACAATTATGAGCTGGAAAACTGGACACAGGGTTACTAAACTGTAAGCTTTGTAAGATTAGGAAAGAAAACATGAAGATGGGAAATGAAGAATGAGTGAATCTAATCCAAGCCAAATGGAGAATGAGTGAATCTAATCCAAGCCAAAAAAGACATAGCTACAGCTGTAGGAGCCACAGAATGGCCTTCAAATGCATCTCAGGATGCCCTGTTTCCATTAGCTGAAATGCATTTGGCTTAGCCCCTTTCATAATGAACTTTGAAACCAGATGCTGCAGGAGTCAAATGCCTTTTCTGAGTATAAAGCAAGAGGTATGACTGAGCAAAATTATATCAATTAATAAAAGAAAGATTAGGTTATATGAAAAAGATAATGATGACCTGTTGGAAATCTGTAACAAGTACAAAAAAAAAAACCTAAGGCTGTTATTCCAGACAACCTTCACTCCAAGGTGTTCAGAGAATGAGATTATCACATATTTTATTACTGATTAACGTTTTCAAAAGTGTGAAATCTCTAGTTATGCTTTATTTTCCATTCTCAATTGCACTTCAGAAAATGAGTGATGTAAAATTATTCTGTTTGCCTGTCTAAACTGTTTTTGTTTCATTCACCCTCAATTTTCAAGGAGCTGGGTAGCTGCCATTGTGGCAGCTGGGATTTGCAGGGTGGGCATGAGCACAGTGTGGAGGCCACCTATTCACATGTAAGTTTATGCATGGAATTTTCTAAAGCAAACAGAGAAAGTAGTCTGGTGCTGAATGCCTCAAGATGAATTACATTCCTAGAATATAGTCATGAAAAGGACAGAAAATCAAGCAATACCTACAGCAAGTAAGTTCCCTCATAGTGTACCCATTTCTCTCATGGAAAATCTCCTAGCAGAGCATATGGAGTCACTACTTCAAATGTATTATTTCCTTGGATAATATTTAGTCTTTAGATTTGTATCAGAGATGAAGTTAGAGCCTGATTTCAGAATAGAATTCAGCAGATCCATGGTAATGTATTTTTCATTTTTGTTTCTAATTATTGTCCAGAACTGAACCTGTCTAGTACTTGCATGGAATTTAAATACAGGTACTGAATAGTCAGTGTGACTTGAGTGGGCAGTACCTGCACAAAGATCAAATTATTAGTAAAGCCCATTTTTATTGTCCTCTGTTCTGTTTAACAATGAAATGAAATATCCAAACTATGAGCATCCAAGAACATACAGCTTGTGCTGAGAACAGTCCTTTAATTTGTTAAGCAAGGTTAACTGTAGAATTTTAAAAACTGTAGTTCTCATGGGGTCACATGGGCTGACTTTGCACTTCTCCACTGAGAAACTTAGTCCATAATCATAAACAAATATATGCTTTCTAATCTTAATTTACTATTAAAAATGGTTTGTCTCCACACTGGCTATTGTGAAAGGTTTATCAGTAAGAGCTGGCCATCTGGCAGCAATCTGACTGTCTGGAATTTCTCTGATTTGGTGTAATTAAGACATAATGTCAATGAGGATAGAAAGATATTACAGGATATTGTTTCCCTTCCTGATAGACAAAGAACATAGCAAGCCTAGGCATTTAGAGAGAATAAACTCTGAACTGCAGCTGAGATGTTTATTCTGCTAGCAAAAATGTTTATCCTGCATCTACAAGGTTTATTAAAGACATCATGACTGTGGTACCAATCTGTACAACATGACTCTTGTACCATTCCTGTGAGCAATGCAAGTGTAATCATTTTCCCCCACAGATATGGGGCTATTGGCATCTCATAAAGCAGTAGTAAACTGCCTGTTTTAACTACCAAGTTCTCACTCAGAAAAGGTGATATGTTCAAGAGAGATGTAAAAAACCCACAAATCCCTCTATTTCTCTGAGGATAAAGTGAATGAATAGTGAATTCTATTTGTATGTATATTAAGCTGATAATTGTACATTCCTGCATGGAAGCACAAAAGATGGCAGTTGCAGTTCAGATGATGAGAGCATATTATGTTGATGACTATAATGACCATGGCTTGCTTTTGCAACAAGAATTTCTGCTACAAAAGCTATAAAGTATAAAATGTTCATTTTTTATACTTGTCTGGTAAAGACTCCATTGAAGTCACTACAAGAGACTGTGAAGGAATTTTTGGTTGCTAGCAAATAGGAAAGCTTCTAGTAATCCCCATTCTATTCTGTTCTCATCAGTAGTGGGTAACTGGTCTCCCACCTCTGAGTAATGCAATATAATCATCAACATCCACTCCTCACTCTGAAACCCTTTCACTAGAAACATCACAGTTGCTGTCAGTCCTGGAAAGCTGATCTGAATGAACACTGAAAAAAAAAAAAAAAAAACTTCCAAGGGTATTTTTAACAGAACATACTGATTTACTTTTTCTGCATTTCCATCCATTTTAATTTGTTCTTTGTAAACTTTCAATATTTTCATCAGATTAAGCCTGTAGTAGATGAAAGTGTCATGGGATCTCATGAAAACATATTCTAAGACACTGGATTCTATGAGTCTTTTCTAAAATATAAAATGATAGACTCTGTACTAGAAATTTTTATTTCTTGTGAATTGGGTGAGAATATGCCATTCTGGAGACCACAATATTTGCTATTCAGGAATAAATTGGCAATTCTCTTGAAAAGCAGTTTGTGGACATCTCAAGTTCTTAGCAATGTTCATTTATCATGACTACCAAAAGTTTCTGCCTGCTGAAACAGACCAGCCAAGCACAAAGTTAATCTGTAATAATTGAATAAAACCCAAATGTGAGGGGCAAAAGCATGATCTTATCAAATAAACAATTTCTCATGTATTACCAATGCCCTCATTCTGCCTCTGGTCCTGCAAAGGCAGAAACACACATGAGGCCTCATGCAAGCAGTTGGCTTCTGCAAAGCTGGTTTGGTGAATAAAGCTCTGCTGCTGGAGAGGAAGCAGAGTGGCTAATGCTCTAACAACAGAAAAGTCACATCACTTAGTCCTGTCTGCAGCCAAAACATTCCACAAATTCATAATTTAGAGGTGTTTTTGTTGGAACAGCACTGTTACATGCTCTGTCTTCCTTCTACATAACAAAATATGACCTTTTGACTTCTGAAATAATAGATACTTTAACAGACCTTAAAGCTGATCTTGTTTCTCTACTGAATTTCCAGGGATCAGGTTCTGCATATTATACCAGAAACAATTCAGCAAGTCCAGCATCTTCAACTTCTTTGCAGTACTTTCATGGTAAGTAAAAATAACTACATGTGCCCAACAAGCAGAGTGGAGTCTTGGGCTGTAAAACAGATATACATGTAGCTTATGACAGGAATGAAGGTTAAAGTAAACTAGAAAAGGCTTTATTTAACTCTTTTTGTCTTAATGTAGTGTGGAATTGCCCTTCTAGTGCCTGAAGGAATTTATATGAAAATGTTAGTTTCTTTGCATGGCTATGTGAAAAGGGTGCTCTTTATAAGAGGTGCCTGAGTCAATAAAAGCACTAAGCTTGTGCTGTGTGCTCTATGAACAGGTGACTGGAGAGTTACCAGGACAATTTGAAGGAAATCTTTCATTTGTTGATGTTCAACTACTCTAATATAGTTCTCATTCTGAAAACAAAGCTGCATTTGTGCATTTCTTTCTTCTCTGCACAGCTGGACTTGTGGAAACCCCTGCTGCCTGAAGACATCAGGGCTGGGGAAGACCTGCACATAAGGGTGCCAGCCCCTCTGGTGCAAGAGGTGAAAGAGAGCTTAGCTCAGCATATGATCTCTTACAGGTACAATCTCTAATACCTTGGTGGGGAAGGCTGGCTCCAATAATCTTCCTTGCTATCAGAACAGGACCAAGCCCTATCTGATAAACAGTCAGATAGTACTGGCAATGGGACCCAACCTTTGCTCCAAATGCTTCAAACTTACCTTGACCAGCCAAACACAGAGATGCTGTATGAACCTTTAAAAGCCCATTCCCCTCTGCCCTATGTATTTACCTTCCACCTAGCTTGGAGTGTGAATCTGGAGCTGGAACCTGAGACAGCCCAATCTGTCTTATTTCCTACTGTGGCCTTCTCAGTGGTCACTGAGAGAATATATGACTCAATTTTTTAGTCTCAAGAGGACAAACTTGGTGTAACCACTACTTATAAGAGCATGCTTTGCTCTTGGAAAGCTTAGATAGCTGAATGGAGGGTCCTTCCACTTCTGGAGAGCCCAAAGGTTTAATTTGTGTCACTGCAGGGAAAGTCTCTAGCTCTCCTTTTCCCTTTTCTGTCTCTTGTTACTCCTCTGGTTTGGAGAAGAAATCTTTCAAAGTGAATATACAGCCACTTCCTTCAAAAGCTTCTTTTCTACCCCTATCCTCTTCACCAGGCTGGTGAGAATTTCCTGGCACCATTCAGCCAAAGAGACACATCCCAGCTTGGGACAAAGATCCCAGTGGGGCAGGTGGGCACTATGCACACAACTGGGAACCACAACCTGCAAATGTCCCCCAATGTTTTATCACACTTACACAGCCACATCTTCCCTTACTCACAACCAGAAGATCTAATCCAGATACAAACAGTGTTTCTAAAGGAAATTGGGATTAAATAAGAGCTATTCCTCACACAGTTCCCTTTTGGAACTGACTTTTTCAGGTAACCAGTAGCTAATTTAATTTAGCTGTATTTAATATAAATAACCCTGTAGTCATTCAGGGCTGATGACAAATGGCCTATAGACATATACTGACATTTACCAATCAAAGATGAGTTTAAGGAGGATTGGTGTCACTTCAAAGCTGTTTTGAGTTAAAGCTGATCCTGACATCCTGCATCTTGCCTGACAAGTTCCTTTGGTAAGTGTGATGCCCTGACAACCAGAGATGAAGAGATATGAGGTTGAAGCCAGGAAAAATTACCTAGCATGAGGTTTAGATATTCAGTACTTAGACAACATTCTAGAAGATATTTCACCACTTTTTTATGTCAAGATGCGTCATTTTCTAATGGTTTCAACTGATTCTAGTGGAAATTTAAATACTAAACTACTTTGTTTTCCCTTGGCCAGAACTGTATCTACCTTACATGGGCTTCTAAAGAAAGAGGAGTAATTATTAGTCATGATGAAAATTTTGGGTGTGTATTGCAAAGAGGCTGAGATGAGTACAACAATAATAGAGTCAAAGTTCCTATAACAGATTCAAAGCAGGAACCACCCTTTAGAAGGCAGCTGGCAGCAGCATGGCAGTCAGGTATATAATGATAGAGACATAAATGACAAACTATAATAAGGACATCAATATTCCAGCTGTGTCAGACTCTGTGGTTTCAATTCTCCAGAGCACTGATAAGGTATTTTTGTGTGTGTGGTTTCACTTCATGGAAATTTTCACTGCCTGAATTTTAGTTTGAAGTTTAGATGTGAATAAACATCAAAGCTCAGACTGAAATTTCAAAAAGTTTCTTACATGCAGTTGCCAGAAATGCTTATAAGTGCCCCTGTCAGCAGAACAGCCTGTTAGCACTTCCAGCATGTGAGATGAGCAGAGTTGGAGCTACCTTTGCAATTGTCTTATCGCAAGCGTTTACAATGAGCACAGATTGCAGCTGCTACAAGGGGCTGATTGCAGTGAGAAAGAACAGCCTCTCATCCAAAGTCCACTGAAGCCAAGGAAAAGGTTTTATTCACTCCCTGGATCATGGAATCATGCCTGTGTTATACTAGATTCTGAGCTATCTTTGTAGCTAAAAAGCAAAAAAAAAAAAAAAAAGCTATTTGAAGGAAATAAGGAGTTTGTTCTGATTTTTGCAAATTGCAATGAATATTTCTGTGAAATCTCTGCAAATTCAAAATGTCTCAATAAAATCTAATCTTAATTTTTTCTCTTTCACTTCCTTTTCCCAAAGGTGGTATTTTTGGAATTTTGCTCAAAAATAGAACTGGTGAAGAAAATAAAATCTTGAGGTTTTTTTCTTGGTAGAAAATTGACAACTTAAAAAATCTGGTAAAAATAATTATTGTTAAAACCCTGTGAAAATCTCAGTACTTTGAACTTTGCTTTACATGAAAGTAACTGTAATGCTGATGGTGATGATCTTGCCAGGCAAATCACAACAGAAGAGGTTAAATCCTTTAGTTTGCTGATGTAAGCAATGAACCCACCATAACAGTTCTGCAGCAACTGTTTGGAATTCCTTTCTCTTCTATCTTCCCTTTCCCTATCCTTCAGAGTCCTAATACCTGATGTGCAGAAACTTGTGGATCAGAGCATGCCAAGGGAGAGGAGCAGCCACAGAGATGTCTCAGGAGGTTATGTCTACACTGAATACCATCCAATGGAAGAGGTAAAGAAAAACCTGTCTGCTTGTGTACTTTGTTGTTTTCTGTTCTGTAAATGCCACAGAAGGCAAGTCTGTGTTTGCAGAAAGCTCAGATAAAGTCAGGGACCTCTTTCTGACTTTCTTCTTTAAAGAATCAGTCCTTACTCTTTGACTAGAATCCTAGCCTGGTTGAATTGAATATGGATTTGCCATTGATTTATATTAAATCTGCAATTCTTGACTGAACAAAATATAAATGCTCTGTGTGAAGCAGCTGCACTGTTTTGCAGATAATATTCTGTGTTTCATTTGGCTGGTTTGCTACCTATCCACCCTGTCATTCTTCATTATTTAGTATTAATTCATTTAAGTCCCAGATAGTTTGGTGCTGAGGCAATTGTGAAGTGCAATGACTATTGTGGTGTCTGGAATCCCAGTGGGGAAGAAGAGGTGAACAGTGGGAAATCTGTAGAAAGAAGTAATTTAAGGGCAGGCTTTTGACACTTTTGGAGAAAACAATGTCTTAGGGGTGGGCAGTGGTGACTCCTTGGTGCCATGTTTCACACACCAGCTGGCAAACCTGGACAAAAGCAGTGTATGGTGGCAATCCCTTCTCCTAGCTGCATAATAAAAATGAGAGAACAAAGTCACCCTCATGTAGGTTTTGCTTGTGCTACCCATTGAGGATGACTGCTGCTGTCTCAGATGTGGAAAATCAGTGCTGACAGGGAAGAGACTGTAATACTGTTTTGAAGAGTTGATGGTGTAGCTTCATGTCTGGTGAGCTCACCAGGAGGATGGGCAAGTTGAAAGAGATCCAGAATGGAGTATCTGTGTTGCATTGCAGCAATGTTCCCTTTTAACACCCAGTGAGATACACCCATGCCTTTACACAGAGGCATGTGAAACAACTTCCATGCCTGTAAGTGACATCACAGACTGAAATAAACTCTGAGGAATATGTTGCTTGCTAAACAAAAGAAAATGCTTTAATCTGGAAATGGAAGTGGGAAAGAGAAGGAAACTCCCACTTTGGACAAGAATTCTTTGCAACTATTTCAGATTTATCAATGGATGACTCAGATCCAGAAGAACAACAGTGAGCTGGTGACTCAGCACATCCTGGGGAAGACATTTGAGAATCAAACAATATATTACCTACAGGTAAGGGAGGAAATTTCCCTTAACAATAAAACATATCTTAACAAAAAAAAGAAAAGTACTCAGGAGAAGACAGGATTCAGATGTTTCCTATGATAGGGTTCATCCTAATTCTCTGAAATAACAGGAGATGGTTTTACTCCTCTACGTTACAGTAAGATTTGCCAGCTTTCACAGACACTATCATTATGAGCTTGCTATTGCCATTATGTACTGAAAACAACAAATTTAACTGAAGCCTTGTTTAGAAATACAAATCTAGCTGAAACTAGCTTGGCAACAGCTGTGTGTGAGGATAAAGACTTTTAGTTTGTTATTTTTATTACTTTTTACAGCAGATAGCCTTTCTGCTAGCAGTATTCCATGACTTTTTTATTGGACACACTAGCGAAAACCATAGTCTTAATATCTGGGTTAGTTATTGCCTAATCTGTTCCTATCACTGAATAGTATTAGACACCCTGCCTTTTTGTTACTCCCCTTCTAAAAACAAGAAATTTAAAAATCTTCAACTAAGAGCAACCATTCCTATGAATGATGAATACAAACGAAAAATGAAAAAAAGAAACTGTTCTATTGACACTTCTGCTCAACAGACACTTTAAAACTCATGCCTTGTAATACTATAAAGATGGGGTTATAAAGAAAAAAGAGCTTGTCATAAAAAGTCTGTAGTAGTAGTAATAATAATAATAATAATCTCAGATGGCTCAATGGCATATCATGGCACATCTTACTTTCTTGTATTACATTAAGCTATTTTATTGAATTGTAACAGTTTTTAAATGATCACATTTACATTCTCTTAGATCAGCCAACCATCAACTAAAACCAAAAAGATAATTTGGATGGACTGTGGGATTCATGCCAGAGAATGGATCTCTCCAGCCTTCTGTCAGTGGTTTGTGAAAGAAGTGAGTCCTTACTCTTCCATTTAGATAAGCAAACCATATCATTTTGGATGCTTCAGTTATCTTTTCTATTGTGGTAAAAAGTATTATGCTTTTCTCTTAAAATATGATTTGCAAAATTAGTGCATGGTACAGATATTTGTGGAGACCAAAGTCCAAATCACAGTTTGAGATATGGGTTGTTATTAATTAGTGCACCAGTTCCTCCACCTGAATGCTTCCAAAGCTTTCCAAAACTTGCTATCAACCTCTCCTTTTCTACAATGGCTGTTAGATCAAGCCTCTCTCTATCAAAAAGTCACAGTCCTCCTGAAATAAAGAAATCCTAATCTATGATACAGCAATATTCCATTTGTATAGAAAAAGTACCTGGGGACCAAGTAGATGTTAGGTAGCATGGTGATATGCAGGAGTGAATAATCACCTGGTGATAGTTCTAAACTTGCTCTTTGCAGTGATTACTACCAAATTCTCTGCTCAGTGCTCTGTATGTTTTCAGATTCTTCAAAATTACAAAACTGACCCAAAGATAAGCAGATTTCTGCAGAATTTGGACTTCTATGTCTTGCCAGTCCTCAATATTGATGGCTACATCTATTCCTGGGAAGAAGTAAGTAGTGAAAATCCAGGAACTAGGCTGAAAGTAAGATGTGCCCAGCATGTTTTGTTACTTTTAGATAGGGTCATAGCAATTATACTTAAACAGAAATCAGTGATACTCACATAAATCCTCTCATGGAAGAGAGATTTTGTTTCTTCTGGCAAATTAGTGACCACTTGAAATGAGCTAAATATTGCTAGCAAACATCACAAGACTTGGGAAGACAAAATCACAAGATCAATTGTTTTTGGGTTTCTGGTGATGGGATTACTTCTTTGATAACAGCTCAAGGTTTGGTTGATGGACTTAAGTATGTCTGGAAGAGTTATTCATTGTTCATAAAAGATGTCAAGTAGTAGATGGGTCTTAGAACCTTTGGATGGCACAGGAGGAGAGTTGGTCAAACATCAGGCTATTCAGTTATGAAAGAGGTGTGCCCTCCCACATAATATTCTGATATGGAGAATAATGTAAAGTCTTGGTCTTCAGCCACTCTCACCATGCTTTTAGCCCCTGTGCCCAGTTGAGGCACCTTTTAATGCAGGACCTTTGGATGGCCCATGGCTACCACCATGGGGATGGGGCTGTCTCCCACCTTGCTCCCTGGCAGGTTTGTGGCACACCAAACACTGCACAGGATGGGTGGTGCATTCCAAACACTGCACTTGGATGCACAGGTCATTCAGCTGGGCAGCTCATGCAGGTAGTGCAGTGAGGTCTGCACAGAACCTGTATAGCAGGGAACCAGGGAGCAGGAGCAAGATTAGCTGACAAAAAAGAATTAATGTGAAACATACTCTCTTATCCCTCACAATGCCTTGCTTAGGAGTGCCACACTGCACAGAAGCAGTTGAGTACTACAGAAAAAGCATACTTAAAAAAAAAAAAAAAAGAAAAAGGACAGGAGGCTTATTTCAGGGTGCACACAGGTTTGTGGCTGATGACAGCCTGGCTGCAGTCAATGAATTGTTCTGTCACTGAGCTTTATCACCCTTGCACATGGACTTGTACTCTTACAATACCAGGGTTAGTTAGAATGCAGAGGTCAAACAAAAAGGGATATTTACACCACATAATCACTGAGTTTTTATTATGTAACAGAAGTTTCTTTTCTTCAGGATCGTTTGTGGAGGAAAAGCCGTTCTCCATATGAGAATGGCACCTGCTATGGCACAGATCTGAACCGAAACTTCAATTCATCCTGGGGCAGTAAGTTTGAAGTATTTCAGATCATGAACATAAAAGTAAAGCAAGAGTAATAACTAGTTTCTGAAATAAAATGTAGTCCTATAAGAAAGGAATATTCACCTTGTTGTCATCAAGGCATATGTAAAAATAAAATCCTGGTTTGTCAAAATATTAACTCATTGACTTTCAACCTGCACTTATTTTCGTGAGCAGAAAATTTCTCTTATGCAACTATACCTCTAACTCACTGCAGGAGCAAGCATCAGCTCTAGGCAGGAATGTTAAGAGTTAGTCACTTAACAGCCAGTATTTACATTTGCCATGAATTTCAAGGAGCCTCCAAAGCTTCCCTGGCATGTGGTACACTGTAGTGGTGTCAGAGTGTTTTCGTTGCAGCCATCCTGTAAATGTGCAATAAATATTTTAGTCTTGCATCAAATTTTAGTTGCTACCTACTGAGTGTAATGCTAAAGTCCCACTGAGCTGTCTAGTCCCCTGCCCACATAAACACATGCCTTAACACTCCAAGGTAAATTTCCCAGTTCCCTCTGAACTGGTGTTCTAAATTTCTCTATTGATTCAGTGTTTGTATTCCTCCCCAGGTGTTGGGGTATCCTTTAACTGCAGCAGTGATGTCTTCTGTGGATCTGGACCAGAATCAGAGCCTGAGACAAGAGCTGTGGCTCAGTTTATCAAAAGCAAGAAGAGTGACATTTTGTGCTATTTAACAATTCACTCCTATGGACAGCTCATCCTCACCCCATATGGTTCCACAACTGAACCTCCAAGCAACAATGAAGAACTGGTAGGACAAAACATTTATCTTCTACCTTTGTATAGAGCAAGTACAGGCAGTAGCACATGGTGCAACTTTACTTGCACTCTTACCTTTCCTTCAGAGGAGCTGGGCTTGTTCAGGGACACGACTTGAACAGAGTTATTGCTTCTCTGTTCAGCATCAGTAAGGTTTATTTGCCTCAGAAATCCTAATTCTTCATTTTAAATCAGGAAAACTGAACTACTTCAGATAGGGTTAATGCAAAGCAATGGAAGTGGAGAAGAGTACCAACTTTCACTGCATAAAAGAATTAATTTGCACTTTGGGATGCCAGCACATTATACACATATGGTTATCATGATTGTGTACAGAAAGGGTATTCCAAACATGCTCTACGAAAAATGGGAGCAAAGTACCTATTTTTTAGTTATTTCTTCCCTCAGTTTCTGAGTGTTCTGATTTAAGTTCACTTATGTGTGTATTTATGAAGATTCCAGTAGATGAAGCACTAGCCCAAAAGCATGAGGGATTTGGGTTTGGACTTCTTATGAGTCATTGAAGAAGTCATTTATTTTGTCTGTGGATCAGTTTCTAAGGATGGTGGGATACAGAGTCTATGGCAATAAAACAAGTAAGAGGTCAATCACTGCTGTAGTCAGTACCACTGTGTTATATAGCATAGACTAAATTCTCCAAAATACAGGCTGTAGCTTTACAGTAAAGCAAATAGGATCTCTACCTAGTAGCAGAGTAATCTTTAAATTTTTAACACAATATGCATTAAAAAGAATCAAGAACAATTTGTTCAAATGTTTCTAATGGGTTCCTCTAAAGACCTGAAGTAATATCAAAACTTAAAGCTGATCAAATGTAAATGTAAAGCTGAAAGAGACAAAAAAAATTTTGGTCCACTCAAAATATTTGCCAAAGGTACTGCCACTGATGCCAAGACTATTCCTATTTTGAATTTCCAGATGCAAGTTGCAAAGGAAGCAGCTGCTGCATTGACAGGAAAGTATGGGACCAGCTACAGAGTAGGATCAACTGCTTCAATTTTATGTAAGTTTTTTATGTTTCCCTTTGACTGCTCTGTGTTTCAAAGAATTGTGTCACATGCATCAGCAAGTACTGTTTTGCTGAGTTTCTACTTTGAGTAATATTTAAAGGGCTGGCTTGGTGCAACAAGTCAGCAGCAGTCATTTGAATACAAGGTAATTCTGTAAGTAATAAAGCTGACTGCAGGAATGGATGAAGCATTGATCAGAAGCTAGTTCCTACATGGATTCCTCACAGATCCATCACAGGGGACAGAAGGAGATTGGTGATAGATCATCCTGACCCTGCTGAAGTCAGCAGCAAAACTCCTATTTGTCTTCACTGGAATCAAGCAAAAATTAAAATCCCAATCAGGTCTACAGCTACTTCATCAGACATTATCACATGGCAGCTGCTAGCAATTCTGTGTGAAATATATTGGTTTCAGCCCTGTTCCTAATAGACTGGATGGCCACATCACAAACACATCATAGCTAATATGAGTTGACAGCCTTTACAAAGAGGATTGAAGGCCCTAGAGACTGCCTAGTAAACCCAATATTTTCCCAGTAAGCAATAAGTCACGCTAGTCAGTGAGAACACTAAGCAGTTGGCCCCAGAACCCATGTGGTTTGCATATTCCAGTGGCTGTCTCTGCCAGTCCCCAAGTGCCAGTCCCAGAGGCACAGACTGCATGAGCAATGCAGTGTAAGTGTAATGCAACTTGCCTGTGCCTAGGGCTGCATTTTGCCAGGGTTTGTACTTACACTGAATAGGTAAGAAAAACAATCCACAAGGAAGATGGACAGAGATATGGGGAGAAGCCAGAAATTTTTCAGATTTGACCAAAATTCTGCTTTTAAAATATATATATATATAAATTCTAGTCAGTATCCATGTAGGAAATGAAGTACAAAAACAGATAAACGTCCAATCCACCTTGCACCCCACACTAGTCATAGTAAAATGCTAAAAACATAGAATCCCTGAAACTCATCTCTTGTTATTGTACAGTGCAATCTTATGAAGAACTGTGTCACTTAGAAAACTCCATATACTTTTAGTATAGCTAAGAATTACAGCACCTAGAAACCGTTCTCCATGTCACAGTGATGTATGGTCACTGCTTAGTTCAGGGATTCTGGTATAAACTTGTATTAACTCTAACAAGAAGTATTTTTAAAGAGCCATGCTTAATACAAATATCTCTTCTCTGTGTTTAAATTCACAGACAGTAACTCAGGCTCCTCTCGGGACTGGGCCCACATGATTGGCATTCCACTCTCCTACACATTTGAACTGCGAGACACGGGAACTCATGGATTCGTTCTCCCCGCTGATCAAATCCAGCCCACGTGTGAGGAGACTATGCTGGCTGTGACAACCATCATAGACTATGTTGATAAGAAGTACTTCACAAATGGAGATGTGGTGCTGACCTCCAGCAGCTTGGGCCTGAGCCTTTGTCTGAGTATTGTACTTACATGGTCTGCTTGTTAAAAACAGCTTAGAGGACTCTCATGCTCAGGAAGAGACGCACATGAAGAATATAATGGCCCCTCAAAAATAAAAAGTTACATCAGCAAAGGAATTAAATGTCAAGTATTTCAATAAAGGCTCATCCCATAAAATAAAAGGACTTGTGGTTTGATAGCTATGTTTTTGGGAAGAAGGAAAAGATAAAGAGTTTTGGCAATTTCCAAAGCTTCACTTGCTGGCTCTGCTTAGTCTTTGAAGAACCTTAAAACATTAACTCGTGACAACTACCCATGGGGACAGAGCACTATCATTCCCTGATTGTTTGGAGCATGTTTTTAGGGACTCATCTGGGCCTGTGTAGCCCTTCTGTCAGCCACAGTCCTGATCTGTCACAATATTCTTTACTGCCTGAACCTGCTGACTTCTGTGTGCTGCTGGCCTTCGCAGGATACCTGTGAGACTTAAAAGTCCTCAAATCCCACTACAGAAAAATGGATGGCTTCCTTGTCCTCCACTTTCCTTCCCTAATCTGCCACATTGGGACTCACTAGAAAATACAGGGCCTCAAAAGCTGGTGAAAGGTCATGATCAGGAAACCATCTACAACACTCTGAAGCAAGCTGAATAGTTGAACTGGTGCAAGCACATGGGAACAGAGAAGAGGTGTGGCCCTGTCACTTAGATGGTACCCAGATCCTCCAAAAATGTGAAAGTAAAAGGGAAAAGAAAAATAAGTATGGGGTGCTATTCCTACAGAGCAGACCAGAAAATAATATTTTTTGCATTTTCAACTTCTAAAATTGACTGGTGGTGACAATTATCTGCCTTAATTTAGACCCTTAAGGGATTTCATTAAAGATTGTACATAAGGAAAGTCTATTTACAAAGTTTATTTCTTATCAATCACCTTAATCTTTTGGGGCTGACTGTACAGAAGGGGGTTCTTTGGTCTGCTCTCCATCATTTGGGAGAGCCTGCAACTTTCAGGGATTTGCCTAGGATCCTCATGCAAAACTGTAACTCAGTGGAGTGCCAGAGGAAAGGAAATATTTCAGCCCATTGAGTAGGGACTTTCCAATTGAGCCAGTCAAAAGGGAATGCCAAGGTAAGAGCTTCTGTGTTATTATAGCCAACACCAGAGGGTGCAGAGCATTCACTGAAATAGGAAAGGCCTATTTTAACCTGTACTCTGCTTTTGAATCCAGGAGTCCCACATTCCAGAAATATGTCCACCAGGCTTGGCTACTACAGATAACAGATGGGGTGTTTTGTCATGATAGAAAATAAAGAATCCAGGGAATAGAGAAAAAAAAAGAAACATCTGATTTTCTTACCAATTTTCAAGAACAATCTTGATATTTGAAAGTGCGCTAACCAGAGATTTTTCAACAAAATATTTCCAGCTTTGGGGAAGAGAATGCTGTCCAGTTCTCTTCCAATGTTGTCAAGAGAAGGATGTGCATCACTTCACCATCGGACCATTTTAAAAAAATAAATACAACCTTGCAGTCATATTTCCAAAGCACATCCTATTGTCATTTTGTGTGTATTATCAGTTGGCAAGTCTGAGCTCCTGTGTTCATCATCCACAGATTATTACCAATTGGTGTAACTAAATCTGCCTAACTCCTGCAGGTTCCCCAGAGCATTGTCCTCCCAGATCCCCCACTCATTTGCAGTAAGACCCGTCTGTTGCTGGGCACTGGAGCAGGTGTCACTCATTAGCACCTCTCCCCACAGAAGCTGCACTCCCTAAACTTCTGTTTAGTTTAGGATGTGACTTGTAATTCTTTATATTTGTATATTCTGTCTTTGGAACTGTAAGAAACCAGACAAGTCCGTCTGGCCCATGACTCTGAGCTATCTTGAAGCAAGTGAGGTTTGACCACAAGTGTTCCATAGCCATTTGCTGGCAAGCTGCAGTGAAGCTCCCTGGTGCCACCAGCAGCAGATGGCAGCACCCTCTGGGAAACAATGCCCACGTGCTGACCTTGCCAAAGCCAACCCAAGCCTGGGCTGCCACCAAATGCTTTCCAAACCTAACCCATGATTACACTGGTAAAAAATGCTGCCAGTCAGGGCTTCTTTTCTGGATTCAGACATTGCACAACTTCTATGCCTAGAGCCAGAGAGGAAGTGTGCTAGTTTTGCTGATTGTAGGTATCTTTTGATAGAAATGTTTATCACTGAAATATACAACCAGGGGTGTCCTAAAGTTAACTAGCAGGATTTTGTGGAATGGCTCAGTCCCTCACTAGTTCTGCTTGTTGTAATAACATCCATCAGGCATGGGAAAATACTCCTGAACGTGCACTGAGGCAAGAGGATATGGGAGGATTTTACCTACAGCATCAACAGCATTCAATAACTATAGAAACAGTGGGGAAGCCTTTGCAAGAAAAAAAAAAAAATTGGCAATAATCATTACCTAAAAGAATGTCTGCTGATTATGCCTGGGTGTAGAGCTCCTTAGATCTGTTAGCAATGGCTCACCCCCTTTGCACTGGGAAACCCCAAATGAAGGTTGTGTGGAAGCAGCACCTTGCCCCCAGTGCCGCTGCAGAGCAGATGTCCCACAGCAGTGCTCACAGCCCCTCTTAGGAACTATCATTGCACAAGCAAGGCACAATCACTAAAAGGCCAAAGCTGTAGCAAATTGATGTTTAAAATCTTACACAGGCTCTATATTTCACTTACCCTCTCAAATTTCCTGACTTCTATGTGTATCTGTTGAGCTTGTACAAGAGTGACACATATGGCTGACAAAAATCACTGCAGAGCTGGTGCATTTTACCAACCATGTTTTTCAAAGGAAAATTTTAAGAAAAATGTAGTGTGGATGTCTCTGCTGAAACTCCCCTTATTTCATGAATCCTGGCTTTCTCTCTGCTGCATTCCTTTGTTGCCTTCTCTGGCCCTTGAGAGTTTTGCTTTATGATGAAGTATGGAAAGAGCTGCATACTGGTGTCTTGTATATTAGCAGAAGCATTATTCTACTAGACTATAGTGGGACTTTGGATTCACTCACGTGAACACATGCAAAACAAAAAGTTGTCATGAAAAACTAGAAAATCCGTCTATTTCTTGTCATTTCTCCCCAGTGACTTTACCAAGATCCATGTTTCTTCCCTTTCTTTCTCACAGTTAAACACCTGTATTGTGCCTGCTTTATTATATAATCAGTACTGTGAAGGTTTAATTACTTTTGGTCATTCAGGTTATTGAAATGAAACAAGGGCATCCCAGTTATGAGTAATATTGTTCTATATTATTCTTGTTAACATTTTGTCTGTAGTACAAAAATAAAGATTGACAAAAGGACCATCAGTGATCTCATTCCATTTCACACAAGGAGCTTCTCTCTCTGCTAATTTTTCCTCCATGCTATTTTAATTTGATACAGTCCTCAGGCTCTAACAAGTTAGCAACACTGCCCTCATTAAGGAAAGTGAACATGTCACAAGGGAACTATATTATTAAATGAATGTGTGTAGCCTCATTTCTTAGAGCATCACATGATGGAAGAGCAAAAATCTACAGTTTTGAGAGGATGGTAGAAAACACCTCTGGCAAATCACCTTCTGGGGAAGCATTTACAATTCAAGTTGTTACTTCCTGATGAGCTGCTTATGTTCCAAATATCATTCTTTTGTGCAGATTCTATTCCAAGTGAAAAACTCTCAGACTTAAATATCTTACACTGTGTATGAAAATTGGGAGGAGCCTTAACCAGAACAAACCTGCTCAGAAACACAGAATGCTCTCAGTGTGTTCCAGACAATTTTCCAAACATAGTCTGGGGGCCTACTTCTGGCAGAAAGGTCAGGGTCTGATCGAAAAATCAAAGTATACTGAGCTGGTTTGGGGCTCCCTTTAGCCAACAAGCTGTATGTACACGTGGTCTTTATAAGCTTTATCTCATTGCCCAGGTCTTCTTTTACCTTCATCTAGAGCTGGGTTTCCTTGACTGAGAATGTCTGCGATGTCCAGTTGTATCATACCCAAAAACAACAGCAGAGCCCATTGCTTTATTGAGACACGTTGTTTTAACAATTTCCTTCCCCATAAATGGCTGGCCAAGGCTGCTTTGTTTTCATTACCACTAAGCTGAGAAGGGACAAATAATAAGGTAAAACTACCAGGGGTTATGATTGGGCATCAGGATTAGCAAACTTGGGTACTCTTAATGAAGAAGTTGTCTAGAATGCATTTTATATTTCTTATATCTGTCTCCCAACAAATTTTTTTGATCTTTGTTGCTATAAAATATACAGGAATAATTTGATAACAACCTGTCATCACTTGCTCCTGCCTGCCAAATCTCACAGGGTCTGTTTATGTGCATGGTAGGCATTCATAAAACCCACTTACTTTCTGCAAGCTGGCAAATAATATGAGTGCACTATTCAGAAGTGGCCAGCAGAAAGAGTAAGTGGAATGTCATCATCACACCTTTTCATTCACCTGAG
Organism: Serinus canaria; assembly: GCF_022539315.1. Classification (NCBI taxonomy): domain Eukaryota; kingdom Metazoa; phylum Chordata; class Aves; order Passeriformes; family Fringillidae; genus Serinus; species Serinus canaria. The sequence goes on from NC_066321.1 coordinate 25,321,721, forward strand.
TACTCTGACCTAAGGCACATCCCATCACAGCTGCACTCTGATGTGTGGGAATGCCTCAAATGAAGGCAACGTAATTTAGGGAGAGGTGGTTAAGATTGCATAGTATCAACTGCAACAGAAAATCCCTAGAAAAGGGATAGCATTTGTGGAAATGTTGGATATCTATTGTGATGACAAAGATGTAGGTACACTGGCTTTAGCTGTGGGAATGAGGAAATGGATAGGTCACAGACAGACTAATCATGCCATTTTCCTAGCTTCAGCTTCTCCTGCATGAGTGTCTAGAAAAGACAGTCCTTGTTTTCAAAATGCAAACTCTTCCTGTTCTCAAACCCCATACAGCTTTACCTGGGAGAGTTCTAAGGAGGAAAAGGATTACTGATGAATGTTAGTTATCTCTGATTAGTGAGGCACAGGGCGGAAGAAAGATAAAATTAATGAGGGAGATACTGAGCAAAAGCAATAACCAGACAGCAAGGAACACACAAGTAGGTAACACGCTCTGTGATAATTAGGTGTAAAAGTCTATTTGCCAGAGACAGATAACAGAAGTTGCCATCCTGAGACTGCCTTTATGTCATTTACTGCTTGTGCCAGGGCAGGTCAAACAACTGACTGCAGCAAGTATTCCCCATCCACTGCCATTGCCTAACACACAAAAAAAAAGTTTGTGTTTTATGTCTTTGTTCCTAGTTTCTAAATACAAAAGATAAATGCATAAATCTATGAAAAGGACACTTTACTCCAAATTTGATCTTCTCATTTCAGTCACTATTTCTGCAAAGTCTTTAGATTTGCCTCTTGGGACTTTTTCTTCCCCTGAACTACCCAGTTAAAAACAAATGGAAGAGTTTTGGGGTTTTTTTACTCAGGTTTTGTGGGGGCTCACGCTTTAGGTTCCACTTGAAAAATGAGTCTTCACTTGGATTAACAATGTCCCCTTGTGGTTGACCACTTGTGATACTGGAATTGCTTGTGAATTTGTTGGTGTTTGTCTCACCAGTTTCTTGTGACAGTGCTCTGAACCAATCACAGTGTGATAGTGAAAACACATCATTATCTAGATGTAGAAATCTGGGAAAGCCAGCTCCATGTCAAACAGCTGACTAGGAAATATTATTAAAGGGTCATAGACAGGGGTAACAAACCATCCCACACCAGAAGAATATAATTCTACTGGGGACAGGATTGCATAAGATTGCACAGCCAGAATGCATTACTTGGCATTGCTCCCATCTCAGAGACAGGTATTAAGCTACTTGTGCGTGGAAAAATCTATCCTGATGTATTTTGTCTGCTATCCAGAAAATCCCATTCATTTCAGAAACTTGTTAGTGCCTTAAACTCTCAAAATATTATCCAAGGATATTCTTAGCATCCAAGCAACTGACAATCAATACCAGTCTTGAAGAGCAAGATGAAGAACAAAGTTTATTAGCAGTTATTCATGGAAAGCAATCTAAACCATTTTTTCATATAAAGTGCCAAATTTAAAGGATTCTTGAACACTAAGGCCATCTCCATCATGATGATCCTGTGTCTTATTGAGTAGGACCTGAGTATTACTCACTTTTTGTGACTTTTTGAGTTATCAAGGACATGCTGGGCAAACAGCCAAGGTAATACAAGTTCCATAACAATAATCCATACTGAAAGTTAACATGATGGCTACTGCATGATGGCTATGCCAGTTGGATGGAAGGCAAGACCTTCCAGCTCTGCTAACTGCTTGACTTAGGGTTTTTTGAGCATAAGAAACTTTATAAAGTAAAGCATATATCTTGCAAGTGGGAGAGAAGTCATGCAAGGTAATCAGCAAAGAAATGGGAAGAAGTAGCAGAATGATGAGGTGGAGAAGCAGTGAATCCAAAAGCAGTTTGGACACATTTTTTTAAGGAAAAAAAGTCAGTAAAACCCTTATGGCTTCATCTGCACATAGGACTATCAATTGTGTGTGCCAGCAGAACAGATCAAGAGATTGATAGGAGTCCTGTTCTATTTAAAGGACAAGGAAATGTGTGGAATCAAAGAAGTTAGAAATGGAAAATGGAAGACTGTCTGTCTCCTAGGATTGCTCTTTGGGGTGCATTCCTGGGCATGGTCGTGTACTTGAGTCAATAAAGTCTCAAGCTTTCCTCCTCTATGTCCTCTTTCAAACTATGGAGTTGTACATTTCTCCTTCAGTTTTCAACCTTTTCCAATGTGTCTGACTCTGTTCTGCAGATACAGTTTTCATCTGTATACTTGTTTTGTTCATTCAGCAAGGTTTACTTGTCTTAGTTACTTCTGTGGATTTCATGGACTTCCAAAGATCTGGGACAGCCACTGGCTTCACCTATTGATTATCTTGTGACACACTGTGTCCCATGGATTGAAAATGAGTAAGTTCCAGGAACTGTCACTTCCATTAGACTGCATGCCATGAAGGTTTTTTTCAGTAGTAATACACAGGTTTTGTCCAGCCTACTAGCAATCTGATATTTATCCAATCTAGGCTTTCTTTATAATATCAGCAGGTTGAGTTCTTTAGCTATCTGCCAAGGAAAATCAGGAACTCCATTTGAGTTCTCTAACTAAGCTAGCTGTTGAGATAATGATTATTCTAACCCCACACCTGCTAGTGTAGGATCACTCAAATTGGGCAGTTTTGTCAGTCCTGCTGATGTCATTCTTCAGTCCAGGTGAAGGTTTTCTTAGAGGATCTATGTTGATGGAAAACTCACTGGAAAAGAACAAGTTATTTATTTTCTGAATCAGCTAACACGGCACTTTCCCATGGTGTAAAGTTTCAGGGACAGACACCATTTATTTTACCACCCTGTACATCAAATGTAACAACACCTACTGCAGAACTATTTTTGGGTTCTATTTAAACAGCAAAAATATTCTTTTTATGGGACTTCAGTAACACCAGTGAAGCCCACATGGCTACTGAAGTGTTACTCTTAGTAGAAAGTGAAACTACTCAACAAAGAACATGTGAACTGAAGGGAAAGAGACCCCGTGTACATAAGGTACCTGGCAAGATGGACCACGGAGCACAGAATGGGCCCTACTCAGAGCCCTGTATTTAAACTGAGACACAAAACTTTAAAATGAAAAAGGGTTTCAGAGGAAAAGAAATTGTTTCCAAGCTTGGATCTACTCTGAAAATACATAGCATCCTAGAGCTAATCAATATTTTCTGCCTATCATATTTCTTCCACAAAGTATTTTCAGTAATGCAGTGCAAATTTCTCGTTCTCCTTTTCTAAAGAAAAGACATGAAAATTATTTAATAGGACATTTAACAGGTATTCCAGTGAAATACATCCTACTTTGAAGACCACTTGTTTTTTGAGAGACCTTAGACTTCCATAAGCAGTGCAGCAGGTTTTACTTATAGGACTGAACCCAAACGTTGACATGGTGCCATAGTATTCTTTGAAATTACTGACTCCACCTCTTTCTCAGTTTAAAACACACAAATACTTGAGAGAAACCCACCAGGAGCATTACTATGATCCTGTGTCAGGAGGAGGCTGCAGGGAGCTGGTAAGGAGTTTTGACCTCACAGAAAGCCAGACTGTCTCAGAGAACTCTTCACTAAAGAACAGCATTTTCTATACCAGGAGTGGAAACAGAAGCTGCTTAAGAAGAAATCATCCTCTTTGTTGAGTAGTCATTTTTTAGATAAAAAGGAAAAGAATTTGTAAAACCACAATGGACCTCCAAGATGTAAATATTGTAAAATAAGTATTGTTTAATATGTTCAAGAAGAAAAGGTAGCTGACTAAAATTTAAAAGGCAATGTTAAACTTGCTATACTGACTATTCTAAATTTAAGCTTGAAATTAGTCCAGCACACCAACAGTGTCTAAGAAATTTCTAAGGTTTCTGTCACCATGGTAGCTGAGTGGCAATGGGCTTAATCCTGCACTCATTGAGTCCACAGTCAGACTTCTCCTGGCCTTAGCAATGCTGGATCTGACCCTGTAAATCCTAACATACTTGAGTCCACAGCTTGATTTCTAAAACCTTTTTTACCCACTTTCCCACGGCAAATTGGGCAGGGAATTCTGTGGAAACCATTCACTTGAAAGATGTCCGGGGGAGATTTCTTTCATTCAGCAACAAATCCCTGACTGATTAAAAGAACTATGTTGACAACCCTACAGGAAGCCATGCCATCCACTCCTTGGGCAGCAGGCACTTTTGGCAACATGTGCCAATTTAGAGAACAGGGAACAGTAAGGGAGGGGAATCAGGAGTCAGACAAGGTCCCTGGAAGCTTCCAAGCCATTTTAAAAAGAAGGGAATTGTTGCCTTGGTTAGTGCAATTCCCAGTCTCTCACAGCCAACTAGACAATCAACCATTATACTAAAATATTTATATTGTCCTTAGTGGATGATGATAAAATGTAATGATTAGATAATATGCAGGAGTACACATTATAACTACTCAACAAAATCACCAGGTCTGTGGTATAAAGATGCCTCTAAAAGCCCAGGGCCATAGACATAAACACTTAGACTCTAATCACCTTCTGTTTTTATCCTCTTTTCCTCAAGAAATAAGGCCTGAGAGATCATACTGTCTATCTCTCAGCCTTTCCTTAATAACTCGTGGACCAGCTGGCTGCTTTCAGCCAAACTGACAATGTGAAAGAGGTCACAAAAGCAAAAAGTTCTTGCAAGCTGCATAAGAAAAGGTGACTGCATGAAGCACAAACCCCATGTTTGTGCCTTTAAGAGGGAAAGAGGTGCACCCTGAGGTCAGCAATTAGGACTTGTTTGAAAAGAGCTGGGGGGGAGCTCTTCAAGACAGGAGCGGAGGAAATTGTGGGTGCCTTTTGGCACACTTCTGATGGAAATTGAAGAGAAGTGAGTTGCAGACCGTGTGTGGGCAGGGACACAATTTCTGAGAAAACTAGACTTCATTAATTCTGCTGCTTGGTTGTATTATTGTTTTCTGTTAAAATGATGAGGATTATTAGACATAGCTGGTAATTGCATTACCAACATGAAAAGGCCTTAACAAAGCCACAAGGGGATGATGAGAAAAGGAGCTCCAATACTGAGAAACTCTGTAAAATATCATAGAGAAGAGGAGCCAAGATCAACATATGACTTACACTGCATGTCGACTAAAGTAATGTATGTGCTGAAAGCCCTCAAAAATAGGAAAGAGCCTGCAGGGCATTTAGAGTAAGGGTGGCAACTTCACAAATTGGTGTATGTTTTTAGACATACCTGAGTTCAGCCAAAGATTGTTCTGAGAGTTCTTTGATGGCTTGGGAAGTTGGACAAACTGAAAGACCTTATGCATTGCACTGTGGCTTCCTGTGGAAGTGTTAATCCAGAGCTGACCATTGCATGCTGTAGAAAAACACTGTAAGTTCCAGTTTTGTAGGAATATGCTTAGAGCATCAGGATAAATGCTTAGAGATAAAGCAAGCATCAGCCCTAAGAAACCACATCCTTCAGACAGATCTGAGATGAGGCCTGTGAAAAATGAGGAAGCTACAAGCTATGCAGGAGCTGTCCTGATAGAAATGACTGAAGAGTCAGATTCTGCTCCCATTTGTGGTTTGAAAAGAAAGAGCAAGCCTGTAGAAATTATGGGCTTTTTTCCAATGTAAAGGCAATCTGGAAATAAAACCCAGTTCTTACATGTTTAGCTCCTGCTGAAAACATTGTCTCACTCTTCAATTGTTAAACTACAGCTTTTTAAAAAGCAAACAGAAGGCAAGACAAGGAGGGAATAATACAGTAAGGAAGATCTGTTAAACACATACCCCGTATCTCCATCAGATGACAGGATGATAATTTGAACAACTTTTTCTGTGTCACAAGGCTCAAAGGGACTACTGATTCCCTTTCCTACAGTGACTCAGGCGAGGATTTCCCTTTTTGTTGTTAGCCTAGTTGCTATTTTTCCTCCTACCCGTTTTGTTGCTTAGGAGACTGCTAGTCATGAAAAAACTCCACAAAGAAAACAAAATTTAAAAACAAAACCACAAAAAAAAAATTCCCCAAAACAAAAACAAACAAAAAAAACCAAAAACCCAAACCAAGCCAAAACATAAAACCCAAACAAAGAAAAAAGAAGCAAGGCTCAGTCCTGCCACTGCTCTCCCAACTTAGAGAATGCTGAATGCTTTTGCCTCCTGGGATCTGCCTCCACAGAAGGAACATGCTGTATTAGTATAAATAGTTGCCAAGGAAGTAATTTTTCAGGCACAGATACAGTTTGCTCTCCAAAAGTCAGGTGTAGATTTATTTTTTGCCTCTTTGGAGCAGTAACAGAAGTTTCTCCAGCTGAATCATGTAACTGGGCACTGACTTCTGTGGCAGAGGGTTGGTTGGAAGACAGAGTCATAAAACAGAGCAGCAATTTCCCTGTCAATACATTAAGACTGTGGAGTTCTATAATAAGTATACTTACTTCCCTATGTAAATATGATAACAAATTCTTTTCCCAGGGAGGCTGTTTAGTACACATTCTAGTTCAGTATGATTATGAAGCCCCACAATAACTTTTCTACCATGTCTTCATCAGGAGATCTCAACCTGCTTTCTAAGACTGGGCATCATAATTTCCTTTCTTCCCCTTACATTTTTTATCCTCCCTTCCCACATCTCTCTTTATAGAAGGTGAAACTGCAGTCATGAGCTCTGGTCAACAATAAGAGATGCTGAACATTCCTGGATTCTGGTCCAGTCTTCTAATGACTAGAGTCATAATTTTCGTTCTGAAATCAGTGTAAGAGGCTGTATAACACTTCACACATAGTAGAATATGAACCCTGCATTCCAAGCCCTGTCTTTTGTTATCTTCTCATTTTTTAAAAGGACCAAATACGTAACATCTTGATAATGGGCTGAAGGTCTTTAGATTTCAAATCTCCTAAAAACTCCAGTTCTAATTTTAGGTTTAAGAAATCAATGTCAGCTTCCTGTTCTTGACATGTTGAAAGTGTGGGTTTCTGGCACATGCATTTAAAAAAGGATGTATTATAAATTGGCTTCCTAGGGCCTGAGGACTTTGGAAAAAGACTTATTAAAAGTTATGCAGCATTAGGAAGCAGAACACGTTCAAAAACTTCTGCTGTACAAGATGACTCATAAGGTTATACCACCGATTTCACTAGTAACACCAGAGGAAAATTATGTCCTAGATAAAAAACACTCAGATATTGTGAACTTGTTCCTGGGGAAGGCATATGACACATTTTACCATTATTATTTCCTTATGAATGAAGAGACTGAGAAAGCAGATAATATCAGCATATTCAATGCAAGCGGCAGGCAATGAGGGGGTAAGTTCTTATGTCTTGATCTTGCTCTTATTTGTAGATGCTGACACATCTCCCTTGGACTTCAGGAAAGGAGGACTGACACCAGTAAAGCTGTTCTTAATTTCCTGCTTTCTTTTCTAATGCATTCTTCCTATCTGTAGCTCCCTGTGACTTGTCTTTTTAGATTCCCTCTCCAGGAAGCTTGTTCATGTCTTCCTATCTGTTTGTCTAGGCCAGTGTAGCTCTTCTCCTTTATATAACATTTGCTTATGATCCAGTGGTATCTTTGGAAGAGCTGGCACTTTCACTGATCTATCTGAAGCATGGTAAAAATGGTAAGACTGTTAATGCCCTTTCAAAATTACTGTTCTCCCAATGGCAGGGTCAAGGACATGGGTTGTATGTGAACCAAAATATATGATCAAGAAAAAACAAAGAGGCAAAAGCACTTCTCCAAAAGAAGAAAGCAGATGAGGTTACATTAAAAATGGGTGTTCCACTGTGGAGTGACAACGTATGGTTGGAGCCATGGGGTCATGACCAGCCCTCCCTTTCTTTATTGCTAGATGGGAGAATTTATGTATTAATTTCTATTTCTGTAGCTCTTAAGACCAATACCAAGAGGTCAGGGGCATGCTATAAAAGGTACAGGGACATTTAAAACAAAGACAGTTCCTCTTCCCTATAGATAGCACATACCTTGCAACCTAGACAGCATGCAGCACAAGGAGAGTGACACATTGCAAATGGGAGACATATGGGGGGCAAAGCAAGAGCCAAGCCAGGGACACTAGAGCAGGTTTATTGCTCAGTCACAGGCAGAGGCAAACATCCTGATTGATGTCTGCTGCAAGCTAACTGGGTCATGCTGGTGGAGGGCATGAAGCAGATTTCATTTTCATTGCCATCCTGCTTTGCCACAGGCAGCAGGGATAACACAATGTGACTTCAGGAGCCCACAGATAACAGCCTGGAACTGACAGTACAACCCCCTTGCCCCCATCACAGGGAGGGAATTTTCCCTAAGTATGGTTGCCTTAATTCCCCCCTAATTTTAATGTAAGCAAGAGCAGCTGAGTCAGATTTGAAAGTCAGGTCTTCTGGCTCCAGCTCCTGGACTTTGAGCTCTCATCAGTCAGTTATCTCCCTCAGCTGGGAACACTGCCCATCCATTTTCTTCCCTGATTTCCTTTGTAAACCTGTTGTGCCTCAGTCTGTTAGATAAGTTCTTTGGTGTCACCATTGCAGTCTGTATGTACAGCACCAAGCATGACATGGCACCAGATCCCTTCCTGGAGTGTCCATAATTTACTAAAATCCAAACAGAGCTATAGGAAGGGCAGAGGAAAGAAAAACTCCAAGAGGCTGTGGGGAGCATAAAAAGGAGAATAAATTATCAGTGTTCCATTACCTTCTGCCATGAGGAAAGGGGCAACAGCTGTGGTAGCAGCTACCAGGAATGTTCTTAGCAAGGACATGTGTTGCATATCTCACAAAACCATTCCTAATTAATTTAAGCATCTCTTTTCACAGTTTCTACCTTCCCCCCCCCCTTTATTTTAATCAAATAGAAGCAGTTGGAAGTGCAGGCACTTCTGAGTGCCCAATGCTTTGTTTTGGGAAGCTGGGGAAGTAGTGTCACTTCCACCTTGTCTGAAAGGGACAGAAAACATCTCAGACCTTACTGCTTCTTTGTGGATTGCTGTTACGGGGTTAAGCCCTGTTTTTAAAATGGAGCAAAACTTGTATGAAAAGTGCCTGGAAGTTTTTGAACTGCTTTATAAAGATAGCTGCCTGAAGGAAAAAAGAAGAGAAAAAAAGAGACATGAAAAACTCAACACCAAATAGTTTCTAGTGTATCCATCTATTGCAACTAGTCTGATATTAATAGAACACACACCAGCAGGGAGTGGGAAAATAAACATATTTTCACTCACATAAAGGGACTGCCTAAATGACTCACATATGCAAAAATAAATAAATAGATCCCCATGATAATCTGAAACTATATTTTGTCCACATAAACAACTCAGCTTCTTAACTGTAACCTAACATGTTAAATCCACTCAGTTTTATTTGAGGGCATGGACAGATTGAGTGATCAATCTCTATTACACTGAGGTTTTTTTTATCCCTTCCTTACAGTGTCATTTTTCTTCCCACTAGACATTTTAGTTCATTTCCCTGAGCCTTCTCCAGCTTAATAGCTGCATTTCAGACTTAAAGAAAAAAAGCTCTCAAACTTCCAGAGGGGAATGAATGTAAGTGAATGTTGTGCATGAGAGGGGGAAATACAGCAAATAAAAATGGAGTAAAAGGACAATTGTTAGCATTGCATGTGCTGTACTTAGAGGAGAACAGCTATATATTCCAGTTTCATAATGGCAATGGTCAGGGTCAACCAGGTGCTGGCTTCAGATGCTGTAAAATAAAGGGACAGAGGGTTTTTTGTCTGGCAAACAGGTATTCCCCTAGAGAAATGGAATGAGGACACAGCAATTAACTCTCCCATTCCTGCAATAGGAGTGCTAATCACATCCTTAGCAACTGCATGGTCACTATGGTACCGACAACATCTTTTGCTCAATTCCTTTCTGACTCATTCTCTGGGTAACTTTGGCGATGGTCAGAGCAGAGGTGACGTGCACTTGTGACACTGCTGAGTGGTCCCATCAATCTCCATTCTGCAGTCCTGGACGCTATTGCCAATGAGGATGAGCTCCAAGGATAGCAAGGAAGGCAGTAAGTGTCCAGAGAATCTGTGCTGTTTGCTTTCCAGAAACATTGTGCAAATGACAAACACAATGCTCACTACAGCCTCTCTGCTCTAATAGTCTTAAATGCGAGGCTAATGAACCTCAATACCATTGAACCTCATTATACTGTAAATACCCTTTGTGTAACATCTTTTTGTGACTCAGATACCAAAAACAATAATGAAGCTATAAGAAAAGAAGGAAAGGAAAAGGCTACATCCTCAAAAAAGAAAAGCCATTCAGATTCATCCTTCCACAGCAAGTATTTGTCCTAGGAGAAGCAGTTGAAAATTATATAGGTTTTAATTTAAAAATGCTGGGTATTGAGACATTTATGGATGCTACCAAAATCATAAAATAGCATACAGGAAATAGACCAACAATCTGCCCTTGATGGAGTTGCTTAGAGTGGTTGCTGAATCTCTCCTGTAGGAGGCTCTAAACCCCATGCACTGCGAACACAAACAACCAGAACCAGCTTTCATTCACTGAACATGAGGGGTTCACAGCCCTCGTCTGTAACTGCTTTGAGTTCTCCAGAGACGCAAAAGAACTGCAATCCCAGCCCTCACAGTCTGAAGAGTGCTGCTGACTTCCTTGCCTCCCCAGCAGCATAAACAGTAAAGGAGAACTTACTCAAGACGCCAGCCCTTTATTTTCAAACCTCAAAATTTTGGTACACAGAAAGACAAATCTTACTTTTAGTTAAGCAGCAAGAAGGAAACTGTTTTCAGGAAGAAGATGGATGTAATGTAATCAAAGTATATGAAGTCTATATCAGGACACCATGCACTTAAAAGGAATAGGATGAAACATTCCATGGCAGCACATTTTCAGTATCTCCCCAGACTCAGGACTATGTCCTGTGATAAAACTGGTACTGATCATTTTTGGAGGCAGAAGCCTTTGTGGACCTAGGGTGACAAACATCTATTCTCACATGTGGGAGATAAGATTAAAGTGGAAGGTATGGATACTGGGAGGTAGTCAACTGCAGTAGGAGGAGTACAGGCTGAGATTAAGATAAATGCATAACTTAAGAAGGATTCACAGAGTGAACATCTTCTATGTCAGCATTTATTATCTACTCCTAATTGGAGAACCTCTGTTCTCCATTTTCCTAATAGATACCTGCAACAAAGATATCCCGAATGATGCATATACCACTCACTGACTGCTGGGCAAACATCATGGTAGTATCAATATTTGCTTTTTTCCTAGAGCTATCATCATTTTAGAGGGTAATAAGACATTTTGGATTATGCTCTACTTGAGATGTATTATCTCACAGACAAAAATCATCTTGTATGCCTACTTTCTGCTATTTCCATTGCATTTTACTTTGCAGTGAAAACAGCTGCTAGTCATGTAATAAATGCAGAACCTGAGCAATAATTAGTGATAGTGGAGCTGGAGATAAACCCATAATTGCAAGTTTGGTCAGCTTATCCAAAGCCTTCACCACAAACTTCATGAAAAACACTGCTCACTATTTGCAAGAAGTTGCAATACCCAGAGTATGGTAATTTTGATGGGGTGACTGAGCTGCAGAACTGTGCAATAATACTTCAGTTCATCCCATATATATAGGTAACTGTATTTCATGTAACAGTCCTCCAGGGCAGATGGAAGTTCACTGTGATTTTTGGTAATAATATGTCTGGGGAGTCTCCTGCTGCACTCAAAAAGAAAATGGAGGAAAACTGGATTGCAAAATCAAAATACTATGGTCTTGGCTCCCTGACATAGGACAAGAATATGCTGTTTGGAAGTTGAACACATATCTCAGATCTAGAAATGTACGGCACAGCACCAGAAGTTTTGAAAAGACAGCTTTGTTACTCATGGTTGTTTTGCTCACTTCAATGTTTTTCCTCTACCCTGCCCTATAATCAGGATACAGTTTGACCTTGCATGCAAAAAATTGTGCCTTTCAGTAGGTGTTTAAATTAATTTTACTATGAAAGTCAGTTGGGAAGGTGTTTAAATCCACATTATGTCTTTTTACATGTGCAGAAATTTGATTTCATGAACAGGAACTTCAAGCATCTGATGGTAAGGATCTGACCAGAAACTTTTGTGTGTTCTATACTAGAGCTTACATTGATATAAACATTACCAAGATCCTGCCAAAAAGGAATTTGTCTTGTCATTAAACTGTAGCTGCTAGTCAGTGTAAGTCATGCTTTCCTTTGTGCATAGTCTAAAGTGAGCAGGAGTCTCTCACAGCTCCAGTTACACAGGATTGTTCAAATATTAAAGCCTGTATGTTCAGCTCTCTGGACATTCTTGGGACATTTCCCAAAGGATCAGATATTTCAATAACACCACAAAGTTCCTTGCGTCCTCGTTTTTCACTTCTGATGAAACTTCCTCTATCAAAAACCAGAGCTAATGATCCAGATTTAATCAACAAAAGTATTTACATTTCAAAATAATGAGACTCTCTCAGCTGGTAACTTGTTAATTAGTTCCCAAGCATTCTCCTTTTATCCTCTCGTGCTGCAGTGGTGCAGCTGACAATCCTTCCAATATTAGGGGAAGTTATTTGAGAAGTGTTATCTCAGAGTCCTATCTTGCTCCAGGATCAATTTACACCAGTGTGTTGATTACAGGAGAACTACTGATTTACCTAGAGGCAAACGTCTGTCTTACCCATCCTAACAAGTTTTTGCCTTGTATTTTTGCATGCTTAATGTCTGCAAAGCAATTAGGTGTGTGAATTTCAGCCTCTCTGCCCTGATATCTTTTAACAATGCCATTCTTTCACTCTGGAGCTCCTAATAGTTGAGGTCAGATTCACATTTACAGAAAACTATTTATACCACTTTATAATTCAGTGCCCTTTTTTTACCTTAATTTTACATAAAGGCTCTACTACCCAGCTACACAAAGGTACCAGAATGTAAATAAGAATCTGACCATAAATATTTTTTCTAGCACCCCGACATTTGCAAGTATGGATGGATATAAAGAATGAAGATCTGTTCCCAATTTCTGCCCCAGTAGTAGTATAGTCTGAAATACACATACTGGGTTTCAGTCTTCTCCAGCAGCTCCCTTAGCAACTGGAAAACTCCATCAATTAGTCCTCAGTGCAGGATATGCTTCAGCTGACTTGCTGGTAATCAGTTGCTCCAGAGCCTAGATCGATTTTGCCCTGTGATTATCAATCCTCCCATCGGACAGAACAGTCGATCTCAAAAACAAGGAGGCATTTCAAGAAATAAGATCAGGATGTGTTACTCAGCACACAATTTCCTCCCAAAACCCAACTTTGCAAGGCACATAAGTGTGTGCTTATCTTCAAGCACAATTAATCACCTCTTTAGCAACAGGAAGTTTTTCTGGAACTGGAGATGACATCTTCTCTTCTGCAGTTACACACTTGTGTGCTTGTACATTCTTCTTCTTTTTCCTTTTTATCTTTCTTTTAATTTTTTTAAAAATTAACATTTCCTCTATTCTTTTTCCTATCATATGTAATGCAACTGTGCAAAGTTTTCTTTCCAAAGCATGGTGGGTGGGCAAGGAGAAAATTATTTAAATTATATGGTGGGGGAATAAGTTATAGAAATAGCAGCATATTCCTAACTTTTTAACAGGAATTTTTGTTTCTGAAACATTAAAAATTCTCTGGAGGCCTGAGGACTAAGTACACAAGACTTAACCCAGCTTTTTAATTAATTGTTTATCTTCTATAAATTAATTACATAACTTTCTGAAAACCACAAATTAGCACCAAGAAGCTGCAAACATTGCAAGTAAAACAAAAGAAAAGTAAAACTGTCATGAAAAACTTTATCCTTCCCAAGTCTCTGGGACATCTTTTGAATAACAATCTAATTTTAAATGTTTGTGATCGTGGCAAAAATGCTGCCACATGTTGCAAATGTGGAAAATATTGCAAATATTTTAAAAATATTTGAACAGAAAACACATCTTTTAATCAGACATTTAGAGGCTGCATGTGTTGCCTGTAAAGCCAATGTAATGATTCTGATCTCCACAAATACACGATCCAGCCCTACCATTGGCTTTAGTTTTGGATCTGAGATCCAGGGAACAAAATTCTAGAAATGTAATTCATTAACTGGAGGATTCACTTTGGGTGTATTTCACTTGCAGTACTTGAAAGGAATCTAGTCACTTCCTTAAAGATAACCTCATGTTTTTATACAGGTTGCTCATGAAGATTCATTTTATTGCAAGGTTTCCAGCTTGTTTGTCCACAGGAGGAATAAACCTTGAAGACTATCAAGATCTGATAGCCAGATTTCTGACAAGCAGTGAACTAAATGCCTCTGCTTGCAAAAACCACTCATCTGATGAACACTTCCTGATTAAATAGATGGTTCACTAGAACAAAGAGGAGAAGTAAGAACTGAGGAAGGGGGGTTAGTGAAGCAAGTGTTCTTTCAAGCTACTACGACTCTTTTTTTCCTAACTCCTTTTCCTGCACTTAAAAAAACTTCATCATTCTAGAATAGTCTATCAATAGCACAAGCATTCACAGCAGAGTGGACTCTGATCCACTTTCACTGTTAAGTCAAATCTTACATTGATATCAATAAGTTTGACCCTGAAATATACTTTTCTCATTGACTGGTTGGAGATCAGCTTTGCTGTCCACTTCATGTGATGCACACCATGCACCTATTTATTTAGGATACAGAATGAGAAGTGAGAGTTGTAGAAAATCTGCTCTGAATTGCTGCAGTTTAATTTGGATATTTGTGGGATTCAGTGGAGAGCCAGCAAGACTAACCTAGTTATGGAACAAAAATTGTCCATCATGCCCTGGCCACATAATTTTTCAAATACAAATAATCTCTGTTGGGACTCTGAATAAGTAGGGTTGGGGTTTGGCTTGCCTCTTTTTTTCCCCAAATTTTACATGACATTTGGACATCTGTTCCTCCAAAGAACTGGTCCAATATTTGACCTTTAAACTTTGTGTTAAACTTCTACGCTTCCCAGATTTAATTCATTCATTTTAAGATGTGCAAGATATAAGATTAAGCAGCTCAAGGATGCTTAATCAAGGCATTCTGGTCTATCACTCACAGAGTGCTGTTGGAGTCTTCTGCAGATACCCACAGCAGCAAGAAAACAGCTGGATTATTGTCATAATAGTTTTATGTGAGGAAGATAAAAAGAGCACTAGCAGAAAGAACACCTTAGAAAATATTTCAGTGTATAGTTAGAGTACATCATGGGAGGGCAGAGGAGCCCTCATTAGAGTTTCATCTAGAGTTTAAAACCTACTGTATGTTATTTGTGAACCACTATAAGTTACTCAGAAAAAATTTCCTTGCTCAGCCTAAGGCTCTGACTATCCTTATTTGCAATTCTATAGCTGATCCACTAGCTTCTCCATTTGATTTTGTACTTTTCATTAGAAAATTCTTCCTTTATGAATATTTGAAAGCAACTCTTTGGCACGCTGCTTACACAGAGGAGGTTGCTCAGTAATGCTGTGGTCCCTTTTATTTACTCCTAACTTCAGCTGTTTCTGGTCAGCCATTAATAGATAAATATTTTACTATCTGGTTTTATTCACCTACTAAAATCTTATCTATATGGAAGGGTCTGACAGCTGCAGAGTCCTCTTCCTACCCTTCACACTATGACCTAAATGTGTCCTCACACCAGAATTTATAGTGTTACAATATTCCCTTGTATTTTAACACTCCCTCATTCTTCAGGAACACCTATTACATCAAGTTCTCCTTCCATGGTCATACACTCTGCCTCCACCTGTTATTTTTAAGCTTGTGATATGCAGACATTGATATTACTTATTTGTGGCCATCCACCTAATTTTAAACAACTGCTCTGCTTAGCTCCCTGCTTCAGAATATACCACTGTGATTTCAGTTTAGCTATCCTCAATGTCATCCATCATCCCTGTTCCCACCTTTTAGAACTGGACACAGAGTTAAGATGCTAATGGGGGGAAGATATGTGGAAATGGAGGCACTCTCTTACCCAAAGACATGACTACTCACATCCTACCCAGTGCTGACAATTCACTGCCTGATCCTGCATGCTGCAATGAGATCAGAGCTGTGTGGCCACAAACCCCTTTCCATAATTAGACAAGGGCTGCATTTTCCCTTGGAAAGGCCCCTATTTATCATCAAGACATTTCAAAGCTCAAAAGCTCATTTTCTTTTTTTTCCTCCTTTTAATTTTTTTAAGCAATGGGACAGCTGATTTTTCCTAGCAATTTTTCCATGTCAGGAAAAAGATAATGAGAAACAATTTCTACTTTGAATTTTTTTCAGCTATTCCATTACTGAACCTTCCATTGGCTCACTGGAAACTGCAAGAGAGGGTTTGACTCTTTTCTGTGGAAAGAACATAGAAAAAAACCTTACTAGGCTTTTTGTAGCAAAAGAACAATTTTTCTTTTATCCAGGATTTTGCTTCAATTTTGTATAACATTTCTTTGAAAATACATGTCCCAATTTCCTTTTAAACTTCTTTATTCTGTTCTGCTACTGAAAAGGCTGCAGATGGAAGGGGAGAGCTAGGAACTCCCCATGTCAATCAGCTCTATTCATTCAATGGCTGTATTTATTAGTTTCATTAAAAACATATTGAGCAGGCCTGGTTCCTCACTTCTGCACGCCTACACCATCCTGACTGCCTTGCCACCCCCCTGTCAGTAAGGGCTCTATCCTGAGGCCTCTCTCAGCTTGAGATTCCACATGAAACATGAATCCAAGAGGATATCACATGCTTTTAGGTCTTGTTGGAAAGACTTCACACAGATTAAAGGGTGTGGAGGGGGCAGGGGACAGTTAGATAAGGGAAAAATAAGTACTTGAGATGAACTGATAATTCATTCAAAAAATAATAAATGGAAAGAAAAGATCTGTGTAGAGGTTGGAAAATGCCTCCATTGCTACTGCCCATCACTGAAATGAATGTACATGAAACATCTGACCAACACATTGTTCATAAACTATGGTTTTTGTAGCAAATAAAGCACTTTGGGCTGCCATCAGACAAGGGAGCAGTTCTTGGAGAAGGCTGTTAATTTGCTGCATTTGTAATGCAAAGGCATGGACTGGTCCCCTTCAGAAAATGTTATGTTCTCTATATACCTCCTCCTGTTATTAAAATCAGAACTATGGGAAGAGCAGAACCACAGCAGGAGCCTGCTATTTATGGGGCAAAAAGAATGGATGCCAAAAGGAGTATTAAAACTATACTAGCTGTCTTTTAGCACTTTTGTTGGTGTCCTTTGAAGAAAAATTAATCTTTTTTTTGTTGTATGGCAAAATACAAAAAGTTCTGTATGAATCAGAAGATCTCCATACTCACAACTAAGAATTAAGGTTGCAGTTAAGTGCTACTTAAGTTGAAAACTTACCTAGTAGCTTTAGTGGTCTTTAGTTCAGACAACACGCTAGAGATGACTGTTCAGAAAAAGAAACTTCTTTCCATATTCAGCTCTGAAGAAAGATGCATAAAATCTATCTGCTCAGTCCCATTGGAACTTACCATCTTCATCTCTTTGAAAACAATCTCTCTTTCCATAAAGATCAGATTGGACAACTGCTACCTAAATACCCTAATGGACTGGAATTTGCACTGTTGCACTTAAGCACTCCCAAAGATGTATCTACAGTCTCTTCCATACACACCCTCTTTTTTTTTTCTTAGGTGGGTCATAGTGCATTAACCCACAGTGTGTTACATAGTCATGGTACTTTTTTGTCTTTTATGGCAATAGAGATTCAAAGACACAGCAAAAAAATATCTTCTTTCTACCAAACAACAACAAAAGATTTCTTAGTATTACTTGCCCTGTCCTCAAAAGGTTTGATCTGCACAGCCACCTTTGACAGAGAATTCTTAGCACTGCTTCCTTTCCAGATGATTGAGCAGAGGTGCACTGGCATCACAAAATACCTAGCAGTATCACATCAGCATAGTCTCAGCCAAGACTAGATACATATGCACCCTGATATTTATGCGTCTTTGTGTGAGAAGAAGTAAGCTTGAGACAGAGAGCTCATCCAGCTCACAAGTCCATGCTTGGCCTTTCCCAGGTTACACACAGCCCCTGAGTGATGCATTACACAATTCCAACAAAAAACACAGCAGAGAGGACAAGGCAGGTAGCAGGGAGAACCATAGCAAGCCATACTTTTGCCTACAGTATTGGTTACTTGTCACAGCATACACCACAGTTGAGACAGCCACAATACACTGAGTATCACTACACAATTTCAAAAAACTTCAACCCTTACTTAGTAACACCACACCAATTCAGAAGGCTGCAAGCATCTGCCCTCCTTGTTCTTTAGCCCCACCTTTTATACCCTCATGTAAATGAATTGCATCTGTTGCTCTCTGGTCCCTTTGGTGGTGGGTCAGTGCACCTGGGCATTCCAGGTCTCACTGCTTTCAATGCTGCTCACCTGCTTCTCACAGCTGTAGCCCATTGGGGCTGAGGCTCAGCCACAGCCCCACTCCCAATCACCACAAGCTGTGTGCCTACAGTAGTTCACCTACCTGGTGCTGCCACTGAAGCTATCACTGTGGCACTTTGGTAGTCAGCTAAGGAGAACTTGGTGTTTAACAGGACATACCTTGATTGAAGGCAATACAAACCAGGAATGACATGGTGTTGTAAACAGATTAGCAGACAGGTGAGACCAGGGAAATCAGTCTGTAGCCTCTGTGTCTTTGGAATCTGATAATTTCTTTAATGCAGGTACCCCTGTCTGGTAGAAGAATGCTATCATCCCTGGTTTAGGAAGTTAATGAGAGGCTAAATGTAGAGGGTGATCTTGTCCCCCAATGAGTTGCAGCTGTTTCAGTTGCTGAAGATTGGAGGTGGGCCTGATCTTAACAGGCCACACCTGTAATCAATAAGAACTAGTGCTATATAAGAGTAAGGAAAGAGGAGTGAGGAGAGTCAGATTATTACTGTGAGGATCTGGAGAAGTCAGTGTGTAGAGGAGCTGCCTGTGAGCAACATCAAAAAGGTATGAAGCTCTGATAATATGAAATCCTCATACTATGATGATGATAGAACTCGAGTTATCTAAGACAACAGCTAAAGACTCCAAACACCAATAAAAATATTTATGTATTGAATTCTACTGTGAATTTGGACCAAAGTGACAGGTTCACTGAAGCATAGGAGTATCTGGCTTGACACACAAGGCTTCTTAACACCACACTTGTATTACACTCAGCAGAGGAGAGTTCCTCTCCTCTCTGACATTGCTTAACTATAGGGGTGGGGTATGAGAATGTTCTTAAGGATTGTGGTACCACCAGAAAGGTAAGGAGGGAACAAAAAAACGTTCATATTCCTAAGCAGCTGCATGTGTACAGGCGTATAAATACATATGTATGTTTGTGGGTTCACAGAGATAGCTCTGATGATGCTGATGGGGACTAGCTGCTCACTCTGACAGCTGCCAGCACACAAAATACATGCCAGTCTTGTTCCTAATAGGTTTGTATCCCCTTGCACAGCTGGAGATGCTTGGCATAGCTAAGAGCAGCTGCAATCAGTAAACCTTAAATTTAAGTGGTACAGAAAGTGTTTTAGTCCCCCACTTCAAATAATTCTTCTGGGTCAGCTGTAGGGCATGAGGCACGTACAGGAAGAATCATAAACATCCTTGACCTATCAAGTGTTTTCACCACCCATAATTTTTCACCAAACAAAGCATAAGAAAAAGCTTCATAAGTATAAAGTGATTCTGGCATCAGACTCTCCTTGTTTTCAGTCCCATCACACTGTAAGACAATTGGCACCATAATCAGATGAATAAAAATTATGACACAGTCTGAAGGTCACATCATTTTATGGATTTTTCTGAAACCAGTTACAAATCCTTTTCAGAAAAATCAGCACAAAGAAAAAATAAATTTCTCTGGGCCTTAGTGAACAAACAGTTGATGTACTTATAACAAAGGGTATTGTACCTATGGGTAGAGTTACATGGAATTGGTTTTGATCAAGGAGACATGCTGTTCCCAACTTGGTGTCGAAGTCAACTCAAGACTAGGCTGTAAATGCCTAGAAACTGAATTTAGCATTCAATTCAGTAGGACAGTTGAAACTATCCTCTTGAGCTTGTCAGTAGAAACCCTTTCCCCACTGCTTACTGTTAATGCCTGAACTTCTGTAAAGTGTACCATCTCTAGTCTCCCCGTGGAAAGTGGAAACCAGAATTAGGCTTTCACAGCAGAATCACCCAGGCAAAATGTCTACACAGATATTTACACCTTTTTGTGTGTCTGCTAGAGCCAGGGAGCAAGTGAATTCCATGGGCATTCTGTACTTATGCTATTTATATTTACCTAAAATGTCTGCAGTGGCATGGGTACAATCTGGCTCCTCCACATCCTCGTACATTACCCAACCATACAGCTCCTCATAGCATCTTGCTCTACTCAAAATCAAACTATAGCTGAGGTTTTCTCTGAATATTTTGTCTTCATTGTCCTCTTCCTCCCTTTCTCTTCTGTAAATATATACATAAATATATATATATACATATACAAAAATCAGGCATTTAAATCTGAGTGTACATTTCTCTATTAAATTGACACAAATATATAAGAAATTTTCTCAGTGCTGTTGACTACTTTTCATCTGTTTAAGCAGCTTCCAAGTCCTTCCCAAGGTGGAAGTAGGGCACTTCTGAAAAGTGAAGGACAATTGGCCAAAACCCTTTTGACACAGTGACTCACTGACTGTGTTTTCTGATTAATTAGGGACACATTCTCCTCTTGATCTGTATATAATGTAACTCCACTAATGTCAAAGAGAAAGCTGCCCTCTTTAAGTTTGTCAGGCAACACCTCCCCAGGGGCCGGTCTTTTGTTCAGGTGCTGAACAGAATTGCTCAGCCTCTGGATGTTTCTTTCACCTGCCCACTGCTGCAGGTCAGCTTCCTTCTGGAGCATGTGTCTAGTTCTTGCTGCAGGAACAGCCAGTGCAGGCAGTGGCAGGGGAAGGAAGAGGCCTGCCCAGCCTGGTGGCCATCCCGCTGCTGCTGGCACAGCTGATGTCTGGAAGCGCCATGTTGGACATCTGAGGCTCCAAGCTGAGGTGGCCCAGGTGTTGGGGCTGCACTCAGAAAGCAGGGCAGCTACTTCTCACACTGCAGATCAGTTACTTTTGGTCAGTACCCGGTCACAGTGACACAGTCCCTGTGATCTCCTGGCGCTCCCCTCACAGACAGCTGTGGTCATTGGGAGAGCCTGAGAGCAGCTGCTGGAGGGAATGGCACCGTGTGGCAGAGCTGGCAGCGCTCATGTGGACATGGAAACACACCGGAGCCTCCTGGGGCTGCCTGCTCAGCACAGCTTACAACTCACACCACTGAAATCTCTTATCTTTCCCCACACAAAACAGGGCCCTTGTCTCTGCCTTTGAGCACCCACTGACCCTCGGTCTCACCCAGGCAGGGCTGCAGGGGTTTGTCTGACAGGGCCAAACCAACAATTTAACAGTAGTGACAACCAGACCATGGCTCTGTGTTGAGTTTACTAATGAAAATGTGACTTGTGGATGCCTAGGTGGCTGAGTTCAGTCCATACCATGGCTCAGGAGAGCAGGCACACAGCATCAGGAATGCTGATAGAAAAGGAGAGGAGGTAATAGCAATGCCTACCACAAAGAACATGGCAGCATTTTATAATTCTTTGGTTACATTTTATACTTTGATGAAAATTAACCCGCTCCTGGCTCTACAGAAAGCCTGGACAGCTTTGCAATGGGGGACCCCAAAAGAGTGAGGTAAGAGGTGGCAGAAGAGGGGTGGCAGAATCACTATGGAGGGAGAGGGCGGCATGGCTTCCGCACACTGGGAAAGGACCCACCTGACGGGAGGACATGTCATCCTGTGCTTCCCTTCCACCTCAACGCTCCTGCTGCTGATGGCACCACTCCCAGTGGTGCTAGCAGGGCTGGCCCGGCAGGCGATGCCAAAAGGTGCCAGCCGGGACAGGCGGGCTGTGCCAGGACACGGGAGGGCAGACAGGCGCCATTCTGAGGGCCCGGCTCCCCGCAGGGCCCGGCCGGGAGGCGCCTGAGGGACCCCGCTGCGGGCCCTGCTCTCCACAGGGCTAGGAAGGGAAACTGTCCTCTGGCAGCATGAAAATATGGAAAAGGAGAGAAACGAGGAGTGGGGCTGAGACAATTTGGGGAAAAGCTTGTAAGAATAGCATCAGAAAATAAAAAGGGAATGTGAAGAGTTGGGGTTTATTAATTACCATTACTTGGGATGGCAGGGTGTTTGAGGCGATGCCTGACTGCTCCTTACGTGACTTTATATGGAGACACAGATCTGTAGCTGAGTCCTTCCATTCTGTGCCATGAACCGTATTTAGGTTACAGCTTCCACTGCTTCCCAGAGCACCAGGTGCTGTTCTTTGAACATGAGGGCTGTGCCCTCCTTCTTATTCCAAACTATCTTCTTTCTAGCAGCTCCTTCTGCACCATAAGCCAGCCACAATACTTCAGGGTCACAGGAAAGAGGTGGAAAGTAATATTTATCTTTGGGACCAAAATATTTACCTGAGAAGGCCAAGGTTAACACTGCTGAATTTTAGGTATTTATTTTGCAAGGGAAAGACACTTTTGTTGAAGGGCAGGAAAGTTCCCATTTCTCAAAGCTACTTCTTTAATATTCCAAAACGCTTTTAAAATGGTATCATCACTCACCTGCACTTCTCCTTACTTGTGGGCTTAGTACTAGTCCTAGGTTTCATGACATCAGCTAGACTGAATCCTGAGAGGAGAAAGGCCTCCTGATTACCTCAGTAAATTAGAAACACTAGGTAAGATCTTCAAACCAGAAGGCAAACATTTGCTTGGACTGGGACTCTGCTTCCCAGTTCCCGCACTCTATGTTACTTGGGAATCTGAAGCTGAATTCTTGTTCTGCATGTTTGAGGTACTTTTGTTCAGTCTGCACCTCCAAAAAGCCCAGCAGAACTTCAGCAGATAAAGGTAAATTTGACTGAGTTTGGAAGAGTATTCAAAGCCCTGAAGAATTTTAACCTCAAGACTAATTAGCTGCAGCATCTTTGTCTTGTTCAGTTTTATTGCCTCTCATCAGCAAACACTAAACTGACAGAACAGAAGCAGGTAATGAATCTGAAACCATGCACAGGGGTACATGAGGAAGGCTCTGTCAGAAGAGGATGTGGCTGTTATGACTTCAGACAAGAGATTTCCAGAAAAATGAAGTCCATGGACAAGCCATGGACACAGAAGGCCCCTGGAAGTAAATGTTCCAATGGCCTTTGTTAGCTCTCAGTACCACAGAGGCACATGATGAGGCACTTGAGCTCTCAGTCAGTACTGTTAATGAAAAACTGTTTATTTCATATCAAAACTGACATCTTAAAAAACCAATTACACCCAGGAGCATTATAAATGTTTGTAAAAAGAGGTAAAATAGCATTATTCTGGTGGCAAATCTCTGCTTTCATTCACATTTAATGTTTCTCTCCTTGTTTGCACTCATTAGAAAAAAGTGAGTAAGGTCAAAAATAAAAATCATATATAAAAAAATAATAAAAAAAAAAAAGAGGGGAGAAAAACCTGAGAGACCTGGGGTTGTTCAGCATGGAAAAGAAAAGGCTTTGGGGAAGACCTCACTGCAGCCTTTCAGTACCCTAACAGGGCTCATAAAAAGCATGGTGGGACTTTTCATACGGGCAGATAGTGACAGGTCAAGCAGTAATGGTTTTAAACTAAAATTGAGCAGGCTTAGATTGGGTATTAGCAAGAAATTCTTTACTCAGAGGGTGGTGAAGCACTGGAACAGGTTGCCCTGGGAGGTCTGGATCCCTGGCAGTGCTCAAGACAGGCTGGATGGGGCTCTGAGTAATGTGACCTAGTGGGTGACATCCTCTCCCATGGCAGGTGAATTGGAACCAGGTGGTCTTTAAGGTCCCTTTCACCCCAACCTATTCTATGACTCTATGTCTGAAAAGTCATGCTAAGTTTGCACATGGTGAGTTTGCAACAGATGAGCTCAACAGAAGGCTCAAATACAGTTTAATCCTAGAAGTAAATGAATTTTTCTTTCCTCAGAAAACTCTGTACCCATTAGCAGGAGTTGCCCAAGGTGTGTGACTGTGTGCTACTGAAAAATTTCAAAGAGGAGGAGTTTATTCACTTTCTGTCCTTTCCCTGGCCTCCAGCCCAGGGAAGTGTCTGACAGCTACTCCTGCAGATTAATAACCTACTTGCTTCTAAGAGGATGTGTTTGATAGCAAAGCATCGTATTTTCTGAAACTTCCTGGAAAACAACCAGGTTAAATGCTTACCTGTAATTGATAATCATCCCTCCAGTTGGGTTTCATGCTGTGCTGCCCTTCAAAAAGTCTTTGGATGTCCCTCTCACAGGTGGAGAGCAAAGGACTAAATTACACTAGAAGTATTTTTGTCTAGATGTACAGACATATGCAACTGTCAGACAAATCAAGGTAGGTGAGATGCTAAAAGCTTCCAGAAGTTCTCAAGGAAAAGAGAAAGTAAAGGAACCTAGACCTTGTCTTTACAAGAGAAAAGTTATAATGTGAAAATTCTGTTTGCATAAATAATTCTGTCAAACACAACTCCATTCATACCTACATCATACTAATTGATCCACAACAAAGAGACCATTTTTTTCAGCTATGACAACTTCTCAATCACTCAAACTCTGTGACACCAGGATGCCACTGTCACGCTGAAGCAGACAGAACATGATCCAGTTTTGACCATTTGTAACACAAGCCCAAAATTTAGACCTGTGCTGAGCCCTTTTTCAGTGCTCAAGAGCTGTTTCTTAACATACACCCAAACACTACAAATTACATCCATCATTAAACACCTGGTACAACCTGAGCAACCAAAGCAGCCACGGGCATCACTTCTTCACCATCTTCCAACTTGACCATATGGTTTTTCAGAAATGCTTAACAACACCCCAGCTCCTTTTGCCTTCAACTCATCCCCTGGAGTGAGTTACCTCTGGATATGTCTCTCTTCATTAGCTACAGAGGGAGTATAAATGGGCAGGCTAGAGTGATCATCTGACTTTTAGATGCAGATGTCAGGAGGCGAATCCTACCCTTTGTCTGCCTGACATAAACAATCCTAGCAGGTTCCCCAACAGGGCAAGTGAGGCATGTTGTCCCAGAAATGAAACTCAGCCAGCTGGCATCAGATGGACCCTAAAGAATGTCCTGCTGCAATGCCCACTGAGATTGCTGCAGTGTGTCAGCACAAGGCAGCAAAAACCTAAAGGGATATTGGCCTGTCCTGAAAAAGTAATTTCATTTTATGTCATGACACTGTGAAGTAATTGTGCTCAAAATAACTGGTTTTACTGCCTAAATACATTTTTAGTACTTGAGCATCCAGGTGGATTCAATTGTGCTTGCAGTTTTGCAGCCATTAACAAGGGAGACTAAATGACTGAGGCGGGGAAAGAGAACAATGCTGTGCTCCTGTGAGACAGCCTGACACAGGAACCAGAGCACAGCACAAGTTCTCAGGAGCCTCAAAGTCTAGACCTGTTTTGACCACTGACTGACATATGTTGTAACACTAAGCATGGAAAATAAAACACGCTGTTCTCTGTGTCTTTTACAAAAATAATACTGGCTGAAATCTTCAACAAGTGTAAACTATCAAATAACAGAAATCACTGACTCCAAAAGAAGCAGGATTACAAGCCAAATTCAGGCAGCTTTTAAGAACAAGAACTTCCTTCCTGAGCATCTTTTCCAAAAGCAACATGTGAAACAGCATGAATATAAGCAACACTCGAACTGTTACAAAATACATTAAAAATAAATTATTTAAATCCAGAAATATTATTCTGATGGGCTAAAGCACACTTAGGAGTTGTATTTTTATGTCAATAACTGTTTACAGGACCATAGCCTTAACTCCAAAAGCCATTTCACTCTTCAGAGAAGTTTCCATAAAGAAATAATGTACAAGGCACACTAAACACTGTTGGGCCAAACACATTCTACAGTTTATTACACATATTACATTCTTAAATAAAAATGCGTCACATAACATTTTTGCATAGATATCTTACAATATACCAATTTAAAAAAGAATTATGAAACAGACCAGTAACAAAAATAAATTTTTTCTTCATTAATAATTTTGTAACATTAACATACCACCATCATATAATACAAATAATATTTTTAAATCTTAAGACTTTTTGTACAGCAAAAAAACTGACAAAGTAATATATTTATATATATATATATATATAAAAAGCTTAAAAAAAATAAAATGTCAAAAAAAGGCAGAACTGAGGGCTACAAGATTGGGTACTTCTGTGATATATTAGAAATACCAGAGTAGGCCTGAGAGAACGTGACCGAGGGCATCTCCGAAATGCACTTGTCAGACACATCTGGTAAAAGAAAAATTATAGTGCAAAATGAAAGTCCTTCAAGCAATGTTGTTTGTTTTTTTTTTTTTTTTTTTTTTTTTTTTTTGGTTTTTTTTTAATAGGGAGCATTCATACATTTTGTTGTTGTTTTCGTTGTTAAACAAAAATTCCCCAAACAAAAATCTAATGTGTGGTAGAGAGCAAGAAAAATTTCAAAGAACAAAAGGGAAAACAGGTCGCTTTTAAAAGAAAAAAAAAAATCTCAGCCTGCATTATTATTTTTTCAACTAGATGAGCAGACATGCCAAACTAAGGCCTTGTTTCTAAGAGAAAAGCTCTTATGGTTTATATGCAGTGATTTCAAAACCAGGTACTTAAACTGGTGCAAGAACCTTCTTGTAGAGGTATCTTAATTAGTTGAAGTATTTCTTACACTTCAGCTTAACTGCATAGGATGCCAATGCAAACTTGATCCAGGCAATCACATAACAGGTGCAGCTACAAAGTGATTAAGCTAGACAGATTTTAATGTAGGACAGCTTCCCTGGTAGAGACATGGCCTTGGTAACAAAGTAGTGTTTAAACCAGTGTTTTGATCTACTTCCAGAATCTGACAGGTCTGGGGATTTAAATACAGAGTGATGGGTAAAACATATGTTGCAAAACATAAAGATCAGCCCTTCAGCCATTCAGGCCTTCCAAGGACTGCATGTTAGCTTTTCATTTCCCCGAGAGCCCAACAATAAAGGCTAAAATTCCCATGTTTCTGTCCATTCTAGTTCCCTTTAGTGTGTACATGCGAAGCCCTCATCCCCCTCCCTTCCCACCTCCCCTCCCAATCCCCAAATTTGCAGCCTACTCATTCACAGTACACAGCAACATGTATTTCCCAGCACTGTTGAAAACTTTCCTACAGAAGCTGACATGATTCCTAAAATGCAGTGGCAACAGCAAGTGCCCTCCTTAAATGAAAGCAATAGGCACAGTTGGCTACTACAAACTGTAAGTCAGTAGCTCAGTTTGCTCTTCTGTGTAGGTATATACAGTATACTGTTGTACATCCACACCCACACAGAGACAGGGTGGAGAACCTGTTTTCTGGCAGTATATAGAAGTTAGGACCAAAGCACTTAAAAAAAAAGTCATCAAAGCTTTCATTTTGAAAATCACAGATTCCAACTTCAATTATTACACCAAAAATGCCATCAACAAGCATTAAGGAAAACTATAAAACCCTGTTTCTAAAATGACGCCTGCATTTGAAAGTTTTCAGGTAGGGAAACTCATTATTGAGGTGATAAAGGCAGTCTACTCCCCATCTCAACATTTTAATGTATATAATTTATATATACAACTATATCATTATATATATAACTTATATAGCACAAGTATTCTCAAGACCTCTTCCTCTAAGGGAGGACTCTAAGGGAGGAGGAAATTTTCAGCTTTACAACACAGATCTTAGTACCTGGTAGGCCAGATCCTACAGTTCTTACAGTGCTAAATCTTGCCACTGAAGCCTGTGCAGAGCTGTGGAGGAGAAAGACTGCAGTAGTCATCCCTAAACTATTAATAAAAAGAGACTCAAGTGTGACAAAAGGAAGAAAAATATCCAAGCTTGATCTAGAAAAGATCATTCATGAAAGTGTAGTTTAAATGCTAACGAAAGACAGGCAAGACTTGTCAATGTTGAAAGAAAAAAATTTCTCTTCTTTCAAGACAAAGTTAAATAGTTACTGTCAAGCATTGTTTTTCTTTCTTGGTATGTAGATATCTTTACAAGTGCAATTCTATCTGATATCAGCAAAAAGTAGTTTAGAAGTTCTGGGTTAGAGCATCACCCAGGATATGAAAGCTCAAAAACAGTCTTACTGGATGGAATGACAGAATGTGCCAAGTCCTGAATGAAATCAAGAGTAAAAGCCCTTGATCCACTGAGTGCTGGCCTTTTAACATTAAATTATTTACAAAATTGTCCTCTTTTTTTTTTTTTAATTTAAAGATTTTGACATACATTAAGAGAAGAGGAAGGGAAACACTGAAGGAAGTTGAACTTCATCAGCTTTGCCAAAAGTACCAATTACCACCTCTTCTGTATACAGACAAATAAAGTGTATTAAATAGGAGGAGCAACCTTTATATTAGATACAAACCCCAAATTGTCTAGGGTCAGATAAAAATGAGGGAGAAAGCCTGATTCTACAGATATCAGAAAGGTCATAACTAAGATATACTCAATCACTGCAACAATCATATTGATCAACTCCATTTTAGCTATACACCCTAGTGATTAGTTACTTTTTTATGCCTGAAGTTAAAACAATCCTGAAAGCAAGGACTGAGGGATCCTCTTGCATTCAGATTCTTCTTCCCTGTCTGTGTTTGGTCAGTGCTTCCCATGCATTAAGTGAAAATGTGCTACCCCAAGAAAAATAGCAATTCCAAAAAGTCTGAGGAAAATAATGAATGAAAAACAAAAAGTTCACCTTTGTAGAAATATGTTGGCTTAGATTTCAGGTCCTGGAAACCATTTCTGGGACATCACATTTCTCTTCCAGTCTAGCAAACTTGTTTCCATAATATCTGGCTGTGACACATATCAAGCTATGATATTGCTTCAAACTGGTTTGCTAAGGGTTTGGGTTCTTTTAAGATTTCTTCCTCTCTAGGTCTCCCTCATGAAGAAACCTTACAAAGTTTAACAAGGATGAAACTCTCAGAATTAGAGAAAAAACCTACAGATCTGCCCTACAGTCTGCTTCATCAGCACAAGACTATGAAGATATAAAACCAGAAAACATTTAATAAGTAAAAGTTGTGAAATGAATCATAGAAGCACAGAAAAATTAATATTGGAAGGTACTTCTGGAGGTCACCAAATCCAACATTCAACCCTTTGTTTAGTGAGATCAGACTGCTCAGGGCCTCGTCCAAGACACTGAAAGAATCTAGAATTTCACTTCAGTTGCTAGTTTAGCCAGGTAATGTAATTGTCTAGACTGAGTACTAGCTACTGAAAACCAACTCAGAGATAATGAAAAATACTCTGGATTCTGCCATCCACTTTTAGACCACTCTCTATAAAATATATCTGATATTTTCTGTTGCTCTTTATCTCCTAAGGGGAAAACCAAACAGAACAAAGATGCACTGAAGTGCAGTTTTAGTGTAAGAAGTGACTAAAATACAGCATCATGTGTCTTCATCTTTGATACAGTACAAATGAAACTACACATTTTTAGTTCAAAGTGAACCATTAATGATCATGTCAAAAAAACTCAAATTTTGCTAGCCAGGGCTCAAGCTGGTGGAGAAGTATATTTTTATAAGCATATTTTTATGCACAGATTTGGCAAATTTGATTAGAAAATTATTTGTAACAGTGCTTCCTAAATTATTTTTTATTAGTCAGTTTTCAAAATAGAATCTTGACTTTAAGTTGTCTCAGACAATGGAAAAGTCCAGAACAAATATATTTTATCAACACTGTCACATACAAAGCACATCTTGACCTGGAATATTCTGTCTTGGTCTCCCCAGTCACAAAAGTGATTGACATATGGGAGCAAGTCTAGCAGAGATTCACCACAAAGGTAGTGGAACACATGATGGATGAAGAGAGGCTGAGATTCAACCTTAGGAAGAGAAGGGTAAGTGTTGATCTTATTGCTATCTCCAAATACCTAACCAGGACTAGAGAAGAAGACTCTTCTTGGAGGTGCACAGTGGAAGAAGCCTGAAAGCAGGTTTGAACATGAAAAATTTCTACCTGACACACAGATTTTTGGATTTTTTTTTTCTTTTACCATGAAAGTGGTTAAATATTGGAGAAGCTTGGACAGAGTGACTGCAGAATTTCCATTGCTGAGGATATTTAAAACTCAGCTGGATACAGTCATGAGCAACCAGCTCATGTTGGAGGTTGGCTAAGATGGCTTCTGGAGGTCCCTTTCCACATGCATGATTCTATGATTGACTGTTCTGATCCAAAATATTATTTAGCTAATCACAAAAACATTTATTTTAATTGCTTCCTCTGTGTACACTATTTTGTGAGACTTTTAGCTCAATCTGTTTTCAGCCTACAGCTCCATAACCTTGGAAAAACGATCTGATTTTCTTATAATGGCTTCTCTTCTACAAATAGGCATAAATCTTACATTGAAGGAAACAAGGTAAAGCTTCTCCTTTCTACAGCTGGATAACTGTCCTCAACTGTCACCAAATTTATGGGTTTGCTTTCAAGAAGCCTTACACAGAGCCTTTCCTCTTTAGTCTGATTCTACTCATAATTTACAGAGAGAGAACAACTGTACAACTTTAGCAAGGAAACACAGGCCCAAAAAGGAACTAACTGTAACAGACTACACAAGTTTGAAGTGTACAGCTTAAAATATCTGCAAAGAAACAAAACTTGTCATTGTAAAAAAAAAAAAACCCAATCCTGGAATGTGTCACTAATTATGCCTTTCCAAAATGGAGACTCCTTCTATAAAATACCAAAGTTATGGTTCAAAATTTTAGTAATGACTACGACACTTGCATATGAGCACCCAAAAACAGAAGTCAAGAGATTGACTGGGTACACCATATATACAGCTGAAAAATACCACCCTTTTCAAACATAAGAGGTGGTTTCAAAGCTCAAATTTTGGCTTCAGAGTTCAAGACCTGCTAGAGAGCCTGAGAAATTTGAAATATGCCTTTTAACCCCCTTTCTTCTATGTTTTTTAGGCTATTTGGATGCAGGATTTAGAAGTAGGCCCGCCTTATGAACAAAGTAAAGATATATTTCAGTATTTTTTTCCCTTGGGGCCCTTGTTCTGGTATATTTAAATAAGATGCCAACAACACCATAAATGACAACTGGAACTAAAAAACAGTCTTGCTTGACTTTTTCCCATTTAAATAGAGTCTGGTGTTTAAACCATCACTTAATGATTAAGGTTTGTATACTACTGATAGCACACCTAAAGGCAGGTGTGTTCAGAGAGCAAAGGAGGATATTTATGCAGGTTCACAGCCAATGAATATCAGAGTGGAGAATTTGAGAGCATAAATTTTAGGACACTACAGTAAAGAAACTCTAGGATTCTCTTATACTTTTTTTTATCTAATGCACTCACTGGATGCTCTACACTTCCACACAGCTGAGGTTTCAGTTCCCATTAGACATCTTCCTGAGGGGCAGCAGAGGGGCAGCACCAATCTCTGCTCTCTGGTGACCAATGACAGGATCCAAGGGAATGGGATGAAGCTGTGTCAGGGGAGGTTCAGGCTGGACATTAGGAAAAAGTTCTTCACCCAGAAGGTGGTCAGACACTGCAAAAGGCTCCCCAGGGAAGTGGTCACAGCCCCAAGCCAGCCAGAGCTCAAGGAGCATTTGGACAACACTCTCAGGCACATGGTGGGATTCTTGGGATGTCCTGTGCAGGGCCAGAAGTTGGACTTGATGATCCTTGTGGGTCCCTTACAATTCAGGACACTTTGTGATTCTGTGATCTGGCAGGATGCTCTATTTGTTCCAACACAAATTGGATTCTAGGGCCCTCAGTCCCAGTGAAACAGCTGGGTGGAATGGCCATAAGAAGTATGCAAATACAGAAGTAGAGAAATACGAGATTGTCAGCAAGCAGTGCTCTGCAATTTTTAAATGTATACATATATATATATATAAGCATATATATATACACATATAGAGTATAGTTAGTTTTAAATCTTTGGAATAAATTCAATTTTTTCTTCTCTCTCTCTTTCTTTCTGACTTTCACTCTCTCTCATGCTCTTATCATGAATATTACATCATTGCCCCTAAAAGATGGTTAGATTTTGGTCCATATTTCATGCCATATGGGCCAGACATCGTATTTCCCCCCTGTCCCCAAAGTGTTCAGTTGACAGTCACAGTGTTTTGTGAAAACTGTGAGGAAAACCAGCATCTTTTGAATAAATTCAATCTCTCACTGGAACCAAAGGTTGCAAAATGCTGAGAATTCAAGTGCCAAGGATCCCGGTGACGGCTCTTAAAAACATCTATTGAGTTTCTTGTTTGCTCTTTTTTCCCCTTAGAGTACAATTTCACCTCCCAAAACATAAATTAAGGAAATATTTAACAGTCAATGAGTCAAAACAGTCAAAGAAGGGCAGTTGGCTAATACATTATAAAAGAGCAGCAACCATTTGTGGACCACGCGCTATTTTGTTTCATTTCTAGACACATCTTGTAGGGATGGTCCAAGAATATACAAAATATACAACCTAATGACTACCTGCCTGCTTGCATAGGCCATTTTCATGGTCCTAAATGCAGTCTTTGGAGTCAGGGCCAGTGCCAAATAGGTTCAAATACAAGTTATGGCAATACATTTTTTAGTTTTGTTTTTTTTTTTTTTCCTTTTGTAATGAAGACTTTAATCCACTTTGAGCCAAAGAAATCAAATTATCAATATGACGGAAGGGTGAGCATGAGACCTCCACTTCTCCTTGATGATTCACACTGTAGGCCAAAATGGACCTCTAGGTTAGTAATACTTTGGACCAATCATTTGGAAATGCCTCACTGCTGTATGTAAAATCCAATCCCTTCCTTCACCGCTCACATGGTTACATTTTTTTCACATAGGAGTGGGCTACAGCATCAACTTGATGAACAGAAAAGCAGGACTTTGATATTTTCTTTAACAGGCTAATGCTGAATGAAGCCATTGTACTTGGAAGAGGTTCTTGATTTCCTACTCAGAGACTGGAGTAGGATTTTTGGCTTGGGGGTTGTTTTTGTGTGTAAGATGCTCAACAAACAGGTTTAAATTAAAACGTCTGCAGGTGCTCTTTACAGAAACAAAAGGCTAATGTTTTAAATTGGTTAATAGGAGAACTGCAAGAAAAAGCAACATAATTCACCACTAAATCACCGTGGGTTGTGGCTAATCTGCTCACATGAAGTGGAAGGAATCCTGTAGTCATGCCTGTGTGGCCAGTCCCAGACTGATATCCAGGTGAAGACAAGGAGTTCTGAAGATCACTTGTTTGTGGAGAAAAGAGAAAAAAGGTTTAAGCTTCCAAACAAGCTTTTAAAGTTTTTTGTTCAAAAGAATAAACAAGAAGTCCTAGCTATGGCAATAAGGTGAGGCTTACAGAGATATTAGGTGCTGTATCTCAGGGGTTTATCCCTTGGCTACTTAGCCATCGTGGCAGCAGCTTCCAGAGTCCCTAGTGCATATGTTGTGCAATAGCCAAAAAAAAAATTAAAATAAAAACAACTAACAAAAATATAATCCTCCATGAAGTCTACATAAACTCAGGCCAAAAAGAGGATGTTTGTGTCACAAGTGTCACTCCACAGTCTACTGCCATTAAGGCCACTGGTATTGACTTAAAAGGATCTCAATAGCTCAGTTCTGGGAAGAAGAACCAAAACCAAGACAGGTCAAAGTGTCTGTGAGAAGTTTGATGCACTGAAAATTAGGAATTCTCAGAGAAAGAACAAAAAAACCAAGAGGTTAATTTTGGCTACCAAACTGGGATTTGGTTTTCTAGGTCATTGTTTTCCCCCCATCTATTTAAAAAGAAAGTTAGTGCTACAAATATGCAACTTCAAGACGACATATTCTTCTAGTGAGTTGCACTGAGAAGCAAGTTAGATAAGCCCCTCTTACTGCCGTCCACCTGCAGGGAAGCCTCCTCTGTTTTCTTTGATTTCCACTGGCAAAAACAGGAAACAAATCCAAGAGGGATGAAGTACTGAAAGTAATTGTTCTTTTTCACTGACTTCACCTCTATACCATTTCCTCGCCTGCATCTTCTCCCATCCAGCTGGGGCAAGGCATAAAAGAACCGATTGGTACTGAAGTGTAACTGGGAGCATGACACTGTGAGCATGTGGTCCCTGTACAGAGGAGTACATGGGAGCGAGTTCTCTTCTCCTGTAAGGTAGCACGTTGTAACTTGAGTTCCACTTTCATCTCACAACACTTAGCCCAGATGACATCCATGCCAAGCTGACTGATATTTAGATGTGTCTCTTCATGTGGAGGGCGAGGTGATCCGACCTGGAAAAACACCTGCAACATAAAGCAAGCAGCAATTGAAATAAGTATAGGATTTTGGAAAACAGGGTTTCTGCTCCTTTCTCGTTATGTACAGGAGAAAATACATCTCCCAGTTTAGAGACATTCCTTGAGCTATCCATGGATCACCACCAAAGCCTGTGTCATCAACCCCTGTGACCACAGATAGGCAACTACCCTGGCTCTTCAGCAGCTGAAGAGATGACTTTTATCCTTTCCCTGTTCCTCTCCCTCTCACTTCTTTCACGGAGTCAGACATCAGGGAAGAGTGCTCATCTCTGCAGCTATACTATAAAGCCAAATATTTAGTATGCATGTGTTTGCATATTAAAAAAATAAATCAAACAAATCAGTTTTATGCAGCAACACCATTTTTAAAAATACCCGCTTTCTCAAGTGCCCACTCCTTGCAAAAAGCACCAAAGAACGATGCTAGTTTTGAAAGTTGAATTCTCATTTCTAACTCCAAACTGGAAGGAAATCTGGCTCAGAGTTTGGAGGCTGACAATCCATCGGGCTTCATATCTCTCCTTTCCTCTCACCTGGGAATCTGGGTGGTAATATGTGGATTCTGATTAATATTATCTCCCTGAAGGATGTTGACAGAAGATATTATGCCTGTTTTTTAAAAGTGACAATTGAAAGACAGAGAAGGCAAGGAAGCTGTAAATCACACAGGTGTGGTAAAACCAGGGGGAAAAAAAGAAAGCCAGGAGTTGAGCTTTCACTTCTGTTCTTTATCCACAAAGGCTTTTCCATCTCATAATAAAACATAATGTTTTGTCATTCTAAACATGTAGCTGGATCCTGATGAGACAGACTCCATACCCATTAGATATGGGATTGAAAGCACCCATCCATTACACCCCCCCATCACAGTGCCATTTAAGATATGTACAGCACCGGAAAGCAAACCACAGGAGAAGCAGACAGTGGTTCTGGCTGCTACCCCACAGCCCTAAAACAGAGCCTGTCACAGTGGCAGGACTTAGACTCACTCAGAAATTAAACTTCTATTAGAAACTTCAGCTGAGCATTTAAAATCAGGAGGTTTTCAGGTTCCCTGCAAATTCTGGCTTACCTTCTTTCCACCTTAAGCTGTGCACAAGATACTGGCTTATTTACTTTGAAAACATTTACTACAAATATCACACCAACCCCCAAACACCTGTGGCTTTTGAGTAAACTGGTTCTGTAGGCTCCAAGAACACTAGGAAAACCTACTTACAGAACTGATTTGCCTGGCATGTCTTTTCAGTGCTCCACAGAACTAGAGTATAAAGCAGCCACCAATAATGGTCTGAAGAATATCTAAATGGCTTATTGTAAGAATCAAGATAGCTCATATATGGGCACCAAGTGTATTTTTAAAAAAGGGGTAGTTGAGTGTTTTGTAGTTTTCAGAAAGAAGAAGAAGAAGAACAAAATGAACAACCTCCCCCAAAAGCCAATAATGACAGATAAAAAAAAGAACAGTCAATCTAAACACCCAAAGGATAAACACCCTAAGCAGAGAAAGGCTGAGAAAGAGAACTATAAAAATGACACTATTTTAAATACTTAGGGGACTTTTTCTGTCCTGCTGAATTATTCCACTGCACATGTGATCAGTCAGCATCTACACACAGAGATGAGTGATCAAGAAGTACATTTATAAGACAGAGAAACCTTAAAACAAGACAACTTCCACAAGAAAAGTCATTTACTCATCTTCTGTGAATGAGCAATGAGCATAACTCTGTTCAACTCATCTCTTCTCTGCTTGCAGGGCTTACAAGGGAGTAATACCTTCAGAATGGCAAAAATGAGACTTCAAAATAGGATGGAGGAGCCATTCCTCCAAGGACGTACATGAGGCACAGCAAGGCACACGTGAACCTGACAGTGGACACTGGCTTTCACCACAGCAGGCTTTGCACAGCTAGAATTTTCTAGCCCTAGAGTGACAAAATATATCCTTGGACCAACGTCTCTCTCATCAGTCTTAAACTGAGAAAGCAGCATGCTCTGGCTACAAGGGCTGCCAAAACAAAACAACAGCTTGAGTGGCTGCCAAAAAGACATGCACCAGCTGGCACTTCAGTCTAGGACTAGTCATAAGACCCCCACCCAAGCACAGCTTTTTCTCTCCAGTTGTCTCTTTTACAGATGCAACCCAGGGAAGTGTATGCTGAGTCACAGCATAGCCAGATCTGTTAGAATTATAGATTCAGTACATTGCTTCACATCAGTAACTACCGTATTAGCACCCATAATATTTTTATAGGTAATAAAATGGTGCCATATTTGCTAGTTTATAGCTAATAAAGTGGTACAATACTAATTCTCCACATTCTCCCGCTGACTAATTTGTTTAGTTCTATCTCTTGGTAAGGCTGGTGGATGTGGATATTTATTTTCAACTGTAAAAAAGTCCACACAAAATTTTTGCAGCTAAATCACACTGTCTAAAAGCCTATTGATTACTGGACACACTTCTTTTCTTTCTTTTCTGGGTAAGGGACTAGAGGCAGCAGTGGAAGACGCTCCACAGGATAAGCTGTCAAAGGAAACTACTTTTCAAAAAATCAGGGAACAGGGGCTTGGTGGTCTCTAATCCTGCCCAGGAAACGAGACTTTGCTCTGCACCTCTGGCTCTACACCTCTTTCAGTTCCAGACCAGCTCTGTACATCACACATGGGCCCACCACAGCCTTCTCCATCATCCTCCCCCCAGTCTAGCTCTTCCTAGAAAGAACAGTTTATGCTAGAATAAGACACTCTAATTATAAAACTCATACAGGGATGTGTGATACACAAATTCCCTGCTCCCAGACATGATTCCTTCCTTTCTCTTTTTGCTGTATCTCCTTAGCAACACAATACTGCTTGGCACTGAAGCCTCTGAAGGAGAAAAAGGGAAGGTAAGTACAAGGAGAGAGAATATATTGCTCAGCCATCTTTCCTAGCAGCTGTGGATTTTCCACTGTGGGATGTGTTCATTCCAGCTAAGTGCACTCTCAGCTTGCTAGCACAAAGGAAACCATGAGCACGTGTTCACATATGCAGAGAGGAATATGCATCCCAACAGTCTGGAACTAAGCTGCTGTCTCCTAAACACCTATTTATCCAGAATCAGCAAGTGCCACTACCCTGTCAAACTCTTCCCCTGGAAGTGCTGAGGGCTTGCACTGTGTGAGGAACAAACCTAACCTGCGTTTCTGAAGAGCAAAATTCTTGGTGAATGCTAACAACCAGCATAACCCTGGCATC
Source organism: Serinus canaria (assembly GCF_022539315.1). Taxonomy (NCBI): domain Eukaryota; kingdom Metazoa; phylum Chordata; class Aves; order Passeriformes; family Fringillidae; genus Serinus; species Serinus canaria. The sequence goes on from NC_066321.1 coordinate 25,359,481, forward strand.
TGGAAGGCACTAAGGGCTTTCCTGGGGTGCTTTCCACACCACTTTAACGGATTCTCCTTTCTCTCCCCTGCCACAAAGCCACACACCATTTGCAGTACACATGAAGTTACTCAAAGCAGTGGGAGTTTGCCAGCTATGACAAACAATGTGATCTGTGGGCTGCGTGGTGTTGGGGTAGGTCTGGGACAGCAGAAGAGGAGAATCTCATCTTATCTCTTTTGTTATAAAATTTACTTATACACAGAGGACATTAATACTCCTTTGACATTGTTCAGAAGGTGAGAGAGACAAGCACATCTAAAAACAGTCTTGGAAGGGAACTGCAGCCAGACTGTGTGAACATCATCCCCCTCTGCTATCTGAATCACCCCTTCCATGCTCTGTTTGCCAAGATACAGCCTTCAGCTCTGAACAACAACAGGCACAGGATTTGTGCTACATCGGTGCTGTTAAAACAGCTCCAATCAGCTCCTTAGAACCTAACAAGGCAGCATGTCTGAGAGAGTGGCCACAGCTTCTGCCGATAATGGGGAGTGCAATAAAGGGCAGCAGTTCAAATACAGAGAAACTGCTCTCCAGCTGCAACCCTGGCTCAGGAAGGCACATCTTAAAAGTCTGCCTAAATGGCTAAAGGCAGTTTTGGGCTCATGTTTCAGCTCTTGCTTAGGTGACTTCTGCAGTAGGTGGTAGCAAAGGGGCCTGAGAATGAGAAAATAATGAAAAACAATAGTATGGCAGAGTAGGGTAAAAAAACAGGCACTGTCACTCTAAAGGCTTGCAACAATAAACTGGGGGAATAATGACAAATCTGCCTCCTATCACCACACACAGACAGTATGGGCATAGAGTTTAACAGTGCACAACCCTCAGCACTCTGAATTTTATTATTAATGTTTTCTCTTCATCTACAGATTCAGCAGAAGAGCAAAAATGCATTAGATGATTACAGGAATATATCTCTTGACTGCAGTGACTGAGTTTGCTGCCAAAGAGAAAAGCCAGGTAGAAAGGGATAATATGTGGGGGGAGAATAAAGAGCACTTAACAAAGGGCTGAAAGAGACCAAGGACTTGAAAATACCAGCTGTATTTCTCTAGATGTCTGCTAAAAATATTGTTTGTCCTGACACAGACACCCTAGGGCTCTGTGTGTGTGTGTGTGTTTGTGGGGCCACTCGAGGAAAGAAAGGAGAAAGGCAATGCCTTACATTAAAAACAGAGAATATAATTGTTCTCATTCACAGAAGTGCTTAAACAAAAGCAGAACTGCAGAGGTCCCTACTTGGCTTATCCTGTCCCTCATTCTGAGCAAACAAAAGATGATCCAGCGATAAAACAAAAGATAATCCAAGAGGAAGCCCTCCATGGGGGAAGGGGGACAGGAAGAGGGGAGACAAGGGCAGAAGAGCACTTAAGGAGATGAAGCTCTTGGAAAGGCAGGATGTGAAAATGATCAAATTTCCTTCCCATAAAAGGATGGGGTCCCTTGTTTATGTCCCACACATCCTCTCTCCATGCATATTCTCTGTTGGTCTGGTGTACCCACAGGCTTCCTAGAGGCTTTATTGTATTACAAAACGTTTCCTTATCACAGTCGAGAACGTTAGTGCTGCATTAAAAAGATGGGTAATTTTCTTAAGCCTCTTTTAAAAATATATAAAAATAGGATTAGCTGGATAACATGTTCAGATGCAAGCACATTATTTGATTACTCAATAGTGGATCCAGGTTTCACCCAGGGCACTGCCAATCTTCAGCTGGGGGGGTGAGTGGGGGAGAGGTGCTCATTGTTCGATCCTGTCAGTGCTGTCAAGAGTCATTACAGGGGTAATTGCTTTTGCTCCACCCTGATTTCTTATCAATTGGGATTGGGGATGTGGAGAAGGATGTTCTTTTGGTTTTGTTTCTCAATTGAAAGAACCAGCTTTCAAAAACACTCAGCACCAAGCAAGGACGACCAGATTTTTCAGAGCAGCTCAGTATTGACTGAAGCAGCTAAAGCAGCGAGGCTGCAGAAAGGAGGGGCGGTGAGAGCTCTCGCAGGAGCCGCTGGTGGCTCAGCTCACACCGCATTTCCCAGCCCCAGAGCACTGCTGCTGACAGGCTCCTGGGGAACCTCGGCCCTGCCTGCCCTCTCAGAATGAAGGTGCAGAGTACCTCCCACTTCAAACAGATGGCAAGAATGAGATTTAAAACTGTAGGAAAAGATTCACTAATTAGCAGGAATGGGCAGAGATCATTGATGTTACACAAAACAACCCCATGAACTTGAAGGGTAACTTGTGTCTAAATCACTTGGGCTTTTGAGAATGGTGCCCTTTGTTGTCTTTTCTTTAGGAGCCCTGGAGTCAGTGCTGAGAAGACCACGACCATACAGAAATGGAATGCTTTTTCCTAGAGGTTTCTTACAGATTTGGGCCACCTGTGGCACAAGAGCCACCCACTCCCCATTCCTCCTGCCATACCCCAATGTTTTTGTGAGGCCCACCCTGCCAAAATGTGGGTAGCCAGCAGTGGTGCTTGGGGTAGTCCTTGAAGCAAAGCAAACAGAGGGAGCTTTGCCTTCGTGAGCACAGCAAGCTCACAGGATCAGGAGACAGAAAGCTGGGGAGATGCTTTGTGGAGAGGTCCATCACTGAAATGGTCTAAGGCCCTCTGGATGTCTTCTCTGCTTTAAGAGTATTAACTAGTATTGCCCTGTGAACTGAATCCTGTGCCCACAACAGACACCAGCAGGGTTCAGTCAGACCTACACCTGGTCCCACATTTTGTTCTGTGCTGTGGGATTAGACTGCTTAGGAAGAATTCCCCATCTGCCAGCCTGCCTGGCCACAAAAGCAGAGAGGACAGGAGCTGAGCAGAGGCTCCCTCCATGGTACAGGGATGCAGGCAGCGGGACAGAAGGGGGATCTCTGCTGGGAGCCAGGTCTCTTGTTTCTGGGAGCTGGCAGCTCCATGCCAGTCACAAAAGTCCACAGGTTTCTTGAACACCACGTTAAGAGCTGCATTACCTGTCACAATGGTTGCATTTAAAGGGCTTTGCCCCCGTGTGCTTTCTGTAATGCCTCGTGAGCTCGTCGCTCCGTGCAAAACGCCACTCGCACCCTTCCCAGGAGCACTTGTAAGGCTTCTCACCTGCAGAGGGGAGGAGAGAACAGTCAGCGTGGCAGCAGCAGCATTACTGAGCACTCAGCCTCAAAGCCCCGTGTCCTCCCACCCTGCCTCTAACCCATTCCAGTCAGTTAGCCCTTCACACAATTCACTGTCAGAGTGGCATGCAAATAACTTAGGGCTTGTATGCTGGGGATAGTTCCAGTCCAGATTTTACCACAGCTAAAATTCTCACACAACCTTGTATCTTGTTTCTAACAAAACCAGCCAACTGGCCTTTGAAGAAGCCTTAAGAATGTCCTCAAATGTCTAAGCAGCTGTGTGGCTGAAGCTTGATTTTCAAACAGCTTTTCAGCTCACTCCAACCTTGCCAGATGTATTCCTGCAGTACTTGAGTGACTGTACTAACACCTGAACACTGTACAGGTGAGCACCACTCCTGAGTGACCACCACTACTCATCACATGCTTTACCCTGATTCTGGTTACCCCTTGTGTGGCCAGCCTCACATCTGCTCCCCCAAAGCATTCATGCCTGCTGGCCCCAAGGACTGCACCTTTTTTACTTGTGGTTGACAACAAAATCTACTCCTGGGACCAAGAAATGGTGTATCAGATCATCAAGTGTGAGAGAGTATATTTTTATTTCTTTGAATCATCTGTTCCTTCAGGCTTCTTGCTCTACACATTCATCAGCTGTTATTCTGCCCCAAAATATTAACAATACCATTGAAGGCAGTGAAATGGTGTAGTGGTAAGACAAGAGAGATTCTAGTCTGCTGGCAGGAGCTGGACTCAATGATTCTTGTGGGTCTCTTCCAACTTAGGATATTCTGTGATTCTATGCTCATATCCATCTTCTAATGCACATCAGACTCTGCAGATCAAAGTCTGCCATGGTGTAACATCTGTGGAGTCATGAACACCTTCTGATGAAGAATCCTAAGTCATGACTCCCTTTTCCTTTTCAGTGCACATGCATTGGTGTGCATTCAAATTTAACACTTCCCCCCACAACAAGTGTATCTCCAGTGCATCTCCTCCTACAGAAACTCCATGTCACTCCTCTCCATCCAGTTAGCTGAGATAAAAGTCAGACAAGAAATCACTTACACTTACCAAGCTTTTAAGTGGACTATTACTTATTTATTTGTTCTTAAAATTGCTAAGAAGGTAATCTTAAAAAACCCACCATGGGCCACACTAGGGCTGCAATCTGTAAGACCCCTCTAGGCCAGTCACATGAAACAATCACTTGACCACAGCAGACAATGCAGAGACACAGATTGCTACATTTAGTGTGTCTATTCAGCAAGTGTAAGAGTGAGATCTGGATAAGGGAGACCTATGTATATCATGATGATGAACTGGAGAGGCAAAAAGAGCAAGAAAAGTGAAAAGGGAAAGAAAATTGCAGCAAAATACATTTAAAAATGCTGTTCTCTGGTTTGTGAGTTTCTGCAGACTTTTTGTTGCACAGGCAGCTCTGCTGCTCAGTGGTCATCTGCCCCAGACAGAACAGCAGAATGGGCTGAGACCTTTACTGAAGCTGAGCTATTTTATTGGCCTTTGAGAAGTTTATTTGGCTTAGTAGTTCAATTAAAGGATTCATTGGGATGAAGTTGTGAAGAAGGGGCAGCAACTGGCAAGACTACACCAAAATATCCATTTATCCCACAGTACCTGAATGAAGAAAGGCCATCCTGGATGTCCCTGCTGTGAGTCACAGTCCCCCATGGGAAAATGCCCAACAGGACAAGGGACTGAGCCAACAATAACACTACCCCACTTAGAATGTGCCTGCTCGGTCATTTCTGCAGACTCATGTCTTGTTCCTTTTTTCTTTGGACAGGATTTCTTCAGGAAAATAAGTTAGAATCTTCTTTGTGAGCAAGGTGCTGGTGTCTTGTTTCTGGGCTGGTGACTCAACTGTACCTCAAACACTGTCACCAGTGCTGGCCCCACACACTGGAGCTGCAGTTGCAGCAGTCTCTCCCCAGCCCTTTTCACCCTACCTGTCAAACAGCATTTGCTCTCCTCAGAAAAAAAGGGATTTTCCAAGGCTGGTGCCTGTGATGTCTGAACATTTCATGCATTATTTTAAAAAGCTGTCAGTAAACAAGCCTCGATGATAATGCAGTTCCTTGGTTCTCTGACGCTCTCTAGTGCCTACCTTAGAGTGGAGACAGCCAGGCAGGGAAAGTGCCTTGCAGCACATTTGCCACACACGCTGCAAAGCAAATGCAGAGGAGACTGCTCAGCCAGATCGGGCAGGTACAGCCAGTCTGAAGGATAGAGTCATCTATAGAGTAGAAGGGTGAAGAAAAAGCATCCTGGTCTTTCTGTGAAACTATATGGACTACTAGGACTGAAGTGGAGTTTGGCTTCTTAAAATTTGTCAAGAGCTTTGAAAACAGACAGTGCTATATATAGGCTACAAGAGGCAGAAAAGCCAAGCACGATTACTGGTGAACCCACAGAATGACACATATCTCTGCTACTTGCTGCAGGGGCTCCTCTCCCAAGTATTCCAGCTTTGGCCTCGCACTGCCCTGAGCTGAGTTTTGTTTTTCCTTTGTAACCCAAGCCCTGTTCAGCAAAATGTCAGACAGTACCTCTCAGTGCTCCAGACTGCACGCTGCCATGCCAGGCTCCCAGTGCACAAGGTAAATGCAAAGGAGCACGGTGACCTTTAAAGCCATGTCAGATGGCTCCTTGACCCAGAGACCTCCAAGAGGTTTGATTTCCTGGCCTCCTGCAGCTACTCAAAAACACAAGAGGGAAGGAGAAGAGAGCGTGTGAAGACTGTCTCTGCATGTGAAGTCTAAAAACAAACTGCTCCTTCAATGGCTGCTGTCACCTCACATGAAGATGAAATGGAAGTGTGTCTTGCCAAGGTGCACATATGTAGAAAGCATGGGAATGAAAAAGGGGGGAGGGCCTCCTACCTCCTTACTGGCAATAGCAGGGAGGAAAAATGGGAAGGATCCTTTCCATGTGTTAGGCTGCTCTTCTCTTGTTCAGAGGATTAGTGAGACTAAAAAGATAGATGATGAAATCTTCTTCTGCTGAAGGCAATGGCAAAACTCCTACTCACTTCTACAGGGCCAGGATCTCCCTCTTTTTAAGAAATTAATTATGAGCTGCAAATCCAATTAAAAACAGGAACATCACAGAGTTGTGCCACACTGACTTTTTTCCTAATTTCTCAAATTAAAAACCACATTCAAAACTTGTGCCTGCACACCACCCCCAGGAAGGAGGCTCTACTCCTTAAGTCACCTTTATTTAACACAAAGATCTATGCAGTCCTTAAAAAAATCCATAAATCCACATTTATACAAACACACACAATGGAGGAGCCAGTCCCCATCCAAAAAGAAGCCAATACCTAGGAACATGTTAATTACTCAGTTCTTTCAGTTTAGAACTTACTCCACACCATAGGGCTGGCTCAGATCCCACACACCCATAAAAACCTACCTGGGAAGCAGTGCAGATATATTCAAGCAGTGAATTGTGCAATTTTCCTAGATGAGCACTTCTGTTCAAAAAATTTATCATTTGTTTATGGAAAATCTGTAAGCAACATAGAATACTGGCTTTCAGCTGTTTCTACTTTTCCCCTTGGTAGTCAGAGACACTACCCAGTGATCCCAGGCTTACTGACTTGCAGTTTCCATGGGCAGCACGTGCATCAGAGAGCAGTGCAGCACAAAGAGGGAGAGCTGCAGTGAGACAGTGGGTGCACAGGACCAACACCACACGGTGTGCATTGGAAGGGTATCATTTCTGGCTGCTCACAGTCTTGTCCTGTGGCTGGAGCTGGGCCACAGGTGAAGCATGCCAGCTGTGCACTCACACAGCTTCTCCTGGGACAGGAAAAAACCCCCACATCTACACTCTGGCCAGGCTGAACAAAGCCTCATCTCAAGAGAGGTCACTTGATCACCAGGAAACACTCACATGAGACACATCTGAGTTGCCTGGTGAGGATCCTGGAGAAGCAGCCTGCACATGCCTGCTTGTGCACAGAGCCATGTCCTGAACCTACTGGTGTGGGAGGGCTGTATCACCAAAACAGTCCTGCAGAAATGCTATTAGCCCTTCAGATATACTTTAGGGTTTCAGTCCATGGTGACTGCACACTTCTGTGAAGCAGCCTCTCTTCACGGTGGTCCTGGCTGTGTCCTGTGGTCCATACCTCATTTTAAACTTTTCATGTTCCTAGAGCACATTTTACACCCTGAGACGAGGATGCTTGGGGAGTAGGCTCCCTGTTCCACTTCTGTTTATGGCACCTTACTGAGCTCTTCTTCTAAAGTACCCCCATAACACATTTCAGTACAGTCTGGCCCTCCATCCTCTATTTCATCCAGCCTGGTCCAATCTGGTAACTGGAGAACAAAGACCTCTGGAAATTTATGGGAAACATGCAATAGTGAAGCTAAAATTATACAAAATCATAACAAAAAATCCATCAGACTTTGGGAGCCCTGAAATCGGGTCACTGTTCCTTTTGTGACTAAGATGAATGCAAGACTAAATAACAGGGATCTAGTTACAGAAATAAACAAATTATTGGTACAGCTTTTTCTTGAAAGCCAAAAATTTATCATTTGGAAGTATGAAAAGCCAAGCACACAATCTCATTTACACTCCTATGGCAAACACACACTAGGTTTCCAGCAAAACATGATGGATATAGCTGGGCTGTCTCTGTAATGACCACCACAGAAGAGTTTGGAGCTTCTCCCTCCATTTTCCAGCCTTGGGAATTCTTGGTGAGTTTAATCTCTACAATGCAGCTCTAGCTATTGAAAGCCAACATCTGACACTGCCACCTATGGCATTCTTTTTCAAGTTAATGGGGAGGCAAAGGCATGGGTGGACTGTAACACATCATACCCAGGCAGCCTGGAATTGGAGGTGAATTTCTCTGCTTTGATGGTGCAGGGGGCCAGGCAAGCAGCTCAGCTGCACACACCTGTGTCTTTGCTCTCCAGCCACAAACCAGAGAACTTTAGGTTTTTGCTCCAACACATATTTAAATTGTAAATCCTGTACAAACCTTCACAACAAGTATTTCCTCACAAAACACAGCAATGGGGCTGTTGTCTCTTCTCAAGCTCCAGAGACCCCCTGTCCTTGCCACCTACATCCCACAGACATATTTCTCTTGTCCAAGAAGTAAGGCAGTGTTTGCTAAGACATCTCAGAGAGGCTGTTTCAGCAGAGTGATTAGTAGAAACAGTAGGTTACAGGACACAGAGGTACCTACCCAAGATCAGCTGAGGACATGATCACAAAACTACAGCACATTATATTTCTTATAGCTGCATTATTTATTGCCAATCCCAAGGGTTAAAAAGTCGTGAGTGCACTCTTCTACAGAAATAATGAGATTTTAAAGAAGAAAACAATAATATTCAGACATCATTTGCCTTCTGCTTTGTAGATAACCTAGGGCCATGGTTTTAAACCTCTCTTTGCAGCCCTGCAGGCTAGGAACATTTATTTTGAAATGCAGAGGAAGAAATTCACTCTCTATTCCCCAAATTTCAACAGCAGAGACTTTAAGAAGAAAACCCTCCAGATTTAGGGATGTGCACACTAAGATCACAGAGTTCCAGTGTGATGGGGTGAAACCCTGGCTCCATCCAAGTCATTGGGAAAATGTTCATTAGGCTCAAGTTTCCCCCCGTATCTTTATGGAGTTGAAAGCAAAGATATTATGATTATCCATCCAGATCTATTTCCTTACCCTCCCAGGCACTCTCCTGCAGGGCACTTAGTAAAACAATCAAGTAGTTTAAGCTCACAGTCCTGCAGTGAGCTTCAGAGGAGAATCACAGTCAAAATCCTTGCTGATACTTCCCTGTGCTAAAATGAGGTAATGTCATGGGATTCCTTTAGTCCCTTGGCACTCCTTTTTGATTCAGCCAAAAATGTTGAAAGAAACTGAGGGGAAACCCCCAAATTCGGCCTATATGCATATTTTGAAGGTTATTCAAAGCAAACATTAGTTGCACTATGTTTGAAGAGCTCCTTAATATTACACAGCTATACAAAGCTAGCATGTGAAAGTGTATTTAAGAAAACAATAGGAAAAAACTAGCATGTGTTATAATCCACTGAAAATTTTTCATATATAGTTTCAAAATCCAAGAAAAGGTTGTCTGAAAAAAACCACAAATATTTCCTTCCTTTTTATAATCTGTAATATAAAAACCATTTAAAATGAAACTAGTTCTAAAAGTCTCAATTTCTATAAGTATGTATTGAAAGACACTTTCAGCAACCCTTGTTTCAAGATTGATGTTCCCAGAGAACTAGACAAACTGTAAAATTACAACTGAAAAAAGGAATTAAATGCAAGATTTCTTGCATTTACTTTTCCTATAAGGAAGCTCTGGGGGTCTGATATGTGTGAAGAATCAAACAGTCCTTTTTAAGAGTGTTTTAATAACTTTCCTTGCAACCCTGAGTGTTTTAATGATTTTTCTTGCTACCCTTCCTGAGAAATCCTTTTGGGACCTACTGCTCCTGGGCTGGTGAGTGGGACCATGCTGTTGCAGGAGCAGCAGTGTCACTGCAGGATGAACCAGGCATCCTTCAGAGGCCAGTGCCTGTGGGGATGCTGCTGCTGCTGCAGACAGGAGTCGCTCAGAGTGCCAGAAGCTGGTGTGATTTTGGGGGAGAAGCAGCCCCCCAGAGCAGAGAAATGCCAGGCAGGCATTCCTAGCTGCTCTGCAGTTTATGATGAAAGTCTGCCTCAGCACAATGAGAAGCCTAATGTGGAACTTCACATTACCAATATTTTATATTTATGTAGCACTCTTCATCTCCGAGGGTCCCTGAGAGCTTTCCAAGCTACATACGTGGCATACCAATGAAGGCAAGCCATAATTCTTCTAATTAGCTGAGCATCAGCAATGCACAGCACATGGCACAACAGAAAATGTTACTGGTCACTCCTCTCCTCCTATGTAAAGTGCTAGATGAGATTTAATAGAAACATCTTAGAAGGACATTTGGGTTTAAAGGCCACTGAAAAATGAAATCCAACAAGACAGGTCTCCTTAACAGCAGGGCCTGTCTTCCCTTATTGCATATAGACACTTGGTCAAATAGGAGACTCAGAAGAGGAGCTGCCCCAGACCTGCTCCCCACTTTCACACCACATTCAGCATGTTACCATCACATGGCTCAGGCAGCTGCTCTGCTGGTGAGGTTACAAAAAAGCTGGTGAGTGGCTGCAGTCCAGAGCACAACAACATCAGCCTCTTTTCAAGATTAATAAGTTCATTTCTTTAGCAAAAAGGAAGAGCAAGCTATTTAATACACACATCCTCTGGAGATCAATGCTAATATCTAAGTGTATGTGCATGCAACCCATCCACCAGTAAAACTAATTACAAAAATCAATTTCAGATACTTTTCTGAGCCTTTCATTCCTCAATATACTCCTAATTGATTTTTGTTGGAGAATAGAAAGCCTAATTAATATTTTTATTATTTAAAAGGAATGCAAAGGAGGGGGCAATGGTGAGTGCTTAACTGGTCCGCCAATGTTTTCTACACAAAAAAAAAAAGAGAAAAAAAATTAAAATTGGCATTTAATTCAGTTTTGCCACCAGCTGGAAAAATGGAAAAGCCTTTGAAAGGGTGACAAAGCACAAGAGAAAAGCTGGCAGAAGACAGTATGGGGCAGAAGAGGAATGTTACAGAATTGTGAAATACACAATGTGAGAAGGTTGTGCCTATTTTTAGAAGGGCAGGGATGATCAAGTGTAAAAGCAGTACATTTCCATGAATGATGTACAGCTCCTTTCATCCAAAAAGGTCAGAAATGCCCTTATAGAGAGGTGACTCTAATCATATTTATATTAGAGATGGGGGAAAAGAGGTTAAGAAGGAGACCCAATGTCCAATCAGTCTTTCTACAAACTTCAAAGCTCCGGATTAGTTCCTAAGGGCCTTGCCAAGGCTCATCTACCAAGCCAGCAGCAGTCTTCAGCATGTAGCCATTCAGGACACAAAAAGAAACCAATTTTTGCAGCATTATGTCTTACACACACACAAGCACCTAACACACATCCACAAAGCCCACTTGCCAAGCTGAAAAGCAGAGAAAAGCAAAGCATGTAGCAACATTCAAAGAAATGGAAATGTTCCATTTTCTACTCAAGAGGCTGCATTTAACAAGCACACATTGCCCTCCATCCTGAGCCCTGAAGGAGGGGAGGAACGCCCGGCTTTATCTCTTTGGGTCTCTGCAAGACTCCCATTGAGAGTGATAAGCCTTTGCAATGTGCTCCCCTCCAAACCCCTGTCCACAGCTCCTCTTTGAAGGAAGCTCCTCCATGGTGGGGAGCAGAGCTGGGAGACAGATGCTGGTGCCATCCTGAGCACACAAGCACAGCTTGTGCCCCATTAATTGCGAGCACATCCTCCCCCGGGCCAGGCCCTGGGGACAGGAGTACAGCGACAGGGACACACGAGCACCCGGCAGCAACACCAGCAGCAAAAGTACCCAATTAAACCTCCAGAGTGAGTGAGTGTGGAGGGGGAGGAAAATTCAAAAAAGAAGGGGAAGGGGAAGGGGAAGGGGAAGGGAAGGGGAAGGGGAAGGGGAAGGGGAAGGGGAAGGGGAAGGGGAAGGGGAAGGGGAAGGGGAAGGGGAAGGGGAAGGGGAAGGGAGGAAAAAGGGAAAAGGGAAAAGGGAAAAAGGAAAAGGAAAAGGAAAAGGAAAAGGAAAAGGAAAAGGAAAAGGAAAAGGAAAAGGAAAAGGAAAAGGAAAAGGAAAAGGAAAAGGAAAAGGAAAAGGAAAAGGAAAAGGAAAAGGAAAAGGAGGAATGGAGTTGCTTGGCAACGGGCAGGCAGAGGCAGCTGTGTAGCAGGTCGGGCTGGTACCCAGCGGCGGGGCCGGCCCATTAGCACCCCGCATCTCCTGCATTTCGTGCCGGGTCTCCTAGTAACAGCCTGTGCACGCCGGGCTGTTGCGCTTCCCCTCCTCTCCTCCTGTTTCTCCCGATCATGCGAGGCATCGCTGCTTGCCCTAATTACACATTCTCTGCTGCTTCAAGCTGCCATTACTTCGGTCCCCAGAGGAGCAGCAAGAAATTTTTAAAAATGTCCTCTAATAAGGGCTTCTACTTTCAGATTCTGTGGAGCTCTGCAAGCTCAAAGATGCAAAGCAAGGTAGCAGCAGCAGAAGGAACAGATGAAAAAGGAAAAAAAATCAGCAGCTCACTGGCTCAGATTTTTCCAGCACTCTGAAACATGTTCTCTTCCCTTTGTTTTTTGTGAGGTATCCTAGAGGGTGGACAATGAGACAGCCTTTAAGGGACATGGTGCACATTTACACAATCCAGAGCAGTGTATCAAAGATGTGTTCTTTGGAAACCTAGAGTTTAGGTCAAGAGTTTCTGAGAAATTCCAGACTATAGATAAAGGCAAATAGACCAGGAAAAATATGAGATGCATGTATCACAGTCTGTTTTGAGAAATGACACATTTAAGAGGAACAGACTCCCTTTTTCCAGATGCTAACATTTTTATGGTTTTGCTCCATATTTTTGCTAATGAATGTGAGGCTTGCTTATTCAAACTATTGCAGTGCTGATGTTTTTCAGCATTTACCATCTTCTCCCTTTAGTCACTAGAAAATCAGAGAAAAGACAACCAAAAAAATTATGCAGACTGGCAGAGACAGCATAGGAATAAAACAGGAGGGCAAAAGAACATACATTCCTTTTGATTTCCCACTTTTGTCAGCAGCAAAAATGAAAAAAGATCCAGGATCTCAATCATTCAGATCCTGAATCTGATGTGGGGATGGATGCAAATGGGAAATAATGAGCTTGGGTTTAAAGAATAAACTGGCAAGTTCTCTCACTAAAGGCTGCCCTGGTGCCAAGGCAGGCATGGGCTGAAGGAGATCCCACCCATCCTGGTGCTTTCTCTGTCCTTGGGCACAGCTGGCAGGGGGCACCCAGCAGCTTCACACTGAGCAGGGCTCAGTAGAAAGGCCTTGGCAGTACTGCTGGGCAGCCCTTGGTGAACTAAGCAAACTAATCCCAAGAGCACAAGGCAGCAAATAAAGAAAATTAATGTTACCAGCTAGGAAGATTCCCCATCTGGATTTTGGAAAAGGCACAAAGGATTACCTGTCCTTAGCTCTAAGGGGGTTACATGCAACCAGCTGGAAAGCACCCAGATCATTCATGCTGCCAGGTGAGTGCAAGTAACCAAAGGAGAACACAAATGTATTTCAACATTCCATTGCTGGGTGACACTGTATCTTCAGGGAGAAAAACAAAAAAATAAAGAGGTATTCTGTATGAAACATGCTTACTAACACACATTCAAAGCCAAACAAAGCCCAAGAAAAAATTTTCTATGGGTCTTACAAAATATTAATGATAAAATATCACTCATATGGAAGTCAGTTTACAATGGATCATAGCTTAATCAATTCAAGTTAATTTTTACCCAGATATTGACAGATAGAAGTCTTCTATTATTTTATCCACGTGGGCCAAGTTTTTAGCTAAACTTGTTACACTGTGCACAGTTCTTTTCTCCCTGCCTCTCTCCAACACGCAGGCTCCGATTTCTAAAATAACAAACAACAACCATACTGGAAAAAACCCAAACGTGGAAAATTTCACTCTGAAGAAGGAAAGGCTTTGCAAATTTTACAGGTGACCAGCAAGATGTACAAATGGAAGTTTATGTTAACTAAGCTATTAAGACCTCTGTGTGTGTGGTGAGAGTCCAGATGTACAGGAGGAAGGAATAAATCCCCACTAAGCCTCTGAATGTGCACAGCCATACAGCTGAGTACACCTTTCTTTCAGAACTCAGCTGGGCATCAGCTTTTACCCTGAAACTCATGTTTGTCATCATTAGCTTAGCTAGCATGCTTGCAAGTGTTTTTTCAGCATTCAGTTTTTGCAGCCACAATTTTCAGTTCTGAGATTTGAAAGCCAGACATCTTCAGGAACAAATGTACCTAACACAACATTTGTGTGCTTATCAGCAAATGGGGACTTCTGGGATTGCAAACTGGCCTGCAGTGTTTTAAAGACTTAGATTCTTATTAAGCCTTCTTATCATGTCTAAAGCTGACCAGTGGAAAGACTGTGGTTCTGCAGTCATTGTCCTGAAACAGGTGGCTTCACCCACTGTGCAAGAAGTTGATTCACACACAGAGTCAAGGTACTTATACAGTTCTGTGCAGAAAGGGGCGCTGGGGGGCAAGTCCACAAAGGTGAGTGTAGATGTGTGTTACCTACTGCTTTAGTGAGAACCTGAATCACCACATGTGTTATGAAGGGAGTAAGCCCTTTTGAAATTTATATGGTAGACTCTATCCAATTGACATTGTGGTGGTAAAAGATTAAACACATGTGAAAGGTAATGGTATGTTGAGAATGATTTATTATTCCTCTCACAGGTCAGTTTGTCCAAGACCCTGCTCAAAAGAGGTTAAGATTTTTTGTAAAAAAAATATGCTTTGATAAAGTATGAAATTTTGGCCTACCTCTTTACATGGGTTGACACTTTGCCCTCAAGAGGATTTTGTGTGGAAACATATCATGGCTGCCCAGCTGGGGCACAGCACTGAATGCACCTTGGATGGAGTCTGGGCACAGTTCACAGTGCAAATCCTGCAGGACACAGTGCCACTCCCCTGCTGGGCTCAGTGCCTGCTAGCAGTCATAGCAGTGGGACAGGCTTCAAAATCCATCTACTCAGGTGCTTCCCAGCTCCATTTTGGCCTTCATTGCCTGCCAGCCAGGCAGAAAAGGTGCTGTGACATCACGCAGCCCTGTGTGACAGCAGCCCATGATGTCACATTGCCAAGCACATAGAGACTGGGCAGCCCAGAACATCACAGCCTGAACTGAGACCAACATGGCACGCCGAGGCAGCTCACATGCCAAGATGTCACCCTTGCAAAGGACCAGAGTGAGGCTCATCCTGGTGGTCTTCCTGACCATGCTGCTCCACAGGCTGTCTCTGTCATTCATTGCCCCCACGTGTACGGCCAAAGAATGCATCGGCAGCCTAGACCCTTGCAATCCCAAAGACTGGGTGAGGTTCAGGATGGGCATCATTCCCGAGGATCCAAAGAAACTGCCTGTTGGTGCCAAGAGCGTGACTGCTGAATGGACCAGCACCACCAGCCTTTGCAAATGCCAGCACCAGGTCAGGGAGAGGCTGGACATGGCTCCTGAGTGACTGAAGCAATCACCATTATCCCAGAGAGTGCAGCCTCCAGCCTGCCCTATCCTTTGTGCCAGTTCTGGAACCACCTTGCCCCTTGATATGAGCTGGTTGCTCTGTACAGCCTGGCAACCTGTGGGACTGCTCAGCATGGCCTGCATTGCCTTCTGCATCTGGAGAAACATGAAGAAACCTCAGGGACAGGGAAGGTGATGGATGCCTTCATCTTCAGTACAGACAGACTGCTGGGAAAAGAGCACCTTGAGGTGGTCCAAATTGTTCTACATGGTGGAGGCCAAAACCAGCCTGCCACGCAGGGCCATGAGGCTTTTCTAGCACCCCCACATGAAAGGGCTCTTCTAAATCAAGGAATCAAAGACAATTGACAAAACAACCAAGATAAGACCAAGTTACAAGGAAGAAACAATGCCAACTCATCAAACTAGGCGAGGGGAAAGTTTGGCAGAGGGAGATTATGACCATCAACTCACAGTGCAATGATTTCAAGAACTCAAAAGAAGGAGATGACTAGGATGATAAAGGAACAAATAATTTAACCAAAAGAAGATTGAATAATAATTAATAACTTAATAATATGAACTGTGTCTTGTAGCCAAGGAATATTGATTCCTTGTTCCTGTCAAATGTTCTATGGGACTGGCTAGACCAATTGGCAGTGCAGAGGTAAACCCATGTAGGCTGCTGAATTGTGGCAAGACATTGCCACAGGTAGAGAAGCTGCCTGTAAAAGTACCCCATGCAGATGCCCAGATACCCAAGAGTCAGGCTACTGAAGAACATTGCAACAAAGAACAGGTGGATCAGGCTGCCAAGATGAAAGTGTCTCAGACGGATCTGGACTGGCAACATAAAGGTGAATAAGTTTTGGCTTGGTGGGTCCATGATGGCTCAGGTCATCAGGGAAGAGATACAATATGATGGGCTCATGATCAAGGGGGGAACTTAACCAAAGACAGTATCTTCCAGGTCATCCATAACTATGAAACATGTGCTGCAATCAAGCAGGCCAAGCATAACACCCTTGTGACAAGGGGACAATGGCTGAAATATAAGTATGGGGAGGCCTGGCATATCAATTACATCTCATTCCCACAAACCCACCAAGCCAGGCACTACATGCTGACAATGGTGGACACAACCACTGGATGGCCAGAGATGTACCCTGTGCCTCACACCACTGCCCAGAACACCAAGTCCTGTGGTGGCACGGAGCCTGAGTCAGACAATGGAATTTATTTCAAACATAGCCTCCCAGACACCTGGGCCAGAAAGCATGGGACTGAATGGGTATCTCATTCCCTATCCCTATCAGGCTGGTCTCCCTACCTGCAGCTGTTTTTTGCTATAAGGTGGGTACTGCTTATGCCATTGTGCCCATGGTTTTATTTGAGACCCCACTACCCTTGGTAAAAGCATGGACACCTCTGCTGTATTTAGGTAAGCTTCCATGAAGCCTTGTAGTTCATCTGCTCCTGCTTTCAAGTTGCTGCTGCTGGTATGCAGGTGTGTAGGACTGTGTCCACATGGGGTGGGAATGACAGGCTGTGGATTAGGAGAGGTCCATCCAGGCTGCTGGCTACTATCTGCCCAGATATGACCCAGACTCAAACACCCACACCGTGCTTAGGAAAAGCCGCTAACCCAGCATCTGTTTTTAAGATGAGAGTTAGCACACTTGGCTTTTCCTGCCCAGAGCACTTCAGGTCTCCCAGTCATGCCCACCTCAGCCTAAAACAGCTTTTCTGAGGACACATCTCCAATTCATCCCTGGTGTGACCTCAAATACTTTAGAAATGACAGTGCTTTTGGACAAATGGACAAGAAAATCATAGCTTCTCCTTGTTAACTTGCCAGTTCTATCCAGTGTGGGACAGCAGCAACACAAGGGGAAATTGGTAGAAGACAAATTGGTGGGTTTTTCTTTGAGTCTCTTTTTGTGATCTCTATCATTTGCCCACTGACTGGGTGCTTCACAGGGGCTCAGGAGAGGGTGGATGGGTATGAAGAAAACACCAAATTACAAATTCAAGAAGCTCCTCTGTGCCTTATCAAGGTAGACTGCCGTAACACTTGGAGGTACCTGCACTTGCCCTCCTGCACCTGCTGAACACACAAAAACCATAAATTTCTAGGTCTACCTTGTGCCAGAAATCTTCTCACATGGCAAACAAACAAACAAATAACACCTATTTACATTTTCAAACCCAAACACTAAGATTGTCCCCTGCCATTGATTTGGCAAGTGATGGAGCAGAAATGCAGGACTGAGAATTCAGGTATTGACAACTAAGCTATGGATGAACACCACGGGTGTTATAAATGGCAAGGGCTGCTTTTGGCAGGGGCCATCCTCCCGCTGCCTGGGTAGCTCTCAAAGATAACTCCCCCATGTCCCCTTGGCAGGTTTCAGTCCTGCACACAGAGCTGTGGACTCACACAAAGCCATGGGTCTCTGTACAACTAAAACATCTTGGGTTTTGGTTTTAATTTCTCCTATGCCATCAATACTGCTCTCCCAAATGCTTTTCCCTAAGTCATTATTCAGTCTTGAATCCTGCAGAATTGGTGCTGTGCTTGGCTACTTGCTTTTTCCTTCTCTTCACTGGCTTTTTGTTCACAGATGCTGCTACACTAAAACAACACAGCAATGCAGCACAATTCGTGTGCTATCACTGACACAGTCTTTATTTTCTCTGTTATTCCTTTACTTTGTATTAATCTTCTTTACTTATCATCCAGCCTACTCTCCTTAACTTTGCCCCCTCCAATAATTTTCAGATTCCAGATATTTTCGTTTTCATCTCCAACACTTGGTGAAAGTTCTTCTCTATTATTCGATACATCATCTCAAAAGCCTTCTGTTGGTAAATGCTCTTTCTAATCTCTTGTGTCTCTTCTTCTTGCAAATGTAGTACTTTGTTTTCCTGCAGGGTGGATTTGTTTGTTTTAGTTACTCTCACCCAGCATTTTGGATCAAAGAACTATATAATTTAAAATAAGATGTCCTGACAATGTGAAACAAACCCCACTCAAAGAAGTGCTATCTTAAGATCACATGTAGACTAGTAACATCTATTTACATGGGTATTTCCCACTTGTTTAGCCCTTAGAAACCTAAATACAGATCTGAGGTGCCCAACTGTTGTTTCTCAGAGTTGAGCTTCAGCTGTCTCCAATCCTGGTTGTGGATGGATAAAGAAAAAAAAAAAAAAAAAGGCAGCAAACCTTCTGATACTTGTAAAATGCAAATCCTAGCAGAACCCCATAAGGGTATTGTTTTTTTATCACTGTCCCAATCTTAAGGATATCCTGGGCAGTTTTTATGTGCTGCATCATCCCCAGTCAGAAAGCATCCACTCCATCTTATACCTTTCCCTGCAAATTACTGCAAGGAAGGCTGATAGGAATGGTTTTGTCAGGAGATGGAAATCTCCAGCAGTCTCTGATTTGGGAGACAGTCACATCCCATGACTAATCTTTCCACAGGTCACAGGCCAGCTCACCCTTAGACTTATTTGCATTCAGACACTCTCCAGCAATATCCTGTTTTCTAATTTAGGAAGTACTGATGATTATACATGGGGTTTGGCTCATTGGAATTCCTTTCCTCTGCACTCTCCATTACATTGACAATTCATCTCCATGCATGTGTGAAGGCAGGATGAAAATTTTCCTCTCTCAAAAGAGAGAAATGCCATTGTTTGCACTGATGTCTGCTCCACGAATAACTGTGAGAGAATATGCTAGGGTTGAATTACCAAGCCAGTCCTGATTGCTCCTTCTTCAGATGTTTTTACTGCACCTTCACACTGGCAGTATGGTTTTCCCAAACCTCTAGCTCACCTTTTCCTCCTGTTTACAGACCCAGCTGCTATTTCTTCCCCCGAGAGGCTTCTTTGCTGCACTCTGACAGTCAGTCCCACCACTGCTCTTAGCTCCTTTACACACCCTTAATTTCAGATGCCCCCGTTTGCTTTGAGTTCAGTCAAATATTTTCATTTCCCTTTCCATACAGACAATGTTTTTCCCTTTCCCTTCCAGATTAAATTCTCTCCCACACAGATGATTGTTTTTCCCTCTCCAAAGGTCATCCAGAAGGTGGTTTCATAACCAGTTCGACCACTGATGGGCCTTACAGCGCTGTCCTGATTCTCTTGCAGATGAGATGTGGGACAGTAATGTGGAAGATGCACCAAGTGAAATATGAAATGTGGGGTTTGATGGTCCCTGGGCTTCCCAGCAAAGTAAAACCCCAGGAGAGGATTGTTCCTAATCTAGCAAGCTGCTATCAGCCTGCATTGCCCGCAGCCCAGCCTGGCTCATCACGAAGCAGCAGTGAGGAACAGCAGCCAGCCTCTGTCTGGTCAGCCTTACATATGAATGAAAGGAATGCAGCCTCCTTCCGCTGCCTTCCACCCCCCACCCGCTCCCCAGCCCATGGCTTCTTGTTTTCACGCACTGCAGTAAATCCCTTTGATCCAGCAAGTGGACTTTGCACGTGCAGGCTGAGTGACCAGCCCGCATCTGCCTCTGTGCCTGGAGCCCCACACTGGGAGCTCTTTGTGTGCCGGGGCGCTCACACTCGTTCTACAGAGCCCACACTGGCAGACTGCTCTCGCATGACACACTAACAAACCACCAGCCAAAGGAAAATATCTTGCAATCATTTCAGACCCTCTGGCTCAGCCACTGACTAAGCCAAGTGGCTACTAGCCATTGGCACTACTGGGTGCATTTGCAACCCACAGCACACTCAGTTCAGGCATGAAAAAAACAAAGCGCCCATGGAAAAAAAGGGCTCCTTGTCCCATGCCCTGAAGGCTGCATGGGAAAGGACACAGCCTGACATTTCTAATTCAGTCCCAAATATCCACAGCTACTCCTCTCTGTCCCACATTTTTACCAGAGGCAGGAGCTCCCTGTGGGGAACCCCACTGAAGAGGTCAGTGTGAACACATTAGATGTCTTGATTGTACCAGCTCTCATTTAAGGCATCCAGCAGTCAGTGTGTTTTTAGGGAACAGAGCATGCAAGCTGTATGAAGGAGTCTGAAAGACTCTGTGCTCCAGACCCAAATAAGCTGTTTAGGGAAGCCTATCACACTCCTTCCCTCGATTTACTCAGGTTGCTCCCAGGATGTAAATGTTCACAGGTATTTAGACAACCTGCTTTCCACAGACAAAATGAGAGACAGGTTTCCTGCTCCCAGGTTCTGCATCAAAGATGTGTTTTAACAACAAGGCTGCATTCAGTCCTCATCACCATGCTTTCTACAAAGCTGTGCATAGCTAGGACATGGGAAGGGCCAGGGTAGTTTTACAGCTGTTAGGATGGGAGAGATCATCATTCCACGCTTGTATTCCCTCTTGTTTTTCACCTTCCTGCTTTCCTAACAACCTAAGCTATCTGCTCAGGACATGGTGAACAGAAACAGAAACACTCCCATAATTTGGGGCTGCTTAAATCACTGATGGTTTAACTGGCAATATCAGAGGAGTAGCTGATCCCACCAGGTGAAGTGCTGGGAATGGGAGGTCTGGGCTGTGCACCCAGGCAGCTGCAGTCTCATCATCTGATAAAGACTTTCCCTCTCTGCCAGTGAAGGCAGACGTGCCTTTCTCACCACATCAAGCACTGCTGGATGGGCAGGCTCAGCACTGTCATGGCACCACCTACAATTCAAGGCCATTCAACAGAAAGATCACAGGGTCAGTGAGAAACATTTCTCATTGTGGATTAATTGTAAAATGTAAGATTTCATATGGTAATGTTAGAGGGGAAAGGTTTTAGCCTCAGAAAATTCAACCAGGCCTAAGGCTGGGTTCAAAAGCATGCAAACTGTTACAAGATTTTGACACCAAAGGGCAAAGGTGCTGAGAGACTGGATGTTTTTGTAAGTGCTCCTCATGATTCCTTGTCCATATCGCCATTTGCATGACAACATGAGGAAAACTGCACAAGTTCACCCTTTCCACACTATTGTGTCACATCCCTGACTAACCTCAGGAAAAGCTGTGTAAGACCCATCACTTCCAGCTTGAGAACGAACATGGGGGTCATATCTGAACAGACAAGATCACTGGGTCAACAGCTCTCACACTCTTCATCTGTGCTTTCATGGAAGCTCCATCATCTGCTGGAAGGCCTTGGCTGGGATGTCCCACTGGCCAGCCCCAGCAGGGAGAAGCCCTCAGAGCAGCATTGGTGCTACAAGGAACCAACATTCTGACCATGTTAAAGCTGATTTTAAAATTATTGTACTACTTTCACCGGATTTCAAATCACTGAATCACAGGTGAGGTCACTCCTGGCAAGGCAGCTATCCCCAGTAAAAGCACTAGAAAGCCCATATAAAAAGATCAATGCCTTTTATGTCTTACTATGATTTATACTTCAGACCATGTAACTTTTACAGTGCTGCCTAGTATGTGATGGATGCAGCTCTCTTAACAACCCACATATTTATCTGATTTACTGTGTTGGTCCAATGTGTTATTTTCTACCTTGCAAGAACAACCTTGCTTCTAGGAATCTGCCTGCATGATAAGATCGTGAGCTAAATGTGCAGTTATTGTAAGAGACCCCACATTTTACAGTAAAATTGAGAAAACTGATTATAGCAATCCCTCTGGAAACAAGAATAATCACATGATAAGACAGTGCTAATGGGAATTTATCATCTCTCATCACGTGTGAAGCTTAGAACAAAGCAGCAACGTGTGTGAACTGCACAGCTATTAATGCCAGTGAATACCAGCTGAAGAGCTGCTTGGGACTATGAAGAAATGAGAGGAGGGAACCTGAAAGCCAGCCTAAGCCAATTCAGTATGCTTCAACCAGCTTACACACAGATATATATATATATATATATATAACATTTGTAAATGTTACCCAAAATAACAGCCTCACATCTATCCATACATCCCATTCCCTCTCTACCTACATAATTTCATTCAAACTCCATGTCATTCTTTTATTTGTTCTCACTATATTTTAGCACTGGAGAAGTCCAAGATCATGAGTATCTGAAGGGTATGTGCCTCTGCATGCCTACACGTCTGCGTATACACACTCTGCCTCATGCACAGATTATTCCTCAACCACATATTTAAGATCTGAAACACATTTCTCTTTCTCCCATACAAAAGGCACCAAAAACCTACCCACGCTATTTTCTATTTGAAGAAAATAACACTTGACTAAACTTCATATTTTTAAGTTGTCTTGGGGAAGTGAGTGCCAAAAACCTGCAGTGACATGCACATAGTTTGAACATGAATGATGCATCTACGTCCCTTAGGTATCCTAAAATTACTCTGCATCAAGCCCCATCAGACATATGAAATCCCAACAGGTTAATGGTAGATGGTGAACTCCTCTGTTCTATTGAATAATGGTACATTTGCCGGACTACCGTATTTTCCACTGCCCTGTTTCATAGACAGAAGCTTGGACTTTCAGAAGAGATTTTTTTTTTTTCTTTTTTAAATGAGAATAAAAAGAGATGGTTACAGGTAGGTGGCAGGACAAGATGAGAGAAGCACCCTACATTAAGTACCTGTGTGAGTCCTCTGGTGAGCCTTTAAGTGGGAGCTCTTTGTATAAACTTTCCGGCACCCATTAAATTGACAGCGATGAACCCTCTTCTTGTTTTCTGGGGATGCTTCTGTCCCTGTACCTCCTTGCTCACTGTCACTTTGCCCACTTTTTATTGTCCCCGCAGTCGCTGTTGCTACACCCACTTTCACAGAGCTGAGTGAAGTTTTCTTGGCTACCAGTTTCAACGTCACTGTGCCATCCACTGCTGAGAGAGTCTGTGGGGTTTTGACAAGGTGACGGCTGAGCTCCGGAGAGGAAGGGGGGGTTAATGAGGTCACTGCATTGAGCTGGGCCTGGTTGACGGCTGTGTAGCCTTCTGTGGAAGAGCTGGTGGACTGCGAGCTGAGGCACGTCTCAGACAGCAGTTTGTCACGGGAGAGGATAATGTCCATGTTGGCGCTTTTGTCACAGGTACTCGTCTCCACTGGTAAAAGGATGGGGTCCAGCCGTCGTACATTGTCCTCTGCATCCGGGGCTGAGGAGGCGTGAAGGAAGCAGTCCAAATCCTCACCAAAGGTCTCAGAGATCTTCCGTGGTTCAGTCTGAAGGTATCGCTCCAACTCCAGGCATGTCTGCAGAAGGGAAAGGGAGATGGGAGGGAGAGAAAGCGCTGTTAGAGAGAGATGACAGCATAGCTGCCACTGAGGGCAGGACATGGTCCAGAGGCATTCCATGACAGCACTCATCAACAGCAACATCTTCTGCTGAGATAGTCACACACTGGGAGACAGGAAGATTTGGCACTTGGTTGAGGCTGCTCAGAATAGTTTAGGATTACCCACATATGGTAGCAGGTATTATACTAGAAGTGAAGATACAACTGTGAAGAAAGCATCCACTACATTTTCATTAAAGTCTTTACATTGTTCCATGGGCACCAGGGCCTTCCCAACTTAAAATATAATCTGTCACTTCCATATGAAACTATCCTCATAGGCTCATAATTTGGCACATACAAACAAAAAAGTCACCTCTCCAAATAACTGCTTCCTCTTCCTTTGCAAGCATTAACTTTCTCTCCAAATTTAACTCAGTGTAGTTGGTTGAGACCTAATCTTCCTTAAACAACACAACTCTGAAGTGTGGCATTTCAAGATAGGAGGTAGAAAAGCTTCCAGTGAAACCACAGCTTGTTTAAAGGGCCTGAGAGAAGGAAAGGTGACAGAAAAAAACCAGAAACTATCTACTGTTAGTTTTAGAGGGAGTTTTGGCACATCTGGTCAAATGGAGCTTCCTGTGTACAGGACGCCAGGCTTGCACACAAACACACACTCAACCCTTTGTTAAAAAGTAGGTGAAATTTCAAAGAGGCTGTCACATAAAGATGTGCTCCTGCACCTCCACAGCAGTGTGATCATCATCAGGGATGAAACTCCTACATGAATGTGCCTTATTATGAAGTGTCCTGAGCTTGCCCAAATAAAGCCTTCAGCCACCAAAGCACTGCCCCCAGTGTCCTCCACAGCCAACATGAAAAACTTTTATTGTTTATAGAGAATCATTTGCTGTAGTTTCAGGAGCTTTTAATGGAGTTTATTAGTACTGTTTTTCATTTCTTGCAGCTTGAAAGGATAGCTGGTTTAATACCACCATTGTGATTTCACAGGGCTTGGAGAAAGAGACGTTCTAACTAATACATTTTAGAAACCTCTAAAAACTACTCCTCAGAGAACACTTCTACCAATATTAAGAAAGGGGTTTTAGTCAAAAATTTTTAATCTATGGGAGCTGGTGACCCAACTACATCTCGATCTGGAGAGTCCAGCATCTGATCAAGAAATAAAAGCTTTATATGACCAGAGGAGAGACAGAGACTTTTGCCTTCTGAGTACAAAGGTCCCATCAACAGGAATGTAAGGAGGCCCCACTGACAGCTCTCTAGGAACTGGCAGGTAATTTGAGATTATTACTTTCAAAGCTCCCACTAAACAACACTGCTGGTTGCAGACACAGTGTGGTGGGATGACTTTCAAGTCCACCACAAAATCTGCCACACTGTTGTTTCTTTTTTAAATAACAGCTGATTATAGATCTGAGCTGTAGAGATGGACAAAAAGCAACAGAACAGAGTATCTGCAGGTGAGACATGCTATACTTTAGCATGTATGTTATATTCTGAGGTATGAGACTGTCTGTACACAGGCCTGGGCGTAGGACACAATCAATTGTACTTGCCTTAGCAACCTTTCTGTTTTCATTATCAGGTGCATTTCTGGGACTATGAGAAACAGTTTAAGCTGGGAGTCTGGTCTCTCCCCAGAACCCATAAATCCTTATGGGTTCTGGGAGAAGCTTTCCAACATGCCACATAGTGTTTCAGTAATAACCCCCACTACCAGGAGAGGCAACGCTTTTGAGTTCTTCACATCATGTAATTTAGGCTTTCTGGTCCACTTTGCCTTCATCCAATGGGGCAGAAAGCAGAAACAGGTTTAGGGGCCAAATAAATGAAAGGCTTCCAAAGGAAAGAGCAAGCATAATCACAAATTAGGGGTGGAAAGGGGGAGGGCAGCAGCAGGGAGAAGAGACAAGGACTCAAGGCCATTAAATCTGATGACAGTGACATGAAATTTCAATTGCTGTGGGATCAGAAAGCTGCATGCCAGCTCTGGGCTGCCCATGGAGGCGAGGCGAGCAGGAGGTGCTGCTCCTTTAAGGCATCACTACCCCATGACAACAATAGTGGGCCTGACAGTTTTTCCAGCTTCACCATTAATTTTCCATAAAGAGCGGTTTCTCGATGAGCCCTTTTCAGGCAGAGCCTGATGCTTCACAAACCTGTAATTATTCCTGGCTCCCCCCTCCCGCAGCCACTGCACCTGTGCCATTTCAAGACACCAGCTGGTCATGTCTTGCCTTCTGCCTCTGAAATCCAAAACCAGGGGATCAAGCCCATCTCCCCATAGAAGGGGGGAGAAAAACAACTCAAAGAAACAATGTCCCTCCCACCCACCCCCCTCAGCCTCTCCACCAAGTCAATAGCAGGGAAGAGCCTAGCAACTGCTGAGCCAGAAAAGCCCTGCACCTAATCTGCATGGCAGACAAAGCCTGGCGAGGGGCTACGGCCACAGCCCTTCCCTTACCTCCCACCAGGGCCCTATCTGCTGCTGCACCTTTTTTTGGTGGCAGGAACAAAGAACCTTTCTCCATATGCACTTCCCATCTTATTCCAAGTACCTTATGTGACCTTCTCTTCTTGTGGTCCCAATCTCCCAGGGAGTGGTGAGGAAGGGTTAAGAAACCAGCCTGCTTTCTTCACTCCTTTCCCTGGCATGACAATTTTTAGGCCAGCTAAGCCCACCACCTTGCCTTGAGCACTGACCTGGAGAAACCAGTCAGGCTGAGACCACCAAGGTCCCCACTCCAGGCTGCTGGACCACCAGGAGGGGCAGAAAAGTTCTTTGGTCATCATTCCCACAAAGCTATATGCCACTGAGCATCAAAAGCTACTGGGGGTTTTTTGTTGCTGCTGTTGTTTTGTTTTGGAATTTTTTTTGTGGGAGGAGCAGGACCACTATCTACAGAGACACAAACCCAAACTGCTGAATTCAGATGATGGTGAATCCCTATAGACCTCCACTTCCACTACCAGCCTGGTAGGAAAATAGTTCAAGAATATCTCAGACAGGAGTGAGCTGCTCTTGTCATGCTCTTATCAAAGCTCTGCTGGACATCCAGCTTCTCCTCACCACTGTGCAAGAGAGGGAGCTTTGTGTAAAGATGGAGTATGCCACACGGGACAGGAAGCCCCACTACCCTTTAGTTGCTACACTGCAGGCAACGTGGTGGGTATTAAACTTTTTATCCAGTGCCTGGACAATACACAGCAATAAAGACTTTAAAAATTGCAAAGGGAAGAAGAAGATGGCTCCCTCCAGGAACAAAAGAAGATCCATAAGACTGCTGATGGCTGTCAAGCCAGTTCCACTGGCTACAGACAAAAACTGTGACCACTAATTCAGCCCATCTGCCCTAATTAATGAGGGTCATTCTCCTTGCACCTTGCTCCTCAGTGTAACAAGTCAAAAGAAATGATGATTCATGGCTGACAAATAATAGGATGTGACTTTGTTAGACCCCACATACTTGAAGTAAGCCAGATAGAAAAGGCCAACAGTTCGGCATGTGGACAATCCTGTCAAGGCCTTCGTCTGATTTTTCAGTTTCAGATACAATTGCAAAAGCCTCACTTCCCCAGCAGAGGAACATTTCCATCACCTGCAAGAAATGCTGTGTGTTCCCTCCCAGTAACTCAAAACATCTCTTTGCTCCCCATATTAGACTATCATCCAAGTCCTCTGGGGCACATGTAGTGGCAGAATACACGTGAACTGCACACCATGACACCTCCATGTGCAGTACCAGATGCTTCACACAGTACAAGACAGCCACTGTAGAGCAGTCTTATGCCTGCTAAGGACCTGCTTCTTGTTAGTCCTTTCAGAGTTTGCAGTAGCACTGGTCCAGGAAAATTCAGTGCTCAGTACGTTTGTCAATTGAGAAAGGTATGAGCTCTAATCTAGTTGGATTCTTACCTCTAAAGCTCATTCACTGAAAGTAAAGATTATTTATGAAACACATTGAGTATGCTCACTACTATGAAATACAACACAGGAGAAATCCAGTGTGAGCCTCTGACAGCAGAGATGTGATACATGTGTACCATTTTCAGCAGAGCTTAGTACTCACCTAACTCTACGGCCAGCAGAAATCAAAATAGTTTTACCACTAACTGCAACAAGAAGACAAACCTCAGACTCTGCAATCCCTCCCAGACTTGCAGATACTTGATTTGGTTCAGAGTCTGTATTTTAATGTGTCTATCAGCTATCCAGGTTAAAGCTGACCCAGGACATTCAAAATCCAGACATGAAGGAACTGGAGTCACCACTCATGATGCTGATATTTGAGTTCATCTCTCTCCCCCAGAGAGGAACCAGAAGGAAGGTTCTAGCTGGGACCACCAGCATTATCAATGTGCCAAACCTCAAGGCAGTATTATCTCCCCTTTAGAGAATGACAGGCCAGGAGCCTTTGCAGGGACACAAGTTTGGAATCTAGGTTCAGGTCCAGACAGCTCTGGAAAACCTAATTCTATCTGATGAACCAAAATATACTCCTAGTTCTCTGGGTATAAATCTAAACTTGCTCTAATGAAATGCAAAGAACTAGTCTTGGTTGACAGCCATGTTATGTATTGGAATTTCACCCATCCATACAGACTTTTGAAAAATAACAGGTCACCTGAGAAGAACCTGCCCATGCTGTGAAGCCTTTAAAGCACTCAAACTTCTGGGTGCTTTGCACACATAAAGATAGGACAATATGGCAACAGTAAATCTCTGTCAAGGGTAAAAAAAGAGTTCAAATGCTTATAATAATTTGAGGACAGAACATCAGGGAAGGCACTGTATCAATATGTTCATTGGCTTCCTCTGTTTTATTGATGCTGAAGTATTTTATAATGTCTTGATTCTGAATTTTTCTAGCAGATCATCAGAAGTTCCTATCTGGAAGTGCTAGTTACTTCTAAGTGCCATTTTACTGCAGATATAATTGGACATCAAGCACTGAACTTGGAAGTTATCCAAAACCTAATTAGGAAGTTGGATACTTAGATCAGGCTGTGACAGAAAATGAAAATGTCTAATGTGGCTGACAAGCAAGTCTGATCTACCAAGTCTGTTTACAATACTCAAAAGGATTCTCTTTGTAATTTACACAAGCAAAGCAGAGTTACACTTGCAATAGCGAAGGTCAAATTTCAACTTCCACCATGACCCCACTGCTTTCCACTGGCATGTAACAAAGGGGCCTCATCTGAAAAAATGGTGAAAATATCAAGACTGCATTGGAGTAGAAACTGTCTCCAACTGAAGACAACCCAAAACAGTAACAGGAAGGTCAGTGCCATCACTGTTCACTCAGGCTCAGAGCAAACAGTGGCACCAGTGCCCAGTATCATTGTTTCATTGTGCACACAAGCAGCAAAAGCTCTGAGCGACACTGACACTTGCATTGCTGATAGCACAGGCAGAAATTGAACTGGATGTTGTGAGGCAGCCCTGAAATTAAGAGGAATAAAAGATTCAAAACTTACCTGCCTCCTCTGAAATGCTGTGCTATTTTTCATCCTTAACCCTAAAACAAGATTTGAACGATGGATCTTCTTTCCACTGCCAAAGGCCTTCATTACTTCCTGAACAACAACAAAGCCCAATACTCTTGCCCATCTATTCCAAGATTGTCATCTGTTCCCACCCAGCTGCCAAAACCTCCAGCTTTTCCTCTTGGCAACTTTTACTGGGCAGTTGCTAGTCATGAAAAAGCTGCAGCACATCAGAAGCTTAACATTTGGGACAGAATAAAATAAACAGAGTTTTAGTATTAAAATAAGTAGTTTTGCAAAATACACTTGGGAAAAATGGAATACTGCAGCCTGAAATGAAAGTATGTAAGTAAAATTTCAGGCAATAGCAAATAATTTCTATTGCAAAGGTTTTAAGACAAAACTAGTCACATGTCAGCACATCTTGCCTTTGTGTTATATAGTTTATTGAAAAAAAAAGAGAGCTAAAACCACTTTTCAGGTACCACAATAAGATACTTATTGACAGCTGACTTCCAATACATGTTTGTATGCATGTTCCTAATCCCTTGTATATACTAAGGAAATCAAGTTAACTGCATGCTCAACAGGCTTTTGCCAGGTGCAAAAAACAGGCACAGGCACAGCCAGCAAAGCAAGATCATATAATATGCAGAGACTTGTTTTCCTGTGGTAACTTCAACATACGCCTGAGGCATCAGGCTAGTCCTCCCTAACACCGTCACACCAGCCACCAGTCTGAAATGGACAAGTCTATTAATTCTTGACTCCCCTAAACAGGATTGAAGTCTCTGTTTGCTAATTTCTTCCATACAATAATGGCCTGTGCCCATTTTCCCTCCTGGTCTCAGCCCAAAGAATGAACCGTTGAGGAAGTGTATTTAGCCAAACCAGCCCATTCACTGTTATTCATGCACAACAGCACTCTCAATAAACTCTCCTACCATGACCCAGATGGCTTTCTCCCTGCATCTTCTCCTCTTAAACTTCTTCAGAGTGTTAGAAATGCTGAAATCAGAAGCCTCAATTGCATTCAGCAAAGATAATTTTAAAGTAAAAATGTGGATATAAAGCACAGAATCACTACTTTCATATAAACATGACTCATTTTCCTGTTGCTCTGGGGCATGATGTAACCAGGGTCATCAAAGATTTTAATCAGATCCTAAAGATCAAAAAGATCAAAATCAACATTACCAGAAATTACCAATTTTCACCAGCAGAAATTGAAGGTAACAAATGTCTCAAATAGGAAAAAATCTGAACCCATAACTCTAACCAAGGAGTAAAAATCAGGCTTTTCTCCCTAACTTGGTAATAATGAAACACATCTTTATCTAACTAATATTCTTTTGAACGGACAAGCCGAATTTTTTCAATAAAAATCTGTGGTATTTGGGCCTTAAGCATAGAGAATGGCAGTGCACTGGTTATGAAATACTGAACAAAGGACTGCAGCTAAGCATGGCTGAATTTGATAGGCATCTAGATAGGGGAAAAAAAAAATGGATGAAAGAAATCTGCAAACACTGAACCAGGGCTTTGGAAGGCTTTTGTTGGGTTTTTTTTTTGACCGTTTAATAAAGACAGAAAAAATATCTGAGATCAGTCACAACAACAAAAAATAGCATCAATGTCAGCAAAGGATTAAGGATAGCCAAATCAAGAATTCAAAAGTGCGAGCAATCCATTGTGCTGGTATCAAAATATGATAAAAGCCATGTGTGCTGGCACACCACCTGCATGCTGCCATACAGTCAAGACAGCAAGCAGCCATACAATGACCATTTGAAAAATTATATATAAAGTAAGAATGTTTCAAAATGTTTCTGAAGAGAGAATTTATTTATATAACAACCTTGGATGGCTTTCAGCGAGCTGGCTAGTGGCCCTCACTGCAAACTTTTCTCCAAACTTCATCTAGCCTGTATTTAACCTGTTGTCATCCAGTTTGGAAGCAGCTTTGGTTTCACATTATAAACAGCAAAAAAACACAATTAGTTCCTTGAATTGTCAATCCTAGCTCCCACTGAAATCAAAGGATCAGGTTCAAAGCATGCCCCAGAGTGTGGTAAACTTCTCACAGGAAATGGATACGCAAGAGCAAATGCTGACGACTGTGGAATCTACGAAGCACAGCAATATTTTAGGTCTCAATCCTCAATTAAGATTCATCCTTAGAAAGTATTGCAAGGGGGTTAGACAGCAGAATTGGATTCCTTGTAATTACTCTGATTAGGTTCATGAATGAAAAAATGTATTCTTTGGAGACAGTTTATTAATATCCAGAGGTATCTTAACATTTCTTTCTCAACAGCTGACACAAACGTACACAGCAGTTGCATTCGCTCACTCTCAGGCAACAGCACGTTCATAAGCACAGTCTGTCACAATTAGCTTATTAAACCAAACCTGGAGATGTGATCAATACATTCAGTACACACACGTTTCCTAAGAGTCCTGGGTTGTGAGTCATCTCGTCTGCTCTGACCTAAAAATATACTAAACAAGAGGATGCATAACACTGAATTCCTAACCCCAAATGTGCAATTCCTCACACTGACTTTGCGTGATCAACATTTTTGTGCTGAGACTACTGCGTCTACCCTGCCCATTCATTATCACATCTCAGGGCTCAAAAAATCTTTTGTATGTTCCCTTTTGTATTATTTTTGGCTGTGGGGAGGAAGAGGTGGGGACCTGTCTGGGAAACAGGAAGCAGGAGGGGAATGCGTTGGAGAATAAGGGCAGAACAAAAAAGAATAAAAGAGCATTTACACCATTTCTCAACGATAATAAACATATAGGACCAAAGCCTGCTCCAGCCATGTGGGGAGCAGTGGGCTGTTTGCCTGAAGTTTAGACTTTATTGGGAGCACAGCAACTGTCCAAGTGCATTTACAAAAAGTCATTTGCTGCCTTTTTCTTTGATTTCCTTTTCAATCATTTGGGCAATTTGTTATCTTACAAGAGCAAGAAGATGCATGTGCTACTGTGATAAATACGCCAGTCTGGGCAAGGAAAAGAGAAGAGAGGAGACTTGAGCTTTACTGTTGCACCAAGAAAAAAAAAATTCAGACTAGAAACAAAGTGATGGAAAGCACAACTGGATTCTCAGTTGGGGTAAATCAGCACAGAGCAGCCCCGATTTCATGGTTCCTGTTTACATCAGCTTGGGACCTTGCCAACACTCAAAATCCATGAAATGCTGCTCTTGATTAGCACCACTTAACTCTGTGGCTTACATTAAAAAGAATTCAACATGTTTTTTGATGGCTGGAGATGGTTATTTTCTATTACAAATCTTGTCTACTTTATTAGGGACAGTGTGACCTAAGTGGAAAAATAGGAAGAATTTAAAAACAACAACTCTCAGACATCCTGATGCTTGGATTTATTTCTTGTCTCTCTCTTTTTTTAAAATTTGAGTCCTCTGTAAGAGGTATTCACAAACTGATTTCTGCCACTTCTAGGCCAGAGTTTTCATCATCTGTGCCCAGAAACAACAGCCTCCATGCTAAAATGTCCCACTGCAGGTAAATGTGTATCTCACTTTAAAGCCCATTGCCTTCCAACGGATACTACATTACAGTCAAAGGTGGTTTTCCATTGCTTTTCATTTCTACACTGTTCTGCCAAGGCTCTTGTTCCAAAGCCCTTAGCCACCAGGGACTTTGATCAGCCTCAAAATCTCACAAGCAGTGGACTCAGGCTGTTACACACCCTGATAAAAGCAGCATGGTCCTCTTTAACAGCAATCCGTGAGAGCACACTGGTTAAGAGCCTGCCAGTATTGGCTCAAACACTCACCAGCAACCCAGGCAGCCGCTCACAGACACCTGAGATCTGCATCCCCAAAATGCATTAGATCCAAAAAAAGAGAGTGGATCTGGCCCAGCCTTCTGTGGATATCATTAGCTGTAGAAGGTGATCTTGTCCCCCAATGAGTTGCAGCTGTTTCAGTTGCTGAAGATTGGAGGTGGGCCTGATCTTAACAGGCCACACCTGCAATCAATAAGAACTAGTGCTATATAAGAGTAAGGAAAGAGGAGTGAGGAGAGTCAGATTATTGCAAGGACCTGGAGGAGTTGGTGTGTAGAGGAGCTGCCTGTGAGCAACATCAAGAAGGTATGAAGCTCAGATAATATGAAATCCTCATACTATGATGATGATAGAACTCGAGTTATCTAAGACAACAATTAGCAGCACAAGGTGTGCTGTCAGAAGCAGATGAGGCACTGCTCAGTCCCCGTGAAAGGATCACAGCTCAGCCTCATGGCAGCTCCCAGCAGGCTGTATGGTACTGGTATGGTACTGGCTGCACGTGGCACGGGAAGCCAGCAGATCCCATTAAGGGCCCTGCCATTTGCTGACTTGAGAAAGCTCAGCAGGTCAGACCCCAGCTGCTCAGAGTCAGCACACCTCTGTGAGCCAATTGACACAACCACAGCTCACACACTGGCTCACTTGCTTCAGTCTGTTGACTGTGGACACCCACCCAGTTGTTATGATTTTAATATGGTGCAATATGAAAGTGCTATTTCAGGACAAAGTTATTAATAGCAAAGCAGCCAGAAAATAGTCTAGAAGGAATGCAATGTTTTGGCATTCCTGGAAGATAGGATGACTTCCCAGCACCCAAGAAACCACCAGGGTTAATTCTAGATGTTCCTATGCACAAGCCTGTCTTTTGTCACTGTGTGATAAGCCATGATGACATAATTTCATAAGACCTGCACGCTGCAGCAGTCCACAGAGACTACAATGCAGAAAGGCCCAAAAGTTGGTACTTTGTTACCCTAAGTAGGCTGGTGGAAAGCAGAGGCTGGGTGATGTAAAAAAGCATCAGTAGGAACAGGTTAGGAAAAGCTCTACTCTTCCCAAAGGACAAGGATGGAACAGAACCTGTTTAAGCCCTTCTCAGAAACCTGTCTGCCTCCAGGACCTCAGAGAGGCTCTAATTTTCAACCTCTCTTCCCTTATCAGCACTCTATTCTTTCCTTGTTTATTCATACTGCATTTCCTCAGCAACATTCTTTACTTGGGCAGGAGTTTCATAGTCAAGGCAAGTCACTGTCCCTTCTCAGGTTCTCTTTTAAACCTTCTGTTTCTCCTAGAAAAATATCCTGGGGAATGTATTGGAGAATACTGGTGGAAAACACCAAACCCCAACTCGTTTGTGTTTGCAGCTTTCCCCCTAAAATTAAATGGGAGGGTCCAAAATAATTCCAGGTGCATCAATGAGCACAACACTCAGCAGCACCTTGCAGGGATGATACCACAGGAAGGCATCTCTCCACTGGCAAGGCTCTTGGCATCCCTTCTGCCTGTTCCCACACAGCTGAGAGGCTCTCTGTATGGTTTTCAGCTTCCCAGCCCCATCCTTAAGTATTCTCCTTGAGCAAACTGAATGAAACTCAGCATTGTATCTTTCCTTAAGAGGAAAAGGACCAGATGATGATGCCGGGAATTGGAAGATGTCATGTTCACAGAACTACAGCATTACCCACTAAACCACCATAGAGAGCTCCAGCTCACTACTGAAAATGCATTGCAGGGAACTGCAGTCCCCCACCACACTCCAAAAAGGAAACAAACAAAACCCACTTACCAACAAGGAAAAGAGGAAACACATTGTATTCATTATAAGCCCAGCAGTGGACATGTTACCTGGCATATTTCCAACTCGGACATTTAAAAAATGTAGCTAGTTTACCTTAAGCGTCCTATTTTTCCCAGTTTCCCTTTTCTAGTCTACTTAAGTCCATACAGCATCTCCCAAGATAAGCCTGCCTTTGTGGGTTGGCTTTATATCACTCCTTCCCTCTATTGTCTTTCTGAGATGTGATGGAAGTCTCCAATGTCACAGCTTGGAAGACTCCAGCCAGGTTCCTTGGCATGGTTTGCAGGAAGGGAATGGGTGGGAACTGAGGAAGGACAGCCTCTGTCCAGCTGCAGGAGAGGGGTCCTCTCATGGTACAGCCAATGCTTCCTGGCACTTTGTTTATCATTAACACTGTGTAACTAAAGCTGGTTTTTAGTAGCCCTCAAAGGTGGAGTCTGCAGCTAGCTCCTGTCATCCCAAACACTGCAGACCTCTGTCCCCATGCTTTGGTACAATCCCTGCAATTGCAAACATAAACATTATGTTCCTCCAAGTACAAATAACAGCTTTCAGGAACTGCAATTTTATTTTGGTTATAAACATACAAAGGTAGCCTTTATGGTGGGAGAGGAGCCACATGTGAGACCACAGGCTGAACATTCCTGGGAGTACTCTGCTACTTCATCTCCAAACAGCTCTGCTTCCCAAGTGCTTAACTTCCCAAGCAGTTGCACTTCCCAAGCAGCTGCATTAATTAGAGCTCAA
This sequence comes from Serinus canaria, assembly GCF_022539315.1. Taxonomy (NCBI): domain Eukaryota; kingdom Metazoa; phylum Chordata; class Aves; order Passeriformes; family Fringillidae; genus Serinus; species Serinus canaria. Next base: position 25,394,926 of record NC_066321.1, read on the forward strand.
GGGAAAGCCTTGTGGTGGCCTAGGCTGCTGGAGCGATCTGCTTCAGATCCTGCAGTCCAGGAACTGGAACTCAGAGAGAGACAGAAACACACTCAAACTGTTTCTTTAGCTATAGCTAGCACTACTGGCAGCCTATGCATTCAGGATAATTTTCCAGGCAGGCCTGCTGTCACTCTGAGCCCCTGCAGGATACATGGCAGCAATTCTGAACACACAGGCTCTCCTCCAAGGTGCTCTGACCATCACCACAGCTTCAAGGGACCTCCTCCATTTCAAGTGTCTCTAACCCTTCCCTGCTCTGCAGATGTCCCATCACTACCCAGCATCAAGCTCCCGACACCTGTCAAAGAAGCATGATATCAAATTGCTCCTCCAAGCCCCTGAGTACCCCCAGGCATTTCAGTCCTCCTGTAAAGCTTGCTAATGTGTCCCTTCTCTGCCACGAGTAATGATGCATTCCTGGAAGCAAAAACTGCATTAAAAGTACTCTTTACATGTGAGCTAAGAGCTTTCTTTGTCTCATACCATTTTTACTCATAAATATAATATCAAGGTGATCGTGTTCCTCTCAGACTACTCAAGAGTGTTCTGTAAGTAAAACCTGCAATTGGCAATTTATCAGATGGAAAAATAAAAGCCACATTTGGTTTCTCCCTACACTTAAAAATGACCACGTGCAGTCTCTGAAGCAGTCTGATCTTTTTAACAAGGTCATGAATATCAGCTGAGGGCACAGGAGGAGAAATAAAACCTGCACATGTTTTCCTTTCTGTGCTGTTTTTTCACTGAGGCTTTGCTCACTTTCTAAGCAAAGAGGAAGCCTCTCCTGTTCCCATCACCCCATGTTTATCCACATTCCAGCAATCAGTGGCTGCTCCTCCAGGCACTCTCCAAGGGCAAACAACTGGATCTTGCCACAATGCAATTTTGAACTTGAGCCACATCCAGCTGTGAGTGGGAGTGAGTTAGGAGCCCTGTGAGAAGCAGTGATAGAGGCAGTGGATGATGGGACACCATGAAATCTTTTGAAAATGTGGCTCCTGCAGGCTTAGACAACAAGCACAGCACACCCTTTTCCTAGTGAGAGGCCTGGAAGATGCACTTTAGGAGGCACAGCCTTAGGAGTCAGAATAAATCCTCCCATATGTCCCTGGTGACAAAGCAGCCCAATTTGATCAATACAGCAGCATTATTACACTGCACTGCCTAACATGAGGATAGTCATATGTTCTTGCCTCTGCTGAGAGTGGGGGAAGGGGTGCAAACTCCTACAACAATTCACAGGGGAAACGTCTCTCTCAAAATCATTAAGCCTGCACAAAGAATCTCTTACCCATATTCATGGAAGCTGCTTTTTTGGGAGCTGCTTTTTTTGCTTTTCTGTTTCACTAGTATTGATCAAGCTCGGGTGGAATCCTAGAAATAGCATGTGCTTTATGGTTTTCTCAAAAAGAAATTTTGTTTTTAACAACTTAGGATCTCTATCTTCAGGCTTTTGTTTCTGCAGCCATGAATACCCTCCACTGTGGGGGCTGGGTATAGACACAAATGTAGGTGGTTAACAACAGAAGGTAGGACTTAATGGTTAGCAAATATTTTAAAATCATTATGAGAATTAGCAATTAAGTGCATTTGGATTCAAGCAGAAGTATTAGTAGCAAAAAGGCATACCTCTATATGTATAGATACATACATACATATATATCTTGCTGCTGCTCCTGAGCCCCAGCCAGAGTCATGGCCTTTCTGTGTTTGGCTCTGGAGAAACACATTTACAGACAGTTCTGGTAATTCAGAAATGACAAGAGAATGAGAAGGCAAAGAAAAACAGTCCTAGCCTATCACCTGCTTAACCACAGCCAACAAATCTGAGAATTTTGTAAAAACTAGGTCCTGTGTGGGCCTGGTGACAAGTTTGCAGAAAGCTAGAGAGGTTCTACCCCAATATGCCAAGTGACTCAAACTGTATCAGAGAAGCTAAAGGCTAAGTGGTAGTAAATGGCATGGGTAGAAGAACTGACAAATAACAAAAAAAAAAAAAAGGCCAGGAAATAGCCTTTAAAGCCATGAAAAAGACCTTCTTACCCACAAAGAGAGGTGTCACCCACTGCTGGGAAAAAAACCCTACCACAGGAATGGTGCATCTGCACCAGTCACCTTTCTCCAGCACTCATCTGGGACAACACATTATCAAACCAGAGAACAACAGACTCGCTCCCTCTCCACTGGGAAGAAATCCTACCATTCTTTCCCTCTGCCACCTCTCCACCAAAAACCACTGAGACCATCAAATCCCAACCCTACACCATGAAGGCTAAAAATGCTGAGTTGGAGCACACCAGACCACCTCCACATTGTGTCTGGTAAGCGTTTCTCACCAGAGAAGTGTGGTGCTGCTTAGAGCTACTGGAATAAAGTTCTTCCAGAAAGGGGTGCTGCAGAAGTATCTAGACAGACTAAAATTAAAAAGAACAACTTATATGACACTGCCCACTGTCTGCACAGCAGGGACAGATTCTCAGAGGGAGGAGTAAATAGCTGGTGCCATAATCGTAGCTAGTGGAGTCATCTTAATTTACACTGGGCAAGGATCTGGCCCAGAAAAATATTCCTGTAAACTTTGCAGCCAAAATTCCTTGCTAGACCACATTCCACCAGTCAAACTGCCAGGGAAGACAACTGCAGAAATAATTTAATTAAAATGGAGATCAGGGAGCTGGTATCCTTTTCAAGCTCTGCTCTTGACTTCATCTCTCCAACAACTGAGAGTTTGGGTGTCCCAGTTTCCCAGCCTGTAAAATCAGCATGCTACAGCTTCTCTGCTTTCTGAGGACAATGGCTGTGAAGCATCCTATCTGTTCAAAGCCCAACCATCAAATCAAACAGATATCTGAATGCTCTAAACCTCCAGCTTTTGGATGAAAGGGTATGTATTCTTCTCTGCTGAAACAGCTCTGTCGTTGCTCTTGAAAAATTTGATCTTTAAAAAGTCAACTTGCAAGTTTTGCTTCCAAGACTGTAGGTGTCAGGCTCTCTGACTTATTGGGGAACTGCTGAGGATTTTTGCTGCTACAGACTGCTCAAACTTGCCAGCACAGTTCTGGTACTGAAGAGTTAGGCAGAGACCTTGTGCTTTCCCACAATTTTGTCATTCATACTTCTGAACTTCCACTTTTGTTCTGATTAGCATCTGGGAGGACAGTGAATTTTCTGCATATTCAACTCTTTCAGGAAATCATTAGATGAAAAAATACATCCAGGATGCAGACCAGTGCAATCACATGATCAAGTCATAAGGATGGTGCCACGTGATGTTTCATTGTAGCAGGTCCTTTGTTTTCACTCCTCAATTTCTGTTAAAATATTTGGCTTTTTACTGGCCTGCAGAATCATTAGCAATAGCACATGGCTTAGGACTTGGTTTGTTTTTTTTTTACAGTCCTCATGTTCCACACAAAAATCCCTGACAGATACCCACAGCTTAAGAGCTTTTAGAATAAAGGGGAGGTAGACTATAGTTTTTGAGAAAAGTTTCACAGAGGGAGAACCAAACAAGAACCCAGAGAGCCCTGGTGCCTGCAGCCAGCTGTGTGCCTCACTGCTATTTGACGAGGCCCCATTGTTTTGTTATAACCCCAGCAGACCCTGCATGCAGCAGCTTCCCTCTACACAGGAAAGAAAGGGAATCACCCATCTTCTGAAACACCAGGAAAACATTTCTTTGTCACGCAAGCAGCCCGAGCTGATTCAAAGGGTGGTTAAGCAGCACAGTGGACATACACAGCAGGAAGGCCCAGAGTCCAGGGTGTCCTGACAAGCAAATGGAGAGCACCTCACAGCCCAGAGCAGCTGAGGTTCATGGGTCCCCTTTCTATCCCTCCCCTGCCTCAGGCAGGCTCCTCTGCCTTAGGAGGGGCTTTGGCAAACCCTCTTTTAAGGTGCCTGGCGAGGGTGCAGGGAGCCACACTGCTCAAGGCTACTACAGTGGGTAGTGGCAGAGTGCAGGGACCCTCCAGAGGGAAAACAGTGGGACCCCACTACTGACCACACAGCATTTCAGGCAGGCTGCTCCTGCCCATGTTGGAGCAACTCCCTTTCTGAAGAGCTGTGCAGCCCTTGGAAGGACCTGGACAGGCTGGAGAGGTGGGCAGTGAATCAAAAGTTCAACAAAGGCAAGGTCCTGTAGCTGGGGAGAACAACCCCATGCACCAGCACAGGCTGGGAACTGCCTGCTGGAGCAGCTCTGTGGGAAAGGACCTGGGGGTCCTGGTGGACCATGAGCTGTTCCTGAGCCATCAGTGAGCCCCTGTGGCCAAGGCCAATGGGATCCTGGGGTGCATTAGGAAGAGCATTGCCAGCAGCTCACAGGAGGTGATCCTGCCCCACTGCTCAGCCCTGGTGAGGCACATCTGGAGTGCTGTGCCCAGTTCTGGGCTCCTCAGCACAAGAGAGACATGGAGCTCCTGGAGGCAGTCCAGAGGATGGCAGCAGAGATGATCAAGGAACTGGAGCATCTCTACTATGAGGAAAGGCTGAGGGAGCTCAGGGCTGTGGAGCCTCCCTCACTGGAGATATTCAACAACCATCTGGACACAGTCCTGTGCTGTGTGCTCCAGGATGACCCTGGATTAAACCAGATGACAGACTGTGGACAGACCTTAGCCACTCTGTCATTCTGTGAAGAGAAGGGTAGAGATGTGCTGGGTGGGCACCCAAATTCAAGGGGGCTTTACCCTTTAATTATGGCCCAGGTTAAACACTGTTTCACATCCATAAACCACAAAGCCAGTGGTGTTTAACTAACTAACCAACCAGCACACAGATTCTTTTTCCCAAACATAGGTCAACAATGCACAGCAGCCCCAGCAGCTTTTCCCAATACTACTACCACCCCACAGTTATATTTGTGCTTTTAGGCTCTTTGAAATGCTGAGATCTTTCATGACTCACTCTCAAAAGCCAGCACTTAGAACCAGCTACCATCAAGTCAAGTCATCAACACCAATTTGACTTCATCCCATTTAAAGTCTGTTTCATTAAACAAACAAACACAAATTTGGCATCATTTTTTTGTTTCCCTTTACTCTGATGGATCACAGCCCTTGTTATAAAAACATGCTTAATAAAAACAAATTGGAAAACTAAGGAAACTCATAAAAAGCTCTGATTGTGAAGAAAAGCAGGGAAAAGGGCTTAAGGAGGAAATGCTACATTTTTCTGTGATGCCAGCAGAAAGAGGCAGTTTATAAAGAAAACCACATAGTGGCAGGAAATAAATCCTTGAGACTGAATTTGGAAAAACAGAAATTAATGCATTTATGGAAGAAACAGCAACATGCACACCTAACAAAAAGCAGAGATCCAGTAAGGCTGACAAGAGTCCTAGAACAAGATAAGACACAGAGAAGACCAATATAGCTTCGAGGACACTTTCTAAGCACCTGATACACAGGGAAACTGGAGGGAACAGAGAGAGGGGAAAGTATGACAAAACTCAAAGGGGCATGCACTTTTATTACTATTTATCATGTCTGTTCTGCAGTCAAAATTGTAATCTCCAGTCAATGAGCAGGGGTCTTATTTCACATTTAGATTAAAATATCCATGAAATAGGTGATATAGATGAAAATGGTGAAAAGCATCACAGCTTTGTGCAACTATGAACACAGTAAATCCAAACAAAGCAACGGACTTGCTCATGGAGAACAAAGAGAATATGGGAGGGAGAAGACTTGGGTACCAAAAGACAGCAGTCTGTTAGATATTCCTCCCCTAAATTAGGTTTTTGCACAGGCTTCCAAGGAATACAAGGCTTCACACCTGGTGGATTGGAAAGCACCACTGAGGCTTACATTAAGAATTTCATGATCTAACAGTGCCAATTCCCAGAATTTGCTTGTTTTTTTCTGGGTGAGTTCTGCTTATATGCAGTTTATTGCTGCTGGATGAAGACAAAGACCAGAAACGCTTTTCATCATGTGCACCCTGCTCTTGAATCTCAATTGCCTTCAAAATTAGCCAGTAAAACCCACTTGCTGAACACGAGGTCTTCTCTGACCCTTCTCTAACCTTAGAGACCAAGCTGCAGTGTGACTGTGTCCTTTTCCCCCATGATGTAACATTACATGACACAACATGACACAGACTCACGCTGGATTCTAGCCAGAGGAGGAGGAAGACCCCACTTCCATGAACCTGGTCTCTCCCCTGAGACATGTTTCCAACCTGACACACAGTACACACGTGATGGATTCTCAGAATGAAATGTGTCTGGCCCTCCTTGTGTGCACACAGAGGGACCCTTCATGACTCACGTTTATACTGCAGCATTTCAACATCATTAAAACAGAGCAAAAAGGCCTCAAAAAGGACTTGTGTACAGAAGTGGATTTGAATGTCAAAAAAGACCACTCTGGTAATTTAGTCTCACCTCTGGATGACACAGTTCACTGAAGTGCACAGAGCTCCCTTGAACACCCATTTATAACCACTTTCAGGTTGGTTTCCACTGTTAGATATGAAAGTCTGGGAACCTTCAGAATGGGAAAAAATCAGAATTGAAACCTTCCTTCTATCCATGCATTGAAACTTTCAAGAGACTTCTCTCACCTGTCATCATTTCACAGATGGGTATGACTGTCCTGAGGGAAGCTGTGCCTACTACACCAGACATTATCCTACCTTGCACTGTTGGGGAGGCCACATTTAGCTCTTAAAGACATTTTCTAGTTCCCTCCCACACCCACATTTTCTTCATTTATAAAACCAGTGAAAACAAATCATGCTTCACCTTCAGTTTTATAGAGGGCAGCTCAGGACCTCTCATTCCTTCATGGAAAGAAAATTTCTTTCTGTACAGTTTCCATTATTTATTAGCTGAAGGTCAGGGGAGAAAAGGTATTTATAGGATGCCTAAGGCCATGTTCACTATAGAACAGAGTAAGTCAATATAGCTACAGCACAACTTAGTGGCCTGTTGTGCAATATTTTAAAAAAATCTACTCTCTCATTACAGCACTTGAGAATATCTCCTCCCCAACACCAGTGAAAATACATTTATGAGAGCTAAGGAGCAGCAAGATTGTTTTAATCAAATCATTAACATGGGTGTGCTGTTTTCTGCCCACATCCTGATATTTAGTCCAAGTCCTGACAAGATTTGGGATTTGTATAATCTATTCTCCTGAAAGGTGTCAAGTGATTTTGTGGACACTGGGCCAGTGTAAATTCACTGTAACTTTGGCAGATCTGCACTCACTGACTGATCTGAAATCCCCAATGTGATGTGGATACTATTCTTTCCATTCACAAAGAGAAAAACTATTCACAACTGAATGCCAAAGGTCTCCTTGACCTTTTCTACTTGCAGAAATGGAAATGAGACAGAAATTCCCATCTTACACCATACTGGAACATCACCTGACCAGAGATGCAGCTTGCTCAAACAAAACTGACTGAATGCTCTATGGCAGCACTCACTGCATGAAATAATTCACATGAGACAGTCCCAGTGAGGAGAAGCCTTCAACCTAGAGCATCCACTCAGTGTGCAGCCAGGGCACTCAGCACTTGGAACCACATACACTAGAGCACTTGGGAGTAAGAAGCCACCCATGCCTTGCTTCCCTTGGTCTCCCTCAAATGTATTCTTGTAAGAAATGCACTTCTCATGTGTGAAAAAGAAATCCCAGTGCAGCCTTTGTAGAGCTCTCTGCTCCTACTGGCATTCTTCTCAGCCCTCAGAAACAATGCTGGGAAGTCACCCAGACAATCACCTGTCTACCAAGTCTCTCACACCAGAAAGCAACTCCACATGGGAATTCTTCTGTTCTCCCTCAAACTACTGGGGTTTATTCATGTTTTAAACAAACCCCCAGAACTCAGAAAGCCCAAGACAAGCTAGGCACACTCAGTAAAGAGTATTTAAACTGAGCACCCTGAAATTTATTTGCCAGCATCCAAGAAAGATTAATAAAGGAATCACTCCCAAAAATCAGAAAACTGTCTTGAGTGAGCAGGAAATCAAGGCTGCCTGAAGAGAAAGCATGAGCTTTGCAGCCAGCTCAGAAGTACAGTGGGGTGCCAAGGCCCTCACTTTTAATCTTTTAAGCCCCCAGATTCTGAGGGGGTTTGAGCACACAACTTCATCCAGGAGGCACTGGAGACAGGTATTTTAGCCTGTGTCTGGAAGGTTTCAACTGTAACCAATGTAACAAGCACAGAGCTCCCACTGACCTTAACTGACTTGTTCCCTCTAAAACAAAAGCCCCTCAGGTGAAACTAGGTCCTTCTGTTTTGCCTATGAGAATCTTTCTTTGCACTTTAAAAACACAGGAGAGGTAAGAGAAGTACTAGTAAGAGAAGTCTACACTATTTTCCAGCAGTCAAAAGTAGGAAACTTCTTCAGGTGACATCCACTTACCCTGAAATTCTCAACCCTGAAAGAAAAGCAGCTTACAAGCTCTTCCACTGGGTCACATCACTTAAAGCAGTCTGCCTTGTCCTCCAAGATACTGGAGACCTCCAAAACTCTAAAAGCTTTCTTCCTCTGGTCTGACCAGACAGAAACATGCCTTACTCTCCCTATTTGACTTAAACCCCCTGCTCTTCCACAGGTTGCTTAGAACACCAGCTCTCAGAGACTTCTGCCTACCTCACAAGACCTTTCTCAGCAGCAAAGCCAAGCTCCCAGTTTCCTTGATTGTCCAGGAAAGCCTACAAATATAACTGAACACTACTCTGAGAGATCAAAATGCAAAAACAAATAGAAGAAACACATACCTTGGTAAGGATATGATGTACAGCAACCTTCAGATGATCACAACCACCCTGAGGTGCTGACATAGCTTAGGAATAATTGGGGGAGGACTGTCACACCATCAGAATGAACTGGGACAGCAGCATCAGGTGGAGCCAGAAAAGAGGCATTTTACCCAAACTGACTGTATTCTCAAATCAGTCCAGTGCTCTTTGCTTTTCCCTTACTACCTTAAAATGTAGACAAATTTAAAAATAAAAACAAGAGACACTGAAGTTCATCCCCATCTGATCTAGACACTAATGAGGGAGGCTTTTTCCACTAGCACTGATTTTCCACTGTGCAAATGCAGCCTTTCCACTGTCCACATGTCAGAAACAAAGCCACTTCTGGCCTGATGCTTTCCATATGAAATACTAGATCCCATCTTTCTTCTCCCTTCTGCCTTCCTCCTTTCCATACTTAATTACTCACAAAGCAGCTGTAGTAGGTTGCAGATGAGTGAAATGTTTTCTTCAAAGCAGCACAAATTTTCCAGGCTGACAGGAGAGGCCAAAAGAAAGAAAAGGAAAAAAAAAAAAACCAACCCCGAGAAGAATTATTTGGTACTTTTCACCAGCTCAGAGCAGGCAGCAAGTTCTGCAGGCCTGGTACACTTCAAATCACTGCACAGGAAAAGAACAATGCCCCTGAGCCACTCAGCCCACCCTGCACCCAGGGATGCAGGGCACCTCCAATCCAGAATCCAGCAGGAAGCCAGAGGTGCCAAGGCAGGGCGACTGCACTGACTCCAAACTAGCACAGCACCTCACTGGCAGCAGCTGAGCAAAGGAGAGAGGGGACACCAGCATCTGCCAGGAGACAAGGAACACTGTGACTGCACTGCTTTTGTGCATCTTGTGTATCAACAGGCCTTGCCACACCTCACCCTGAGGAAGGGAGAGCACAGGTAAGAGACCAGAAGTATCCAGATACTGCTCGTGGCATCACACAATGCTGTGGATGCAATTCTCCAAAGATGCAACAGTCACAGGATGCAGAGTCTGGATACCTTTGACTAATCAAATCGCTAATAGCTGGGAAAAATTAATCAACTTTTAGGGGTGCGAGATCTGAAATGAAAAGCTAAAATTGACAACAAAGTGGAAGATGTCATCCAAACTAAGTCTCTCACACTGAAAAGTGCCCAGCCTTCAGGAAATTCTAGTAAGTGCAATTCATTGAAAGATTTCTACCAAACATTCTCAGAAAAGAAATACATTTTTGCCCAATATTTTATTGGAATATATATTCTTTTAGGAGTCAACATGTAATCCACTGAAATGTCATACATCCAAGATGTAATCTGTAAGGGCAGAATTGAATCAAGCCACACAGTGACTCAAATCTGGGTGTCACACCTAAGTGCTGTGATGTGTGTTTTGGGTGTAAAAAGCAAGCAGACAGGAGCAACTCTCAGCCCCTTCTACTCTGCCACCCAAAGAACAATTTTCACCATGGCCTTTGATCACTAGAACCTTTGTTTTCCATCCAGCCCCGGTGGAAAACAGAGGCAGGCGATTACAGGCAGTCCCTACTTCACCCCCACCAGCACAAAGCAACTCAGCACAATGCTGATTCCTCTCCTGGGCTGGAGCAAGGCAAGTCAGCAGAAATTACAAATGTTCAAAACCCAAGAACTTTCCTTATGTATGGAAGTGGACTTTGCCCACTCGAGAGTCAGGATGAAAACCAAATGCCTAACACCATAATAGCCTATTAGTAGTGAAAGCATTTTTTAAATCTAATTTACTTGTCCTGACACATGCCTTTTTCCTCACTGCACCATCTAAATAAACATTTCTTTTCACTGTGATTCCCAGTCACTTCAGTGGTACCAGAAGAAGGCTGCATTGACAAAGGCAGAAGGTGGGCCAGATGATCCTGTCCAAAAAACACAAACCCTCTTTCCAGGCCTTTTGGATTATCTAGGTGGAGATACTTCCATTGATTGCAGTTTCTGTCAAAATATGCTACCTTACAAAGGTTCTTCATGGTCAAACATCAACCCTATGTCAGCATCCCTTTAAAACTGACTTTCTGAGGCTACAGGTTTAAAGGGCAGGATTTGTAAATCAAGACTCTAATTGGAATGTCTCAGAAGAGCCTCTCACAAGCCAGTGTCCTTCTCCTTGGCATCCTTTCCCACAAATCACCCTGTCTCCCAAGCTTGCCTGTGTCACTGTCTACTTCTCTATCCCTTGCAGAATATGAGCTGTTGACCCCATGGATGATTTAAACTCCAGCTTTGCACTCAGGTCCACAATGCTGGGAAATAACAAGAGGATTAGGACATGTGACACACTGCCTGTAAGCATCATGATCAAAAACAGTATGACACTTATTTAAATATGGTTGGTGGGCCTTCAGCAAACATAAATGATGTAAACATCCCTGTGTAAACAACTGGGACTCTTTGGTGTGTACTGTACAGGACACTACACACCTCTGCAAAAAGCAACACATGTAATGAATACAGTCGCTTTGAGTAGAGATGCTTTGGATTGGAAAGGATCCTTCCCATGCAAGAACAGGGAGTGGATGGGTACCTACTTCAAAAGGATTAACAGCATCAGAGAAACTTAATAAATCAGAGTTGATATATTAAACCTCTTAAAGAAAAAGAAATTAAATGCCTTCTGCCCAACCATCCTACACTCAACTCCAACCCCTACTAAAGACTTGAGAAGGGTCAAGTCAGTGCCAAGCACAGGCTGTCACAAAGACAACCCAGGCCTCTGGGAAGGGGCATTTAAGCTTACCTTTCAGAATCTTCTTTTGATTTTTTCACAGAGGCAAGGCCCAGCCCACCGATGGCTTCTCTGCACAGGAGCTGTCCTGGCAGCTGGTGTGGCAGGATCTGGGCCCACAGCTCCAGAGGGGCTGGAGCCCACATCCCCATGGCCTCACACAAGCCTCCCCTGCCCCAGCCACTGTGCCCAAGCATCACAAACCCAGAAGAGGAATCTCCAGAGCAGCAGATCAGAACACAAGAGCTGCCAACGCATCTTGTAACTGAAGAAATGAGAAGCAAAGGTTTGGTGTCCTGATTAAATCCAAGATGTCTAACTACCTTTGAGCATAAAGGCTGAAACATGAACTCACAGGCAGCTTACTCTCACAGGCAGCCTAACAACCTGAGCAGCCAAGCAGTCTTCCTCACCAGCTGCTGCCAGCACAGGAATGGTAAACACAGCCTGGTGACCAAAGCTTTTCCTGATGTACACACCTATAAATGCCACTTTTATTTTCTCAATGCTGCTGGAATCAAGTAAGAGTCAGAAATCCCAGGTTGTTTGGGATTTTTTTTTAATAACAAAAGACAACAAAACAAATCTTCAGTGGCTCAAATGCAAAGAAAGTATAAAGAATATCAAATTAAAAAATAAAAGGTCTGTGACTTTAAAGACCATCTCAGTGTCTTGGGAATCAGGCATGATTTTTTAACTCACAGTGGCAATGTTGGGAGGAAGCTCTTTTCCTGGCAGGTTTGTTTTGTTTGCTTGCTACAGAATCCGCTGAACTCTGCAGTTTGAGTGAATCCACATTATTTTTGACCAGGGCAGAAGCACCCATAGTACAAAAAGGACATGTGGGGAGAAGAAACTCAGTAATTTAGGTGAGTGATTCCTGCAATGTCAGTCAAAAATGGCACTCCCAGCTCCTGAGCACTGCCAGGAGTTTGGAAACTGTGGGGACATTGTAAATGTAGGGAATGGACAGGAGACACTTGAGAGTCTAGGGAAGCAGAAAGAGGAACTCAGGACTACTCTTGAAAACACATTTATTGACTTTCCAAAAATTCAGGTTTAGCATCAAAAAAGAAAACCACCATCAATTACCAATGCCTGGGCGCAACTTTTAGCGAGGTTTTGAGCATGATGATCAAAAGTCTACAATTTTTCTTCCCTCTGCAAAATGTGACAAACTTGATAGGAGATAAGGTGTACTACTAACCCACTGCTTAATGTACTAAACAGCAGTATTGCTCAGTCAGTGAGCAAAATCCCTTTGTTTCATTAAGACAACTGCAATCAAGGTCATTCACATGCAGCTACAATCAAAGAGAACCAGCTTCCTTCTTGCTTCCTGATAACGTTTCCTAACTCAGAATGGAGAAACAAAACACTGGATGTTTCTCAGTGGAGAATCATTTGACAAAGGCTCAAAAAGTCCCCCAATAATATTCAGAAGATACCATTTGCCTCAACCCTGGAAAGTTTAAATATGAAATTACTATCTGGAACTGAAAACCTTCTGCCATTTCTCCATGGAAGTACCACGCTGCAGACTAGCTATGTATCATGATTTTCATGTAGCCTGTTCTAATTTATGCACTGCCTATTCAGTAGGACATACAGAAATGTACAGGCTTGGGGAAGGGTAGATTTAAGCATCCCAAACAAGGAAGAGAAAATATTTTCTAGCTGAGTACCCACATTATGATTGTGCATTGCTTAAAGGTATTTACCCCATTTCAAAATCACTTGATACAAGTCATTCACATAATCTGCTATTTTAAGACCTGTAAAGTGGATTGCAGGACTCTGTGCTTTCAGAATGCCAAAAAATAATCACTTTTAACAAAAGATTCTACAATTAAGAAATCATGTAACAGGAGAGACAGCAGTTTCAAGTTTGTCTTTCCTCTCTTTGTCCATCTCTTTCTGTAAGGTGACAGAAGCATGCTTTCAGCACATGGAGCAAGCAGAGGGACTGCAGGTATAAATGGAGCGGCGTTCAGAGTCTGAAATACACTGCATTACACATGTGGCTGTTCTTGGAAGTCAACCATTTCTGAAAGTTATTCCCAAGAGGCATGATGTACTATAAGCACTTAAGAAATGTGTTACACTGTGACTGGAACCAAGATGAAATAGCAATATTAAAAGAGATGGTTTAGTTTATGTAGTGGCCAACTATGCCATTAAACTAGAACAATGGAGACGATGGGGAGGCAGGAATGTTCTTCAGTGTGATTTATTCCTTTCCAGTAGGAGTGGAAATTTTTCCTATAGGCCTGAAAATGACCCCGTCTGCCAAGCAAAAGTCAGCATTAAGATATAAGAATTCTACTAGATTAGTCACCCTGGGATACTCTGCTCTCACACAGCACAGGGATCTCAAAGCCCTCTTCCAGGATGAGTCAAAACTCAGCCTTCTGAGCTCCACAAAAACCATTAGGCCTTAGCATTGCTGTTGTCAGTCGCTTCAGAAAGAGGGAAACTGAGGCCTGAAGAATTGATTAAAAACAGGCAAAGAAGGCTATATGAAAGGATCAACAGAAAAACAAAGGCTTCCTCGACCCTGTGCTTTACAGGAAATGTGCATCTTTCTTGAAAGGATCATTGTTTGCTGCAGCTGAGAGCAGCTGGGTCAGCCAAGGCAAAAGGAAATGCTATCAGGCAATGGTTATCAGCAAACAATATAATGCCATTTCCACTTCTGCCAGCCAATTAGACCTGTGCTGCCTGCTGACACGTGGGAAAGGCTATCTCCTCCAGAATAAACCAGGGTTTGGCATCTAAGCCGTGCTGCTTTTATACAGCTGCATCAGCTACACAGGAGGACTCTGTGCATCCACCTGCTCTTTGTGCTCCCATACTCCGACATTATGGGAACTCTCATGCTAGACACTGCCCTATGCTCCCCATGAATATGAAAACAGCCCCAAAATGTCCTGATCAGACCCCTGTTTCACAATAGCAAACTGAGTTCTGAGTCCACCAAGGGGCCTATGGAGAAGGACAATAGGGATGTCTAAAATGTCACCTCTAGGAAGAGGCATATCTGATTACAAAAGATGCCTTCTGCACCCTGATTTTCAATGATCCCCTAAATGACATTGTGAAGGCCCAGCAGGAAGAACAGAGGGAAGCCCCATGTCCACCCCTTCCAAATTCTCAGCCCCGCTCTCCCCCTCTCTGCAGCGTGGCACACAAAAGTGGGACCATGTGCAGCTGCACAGGCTATGCTCCTCAGAGTTATCTCCCCCAAAAACAGCCTCCTACCCACTTCCTTCCTCTGCAGAGTAAGGAGGTGCTCTTCAGCCTCACGCTGTCACTGCCAGCAGTCTGGTTCCAATCTCAGGGATGCCACATGAGACAGCCACCCCAGAGCAATGGCATATGTGGCCAGAGGTCCTCCTGCAGCAGCGCAGCAGCCACGCAGGTGCTGAAATCTCCCCCCGCCCTGGTCCTGAACTGCAGAGTCAGCTCACAGGGACAGAGAGAACTAGGACGGTTCAATCAGAGTCAGGATGAAGCACCAGGCAGAAACACGAGGTACCAGCCAGCTGACTTAGAGCAAACGACTCATTTCCCAATGCATGCAGCCCACCTCTTCCTTCAATCCCTCCTCAGTGCCATGGAGGCTCAGCACTGCTGAAAAAGCTAAACAACGTTCTTTCTCCTGATGAAATTGTACTATTGATTCTGACATCCCCACTCCAAGAAAAATCCTCCTCACCTCAAAAGTGTTTTGCCTGAAGGAGTACACCCAAAGCTCAGAGAGGAGCTCAGATTTTGTTGCCTAAAAATCAAGCTCTCCCTTCCCAAAATGTGTTTTTAAAAACCATCAAACACATCACATCATTTCCAGCTTCCACTTCAGGTATTTCTACTTCCACAATGCAAACTATGTCCAGGGTGGAATAAGGGTTTCTTTGTTCGCATTTCTGCCTTCTAAAACAGAAACCCACACAAAAGAAGACAATTTGTTCCTACACAAAATCTGTTTGTTTTGTACATATTGCTGGGTTACACTCATTCAACTCCAACACTAATTGTCAAAAGCACAGATACCAAACTTGCACACACTCCTCTGGCAGTGGGAAGGGAAAACGGGAGATCAGCTGACTGTGTGCAAGCGTTTACCAACCTGCCTGTGCTGTCAGTGCCCTCTGTGAGTAATGGGTGTTTCACAATCCCAAAGACGAGCAACTGGCCCAGCTGTATATTCCTCAGCCAGCAGCTACCAGAATGTTTTCCAGGCTCAGGAGAAAAGGAAGACAGGACTGTGTCAACACTTTCACTGCAAGGCATGCTCTGATTTTCAGTGGGGCAGGTGCATCTTTCATGGCATCACAGTAAGCATCGTTTGTCAGAGCAGGACCTGGCACTGACTAACCTCAGCAGATCACACACTAGTAGCTGCTAATCACAAAACTGGAGCTTACAATGTGATAAAGAAGTTTGCTCTTAACCCACACATCTATTTTCCCCCTCAAACTGTGCCTTTTTAAGAGACTGAAGTAATCTCCTGGGGCACTGCTCTGCTGCTGGGAGAAGCACTGCCCTGGAGCCTCTGTAGCACCATTGGAGCAGAGGCAGGACTTGTTCAAGTGTTTTTACTCAAAATTAAAGCTGCTGTTTCTCACTTCTGACGCATCCCACAGGAATCAGTCACTACCCTGTCAGCTCTCTCTTCCCCGGAGAATCAACTGTAGCCTTTAATTTTAAAGGATACTTTAGAAACACATACATCCTTTGTCTCAAAGTTGCTACAGTTTGCCTAAAATAAGTAAAACCCCAATACCTGATTACATTGCAAATGATTCAGAAGAATTAAATTGGGGTCTCTGTGTCAGTGGGTCTGCCAAGCTTGTGTAACAGCCCGGTGTCTGCACAGCCAGCTTCAGCTGCTCCCACCACTGACACATCAGTTTTGCTGCCTGTTGTTTGCAAGGAGAGTCCAGGCAGCAACAGGGGAACAAACCGTAAATACAGGATGCATTATGAAACATTGGGCACTGGTTGCAGGATTTCAGAGGAAATAAGGGAAAACGCAGCAAATTATTTTCAGCTTCTCTTTTTAACATACATGTAGAATCAATGGGGTTTAACCAGGAGTATGACTTTAAATTCTGCAATGGTAACAATGGGACTGGGCAGGTACATGCTACTGTATAAAACAAACTGCTGCTCTTCCACACATAAAAGAAGGCATAAGGAGACAGAGTAATCACTCGCAGCACTGCCTGAAGCATGCTGGCTATGTCAACACACTATGTCGCTTTGGACTGTTTGGACTGTTAGTAATATGCAACAGATCCAACAACGATCCTATGAAATATTTTTTCATTAAATTATATTAACCTCTTCAGTTTAATTAGCATGTTAAAAATATAAAAGGAAAGCAGATGTGACCATCATGGATGTGTGCGCTGAATATTAATAACAAAAAGCATCCCCTCCCCCTTGGAGGATAAAGCAAAGTTGGTTCGGTCATTTTGCAAAATAAACCCTGAATGTGTTCACCCTGTAGCTGACAATGAACCTCTGCTTTGTGTGCACACACATACAAAGCTGAAGCCAAAATGATTTTACTATGGGTAAAGCTTTGAAGATGCAGCCCCGTCCAGCTGGCTGACAATGCTACAGCCCGAGTACTCCCCAGCAGCTCTGCCATCCACCTCTCTACCCATACACACTTCTAAGGAAAAATTAAATGAACATCCCAAAACTGACAGGCTACCCTTACACTAGCCAAGACTCAGGTGAAGGCTGGCAAGATGAAATCCTGTGGCTCGTTATTCTCACACTGATAGTGCCACGGGTCCGTGCGCTGCAAAAGCACCACATGTCATCCCAGCCACACTCCACTATTTCTACCCACCAGCAGATGTTTTTTTTCTTTTAAAGAGACACCAGTTTCCAGAATTTCACCTGGTGTATCACCTCTGCCAGAAAATCACATGAAGAAACAGGACTACCTCACAACATTTGGTAGTAAATAGAAATGCTGTCTTTCCTTTTCCCTCAATATCCCAGCTGATAACTATTTACAGCTAACAACTGGCTGCATCGTGTATTTTATACAGCTCTTCTCTGTAACCTACTCTTCCCCTTGGTCTTACTTGTATTCATGCTGCCAGTCATCATTTTAATGCATTCATAAGAACTGATTTCCATCTTTCTCTTTATTCTGTCTGCATATTAACCCTACAGTGCCTCAAAACACACTGGTTTACTGGAACCAGCCTAAGGCGTCATTGTTCCAAGACAGCAAGAAGTGTGCGTTTCTACTCATCTTCCGAGGAAAAAAAAAGGAAAAAAGAAAAAAAAAGAAAAAGAAGTCACATTCCTACTTACTGAACTTAGCCTTAAAGCTTCTGCTAGTGCTTCCACACACCTGCCCACCCTCCACCTCCGACTTAAACTACGATTTTTATTGACATATACTAATTACCTGAAAATAAGAATGATCAATTCCATTTCCACCAGCTGCCAGTTGTCAGCACTGGCTAGAAGTGGATAGGCTTGTTTAAAAGAACAAAACAAAGCAAAACAAAAAATATCTAAGCTCAAAAATAAAATAAATAGTAGTCATCATAAAAAACGAAACCCTAAAGAATGCCACCGGATCTCAGGTACTGTCGGGTGTGCTCAGAAAGGACTGAAGGCAGACAGATTTGAATGGACTGCTCAGTTTGTCACGGTAAAAAATACAGAGATTTAAAAGGTCTACCCACGCGGCAAAAAAAAAAAAAAAAAAAAAAAAAAAGAACCACCAAAAAAACCCCAACCCTGAATTAAAGAACAAAAATAAAATAAAGTCAGAAATGCAGCCTCAATGCATCGACTGTCTGCGCTTAAGAGATTTACAGGAGTAATTTAAATGATTCACCTGCTGCCAGTTTTCCTCCAAGGATGGCAAAGCTGAGAAGTAGCCGGTGTCGTGGACAAGCTGGAGTTCCTGGAATATACTATAACTAGCCAAGACATCCATGCTGCTGCTGAGCAAGACCCTTTCTTTCTGCTTTTGTGTGTGTTTGTTTGCTCGGGTGGGGGGTTGTTTTTGGTCATAAAAAAAAAAAGGAGGAGGAAAATCAACCAATGATAGATCCAGCGTCCCTTTGGCTTTGTTTTGTTTCAGTCACACTTTAAAAAAAGAGAGAGAGAGAGAGAAAGAGGATCAGCGCGGAGGGACGGCGAGGTTCGGGGGCCGGGCCGAGGAGGACGAGCGGCGCCGGCGCGCACCGAGCACCCCGCGGCCGCCGCACCGGGGCACGTCCCCGCCGCGCTCCGCGCAGCCCCGCGCCGCGGCCATGCGCGTTCGCGACCGCCTTCCCCGCCGCCCCCTCCCCTCTTTATTTTCGGGACACCACATCCCACATCCCGCCCCCCCCTCACGCCGCTTCCCTCCCCGCTTCCCTCTCACCCTCCCTCAGCAAGCCCGGCCCAGCCCGACCCCCCCCCCCGCGCGCGCAGCCGCGCGGCCCCACTGAGGCAGCGCGTGGCCATGTAGGGTAAACGGCGGGGCGGGAGGGGCGTGCCCGCCGCGCGCCTGAAGACGCTGTGGCCCAATGGCGAAGCCGCGAGGGGAGCGGGAGGCGGGGCCGGAGTCCCGACGCCGGCGGCGATTGGCCGGTAGCGCTGCTCCCGCCCCTTCCCCGAGACTCGCGAGGCGGCGCGCGGCGAGCTATTTTTAGGGCCCTATATAAGAGGGCGGCGGGGCGCGTGGTGGTGGCAGAGCGTGGTACGCTGAGGCATTTTGTCGGGCACTCGCGCTCCAGCCGTGGGCGCTGGGCGAGCTGCGGCCCGGCCTGGGGCTGCCCCGCAGGCGGTGCCTGCCGGACACCCCACCCCGTCTTTCCCGCTCCTCTCCCTCTGCCTCTCCCCACTAGTGCTCGAGTTCTTGGGGGTGAGGATGGCCGGAGCAGTCATAGGTGGCCGCGGAAAGATGTGTGGTTTATGAGGGTGTTGGAAGGAGTAGGAGTGGGAATACACCCCGAGCAGGAGCCGCCGGCCTCAGGAGCAGGTGCACGGTGCCTGTGTGGGCAGCCCGCGGGAGCCTGGCCTCTGAGTGCTGACCCAGCCCGGCCGTCCCCAGAAACGCACGTGCTCTTACTAAGGCATCTATCGTGGCATTTAATCAGGCTCAGATGTGAGCTGAGCCCTCTCTGTGTGCTAGTCTGGGTTGGCTAATGAGCTGTTTGACCTTAAATGGTTAGTGTGGTGCAGAGCTTCCCCAAAATCACTCTGGCACCGGGCACAGTTGCATTTCTGCTTTTGGAAGGATTGCAGAACTGAATGCTCGTTTGAAAATTATGGGGGTTGGGAGGGGCTTCCAGTAATAGAAGAAATACGTTCTCTTTGTTGCTCTCAAATTCAGAGGGCCCTATAGTGCCATCGGTTGCGTTGCCAGGGTTGTATGTGGCCACCAGGCTGCAGGATGAAGGTCCCTTGGTGTCCTTTGATGGTGGATTGTCAGCACTCTAAGTTGGACTGGATTTCAGGGCAAGCTGGTGCTGCCAGGAATTGCTAAACTATCTCTTTGTGCAGCAGTTGCATCACACTTGCCTTGCCGTGACTAAGATATCTCCTCTTGCTTTTCTCTTCCCTTTGCACCTGGATGAGCATGCCAGGGCCAGGCCTCAGCTGGTATTAACTGGTGCAATGCCACTAGCACAGACACATCTTTTCCCAGGTGAGCCAGTCAGACTGATGTGAAAGCATGAGGCCACAGAATTCATCAATGCTGATTAGTTCGTGGTGTGTTTTGTTTCTTGGCAATGAAGACAAATTGCCTTTTCCAAAACTGGGTCCGCGTCAACAATTTTGAAAACTGTATTTGAAGAGGGCTTGTCAGAATAAACCGCTACAGAAAGCCCAGGTAATGGCTGCACCAATCCCAAGTTCTTGTAGGTGCTGTGAAGAATGAGGCAGAGTAAGCACCTCTCTAGTCTGAGGAGTCAAAATGTGGAGGGGAAAGAGGAAATTAGGCTTCCGTGGTGAAGAACTGCAGTAATCAGGAAAGAACTGGACATCGGCAATTTTCTCAAATAAATGGTCTCACCACTACAAAAACACTCTGTGGCTGCATTGAAGAAACAGCAGGATGACTTGCAGGAGTTGATGCTCAGGTGCTGACCTGAGGCTACAGGTCTGGAGGGTCCAGGGGCAGCTCCCTTGAAGCTGAATGTCTCCTGTGAGCTGCTTGTGAAAACGATGCCATCCCCAGCCTTCACCTGGGGAGCCATAGGTTGTCTCAAACAGGACCATTCCTGGCATCTTTAGCTTAGCAGAGAAGCTGTGTGTGAGGCTGGACATGAATAATAAACTACTCTTTCTCATAAATATACCCATAAATGTGTAAATGTATATGTTGGTGGGAAGATGAGAGGGAAGGTCAGCGCAGCAAGCACTGCTGGAGAGGTCTTGCAGACCATCGTTACCCATTCCAAGCATGCCTCAATCTGGCAAAGCAGCACCTTCCCTGGGCACCTTGGGAAGGGAAAACTTTTAAAGGCTGTAGAGGAGAGAACTTGACAAAGGCGGTCAGCTGTGGAAAGAAGCAGCACTTGGGTGTCATAACACACTCCTGTACTGAGAGGGTTACACAAGAAATACCTGTTTCAGAAAAAGCTGTCTGTAAGCATTTATCCTTAACAGCTTGTCAGAACAAGGCCGAATGCATATGCAGAGGCTTTTCTGACCTAGGCAGAGAAATAAAGGACAAAAGCAGTGAAGGTTTATGCTCTCAGCTACTTAAATATCTCAATGTCTTAAGCTTTTTTGTCTTTGAATTCGGTAATTCCCAGAAAATAGCTGAAAAACATTTGGGTGCTTTATTTCTGACCTTGTTTAGCATAACTACAATTTCAATATGTAGAAA
This sequence comes from Serinus canaria, assembly GCF_022539315.1. NCBI lineage: Eukaryota > Metazoa > Chordata > Aves > Passeriformes > Fringillidae > Serinus > Serinus canaria. The sequence goes on from NC_066321.1 coordinate 25,416,341, forward strand.
TGTTAGTGGTCTGATGTCCAAGCTCCCCTCTAGCTTGGCCTGTGCAAGCTATGGGTTGGTTGCTCATGCTTTGGTTTACTGCAAAGCTTGATGTACAGGCAGCCCAGGAGTCCTCTCTGCTTGATAGTCACCTCTGCTTGCCACTGAGAAGCTCTCATTTGAATCAATTAAAACCTTTCTAGCTGTCTGTCTTATCCTGAACTTTCTGCTGAAAGCTGCCCTGTAGGAACTGCCAGCTTTCCACCCTCATGGAGGAGGTTGTTCTCCGTCGTGGAGCTCAGCTGCCCTACACCAGCAAAGAGCCCAGACTGTACCCAGGCTGCACTGTAGCTGGTGGCCAGATCTGATGAGCAGATGCTGCTCTGCTTCTCTGGCTGGCTTCAGGAGGAATTGTGTCTGAGGGCAGGATTTTGGCTGTGAGCCTTGAGGTGAAGAGCTGGGCTACAGATCTGGCCGCTTGCCTGGGTGGTTTCCAGGCAGACATTGCATTTTTATTGTCTCAGATACTCTGCTTTGGAGGTCAGTCGAGAAAGCAGAATGGGGTTGTCACTTGGCAGAAGCAGAAAAGCCTAGACAAAAAAAGAATGTGTGATGCACTGGGTATAAAGCTGTTAGTCCAGCACCAGGGGTGGCATCTACCTGTGCTAACCCAGAGGTAGCAGAGGGTGATTTCTGCCAAGCTCTGGTTTCCCAGGCTGTACTGACCTTTCTCCTGGCAGATGGCCACTTTCCCTGCTCTGGCCCACCACGCCACCCATCATGGAGAGCAACGCAATCAGATGTGGAGGAGGAGCCATATCTCCCCACTGCTACACAGCTGGGCTCAAGGGCATGCAGGACTACACAAAAATTGAGGCAAAGGCAGCAGCCTGGTCCTGCAGGGAGTAAGGACAGGCATTTCAGCCAGAGCACAGATTTGTCCCATAACAGGTAAAGAAAATAACTTGCACGAGGGGAAGACTTCATCATTCCTGTGACTTGCTGAAATGTCAGGAAGATTCAGGGAAGCAATATGGCTGTTTTTGCTATAGCACCAGTGCTCTTTGGCACCTGGAAAGGGGAAGTGGTTATATTTTTTACATTAAGGGGCAATGAGAGCAGTTAGTCCTAGTGAAAATAAAGAATGAAAATATTTCCCTGCTCCTTCTGCTCTCCAAGAGAAAGAAGAAAGGTATCTTAACTGTTTTCTCTGAGAAGCTTGAATTTATCACAGTCTGCCATAGGTCCTCTGGCAACATTTTCTATCCTCTCCAAGTACGGAGTGCAGAATCACTCCCAGCTCTTTGCTGGGTCCCTGCAAGGCACTGGTGTGCACAGAAGCACAATTTTGGTTGCTCTGATTGCTTTCCCTTGTGATATTTGTGTCCCCACTGCCCCAGAAGCAATGGCAAGGGATGCTGAGTGGGGACCCACCAGAGAAGGCTGATTTGCAGGTGACTTTCAGATGTTGATTTTCTGTTTCTTTGTTTAGGCTTGGGCAGAGACAAGATGCCATAAAGCAATCAAGGAGTATATCAATTCATACTGTAAACATTTCACTGAATACACCTCCTTTGGTTCCAATGATGTTTCAACAGCTACACTGGATTAGTCTGTACACAGCTCATGATGCAATTGTAAACCCTAAGTGCTAAAGCACCTTCTCTGCAGGGACAGATTTGCCCCGGTGTCCAGGCCACCAGTTCCTTCTACCATGACGTTTGCATTTAGGCTGCCAGCTGCATCTCTTCTCCTCCATTTCAGACTGAGCTAATGCAGCTTTGCTGTGCTTAGAGCCTGTGACAGCATTGTTTAGAGGTGTTGATTCTTCAGGCTGTGTCCCTCCTGGAGAGGAAGAGGTTGTGCCTGCAGGTTGGTAGGGTTGAGGTTGCCACTGGTTGTAAAGCCTTGCAAAGATCAAAGAGGGGGAAAAGTCCTGATAAATGCACCGGTGTGTGCTTGGATTTGCAGTTCAGCCTCTCCAGAAGTGGATGCAGAAAGCTGCCACCAGGGAAGCAGAGGGTTTGTGGTGGTGGTTTATGGCCAGGTGGCTGTCAGAGGCCCAGTGGAAGAGCTCACAGGTGACCCTGCTGTTCAGCATTGTCCCTTCCCGCTGCTCTAGTGTATCTGTATCCATGCCCACATCTGATGAGAAACAAAACCCAAACAAGCATGAAGCAGCAAAAAGGGAGACAACTTCCATTCCTACAGTGAAGCATGTCTCTGTAGGCCCCAGAAATCCCTGGTTCCTCCTCCAGCTGGATACCTCACTCCTTCCAAACCTCTCATCTCTTTCAGACCTCATGTTCCTGGAGAAAGGTCAGTGTTGTTGGCCCCATGCCTGCACAGCAACATTTCAGTGACATGGAGGGCTGTTCAGTATTTTGTTGTTCCTTCTGGCAGGTGCAGCCCAAGACACAGGGAACAGAGGTTGTTGCCTTCCTGTCTCCATGCTGGGGAGGAGCATGGCTGTAGCTTGCAGCCATCAGTGGCCCTTGACTCTGCACTTAAGCAGGTTGGTGGCATCTCTGTGCTGGGCATGAGTGGGTGGAGGTGCCTCCTGTTCTCCAGTGAGTCACAAGCTGTTCCCCAGATCTTCAGCAACAAAAGGGGACACAGGAGTATGACACAGCAGGTCCCTGTGCCTCCCCTCCTTCTGGAAAACATGCACTTTCCCTTTCAAATCAGTGCCCTGTGGACATTACAATGGGCTTAATTGCAGGGCAGATAATGAGCACTCTCCAGGATTAGAGATGGAATGGGTCTAACCCAAAATCATAGCTTAGGGCACCCAAAAGTCTCAGTGGACTTTGCAAGTTGATCACTTGCCAAATGCAGAAGAGGCTTGATGGGAAAACACAACATGCCATCCTGAAGCAGAAATACTATCCAGCTGGGTTCTCTGGGCTGAGGAGAAAAAAACAGCCAACCAACCAACCAACCAAACAAACAAACACAAAAAAAAAAAAAAAAAAAAAAAAAGCCTGTTAAAGGGAAATTTAGAAATCATAGCTGAATGGGTCTCATCCAAATCTGACATGGATTTTTTTTGACCCCCTGTCCTGAAAAGGCAATGAATATGCTCAGCATGTAACAGGACTGAGTTTCCATGGTGTGGTTTGTTCACCTGCTCTAGGGTTTTTGTATTTCTTGTAATAATTTTTGCCTTATGGCTGTGGCTGTTTGCATCAGTTTCCCAGTTTTCAAATCCAGGACACAAAGCCATGCTGAAGAAGAGCACTGTGGTGGTGTATGTATGATGGTGAGGCAAAGCTTCCAGAGGCAGAGAGGTCCAACCCAGGTGGAACCAGTGGCAAATGCAATTTCCTTTGTGTCCCACCAAGAGCTCAGAATCCAGCTGTATCTAACAGCTCTCTCTGCTGTCTTTCAAGCCCTCCCTTCTGCCCAAAGTGATCTCTATGTTTCTGAACCTCTTGGCAAGGGCAGTTAACATTGCTATTCTATTGGTGTTCAGCACTTGACATAAACAGTCTCTGATCATATTAGTAAGCTCTCAGGTGCTTCTACAGTACAAATAATAAATAATAATGAGCTGCAAAAAAGCCTCTGAGTCTCAAGTTCAGGCTGGACTCCTACAACTTCCATGTGAGATGTCCACTGTGCAGTGCAGTGGTGCTGCTGGAGAGCAGCCTGGGCTGGGGGTCTGAGCAGCCTTGGGAGATGCAGTGCAGCTGTCAGCAGACACGCTTGTGTGCTGCATCTCTGAGTGGTGCCCTTTTAGTGAAGGGGTCACATCACACTTTGGTAGTTTATACGAAGTCCTACCATATTATCTGCCAACATTAGCATGGTTCAGTAGACGGTAACTGGGGACTGGCTTGTGTTCTTACACATATTGCTCTGGACAAATGTTGGTTTGACTTGGCTTCAGCAGCAAGAGCCCTGTTAAAAAGAGCTGCAATGGTAGCAGAGGTAGCATACACAGCAAGAGGAGGCCTGCTGTGCACAGCTCTCCTGTGGCACTGCAGAAAACACCCACAGCACTTGGGCCCTCTGGGAAGAAGAAGGTTCTCTGGAAACAAGCTTAGAGCAGCATCACTGGGGGTTTCTCCCTAGACTTTTTGCAGAGGAAGGAGATGCAATGCATTAAGAGCAAAGCCTGTCTTTGGCTGGAAGCTGCAAGACTCACAGTTCTGTTTTCACATCCTCTTGGGGTTTCCCTTGAGTCCTGTTCCAGACGAGAAGCTGCTGAAGGTGTGGCTCTCACAGTCAAGTGCGGATGTGTGCATTGATGAGGAAATGTTGGCATGCAGGGACACAAGCCCATGCTGCTCGCCTGCTGGCCAGCTTGTCATGCTCCCCCAAGAGGTGCATGAAGAGTAAAGTACCTGGCTTGGCACAGCAGTGGCCAGGATTCACACAAAGATGCTGCAGTCAGACTCTGCTCTGCTTTATGAGTTGGGCTGGCTCTGCTTTATGGGTTGGGCTTTGCTGGTTCTGCTGGCATGCCACAGGAGCATCACCTGGCTACGACAGCATTTCCCCCTCTAAAGAGCATCTCACTGGGGACTCCTGTTATGAAAAAAGATGGAAACATCTTTTCCCTTGGGCAGCCTCTTCCCATCCCAACAGCAGCTGCATCTTCAGGGCTTCTCCCTCTCTGCACTCCCATCCTGCTTGAAGAGGGACCTTTGAACAAGGCTTTGCAACACATAACCTGTAAAACAAATTTCCTCACAAATGAACTCTCCTGGGGGTTCAGTCCTTGTCTGCTGGGCAACTGTGAACTGCTGAAAGGAAAACAAATATTGTTCAAGAGGGAGAGTCAGTCTTTGGGCTTCTCTCCCTCTCCAATCTTTGTTTCTTGGCTTTGATTTCCCTTGAGGGTCTACATGGCTCTGTCTATAGCATGAACAGCACTTAGCAGATCATCTCTTACTGATTCAGCCTGTGGAATACTGCATTGCTGGGTGAGACAGATATCTGTCTGCTGGAAAAAAGGCAGTAACTCCAAGAACACTCCATTATTCCTGGGCCATTGGTTGCAGAACACAATAGTCCACAGGTTAAACACGAGTGAGACAAAGCTTAGTCCAAAGTGACAAATCTTTAGAACCCAGAAAGAAACCCATGTCCTCTCAAATTGCAGATTAATGCACAGTGGCTATCATACCTGATTCCCTCTGAGCTCTCTCTGGCTGGAGAACATTCCTGGCTGCCCGACTTGATTTGGTAGTTGAGGAAGCTCTGTTGGCCTGTCCTTTCTTCAGGGACAGTGCTCAGCAGGGGGCCAGCAGTTTGTCATCCCTGCCCTTTGTACCCATAGCAATTCCTGCTGACAGTGTGTAACTGTTACTGCTGGTAAAGCCACAGGGAATGTTATGAGATTATTTTATAAGGAATGGAGGAAATCATTTTATAAAGTGGAAGTTGCCTGCAGAAGCTGAGCTGAGAACTTGTTCTGAGGAAAGAAATTAAGAGGTTATACAGGTGATAAAGTGGTAGCCAAGAAAATCTGAGTCTTGCTCTGCAGCACTCTGCCTTGAGAGCTGGCTTGTGGGTGCCCAGGCATAGAGATGCTGGGTCTCATCATTCCTGCCAGAGCTTTGCCAAGCAGAAGACAGGTGCCTTTCATGCCAGATGGATCCCTGCTGATTTCCAAAACCAGGAGTTGAGAGACAGATACAGCACTTTGGAGGAGCAAAGGGTGAGAGAAACCTGTCTCTCCAGAAAGTCTTACAGATTTTTGGAAGCAGGTGAGCCATCTCAGTGGCTGCCCCATCCTCTGACATCACTTTTTCTCTGTGGTAACACACAAAGACATCACTGAGTTTTTGACAGGGGTGTCTCAAGGGCTTTTGTGGCCTGGGTGGGTGACATAGAAAGCTGCCATGCCCTTGCTGTCAGTACCACTCTGGTGGCAAATGACCCCGCTCCTGTTCGGGCAAGAAGGAAAAGCACTGGCTGCAAACTTTCCACTCTTTGGCTCCTCTACCCTCCAGTTCACCAGGGGCCACCCAGGGAGACCAACTGTGGGGGCTGAACCTCTGCCCTCTTGCATTTTTTATAGAATGTAGTTCTGCTGCAGGGAGTGGCCTGAGAAACCATGACAAATTCCTTTCTGGGCAGAGTCACTGCAGCATGCGTATATACATTTTGAAATAATTTTTAATAACCTGTTTGCTGAATTCTGCACAAATTCAGGACTGGTTTTCATTAAGTTGCCATGATGAAGGTTAGCAGAGTATTCCTGAAAAAATTTTCACCCAGCACTTGTGGTGTTAAGTGTGATTTTATAAGGCAGCAGGATTGCTCATGCCTTGCCAAAACTGGGGATGCACAGCCCTTTTCCTTAAGAAGGGCAACTGCTGCAGGAGCTCGGTCTGGGTCCGTTTGAAGTCAATGGCAAATTTCCCATTGGCTTAAGTAGGAACATGTGTTTCAAGAAATTAATAATGTGAAACTTGAAAAGCAAGGGGTGGCATGATCAGGACATGGCCTGGTTTGACCTGGAGACTCAACTTGTGTTTTACTGCTACGTCTGCCTCCATCTCTCAGCCGTACATTAAGCTGTACAAGTTTGATTTGTGTCAAAGAGAGCCTCATACTATTATTAGTAACCTATATTATTAGCATTAATGGGATTAGGATGATAAACTATGGAGGTTTCTTTGTTTTCCACCGGTAATTTCCACTTTAAACTGGACTTGGGCAGTGTTTGTGTCAGGGCTAATGGCCTCTGTATTTGTCATGCATGTTTTGTTCCTGCTTTAGACGAGCTGGTAGAAAAGTCTAGGAGTACAAATAAAGGAGGTCTTTGGAAAGAAATCCCTTAATAGAGGCTTGTTGAAGCAGCTGCTATTTTCTTCTTCAGAGCAGAGTAAACAGTTAATAAAATGACGTTGCTGTTGCTGTTGCTGTGATGAGTTGATCCTTAGGGCTGACACGGTGCTTCTCCCCAGGCTCAGCTCTTGCTGGCTGCAGGAAAGTGGCTGAAGATTCCCCGAGCCCCCAGAGAAGCTGGCACTGTGGGAGGGTTCCAGTGCAACTGTGATCCCCAGCCTAGCCCCCATGGTCACCCCGTGTGTCTTTGCAGGAGCAGACCTTGGCTGCTGCAGCTCGAGGAGGCAGTGCTGGGAGCTCTAGCCAGGCCTTCTTAGTAAAAGCCCTGGTCAGGGATTTATAAAACAGCACAGTCTGTAGTGTGGGGCTGTGGCTGTGCAGGGTGTGGGGCAGCTCAGCCGTGCTTTGCAGAGCGTGTTGGTGGAGAGCAGGACTGCAGAAGGGACATGCCCATGGCTGGCAGCTACAGCTGCCCAGTCTCAGAGGGACACTGGCCATGGGTGCAGCTGCACAGGAAGCCCTGCAAGGCAAGATCCCCCCTGTGCAACAGGCACCAGCACAGTCCTCACCAGCCAGGGCATCCTGAGAGGGTCAGGGGCTCCATCCTGAGAGGGTCAGGGGCTCCATCCTGAGAGGGTCAGGGGCTCCTCTCCCCTCAGAACCCATGGCCAGTGACTGTGTCCTCCCCACTAGACCAGCAGGGAGGCTGGACAGGCATTGCCATGTGTCTTGCCATTCATTGCAGGACAAATGCTTATTGAAATAATTGCCTCTAACAGCTTGGGAGAGGCCATTAGGGTCTGCCTGGGCAGTGATCTACAGATAATGACTCCCTCTGAGATTTTCTCACTCCTTCAATCCTCATACCAGGTGCATTAAAGCTGACCTACAAAGAAAAATGTTTTTCTCTTTGTCTCTCGCCTTTGTCTTTTGTTATTATTTTTTTAAATTCCTTGTAGAGTTTTATGAAATACTACTGTTATTGGTGCATTGCTCATTGCTTCTTAGGGTTGCACCAAAGGGGGAGCCTTGCTTTTTACACAATGGGAGACAAACTTGCTGATATTTTACCTTAGAAACATGGGGGGGACTGTAGAGGTGAGCCTCCACTGAGCAGAGGGACTGTGTGGGTCTCAGGCAGGGGATGCAAACCCTTAACTGGAGGGACAAAGGTGCCAGGTGTGATGAGAGATACCTGTTCTCCTGAGCCCTTCACCAGCAGTGGCTGAGAAGGTCCCCAGCAGGAGGGAATTTTCATCTGAAGAACACACAGGGTTTTTTCTAATTGAAGCATTTTATGAGAATGTGCCAGTCTGGACTTAATTTTCCACAGGAAAGTCGAAGAGAATTATTTGGGTTTCTCTCTTGTTTTGATAATGGTGAAATGCCTTGTTTTGATTTCCATGATGAAAAAAATTTTCTACTCCCACCTTCTCATTTTACTTCATTTTTTGCTAACTATAAACACACTGTTCAAAACAGTTAGTAATTTCTCTCTATCTTTTTCTAGATATTATTTAATATCATATCTGTTCTTTTATATGTGCTGTCATGTTTTGACATCTAAGCCAAGTGTCTTTTTATTTTAGTCAAATGAACCAAAATTAAGTTTAAATGCCAAGGCAAAACAATTCAATGTTTATTGAAATTAAGTATTTTCTTCATTTTTGGGGAAGTTTGGGGGTTTTGTTCAGTTGTTTGTTGTTGTTGGGGTTTTTTTGGGGGGGGTGTTTGGTTGGTTTTTTGGTTTTGTTTTTTGTTAATTTGAGGGGGGGTTGTTTTATTTTGGGGTTTTTTTTAAGTTTTCCATTTCCATGGAAATGGAAAACATTTCCACTTCCATTTAAGTTTTCCATGATGGGAAACTATATTCTAGGTGTGAGGCTGTGGAAATCACCTATTTTCAGTCAGTGTGCTCTGGGGCACTCAAATCAGAGCTGGCAATTAAAAAGCAAGCACGCAGGTTAAAAAGAGTATGAGAAAAAAAATCATTTCCCTTTTCAGTTAATGAGGCTTCTCGTGGAAGAAGAAAGAGAGGATGAAAGGCTTTGGTGGGACCTGTTGTGTAGCAGTGGCAGTGCTGAGGAAATGACTGCAGGATGTCCATGCTTGCAGTCACCATCTGAGCAGCTCCCAGGCTGGAGATCATGGAGCTGTGCCCAGGAGCCATGGAGGAGGTGGTGCAGATTCCTGAGGTGGAGGGCAGTGCCTCTGCCTGGCACAGACATCCAGCTTTGGGTGCTGAGGTTTCTGTTATCAGTGTTGAAACTTGTATGATGCTTTCACATTGGGCTGTGGTAATGGCATGTATACATCACACTTTGGAGATGCTTTTTATTGACTTAATGTGAATATTATTGTCATCGTTTATTACGGGGAAGTATCTCGTAGTAATTGAAATACAATATGGTGCCATTAATCACTCTGAGTATGAAATGCTAACTTTAAACTGTTGATAGTATATTAAATGCTCCTCTAACCATAAAACAATTTGACTTGCAGTCGGATAGTTTACAAATGGCCAATGTGTGGGATTCATGGTGATTGACATTTATATGGCAGTGTTCATGTGCTGGAGTTCCTGAACAAAGTACTTTCTTTGGGATTTCTTTGAAGGTATTGGGACTTGCTGCTTTCCTATGCAGAGATGTAAAGGAATGCAAACTGCAGGCATAACCATTGTGTTTTACAGCATGACCACTGCAAACCTGAGAGGTGTGTGACAGTCTGGATTGCCCAGGGGGCAGAGTGCTGTAAACATTTCTGGCCTTCTTTCCTCAAGTGTCCTGGTGAAGGAAAGCAGTGAAGAAGGGACAGAAACTCAAATAGTGAGGTTTTAGGCAGGGTCTGCTGAAATGAAACCCATTGGCTTTCGTGGGATGCTTTTATAAATTCTCTCCCCTGTATTAACTAGAAAGGAAATAAATGCTTTTGAGAATAGTTTTCAATTAAAACTTAACCCACCTACCTCACATGTCACCTACCAAGAAGGAAAAAATAATTTAAACTGGTACCATTGCAAAACAATAACAGTGCCATCCACAGTGCCTTGGTGACATGTGATAATTCCCTCCAGGCCACATCCATGCCTGCTGCCCGTGGCACAAGCCCCGTGTGTGCCCGGTGGCACAGAGCACCCGTGGGGAGGGTCAGGGGCTGTGGGCACAGCGGGCACAGCACAGCCTGGTCAGGAGAAGGGTGGGCTGGACAGAATACAGTGCTGTAGGAAGCTCAGGCATTTGCTGCTGCTGCAGCAGTGAGAAGCACTGCTATTAAACCACTTACAGGAGCCCCACTTTTTACTGCCTGGTTTAAAAGAGATACTTCAATGGCATTCACAGGAGGGGAGAAGATGTGTAAGGTCATTTCACAGGGCACATGTTTAAAGATTTTCCAAGAAGAGCAGAGTAAGGTTTTTTCTTCTGGGGAGGGAGGGGCCTTTTTTTTTTTAGCCAGAGCTTTTATTGTCAATATGTATTTTTAATAGAAGGGAAGTGATAGAAGCAGTAGCAGGTGACAGAGCCCACTGCTGTTCAGCTGCTGACATTTATAAAACAATGCCAACCTCTCTTCAAAACAGACGCTTGCTTTCCACTGCTGTATTGATGTACACATTTATTTTATAGCCAACAGCAGCAAGATGAAAATGATAATGCATGAAGAAATCCCAGAGGCACAGCCCAGTGGTTTTGCAAGGCAGCCTCTTTGCCTTTGGCACGGTCTGGATGCTGACAGTCCTGGGTGAGTCAGTACAAAGCAGCACGGGCTGCTCTCTCAAATGCACTGAGTGCTCATTCTTTTTTCCTGTTTTTGGTGACACCACCTGTGTATAGCTTCATCATCCTGATGCATTTGCATTTATTTCTCAGTTATGTACAAACAAACCTGGGCAGTTTGATGGCAGGTGTTGACTGGAGAGCGCTGATCAACTGGGAGATGTGTAACATGGTGGGCACCAGAGAGGTGAAAAATAAGTGTACTGCAGGCTATAAAAGAGGAGAGGGAGCCTTCCAAGTGGCAGAATAAATGTATTGTGTGGCATCAGTATAGGCTGGGGGACACATGAATGGTGGTGCCAGTCTGCAGGCTCAGCCCCTCTGTGACCACTGAGTGCCATGGGGCTCCCACTGAGAGCCCCATGCCTAAGGGCTTCCCATATCTGGCCCCTATCTGAGGTGCCTCCTGTGCTGAGGAGGAGGAGGAAGACTGGTCACACTAGGTTAGAGCCCAGCCTTGCAAATCAGCTCTTGATCAAGCATCATTGGTCATGTAAGAATAGTCCTCATGGCAGCAGGCTGACCTTCAATCCAGGAGGAAAGCTTATCACGTCTTGTAGGATGATCCTCACCGCAGGGAAATCAATACAACAATAAGCTTTTATTTCTGGATGAAAAATTAAAATAAAGAATACGCCATATCTATTGATTCTTTGAATTTACATATTTGGATATATTTATGTTTGATGTCTGCCTTCTGTGTGCAGCTGTTTGCCAAATGTGACAGGATTTGTTTTTTAAACCTGGGGGTGAGTTCTGCCCTGTGCATTTAAAATAAGATTTCTCTAAATTATTGAATATGTCAATAAATAAAGCAGGGGAGGCAGGCAAGGAAAAACCCAGAGGTCCTTGGTGCAAGGAAGTTGTAGATGCTGGTAATAGGCTCTTACAGCAGTAAAAGAGAAATAAAAAGGGCACCTAAAAAAAAATTGAAGGGACAAAGAGTAGAACTGGGTATCTCTGCTCTGATTTTCTCTGGGTTGGATGGTGTTTATTGACTTGGCCGTGAACTGCATTTTTTGCTTTTCTGTGAATTTAATTCTCCCTTGTAGCTGAAGGTGAAGGATAAGAGAAACATTTCAATAAATGCTTTGGCAAAGGGAGGAGAGAATTCTGAGATGTGTGGGTGTCGCAGATGCCCGCAGGAGGGGGCAGAGAGGCACCAGGATGAGGGAGCCCTGGAGGAGCTGCCAGTGGCCAGGCTCAAGGAAGGGCAGTGCTGGGGAAACCCGAGGGACAGGAGAGGAGGAAGGGGGCACCAGTGTGGCCAGTGGCAGGGCTGGGGGCTGCCTGGGAGTGCCTCGGCCCTGACCCCACTGCCCTGCCAGCTCTTGGGGGAGCTGATGAATAAAACATCACATTTTACAGAACATGTGTCATCCCAGCCCCAACATTTTAAAGTCTCTTACTCTCCTCTCAAGAGATATTGCAAGAGCAACCATTTAAATGAGCGTTACATTATTTACAAGTTTCACTATTATTAAATTAATGTTACATTCATCAGGGCTTTTGTTTTGTTTTGTTTTCAAGGCAGAGCTGTAATTTGAGCAACATATTCATCAAGTCTGAAATGGTGGCTCCAATTATTTTAACATTCATTTGCCCATTCAGCTTCCTTTGCATCTGCTGGTTTCCTCCCCGTGACAGTATGTCGAAGCTGGGACACATTTGTGCTGCTCAGCTGCGAAGCTGCCACGAGGGATGTGGTGGAACACGTTTGAGCCCAGCACAGCCAAGGCCAGCAGGGCTCCTCTGCAGGGGCACTCGGATGCTGGTTGCAGAGGCAGCACGTGCCCAGGTGTGGATCTCCTCTCTCCACTGGCAAACCCTTCCTGGTGTCAGACACGTAAAAGATGGAGCTATCAGCTTCCCAAGGGGAACAAAAAAAGGCTCCATCGATTTGCTGGCACAGGAGCCTCAGTACAGCAGTCGTGTGCCTGTGTTGTAGCAGTGCTTGTCAAAGTGAGTGTGGGCTAATTGGTCCAAATCTGAAAGGATGCTCCTGAGTGCTGGGTAAGCAACCATAAGAAAGCATCAGCCATTCAGCAAGTGCTGAAAATAAGCCAGAATAGCTTAAAAAAAAAAAAAGTTTCATTATTTATTTTAATGCTGGAAGTGTAAGCTTTCCTGTCGTGATCGTAAAATCTGATCATTTATTAATGCTCCTCACTTTGAGGCTACATCATGTACCATCCCCAGCCTTCTGCCATTCCTGGCGTCTTCAACCTGGTCCCACAGCTGTGCCCTGCCACCTACCCACGCTGCTGCCCACCCTCAGCAGGTGCCAGGATCCCCCTCTTCCCAGCCACGGTCTCTCGAAAGGCAGCTCTGGGGACAGAGTGGACTTTTAGAAACCAAAAATCAATAACCACGATCTGTTTTCCCTTTGTCTGCTTTCTCAGCCTGGGAGATTCACTTGAGCTTTTCCCTGCAACCACAAGAGCTAATGACATGCTTTAGGTTTTGTATTTTGTTTTTTTTTCTTTCCCTGATGAGACAGGAGGATCTCATCTGATTATTTACCCACAAAAGCTAGGGTCTCTGGGGTTAGGCACAACCCAAACATCACAGGGCTCCCCATAGCACCATGCAAGGAGATGGCCCTGATGTGCAAGCACCCTTGTAGGGCCACGCTGATGTCCGTGGGATGAACCCTGGCAGCTGTCCCCGACCCTGATCTTGTGCCTCCCCTGGCACATCCCCTGGGATCTCTCCGGTGCTGTGACCATGCAGGAGTTGTGGGGCCACATCTCTCAGGGACCAGCTGGAGCATCAGTAGGATGCATGGCTGGGGGGGCAGTGTGGGATACAGGATAGCAGCGTTCTGAAAAATAATGAAATGTGGCCCCAGAAAGACCCTCAGCGAAAGCTCCTCGGATGTGCCTGCGCTCTGTTCATTAATCTGTGATAATTAGACTTATTTGCAGAGGTTAACAGCAGTGGCACATGGTAATTACCACTCCTTCCCTGCCAGACAACTCAGAAAGCTTCTCAGATGCCACAGGTCTGGCTCCAGGTAGTTTTGGTGCTGATGAGACCCCGTGCTGGGAGGTCAGGGACACCTTCCCAGGTGGACATGTCCCCAAGACCTCTTGTTTGTCCCAGACCTGCTTCAGGAACAAGCTGCAGGAGGAGTGGGAGGAAAACAAATTGCTGCCCATCTGTTCTTTGCCCCTCTCTCCTTCTCCCCTGCCTTGATGGCCAGCTGGGGGCTGTCATTTCCCCAGAGCAGAGGCAATATTGCCCCTGCACCCACAGGGCTGCTGTGGGCAAGTATTTTGGCAGGGTGAGTGCAAGGGGACCAGTGTACCCCCCCAGTTTTGCAGGGCACTGGATATACGGCATTAGAGCTACCGAGCCCTGCAGTGGGTCCTGATGGACAGCATTAGCAGAGCTGTGCTCAGCTTGACCAGGGCAGGGGCTAGGGAAGATGGAACAGAAGGGTGGATTTTGGACAAGACTTCCCTTTCATCTCTTCTCCCCCTCTCTACCCCCACACCCCCCCCCAGCGAAACCGAGCTAATTAGTCAAATAGATGAGGATAGGCCAGGCAGGGAGAAGCCCCGTTGCGTGTCCTATATTAGTAACTCACGTGGGAGTAGCCAGATTGGAAGGAGATTGAAAGGGAAAATTGTAGGTGTACATCGGAAGCTAAGTGGGCTAAGCCTTTTCCCCGGCCCCCCGTGCCTGGCTCCGGCACACGAGTGATGTCACCCTTCTCGGTGGCCGGCCAGCCACCCCACATCAGCCGCCCGCAGCGTGACGGCCGGCGGGGCGCTCGCTGCTCGGGGCTCCAGCCTGGCCGGGAGCGATGAGCCGGCTGCGAGCGGGGCAGCGCGGGCGCCCTGAGCATCATTAAAGGCATTCATGGCAGCGAGGGGGGAGCCACATTGGGTTTAGCCCCCCCAAAGTTGCACAGGCAGCCGTAGGGAGAGGGGCAGCCTGTGACGGGGGTTTCTGTAGGCTGCGTCTGTGTTTCTTGAGCTGCCTGCCGCTGCCACCCCGCCTCAGGCAGAAGGGTCCTGCCTGCCAAAATACAACCGCTGTGTCTGAGCTGCTTTGGAGATCACAGGGGCTGATTCTTCTCTGCCTTATGTGGGGTTTGCCACAGGTAACTTCTGTTCTCAGGAAGTTGCTGTGTGCTAACACCATCCCATCTGTCTCGCTGATAAGAAATCCTCTCTGCTGCCTGACCAGCACAGCCTAGTCCCAGCCCAGAGCCGTGTACTGGGTCCCCAAATGTTCAGAGGACCTTTGGAGTGGGCATCACAGAGACACGTGGTGACTGCAGCACATCCATTAGAAAGTGTGTTAAACAAAGGAGCACCTTCCAAAGCAGCAGGCAGCAGCGTGGTGGGTGATTTTCTGACCCACTAATGGGGCACATTTCAGTACTGGGGGCCCCATGCAGTGATTTCTGTTCTCCTGTCAGTGGCCAGCAGCAGACCCTTCCCTCGAGGAGTGGCACACCAGCCTGCGGAGCGCTGTCCTGCCACTCCTTCCGAGGGAAGCAGGAGGTATTTGCAATTAGCACCTTCTCTCCGGGCTCGGGAGTTCGCTTCAGTTATCAGTCAGGCAAGTGCAGCACGGGATGCTCACCTTTGCCGGAGGCAGGCAGCAGTGGGGCGGCGTGCAGTGCCTGCTGCGGGAGGGGCAGGGCTCCCCGCTCAGGTGCTGCCTGCTCCGCCCGCTGGCAACGCTGGCACTTCTCAATTCCCACGCCAATGGCAATTGAGGTGACAAGTCCGGTCCTTGGCTCTGGCAAACCTACTTTCCTGACCTAGTTTTCCTCGCTCCGCAGTGGTGGAGCAATGCCCGGTGTGTGCCTTGTGCTGGTGGCACTGTTGTGTGCAGGATGGCTCTGCTCCTGCCGACTGAGAGGGCGTCTCAGCAGCTAAAGTTTCCAGGAAAAAAAGAACAAAACAAACATGGAAATGCAACAAGCAAGGGGAATAAAGAACTTCTCCTGCTGACACCTTGCAGCCAGCAGTACCCATCTCACCCTGTGAGATCCCCCAGCCCTGATGTTAAGGGCTGAGGGGACTGAAGGATGGCAGGCCCAGGAAGGGCTGTCCTTTGTTCCTATCACTGCATTCACTGCCACTGCTTTCACCTTCAGAGTAAAAGACAGGCAAAGATGCTGTCACCAGTACCAAGGGGATTTTCCTTCCAGTTTTTTTTTTCCTGCCAGGGTTTTTTCCTTTTGGCCAAAAAAACACCTTTAGCTGGGTGGTTCAGTGAGCCCTGGCTTCACCGAAGTCAGTCATTTTATGTATGCCTGCCTTTCCTTGGTGATGGTGGGGAACAGAAGAGGTAGTGGCTGGCAAACTCTGGGCCTTGGAAAGGGAAAACAATGGCGAGAGGAAACACTTCTGCTGCCAACCTCTACCTTCACAAAAAAATATTTCTTTGCGCCAGGGAAAAATCACGTGGGGAAAAATGTCTTTGCTCACAGCTCCAGGGCTGGTTTTACTGGTGTGTGTGGTCCTGTACTCTCCCTCTCTTCAGACTCCTTTGCCAGCTTGCTCTTGCACTTCCTCCCAGCCATTCCTCACAGCTTTCCTGTCTGCCTGCTCTTCTTGCCCCAGGACAGCTTCACAGTCACAGCCAAGCACCTTTGTTGCACAGCTCCCACTGCATCCCTCAGGCAGCAGGGGTTTTCCTTGTGTGTCTGTGCTGTGCATATTTTGCTTATTGTTTCATCTCTTTGGGGTATCAGATGAGTTCATCAACTTCTTTATCCCAAGTGACAGGACACAGGAACCTCCACAGGTCTAACACACAGTTCTGTTGGTACACAAGCCTTACAGTTCACAGGATGTGCCACTGTATCCAGAAATTAAAAGCAAAAATTCTTTCTGAATTAGACAGAAACTTAAAAACTAGCTAGACTTCTCCCAACTGCAAGAACGTTGTAAGTGAGTTTGGGAAGCTCTCAAATCCTGGCTCTGGGCAGACCCACAAGGAGTGCAGGCATGTCCTTGTGAATATTTTGGGTTTTTTTTTTTTTCTTTTTGGTTCAGTGACAGTTCATTGAGCAGGAGACAAAACATTTCCGGATTTCTGGCTGGCATTTGTCAGTGCATTTCTAACTAGATGCAAAAATGAGTGCTTGCATCTGAAGGATAAACACAGCTAGGCACAGGTGCAGTAATGGGAATAAGCATTTGGTCAGGAGGACAGTTCTCTCCCAGCTTGCTGGCACTGCTTGTGGTTTCTGTGGTCCAGGATCTCCTCTTAGCACGTGTCTCAGCAAACACCAATGCAGATCCCAGCACATGCAGCCCAAATGCAAGCCCAAAATGCTGTGCTGGTGCTGGCTGCCAGAAAGGGTCACGTGCTGACATTTTATTTATTTTATCCCCCCAGCCTGGGGGTCTCCATTCAAATGCTGGCCTCTGTGTCAGGGCTGTGTCCCTGGGCTCTCAGGGGCTGTGTGGGCAGTGTAGCTCTGCTGCTGGTGCTGCAAAGCTCTGCTGCTGCACAGCACCTGCCACTGCTGTGTTCTAATGGTCGTGGCACTGTGAGACAGCCTAACACCTTAGAGCAGAGAGCAGGTTTGCAGAAGGACTCTGGAAATTATGCCAAGTAAAAACACAGTTTGAGGGCTAACTGGAGACCTTCCTTTAAGCCACACTTCACCCCCCTCCTGGAGCCTATCTGTGCATCCATCTGGGTGTGCTCAGCAGGCACAGAGGGCAGTCTTGTTTCTGGAAATGCTACTGGTAGCCTCAGTTTTCTGAAGTCTGAACCCATAACAGAATATTGGCTTTTTTTTTTCCTTCCACCTCTTGTTTCCTTTCTTGTTTTTTTCCAGAGCTGAGTGGACCATGAGAGCAATAATATCTACACCAGCACAACAAAGGAAATGTCTAGTGGTGTGCATACTGACAACACACACCCATCTTCTGAGCCACAGTTCTAAAAACTTATTTTCTGTAAGAAGATAAAAATAATGCTAAAAACCACTGCTCCTTGATGAGAACAGAATGAAAATTAGCCTGGTGATTCAGTTTTTATTTTGTTTAAAAGGTTTCCTGTTTTCTAACCAGCTACTGCAAAAGGATTTGCCATTAGTAACAGAAGAGGCTTCACATCTGGTCAGGGTTTCACCATCAGACAAAGGGGAGGACTTTAGTGAGGCATTAAATGTAGATAATGGATTATCAACAGGGAGGACAGACCTTGGAAGGGTGGGTGTGGGGAGGGACAGGGGATGATGAGGCATCAAGGGGCACAAAGGCAGCAAAGTCAGACATCTGGGAGGGCTGAAAATAGCTCTGGGGGGCTGCTGCTCCCTGCTTGGGTGGCTGTGCTGATCCCCTGATGCCTTCCAGACATGGCAGTCAGGAGGGGAAATCAAATATTAACTGGTTCCTGCTCCCAACCTGCATGAGGAAAAAGATGAGTGAAGCAGGAGGGAGACTGGTGGAGCCAGCAGAACAGTAGGAAGCCATGCAGAAGCCAAACACTAAATTATTAGTGAGCATAAGTTGCAAAGCTTTCAAAGGCGGCTTTGACAGAGACACTAACAAAATCCCCAGGGTAAACAAGAGCCTTTGTTAAAATTAGTGTAAGACCTATGTAGGGGCTTTGGTGGATTCAAAGAGCAGCCCTGGGATGGAAGAAGGTGAGCAGGCAGAAGCCACGAGAAAACAGAGAGCCTGGAAACAGCAGCAGGGAGACCTAGTGGAGCTGAACAAATCCAGGGAGGAGGACGATTTGCAGTTAATTACACTCCATCCTGCCCAGCAACCCCAGCCTGGAGCAGGACCCCAGGCCCAGAGCCAAGGGCAGCAGCCTGGGCAGCAGGTGCTGGAAGCCGTGCCCAGAGGAGCTCCACCATTGGCAAACACCAGTTCATCCAGAGCACCTGGAGCACTGGAGCATCAGCAAAGGCTCTGTGTGTCTGTCCTGGGCATGTGGAGCCTGAAGCCTGGCTCTGTCTGGGATGAATCCTGGCAGGTGTCCCATGGCACCCCTGCCTTCCCCTTCCTTTGTGCCATGTAAGTCAGGACCCCCCTGGACACCCAGCTGGGGACACGGGCTGGTGGCTGGGCAGCCCTGGGTGCCTCGGGGTGTGGAGAGCCCAGAGAGGGCCCCGTGTAGACCAAAAATGGGAGAGCAGGAGCCAGAGCCAGGAGCCCCAGGACATAGGAAGGGCAAGCTGGGGAGGAGATGCCATGGGCAATAGATTGCTTTCCTTTCTGTCTGCAGACCTTCTCCTTGTCTCTGACACTGTAATAAGGACTCAGACTGGGAGGGAGCCACTTAGGTACCCAACAGGAAGGGCAGACCCTCTGGAGCAGCCTGAACTGCTGGATATTTGGCATTTGCAGGATTGCCTTAGAGACATCTTTGGGATCGTGGCACCTTGCAATTTGTCTCTCCACTGTCTCCCACAGTGTGAATGCCAAGCAGAGCTCATTCTGTAGCTTTTCAGTCCCCCAGCTGTCCGCAGAGTTTGGTGGCAGTAACTTTGTGCCCTCAGGAAGCCTTGCTGGAAAGGAAAACATGGAAGGTTGATGGGCAGTGCTTGAGGAGCTAGGCAGAGGAGGCCGTGTCTGCCTAAGAAACACCTGGGGCTCTCAGGGCAGGGGTTGTGCCAGGTCTGCTGCCCACACCAGGAGCCCCAGGGCCTTGGGGGCACGGTGGTGGGAAGGGTCAGCCAGCTCAGTGAGAGGATTTGGTGGAGCTCCATCCCTGAGGATCTGCCATGGCAGCCCCCTCTGCCCTCCCTGCTGCTGCAGGAGCAGCACCACCTAAAAGCAGCTTTGGCTGCTCCTCCTCTGAAAGACGGGCCTGGCTCCAACACCCACTGACGTCAAGAGCAGCCTGCTCGAGATGGTTTTGGTCTGATGAGAGCTCATCAGTCACAGCAGAGCTCCAGAAACACCAAACAGAGGGTGGCTCAGCCCAAAGTGTTTGTATGGTTACGTTGCTATAGTGCCCGGGAACCTCGGGTTCTAAACACAGCCTTGAGAGGGAGGGATGCTTGTCTGGTCCCAGGCAAGGAAATGGAGACACACTGCCATAAATCACTTTTCTGTGGCTGAAGCAAAGGAGAGCTCGTGGGCTGTGAGCCTTCTGGGGCGCAGGCCAGCCCTTCCCAGCCTCCCCTGTGCTGGCAAGGGTTGACAGAAGGCCACCCTCCCAGTCTCTGGTGCTGCTGAAGCCTCTTTGGTGTCTGTCTGGTCCTTGCACAGATGTAGAGATGCCCACAGTTAGGCAGAACCACGGGATGGAGCAAAAAGGCAGGAGCCATCCCTGTGCTGGGGGGCTGGAGCATGGGAGGGAGAACAGCAGTCTGTGGATAAGCTGTGGCAGCAGCTGAGCAGGTCTGTGGCCTTTCTTTGGAGAGGACCCAAGCGTGTTGCTTTGAGCATCAGGCACGCAGCACACACCAAAGGGAGGCTGCCTGACCCAGCCAGGGCGGATGGCTGCAGGACACAGGGCAGGGAGCCACGGGCTGTAACAGGAGCTACTGCAACCATCAGGCTGTCTTGTTTTGCAGAGATTGGGCTTGCAATGCTAATGCTCTTGGTCCCTTTCCAGCAGGGATATGCAGGAGCATCCGGTGGGTGTGACTCAGCACCGGCTGAGCTGCAGCAGCGTCCCCAGCCCTGCACCACTGCCCCCATCCCGCCTGCCAGCGTGCCTGGCATGCTCCAGCCCTGCAGCAAGGACTGGAAAAGGTGGGGCCATGGCAAGGAAAACCTCAAGGCTTCAAAGAGTGGTGAGAGCCCCATGGGAGCTAGGTTTCTGTGAGTGACTAGATTCCCTAAGTGCTTTTGCTGTAAGCTGTACAGGCATACACACCCGGGCTCAGAAGTGACCCCAGCCCTTAACAATGGCTCTGGAAATAAGAGAAAGGTGAGAGGAGAGCAGTGGGGGTGTCCATGCAGGAGTGACAGGGATGCAGCTCCCAAGGACACACACACAGATCGAGACAAAAGCCTGTGTGAAGTTGTACAGGCTTCATATGAGCAGTCTCTGATGGCAGAACAGCCATAAATTCTGCCTCAAAATGAGGTGCAGGAGGTGGCTGTGCTGTGCTCATGGAAGCACAGTGCTCTCCTCTGCCTGTGGCTCATGGAAGAGCAAAGAGCCCTGCACAGCCAGGGCAGCCCTGGGGCCTGAGACTGGGTTTTTCTTATTTGGGTTTCGGTCTTGTAGGTATCTTCTCTGTATGACAAAAGTCCTGGAGGGAAAAAGCTATTAAAGATGTTTCCCATTTGCTGGTTTAGCTGCTGGAACTGACAGTTGATAAGTTTTGCTGAAGCAGATGGAGGAGAAGCCCATGGAAAATGGACCATAGGAGAAGGCAGGATGCTGAGGCTTCAGCAAAGGCTTTTTATCCAAAATGTCAGCTGGTCATTGAAATTAAGTGATGTTAATAACAAACCAAACAGAAACACTGGACAGCAAAGAGCCTGCTCCAGTCACGTCACAGCAGCTCAGCTCACATCATTATCACTTCTGTAACCACACCATAGGCGAGCCTTTCTGCCTCCCCAGGGTATTGAGGTAAAGCAAAGACCCACATTTCTAATGCCAAAAAGTAGCTTTACAAAAATACCTACTTCCAGGTCTTTTTATTCAGCCAGGGAAGCAAACACTGGGCACGGGCCCAAGTTGTACTTTCCTTTGTGGGTCACCTTTAAGAGCTGAACAAATGAAGGATCTCAACATTAAAATAGAATAGGACTGGAAACTTCATCAGGGATTGAACTCCCCCTGGCATGCCTCCCACCCTCCCTGGGACCTGGAGCTCCACCAAGCAGCATTGTCCAGGAATGCACGGGAGCAGCTCCGGGCATCCGCTCACCGTGCCGGATGCGCTGCGCTGCTCAGATACGCCCTGACCTTTACAGCCATGGGCCTTGGAGGGTTAGGAAATCCTGGCCTGGCTGAGGGAAAGCCCTTGTGCACAAATAAGCCTTGCAAAGCCCCCACTCTGTTGCGAGGTTCCTGCACCGACCGGTGCTCCCGTGGTGGGCACTGTCCCTGGGGGAAGCGAGGATGGGGAGAGGGCTCTGGGTGTGTGGTAAGAGGGCAGCCTGCCCACAGCACCTGCTCCTTCTTCTGTCAGTGATGGGGAAAAGTCTGCTGGGGACTTCTGGGGCTGCTGTGTATACCTGCTGGGCACCTGTGGCTCCAAGGGCTGGGAGAAGGCAGCCCTCTCCCTGGTAACAGGAGCTCTGCTGAAACAGGTCATGATGGTGTCTCTCCAGGCACTGGGGGGTGAGCTCAGGCTGAGCAGCTGCTTGGAAACCCAAACCACCCCTGTGGGGCTGGAGGGGCTACCTGGGCATCTTGTGGCTGGTGCCAGTAGATGTGGTCCCTCCCTGGTGCCATGTTTCATCTCTTCATGTCAAGAACATGGCTTTTTCCCTGTAATATTTCAAGATGCCCCATTACAAACCAGGATGGAAGGGCTGCTTCTTGCAGCAGGAATTGGGAAAAAAATGTCTTTTCCCTCCCAGGTGACAGTGGTGGGAAATGGTCCATGGGCAATGGCTCTTTAGGAACCTGTGGGAAGGCATTTGGTGGCCTGCACCCCTGTCTCAGCTTTTTCTACCTTCCGCATCTGTGCTGCAGTAGCAACCAGAGCCCTCAGCTTAAATCCCAGCAAGTAGGACTATACCATCCTGAAGCTGGAGAGAGCAGGGCAGTTAGAGGGGAGCGACCTGCCTGGAGCCCCAGATCAGTGGACATCTGTCCTTCAGCCACCCCCAGTGCCATGCACCCCCATGTCCCCTTGCAGGCTGTGCAGGGATGCCTTTCCTTGATTTCCTCACTTTCTGCCTGTACCCCAACACCAGCCTCCTCTCCTCCTTGGCCTCCCCTCCTCCTACCACCTTCTCTGACTCTCATCCTAGGGCTGGACAAACCATGCACCTCCTGCCCTCGCTTGCAGCTGCAGCTTTGGCATGCTTACATCCAGGGAGCACCATAAATAAATCCTGGACCTATCCAGATTTATAACTTAATGGTCTGGCTGTAAAAAGTTATTTCCCTTTTCAGCCCTTTTGCAATAGGCTTGCCCCTCCTCTCCTCGTTTATTTGTTACTATGAATATTTGATGGCTGACTGTAAAAAGAAGTTTAAATACCTAAATTCATTCTCTGGTACAGGCACACTGGCTGCCCTGCTGCTGCCAGGGAGTTGTGTGGCAGCCTGGGACTTGGGAGGTCTGAGGAGGCTGTGCAGGACACTGGGGCCTCAAGGAGAGCTCACATGCCAGCACGGGCTGTAGGGTGAGACCTTGGAAAGGCTCGGGCAGTGACTGGGCTTTAGGAGGGCTTGGTGA
The DNA here is from genome assembly GCF_022539315.1 of Serinus canaria. NCBI lineage: Eukaryota > Metazoa > Chordata > Aves > Passeriformes > Fringillidae > Serinus > Serinus canaria. The sequence continues at coordinate 25,439,213 of NC_066321.1, forward strand.
GGACAGGAGGTGGCACTGCTCCCACAGTCATCCCTGTTGCTGCCTTCACCCCTTGGCAACTCTTCCTTTAGTTCCTCAGCTCCCCTGTGGTCAGCGTCCCAATCCCTGTGGGGAGCAGGCTTCTCACCCATCACCCTGTGGGGGCACAAGGGGCTTCATCCCTGTACAAGAGGCCGGCTGGCAGAAAGAAAACGCATCCTTGCTGTGTTTGCACGGATATTCATCTGTAGGAGGAAGGGAAGAGTTTCCTTATTTCTCACGCAGGCTGGCTGCCAGCTCTGCAGAGGGATGGTCAGGGCTATGGCCTTGTGTTGGGGCTGGCTGGCTCTGAAACCCACCGTGAGCCACAAGAAGAGAAGAGCTGCAGTCCCTGTTCCTCGCTGGCTTGGCAGCTGTGTGCTCAGGTTTGCACAGATGTTTTCTCCTGGCAGGTCCCGCCCGCTCGGGCATGGCTCGTGTAACTCATCTCTCAGCAGTTCCACCACGTTTTCTCCACCTCCTGGCCAGGCACATGGCAAGCCCAGACAGCTCCTGCAGAGCAGCAGGAGCCTTTCCTGAATTCAGCCTCGCGCTGCACATGGAGGCAATGTGTTTCTCTTTCAATGAGACCCAAGAGCACCCAGCTGACTCCATCCAGAGTCACTCTCAGCACCCAGGAAAAAAATACCACATCAAATTGGTGGGAATTCAGCTTGGTTTTTTGTCTCACACCCACCAGGCGTGTGGAGCTGCCGCCAGCCTGTCCTGCCCAAACAAACCTGCCCTCGCTCCTGCACCAGTCCACAAAGACAGCACAGGCACGAGGAGCATGGCAGCGCTGACAGCCATCCCTCACACCATCACTGGGAAAACAGTGCCCAAAGCAACGGGGGGAAAACGCCCTCTGGAATGGCACCTCCTGCACAACTCATACCACCCTGGGCTGCTACAGTTTGTCTGAGGTCAGGAGGACCTGCAGTAGCCCGGCCTGTCCCTCTGCACGGGGACTTGCAGCTCGTGTCACTGCTGCCTGCCCCGAGCATGGCATGGAGGCTTCCAGGGCATAAATAATTCAAGAGCAGTGAAGAGGATTTCTTCCCCCCTTCCTCCCTTCCCTGGCTTATAACAAATGTTAATTTAATCAATTGGCAGTAAATCTGGCTGGTTGCTGACTCACGACAGATGGTGCCCCTGCGGGCTGTAGCAGCAGCTTCCCTCCCTCCTTTGGAGATGAACAATGCGGGAGCCGTTTCCTTGCTTTTCACCTTTTCCCTCTTTGCCTTCAGTTGGTACCAAAATGTGTCAGAGGCTGCAGGCAGAGGTGCTGAGCTGGCAACAGGAAGCCCTGGCTGCTGGAGATTGGCTCGTTCACGTCCCTGGCTGGACATAATTCAGGGATAATGAGGCCGCAAGGTGCACAGGGCTCAAAGGTGCAGCACCGGCACCGCCACCGGTGTTTGCCAGCACCAAGGAGCTGCTGCAATGCTCAGAAGCCCAGCAGAAGATGTTATCCAGGCTCACCATGCTTGTCCTTCTGAGACACTGGGGACAGGACCCTGGCAGGGATTTACCCCAAAGCCCCCCACCCCACTCTTCATCCCCCACAACCCCAGATGGGAAGTGAGAGCAGGGCAAGGCTTCCAAGGGCACCGAGGCTTTTGGGAGTGTGGGACAGGCAGTGTTTCAGCAAGGGCATTGATTTTAACAGAGAAATTAATTACTTTCTGGTCATCACGTGGGCTGGTGTGCTGTGGTGCTGGTGTCTGCTCACCTGAATACAGGTTGTACTCCATTGTCTGGTTGAGGAGGTTGTTTAGAAATGAGAGAGAAACAAATCTCCCCATTGTGGGCCTGGCACCAACACGCAGCTACCTGAGGGTGTTATTCTCTTGGGCTGACAGAAAAAGAGGAAAGCAGCTAGACAAAACTGTCTGGAAACAAGTATAAAAGTACCAATTACTGCTAAAACAAGCTCACATTTTTGCACTTTTATCAATCTCTGGTAATGTTTTGACCTGTGTAACAGCAGGACAAGGAGGATGTGACGAGACCAAATTGGAAATTGTATGTTGAAATGTTCCTCTAAATGAAAATTGGCTTACAATGGAATGGATTTTTTTTCTGCTTCAACATGTCCATTTTTGCTTACAAAAAATCAATGACAGCTTAAAAAAATTAAAACATTTCTTCGAAAGTTTAATGGGGAAGAAAAAAAGAGAAGCCTTTCGGTGATGAATGTACCGTTTTCATCAGATAAAACCTATTAAGATGAGCTAGAAAGCTTTTACTTAGTGGGTTAAAGAAAAAATTACTCCAGTGGCCTTTTTTTGCTGAGATCAAGAGCAGTATGTTTAATATCTGTTACAGCCTCTGTCAGGAGACTACCTGCTGCCTTGGCAGGGGATGCAGTCAATTATCTAATAGGTCCTTCCCGCAGCGGAGCGTCAGGTTGCCTCCGTGCTGCCAGGGCTGGGGGGGATGAAAACAGGGTTCTGGTGTAGCCTCCCCAGGTGTGATGAAAAGGAGGGCTGTGTCAGGGGTCCTGCAGGGTGCTGCTCCCCCCAGCACCGTTGTTTCCCTCAGGGAGGACCAAGATCAAGTTTTGAAGCGAGCGCCGGGAGCCAGCTGCAGGCGGGAGCACCTGACACTGGGGTTTCCTGAAAAACAAGCGGTGAATGCCCAGCTCCCAGCAAGGGGTTTGGCTTTGACTGGTTTTAGAGTCCTCACACAGCTTTTGGTTAGAGAAAAGACCTTTATTCTTCATCTGGTGTTCCGTGTTTCCTCTCCTCATCGTGCCAGACACCTGCTCACCATTTCTTGCAGACTTGTTCCTGACACACATTTGCTGCTTCAGCCTAGGTCAGGTGTCTCCAACAGATGCACAGCAGAAACCTCCACTCCTGGCCTTGATTTTCCCTCTGCACTGGTTCTCATCTCCCTGGGAAAGGGATGGTGTCTTTCGCATCTGAACAGACCAGGACCAGCATATAATTAATAATGGAAAACAACACCATGACCATTCCTTGGATGTCACTTACCCTGACATGGGAGGCACACGAGGGCTGTGAATCAGCAGCACTTGCTGTGGAGAGTGCTCCTTCAATACATTGATTTTGTGTTGCACAGCTCCCTAAAGAGTGTGTGGGGTTTGCTCACAAAGCTTTGATTTGGCTAATCAGCAGGATTATCTGCTGTGGCGTGACTCGGGGCTCTTGGAAATGAAAGGAATTATAAAAGTATATTAATATATTACAACATCTACTTGCCAGTGGCTCCTGCCCAGCACGGGCCCTGGCACCCGCCACAGGGGAAGCTGGCAGAGCTCCCAGCACTTCCAGCATCTCCCTCCTTCCCTGAAGAGTCCTGTCCACACTCTGCCCTGGGGTGAGACTGCTGCTGCAATCCCATTTATTGTCATTCTAAGTGCTACCTGGAGTGTTTCCCTTCCCAGCTATAGGAGGAATGAATGTCCCTTCCTTGAAGGGCCTGGTGTCAATGCCAGCAAACAACAGGAGAATCCAGGTAATGAGAAGGAATATCCTGACTCCTGGTTCTGTTGTTTTGGTTTTTGTTTTATTTTTTTTTTTTTTTTATGTGACTTGAACTTCTGCAGCACCCCCACAGGGCATAGCAGAATACCACCATCCCAGTTTGCATGACACCAACACCAATGAGTTTGCTCTGTCCAGCTGATAAACACTATCAGCCAGTGTTCTTTATAAAGGGAGCTCCAGTCTGGGCTCCAGCGCATGGTTTAATGCATTTTAAATTGTCTGGAACTTGCAGCTGGTGTCTGTGTCCTCCAGCAAGAAGGTTTCCAGGGCACGCGTCACCCACTGAAGCAACATGTCTTTTCTACCCCAGTGTGTGGCTCTGGTGTTGTGGAGTAACTAATCCCTTCCCCAAGGAGTCAAATAGCTCTTGAGGCAAAACACACATGACATGGTTTTTGTATGATTTTTAAAACCTGCTTTTAAACCTGCTTGTGGAAACCTTGAATTTCCACTAGACCAAGATGCTCTGGAGGGGAGCTGCATGGCAATTAAAATGCTGCCATTGTTCTGTTTCAATTAGAGGTCCTATTAATTGCCAAGTCTTCAAGGTTTTTAAAGTAGCCTCTGGTGAAAGGCTGCAGCAGCGTGTGGAGATGGATTGTGTTCACATGTCATCTCACACCAGCAGCCGTCGGAACAGCCACTCCACTGCAACCACACTGGGCTATCACGGCTTGCTTCTTTATTTCTTTTGTCACTGCTGTTCATTACCAAAGAGCTCGGCTGCTGTTCAACAAAGCACTTAAGGCCTTGCTTCATTTGCAGTGAAGTCAATTCCCTTTTGCCGTGCTGCAGCATGTCTACATTAAGGGTTAGTGTGGAAAGAGCACCGGATTGCTGCTCCGTCACTCCTCCCAGTCTGGGAGTGATGCCTCACCTCCCAAAGCACTGCAGAGTGCGGCATTGCTTGAGAAAAAGTGTGCATATTCCACACATGTTCTCCAAAATGCACCAATTTATTTCAATTTGTTCCTATTCAGAATTAAGATGAAGGTTTCCATACGGATTCTCCTGTTCAATTGACTGGGTAAGGAAGAGTGTTGTAGTCTCTTCCCAAAACTGTTGTCTTTCCTTTTTGGGGCACTCCGGCTGCCCTCAGCACACCATTTCTAAAGGGACATGCATCTTCAAGGGATGCACTGTGGGATGAAAAGGAGCTGGACTGCTATGTCTGATTAGAGGAAAATTATTTCCACGTGCACAGAGGTTACTGCTTGCCTGGGAAGGGGATATGGAAAGGAATCAGTGCAGAGATCCTTAAAGCTTACGGCACGCAGAGAAAAACAGTGTGGGAGGAAGAGGAAGGAAGTTTGCAGAGATGAATTTGGGGAGGCTGATTTAAATAAATCCCACAGAAGGGTTTTCTCACAGGAAATATATTTATTGGATCAAGAAGGCAATAAACCAAGCAGATGATCCTTATCCAGGCTTCTGTGCTTGGGGGGAGCCACGATGATAACAGGGATGACCTCAGCGACGATTTGCTGTGAGTGACACGCTGAAGTTTTACACACTTCTCAGAAGCCCTGTCATTCAGCCACTCTCCTTGCTATAAAAAAGGTTAATTGATGCAAACCACATTTTTTCCACCAGCATGTGCCAAAGCAGCCAGTGTATTGTACACACACAAAACAACAACCAGGCTTTCACATGGCTTGAATTAGATGGATGACAAGAGCTACCAGGGGGAGTCAATTAAGCTGCAACCTTGGAGTCAAACTTGCAGATTTTATAACAGTGCCTAGTAAATAATGGGTACTTGCACATCTCCTTTCACTAAGAGGCACTAGCATATGTCTTTGAATATGTTCTCCTGGTAATTGCACAGGGAGCATACACATTTGGTCCTGTTGTCTACCATGAATAATGCATAGCGAAGAGGGGGGAGCCGAAAGTGCCGAGCTGCTCGATTTTAGATGGACTTTTTTATCATTGTTATTTAGATGTCACAGCCGTTCTCCTAAAGAATTGCTCGCCTCCTTTGTCACTGCAAAAGTGGGCTTATTTAGGGGAGAAACAAAAAAAAAAAAAAATGAACCATGGACTAAAGCTAATCTGAGATTATCCATGCAAATTGGCAGCTGAGATTCAGATGTGAAAATCTACCCCTGATAAAAATGACTAAGAGGATTTCTGCTGAATTTCGTTTTTCTCCTGACTCACTAATCCATGCTGGGGGAAAATCCTCCTGTCCAGTCTTGTTTAGGTTAAGTCACATTAATAATGTGGAGCTGAGGACGGCAGGTATCGGGATCCATTTTAAGCGCGTGCTGCACTGCTGTTGTGCTGCTCACAAAGCACAGGCTTCGCTTCTCCCCTCAGCATTCCCCACATTTGCCTTAAATCAAAAAGGTTAGTCAGCACAGCCAGCTCCTTTGCTTTCAACCTGCTGGGGCTTTTTTCTCAAAACTCCCACTCGAAAGGCAGAGTCAATTCAAAACCCAGGAAGCCTGAAGGCTAAGCAAGCTGCCCGGGGAAAATAGAAAGAGTATGTGTTTGCAGGCTGGGGTTTGAATATCTTGTAGGAGCCAGAGCTCCAGCTGTGTCTGGATTGTACCTTCGCAGTATTAGCACGCAACGGGAGCATCTTTTGGAGACGTCGCCATGCTGGCTCTGCCTGGCGCCAGCAGCCACGGCAGCGAGGAAGCAGCACTGCTCCCAGCCATGCAGGCGGTTTGGGTTGCCATTTCCGAGGAAAATTTGTTTAAAATCCAGCTTGCCAGTGAGGTATTTACTGCACTACAATGCAATTTAGTGTTGACAGCGCAATGCGAGAGCTGCCTCCCACAGCGGTGGCCAAACCCGTGCCAGTGCATTTCCAGCAGCTGAGGTGGAGGCTGCACGTGCTGACACTGCTGCGTGCAGCGCGTCATTGCCCGTCCCTTGTAAGCACCTTTAACTGCTTTGTTACAGCACATGCCGTACAAATTGCTCGCTTCACTTCAGTTCAGCTAGACTGTTCCTTATTAATATCAAGAGCTGTCTTTTTTTCCTGTGACAAACATGCTTGAAGCCCTCTGGGGATCCTGAGCGGCGTGCGCTGAGGTGCAGCTCCCGGTGGGGTTTCACTAGGGCTTAGGATAAATACACACCAGCAGCTGGAACTCCTGAAACGTGGCTTGAGCCAGCTCAGCACACAGGGGTGCTGGGCCTTCCCTTGGAACACGACTAAGGATGCCATGCTGTTCTTGGTGTGGGCAGGACTGGCACATAGATACAGTGCAGTCCTTATCACAGGAGGGAGGGGGAGAGGCTCTCACCAAACACCACAAGATCACCCAGGTGGGGTGGCCATGCAGTGCCGTGGCCCCAGGATAGCGTGGGACTGGGAGCAAGGGTCAGGGCAGCCTCCCTAGATCACCGCCAAACCTCCCTGGATATCCATCCCAGCCCTGTGGTATGGGGGCTGCAGAGGAAGGAAACAGAAATTTGTGTACGGTTTGTTGCATTTTTCAAGGGATTTTGGGCCCGCTTGCTTTTAATTTCATTAAAATCCCAGATATTTGGACGCGTTCCATGGCTGACTGAAAAATGAGGGGGCTGGAAAGGATTATGTGAAAAAGTTGTCAACATATTCCTCTTCCCACACTCCACGCTTCCCCAAAGTGCCCCAAAATCTCCAAAAATGTCAATCAATAATAATTAGCCCATCAGACACAAGTGAGAAAATTCAGGCCCGTGAGCCGGCACGTCCCCCTCGCCGCGAGCGCGCCGCGAAGCCGCCGGGTACCGTGCCAGCCTCGCCGGGTACCGTGCCAGCCTCGCAGCCTCGCCGGGGGCGTGGGAGGACTTGGAGGCGGCAGCAGCCTCCGTGCCAGCTCTGGGCACCAGCAGCCCTGGCAATGACAGGCATTTCTTCAGATTCCCGCGGCCCCAGGGATGCGGAGGCTGCAGGGCACACAGAGCCGGCCCCAGGGACTCTCAGCCGGGGGACCCGCAGGAGTGGCCTTGTGGAGGGGGGCGACAGCTCCCCAGCCTGCAGCTCCTTCCCCTGCGTGCCTGGGGGATCTGGGGGATGTGGCTGGGCAGGCAGCGTTAGCATCCAGGCAAAGCTACGGTCAGGAGCCGTCCTGTTGGATAACCTCGAAATGTCAGTGCTGTGTCTCACCTGCTCCCGTGAGCAGAGCTACTGGTGCAGCAGCATTTTTTAATCCCACAAGTGAGCTACATTTCAGGAAAAGCTTAGAAAGAGCTGCTGAGGCTTGTGCCAAAGACATTGGGAAGAGCTTTCTCTCCCCCCATGCTCTCCTGCTTGGCTGACGAGCACAGACCCCACCGCTTGCTATTAATCACACGTTGGTAGCACCTGGCTCCAGTACAGGGTTTTTTAGTCTAAAGAAATTCCTCTGAACTAATGAATGCCGTTTAGCTAGAGTGTGTCAGAGGCCTGAATTCACCCAGGAAAGCTCCCTGGGCAGAGGGGCTTTCTTTCAGGGTTCAAAGTCTGCTTGATGTGTTTTAACCCTTAGATGCCTGGAAAAGCTCTGTGTTTCCTGTAGGAAAACTGCCATCACTAGCTTTATGAGCACATAAAAAAAGACCCATGTTACAAGTTCAGCTCTTAGAATAGCCACCTTTTACCTGGCAGTAAAATGCCTTTAGTCTTCCTCTGTCATGGTGGGATTTCACTTTGTATTCTCACAGTGACTCTGTTCACTGGTCTGGTGGGGGCTTTACTCGGCTGCACGGGGACCCAGAGCTTGCAGTTTCTGGTGGATGTTAGCAGCCAAAACCGCCCTGTTTCCCATACAAAAGCTGGCGTGCCACACACATGAGCACATCCCCACTCTGCACGCAGCCACGCTGCAAATGATGCAACCACTGCTGGAAATGCATCAGGGCCCCGGAGGGAGCCGCTGGCGACTGGAGCTCCTGGAGGCTGTCAGCTCTGCTCTCCACAGCAGCAAGAAACTGTGGTCAGATCACCGTGTGTGGGGGATGTCGCAAAATCAGGACAAGCAGTGTAGCTCGTGGAAAACCGATATATTTCACTTGGAAGACTCAGAGAAGGTTTTTATGAGATTTTAATTACCCCGTGCTTTAATTATTGATTGATCGGTCCCCCAGTGAAGCGAGATTGCCAAAAGGGAGGCTTCAGGACAGAGCAGAGCCCATCTGCGTCTCTCTGGGTGTGAGTTGCTCGAGGCACATTAGTAGGGCTGTTCTCTGTGCACTAAAATACAGGCAAGGATGGAAGGAGCCTGGGTCTTGACTAAATACACTGCAGGCATCAGTCCCTCAGGAGTGGTGCCTTCAGCCACTTTTCCATCCCAACAGAGGCTGCTGCTGCTGACCCGCGGCTGGCAGTGCCCTCCCCTTGGAGAGCTCTCACTGAGCCCCAGCACACGGGGACACACAGGTATAGCATCCCAAAATCTTTGTCCTGCAGCAGTAGATGCAGCAGGAAGGCTTATGCTCTGGCAAGGGAAAGGCTGTCCTATAATAGCCCGTTTTGGCCATCATGTGGGAAGGTGGGAGGCGCTGGTTTATTTATTCCCAATTCCCTCCCACAGCCCCAGCCTTCCCTGCCCTGGGGGCAGCACTGCCCGGCAGAGTCTGCACCTGTACCCTGAGGGTGCTGGGCCACCCCCTGCCCTGCAGCTCTTCCCTGCACACAGGGAGGCATTGCTTCATTTTAGTGGCACGAGGAGTCCCACGGGGGCTAATTATAACTCCTAGGATTTTATCAACAATTAGCTCAGCATGGATGGTCACATATCTGCACAGTGCCAGCTATTATGGGCTGGGCTGGTAGTAATGCTGGCTCCTAATTTTCCCAAGTATCCCCCATCTTGGAGCCTTGCTTTTGGTTACTCAAGGCTGCCGAGCTCTTAACCATTTAGACAGACATTCTCCATCCCAAGAAGCTGCCTACAAGGAGGTTTTATTTATATCTAGAAAGATTCAGGCTAAGACAAAGAAATGGCTTTGCTCATGGAAAGCACTCTCTAGTTTTAGGCAGCCCTGGGCTTTCCCTACTTTGGCAACTGGATACTTTGCAAATGTGATTTTTGGAGTACACAGCCCATGTAACTCCCTGCTGAGCAACCTCAGGAGTCAGAGGGACTTTGTGGCAGGGCAGGAGGTGGCTTCTGCTTGCTGCTTCTCTGTGAAGCCACCAGCACTGGAGGTTTGCTGCCATTGATCTCTAATGCCTGGGTGCTTTTTTACCCAGCCCAGTCTATACTGAGAGAAACCCAGCCTGGCAGTTCAGTGTTCATCTCTGGGGGGTCTAATGCAGGAGGAAATGCTGCCAAGGAAGCAATGGGCCCCACAGGAGATATGCTGCAAAGCCCAGCACTGCTGGGGCAGAGTGGCTCCAGCTGAGGGGTCTGCAGTGACCCTGGGTGATGGGACTGGACAGACCGTGAGGATGAGGGGAGCTTGAGCAGGGATGGCAGATTGAGTATCCCTAGGGAAACTGCCTCCCCTGAAAGGTGTCAGGAATATTTGGACTGAGCAGAGATGAAGGGCAGCACATTTCTTGGCACCACATCACTGCAAGCACCTCCAGGGAGCAAAGGGGTGAAGATGCAGAGAAAATTGGCAAAGAAAGGGGAAGAACTGGTGGGGAGGGCTAGCAAGGAATGAAAGGACAGGGTGGAGACATAGGGCTGGCAGGATGATTAGCACCAGATGGCAGGTATCAATTATTTACCATTTATGTACAATAAAAAAATACAATTTGACGATGGGAAGAGCATGAAACAAGCTCAATAGCAATTCAAAAGCATATGGAAATAAAATGCAGCAAATTAAGGGGTTGTAATAAATGTGCATCGCTGTTTGTAATGCCCCTGAAAGAATTATAAATGTGAAGCCTTTGTGAATAACACTTAAAAATAAATGTAAAATAAAAAAGAAATTAGGTACACAAATAACTTTACATTCAGGCTTTTATAAAATAAAATCTGTTTGCAGCAGCTAATTAAGAAAAGGGCTCTAATGAGCCTCACTCTTCTTTACCTTAGAGACAAGGCTGAAATGTTAAAAGTGGATATAGGTGTGGTGGGTGCCATTAAAAAGTTCACTTCCCTAACTTTCCAGCCATTTCAGGGATGAGCTATCTCCTTTCCAAAGGCGTGAGCTGCAGTGCCATTAAACCTCCGCCGTGTCTGGAGATGCCATCTGGACCTGCCTGCGGATGCCCCGATGCTGGCACCGCCCTCCTTCAGTATTGCCACTGCTACTCAGTTGCTGGATCAATAAATTAACGTTGACTGGTGGGAAAAGACATGACTGTGCTGAGCTTGAAATGTGCAACTCCCAGGGAAGATCCTGTGTTGCTGTGATTGGTATTTTTTGGTTTAGCACAGGACGGGTCCTGCTGGAGCTGGCAGAATAATCAGTGAGCAGGGCCAGTGCCACCTGAGCCACGCACTTTGTGTAAAACAGTATGTCACAAACTAAACAGGGTCAAAGCAGATTACTCCTTTCCAGTGGATTAGAAATCTTCCATCAAAATATCATTAAGCTGATCACTTCCCACAGAGCATTTGCTTTTTACCAGCAAGTGCTTTCCAACAGCTGTACAATGAAGGCAAAACTGCAGTGTTCTTTGCTTTGCTCCCCTCCCACCCAAATTATTGGCAACCACTTTGAAGTTCTCCACAAATAACGTTTCACTGGGCAGAAGCCTGGGGAAGGTTTGTTCAGCATTTAAATTGCATTTTTCATCTTTCTTTTCTAAAGAGCACTGGTAGCAAAGGAAGCAACTGCCAAAAGGGGCCGGCTTCGTGTCCTGAAGTTTTCGGTGTGGAAAATCATTTGGAGAGAGGGGTTGTCCCACAGAGGCTGTGGGCAGCAATGCTGAGGGCAGGATGATGTGCAGAGTGGCTGCTCCCAGCCTGGAGAAGCCTTGCCAGGTGAGATGGCACTGGCTGGATCACAACCCATCCCCGTGGATGGAACAGAGAAACACCACCGGCCCTGAAGTTCTTGCATTCGCCTCACACACCAGCATCACTTCCATATTTTTAAATATTTAATCTATGCAGCCTGGTTGCCATGGGAACCCTCATGTAGCAATCTGGACTTTGGGTTAATCAGAAGGATCCTTCCCACGGCTGGGCAGGAGCTGGGCTTCCCCATCGTGCAGTGCCAGCACCACTCCCTTTGAAGGCACTCGCTCTGCCCTGCGAGATTGAGGTTAATTCAGTATCTGCCTCTAACACACTGCCACCCAAGCTTTGGGAAATCCTCTCCCTGCACTCAGGTAATTCCTACTGGAAGTCCTGGGCTGCCCCAGAATGCTCATTGTGGAGAAAGCTCTATACCATGAGCAGCCTAGGAAATGTCTGTGCCGCCTGGTCAGATACCACAGGATGCCCCTGGTTCCCACTGCACACAGTGCCAAGCAAGAGAACAGAGACCATGAGCAGCCTGCTGGCAGAAAAGGGCTCTGAATTCTCATGAAGGGCTGAAGACAATCATTGCCTCGCTCATTTCAACACCTCTGTAAGAAGCAGGCACTTGGGCTGAGGACACAGAATAAAGCACACAGGTTATCAGCAGAGCTCAGCCGCTCCAATTTGGCCAATTTACACCAGTGTGTGTGAAAGGACAAGCCCGCTTAGGAATTTCATAATCCTTTCACAGATCACCTTTTTGTCTTTATGTTCTGGTTTGTGGTGTGAAGTGCTCAGCGTGCTGGCAGCAGGAGCAGCTGCACCTCCTGCACAATGGCATTGAGATGCCTCCCTCAGCTTGGGCCCCCTCCAGCAGACTCCTGCTCCCACACGACTCCCACAATTCATCCTCCAGCCGAGCTACTGGGAACCACAGTCTGACCAAAGTACAGACTTCTCATCCCATGCAGCTGTCCCAGTTCCCCCCCAAAAGGTCCATCAGCCACAGGAGGTGTCCAAGAGTGGGAGATGCTGGTGGAAGCCCAGCGCTGACCATGGCCACTGTGCCTGGGCTCAGAGTTTCACAGAACAGAAACCAGAGGTGCGCAGTGCTTTACTGCTCGTGATGACCGGGATGCGTTAGCCAGGTCATCCTTATGGCCTCATCCAAAGCTTTTCATCTGGCACGGAGGATTTTACATTACTAACCTTTAAGTGGGAGCAAACTGGTGGCTCTTGGTCTGCTTTCCTGGTCACTTTTCCCTTGCGTCACCCAGGAAGACAAGGTGTGACCGGTCACCCCTGTGCCCAACCCCTGGCAGTGGTGAGGAGGAGGAGAGGGGTCCCTCTGCACAACCAGCACTTCTCTTCCTTCCCTTCTATTTTTAGATGTCTCCTCCCACTCTTGTTTAAATATATCACCTGGATCCCTAATATTTGCCAGCTGAGGGTAGTAACACTGGCTCCCAAGGTGCCTGAGGCATTTACATGAAATTAGGCAATGGAAGAAAACTGTCTCAGCAATTACGTGAGAGATGATGGTGAGCCAAAAAGAAAAATGTATGCAAAAGGTGTGTTCTCCTGCCAACAAATTAGGGTTAAATTACAGAGCTCAAGAGCCTTCAAATAACTTAAACATTGTATTACAAATTTAGTTTCAATTAACGAATTAAATAGGAAAATGAGATTATTGCCCAGCAGCTACCATAGGAGGTAAACAGCAATGACCTTCTCTCCTGTCACCAAATGACTCAGTTAATAAAAAGCCCAAATTAATGCAATTTCCTTAGTGCTTGCACTCTGCAGCCCTGTCTGCTCCGAATCTGCCCAGGTGCTGGGGCCGGCCAGGTGGGTGGGTGCCACTCCAGCCTCTCCCAGCTCCTCTGCAGCCCTGCCTCAGCTTGGCACAAGCTCATGGCTGTTCTCTAACTTCTGTGCCTGCCGAGCAGGGCCAAGACCCAGCCGGGCTCAGCTCTGCTACAGCCACTTGCCAGTGCCCTGGCTGCAGGGAAGGGGCCCAGAGCATCCCCAGCCTGGGTGCTGTGGCCGGCAGGAGCAGGTCTGCCCCGCCACAGCCCCTACGACACTGTTTCAGCAAACAACTCGCTGCCAACTGCCCTTTTTTATTACTTTACAGCACAGTTTTTCCTCAAATTTTATGGCATTTCATTAGAGCCGCCAGAAGGTGATACTGCCCCCTTTCCAGAAGTGAAATAAATTCAAGTTTTATCGCTTCAGGAAATGCTGGAACAGCTGTCAGGACATTTGATGGATTTTCTCAATTACAGGACTTGTGGAGCATTTTACACTTACATCCGCACCCAAGTCTAATATACTGTACTAGATGTTTGTTCCCCCCGTTATCTCTTCGCATCTCCCTCCCTAATAATGGTCAACTTGTTACTTTTCCCTTAATTCCTTTTTCCACTGTAACCTTTTTTTCTCTACAGTAATCACCGAGCGTTTTCCTTCTTTACTTCCCAATACCATGGAACTGCTCTATGCCAGCAGGCAGTGACCCCACAGCTGGCCAGTGCCCCTGGGGCAGCTCAATCCAAGAGCACTTCCAGCAGATTTTGGGCTGGATGTCATGGGGACAGACTGAGCAAGGAGCACTCTGTGCTGCCCTGCACCTTCTGGGCACAATTCCCTTGGAAATAAAGCCCCTCTATCTCCTCACTGATTTTGGAGATTCCCAGTGCAGGCAACACCCCACATGCAGGGACCCATCACCTTCCCCCTGTCTGGGCCAGGGAGCACAGGAGGAGGCCCAGAGCCATGTCCACCTCCTGAAGACATCCCTGACAGATGAACACTCATTTCCCAGTGCTCCCAAGGGAGCCCTTCTCATCTGGGCTGCTCCAGGGACTGATTTCCAAGTGATCTATAAGAAATCTCTTCTCCACCCTGTCATGTACCTGACAGGCTGTATCAGCTCCCACACCACCATGATCAGATCCCATACTGATGGAGGCATTATCTCCTTGTTGCATCTTTCAGTGAGGATACCCCACCAAGGTCTAGGGATTGATGGAGATATGTTTTTTTTGTCAGGGTAAGATTATCTCAGCTCACCAAGGATGCCAGGTTACACCTTTCCCTTCTTTCCATCTGCAATCCAAAGTGGAATGACAGCTCAAGGTCTGCAGCTTCCCAAGGCAATAAGCAGCACAGGGTTCGGAGAGGAACGTCCCCTGGGAGCATCCTCCCTCCAAAAGGAGAAGAGTGTTGGGGGCAACAGAGCTAAGCACTGTTGAAAAAGGCTGCTACTGCTTTGTGCCACTTAAAATAAGCACTTTAAATCCATGCCTTCCTCCGAGGCACAGGGAGAGGAAATCCTGCAGAAACGAGTGCCCCAGCACTGCATATACTGCTGGAAGAAGCTGCAACAGTAAAAAAGCCTGTGTGTTTTGAGGTTTGCCTAATTTAACCCAAAACTTCATCTCTTTGAGAAGATGGGGGCAGCCAGGGAGCAGGATGAGGTCTCCACTCGCTGTAGGAGCAGGAGTGAAATAGGGTTGAGATGAAGATGTAGCCCAGCCTAGAGGAGCACTTGTACCCTCTCATTGGCAACATCAGGCATCACCTGAGCTCTCCACCCTCCTCCCATCCCCTGCCATACCACCCAAGAGAACTGACAGAGAAATATGAAGGAGTGGCTCCATGCAGAACACCGTAGATCTGCAGGAAATTTCCACAAGCCAAGGTGTGATCCCAGATTTATTCAAATTAGAACAATTAAGGCAATTAAAGGCAAAGAAGTGCTTGGGGAAGGGGGGAATCTACTACCAAAAAGACTTGCTATTACAGTCTATCAAATTGACACAAAAAGATTAAAAAAGCTGATTTACATTTGAAAAAAAATAAAGGGGAATAACAAAAAGACTAGCATTCCCTAAAATAGATAACACACCCTGCTGAGAAAATCACTCCACACATAAAAGAGAAGCAAAGGTGATTACATATAACAAAACTAATCTTCTCTATTGCTTTAATCACCTCGGACCATTTCACCTGCTTATTTGGAAACTGTTAACCCAAGGAAAAAAATTATAGTGAGGACGTCCTCATTTCCAGAGCTATGCTGGAATGGGCTTGTTTTCCCAGACACCCATCCCCAGTGTCTTTAACAACAGCCATTGCTCCGCAAGATAAATGTTTGCCTAAGACTATTCTGTAGTTAATCCATATATTCATGACTCAAGCATAATGCAGCAAGGAGAGAGGGTTCCAGGAAGCCGTGAATGACCCACCAGGGTCATGGCAGGAATCTGTCTGTCCTACTACTGCACAGCCAGCAGTGAATTTTGCCCAGATTTTACGGGTGTTTAGTGTGGGGGCTTGGAGGGTGGCCTGGGCACAGGGTGCACAACAGTAGCTTTGCATGTTTTCTTCCTAAAATCCTGACTGGCAAGGTCAGGACGGAGCTTACCAGGGGCTGTTCACAGAGCTAGTGACATGAGTGTCTGTGGGACAAGCAAGATGAGGGATAACCACCTCTCCTTTCATGGGGTGCCTTCCACCCCAGCAGCTGCAGGACCTCCTTGCGTGCAAGAACAGGAGTGCCTCAGCTGGCTGCAGGGACCTTAACACACTGCATCACAAAGGTGAATGTGTTGGGCCTCTGCTATATGTGTGTGCATGATTATCTTGAATTTAATTGTGTTTGATACTGGGATGCAACACCTCTTGCTAAATCAGCGATGGTTCTTTCTTCGCCCGGGAAGCAGCTTGTGAGATTTTACAGATGGTTTATTGTTATATGTCACAGCTTTGATCCAGCTGAAGCCCATGGAAACTCCCCAACGTGGCAGGTTTTGTGTCAGAGCTAAGTGAGTAAATAAACAGGCAGGGGAGGCTCCAGCAGCAGCGGCCTGGCGTGGCTCTGGGTGCCACTGCTGTCACCGGCAGCTCCGTGCTGTGGCAGCAAATTCTTGCAGGGCTCCATAACTCACCCCAAACGCCTCATTCATTTTTCTTACAAATGCAGTTTCGCCATAATCTCCCAATTCAGGACTGGCATGAGTGGCACGTGTTATCCTGGGATGTCAGCAAGGATAGGTGGAAAAATTCTCTTTCCCAGTTTCTGCTTTAAAAATCAGTTCAGGCTGGAAATACGTGTGCTGCCCTTCCAGACACTCATTGCCTCCAAAAGCCAGGATATTCAGAAGAGGAGAGGACATCAAGCCTGGGTGCATGGAGGGAATGGGAGAACAGCAAGCATCCTGCTCCCAGCCATAAATCACAGAAATCGAATTAAATCATGTCAAATTGAGGGACAAAAAGCCAGTTATAGATCCATTTTGCTATGCCAGCTGACATGGCTTCCATTTGTGACTCGTTGAGTGACATTACTTATCCTGAGTGCTCCTCTGACAATATAAGCTCTTAATGTGAAGACATGTGTAAAATTACAGTAAAATGAATGAAACCGAGAAAATTATGTAAAGTTTACAGGGTTGTTTTTTTTTTTTTCTTTTTTTCTTTTTCGCCCCACTCCCCCCTTCCCTTTTCGAGGCCCCCTCTCGATTTCTGCCTTCTAAATGAGGATTTGGGCAATGCACCAGCTGACAGTGCCTGCCTGGAGCAATGGGCTCTTCTGCTTTTGATGCATCTGAGCAACTTGAAACTAATACCAGCATGCACTGTACAGTGAATAGACCTTCATGTTGATGAGGCAAATCCTGCAGCACTTAAAAGCAATCTGTGCTGAAGTGTCCCATGTATCTTCCTCTTCAAAGTGCAACACACTTATGGAAATTGCAGATGCTGTGGTGCTATTTGTCTGGAAGGAGACATTACAGGTGACATATGAACCTGATTTCTCAAACAGATGAGGTCTGTGAGAGGATTAAGGAAACATCAATAAATTAAGATGTAGAATAAAGTTCCTGCTGTTTTCCTTGGCCTCTCTCTTGTTGGCTTGACAGTCAAGTGCTCACGACTGCAAACTTGGCAGAGCACCAGGCATCCCTCCTTTGCCTACTGCTATAATACCAGCAGATCTTGTGCTGTGATTCCGCCTTGATAGGGAAGGCAAAGCCTCCCCAGTACCCCTGGCAGTGCCCCCTCCCCAGCATCTGCCCCCAGCCCCTCGGCCAGCAGCCCTGTGGCTGTGCAAGGCATCCAGATCCAGCAGGCACATGCAGGTTTGTCTTGAATATTTTTTTTCTTATTTTTCTAGCTGTGCACAGCAAACCCACATGGTGCTCTGCAGTGACCCCAGGAACAATGTCATTGAACCCACAGCACAGCCCCATTTGCAGCAGCTCTGCGCTGCACTTCCCAAGGAGACAAAACACAGGAAGAGAAACCAAATTCCTGCTGCCATCTTCAGCTCTGCCCTGATAATGCATTGCAGCAGGGCTGTGCAGGGGCAGCACGCTGGGAAACCCACAGCCCCCCAAACTCCCACAGGCACACCCCTGTCCTGGCTGCTCATGGGAATAGCCCTTGGTGCTGTCAGGAGTGGGTGCTGGCTGCCCAGCCAGGGAGCTGCACTGGATGGACACCACCCCAAAATCAGCACTCCATAGATAAATCATCTGAAATCCCAAGAAGTATGTCTCTCATAAAGCATTCATAGTGATAGAGCAAGGCATCAAAATATTTTGCCTTTTTTTCAAAACAGAATTTTTTGCTGTTGCATTGGATAGAAATGGAATTTTTCAGAAAGGGTGAAATAACTCCATGAGAGTCTGTACCAGCTAAACAATCTAGACTGATCTGAACTACATCTTTTTCCTGACTTGGTTAGAAATTGTGTGACTCCCCAGACTGCATGGAAAAAAACCCACAGAGTGAGAAATTACTGTTTTCTTTATGAGCACAAATCCAGGTGGAGAAGATCAAAGATAGGAAGGCAGATAAAGGGAACAGATATGACCTGGTCTGACCAAGGTTACAGCAGATGCTATCACCAGCACCCACAGCTGGCCAGCTTTATCCCCTGGGGACAGGACTGTCCACACAAGGAATTAGGAAGGACCAAGGGCTGAAGTAGCTTGGCTCTGCCTTTCCTGACTGCAATGGGAGCAGGGCAGCAGAATGCAGGCCCCAGAGAGCAGCCTGGGAACATGCAGGCTGCACTAGCAGCATGACTCCCACACTGGAGACAGCTGCCAGCCATTCTCCTTTTTGTCAGCACAGTCTGCTTCACGGGAACAAGGGAAATCTCCAAACCTGGGACATAAAAAAGGCATCAAGCAAAGACACAGAAGTCTTTCCATTTGTTTCATTGCAGATAATGGGTGGCAGCTATCACTGTGAGATCAAGTCTTCCACTGCTGAAGACCTCCAGCTGAAACATCACCAGTCATTTACAACCTGCCATTAAACATATATGATCATTATAGCTCCTTTCTCTGCTATTTGCAGCCTCAGGAATTTTGCTCAGGCTGCACATAAGTTCTTGCTCAGAAAAATTTAAAAGGAGAAAAAAAATAACAATCTTGATCTCCCAGAAGCTGTCCCAGGCTGGGTAGAGAAATCATGCCGGTGTCCCAGCAGGGTGGCTCACTCAAAGAGAATTATCAGAGTAACTCAAGGTACACATATAGCTTCTCATGGCATTGTTCCAAACCCCAGATGCTCATGTCATCCTACATACTTCTGGGCACTCCAATATTTCTTGCATTAAGCCCATCTTAAACAGGACTCCAAGAGTTTGATTTTACTTGCAGGTAGTCACAGGAAAATCTAATGATTAACCAAACTTTTTTTCCTAGCAGTTTTTCTTCCCTGTAGCAGTAACACCTGTGTCTCTGTAGCTATTAAATATGTAATCCCAGAGGCACTATCAGCCTTTGCTGGTGGGCTCAGCTGTGGTCAGAGGCACATCCATCATGGAACCAACTGGTATTGTCTCCAGTGGACATAAGGGAAGCTTCTGGCAGCTCCTCAGAGAAGTCACCCTTGTAGCCCCTCACTACCAAGACTTTGCCACACAAACCCAGTCCTCCATCCCAAAAGCAAGACCAGATCTGCAGGGGAAGGTGATATCCTCTGTTAGACCCTCTGCTGTGGCAAAAGCTGATGGAGGAGTTTTGTCACTGCTGGTATCCCACAGCCCACTCAGCAGCCACCCCTGCACAGCAGCATGGAGGAAGGCTTCACCAAAATCTGCCCAAGAATTCTTTGTTCAGATCAGAAAAACCACCTCTTCCTACAAACCTTCCGTCCCCTGAGATGCCTCCCCACAGAGATGACATGAGAAAAATGATGGGAAAAGGAATGATCAAAGATCTCTGCTATCAGGATTTTTGGCAGCCTGCTGACATTCCAAATGCAGGCATGGCAGATCCTGCTCTGGAGCACTGGTGGGCCCATGGCTGCATGGTGAGATGTCCTTAACAAGCAGGAATCCTGCACAAAGAAATCAGTGCTGGGAAAAAACAGACTTCCTCCCCAGAGGTGTCTGACCTGGGGTAGTTAATGTGAGCTTGCCTAACAGAGCAGACACCATCACCCAAATTTTAACTTGTTGAAGTAAAGAGCACCCAGCCCACATCTCTCCCCAGGTTATCTGGCCTGTGCAGCTGTTTAACCTGAGGTTATTCCTCGTGGACTGTGGTTGGCACTCTCTAATGGAGCTTTGGCATTGTGCTTACAGAAACAGCTTGTTTCTGTTCACTAGAAGTCAGTGCTGTAGTTTGATGCTTTCTCTTGCATTTTCAGGTTCCCATGGCTCCCACATTCTGCCTTGCTGAGATGTCTGTGTCAGCCAACTCATGGAGATTTGGCACTGAAATGGTGCAGTGTTGCATTGCTTTCTCACTCTACAGTTCATGATCCCTCCTGTTCCTCTCAAATCACAGTTACAGTGAGGGTGGCCAAGCCTCAAAGACAAAAGCATCTTTGGGATGTTTATCCCACCTTCTTCTTGGACATGTAGTTGATGTAGCCATGACCAAAGTGACAGTGACTGCAAGCCCAGAGAACGAGAGGAGGGTGAAATTCAGAGCTTAGAAACACAAAAACTGCTGTAACTCAAGGCAGGTCTCATGTCCACCATGGGAATCAGTGGTGGGAGACATCAGGAGCAAGATCAGACCTGACTACAGCTTTGCAAACTACAAAGCTCTTACTGCATTTCCATTTTGCAGAAATCAAGACTCAGGTTCAGCAGAAACTACAAATTGAGGCAAGAAACCTGGATAGGTAGTGTCCAATTTGTTCCTCCTCTGCTAAAAGCATCCATGAATTAAAACAAACTGGATCTTTAAATTGGTTTTACTTGTGTACCTGTGTTCCCAAAAGAGCTAAATGTATTTGGCAGATTGAGACAGGTATGATGGGCATAGGGCTAGAGATCACCCATGCCCCAGAGCTAAATAAAAGTGAGGAAATATTCTCTGCTAAGGAAAATCAGCTCTCCATGCACTGCATCCAGATACAGCAGCATCCTTCCCACTGTTCTTCTAACTCTCTTCCTATTGATAGGAATGGGCAGGTGAGTTCCTCTCCCAGAATGACTTACTCTCCATTCAGAGCAGAATCTTTCCAAGGTGAAGCTATTCAAATTGAACCACAAATCTTCTCATCTAGAGATAACACTCTGCTGCCTTCCCAAACCCGTTCTCATTTTCTTTTGCCATTTTGACACTATTAGCCTTCCACAAGCACTAGCACACACAGAGATAATTCTGTTAATTTTATCGTGCTTGGAAAGGCACAGAACAGCCTAAACTCAGCCAAATGCTTGGCTCTGCCTTTTCCCCATCGTATAATATCCTTTTGTATACAGCTCTGCATGGCAACTCCTTTATATCAAACCTTACCAGTGAAGGGAGGAGGAAAGGGGGGCAATCAATAGTTATCTTGCCAAGGGGATCTGCAGGCAGTAGCCTCCACTTTTCCTGCACACAGAGCCAGCTCCCACTGGCTGCTCCCCAGCCAGGCTGGTGCTGTGAATCCCATGGCTCCACACCCACAGCTGGGCAGCAGGTACAACCCTTGGCTGGACAGCCACAGAGCACCTCACAGCCAACCATTGGTTGTGGCTGGGGGCTTGGAAACACAAAACCTTTGTACCCTTGGGGTTTGGGGGAACTGCAGAACGTGAGGGAAACAAGCATTTCCATGGTTGTGTGATATGAGCAGGGGCTGTCAAAAAAACCACACAAAAAAAGAAAAACAAGCAAGGATGCTTTGTGTGTGAATTGAGGTGAGGAGCTGCTTTTGAGGTGCTGATTTCTGGTGCAGATTTTCATGCAGACAGCCCAGGGCTGTTTCCCCAGCTCTCAGCCGTGGCTCACTGGGGCTGCCCAGGAGCAGCAGACAGGGCAGGGGCAGCACCAAGAGCCCCTGGGCAGAGCTGAAAATGCTGCTGAGTGTGCTCCCAGCAGGGGCATGTGAGGGTCACTTCAGTGAGACTGAGGGTCATCATCTCCAAGAGCGGACACCAGGTCAGACAGGGTCCTTGGGGAGGGCTAGAGGCCACTTCCCAACACAGCCCTCACCTACAGCCCAGGGAGATCACCCCCAGAGGGACAGACAGGAAAAAGCAAACATTTGTACCCCAATTAACTGACTAAGATTTTCTAAATTAGTATATTCCTCTCTATACAGTTTTTGCTTCAAGCACAGAGTAGAAAAAAATCGATTTGCTTCTCTCAGCCCAATTCCCTTTTGTCTAATAGGGCTGTTGTAAATGCCAATTTTACTGTCATTTACACTGTGCCCATCTGAGCTATTTTATCAATACTTAAATAAGAATACTTTAAAGTAATGTGATTTTTTATGTGAATTCCAATTTATGTTCAGATGCTTTGACACAAATCTAGTAAGAAAGGCTCACTATTTTCATAGAACAAATTAAATTGTATGTTATATAGCCACACAAGTAAATATGTTATATCATTGGATAAATAAATACTTGTGATTAGATACAGTATCTCATTCTTACCTACACATAATAGCGAGGCTAATGGAAGCATTGCACAAATCACTGTGCTTTAATAGTTAGCAGTCCATAAAAATCAACCTGAAAGACAATAGGCAAGAATAAGCACACACACACACAAAAAGGCTAAACCCACTTGTCTGGACCAAGACTTCCTGCTTGCCTGTTTCTGATTCAAAGCAGCTTAGACTCATTTTCACTTAAGCCAGTGCCTCTGGGCAGAGAGGTGGAAGCCTAATTAGTTCTGCAGAAGATGTGGGAGGTGGATAAAAGGTGATGATGGACCCTGCTGGTGGGATGGATGATGGGATGGACAATGGTGATGGGCTGCCAGAAGGGGCAGAGTTAAAGCTGCAGAGCCAGAATCAGTATCTGGACAATCCAATAGCCCAAGCTGCCCATTTGCAGGGAGTTTGGGGAGAGCACTGATCTTGGTTCATGTTGTCAGACAACGCTTTCCTTCTGACTGTGGGAGAGAAAATCAGTTCTTTATAAGCTGATAAACACATCCCAGCTGGGACCCAATTTGTTGTTTGGATATTACAGGCTGAGAGACAGACTGGAGTCCTGGCATGTTTTAAAGAAATTGTGGCTCTCTCGTCAGCTAAAATAGTAATAGATAGCACAAGCCTGTTATGGAAACCAAAGAGGGCTAATGGTAATCATTATTTTCTTCCACCCACCCTCTTTTTTGCCTGCATTTTGTTTCAGATCAACCTGCACTACTTTTTAAATGTTTCCACTATATTTTTCCTTTTTAAACAACCTCTCCCTCCTTTCCCTAAATCCTGCAACCCGAGTTTATACTAAGTGAACATGCTAAGAAATGGAGCTGCTGAATGTACATGGACTTTTGTTTAACCAAGACTGTGAGAGATAGTGATACTGAAAGCAAACACTACACACCAGCTCTTCTCTTTCTTCCAGAACCACAATTATTCACCAAATTAGTGTTTGCTAGCTTCTTGAGGGGTAAGAATTAGTTTTTTCAAATTGTGCAGTCAGTCTAAGTAATATTTTCTATATGGTAGGAACAGGCTCAAAACCAGCAGGCTGTGCAGATGGAAATGGGGTATTTAACATCAGAGTGATAGAGAATATACCAGTCTCAACATCCATCTCTGAGTTAAAATGTAGGCACTTAGGGCCAAAGCTGGCATTTTTAGGAATTATTCCCTACTTTCCCCTTCTCTTCCCTTTTCACCCTGACAGAATTTACTGAGTTTGCTTTGGTTTCTCATTTTGGCTTTCACTTCCACTGTGTCTCATCCAGCGGCTTTTCCTCCATGTGCAGCAGATGAAATCCCATTCTTCTTTGAAAGGAAAAGCTCTCCAACTGGTGTGTTACTGAGAAGCCCCAACTCCTTCTCCCTCATGTGTAGGGCCAATGTGGCCTCATGACAGCAATTGCTTCTTGGTGTGCAGGGTCCCAGGTACACTGCAGTGCCAGGTCAGTAACCCATTCATATTTTATTTGCCATGCCTGGCACGTTATTGAATGCTAATTATACCAACCATGGCTTTTTCTAGCTCTTGAAGCATCAGAAAGTTTTAGAGCATACCCAGGCCCACCAGCCATGAAGTATGTGATAAAAGGGCTTAATAGACAAGAAAACAGTCACCATTGTTTGGAGAGGTACCAGGTATTTGCAGCATGTCTGAGCCCCTCCCCGGTCACCAATTCATTGCCATTCTCCCTTCTGTGTGACAATCTGTCACATGAAAACACAAGATGCTCTTTAAAGCTTATGTGACCTTTAGAGGTTCAGCCCAAAGCAGTTTTGCTGACATCTGGCGCACGAGGGACTTGCCATAAGATGGGATAACAACAACAACAACAACTGCGGTTCTGCAGGGCCAGCATCTGTCGATCCTAAGGCAGGGAAAGCAGACAGGAGAGGGAGGCAAACAGGTTGTACTGTACCTGAGCTGGCCCTGCAGTGCTGAGCCTGAGTGAAGCCTTTGCTAAGTCAGAGGGGACAGAGATACGGGCCAAGGAGGCAGCCTGGTGACAAGGGGGTTTAGTGAGAACACACATCATCATTTATCTCTGGGTAAGGAGCAGGGGTCCTCAGGAGCCTGGGTTACATGAGCTAGGATGTCTCTGCAATGAGAAGACATTGAGTGAAGAATCTGGTCTAAATTCTCAGAATAAAGTAACCAAAATGAGAAATCGTTAAACAGGCCTCAAGCAAAGTGAGAGGAAATTCAGCTTAATGAGAAAAGTGAAGCTATAATGGGAAGAAAATATTTAGGTAGCATTTTTCATGGATTGAAGGGAGAGCCTAGACTTTTTCTTAGTCTGCATGGAGTTCAGACAATGGGTTGGGCTGGGCTTTCTGCAGTGTGCTCAAAAAGCCAGATTTATTTTTCTGGCTACCCTTAGAAAACACAGCACACTGTCAAAGTGTCAAAAAGCTGCTTGTGCTTATCTGTTCCCACACTCCTGCCCTTGAAACATCGCCTCTGCTTCTGGGAGAGGTGATATTTGATAATTCAGAAATGGGCTGTTATTTAGCACAGAATGTAACCAAAGCACTCAGAGCTCCCTAAGTAATGGCTGTGCTGGCCAGAGCAGCCAAACCCTGCTGCAGCAGCCTGTGAGCTGGGCAGATCCTCTACTCCACACAAGGAGACGTGGTGGGGAACAGCTGAATCCCCCGCTCAGGGCAGAGGATTTCCCCTCCCTGGCTGTTCCATCAGTGGAAGAGACGTGATGCTGCTCCAGCAGGATGGTGAAGCAGTGTGACTCCATATTTCAAACAGCAGAGGTTAAGCAAAGTGACCAATTTCCTTGGGCTAATTGAGCATGCAATCTGCCTGCTTGTAAAGCCTGTATTTGGCCAGGAAGATTTATTACTGTTAGTAATGATGAATGTCCAAGAGCAGTCAGGGCAGGCCTGAGCTGCAGATCGTTAACTTTAAGTGGTATGATGTTGAAAAACCATTTCTATTATCGGTTACTTTGTTCTGAGTTAACTGTGAATTTAGACCTAGTTCTGTAATAAAGTGCTCAGGGAGTCCAGTGAATCTTGTTCTCTGTGGCAGATACTAAACCTCTAGGGTTTTGTCCATATCCTGATGAGTAAGCAGTTCTAGCTCAGCCCGAGAGGCTGTGAAATGACAGAAGACTGCTCTGTGTGAGAGCTTGGAGTTAAGCCTCCATCTGTCTCAGAAGCAGAGGCCGAAATGGGGGACTGGCATGCTTTTGTCATTGGATTTCAGAATAACACCTCTTTATTATCTTCATCGTCCTCAGAAAGTCAGCACCAGTTCAGAGCTTTGTCTGTGCTACTGAATGGCTATGTCCATCACAGGGCTATGGATGCAGCCCTGCCTTCTCTTACACCTTCTTTAAAATCAGTTGGTCAGTTTGTATAGGCTGGAAATTGCAATGCAGTACTCTGTACAGTGAAAAGTGCTGGATGCTTTACTGTCTAATGTAATATCTGTCACTCTCCACATTCATTTTTTGCAAATACTCTCCATTTCCTTGGGTGAATATCCATTAGTGTATGCACCTGCAAAGCCCCAGAGCACACCTCACCTTCTCTGCCTTCTTTCCTCCCCAGCACTACTTCTGCTTAATGTCCCATTTGTACAAAACACTCTCTGTTTCTGCACTGGCAGAGCACAGTGGTCCTCTAGAAGTTGTCAGTGAATGTTTGATACCCAAAGATTATTTTGTTATAAATCACTCTCAAAGATCTTCGTGGCCTGCAAAAAAAACCCACTTTTGTGCTGCTGTCTTTACAGCGGTATGCAGACTAAAAAGAGATGTGCTTCTGTGTTTCCACAGTAATTACTGTCCTGCATGCTGCCAGGGCAGCAGCACTGACTGCTCCAGAGGACATCGTGTGCACTGTGACTGCCACACTACAGAGCCAAGCACAAACCTTTCTCCATCTCCATGTCACTCCTTAGCCTCTATGGACCCTGGGCCATGGGCCATCAATTGCAATGCTGTGTGCAAGGAGTCTGCTGCCCAGGGTAACCAACCTGGAAGCTGGAAACTAATGAATTTGCCTCTGAGGCTTAATTGTAAGAAAAGTAATTAATCTTGCTGGGTTTCACTCATCGTCGAGCAAACTTTTGCTGATGAAGAGGAAAACCGCTGAGCATTCCAATTGACTTTCCAAGTCAGCCTCTCCCTGTTGGACTTTGTAGGTAATTGGCACATCGTTCCTATCCGATTTTCTACACATTCCCCAAGAGGCATCCGTGAAAGGAAGGTGTCAATGTCAGTGAGAGAAGGGGGGTTTGCAACTCAGACTTTTGTTCCCTCTCCCAAGAAGTTCCACGTTTGCTTAGTGCCCCAATTTTGCTCAGAAGGGAAGGAGGAATGTGCAAAACAGCTGTGAGAAGGTTCCACAGCAGCTGTGTGAGATCTCCACACAGCCCTGCCACTGAGCCAGTATGAAGGAAGCGTGAATCCAGCTCACATCCATCCATCGTCTAAGCCTCTGTGACAGTGCAAGAGATGGAGATATGTAACACCGGGGGGAATCTTAACACCAGAGACTTAGCCACTGCTCAAGATGCCCAGTGCAAACTCATCAGTGAGCTGACAGACTCTCAGAAAAGTGCAGAGGAGCTGCCAGGGGGCTGTGAGCCAGAGCAGGACTGGCAGAGTCAGCAGGGTGCCATCGGCCCCAAAGGAGCAGCAGGATCAGAGGCAGGCAAGGAGGTGTGCAAGCTGCATAAAGGCAGCCCTGCCTGGTCTGGAGGAACACCAGCAGCACTGCCATCACTCAGGCAGGGAGTACTGCACAGGTTTCTGGTGGGAGCCTTACACTGAGATCTGGCTATTACACTTTATTTGCCTTTCAAGGACCAGAATTTATTCAGTTAAATTCTGATTGCTGTGATTCTTTAGGCTTGCTGCACAGGGACAAGCAATTCCGCTCCTGGGAAACATGTATGGGTGGTAAATGTAGGTGATTTTTGTCATTCTTGTGAGCAAAAAAAAAGCTGATAAAATACAAACAGTAACATAAAGGACAAAGAGAAGGATGAGAAAACAGTTAAAGAAATCCATGAATCAAACAAAAGACACTCAGATGGCTGCATTTGTTCTGCTCATAATAAATATTTTCTCACACAAAGTACTTTACTACTAAAAGGAGCACAGGCTGAATCCTTATACTTTGATCTTTGAATCACTTCTAGGAATCCAGAAGTTCTAGCAAAATGTAAAAATGTTCATGTTTTAGATGAATTGAAACATATTTTTAATCACCTAGTTTAATTTACATTTGTATATGATAACAAAATGCAGAGAAGGTACTTTACTAAACACACATTAAAATATTAAAACTGAGTGATGGGGCTAGAGTTCAAATGTCAAAACACTATCAAAAAGAACCCTCTACCTCAGTATCCTGTGAAATGACAAGGATGTGATGGTAAGACAAGCCTTTTTCACCTTTATTGGTGATTCGGAGTGAGAAGCATTTTCATCCACTGCCAATGAATGAACCAAATCAAGAACACTGAGTTTAGATTTCTTGCTTGTCTCAAAAGCTTTAAGTGGAAGAAACATTCTGCTCCCAAAAGGAGTTGTAAAACACCTATTTAGTGCATGGAGACTTTCATATCCTAGCAGTCTCTAAAAAGAAAAATAATTTCCAAAAGTCATGTCAGCCATACACTGCAGACAGGAATGGGTATGAGCCAAAGGCACAGCAGAGGTCCACAACAGCTGGAGCAAAAACTGGTGGCAGCCAAGGCTACATCATCCTGCAACCTTGGAGCTCCCATCTGCAGGCAGGGCAGAGGAAAAAGTGCAGCAGAAGCAGAAAATGACCTGTGGCCCAAGCCATAGTACATGTTGGCAATGTTTTAGCTTTTTAACCTGAGATGCCTTTTTTTCTATTTAAACATCAATGGTTTATTTTAGAATAACTGTAATCAACAAACTCTAAGGCAAAGTACAGCTGTTATCACTCCCTGCACCATCTCTTGCAATTTTGGGGGGAATTAGAGGAAACTCACCATAAGCAAAATCAGTTCAACCTTTTTGAGAAAACAGGACTCGAGATGAGCTGAACTAAATGGCACACCAATGCCATGTCACACGGTGTGTACCTGGCAGCGGTGTCCTGCCAGGCCAGCTGCAAAAATGAACCGGCTTTGGAGCTTCAAATCTTGTTATGTGGTGCCATCTTGAGGTCTTGGGAAATGAAAAGCAGCTTTTCTGAGTACAGACAGTTTTTATCTGGTTGTAGTTGGAGCAGTCCATTCTTCAGGGTGAATGGTTGAGTGCATTCAGCTGGATTTGTGAACAGAGGACAGGGATGGACTCACCTGGCTGGAGCACCACTGGCTTTTTCCCTGCTCCCTGGTGGCAGCAGCTCTTTTAAACACCTTTCCCAGAAACATTTCACCTATCCAGCATTTAAAACCCCCGGCAACAGACATCACACTGGCAGATGAGATTGAGG
Source organism: Serinus canaria (assembly GCF_022539315.1). Classification (NCBI taxonomy): domain Eukaryota; kingdom Metazoa; phylum Chordata; class Aves; order Passeriformes; family Fringillidae; genus Serinus; species Serinus canaria. The sequence continues at coordinate 25,467,939 of NC_066321.1, forward strand.
ACCACAGCATATGGCTGCTCCTCTTTGGCAAGGCACAAACACATAGCTGGTGCTCCGCCCTGTGCTGACAGCTTCTGTCCCTCCTGAGAGCTGGCACCATGTGTGCAAACCCCCACCTTGACCCCAGTTACTCTGAACATAGTGGTTTGATAGCTCAGGTGCCTGGTGGCCACACCTCTGCCATCTCCAGCACCAGTGGGGGCAGTGGCTCAGGGCTGGGGTTTTCCATGGGGATATTGTGTCCTGATGGAGCAGCAGTCACCCTGTGCCTGGTATTGGGCTGCAAGGGCTGGCCACGGGGCCTGAGAGGGCAGGTGTTGTCTTAGATAGCAAAGGTTCTATCATCATCATAGTACAAGGATTTCATATTATCTGAGCTTCACACCTTCTTGATACAGGCAGCTCCTCTGCACACTGACTCCTCCAGGTCCTTGCAGTAATCTGACTGCCCTCACTCCTCTTTCCTTACTCTTATATAGCACTAGTTCTTATTGATTACAGGTGTGGCCTGTTAAGATCAGGCCCACCTCCAATCTTCAGCAACTGACCCAGCTGCAACTTACTGGGAGTCAAGATCACCCTCTACATGCAGAGCTGGGGGTAGCAGGTCCCCCATGGCACCAATGTGTTTGTGGGGACATGCCTGGTCCTTTGATACCATCTCCCATGGCATACTCCTGGGAGAGCTGGCAATCCGTGATGTGGACAGGTGCACTCCTCTCTGGGCTAACAACTGGCCGGATGGGTGGGCCTAGAGAGTGGTGGTGAAAGGTGCTGCATCCAGCTGGGATCCAGTCCCCGGTGGTGTCCCCCAAGGATAGCACAGGGCCCAGTTTGATTCAATATGCCTACTGATGATCTGGGTGAGGGCTTGAGTCTACCATTAGCAAATTAGACAACACCAAGCTGGGTGAGAGTGCTGATCTGCTGAAGTGCTGGAAGGCTTTGCAGAGTAATCTGGGCAGCGTGGATCAGTGGTGAGAGTGGCGTGAGGTTCACCAAGACCAAGTGCCAGGTCCCGCACTTGTCACTCATGCAGCTCTACACACTGTGGAAGAGCAGCTGGAAAGCAGCTCAGCAGAAAAGTACTTGAGACAGTGGTTGACAGCTGCTGAGCATGAGCCAGAGTGTCCCTGGGGGGCCAGGGAGGCTAGTGGCATCCTGACCTGTATCTGGAATTGTGTGGCCAGCAGGACCAGGACAGTGACTGTCCCCCTGTACTTGGCACAGATAAGGCCACTCCTTGAAAGCTGTGTCCAGTTCTGGGCCCTTCAATTGGGGAAAGGCTTTGAGGTGCTGGAGTGTGTCCAGAGAAGGGCAGTGGAGCTGGTGAGGAGGCTGGAGCACAGTCCTGTGAGGAGTGGCTGAGGGAGGGAGGCCCAGCTTGGAGAACAGGAGGCTCGGGGAGACCTTCCCGCTCTCAGCACAGCCTGAACCGAGAGTAGCCACATGAGGGTGGGTTCCTTCGCCAAGCAAGCAGCAACAGGACAAGAGGACATAGTCTTAAGGTTCAGCCTGGGGAGGTTTAGGTTGGACAGCAGGGAGTAGTTTTCACAGAGAGTGACTAGATATTGGAATGGGCTGCCCAGGGAGGTGGTGGAGCCACCGTTCCCGGAGGTGTTTAAGGAATTTAAACATTTAGTGCCATGATCTAGTCGGCATGGTGGTGTTCAGACACAGGCGAGACTCGATGATCTCGCAGGTCTTTTCTAGCCCGATGGATTCGGGGACACCGCGCTGAAGCTGAGGCCTCCGCCGCCCCTCGGCCGCTTCCGTGAGCGCTCGCGAGTTTCCGGCCGCCTCGGCCGCGCGCACGGCGGGGCGGGGGGAGCGGGGGGTGAGCGCGCGCTCCCCCTCCCCCCCCCCCCGCAGCCCCGCTCGGTGCTTCCCGCGCGGGCCGCCCCGGGGCGGAAGCGCCGCTCGCGCCTTCCCGCCGCCCGCTCGGCTCTTTCCGCCTCCCCCTCCTGGGCGCTTCGTTCGTTTCCGCGGCCGCTCGGCTCTTTCCGCGGAGGCCGGCGGCGCGCTCGGCCGTTCCCGCCGCCTGGCGGGCGCTCGGCGCTTTCCGTGAGCGCTCGGCGGTTTCCGTGCGGGGCCGGGCGCGCTCGGCGCTTGCTCCCTGGCTGGCGCTCCTCAGTCGGCCGCTGCCTGCCTGTCGCCGGGCTGGGAGCGCCTGTGTGTGTGAGTGACGCGGCGGAGGTGTAGTTTGACGCGGTGTGTTACGTGGGGGAGAGAATAAAACTGCGGCGAGATCCCAGGCGCGAACGAAAGCAGTGACGGAGCAGCCTGGTAACCGGTAAGAGGAGGACGGCGCCCAGCAAACAGGGGCGGGGGGGAGGGAAGGAAATGGAGCCCGGCGGGGACCAGGGGAGCCGCCGGGCGGCAGGACGCGGGGGCCCGGCCGCGCACCGCCCGCGGGAGGGGCGCCCGCCTTAAAGATGGAGCCGAGCCCTGCAACATCCCCGCCGCCGCCGCGCCGCGAACAAAGGATAATGGCGGATGGGAGCCGGCCCGGCGGCGGCCGCCACGGCCGGGCGGCGGCGGCTCTGTCGGCAGCCAGCGGCGGCGCTCAGCGCGGCGGGGAAGGGGCACCGCGCCCCCCGGCCCCCGGAGGAGGTGGCGGAGGACGACGACGAGGGGGAGCGGCGGCGGCGGGGGGCGGCCGCGCTCCCGCCCGCGCCCCCTCCCCGCCGTGTGCGCTCCGGCTCTCGCTCCCCCGCTGCCGCCCCCGGCCCCGCCGGGCTCCAGGGTCCCTCCCGCGGGGCCGCCGCGGCCCCCGCGCCCGCCGGAGTTCCGCTTCCCCGGCGCCCCGAGCGCGCCGCACGGATAAACAAACAGACTCCCGCCGTGATGGACACGAGTGCGTGGGGCGCTCCCCGGCTCTGTAACGAGAAGCTTTTAATAAAATCTGCGCTCGGAAGCCGGGGCAGCGCTTGGTCTGGTGGCTCGCTGTTGCTCCGTCTCCGGGAGGCCGCGCCGGGCAGAGGTGCCGGTCACCCAACACCGCGCTCCGGGCGGGACCCGCGGGCGCAGCCCGAGCCCGGCGCGCAGGTCACGTAACAGGGATACGGTTCCCTTTTGCCGCCCTGCTTCTCCCCGGTAGTATTTTTAACCCAAAGTGAACTTGAGCCAGGCTGCGGCTGGTAAATCTCGGTTTGGGATTTGCTTTTGCCAGTTTTCCACAGACTTGGGTGCTGCACAGCGAACGGGATTTGACCTCTATCCCAGCTTTAATAGCGAATGTCAGCTCAAATGCCTTTTTCCACCTTACGCCAGCCTTGCCTTGCTGCAGCTGGGAAGCTTTTTCCCCTCTCTTTTTGCCTAGAATAGAAGACGGTGTTTTGAGTTTGTTCTACTTTCAAATCCTGGATATCTGCAATTTTGTGTTACAGTAGTAAGCAAAAACAACGTGGCAGACTTTTTAAGCAAAGGTTGTTACACCTCTTGAATGTATACAGGGATAAGAAGTTTTGAATGGTCATATGATTTTTTTTTTTCATGAAACTCTTAAAAATTTTTTGTTTCTTTCTTCTAAATATTGGAATGCCAGCTCACAATCTGCTTCTGGAACAACACCTGTCTTTTTTTTTTTTTTTTTTTTTTTCTCCCTGGGGTTAGAAACATGTTTCCTATTTCTTAAATAAAAGACTAGAGACTTAAAAATATTATGTATCCCTGTTTAGTCCCATGCTGACCACCACTAAACACGACTTTAGAATACAGGAATTTTGAGACTACTTGCATCCTTTCTTCCTTTGTATCAACAAATGTGGATTTATACAGTAAAATACAAAGTCACTGAAATAGGTTTTGTTCAAAGTGGATATTTGTAATTCACATGTATACTTCCTTGTATGTGAATTTCTGTTTTCTGTCACCTCCACCACTTCTTTTGAAATGAAGGCCAAAGATGCTCTACGTCACTTCACTGTGTAATACCAACATGAGAAGAGGGTTTCTAAACTTTAAAGTGATTAACAGACATGTGAGGACTTTAGTAAGCAATGTAGTTGTTGATAGTGATTAAAGAGAGTGTAATTGTTGGTGTATTTCATTCATTCTTGGTTTGATGGAATACTACTACATTGTAAATACAGAAATGGGACAGAAAACCCTTGTTTGTTGTTTTTTGTAGTTTTAGAAACACATTTAATTTTATTCTATTTTGGAATGGAGTGGAAGACTCTCAGGTCCATGTTTTCAAACACAGATCTCTTAATTTCCTCACCAGCTTTGTCCCCTCACAGGTCAGGGGAGAAAAAGGAACAGAGTATTTGGTTGTGTATTTGCTAAGCATGACTTACACGTGACCTAAAATGAAATTGTTGCATGTAGTAAAGAAGAGTGTAATAATTTTTAATGCTTTAATTGGGAGAACACCAGTATTCAGATTGGTGCTCTCAATATGGTGTTTGGATCTGCACTGAACAGTCTGCATTAATTTTTTTTTCTCATAGGTTTGGTGATATGTGTGTACTGCTCTGGGTTAAAAAAGTAAAGAACCAGTCAAACAAACAAAAAATCGAACACAAAAAACACCCCAAAGGTCTGAAGGGGGGAGAGGGGTTTGCTGATGCAGAAAATTTAGAAACATCTCATTTAGACTGTCAAGTCATCAGTCTGGCTCTTTCTTGGAAACCTGCAGCAGCACAGCTTTTGCTGTACAAAATCTCCTGTAGATCTTACTCTGCAGAGTAGCTGTTGTGCTGCAGTGAGAAGCAGCCTCTTGCCTAAGTGCAGCTCCAGCTCTCTAGGTGCATTTTTGATAGGAGACAAGGCCCCAACTGGGAATTTCTGTTGGCACCGTTTTGAAACAAATGGGATATTCACACTTCACCTCTATTTTTGGATCTCTGGAAGCAAGTGGAGTTCAGTTACTCATGCCACACCTCTCAAGGCTTTTGTGCAGTGAGAAGGCCGTGTTAGCTTTCTGCCAATAAGGTTAGTTTTATGGGTTGTGACAGCAATCCTCCTCTACAGAAACAACCCTACTCAATTTCTTTTGAGCTCTCTGCTACCTGCCTCCATACAGCTGAAGTTCATGACAAGGCAGTGATTTTTTTGATTTTTTTTTAACTGAACCAAAAATTGTGTTGCCTCATCTGCAGTCTGAGGTCATCTTTCATAGTGATTATGAAAACCTGAGCAGCCTGCCATTAATCATCTATGTACATCTCCCAGCATGAAGGCATTAATGCCTATTTTGTTCCTCAAAGCTTTTAGATCACTTGATTGTACTGCAGTTAAAAAAGGTGAGTGAGAATGAATACAACACCTTCCAGCTTTCCATATTTCTGAAACAGCCGGGTCAGCTGCACAGGAGGTGAAAATGTGCCAGGCTCTAGTTGGCTTTCAGGTAAAAAGAGTGCTCAAAAACAGCCAAGAATTCTCTGCTGCTGTTTTGGTCTGGCAGTGCTGGATTTATAGTATTATGTGTCAAGTGGAAAGAATAGAAAGCTCAGTGTTGGAAGAGCCACTTAAAGGTGAGAGGATAAGAATTTGGAGGAAGCGTGTTCCTGTTTGGATGCATGTATATGTTTACCTAACATGTACATACACACAAATTTAAAGCAGCACTGATACTTGTTAGTTACTTGCAGTGACTCTTGAGTAGAGTGCAGAGAGGTACAGGATAGTATCCTAAGATAATAAGCATTCCTATTTTTGTCCTGAGAATATTATGAGAGTTGATATTTTGTTAAAAAAAAGACCATGAAAAATGGTTCTGGAGGTAGGAGAATCCTGCCAATTCCTTTTCTGGATTTTGTTACTTTTCAGTTGTTCTCTGACAGACTACACTGGTTACTTGAGACACAGTTGCAGGAAGCCTTACAGTGAACTATTTTGAACCTACCTTGGTTCAGGAAACTGAAGGAAAAATCTCTATCCTTGATGCTTTCACACTTTATGGAGGGGAGAGTTAAAGTGATTTGTAAAAATCTCTGATCTTTTAAGTGTTCAGTGATAGCCTGTTTAGTCAGTGAGGTTATCATGAAAACTCCTTTTCCCTGCACATGGCAGAACTAAAGCTGGGTTGTAATTTCTTTAAGCAGAAACTTTTTCAGATGGATTTCTAAACTTACAAAAGAGCAGGTAGCCTAAGAAATCCAGGAATTCTTGAAGCTTATCTCCTGGTTGATGAACTGAAACCATAGTTCCTCATAGCATTTTTTGGTAGTAATACTGGCCAAGGCATCTTCCATGTACTTTCCATTGCACTCTCACAAATGTTTGGGCTACTGTGTGGGGAAATGGTTCAGCTGTTTGAAAGGTGTGGAGCCTGGTGCATTTTCACCTGGATCATCCTCTCCCCTGATTGCTGCATGGCTGCACAGGAGCTGTACCAGCATAATCAGGGGAAGGGATGGGGCTGGAATGAGCAGGAATCAGGGGAAGTCATGGGGCTGGGAGATAAGGGCAGGTCAATCAGCTCTACTGCTAAATAAAATGCAGCCTATGTAAAAATGTTTAAATTTTCACTGTGTTTACAACTAAGCTGGATGACACAGATCCTGCTGGGGTTCTTCTTGCCACAGAGCTGGATCACTCAGCTAAGTCTAAGTTATTACACGTGCTAACCATGAGCAAATGAACATGAGCAACAGCTGTTCCCAAACTTCAGTATCATGTATTAAACTGGTTTGTTCTGCTGCTTATTTATTTGTCTGAAACACCTTTTGAGTGTGTGTGTTTTTAGCAAGTTCTCCATGCACTTCCTTCCTTTTTTTTTTTTTTTCCACATTTTTCACATTTTAAGTTCACCTGTTGCTGTTCACTGCAGCTCTTTGCTGCAATATTTTAATCATCTCTTCAGAAACTCTGCAACCCCCTGTAGATTTTGGATCCAGTATTACATGCAGTTTTTTTGTAGGTGCTACCCTAAATTTCTCATTCTCTATGCTGCTCCAGTATCAATTGGATTTTGCTTCCCATTGCACCTTTCCTTGGGCTTGAATGTCAAAATGTCTTCTCATCTGTAAAATCTCTCTCATCATCTTTTATACCCCATTTAATAATGGATGGGAAGCATTATTTTCTTGACTTTTTTTTTCCTGATGACACAGCATCTGGCTATGTGTAGCTGGCCTGGCCTCAAAATCCACTGGTGCCTGTCCATTTCTGCAAGTAGCATACAATATGAGCAGGCTTTGTAAACCTACACCTTTCTGGATTGTAGAGAGCTTTCCTTCTCTTGAAAAAAAAGCTTAGGACGTTACTGTAGGTGTAGGACCCCTGCCCTCTTTGTGACACTCATCCAAATTTTCGCTTTGTACTGATAGGAAAATTCTGGGAGATAAAAGGAAGGGTAGGTGTGAGAAAGGGCACTGTGTACTAATGCCACAGTATAACCAACAAAAGTAATCTGTTGCTGTGGTTTGGTCTGAGCTGATACAACTTAATGTGGCTCTCAGGAGACAGAGTCTTGCTCTCTCCCTCCTGCTCTTGGCTGTTGTGTTGGACCATCCCTTTACATTGTCTGTAGTGTTGATTGTACAAAACCTAATAACCCAGTTCAAGTCACTAACCCAGGAGAGAACTGTGCTTTTTTTAGTAGATAATTTTCTCCTGCATGAGTGAGCTGAATTTGTTGGTGACTGAGATTTGTTTGTGCTGGCAGCATAAACGCCAGTGCAGATTTGCAGTGACGGTAGGGGAAGGAAGGAGGGGTACACAATTTCTCCCTTCAGCAGCAGAGAGCTGTGTCAGCAGACCCACCTTGAGGAATGGCAGCATATCCATGACTTGGAGCAAAAGAAGGAAAAATTGGACTCTATCCATAGTGACCAGAGCCACATGAGTTTGTCTTTGCAGCTAGGAAAGCTAAGAACACAGTAAGTCGAAAAATAAACAATAGCAACAAAAAGAACCAAACAAGGAAAGTTTCCTTGTTCTAAAAGCTTGGTGATACCTGTGTGATTGAATTAACTGCTCCTTATCAGAGGCAGATGTCAGTCTTCTCAAGATGTTAGATCAGTGTACCACTTAGGTACTTTTCATTATGAGAAGCCCAGTCAGCAGGGCAGAATTATGTATAACATCTCTTTAATGAAGCCTGAGTTGAAATACAAAGCTGCAGAAGGGGTCCAGGTCCAGCCCTTGGGTGCACATCCTGTCAGTGTCCCAAGGCACCTGGGCAGTGAGCTCACTGTAGTGTCACTGCTGATACCAACTGATAACTGCCTTGACCTGTCTTCCAGATTGTAAAATAATTCATGGTGGCTGAAACTACTGGCCTGGAAGTTGTAGTGTGAAATTAATGTGGGTGTGTAACTAGTGCACATTACCCTGGACTGGGGAGAGGAAGAAGTATGTTACCTGCTGCAAATAGCTGCTTTGTCAGCAACATGGCTGTTTGAAAAATACATCTCTGCCCAATCCTCAGAAAGCTAATGTTGATTATATAAAAAATACTCATCCTGTTTCCAGCCTCCCACTCCTAACAGGAGTCATCACAACAGTAATCAAGTTACAGAACAGAGGTGGTTTTTTCAGCATCTTTGTTGGCTTCCCACAGTCTTGTGACACCTATACCCGTGATTGATTTTCTTTGCTTTCATTGACAGGCCTGGCTGCGGCAGGGTAGACTTGGCTCCACCTTCCCTGTTCCTGCTTCTGTTCACAGTTTGACTGCCTGTGAACTGGATCAGAGAACTGGCCCAGGCTAGGAATTAGTTGTGTTTCCTTGTCTGTAGTGCAAATTGGTTGCCTGGTCTCATTTACTAGACAGCTTCACAGGCCAGTGTAAAGGTGTAAATAAGAAAGAATTTAGAGGAAACCAGAGCCTGAGCCAGCAGTGCTGCCAGCAGAAATGCTTGCAAAACTGTCTTTGCAGGAAGCAAAATGGAGATTTTTCTTTTGTGTGCAACACATTGATGTGAAACATGGATTCTGTTCCTTTCTCTTGTCCTTTCTGGTTCATCAGTGGCTCCCATTGCTTACTCTGGGTCATTGCAGACCTTCAGCATTACCAGCAAATCACCCCCCTGTTCTTTGGGGACAGTCATGTTGCTCACAGGTAATGGAGGTCTTAAACTTCAGTAAAGTATTTGAAAAACATTATTCTTTCTTTGGAGATTATGCTTTTGCAGAGTAGATCTGCCTGGCAGGCATGTGAGTGATCTTTCTCCTTTAAAAGGCTCTTCTGCACTGCCCAGGCAAATTTTAAAAATATATTAAAAATAAACTAGAATCCACTTGCCTAATAATGTTAGTCAATTATTTTACTGCAGAGTTTGATCTCTGTTGCATTTCTGTTGGTTTTTAGGGAGAGGGTGGGTCACAGATTTAATTTTGGTGCATTAAGCAACATAGTCTGATGATCCTTCAAGACTAGTGCTAATAGAACAAGCAACAATACTTTCAATAAAACTAGTAAAGCCAGAGCAATTTTAGGATTTAAAAGTATTTCCAAGTCTAAGCTGTGGTTTAAGATGTAGATCTTTTGGTTTTAATGTTGCAGTTAATTTTGTGAATAGGATGCATTCAGAAATTTGACAAGGGCAAGGTTTGTAAGGAAGTGCAGTTTTTCTTGTGCATACTTGGGCATACTCTACTCTAGCACTCCAACCTCAGAAAGAATTCAGAGGTATTCACTTCCTGGAGGGCATTAAAGCAAAAAACATTCTATACTGCCTGTTAAAAATTAAACAAAGGTATTTAATAATAATAATAATAATAATAATAAAAACCAAATTATATTGCTTTGCAGGGTGGGTTTTTTTTGTTTTTTTTCAGAGACTTGACTTGATATTTGGTAATTATCAGCTTTGTATGAATAACTCGTTCTTACTTTTAGGTGACCAATTCTAAAGATACTTATTAATAAAGCAGTTAAAGCAATGGTCTGAAACATCCATTTTGTTGTGTTTTCTTTCTGAACTCATTAGAAGTGTTCTGTTTTTTTTAAAACAAGACTTTCCAATACTTACCAAGTTATAGAATTTCATGCTTTTATACTATGGGTTGAACTCTAGAAATACATATGTTCCAAGCATCAGTCAGACTGAGTGCTGTTTGTTTATGTAGTTCATGCCTGTCAAGCTTGCAGTGTAAATATCTCAAGTGATATTTTTTATGAATTGATGCTTTAGCCACTGACATTCAGAAGTGGGTTGGAAACATTAGCCATGGAGCTGTCCCTTCTCACCCGCAGACAAATCTCAGCAGACACAAATTCTACCTAAAATGCTCATGTCAAGTTCAAGTGTGCAGCTTATAAATACCTGAAACTCCATGCTTGCCCTAAGTTCCCCAACTGATTTGATAGTTCTTTGCAACAGAAAAATGATGTGAAAAGGAGTGTGATATGTGTCAGTTTGGGATTCCAGTATCTGACCCTTTTCAGTGTACAGTGTTTTGCTGAGGTGACCTATGCTATTTAAACCTCAGGCTTATTTTTACTATCATTATTATATTATTGCAAATGGATGATAAAATTCGGGTCACTAATTTAACATTTGAGACCATAAAAAAATCTTTAAATAATGACAGTTGCTCTCCTTCATTATAGGGTGGAAAGGAAACATTTACTTTATTCATGGGAAAGTCCCCTGAATATCTGGGACTTCCCAGAAGATTCGGTTTCAGAATATAAATTTACATTCATATTACTTTAGAGTGTCATATTTAATCAGTGTAATCTCTTAAGAGATTTTTAATCAGTGTAATCTCTTAAGAACCTTCAGTCCAGTCTTGCAGTACTCTATTCTGATAAATTACATGTGTCTGTTAATATCTTCACACTGTAAAATTAACAGAGATTCTGAAAACATTTCTTTGGAATAGAAAGATTTCAGGTAATAATAAACATGTTTTTGTGGTTCTCTGGCTCTATCACATTATTCCCTTAAATCATACCTGGTATGTAATTTAAATTAATAGAATTAAGGAAACCCCTATATGGATGTGATTCCTTTTTCTGTTACAGGTCTGAGATTACTACATGTTGTATTTTTGGCCCTCGGGCTTGGAGCACTCAGATTAACCACAGGTGTAGGCCTGTGGATGCTCTGGTTTTTATTTGTATCTTTCTATAAGTTGTTCCTGATCTGCTCTGAGCACCAAAAGAGAGCTGGGTCATCTGTATAGATTCAAAGTAGCTTTAGCTTTGCTCACATAAGCATTTGTCACAGACCCAGTGACTGAGCCTGTGCATTTCCCTAGCACATCTACAGAGTGCAGCCTATGCAGCAGGCAGTCATATATTAAATATCCTAATATCCTATTATACTAAATAATAGGATTTTAGGATATCCTATATTAAACATCTTAGTTCTATATTAAATATCCTATATTAAACATCTTAGTTCTTCTTCACTGTAGGAAAGTGACTCTGCTGAGCACTCAGTCATCGCTCCTATTGTTGTTGGCTGAGAACAAGTTTCAGTAGCTCCCTCACCTCAGAGATAACCCTTTCTTTGATAAAAATGTTTAGAGGCTCTCCCTACAGAGTTTCAGGCTGCCCCTGGCTTGGAATTGCAACAGTTCTTCCAGCCAACGCCTCAGACCTTGAATGTTTAAAGGTTGCTTGGCAAGTGGACAGAGATCCTTACAGCATGACAAAAGGTTGTCAAAATATGTCATGCAGCATTGAGGTGGTTCTTACTCTGCCAGAATGAATGGTGAGGCAGTAAAAGACCATAAAACATAGAAGTGCGTATGGAGGAGAACAAATGTAATATTCATCTGAATGACTCTGGCAGGTCAGGTGGAAATCTCAAGTTCTGACAGCTCTACCCAGTGGAAGAAAGGAACACATGCACCTTCTTTTAGATGGATCTTAGCCTTGCTAACTTGGCATCACTTTCTGCTCTGAATACTCCTTTAATTATTGTAGTGACAGTCCACTTTTCTCCCTGTCAGTGGGATAGGAGATGGTCTCTGACCGCTTGCAGAATTGGCTCTCCTTTCTGTCCCTGGGCTGCCTTAGCTCTTCTGCTGGAACACCTCTTGTGTCAGTGTTTGAGGTGCAAGGAAGTGGCTTGAAGTGTTCTGCTGGTTGACCAGTACAGCAGGGTACAGTATTTATTTGGCATATCTATATGTCTGGGTGGTAGGAGAGAGCTGTTAGTGAATTCTCAGCCCGTGCTGAGAGCAGCGTGTCCCAGCTCGGGCATAGGGCCTCCTTAGCAGAACAAGTGTTAGTTTATTGCACCCATCTCTCTACTCCTGTTGCCTGGGGTCAGCCTGCATTAACAGGCTCTTAGATGGGTGCTGTTTCCATCCAGCAAGCTTTCACCCTGTGCTGAGCAGAACTCCCTCACTTGTCATAGTACAGATCACATCATCCTTTTAACATTGCCATCAGACTGGTGTGCTGTCACAGTTCAACACTGCAGTGAGAAGAGCAAATATGAGAAGTGGCTGTCTTCAGGTAGCTCCCCCCCTCTGGGCTGAGGTCAGCTTCACATCCCATGGAATCATGGATCCCTCACTTCTCTACCAACAGCTGTTTTGGTCAAAGGTAAAGTGAGAATTTGATTAGGGCCAGAAATTAAAGCTCATCACAAGTGGCTGTGCTGATTATTGACTTGCTGGGCCTGTACCAATTGCAGAGCCTCTTCCTGGAGTTGTGGTGTATTCAGCAGGAGCCTTAGCTCCCCAACAGCATGATAAAAAAATCACTTGGTGCCTATATTTTATATTGTGTTAAAGATGCCTGCCTACAAATGATACCATTCAGATACAATGTTGTGATGGATTTTATTAAGTAACCAGCAGCTACAGGTGATGAGGTGAGCCACAGTACTTTCAGCAGTCCCAGGGAGCAAAGTGGCATGTATTTTGGTAATTTCATATGGTTTCATTTTTGTGGGGGGTGGGGGATTGAGGGGAAGCTTTTACAGTTGGTAAGAATTGCAAGAAATCTGCATAGATTGAAAATTAGGTGAGTTTTATGCCCTAAAAATAATGTCAGAGAACAGATGGTGGGCTGTAGTAAAGTGCAGTCAGTTAGTAACTGAAAATACATAAATATGATATTGGCAATGAATGTGTTAAGAACGACAAAATGGGCAGAGTTCTCAGAAGTCTCTGTGAATAAACTGGATATGTTGGCCAGAACATTCTTGAAAATGTCTTGCTTCTCTAAAATTATTTTGCAGATCTCTTCTGGTGGGTTTTGGTTGTTTTTACTGTACTAATAAAGGTGTTTAGAAATAGTTACCACAATTCTGTTCTGCATGTTGAGGAGCACAGACTTAAAGCATGTGAATTAGTATTTTAATACCTTAAGTGCCTTCAATAGGAGCACAGAGCATTTATAAATAGAACATATTTATGGATTATGTTTTCAATAATAATGTTACCTAATGACTTTGTAACCTTTCTGGGATTTGTTATGACATTTTGTTTTGTCTAAGTGAAGTCTGGCAGTATTTTGGGAGCATTTTGGAAAGGGGAGGGAATAAGACAGTGGAGTCATTTGTTTGCTTTTCACTGTTAATATCTTAGGAAGTGCTTGCTCTGGTGTCTCCCCTTGGCTGCTTTACTGGGCTCTGTTCATGTATTCACATAAGACCCATCCCAGCTATTAGATAAGGTTAGTAAAAAGGGGTGGCTGATTTATTTATTTATTTATTTATTTATTTATTTATTTATTTATTTATTTATGTTGAACAAAAAAAGGCAGCATAGGTTAAACTTGAATTAAATTGTGTGTACCAAATACTTGCTGGATGCTTTTGTATTTATTAGTGTATTTTGTGGTACAAGAAACTAATTGCAGTTAATAGCTGTCAGAGCCTTTTTTCCTTTTAAAAAGCTTGAAGGCAGAAATTCTAGATACTAGTACAATGCCAGGAGTATGGAGTCAAATCAGGAGGATACAGCAGTGGAGAGGGTTTAAGCAACTTTCACTCATACACCTTACCTGTGCCTACTGATTCACCATCTGCCTGGTAAATGTCAGCTTGCTTGAGCTATGCCAGCAGAGAACAAAATCTGGAGGAGATTGCTGGTTTGGGTGCTCACCACTGTAGCTGTGAGATTACATTTTTGGTCTTCTGCCCTTCTTTTCAAATCTGCCATGGCATTTTCTTTAGTAAAACAGAAGTTGAGTGTGCAACACAAATAATTTCCAATACTTTCATTACTCTTATATTTAAATCTGGTGTGAGAAATGTTCACTGAATGTAGAAGTCAGTGAACATTTCTGTAACTGTAACTAAAGTTTTGTTGAAAAAGTCATGATCCAGAAAAGTTGGTTAAATTTAATTTAATTTAAGTGGTTGCACTTCTTCTGTGTCCTGTGAGAAAATACTGCCTTCTTCCCATCTCTTGCAGTGGCTGTTACAGGCTGTATTCAGTCAGCAGAGAGTTTTTAGACACTGCTCTCAGTGTCACATTGATGGAGACAGAGGATGGAACTACAGATATCACATTATGTTGATGGAATGATTCTGCTTTGTGTGAGATATTTTTACAGTGAGATTAAATTTTTCTCGTATGTTCAAAATGAAATACTTTAACTTCAGTGACAAGAAGACTTTTTCCAGCTTTTTATTCCTCAGCTTGCCTAGCAGATTGCTTTATTGCAGATTATTTGCAGAACATAATCTGAAGACTCTTCTTAATTTTGGGCATTTTTAGTGGCATTGGTTGTTGCAGCCATTCTTTTATTTGCACTTCATTTGATTTTCCTGACCTCTGGCTTCCCTGACCCAGAAGCTGGTGTGATCATCAAATAAATGGCTTTGTGGAGAACCCATTCTGTGGAGTGCTACAAGGTGGATTTCAGATGAAGCAGCAAACATAGGCTGTGTTCACAGTGTGACACACAGACTGCTCACCCGAGACAGAGGACACAGAGAGCAAATACCCAGGGGCAGTGGCAGTGCCAGCTTGGCATGACAAAGAAGATGTGGTATAAATTGCAGTTCTTGTGCCAACCCACTTTGTCATTAGTGACAAAGAGAGATGGTTATGGGCCTGTCTTGTCCTGTTAAGCATTTATTACTGGTTATTTGCAGTCCCATGTGTTAGCTGTAAATGAAATTTTTTTCTCTGAACATTTTCAGTCTGCCAGCTGCTGAATGGAGTTCATGAAGTGGCTGTTGAGCTGTGGCTAAAAGGGCTGCTGCTCTGCAAGGTGACAGTGGAAATGTTTGCAGATTGCAGGTCAGTGTTCTCAGGGCTTATGCTGGAACCATGAAAGCAGTTGTGTACCAGAGTGGTGTTTGATGATCTTCTCAGTGCTTTCGTGGTGGATCTGTGGCTTTATAAAGCCACATGCCTTGAATGCAGAATGAGTCAAATTCCTGAACTTTGGATACTGGAGCTGTGCTTGCTTCCTGAACAATTGTACTGGCACACCTGCTGTGAATACAGGGCTTGAGAAACAGGCATTGCCTCAGTTTCCTTCTCTCAGTTGCTCTGGTTCTTCACTGCCATGAGCAGCTGGGTGAGTGGATATTGCCCTGATCAGGAGCCTCCTGTGGCAGCAGAGTGACCTCTGAAGGTGTGAGCAGATGAGAGGGTGTGGTACAAGTCAGGCTCAGAATGGGCATGAGTCTGTTGGGTCTCTGCTCTGCATTGTTTCTGGAGAATTGTTTTTCTTCAAAATCTGTGTGTGTGCTTCAGTAAAATAAATGTAGAAGTCAGAGCAGGTCTCATCCCAGCGTGTCCCTTGGTGAAGCTGTGCTTGCTGGGCCTCCAAGTGTTTACTGGAGGTGCACTAATGTCAGCTGGGCAGTAACTGTCAGTGTGAGCTTGAGCTGCTGGCAGTCAATTGCCACCACCATGCTAATGAAGAGAGAAAAGAAAGGCTTGCAAGGAAAGGTTCCGTGTTTTACTGTGCCAGTTGTCCACTGAAAAACACAGAAAGCTTTGGGGTGTTAAGGACTTTGCTTATGAAACTGGATGGGAAGTTTTATCTGCTCTAACAGCCACAGTGTGGTTTGATTCTTGGATTTTGTGGTGTTTGGGAAAGGATCTCCACCTTTCTTTTCTCCAGTCTGCCTTGGGAGATGAAAAGCAGCCTGTCTTCAGGGCAGGACAGCTCCATGGCTTGTCTGAGCAAGGGGAAACCAAGGAGCAGAGCCTGATCTTTAGGAAGTGTGCTAAAATTCAGGGGGGTAAATCAGACAGGAGGTAGAAAAAGAAGTAGGGAAGCAAAATAGAGCAGACAGACCAGACATCCCAAGGGAAGGATACTAAGGGGTGAAGAAGATGAGATGAGAGCTGTTCGGAGACAATTATATTTTATCCTGACTCTAGGCAGGTGGGAGGGGAGGTAAGTAACAGCTCGTGCTCTGGATGCACAGCATTGATATCACTTTAATTAACTGGGATTACAGGAGCTACATTACCTGTAGCACCTTGTTCAACATCCTGTCTTCAAGATAGTGAAGATCAGTAGGTGCCTCAAAAGACTACTGGAACCTGCAGAAATCACATGGAATATAATCTTCCCTGCTCATAAAAGCATTTATTTGAATTTTTAAAGATTAGAAATCAGTTTAAATCCCGACTCAATAGGTTTTTATCTTCCTTTTGGTTCATCACTTTTTTGGCATGAAAAGAAAGTACTAATTCAACATATTCTTGGATATTCTTTTTACCCAAGTGCCTGTCTAACCCATGTGTAAGTCCTAACAAATTTCTTATCAGTAGCATCATTGCTCCATTTATGCAGCACATGAATTGTCAATTTTCATAATTTCTAATATATTTTGTTATTTTTTTATTTTTATACTTTAAAATTTGACATCTTTAAGCTTTGCTGGTTTTATAATCAGACAGTGCATATTTATACTTTACTTACCCTGTTAATAGTTTAAATATATTTTCTAGATGATTTTGAAACATTTTTCTCCTTTCTAGGATAAATAAAACAGGTTTTCATTGCCCTAAGTACTTGCTTTCTCTGAATACCCCATTCCTCAGAACCCATTTTTAATACAGGCTCCCAGTCTCTGCACTGTAATCCTGATGTGTAGGGTCCAGCTGCACAAATACAGGAGTTCAAGATTATCCTGTTTCTTATTATTGTTGCTGTCTAACTCTGTAGCTTTTCTTGTCATAAATGCACATCAAGGAGAAATCTGAAGTGATCTCTCTGCAGCAGTCCTAAGCTAAGTGCCCCTTCCAGCCTTGTGCAACTAAGGAGACAGGTTTATTTGGATTTTTCTGCAGTGTGTGTAGTTCAGTTGCATTCTGCAGCTGTTTGTTTTTAGTGGAATCTGTCTTTGGTCATGGTGTAAATTCAGCTGGGACAGTTAGTTATCCTCTGCTGAGCTCCTTTCTCCCAGTCTTGATTTAGCTAAAATAAATCCCCATCTTCAGTTGGATGTTTCTCTGTTTGGCTCTTTGCTTTCAGAGTTTGAGATCATTAGTAAGTTATTAGGGAAAAGTATTAGTAAATATAATACTGCTGCCACTTTTGAACTAATGAAGAAAGCTGTGCACCACAAAAGTCAGGAGTTAAACCATCTCTAACCAGGTGGTCTCCTCAGCTTTCTGGTGTTCAGAGTTCACACTCAGGATGTTTTAGGCAGTCTCTGTTTTTCCAACCTGGTTGTTAATGGCTATTATTTTCAGTTCGTTTCATTTAGAATACTTGGTTCAGTACTGCAGTAACTAATCTTTTCTCAAAGTATGTGCATGTGGGTGTCCTCTCCTGACAAGCTGGAAAGTATCCTGGAAGTAAGGAGAAATGAGGAGTGTGCTCCTTTGGCTCCCGTATGCTGTCCATGCCCTGGAGACTTGTTCCCCACTAGGACACTTTTCAGATCCCTGTCTTCATTTGAGAAGTCCTGGTGTGGTGCCTGCCAGGGAAATCAGTGCCAGGGAGCAGGTTGGGCCACCGTGAACAGGGCAGGAGGAATAAAAGGAGGGGGTGGCACCCACAAGAACAGAAAGATGCTGGGATACGTGTCAGCAAAGCTTGTCTGGACTAGGGGCTTGAAAGCTTAGAAAGGAGATGTACAGATTGGCATTCATCTCTGTTGGGAGGTTAAGGTTTCAAACCAAGCATCTTTTCACTGTAAATTGCAAGAGTAGGAATTGACAACCTTTATTTTAGCTGTCATGGCCTTACCCATACATGCAGCTTAGTGTTTGTGTTCTGTGTGCTGGTCCTGTACGTCTTGGCAATCTGGATCATACCCAAAAGTTGAACTATGCAGTGGCTCTGGAATATGATGCCTTGATGCTCAAAAATCTGATTCCTCTTTTTTCCCCACAAATTTACCTAGTAAAGCTGTTGGAATTCAAGTACTGTGATGTATAAGTACAAGCCAAATTGACCCAGAGTCCTTAGAACCTGTCAATAACATGAGACTGAGAGCATGTCAGAAAACTGCAGGTCATTGGAAACTCACTTCAGCTGCATGTGTCAATATGTAAATGTTGCAGCCAGCTTCCTGCACTGCTTGGTTCTTAAGAAATGAGGAAGTTACTTTTAGGTGTTTGCAACTCATGTTAAGAATTTGGTTTCTGAAATGTTGGTGTTGTAGAAGAGGGAGTATCTCAAATAGTTAATCCTTTTGCTGATTACATATGCAAAAGATGATGCAATTGTGGAAGCCAAGCTTGTAAAGACAGAGGACCTTTGCTGAATAGTGTATGAGAAGATTGGAAATTCTTCCTAGGAAAACATTGCATTTATCAGCAGGAATTTGGCAACACATTTACCTCTGGGAACATTGCTAAATACCTGATACTTGCACATTGCATCCATTTCTAATCCTAATTCACTCCATGCTGGAGTCACAATTTCTATCAGCAAACACAAGCATTATTAGTGCTGGAGTACACTTGGATTTGTAGCTGGAAAGTTGTGTTCAAAAGTTCTTTGGAGAGACTTGGCTGGGAGATGTTGCTGATGTGAAAGATCTGCTTCTGAAATGGTTCCAATGAGGAAGTCTTTTGACTGGAGTCACCATGATCCATGCATGGAATTGAGAAAAAGTTGTTGATTTGCTTGCCTTTGAGAAATATTAAAGACAGTGGTTAAAGTTAAAAGGGAAACCTATGGTAGCCTGGTTTGTAGTTTTCAAAATACAGAATACTCAAAGGAAAAATGGGCATATAGCATGGAGGACTAAGTGTTAAAATGTGACTTGTGTTAAAGTTGGGATAGAAAACCATGTAAACTGTTGTAATTAAGTCTTTAAAAGCTGTTTGGTAAAAAAAGTTGCAGATACTAATAGTGCATGGGTTTTCTTGTGTGCTTTTTGAAATATGAAACCCAGCATGGGAAAGACTTGGTTTGTAGAACAGAAATCTTGGCTAGAGAGAGAGGCATGACAAAATTCCACTGCTTAGAATAGTTTAATTTGCTTTTTTAAAAAATTTTATGTTTTCTTTTGTTGTTAATTTTCAAGGAAAATCAGTTTTAATTCTTTTCATTCTTTACTGATGTGAGTACTAAATATTTGATACTTTACATTTCAGTATTGACACACACACACAAGCTCATTTAAAGGTCACTTTCAATAGTAAGTATACAGATTTTAATTCATATACACTGACTTTGTTTCTTTTGATGTAGGATGCAGTTACTGCTGTGAACAGCTGTTTTATCTCACTTGATGATCAATTGCTTACTGTAAGACATTTCATATTCAGGGTTGAAGTGTGACTCTGCTATTTTAGGCAGTATAGAAGGTATTCTCTTTCCTGTAACACTGAGGTATAGTTTGCATTGAAATGGAAGCTTCCCTGACTTAGTGTTTAAAATGAAATGTCTGGAGTGTGGATATGGTACCACCACCTGTCTTGATGCTTCTAAGTCTTTTCCTCAGAGGGCCAGGGAAGGAGAGGGGCGTTTTTGCTTCTTTCCACCTTTCTTCTGCTCTGAGCATCCTCTACCTCCAGGCCCCTTCCCAAAGCAGAAATGCTCTAGTGGTTGTTTTGGACCAGCTCTGAAGAGAGGTGTGCTGCCCTGGGGTAGCCAGAGGCCAGAATAGATTGGGCAGCACAGGGTGGTACACAGAATAAATGTTGTGGCTATGGAAGTAATACCCATTCTTAATATTTGGTATTTGGAGTTCTGTATAATACAGTAGCATTGCTGTATAATTTCCTTGCATTTTGAAGTTCTTTTTAATATCAAGTATTTTCATATCAGTACTTAAAGAACTGAAAAGTGATTTTCTCAGATCGGTGCAGAATTTAACAGGCATTGCACTCTGCCTACGTGCATGGTTTGGAAGTTATGCAACCTCTTTTTATAGAGTTGTATGTTCTGGTGATCTAGGTTTGCTCAGTTAGTGTCTAGAAATATCAGTGTATTAGGAGCTGTATATAATAAAAAACTTAGGTCATGGCAAACTAATGTGTACCTCTAAGTATAAAAACATTTGCAGTAAGGTTCAAGTAAAAATGGCTTCCATCATTTTGTATTCTGGCTTTAAAATCACTGGGTGGAAGAGGCTAAGTTGCTGTGATGTAGAGCCATAGACAGTGTGGTGATGGAAAGCACTTGCATGGAGATGTTGCTTATTTAGTTCAGGCAAAGACAACTGAGGACTGAGTGCCCAGCACAGGAACAATTGCTGTTGGATATCTGCAGGCTGCAGCTGCGGGGAGAGGGAGGGCTGGAACAGGACATGTTGTCACCTTGCCCCTGAGAGAGTGCCCTTCCTGACAATACTGACAGGTCTTTATTCCAAATTGCAGAGCTACTAGGTCATCAGAGTACAATTGCTCAGTTTTGTTAGGATGAGCAAAAAGCATTTTTTCCTGTTCTCATTGTTGGAGGAGACTGGACTTGTTTTTCAGAAACATTACACGCAGAAAAATCAACCTGAGGCAAACACCTGGCATGAAAAGAATTTGCCTGAATACTAATAATTTGGCAACATTTAATAAGCAAATTAAACCAGTATGTAGTAATGGGAATGCAGCTGCAGTGATTACTGCCAGATTCACCAAGAGTAATGGACTTGCATACCAACCCAGACTTACGAGAAATGTTGTGATTGTAGGTAACTAAATGACCATGGAATCTGGAGCAGAGAACCAGCAGAGTGGAGATGCAGCCGGTACAGAGGCAGAAACCCAACAGATGACAGTACAGGCACAACCACAGATTGCAACGTTAGCCCAGGTATAAAAATCATCTGGTGTAATAGTTTTACTTATGGTTCATATTTTTAAGAGGGATAATGTCTGCTCACGGGGCTGAGAGAAGATTCTGTTGATACTATTCTGAAACACATGTGATGTATAGTTCTTATAATATTTGTCTTCACATTTTTAAAGCAGTAGAGTAGTAGGCTGGGTTAGTTCTGGAGAAATGTATATGTGTAAATTGTGTAATATTAACACAGTAATGAATAAAAATATTTCTAGCATTCTTTACCACAACCACACCACTGAAAGGTATTCATTTCAATACGTATAATCTACTGTCTTGCTGTTGTGTTTTCTGTTAAAAACTTGTCTGTAGTAGTCAGTTTAATTCTGAAGAAAGCAAATATGTAGATAAATAATGCAGCAAATAAAAAATTTTATTAGATGGGATTAATATTATGAGCATTACAATCAAGTGGAACAATCTGGCACTTGACAGCTCATGTTACCCTGTTGTCTCCAGAGTTGCACAGAATTGTTGGCAAGTTAGAGAGACAGTAGTAGATAATTTGTTGTCCCCAAATTATTTTGGAGAGACAAGAAACACAATCCCAGCTCTATCTCTGATTTTGGGATTGGATTTCATTTTTGAATACACTGATGGTTGTTAGAAGCAACCCCATTGTACGAATGGCTACAGAATATGTTTGGCTCTCTTCTGTAACCATTTAATTTGAAAACTAATTGTAGTCTGCAAAGACCAAACAGGTGATTTTGATCTCATAGTTTATGGAATTGAGTGTCTTTTAAGTGGCACAAGTGTTAAATCACTTAGTTTCTATAAATGATTAGTGTCTTTTTAAAGTCATTGCACCTTTTGGTAGTCCAGAGACTTCCAATCAAGTCCTGCCCTCTGTAGTTGGTACATTTCCATTCAAGTGGCAGTGTCAGGATTGGAGCTGTTTAAATGCACAGGGTGATTTTGTTGGGTGAAGCTCTAGTGTGAATTTACAAGCCACCAGCTGCCCTGCACCAGCTTGCCTCTTTGGGCAGTTTTCTCACTGTCTAACTTAGGCACAGGATGTAGGTGGTGTGAATAACACTTCAATGTGAACTGAGTGGAAGTAGTTTATTTCTCCTGCAAAACCAGTTAACTGCTGCTCACTTGATGTGCTTTAAGGTTTAGTTCAGAGAATCAAGAATATTTTACATCTATGTGCTAACATACTAACCTCCAGGGAGCTGAACTTAAAAGTATGTAGTGGGTAGCATGCACTTTACTTGGACATGATTACCCCAGTACTTGAATGAGACTTTTCCAAGTAAGAAAACACTATACAAGTATGATTAAAATCCACGTGAACCACCATGTTGTCATTCACTATATTATCTGGTTTTTCCCCCAGCCTGTGCAGAGTTTGTGGAGGTGATAAAACAGTCTAAACATAATTCTTCGTGTTGTTCACATCAGTGTTATGTTACTATGATATTTTTAATAAGTGAAGTGGCAGTGTTTGGCATTAGGGAGTGCCCTCAGAGGCGTAGCCAAATCTAAATAACTAATTATATCAATTTAATTCTTCCATTATCTCTTGTAAGGTCACCCCTCTTGCAAGCTTAGTTTAATTGCTGATTTTTTTAGTGAGTTCAGGGTAGCTTTCAGAGGCAAAAGGAAACTCGTCCCAGTTCCACAAGGTATGAGTCAGAGCCATGTGCGGAAGTTACACTCTGCTGTGGGCTTAATCCAACCACAGTGGCCTCCAGTTGATCAGCTTTGCTGTCTTTGCCAAGGACTGTTTAGTCAGACATGCATTATTAAGAAAGGTCACTTGGCAAAGGAATATAATTTGTCAGAGGAAAGGGCTCTCATGTTAATCTCAGCCCAGTTTCTCTCAGATGCAAGTAGCACCATGTAATGCTGCATCTGCTTTCCTGAGAAAGGAAGGTAAAAGCAAATGCAAATTGGTGGATTAGGGAGAGACAGCTGTGAAGGAGAGAGGTCTGCATGTAATTCCCTTTAATTTTGTTTTTAAACAAGATTTCATTGTAAGTGGTGGATGTTTATGAAAATTCAGAGATGAGCTATTGCAGCTTTTTGAGACTCACATGTTCGCAGGGACAGCAGAGGATTTCCTTCTGCATCCTGTGCATAGCAGCCCTTTGAGATGAGGTGGGACAGCAGTGCAGCCCTTTCTTGCACTGCAGCTATGTGGATTGATTTTTTTTAAATGCTCCTGAACCCTGGAGCATTGTTAGGTTTTCCAGACATGGGTGACTAGAAGAAAACTGACGAGTGATTGAGCTGAGACCTGGCTGAGGTCTGCCAGAGCAGCTCAGGCTTGCCTGCAGTCCTTCCCTGGGGACATGGGGCAGGGTGTGCTGCACCCTGCAGCCTTTCAGGAGCCCTCAGCCCCTAACCCAGGCATCCTGTCAGCAGACAGCTGGAAGTTCTGGACATGCACTGGGTGTGGGCCCAGCCATGGAGCAGTCTTGGTGCATGGCACTCAGCTACCCAGAGTAGGTCCTGTGACCTGCCAGGGTGAGACTGCCCCGTGTGGCATGAACAGCTGTGTGTGGCTACTGCTGTCCCCAAAGCCCGAGCCATAATGTGCCATGCTGAGCTCATCAGTGTCTCCCTGTTGGCATGGCTGCAGGTCTGTGCTGGAGAAACACTTGTGTTTAAAACATGGGCAATTTTTCCTCATAGAAATAACTCTTGAAAGTAGAGTTTGTGTTGACCTGTTGCACAATAATCACAGTGACTGCCTGCAAAATGCTTATTTCCACTGCAAACTCATGGGGTTTTTGTGTCTGAACACATGGTCAGTTTTCTTCATTTACGTGCACTTTGCCAGCTACTCATATGGCTTAATCTGTAGAAAGTGAAAGGTATGATTCCCTAAAAATGTTAAGTTCTTACACCTGGCAAATTCTTTGCATTTTCCTGAGTGAGAACAAAAATAGCTTCACTCCCATATGTTTCTGCCTCTGACTCAGCAGTGTCTGTAGGAGTGCACCCAAGTCTGAGCAGTATCCAAGTGAAGTAAGTGAAAGGTAATGATGTATTTGTATCAGGTTACCTCAAAATAGAGGCAGTTGTGTTTTTCTTCTTTTTGTCAGTTATTTTACAAATTATGTTTGAGCCTGCAGAAATTCTGCATTAGATTATTTTGTGAAGTAGGTCAGGTGTTGGGCTCAGGCAGTTCAGGGGGGTTTTATATTACGCTGAAACATTTGGGTCATCTGACTGGGGTCTAGAAGAGACTTAGTTCTTTCACCAAAATAAATACTGAACTAAGGAGATTTTCCAATAACCTAATTCATGCTCACTGTCTCTTCTTTGCAGGTATCTATGCCAGCAGCTCATGCAACATCTTCTGCACCCACGGTGACCTTAGTTCAGCTGCCCAATGGGCAGACGGTTCAAGTGCATGGAGTAATTCAGGCTGCCCAGCCATCAGTTATTCAGTCTCCACAGGTCCAGACAGTTCAGGTACTGACATTTTCCTGGCAATTTCCCCCATAAAAGGCAGTCTCTCTTTAACATATCTACCTCATTATTTATAAATTGATGGTTTTTCACTAGTATATTCTTTGTTTGCAAATGTTTCTGCTATCTTAATTTCGCTTACTTTTTCTCTCCCTAAATTTTACTAAAAAAAAAATCTTCATTTCCTTGCAATGGATGAGAACAAAACATCATGGAAGGCAAAAACCATATGGTATTAATGTTTCAGTTTTCTTATTGGAGTATTTAAATTGTAAAGAACATTCTGATGGGTAGATCACTGGCTGTGGTCATTCTTTGTGGATCTATTACTAAGCAGTTACTTTCTGTTTGTTGTCTAGATAGAGCACTTGCATTGTGATGTTTTTCACAGGATGTCAACATTTCCTGAAAAGGAAGGCATTGGAAGTGTCTTGTTACATTTGATTGCTGTTCTTATTTACAGATCTCCACTATAGCAGAAAGTGAAGATTCACAGGAATCAGTAGACAGTGTCACAGACTCACAGAAACGAAGAGAAATTCTGTCCAGACGACCCTCCTACAGGTATGGAGGTTAAAGCAGAAGCATTTCTTGAGGGATGGGTGTGTTGACATGGAGATACAAACAGTGGGATTGTATTTTTATTATTTTTAGGTTTACCATGTAACTGCAATGTCTCTTCTATCATGTCTTGCAATTGGAGTATGGAATATATCTGTGGAATAGGATGCAAAGAGATAAGCAGGAGAAGGAAGAAACCTCAGCAGTTACACTCAGTTAAGACAGAAGTGAGCTGAGAATATGCTAATTTCCACGTTTCAGAAAGTTGAGGTATCATTGTGATAGATGCCTTAGAAATAGCTTTAATGACTACTTAATATACAAAATACACTGAAGCTTTGCAAATAGGGACTTCTGTGTAATCTGTAATCTGCAAAAAATTAACTCCACTTGTTTTTATTATTGCTGAAATGCTAGCAGCAATCAAACTTAATTCCTTTCTCCCATGAGACTTAAGGGAGCTGTGATGTTCCATGGCTCAGAGAGAATTTCTGCTTGAGCAAAATAGTTTGTGTTTAAAGTTAAGTCAGTATATGAGTAGAATGTAGGGAAAGGTATCTAGTGTCTCTTTCTCATGGCAAATACCTCTGGCAAAACCAGCTGAGGTTCTCCTTCACGTGGTGTGTCATGTTACTTTATTGATTAAGCCTTTGTACAGCTTTTTGTACTAAATCCCACTTTCATTCTGAAAATATGCTAAATAGCATTAAGGAACAGCTCCGGGGTTCAGTAGGTTTTAAGTGACCTGTGAGTTCCTGCTGCTTTAGAAAATTCAGATGCTCCTTTTTTCTTTATGAGCATAGCCTTGGAAATAGAAGCTAGGCTGTGGGCCTGAGCATACCCCAACCATGGTACTTTTTTAGCACTTGGGAGATTGTCTGCCTTGTCCAGCAGCCTTCAAGGCTGTTCTGCCAAAATTAGTGAAAATCATTGCTGAAGATCCCTAGCCATAATAGATCTGGAAATATATTTTTATTTGTGAGGAGCAATGTTAACTTCAAGGCTGCCACAGATTCCCTTCAGTCTGCTTCTGCAGCAAGACACTCGATTTTACTATATATGGGAGAGTGGCTGTATATGGTGAGACAACAGAGCTAAGGAAACAAGCAGCAAAACTGAGGGTGCTTGTGCATGCTGACTTCTCATTGAGGTGGACTCTTCTGCATGCACTGGTGCCACAACACAGCCTCTGTCTTCAAACCAGATCGTGGTGACACAGCAACATTTGTTGGCTGTAAAACTTGTATGTGCAGCTCAGACTCCAAGCTGGTGTTGGTTAGGTCAGGAAGGCTGAGCCAGACCACTGCTGTCTTTAGAGACCTCCCAGCTGGCATTACTCAACCTGCTGTAAGTGGCCCCAAAATAAGATAGGTGCAGGTATGTTCACAGGATTGAAAGCTATACCTCTTTCACAAAATCTCCTCTGTGATTCTGCCACTCAAGTACATCACGTGTCCCATCAGTTCATAGCTCCTGTATTTGTAAAGCTGCCACCTTATCCTTACCTTAAATCCATTTTTATGATGGCAAAGGTAGGTTTTAACCACAGTGTAATAATGACATGAGGTTAGAAAGTGATTTTTTTTTTTAATCTCCTTGGATTTTGTTCTTCATCATCCCAGCTCTCTCCAATTTTTTTCATCTGTTTCATTCACTAGTTTCTGATCTAACACCTAGATTGCAAACTCTTTGGATGGGAATTTTTTTATTTGTCCAAGTGGTTCTTCATACAGTGTTGTCCAGTGCTGGGGTTTCTTGCATGCACACAAAGTCAGAAGCAGCAGCAGCAAAGCTCTGTTTGTCAAGCTGCTGAGAGAACGACTGCTCTCCCCAGACAGCTTCACAGAGGTGTTCTGGCTCCCACAGCCTTAGGAGGCTTGTCTAAGAGAGTAGTGTTGTCTTGGAACTTGGGGTCTACAGCTGTGTTTGCTTTGCCACTGAATTCCTTTGCCAGTCCACTGGAAAACATAGGAGGAGACTTACAGAAAATATTGCCCTTTACCTAAGGACATTTAGTGCATTTTGCAGTGACATAATAGAATATTCCAGCAGTGAAAAGGGCTTGAGTCCTCTGAGGAAGGACAGTGTTTGATCTCAGTGATGCAAATTGCAATGACTGCTGTGGTCAGTCTACAGTCATGTTCAGTGGGACCTGTAGCTGTGATGTTTTAAAAGTTTTGACTTTGGATAATTAGCTGATGGAAATAATGAAACAATCTGTTCTTTGCTTTACCCATGAATTTTCTCAGGCAGGGTACCTGTGACCATAACTGCGAGACTGTTCTCAAACACTGGGTATTGTCTCCCAGGCAGGTGTTAAGTTATGAACTGCTGGCTCTCTGCAAGCATTCCTGCTAACTCCCTTGGTACTCACCTCTCTGGCTGAGGTGTTTATAGTGCTTGAAATGGAGCAGTTCCCCCGATGTAAGTGAGGAGACAGGTTCTGACTTTTTTTCCCACAAATATTTATATAGCTGAAAGCAGAAAACAAATAAAAATGGATGAGAGAAACATGCACTGAAGAAAAGGAAAGGTTGTAATGGCTGTATCATGGGTTTTGACAAACACAGCTGTTCTGTGCTGGTTCCCCTGCCCATCAGTGCTTGGCATTTTGAACAATCCTCTCCAATAAGAGTTTGAAGATAGTGTGTGGTTTTCATTCTCCACTCACATTTTCCTTGCTGGCTTGCTGCACTTCACAGTTTCCCCCAGCATTGTGTGTGTATCACATAGACCATTTGATACACATTGATTGTGTATCACATAGACCATTTTTCTCCCCCAATTTTTATTAAAATCTCTACAACACACTGTCTTTGCCAGAAAAATTTTGAATGACTTGTCCTCAGACGCCCCAGGAGTGCCAAGGATCGAAGAAGAAAAGTCGGAAGAGGAAACAGCAGCACCTGCCATCGCCACTGTCACGGTGCCAACTCCCATTTACCAAACCAGCAGTGGGCAGTACAGTATGTAGTCTGAATTTCTCAGTGGTGCTAGTAAGTGGGGATGAGAAGATGAAGAGCTGTTATTTCTGTAACTGTTGTTTGGACTAGGACAAAGCAGGAGGTGAAAAAAAGATCACTTTATTTTGACTGTTAACCAGGCCTTTTGAACTCATTTCTATTGTAAGTGTTTGAAAGGCTTGATTAACATTCTGGGACTGCTTGCCACTTGGTGCAGCTCATGCATCCTGAGGCAAAACAGGGACTAACCATAATGCTATTATAAACTTCTTCACTTCAGGAACTAGATGGGGGAATTCAGAAGTTTCTTTTTTTTTTTTCTTGGCAGATCACTTGTTCACAAATCTGTAACCTCATTATTAGAAAAAAACCTTTCCATCTGCAATTACATTTTTAGAAAGTCCTGAAAAAATAAGGTCATTGACAGCCTTAATATATGTCATAAGTATATGTTTTCTGTGTTGGATTTTATAGATACAGTGTTTTGACTTGAAGAATGATTGAGGATATGACCTCAAAGATAAGACAGGTGCTGTCTCACACTAACCATACAGTAGGAGAGGTATACAACACATACAAAAGGGAGAAAGAACTACTTGTTTACAGCTATCTCTTAAAATCTCTTGAAAATTTTGTATCTCTGTTTACTCCTTAACCCCTTTGCTTTGCACCCTGCTTAATTTTATTGAAATGGATGTGGTTCATTCTGATTCCTGTTATAACTGTACAATAACTGTGTGTGCAGACACTTGAGGTTTTGGGGTGTCTGTTTATAGGAATACAGTGGAATTCTGTGACTCAAAAGGGGTGATGTCCCAGTGTGCCTGTATGACAGGACTGAGGGAAAGAAAGGAAAGAAACAGCAAAGTTAAGACTGCCTGAACCAAACTGTCCCTTTATGAATGATAAAACAGCTAGTAAGAGTCTGAGGAAGTTGTAGAGAAGGGGGGACACAATCAGAAGGAAAAGAAATGCTAAATTAAAAAGAAAGTGAAACACAAGATGGATAGCACTAGCAGCAGAGGAGACTGAAGGGCATAAAGCACAGAAGATGAGAGGAATTTCAGATGAGAATGAAAACTAAGGACTGAGAAAAACACCTAAACCAACCAAGAAGAAAATCTTAACAAATTAAAAAGTATTCCCTGGGGGTGGGTTGTAGCTCTTCCATGTAATTCTGTTTTATTAGAGAAACTAATTTGTATTTTATCTTTGGGTTTTGGCCCTCACAAACATTTGAAAACTTACCTTTCAAAGGATGATTTCTTTCATGTACATTGAAGCCATGTGTCTGTTTTGGGGGTGTGTAAGGGTTCAAAGGATTTAGCTTAGATCACTATTCTTCCATACCTAGGTTTAAAACTGTAAGTCAATGAGTGAATTAGTGTCTTAAATGTTGGGTTGATTTTTTTTGTCTGCAGTTGCCATCACCCAAGGAGGAGCAATCCAGTTGTCTAACAATGGCACAGATGGAGTACAAGGTCTCCAGACGTTGACGATGACCAATGCAGCTGCGACCCAACCTGGCACCACCATTTTACAATATGCACAGACCACAGATGGACAGCAGATACTCGTACCCAGCAACCAAGTTGTTGTACAAGGTGAGAAACTTCACAGCCACTCAGTCTGGGTAACATTTTCTCTGTGCAGATATAAGTTGCCAGCCTCAGTCCTTCAAATGTGTCAGGAAACAGAATTAATAGCTTTGGCACAGATAAGTCCATAAAATTACTGAAATTCTGGACAAAGTTGTTTGTCATATTTTTTGGAGCCTTTCCCTTTAGATTGGTAAAACTGGATATTTGAGGTTTAATATATTTATTTTTGCTTTTCCATGCTGTATTTCGTGCATTTTGTCACACAATGTTTTTATATGTTCTGCAAAAACTAATACCACTTTAGAGTTCTGAGTTCTCCCATATGTGCAACAATAGGAAATTTCAAGCAAGCATTAAAGACAGGAGAGAAGGATGTTTGATTCTTTCTAAAGGGGCACTTTAATTTATTAGTAATTTTTCCCTTTTCTCAATTGCAAGTCATAATTTCTTCCTACTGTGACTTTTGTAAGTAGTCACTCAATCAGTGTGTCTTGGAATCATAGAACAATTTAGGAGAGTGCCTTTGGTCTAGCCCTCAACTTGGCAGAGCTACTTTTGCTTAGAGTAAGTTGTGGGGACCTATTGTATCAAAATACATACTTTGGTTTATTAAAAATTCAGGAATATTACCAAATTTTTATTGAAAATGACAGAAATGTACCCCTGCTTCTATGACTGTGAAGTAGGTGATTTGAAAGTTATCCAGGGAAGAGTTTACCAGGCATCAGTAAAAATGCATAGCAGAGAAAAGTACTGTTGCTGCACTGATCTTTGGGTTTTTGTGTTCTTAAGGTCATATGATTTCTTTAGGTGGTATTGTGGTTTTTTATGAGCTCAGGCAAAATTAACACACTCCTAAGATTAAAATGAATAAAGTAAAAGAAAGCCAAGACCTTGCTCATTCTAGAGAGGCAACAGAGTGAGTGCACTGTCCGTCTCCTGTGAGAGTAAATGCTGCATTTTTACACCTTTTTTTCTATGTTAGATACTTACACCTGCAGTTCCTCCTTTTCCAGACAGACATTTGGAGCATAGCTAGAAATAGTGACCCCATCCTTCTCTAGAAATGTTAGAATTGCCCAAAAACCAGAGCAGTGCAAAGAAATATTATAAGGGAGAAGGAATCACAGCTATACTGCAAGACAAATCAAGTTACCAAGCACAAGTGAAGACTTCTTCAAGCAGGAATGCCCAAAACCTTGCAGATATGAATGAAGGGAGCCTGGGGTGGCAGTGCTGCCCCAGATGATGGCTGTCCCTCCTGAGCTGTGGCCCAGGCTGGGTCACAGAGGTGACTGTGTCAGGGAGAGGACAGGTTAGAGAAGAGTAGGCGCTCTCCACAGCGCTGTGACAGCGCTGTCACCAGACTGATGTCCTGTTGCCGTGTGTCTCTGCAGCTGCCTCAGGAGACGTGCAGACCTACCAGATCCGCACGGCCCCGACCAGCACCATTGCACCGGGAGTGGTGATGGCGTCCTCGCCTGCGCTGCCCACCCAGCCGGCGGAGGAGGCTGCGCGCAAGAGGGAAGTGCGTCTGATGAAGAACAGGCACGTACTTGCACGTCACTGCTGCTGCCCAGGCAGCTCTGCACAGGCCTGGAGTGCTAAGAGTGCTGATCTTTCTTAGCCATGTTTTATGAAGAATTTGCCTTTATTTAAAAATGCAAAGCAGAAATGCACATCTGCTAATGCTGCGTGTTGCGACTGTGAAACCTGGAGTAAAGTGTCAGACTCCTTCTGTGGGGTGTGTGAATTTGGTTGTTGCAGTAAGAAGAAAAGTAATTGGTGAGATACTTGTATGACTGCAGATACATTCTTACAAACAGCAAGATGAGTTGCTTTTTTCAGTTACTACATTCATGTGGTTTACTTTGCTGGATTCTCTCCCTTAGCCTTGCTGCTGGCCCACGTGTGCTCCTTATGAGTACTCTCCTGATTGTTCTTTTAGCCGCTTTGGCTTTTCCCCTCCAGGGGCTGAAAGGCTCAAGCAAAGGCTAAATGAGCAGCTGTTCCTTTTGATTGAAGTCCTGTGGAGCCAGTAGTGGCAGCAGAGGGGCTAAAAGAAAGGTAAAGACTTGATCCTCTAGGATCCAGCGGGTGAGGAGAAGCAGCTAAGCTTAGAGGTGGGAGTGGGTGGAAGCAGCAAAGGAAGGGAGCTGTAGGGAGAAGTTGAGCATGATGCTCCTGAAGTCTCTTGCTGTGGGAGTGGGAAGGGGTGGGCCTGAACTGGCCCATCACACCGAGCTTGAACTCTTACCCACAGGCCACAGATTGGAGCCTGTGTGTTCCACTGTGACACTGAGAACCCAGTGCTTCCTGCCCTTCTGAGCAGGGGAAACCCCCTGAAAACCTTGTTAACTTCATCAGTCTGAAAAAACTCATGTGCAGGTTCATTTATCTTCTGTAGGTTGCTGTGCTGTGAACATAATGGAAACTTACTTGAGCAGACCCAGTGTTTAAACAAGGAGTTTTAATGAAATAAATAATGCTGAACAGCAGAGGTCACTTATTTAAAAGGTTTTTGTACAGAATGTCACCCATCTCCCTTTTTATATGGTTTTCTCATACCAGTGAATAGTGGATATCACTCTTTCAGGCTCTGCATTTGAAAAAAAATTAATTAGAATCACAGAATACCCTCATTTAGTCATCAGTCTTAGTCCAGTAAAAGAAAGCTTTTGTGTTTGTGAAAGCCAAGAAAAACAATGGGGAATTACCCCACTTGAGTTAAATTGACAGCTTTTGCAACAGTATCATGTTGCATGTGGTGCTTTTAGCCTGTCTGCTTAATAGATATTTGCAAATCTAAGCTCCATAGCAAAGTGGGGGAAAAGGATAGAGAGGCAGATGGTAAGGTGGTACTTACTGGAGGATTATAGTGTAAATATTCATAGATATTATTGTGCAAATTTTCTGTATAAATTTTACATTTTTAAAGCTCTGTTGTAATTCAGCAAAACTCTGGCTGTTCATAATAAACAACTAGCACACACAGACTTGAGGTGGCTTAATATACACAGCCTAAAGGGGAAAAAATCACAGAAGAAAATGTTGTCACCCAAGAAGACTTGTTAGTAGTTTGCACTGGGAGGCACTTCCTGATCCCCTAGTACTTAATCTTTTGCTAACAGCCGAGAATTACTTAAATTCAAAATGTTACACATGGTTTACTGAAGCACTGCAGGCATGTGAAATTGTATTTGTGGGAGTGACAAATGGATGACTGGGTTTCAGGGCTTACAGGCTATGTTTTCTTCATCCTGTCTCATTTGTGGAGCTGAATTTCAGAAATTACTTTAGAGGCTTCTTATCAGTTAGGTCTGGCATGGAATGCATTCTGTTTTTACAGCTACTGTTTATCTAATAAGGGGAGGAACTGGGTTCTGGTTTGTCCTCTCATTTCCCAGAACACTGACTGTCTCACCAGTCTGTGCAGTGTTTGCCATGAAGGGGCACACAGACTCTTATTTTTGAAGCTGTTCTGCTTTGCACCTAAGGGTTCAGGGCAAATAAGTGTTTATTTCCCTGTGTCTGCAGAGTGCTGCTTGGACAAGGGGCACTGCAGGAGCAGAGCTCTCTGCCTGGGCTCCCATCTGCCCATGGCATTGAGCCTTGTGCTTGCTTTGCACCTTGGTGCCATTATATTGCTGTGCAGGGTAGTTCCTGCCTTCAGGATGCTCAACAGCACATTAATACCTTCTGGTGTTTTTCACTGGTCTTCTTGGTATGTTACCAAGTTACCTACAGGCAGCTCACTCTTTACAAGCAAGGCTTAAAAGTTTGACTGTCTTGAGGTCTGTTTGTGGCATAGCTGACAGGGACTGAAGAATGACATGGGGTTTTTTTTATTATTTTTATTTGAGTCATTAATAGTATCATTGCAGTGATGCAGACATCATTATTAAAATGAAAGCATTGGTCAAGAGCAAATACATGAATGCTTTAAATACAGCACTTTTTTACACCAGTTGATCCATCTTGTTGGACTGCTCAAAGGGAGAAGTTAAAGATTGTAAAAAGAATAATAGATGATAATAAAGTCAAATTATTGCAGCAGCATTTTACTCAGCCTAAAGGCTCCAATATGAATCCTGCAAGCAAAATTTTATCCCTGATTAGGATCCTTTGCTCACAATAGTAATAATTTTGCCGGTGCTGTCTTACTGGGATATGTATGTTGAAATGATATGTGGATCTTGAGCGTGTGTGATTTGAGTGGAGCAGTTGCTTTGAACTCAGTGGTTTTTCCTCACTTGCATTTCTTAGCAATACCTCCATCTTCTGAAAATGGCAGTACTAGTAAAGGTTTGCCTGAAAGCAGTTATAGCCCATGTCTGCAAATGATTGTTCTGGATTTGAATGGCCTTTTTTGCTTTGCAGAGAGGCAGCACGTGAATGTCGCAGGAAGAAAAAGGAGTATGTGAAATGTCTAGAAAATCGAGTGGCTGTGCTTGAAAACCAAAACAAGACACTGATTGAGGAGTTGAAAGCACTTAAGGACCTTTACTGCCACAAATCAGATTAATTTTGGATTCTCATTTTCACTTGTCCAGGTGGGATAGAGACTGGTTCTGGTTATACCCAGAAAGACAAAGTAAACTTTTTATTTTCTAAACATTTCTTTTTTTCTATGCGCAAAACTGCCTGAAGCAACTACAGAATATACTTCATCTGTGCTTTGCATCAAACTGTGAATGTTCAAGTACTTGCCTCCACTTCTCCCCTTACAAGATGAATTTCATCATCAGTCTCAGCGTGAAGAACAGGCTTCTCTCTCGTCTCCCAATCTTCTTCAAGGAGTAGCAGTGGTCGCTTGGGAAGTTACCCTGGGGAGGGTCCTTTTGTAAAGATGTCAAGAATTTGTGCTGAGCTCTTTCCATTGCCTTAGAGACAGAGCCACCCCAGCCTCTTGGTCCAGAGAGCGGTGGGCCGCAGAGGTGGAGCATGCATGGTGCAATGAAGAAGCAGTGGTTGCCACACTGGTTTCACCCGTTCGTGCTGGGCTGTGCCGATGCGCGGCTGAGCAGCACGCCAGACCGAGGGCGCTTCGCTGCCACGCTCCTGGTGTGCAGAGAGCAGACCTTCTTCACACTAGCCCAGGAGGGGGGTTGGTCTGCAATCTCTGTTAAGCCCTCCTGGACTAGTAAAACCTTCTCCATACCTGAGAAACAAATGCATTGCAATGAGCTTCACTGCTCAGTTGTTGATTCTCATAGTTTATGTGTGCAAGTGCGTTCGGTGTTCTGAATGCACAGAAAACAGACACCAGCTTCATAGGATATACATTGGGAAATT
This sequence comes from Serinus canaria, assembly GCF_022539315.1. Classification (NCBI taxonomy): domain Eukaryota; kingdom Metazoa; phylum Chordata; class Aves; order Passeriformes; family Fringillidae; genus Serinus; species Serinus canaria. The sequence goes on from NC_066321.1 coordinate 25,502,864, forward strand.
ATATTTGGATGGGAAAGAAAATTGTAAAAAAAAGATGCAGTTGTGATGTTCTGTAAACAGGGGTAACACATTAAAGCACTACCTATTTGTGTGCAGAACAACTAAGCAGTTGAAGCATAGCCAACTCCACTGAAGTACTCCCTGAAGAGAGTATGGTCTGTGTCGCAAGTCCTCTCGAGCAATGAGGTTGTTTTTATTTCCCTACCACTATCTTATGCGATGGAAATTATTGTACTCAATAGAAATATCAGCCTGGTTTGCTAAATTCTTTTTTGAACTTTGAGGCTGCCTTCTATACATAAATTAAATTTCAGGATAACAACTACTAGGACAACCTCAAATATTCAAGAGGACTTCAAACACAAATATTCCAACTCCTGCTTTGAAAGGGAAAACACTGATTATTTGAACCTGGCCAGATTAACTAAACTCTTAATTTGTCTGGGTTATTTTTTCATGTAAAGGGTCAGATTTACTGAGTAATCTATTCCTGCAGCGAAAATTACTTGCGTGCCTCAGATGTTTGCAAGATCAGGTTTTTTTCTGTGCACTGAGGAACTGTGGTCTTTCCCAGATTTATGGTGTTAAAAAAGGTAATTCATATTTTTTAAAAATTCTGTATTAAGCATTAGGACTTCAAAAGAATCATGCTGAAAAAGAACATCCAGAAGTTGTCAAAAAGAATGTGTCCAGAAGAATCATGTGTGGTTTGTGTACTGGCCCTCTGAAGCCAGTCTCTCACTGTGTTAACTCGGGTCATTTGATGGAGTAAGTTTACTTTGGGCTTCTGGTCAAACTTTTATGTATAGAAATGTATGGATAAGGCTCTGGTCTATACCAATGCCTTGCCTAGCAGAGTATTAGCTAATATTTTTTCCCATTCACTCTATATCTTTTTAAGATAAATTTCACACACTTTTAGGCTTCTAAAAGGTTGTACAATCAGCGTGACGTGTAAGGAAAATACTTGGAAGGCTCTGGGCAGTTGAGTCTCAAACACCTAAGCAGTATTAGAAGTTACAGATTTCTCATTTGAGGGGCATTCAGTTTCCAAGAGACTTAATTTAAAAGGAGCAGGGTTAAACTTAGAGCATTATTGTTACATCTGGAGTTATCAAGAATTTCAAATTTCACTTGTATTTCAAGAAAAGAACACAAGCATCAGAAATATGAAATAATTCACTTTCACAAGTTTTGTGGATGTTTATAAATGGTCTATTTTTATCTGCCATAGAGAGTTGATTTTTGTGTTTTTATTTAATGGGAGATGAATTTATTAATTTAGCAGTGCAAATTTAAAGAAGACCCTAAGTTCTCAGCAGTGCTTTTATAAAAACTATCTGATTCTTAAAATCAGCAAATACAAATACATAAAACGGTTACATTTTCCAGAACGAGTACTGAAATAGAAATGTTGATAATACAGGAGGCATTCTTGTAAAGCATGAAGCTCATGGTGGCCTCATTTGCAATTACATGGAATGGTTCCTCCAGCTTTGAGGAACACAGAAAAGGCTGTATATGCCCACATTAAGGCTGTTTCTTTTGTAGAACATCTCTTTGCAAAAAAATGTGAGGTTTTGCTCTGAGAGCTGTGTCTCGTGGGTAATGAACACTGTCCAGAGCTTGCTGATAATCACTGGGCACAAAGCCTGGGGGCTGAATGGGCATGGGAGCCTAAAAGAGTGCCCAGGTGGGGTTCTAATACACAGTTTGTGCAAACTTGTGTGGCAGCGAGAGGAGAACTGTGTTACCCATTTGTCTGTGTGTGGTCTGCAAGTGGCCTGTAGTGGTTTTAGCCTAGACTTCATTAGCAAATAAAGTTCCACTAAGAAAAGGAATGTAATTCAAAGTACATAGGGGTCTGCAAGAATCTTTATTTTTATTTATGCTGCACTGAGGATTATGGGACACAAATTTATTTAATGACATTTATAATTACAATAATAAAAAATGTATTAGACCAAGTAGAGGGCTGGCTAGGCTACCCATACATGCTTTACTATTCATATTGACCCAAAAAGGGAAAGAAAATGACACAGGAATCCATTCCTATGTTATTTACCAAGTAGTGAGGTTGGGGTGAGAAGCTTCTATAAACTAAGGCCATTTGGAAGTAGGGTGGAAATGATGCTGACAAGGGGGAGGGAGGATTAGTTTTATATCTCACGGTTGTGAGTTTTCAAGAACTGATAGACTCTTACCTGAAGAGGGGGTTAGAAAGGGCTAGATCCGTTACGTTCATAATAAACAAGAATTGGTTTGAAATATAATTTTTGTAATGTCATTATTTTGCAAAACAACAGCACCAATCAGGCAGTTAAGATATTGTCAAAGGTGCTCTTTTAATTTAGATATTCTTGGAAAATACATATGTATAATATATGTACATATATATATATACACACAGTATATAATCTACAGCTCTGAGAGCTTTTAAGTCAGGAATGCTGAGTATTATAGTATATGGAGGTCAGAAAAAGAATTTTTACTTTTCTGTGTGTCTGGGTGTGTGTGGATGTGTGTGTGTGTGTGAAAGCTTTCCCTCACCCCAGTAGCTCTGGGCTGCGTTATTCTAGCTCTTTATTACTGATTTGTTTTGTGCTGTCTCTCAGTTATCCATTTTCAAGAATTTTATTTCATCTTTCGTGGCTTTTGTGAAGTTTGTTTTTTATTGATGAAGATTTTTGAAATTATGTAAACAGTTGTTTTACAACCACCACCACCCAGAGTAATTCACTTCTGTGCTTTTTTTTCTCTTTGGCAGCTATATATCAAAGGCAAAACATTTGGAAAGGTTTTTAAGGTGTTATTTTCTAAAGGAACCACTGGTAAGACTTCTGTTTTCCTCCTGGGGTAGTGGTGATGCATTCTTCCTTAGGCAGCAATTTCACCAGCACTGGGTAGTTGCCTGCACCATTGCTTGTATTTGAAAGCACAATTTCAGCCTGTTGTGCTCATCAGGACTGCTCAGACACCTGCAGTTCTGGCTAGCCTGGAGCTGGCATTTGCATTGGAGATCACTGTCTTCTCTGGTACTTGTACATTGGTCAGAAAATTGGTGGGGTGTTTGGAATCATTAAGAGGCTCAGGAAAAAAAAAAAAAAAAAGATTTAATAAGGAAAAACAGCCCTGATAGTTTCTGACCTAAATTTGTACCACATGTTGCTTTTTTACAATCTGGGCTTCCAGTAAACTGCAGCAGCAACTAGTCATCTGTTAGTGAAAACTGGCACCTGCTTTTTTATTTTGTTTTTTTCATATATGGCAGACAGTGCTTTTTGTAGTTTAAAGACAAATCCACCCATCAAAGCAAGTTTGATATCAGTGGTTGTAAATCTATGATAGTTCATAGAGGATTTAATTGATTTTCTAAGACCTTGTTTTTGTAATTTTTTTACCCTGGAGCCTGGTTAGTGATGTAACATTTGCCAATGATCCAACCAAAAGGTCATGTATTTATTTTTGTTACACTATGTTCTTTGTAAATGTTTAATTAAAATGTGCACTTTCAAAGAAAAAAACAAACAAAACACAGAGGAAAAAAAAAAAGGTAAATTTGGTTTGCTTGAGAAGATTTCTGGCATAATTGTTGTGATCCTGCTGCCTGCACACAATTCACTCCTCCACAGCAGTTGACTCCTTGGCTAATTGAACTTGCAGATCAGCACCTGGCGCTCAGCAGGCATTGCTTCAGAGGGGCAGGAGAGCTGAAGGGGCAGGAATCAAGCCTGTGGTGTCTGGAGCAGTATGTAGAGGATGGATGTGAAATTATTTTTAGAGTAGAACTAGTTCAGTGATCCCATGTGGGAAAGGAAGGTTAATTTGGAAGGAAAGCTGAACTATTTTTCAGCCACTTTATTCCCCTTTTCTTAATTTGAGATTTCTCTGCAGATTTTACAAGCTGCATTCCAAGAAAATAAATCAAAAGGCTTTCCAGTAATTTGACACCAGGAAATAAAGGTACATTGACAATGTGTCACCGTGCTTGAAAAGAAAAACACAGCACAACCACCTTTCTTTATCAGGAATGATCATCATTTAACCCTGAAGTCTGTCATTGTGAGCAGGTTTTAAAAAGCATACAGTACCTCGATGGTTCTCTGTTGTCTGCCTGGGAACTCGTTTTTCTGAGCTCTGTAATTTGCTAGCTGGTTTTACAAAAGCCTGAAGCTCAGTTGGTCTGGAAGGAGCCAGACTGGTGAAGAGAGGCTGCTGAAATCCACCTTCTGTGTGCTTGTGACAGGTTCAGGTCTGTGGATAGAGACTTATGTGTGTGAATCTTTGGGGGAAAGGGACCAGATCCAGGTAAAGAGGGTTTGCATTTCAAGTGTTTTGCCTTGGAATGTGTTTTTAAAATGTATTTCAGCTGTGGCCTGCAGAGAGATGTGCTTGGGCTATTGGCATAGCACAGAATGAAGGGAATGAGCTGTTTGCTTTCTGGCACTGCAGGTGCAGGTTTGTGAGTTGCTCTGTGGTGAGTTCAGGGCTGCTTTCAGCAGCAGAGGCAGGAGCAGTCAGCTGTCCTCAGGAGCTGTGTGCTGGCAGGGAAAGGGCCAGGGGCAGGCTGGAATGACCCATGGCTGGCACACTCCATAAGCTGAGCATTCACTGCACTCAGGACTCGAGCAGTTCACTCAGCCTCAGCTGCTCATTCCTCTAAATTAGGGGAGATAGCTGAGTGAGAGCATGGGGATGGCAGGCCTTGAGCCAACTGCTTCTCCAGAAATGGCCACTCTTAGGAACTAAGGATGTTTGGGTGCTCTCCACAAGTTGTGTTTTATCCAGGTGCCACTCCATTTTTTGTGTGTTTAATTACATTTATTTATATTAAAACATTAATTTTAAAACGTTCTGCAACTTCAAGTTTATACAAGATTTGAAACTGTGCTGCTAATAATGGACTTCTTGGGATGGGAACAGGACAAGAAGAGGTGCTAGTTGGCAGCCAACCCCTTCACAGATTTTTTCCACAGATTGGTTGTTCACTTCAGAAATTAGTTGTTTCTACTCTGGATTTATAATTTGAAATTGTTTTGAAACAATGTTTTTCAGGGAAGCTTCCAGAGCGAGGGTGTTCTTCTCCCTTTGTAGTGTAAGCTGGAAAGAGTATGTTCACCTCATCTGCATTTCTGATTCTTTACCCAGACCATGTCAGCACAGAACAGGGTATTTGAGCTTGACTCCCACATACTTGTGGAAGTTAAAAGACTAAATTAAAATCCATCACTGGGGGAAAATAAAGGCTTTTTTACATCTTCCCAAAAATCTAGAAACATCCCTGTTGCATTCTTTTTTTTTTTTCTTTTTTTCCTTTTTTTTTTTTTTTTGTGCTTTATCTGTGTTTAAAAGGAATTGTACTGGGTTATAATGCATTTTATTAACACTATGTACATATTAGCTGCTTTGTGTTTCAGAATGGTAGTAATTGCTTTGTATATTAAAGTGATTCTTGTGAATTTGTGAATTATTGTCATAAAGAAGTGCTTTTTCTTACTGTAACCTTTGTGGTATAAACTGTCATAACTCCCTTTTTACACAAACATTTATGTGCAGTCACATAAACATGCTTTAAAAAACTCTACAAAGTCTCTTTTTTGAGCAGGGTGTTCCATTTACACTAATTTAATTTAGTGTCAAATGGCAACTAGAAGAATATGGGAAAAGGTGTATTTTGAGCAGTCTATGGTATCATCTCAACCTGTGCCCTGCCCTAAGTATTCATAAAGTATTCTCCCCAAAGAGAAGGCTCTTTTTAATCTTAATTGAATTAGATTTAGTTAGAGGTTATGTCCTGACAAACAAAGTTTCTCTTCCTCCTGATATTTTTAAACCTATTTTCCAGTACCCCTTCTGGAGACAGTTCTGTTGTTTAATAATGTTTGAAAGGCTTATGCCATTCACAGTTTAAATGTGCTGCATGTCTCACTTTTAGGCATCCCTGTAAACCATGTCCTACTGGTCTTCAGAACAGAACAGAAACAGAAGGCAGCAAACACTGCAAGGATCACAACCCTATTATGTAATCTGCTAGGCTGGATCCAAACACTGGGATGGAAGCCAGGAGAACAAATTCAGCACTGAGGTAAACACACCTCCAGTGAAATCAAGGGGAAGCAGTAAGGTCAGCTCATTATGGCTGGGATTTTCTAGTTTTCATAATGCCATTCATGTTCTTGCTCAGAAAAACCTACAGTAAGGAGAGAAAATCCCAAACAGGGTTAGTCCCTGAGATAAAAATGCAGTTTGGCTTGTATTTTACACTGAAAAGAAGTGGGTAACAGATCCCTGTGTAGTCAGCTAAGTACCTTAATATCAGTCAAACATTACCTTGGCTGCAGTGACACTTCAGAAAAACTTGTTTGTTCTCTTGCACCTGTTTCAGGGATGGTTTCTCAGTGTCACAGCGTGGTCCTGTCTTACTTGGTCACTCCCCTTTGCCTTGGACCCACTCCCTAGAGCGAGTGAATTTCTCAGGAGACTATTTGTGCATTGCCCCACTACTCAGGGATGCACGCCAAACACATCCTTCTACAGATGAGCTCAGATCACCTGCTACAAAACAGGATCAGTGCAACGGAACCACCCAAAAGAGTGGGATCCTCTAGTGCTGGGATGAAGAGGGTGACAGAAAGTGCTTGGGCAGGGTGTTGGTATAATTGCCAAACAGCTGCTGGCAGCAGCTGCTGTCATTCATCATCTCACAGTAGAGCAGGAGCTCCCGTGGGACCCGTGGGCTGGGACAGCCGAGTGTGCAGGTGTCACTGCAGGGGGCTGCTCCCTGTGCTCCTCAGCAGCACTTACACTGCTGCTTGTCCTGCACGCCTGCCATGATTCACTTGCAGCCTGACTCACTCCTGACCTCTCCCTGAAGGTAAGTGGGTGGGAATACACAACACTTGTGAAGCCAGCCTGGGACAACAGCAGGCAGCACTCACTGCCTGGTGCACCTGGGTGTCAGCACTGCCCGGGGGGATGGACTGCAGCTTTCAGCTGAGCTACATCCTCACAGCTGATGCCTGCTCCTAAACACTGTAGCTTTAAATGCAACCACAACTGACGTGCACATGGCTGTGGCCTAACTGCAGTATTCCTGGCTCTGGTCTCCAAACAGGACATGCACCCCAGTAGCTGTCAGAGGAGAAGGTGTCCCCTTGAGGGGTGCCACTTGCTGGGCTGGGGAGGGGCCACCAAGAGCTCTGCAGGTCAGGGGCAAGGCACTCCCCTGAGCTGCCAGTGCCATCTCTGCTTTTCTCCACAGTTATTTATGGGCAGCAGCATCGCTGCAGCCTTCAAACACACTCCCTTAGGTGTGCATGCAGCTGCTGTGTAACAGCAGCACAGAGAAGGAAGCCAAGCCTGGTCTCCACTGGCACATGCCTGCTCTTGCAGGATGGCTGTGGGCTGTAACAGCAGCAATGGGAAATCTGACACTGAACAACTGTCAGAACAATTGACAATTGGAATTAAACTGCATTGGTTTAAAAGTACAAAACTGTTTCTATCATCAAAGCAAGACCTGAGGCAAAACCCCTTCTTAGAAGTGTGCAGGTTGCTGCACCAGCCTTTATTCTGTGCTTTATTCTCTGCTATTTGGAGATTTCTGCAACTTGCAGCAGTTTCAAAAATTAGCAGAATTTTTAGCATGTTCCTGCTATGGCAACAGTGCAAGCTGCTATGGCTGTCAGTGCTGCCAGCTCCAGCCTCCTGCAAGGCCGAGCACTGCCAGGCTTTTCCCACAGGAAAGTTCCCCTGGGCACTCAGGAGACCAGGCACCAGCACACTGCTTTCTGCCAGCTCCAGCCCATGGGAAGCCTGAGCTACACTAATCCCAGGTGAGTCTGGAGACAAGGATACACCAGTAGGGAGGAAAAGGGAGAGGTGAGAACTTACAGCCACACTCCCAAATGTAGAGCCAGAGAGAGGGGGGAGAGTTCATCATTCTTTTCATCCACTGCTCACCCAGCTGATAGGACAGAAGGAGCTACACCTGACACATGAGAGCCCATCTCATGGTCTGTTCTCAGTTAAAGGTGCTGTCTTCCTTCCCCCAAACTGACTCCAACTCCAGTTTCAGGCTGTGAATTCCCAGCCAGCTGCCTAAGCACTGTTTTAGTGACACCATGTGGCTTCTGAGGATACTGTTACAGCAAGTGTTCTAGAGACGGGTCTGAAGCCAAGCAAGGAAATTCGCTGAAAACATGCAAGAGATGTGCCAGGGATGAAACACAAACCTTAGTGATAAATGTGTCATTTCCACATCACAGTCAGCACAGCACTTCTGGACCACCGACCAGGAAGTATGATGGAAGCAAAAGGGACAAAAACTTCCAAAATGCCCATGGTCCAAAGCTGCTTTGTTCTGCAAAGCTGTTTGCTGTTGCCAGTGCCAAATATGTACACATGCTCAAAGTCTGAGCCTGACCTGAGGCTTTTTGAGTTTAAGTTTAAAGCAAAGAAAGTTCTACATCCACACACAAAAAGTGTACTAAAGCAATTCCTGCCTTCAGAGGTGTAGCTCTCTTCTGTTAGCCCATTCTTTTCATCAGTTTCATTCTTCCACCACTAGAAAGAGAAGGAAGCCTGGTGCAAGATGGATTCCCAGATCTTGTGGGATAAACACACAGATGTGTTTTACAAGCTCAAGGTATGAAATCTGTTACTTACAGCAGTGTCTTAACAACCACTGTGCACTGAAAGCACACTGAAACCTAGATGCTGCCCCAAGGTCCCAAGTAATGCACAAGTAAGTACTTCCCCTGCTGCAAAGACTTTACAGGGCACCCTCCTGTCCTAAGTAACAGCTCTCAGAGCCAGAGGGAGCACAAAGGCACAAAGCAGAACATTATCTAGTGGCACTTTGAGAGTCAAGGGCTGATTTGATATTTTAAGAACAGCTTGAGTTTCCTTGTTGCACTTTCCCACTGGCACATGTGCACATGTATCTCCTCCAAGGAGCCTCGATCTGTGTGAGGCAGACTTGTAAGGGACAACTTGGAAACCACAACTGCTTCAGTACTGCAGGTGTAGCCCACTCACTTGCAAATCAGGTTAAAGTAACACTGATTTCTAAGCTGGCTTACTTGGCAATCCCTGTTCCCAGAGCCCCTACAGATTTTGTTCTTTGTTTCACTGTGCCTCCTCAACGCAGCAGTGACAGCAATTTAATAGCATCTGCCCTTGGTTCTTTTTGCCTTTTAAGTGGTTTCTTTTATTGCAACTTCTAAGATGCAGAAGTCCTGAAGAGCTAAAGCATTTAAAGCTGGAGCATTAGCTTTTACTTCATCCACCCTCCTACTTTTCTAGAGTTAAGGAAGAGAGAAAGGGAAAAAAACCCATTGTAATCTCTTTAAGTTCCCCCCAGAAGTTAGAAGTGGTTTGATTTCAAACAAGAGACCTTTTGATATAACAGTTTTGATGCTGGAGATTTCTGCAACTTGAATCAGTTTCAAAAATTACATTTGATAAAAAACCAGTGGAACACCCTAAATGACTCTATTCATATATGAAGCAGAGGTTCAATATGCAGAACAGAAGTCCAATCCTTGCTGTATCAGACCCAGTGATCAGACAAGACCATCAGAACAAGAAGCCAGTGAAACAGCACAACTGCAACTTCATGCTTAGGAACAAGTGTATTGAGTAGAAACAAAGGGGAGAGTTGAACAGCCTCAGTGGCTTATTAACAAAGCAGAGAGTCACAAGTCATCCCTGCGACTCCCCCTCTGTGCTTTGTAGATGTGCACATCCTTGCTGGAATCATAGTGGACCTCAGACACAGAGAAGCGCTCCCTCAGCATCCTCAGGAAGTCGAGGTCGCGCTCGTAGCGGATGCGGCAGGAAAGGAGGATCACCGCTCGCTCCGAGCACAGGTGCTCCAGCGTCCCAAGCAGCTCTGCAAATGTTTCCTCCAGATAAACGATGTCTGCACCCAGGATTAAGTCAAATGCTCCTGGAGAGAAGTTATCCAGGTCTTTTCCCCACGTCAGCTCCTTCACCACCGCTCTGGGACGTAGTTCAGGGGGTAAGTTCGCCTGCACGTTTGACTCCAGGAGCTCCAGGGCTGCCGCCCTGTCTGTGAGGGTAACTCGGGCACCTAAGGGGACAGGAGGACATGGCTCACACTCACAATCCACATCCCTCAATACAGTATGTGGAATACAATGCTTAACTCCAGCAGGCTCCTTAGTTCCTGTTAAACATTATCAGCTCCCCTGAGCTGCCTGATTTAAAACAAACAAATAAAATAAGCAAAACTGCCCTGTCTAGAGACATCCTACCCTTCATCAGCCACTTAAGAATATAAAGCGTATTCTACGTGAAGATTAAGTTGGATAGGGTAAAAAAACATATTTTCTGAAGATTTTTCCTAATGCATGAAAGTCAAGGAGTTACTTTTGGCCTTTCCATATGCAACAAAAGAATAAATTACAGGGGGTGTTACAATTAACCGCTCCAATTCCATATTTTTCTGTAGGAGACAGGCAGCTAGAGAGCCTCTTTCACAGGTCAGACAAAAGTTATGCCTGTATGAGTTTACATGGCATGACTGCATTTTGTCAAACTGTTTTGTTTCCATGATTTCAATAGGCACCTTTCACAGCCGCTAGAGCTTTGAATTACAAAGTTAACCTGGGAATGATTGCACAAATTTAACATAGTACCCAGTTCCTGCTTCATCCACAGACAGATCAGCAGCAAATCATTTCTGCAAGACAGGCTAATGAAATGGTTTCTGTCTGTAGCTTTATCTGCATGGGAGGACAAGGGGAAGAGGGGAAGCACAGCTCTTGTCCCTGGGGGGGAGTGCTGCAGAGCTGGATGCTGCTGAGCTGCCTGCCATGGCAACAGGCACAGCCTCAACAGGGTCCTGCCACAAAGTAAACTGCAGGGGCACCATCACTACAACAAATACCACAGCAGGCTCTGAGTCTAACAGGGAGGGAAGATGACTCAGAGAACCATCACAGCTCACACGTGCAGCTTTGGTGCTCACTTCTACAGCAGGCATGTACATGTAAAAGAGCTGGTTTTACTACAGTTATGATTTGCTCTAAACAAGGCAAGGAAAAAGGCCTTACCTAGCAACGTGACCACTATTCCCAGCAATCCAGTTCCAGCTCCCAGCTCAATCACAGACCGATCCCTGAGATCAATGCCTTCCATCTCCAGGTAAGCACACAGAACAACAGCCTAAGCCAAGAGACAAGGGCACAGGGTTTCAGTCATACTGACCACAGGCTTTCTGGCTTAACCTGAGGGAGAAGGTTATGGGAAGAGTCAGGTGCTTCAGGTCTGCAGCAGATTTGTTCAGCACTTCTCCACCTCCTGTTTGCACCTACAGTCTTTTTATGCCTTATGGGAGTTTTTTATAGAAGAGTTTTATGGAAGACTCCTACTGGCAAAAGGAAAAAAGAACCACAGAGGTTACAGCTTGGATGTGACAACTGCTCCATGAATCCCCAAACATAACAGGAGGTAGAAAGAGTTGTATTTGGAAAGGAAAAGTTGTATTGGAAAGGAAATACAATAATTGTACCTGGAAAAAATTTCCTCAAAGAAAATTTGAGGGGTTGTCAAACACTAGTGAATGAACAGAGTATTGCAAAAGTCCAAAATAAGGTTTTATAGTATCTTGTATGGTATTTCAAAAGATTTCTGCACAACAGTGGAGTGCCCCTGGGAAGGACACAGGGAAAGTAAATTAATGACACTTCTAGCTGGTTGTATATAATATGTTATATATTGTATAGATCTTGATAAGTACCTCTCCCACAGCACTGTCAAAGCTGATGTCAAGAAAGATCAGCAACCCTGTACACCAATTCATTTGGGAAGTTTGCTGAAAATGGTACACTTCTTCTTTTAAACTAGAGGTAAAAGTGCAATCTGTGTGTGGACTAAAATCCACCCAGATGGAAAGCCCTTGGATTCCTGCAGTGATGCTGTGAGCGACTGCGCTGTGGCCTTGGACCCACCACCCACCCCTCTTGTTTTGGACGGCTCTTATCCCGAGATAAAGTCTATCGGCAGTCCTGCTTGAGGCTACAAGCAGTGGGATCTGAGCTGTGCTCCGAAGGGTGCCAAGCTAACATCACATCACCAGGCACTTTAAAGAAAGAGGTGAGAGTTATCCCGAGTATCTCCCGTATTGGGCACTGCCTGTGCAGGGTTTGAGTGGTGCATCCCTCTTGCATTCCTGCAGGATCTCTTATCAGGGAAGAGGGAAAAGTAAAGCACAGTTTAACATATTCTTTCCTAACATGACAAAAAAAAAAAAAATTTAAAACCTTCCCTTTACAATTCTACGGTAAATAATTTTCTACGGTGAATCTGAAAGCTCGGCAAGAGCCCCAGGAAGCCCCCGAGCGCAGAAAGGAGCACCTACCGCGTCCCAGACCACGGCCGCCACCCCCAGCCGCCGCCAGTCCTGCTGGAGGCGGATGGTGCGGCGGGCGAAGTGGAAGGTGGCCCAAGGGCTGTGCAGCTGCCGCGCTGTCCAGCCGCCTCCCTCCTCGTAGGGCACCAAGGCCATCCCGCCGCCGCCGACCGCAGCCCCAGGCCCCGGCTCAGCGCGGCCCCGGCAGCCGGGCAGGCCCGGCCCCTCGCCCGGGCCCGGCCCGCCGGCTCCGCCCGCGCCGCGGCCGAGCGGGAAAGGCTGCGCTCAGCCGCCGAAGCAGGGCGGTCTCTGCCCGGGTACGCGAGGCTGGGCTGGGCCAGAAGGTCCCCGGAGCGGTGCTGCCCCCCAGGCCGCGGCGGGAGCGGGGGCCAAGGCGGCGGGGAGGGCCCCGGGGCGGCCCGAGCGGAGAAGCGCCGCGCTGCCCCCGGCGGGAGGCCGGGCCCGGAGGGGCTCCTGCCTGCTCACAGCCGCGGCCACGCCGAAAGGTACGGGGAGAAAGGTCCCACTGGTGCCTTTGGGACGCTGTCAGCTGTCCCCGCAGCCTGCCTGCGGTTCCAGCCTTGGGTTTTTGCTTCGGGGGGTTGGAAGGCAGTTCCCGGGAGAGGCATTTGGGCAGCGCAGCAAGCCCCGTGCTCCGCTGCCGGCACGGTGTCTCCGCAAGGGCTCACGCCAGCCTGGAAGCGCTCCCTCGGTCGCTGGGTACCCGGCACGGACACAGCAGTTCTGCATCTCAATCGAGCACCGACCGAGGCAGCACAGCCAAGGCTGCTCTCTCTTTCTGCCGGCCGTGTGGCAAAAACGCCCCCCGTGTTTCTTCACCTTTGGCTCCATTTAATCTCTTGTTTGGTAAAACAACCCAGTGCTCCTCTCCTGTGTTCCTTGAACTAGCTCCAAAGACTGCTAAAGGCCATGGGAGAGCCGGGAGGTGTCCTGGCAGCTCTCCTGCTCTGGCTGCCTGGAGGCACTGCTGCAGGACCCCCAGGGAAAGGCGCAGTGCCTGCAGCCACCTCCTGAGCCCCCGAGAGGAGACGGGGCAGCAGAGGCAGGGGACACATCTCTAAGGGCTCTGTGTCCTGACAGCTCCCGGGGACACCAGCGATGAGGCAAGGCCGGCCCCTCGAAGGTGGGACTCTAACCACAGAAATCATCCCCTCTGTTTCCCACAGGGACCAGCAAATCTGTCTGACAGTCAAAGCCAAATGTGGTTTCATCTAAAAGCTGTCAGTTTCAACAGAGTGGCTCAAGATTCATGAAAACCTCTGTGGAGGATCATTACAGGTTGCACAGGGGTAACAGTGAGTAAAGCTTGTTTTCAGGGTTCTGCTTCTGTAGGAGAATGGAACCCAAAATTTCACTTGCCCCAAACTAGTCCATACTTGCCTTACAGCAACTCAGACTTCTCCCTATAAACATGCCAGAACACGTGTGATGATTCAGTTTTCTGTGGTTTTATGTCCTAAAGTGCTGGTTCCTTGCCACTATTCTGCTTTTGAGAGTTTGAAATTGCTTGTGCTATTATCTCGATTATTTTTTTAATTATTTATATAGACAGTGTGGGGAAAAAAGCAATGAGAGTCATGACATTTGAAACAAGAACTCTGTTTGAATGACTTTTTGTGTCACCTACATTCTGCCTAAGCTACATCAGCAGGCAAATAGAGGGAAACTCCCAAATGGCACAAAGCCTCAACCTCCACCTCCTGCACCATATGCCAGCCCTGGGACCTCCAACCAAAATATGGAGGAGTGTGGCTGGGCTCCAGTGCTCCCAACTGCCTCCTTTCTATCCCCAGATGAGTTCTCTTCCCCTGCAGTATTTCATAAGACCAAGTGTCTGGGTGAATAGCAACTAGAGTAAAATAAGGCTGCATGTGAAAATGTATTGTTCCTGAAGATGATAATGTAGTGAGTGCTTTTATCCCAATAATGTGATTTTATTAGTCAGATATCCCTGAATATCTCAGGAGCGCAGCAGGCTCTCCACCAATCCTGCCCTGTTTCCCAGAAATATTTCCCCTTCTTCCCTGATAAAGTTGCTCTGGCACTGACTTCCATGAGCCTTAGAAGATCAGAAATTACTTTCTGGATCATAAGTGAAGCTATTAAGAGAGAAGCAAGTCCACTAGAGGTTCAGTAAGGGCCCTGATTCCCCATATTCATTCTGAGCCTATGTTTACCTTCTTTTCAAATTTCCACATCCATTTTCTAAGAAAATAGAGTACCTGGGTATTACAGTGGCAGAGAGACACACTTGGTTTCTTCTACCTTCCCTGACAGTAAAAGGATAAGGAAAACACACCACCACAGAATTGTGGCTAAAACAGATGTCCAGAGCTGGCATGCCTTTCTCCCAGCAGGGCTAAAGCTCAGCCCAGCAGTGCAGTGGTGAGAACACAGCCTGGTTTGGCTTTTGAGCCCTGCAGAGGGCTGCAAGGACACCTAAGCTGCAGGTCATCTTGTGAAGTAGGAAACAGCTGATTTTAAGGTAAGCAAGAATGATTTAAAGTATGAAGAAACACCAGTTTGAGTCCATTCTTACCTCATTCAAGCACTTGATAAAGCAGGCACAATGTAGCCAATTATGAGTAAATCCCACCACCTCGGATTTGGGTAAGCTGCTCAGGGTGATTTAACAAAATTGTTTAAGCACAATGGTCCTTGAAATACTTAAAAGATCAAAGGACAAAGTAGGTAAGATAGAAATGAGAACAAATTATTTTGAATCTCTACTAATGTAAGTCTCTTACTGCAGTCTTCTCTTTGCTGCTTAGTATGTAAAATCCTCTCTTAGAAATGGATGTGCCAGTTCTTGTGATAGCTCTGCAGACACTGGATGCACTGCATGTCTGCGCATGGATTTTGGAGACATCCATGATGGGAAAATACTGCATCCCTCACACAGTCTCTGGTTACCAAGGCAAAGGCAGATATAAATAGAAACAAGCTGATTTTTTTTTAAACTCCATCTAGAAACCTGTGTTGTTGATAACCCTCTGACAGCAACGCCTTATTCCAAATGGTTCTGTTCTGCATTTGTGTGGAAACTTCTGGCTTAATCCTTTCCTCCCAAAATAAACAGCAGCTACTTCTGGTTGTCATTCCACTGAAATATGAAAATTGTCTTGGAAGTAAAGTTTGGACAAATATCTGTTTTGCTAAGAGCTTTCATCAACCGAGTGAACAAGGGCTAACACAAATCATGGAGGAAAACCCAGAAGAGAAAGCAGTCTTTCTCCCTATGTATCACTGTAAGTAACCATTCAAATGATTTAACAAGTTTTACATTTTCATCTTTACCAGTAGAAGAATCTTCCACATTCTCCACACCGGTAAAATAGATGGGGTGGTGAATCACTTGCTGTTAAATACAAAGGGAATAAAGCAGAGATTCGTTTGGTTGATGACAGCTTGCAGTTGCAGAATCAAGACAGCCTCAGCTTGAAGTGATTTGGACCATCTTTGAAACTGATGGGGTGAATTAAAAATGAAAACTTTTGTTTCTGCAGAAACTGGTGGGTTATCAGTAGACCTTAGAACTTGCTGCTTCTGCAAGATCCTTGCAAAAAAAGTGAAATCTTGAAATAAATGTATAATCCAATCTAGCATTTAATTTCCTTTACACACAGAGTTACATTAAACAGTGGAAGTAATGATCAAAAGCATGAAGATGTATCGCTTCATAAGTGCTTGAGCTGAAACACAGGAAGTTTCTGGAACCTCTGAAGAGGGAATTGTTCCTATCAGTAATACTACATTTATGCCTTCAACCTTGCCTCTTGATAAACTGCCATATATAATCACCACTTTTTTTAAATGTCTTGTTGCACAAGGATCACTTAGCTTTTAGGAGAATTATGAGTGAGCTCTCGAAGGCCTTGCAGGTCTGAAAGCTGACATTGTTGTGAAGTTTTAGTTAAGGAACAAAAAGCAAGTTGAGTAAGCTCTTGTTCACAACTAACCACTAGATTTCCAGCTGCACTTCATTTGCTGGAAACCTCCCCCCACTTTCAGATGTTCTCAGACCGACAGCCTTACCCACATCTCCAGCTGCTGAACTTCCAGGCCATGAGATGCCAGTGCTGGGTCTTGGGAAGGGAGAGTCCATAACCCACGGAGCAGACATGGGAAAGGCTGCTCCAGCAGCACTCCAGGGGCACAGGGCTGTGGTGGGGAAGTGGAACAGACATGGGGTAGGGAAAATGCTACAAAAACCTTCCTTTTGTGGAGTCTGAGGAAGGATCTAGAGGCTTAAAATTAGGTAGAAAAATTTATGATATGTTCTATAGGTGCAGGGTTTTGCAATTTGAGAGGAAATTACAGTGCAAGCAATGCACTGTATTAATTTAAGACTAGTAGCACCAACTAATTTGAAACAATTTAAAAACAATTAAATGGACAGGCAGACAACAGCTATAACATTCATATAAGACATTTCCCTCAGTGCAGCTTTTACCCTTTTAAAAGAAGGAAGAATCCAAGCATATGAAAGATGTGGGGGATTTAGTGTCATTTCTAATGGTATTGTCAGTGTTTCTCTTCTTGAGTCCTTAGAAAATCCATCAGACAGCAAAGATGGAAGAGTTTAGTTGAAGCAATTTCAGGTACCTTAAAGCTACCAGGGAGGGCCCCTTAGCACCACTGTCCAGCCTTTGGTGGCCCAGAGTTGGAATTAGAACTGCAGAAGGTTACCCTAAATAAGCTTGCTGCAGGACTTACATGTGCACAGTTAGACTTTTCTGAGAAAAACTACTTGAGTTAAAGTTTGTGTTAAAATACTGAAAAGCATTTTCCTTTTCCACAGAAGAAATCTGTATCCCTGACCTGCAGCAACAGCTATTTCTAATATTTGATGTGTTGGTTCTTCCAGCCCAAAGTACAGCTTTGCAGGCTTCCGTCTTGGCTCCAGCACATCTTGAATTTTCTTCTCAGGCACTAAGCCTCCATTAACATGAACTTAGTCTTTAGTAACTGTCAAGCTGGTTCTATTTTACCTGAAGACAAAACAAAGGTAGGAGCAGAAGAGAGAAGCTAAGATAAAGAAGGGTTTACTCCCACATGCCTGTGCTGTTGGTATCCCTGCAGCGATCCAGATGCTCGCAAGCCAGCCAAGCAGCTTCTGCATTGCCTGTAATGACATCTTAGATTGCAGCAAAGGCAAAAGGAGGGATTTAATCAATGACAGCAGCACTGCAGTCTGTCCTTACGCTATCAAACACAGCTCCCCAGCCCTGGTTTGCTTGTATTCACTGCTGGCCAAGGTAGTACGGGAGGTTTAATAGTGTGTGAAACATTAGGGCTGCTAAAAATCCACCTTGGGTGTTCTGAATAACCTCCCTGGTTACTTTTCTCCCCCAAACATTGGAATATTCTATTTCCCTAACTACTGTTTAGCTCAGGGATTTTTCCCTTAAATGGCCGTAGTCTTAGGTTACTTGTCAGCTTCAAAAGACATCACACGTGCAACATTTTTGTCCTGTCAGCTGGTAGTGGTTTTCAAAACAGGATGCCTATTTTTTCCCCTGATTATTTCCAAGTGAGACACAGAAGTCTGAGCTTTTGTTTTCAGTTGGTTATACAGGTTCAACCTGGTGATTCATTCTTCCTGCAGCTACATTTCCAGGAAAAGACAAAGCCCTGGCTCTTCTCCAAGTTATCCAAGTAAGAGCAGCAAGCACTCCTCCCCCAGCTGTGACACTTTCTAAGAAGGGAGAAATTGAACAAAACACATCCCAGAGTTGGTGTCATCACCCTGCAGATAGGCAAGGAGGTGCATGACCTTGGAAAGGCATGTGCAGTACCAAGTCAGGGGGAAGGTAACAGCAATTTACTGGATTTAAGATTCTCAGCCCTGTGAAGCACAACTAAATGTGTGCAACGAGCCATTCTCCATTTCTGGGACTGATGGTGACTGTGGAGCTGGATGGTTTACAGGAAATTCTGCAATTTCGTTTCAAGCCTTTTAGAAGACTTTCATCTTCTTGTTGCAGTTGGTGTGGACAAGAACATATGCCTGGAGTTGGGAATTTTTCAAGAGTTATTACTCATAAAGAAGCTGGTAACTTTGGCTTCAGACATCTCTTAGGGATACTGCTGCTTGCAGATGGAGGGGAGCCTGGTTTTACATAATGAGGCAAAGGACGACAGGATTGTGTGGTTGTGAATGCAAGTGCTGAGATTTCAGAGAGGGACTTAAATAAAAACCTGCACAACTCTGCCTACGAGGAAGTGTAAAGACTTGTCTGAGAAGTGCAAGCAGACAGCAGCTCCCATGTACTCAGCAAATGGGCCAAGTAAAGAGACAGAATTACCTCCCCCTGTAAGCCCACAAGCCAAAACACAGCTGGTAGCACTAATATTAGTCCTGTCAAGCCTGGTAGTCTTCATTTATTATGCAGCCTGCAAATAATTATACATATACTTAAGTTTATAGCTCAGAAGCTGCATTTAGTGGTTGGCAGGGTGTGCTCCTCACTTGGAGTAGCTGGCAGGGTATTGCTGCTCTGACCTCATTAGATTAACATGAGGGGCAAGTCTAGTCCTTTGTATATTCAGAATAAACCACAGGTCTTTCTAATCTCTGCATATTAGTAGCAGAGGTCACTACTCCTTTGGCTGTCATCACAATCTGATTTAGGGTTTGTTTCAAGATGCTGTCTGGCCCTCCTTAAAGGCTGTGTGGAGCTCTCCTGAAGTTTGCAGCAACTTCCCGAGAGGGCTTAAATTAGAATTCATTTCCCACATTTTTGAAAGTTACTTTGCTTTCCCTTTTGTGATAACTAAAGCACAGGAGGGTTGCTGCCCACTGGGTGCCCTGCTCAGAGACAAGGGGTGGTAACTGAGAGTCCCATGGCACACACATCTCTTTCTGGAGCAGGAGGAAAAGAGGTTGAATCCCAACAGTAAGCTATTTTCAGCTCAGGCATTCATTATTGCCACGATCCACCACCCAAAATGCCTGCTTATGCAAAATGTGCATCTAGGTACGTGCTGCCCATTGTACATCAAAGTAACTGATTTTTTCAGTAGTGGAAACTGTCTGATGATTCACTGGGGTAAATCAAACAGAACAGTAGAAAGATGAGACAGAAAATAGTAAGAGGACCAGAACCAGTAGTAAATCATGATAGAGGGTATTCAGTGTATTGCTATAGCAGTAAGTCAATAGAATGTTAAGCTGCATAAATAAAAGATAATGTGTTTCATTTCTGCAGGGTGTTGCTCACACTACACCTATTAACAGGATCACCTGGTTCTGCAGAAAATACACCCAGCAACAGGTTTTGTCATATTATCCTGGTAAGTCAGATCTGAATTAAGACTTTAAGAGTTACTTTGCCAAAACACAGCAGGAAATTATTATTCCTCATCATTGCAGCTAAATGAAAACATGCACAGATATGGAAAATTACTCTTTACTGTTGTACTGAGGTATGTGGAAGAGGAAGCTGAACTTCTCCTGGAACGACAAGGAGGTGGGACAGTTTGCTGTTTCTGTGACTTCCAGGTTTTAAATTCAGCTTCCTCTTGTTTAAGACCTACATGAATAAGTCCTCACAGGGAAACAAACTACTGATTTCTTTCCTCCCTCTGCATGTTTGTATAAATCCTGATACTCTGCAACAGCAGCAGCGCAGGGGAAGAGCAGCCTTCATCTCTCCCCTTTTGCAGAGTTACACACTGAGAACAAGTATGAAACCCATGGGAAACTTCAGCCTCTGTGAGGCAGAGAAACCAAAACCTTCCCAACCCAAATAGCAGCGAGGCACATCGCATACTCCAGCCACTCTGAGTTCCCAGCATTTTTCACCTGTGGGCACAAGTACGTGGGGTTTTGGCTCTTGGCCCCAAAGGCTGGCTCCTGGTGCTCAGCTGCCCAGTGAGCCACTCCTGCTCACTTCCTCACCCTTGAACAAGGATTTTCCACTGCCCAAAACCGCAGCTTTGGCAAAGGATTTCCTTGAGGCTGCTCCAAAGCTGAGAGTTAGCAGAGGTCCCAGCTTGCTGCTGGGATGCCTCTCCAGCTTCTGAAAATAGTCAGCCAGGTGCAAAGAGTGAGGGAAGGTATTGCTCTTCTCGTGCAAGAGGAAATTATGCCAGTTTTCATATTAAATAGTGCAGGTGCAAGCCAACTCTTATTCTTGCTTGAGAATTAATTACTTCAATAAGTCACAGCAACCCTCTAGCTTCTTCTTTTTCCCCACCATGCTCAGAAAAAATCACTGGGTGCAATGCCAGAGCGAAGGAAACACCAATCTCTCAATGGCTATTTGGCATGAAGCCCCTTCTTCTCTCCCTGGCCCAGGTCAGTCTCCTGTTCCAACCAGTGGTTCCCCCTGGCCCTTCCTAGAACTGGGAGCAGGACTGGCTGGCCTACAGATTTCTGTGCAGAGGGACTTCAGCTGACCTGAAGTGGTTCAAGAAGAGCTGAAAGCAAATCTTCCCCAAGGCCCTGGTGTAATCCACAGCAAGGTCAGATTCCTCTGGAGTAACAAGGCTTTGCAAACTGTCAGTAGCATGTAGACAGGCTTAGCTAACACAGTTTAGAGAAATTGCTGGTAAGTGAAAAGGTATCATTCATCAGTCTGAGGGAGTAATCCTCATATAAGACTATAAATCATTTGGTTTGTCACTTTATTGTGCCTGGGATTAAGTAGTACAAATTCTGGAAACACAGCATCTCTGACTTTCTCTCTTCAAAGAAACTACACAAGGCTTGCCTAAAAACTCCATGTTTGTCATCACATGGGAGAGCCAACATGAGGATTTTTCCTACAAAACAGAGTAAAACCCTGAGCCTGCTTATCTTTGGAATAACTGCCAGCATGATAGCAGAGTTTTGTAATACTTTTGTGTGCTCTTAAGTCTTCTGCAGAGCCATTCTTCTTATCAGGGGCCAGAGTTAAATTTTTGTAGCGATAGCGGGTTGTTTCATTGCAGAACAACGCACGTTTGCCTTTATCAGGGCCTCTGACTGCTGTGGGTATCTCGCCCTCCAATCCATCTTCCCTGGAGTGTATTTGAACATTCCAGTCTCCTGAGGAGCTCTCGGGTAGCTGAAACTCATCAAGCAAATACGCGGCTGCTGGGGACTTTTCAGCGCTCCCCGGGGATGCCGGCGGTCCCGAGCAGTGTCGCTTTCCCGGACTGCCGGCAGGTACCGGGCACGGCAGCGAGCGGAGCGCCCGGCGGGCGGCTCCCCCGGCCGGGAGCCCTTCGGAGTGAGGGGAGAGACCGGCCACGACCTGCTCCAGATCGCAGGAGCTGCGGCGGGGCAGCGCTGGCGTTGTGGCTTGTGTTCCTGCGAGTGGCTGTCCCCAAGCTGTTCCCCGGCTGTCCCCTGGCTGTCCCGCATTCCCGCACGGCCGCTCCCGCCGTTCCCGCGGCACGTGCACGCCGGGCCAGCGCGAGCCCCCCGGGGGCGGGGCCGAGCGCGCGGCTCCGAGCGGGCGTGGCCATGGGGGGGGCGCGTCCGAGGCCTCGCTGCCGGCTGAGCGTGCGCGCGTGCGCGTGGGGAAGGCGAGGGGAGGAGAGGGCGGAGCCGCGGGCCAGGGGAGGGCGCGGCGGCGGGCGCGTGACGAGCCCCGCGCCCATTGGCGGAGCGGCCGTCACGCGGCGCGGCGGCGGGAGGCGATTGGGCGGTGACGGGGCGGGGCCCGGGCTCCCCCCGGCGGGCTCTCGCGGGAGGCCTGTGCTCGCCTCGTGCAGGAGGCGGCGGGGCGGTCGCGCGGCCGCGGGGGCGGGCGGGGCCGCGCGCGGCCGGGGCGGGGGCGGAGGCGCTGAGCCCGCCCCGCGCTCCGACCCGCCCTGCGCCCGCCTCCCCTCCCCCGGCCCAGCCCGGAGCCGCGCAGCCGGGGCCCGGCGGGGGAGCTCCGAGCTCCATGGGCAACACCGTCACCTGCTGCGTATCCCCGGACGCCAGCCCCAAGCTCAGCCGGGCTCGCGGCGGCGGCGGAGGGGCAGCGCCGGGGCCCGATCGCTGGGCGGACGCGTACCAGGCGGCGGCAGCGGGCGGCGGCGGCGGCGGCGGCTCGGGGTCGGCGGAGGCCGAGTCGGGGGACTCGGATCCCGGCGGCGGCGGCCCCCACCTCCAGCACATCAGCGACCGGGAGTTCCCGGATGGTGAGCGGCGGGCGGGCGGGCGGGGAGCCCCGGGCACCGTATCCCTGTGCCCTCGGTGCCCCCGCTCCGCCCGGGTGGGCACCCGAGGGGGCACCGGCGGCCCGAGGCGCGGCCCCTTTGTCCGGCGGCGGGGGCAGCGCGGTCCCGCCGGCCCCGCGGGGCTCGGCCCGCGCCGCGCCCCAGCCAAAGTTCCCCGCGGCTGTCACGGCGCCGGCACGGCCCCGGCGGGTCCGGCTGCGGGCCGGGACCTCCGCCCGCGGGACAAGCCTGGGGCCGCTCGCCGAGTCCCCGCCCGGGCCGGGAGCGCCTCCCCTGCCGGGCAGCGCCCGGCCCTGCCCGGATCTCGGAGAGAGGGTCGGGGAACGAGAAGAGATCGTGGCAGAGCCCCCGGCTGCTCCCGGCTGAGGCGGAGAAGTCTGGCTGCTCCTTTCTCCCTAACTATGGAGTCGTGACTCGGTCGTAGTGTTCGGGCAGATCGCACAAGCTGCTGCATTTCCAGTCTCTGTTGAACAGGAGGAAGGAAGAGGGTGTGTGGGGAGTAAGGGAATTAGGAATTACAAAGATTGTGTGCATATGACATCACCGTGGCTGGACGTGAGTAATTTATACTCTGGCTGTGCAGGGCTGTAACTGTGGACTCATGACACCGGCGTTCCTTGTCGCTTAGCTCTCTGTGTTCCCAATTTGCTTTCCTTGGACTCATGGGAAGAAGGTACGCGTGTGCTGCTCAGGTTGCTCGCAGCGGCCCCCGGAGCGCTGGTACCTCGCAGAGCCGCTCTGGAAGGCATCTCCTGGCGGGCCGGGAGAGCCGCAGGGCGGTGCTGCCAGGAGGAGCTCCCCGGCCATGTAACAGGTTCGGGGTGCTGCTGCCTGCCCGGCCGCTCACGTGGTGCTGCTGCTGCTGCAGCCGCACGGCGCAGTCTAGCACCTCATGATATTCAAAACTTAGTTTAATTAACAAACATCTTGCTGTTCCTCTTCGCAATTATAACCACGCCTATGGGAAATGTATTCGCTTGGGAAAAGGATAGTCTGCCTGGCATCTTTAATGTACGGTGCATACGGTAGCAATAATCACTGTAATCCGTACTCTGCTTGAACTTAAGAAAAAAATTTTTGCTGTCAGACTCGTTGCAGACAGTGTGAGGAGACCTTCAGAAATGGAATTATTCAACTTGCAGGGTTCTGCAC